>NC_135385.1:19579256-20779256 GCF_049243985.1 Paroedura picta
AACTCGATCAGAAGGCCGTGGATGAGCTCTCTGTAGCAGTGAAGTATCCTGCCAAGAAAAGAGTAGAATTTTATTCGCCAGGCAAAGGGAAATCTTCCACTTCAGTCAAACAAGACTCTGAGCCAATCTCAGTGGCTTCCTGGTCCCCAAAGGAGGCGAGGAAAGGTGAGAGTTTGTGGGTAACGTGGCGGCCCAGGGCTCCCAATTGTTCTACCCAGCGGCTTTTCTAGTTTGGGCTTAGCAAAACCTAACATGTTTTCCTTCCAGCATAAACTGCAGGACATCAGAGTGGGGCCTTGTCCTCAAGTTATATACTAGAACAGGGGTGTCCAAACTGTGGCTCTCCAGATGTTTGTGGACTATGATTCCCATGAGCCTCTGCTTGCTAGCAGGGGCTCATGGGCATTGTAGTCCACAGACATCTGGAGAGCCACTGTTTCTGGGAAGGGAGGGCATGCGCCATTCAGGGATCCCAGACAGGAGGTAATGGGTTTAAACTTCAAGTACAACGATATAGGCTAGATATCAGGAAAAAAATTTTCACAGTCAGAGTAGTTCAGCAGTGGAATAGGCTGCCTAAGGAGGTGGTGAGCTCCCCCTCACTGGCAGTCTTCAAGCAAAGGTTGGATACACACTTTTCTTGGATGCTTTAGGATGCTTAGGGCTGATCCTGCGTTGAGCAGGGGGTTGGACTAGATGGCCTGTATGGCCCCTTCCAACTCTGTGATTCTATGATTCTATGAGGTTTCGACCCTTTAAACATTTCTGACCCTGCCTGCTTCATCTTGCTTAGTACTTGATCCGAAGGACTTGGAAGAGTTCTCTGCGGCAATGGAGCATCCTGCAAAGAAAAGAGTCGAAATATGTTCACCAGGCAAAGGGAAATCTTCTGTTTCATTGAAACAAGAGTCTGGGCAGATCTCGGCGACTTCCAGGTCCCCAAAGGAGACGACGAAAGGTGAGTGCGTGTAGCACAGTCCAGAAGGAGAGGCCTAAGCCAGCCCACTGAATCTGAAATGAAGTTCCTTCCAGACCTCAAAGTTTGTCGGCCGCAGGCAGTGGGAATCTGAGCGCCCGTCACCTGCCGGACACACATCCCGGCAAGGGATGCTGCTGTTTAACCTGGTTTGATACACTGTGTGCAGGTTGCTGAACTTTAACAGCAACAGTGCAGTTCTTCCACATCAGGAAGTAACCCCTTTTAATGGATTTTTGTTCATTTAGGGGAGGGGGAAATCTGTCAACCTGCTCCCATGACTGGGTCCTCAGTGGAGAGGGCACAGTGAACGGGCACACTGCAGGGGCAGCTGTACAGCTGCAATGCAGGTTCTGCCAGGGTGATGGGCAGGATACGCCATCTTCAAAGGTGTCCCCTGGGGTTCATGTGAGGCTTGACTGTCTCTGGGGGATGGTGTCAACATGATTTGTAATTTCTACAGCGCAACCTGCTCAGAACCCTTGCGGGGCCCGGTGGGCTGCGCACCTAAGGAACGGATATTTGTGTTTGTTTTTGGTAAAGCAAAAGCCGGCTCCCGCTCTCCCAAGAAGAACCGGCTTGCTTCTGCGACTCCTCTCCCAGAGGGGGAGATCCTGACGGACTTGAACGACAAGCAGTGGAAACTCGTGAAACTTCTGAGCCAGTCTGACTTTGGACTGATGTATGAAGGTAAAGAATAGGCTCGTATTGTTTGTGCTGGGGGAGGGCGCACTTTGCTTGATGCTCTGATCTGTGCTACGGTCGAAAATGCGGCTCAGTTGCCATAGCATGCGGGTGAATGACACCATTCCTGTAAACCAGCCTCTCTCGAAACCTGTTGACTGTTTCCCAGAACTCATTGCTATTGTAAACAGGAGCGCGCCAATTTCCAGCAGAATAACAAACAAGTCCCGGTGTATTACCCTTGTTTCGGTAAACTTCATCAGTGTATAATGTCACAATCTGCATCCAAACAAGTTAAGATAATGAATAATGCATCATGTATAAGAGGTCTGTACTAATAGTGGGAATGCAATTCTCCCCATCTACCTGTCCCCCCTCCAAGATCCCCTCCCACCAGATATGCCCCCTGGATACAAGGCAATTTCCAGTCCAGCCAGTCTGTTAAGCAACAGTTACACGGTAAATGGTTAATCGTTTAAATATTTAAGTCTAGCCATCCTGAAATGAGCTGGTCGTCGGCAAGGCCTTGCTGCCTGTCCAGGTGAGGGTCGGGGAGCCCTTGGGCCCCTGTGTATTCTTGTCAGGCCCTGTATCACTTGTGACTTGCTCTCTCCGGCATTACTGGTTCATAACCTTCATTTTCTTCATCCTTCCACAGCAGAGTCAGCCTCTGGAGCCTGCCAGCAGAAGCAGAGATTCTCCCTCAAACTGGTGAGTTCAGTCCTGGGAGCTACCTGAGTCTCAGGTAGAACTTTCCAAGTACAGGTTCTTGTGCAATCCATTCATGACTTTGTCAATGGGAAACCTTGTTTTATTTTTGCCTCCCTGTGTCGGCAATTAGGATACCGACCTCACTGCATGTTGGTTACGCTTGCTGGGAAAGCGTCTCTAGAGGCATTGGAAGGGCCTCTATTTCACTTTATTGATATCCCCCCCCCTTGCTGGCGTGCCCCACTGAGTTCCTCTCGAGAGCTCAAGAAGTTGTAGGAGGGACGGTCACTTTTTGAATGGCCATCAGGGAGAAATTGGGGGGTTTGAGGCTGTCTGAAGGCTTATCAACGCCAGCTTCCGCCTCCCCCTCTCTCTGCTTCTCAGGATGCCAAAGACGGGCGGCTCTTCAGCGAGCAGAACTTCCTGCAGCGGGCAGCAAAGAAAGCCACGGGTAAGACTAAAGTTGAGTTGTTTCTGGGGGAGCAGAGCAGCGTCTCTATGCGTTGCCTCCCCCCATGGATGAGGGTCGTAGCTTCTCCTCCCCCCCTTTTTCCCTTGACTTTGTCTCACCCACAAGCTGGATCCTTTAAGCTCTGTTAATCGAGTGTCTGACAAGTCAAAGGGACGGATCTCTGAGTAAATTAGGCTAGCCTATCCAGTCAGGCTGCTGGGATTGAGACCTCCTTGGCCGTCCCCTTTTGTGTCCCCTTGCAGTAGAAAAGTGGAAGAAGCAGCATTCGGTTCCATTGCTGGGAATCCCCAACTGCATTGGCTTTGGTCTCCATGGTAATGCTTACAGGTGAGGGAATTTGGGCTTAGGCATTTCCACCCATCTCCTCTCCCATCACTTCAGGCTTCAGGCCAGTAGCTCTCTGCTTCAGCCGCCTCACAGGGCTGTTGTCGTAAGGACAGAAGGAAAGAGGGAGAAAGCCATGCTAATTTTCGCTCCCGGTTGGGGAGTAAAGCAGAACATTCAAAATATAAGGGGGCCACAAGAAGACTTAGCTGATGCATAGGGCTTGAAGCCCTACTGAGTTGGGTGAGATGGAGGGACGCTTTGGAGGCCTCTGGCCCAAGCGTGATCCTTCTGCAACCGTCTCTGCTCCGACCCGCAGGTTCCTGGTCTTCTCCGACTTGGGCCGGTCCCTCCAGTCGATCCTGGATGACACTGCCAGCAGGTTGATGGAGAAAGCCGCCTTTCAGATCGCTGTCAGGCTGGTACGAGGCGCCGGGAAAGGAGGGGAGGCGGCGAATTCTACCCGGGTGTAAAACGGAAGGTGTTTCTGGAGCAGGGGGTTGTGGGAGATTGCCCTGCTGCCATGGCACAGGGCTGGCACTCGGAGCGAGGCTAGGGCAAGGCGGGCATTGCGGCATGGCTGTTTTTCTTTGGCCTTCAGCTGGACGTGCTGGAATTCCTTCACGAGAACGAGTACGCCCACGGGGACGTCACGGCCGAAAACATATACGTGAATCCCATGGATCTCTCTGAGGTGAGTATCTGGGAATAGCTCTTTGCGGGAGAGCATCCCTGTGAAGCAGAGGGTCCTAAACCTTCCCTAGGCCAAGGGGGAAAGCAGGCTGGCCCAAGCGTCAATGCTGAAGGCTTCGGTCCAGTGCTTGACTCTCCAGGGAGTTTCCAAGGAGCCCTCCTGCAAGGGAGCGCTGACTCTGGGGTTTGGGGATGGCACCTGGCCGAGCAGGGAGCCTGATCGAGGGGAAAGACCTGCAAATTTTGCCCTCATCCCAAGGAAAGGGTCACCAGACTTTCCCGGTTCTGACCCTAGCCCCTTCCAGGCGAGCCAAGAGATAGGGCTAGGGACTTCCAGGCACAGGCCAGTTGTGAAAGGTAACAGGGTCCGGGGGGAAGGCAGCTTCACCTGCGAGCGCCCACCCGAGAGCTCCCCAGCTGCTTCCTGACGAGCCGCCGCAGCCCCCTATTCCGCGCTTCCCTTCTTCCTTCCCCAGCTCACCCTGGCCGGCTACTGCTTTGCTTTCCGATACTGCCCCGAAGGGAAGCATGTGCCTCTGCGGGAGGGCAGCAGGACGCCTCACGAGGGCACCCTGGAGTTCATCAGCCTGGACAGCCACAAAGGAGCCGGTGAGATTTCCGCACTTGGGAACAGGCTGGTGAACACACTGCATGGCTACCCCACCCCACCCCACCCAACCTGGTACAATTTCCCTGACCCCCTTTCAAGGCAGTTCTCATCCCTTGTGCCGTGGCTTCCCCCCTTTCGGGATAGAGGCCTTGCCACTCGCTGCTGCGGACAGAAACCAGTCTATCACGTTGCCTGGCGCTGCTTCTCCCGCACGGTCCCATCTGAGAGATCCTCTCTACCTCTGTCCTCTCTCTGGGCATCCAGTCGCACTTTTAATTGGAGCCACAGCGCTCTTTGCAGAGTTACGAAAAAACCCTGCATAAGGAGCCTGCTGTTAATCAATAAAAAGGTTTTGATTAATCAGTGTGGACCAAGTATATTCAGAGGGGTTGCAAGTTAAGGGCACATTTACTTATTTTGTGTGTGTGTGTGTGGGGGGGGGTCTGTAGATTCAGGTGGGTGGCTTTGCTGGTGTGACGTAGCAGAACAGAATTTGAGTCAAACAGCACCTTCGAGGCCAGCAAAGATTTATTCAAGTGGCGAGCTTGAATAAAAGCTTGAATCGGAATCGTCCGAGTCCCGATATAAGGGGAGAGCAAATTAGCAGTCAATGGGTAAAAAACATTACGGAGATATCCGGCAAATATGCAGCGCCATGAACAAATAACGCCTCGTTCGAACGACAGGCTGGGTTTATCGGTCCTTTGTTTTTCAGTTCCCGCTCACAAATGCATCAAGGGAAGTTTAGTGATTAAGGGCAGACACGTTCCCAGTTGTGAAAATAATTCATTAAAAGTGACCCCGGAGGGGCGGGGTGGGGGGCTGTACTGGTTCTGGTGTGTCACTGGAATAGAGAGTGTTGCTCTCTTTTAACATCTCAAAAAGGCACCTGTGTAAATTTCTTGGCAATATATTTAAATAATCAGTTGACCGGCCACCTGAATGTGTGTCCTCTCCCTGCCTCGTCAGCTCCGTCCCGTCGGAGTGACCTTGAGTCGCTGGGCTATTGCCTTGTGAAATGGCTGCATGGCTCCCTTCCCTGGTCTGAGGAACTGACCAATCCCCGGACAGTCATGGAGAAGAAAGAGAGGTAAACGCTGTGCACGAATGAGGCTCCCCCCCCCCCCCTGCTGTGGTTTGCTGGTTTGGTTTTTAACTTTAAGGGTCTCTCCCTGTTCTGACTAAGTAGAGATTGGACACCTGCAAATCTTTTCATTGTCTTTTTATTGTAGGTATAAAGCAGATATTGCCAAGAATCCAAAACTGTCCTTTGGCTGGAGAGCTATTCCAGGTACGCCTGTTGTTTGGTTTGCATCTCGGTCTTCACAGAGGAGTTTTCTGGCGGCTCACCCTGGAGGTTTATCTGATCTCATCCTTGCAAAGGGGTGAGGCTGAGAAACGGCCGTTTCTCCGAGCTGCCCGGTGAACTTTGGGTCCGAATGGGAGATTCGAGTCTCACATCCCTGCGTCCCAATTCAACCTCCCTGCGTCAGACTGACCATCCTGTAGGAGGGACAGTCAGGGCATGTTCAGATGCCTTTATTTTTTATTTGCTGGTTTTACTTAATGTATCACCCCACATTTCTTTCCAGTAAGGACCCACAGTAGCTTCTCCTCCCCTTCATTCTATGCTCACAACAACCCATATCCAAGCTGATAGTCTATCCAGCACCCCACACTGACTCATTCATAAGCATCGCGCGATACAATCAGGGAAAGATCCAGCAAAGAGTTCTCCTTATCTGTAGGCTAGGAGAGTTTGTTGAGATGTGTGTGCATGAAGGATTATGGAGCAGTATTCATAAACAGCTCCATGGTGGCGTAGATAGCCCGCTAAGCCGTGTCCTAGCCTGTCTTCCGGATCCCAGCAAGATAAGCAGCTCGTTGGGGTCCTTGTAGGACCAGAGCATGCAAGGTTTTTGCAGGGAGGTGGAAGCGTCCGTGTGCCAGGAGGGAAACGGCAAGCCCCAGTAATAAACCTCAGGAAGCATTAGCCTCGAAGAGAGCAGCCGCTGTCTTGGCCCAACGTGAGCGCCAGAGAGATTATATCTCCTGGCGTGCAGAAAATTTGCAATTTGACGCGGCGCTAGACCTGCAATTTCGCCTCCTCCCGCTACATATTTCCCTGGACGCATTCCTACATCAATCACACGGCCCTAACTTGATTTCTTCGCTTTTGTCATTTGAAAAAGAAGCCGCTCGCCACTCTCCTCACCTCCGGGCGGCTCGTGGACAGCCGCGTGAAACATTACTATGAAATAACCAAAACCCTTCCTCCACCAATAAGACCCCAGATCATAACATAAAGCAGCGGGCATCTAAATCTGAGTAAGCTACGGACCACCACGGGCCATTGTCACCAGGGGAGGGATTCCGCATGCAGCGGAAAAGGCCCTGTCCCAAAGGCGGAAGGTCTTAGCAACTGAGCAGGTTCCATGTGGCGTAGAGTGGTTTGGGCAGCATTGGGTGGGCACATCGGCCTTAGCGCAGGCTCTTTCTGCTTCCTGGCGTCTGGAAGTCCCTCGTAAGTCCTGTGGCTGCCTGACCATCGCAAAGCTTGCCAAGTCGGGAACAGGTGTAGCTTCCAGGTGGGTCAGCAGCTTGCCAGAGCCCTGGAGAAGCGGCTTAATCCGATTTCCCTCCCCCATGCCCCGTGGCCAGACGCCGTGCAGCACTTCCTGCTCCGAGTGATGTCCCTGGACTACGAAGAGCGGCCGGACTACGACGAGCTCCGGGCGCTGCTGAGGAAGCCGCTGGAGCTGATGCGAGCCTCGGCCTACGACCCGCTGGACCTCAGAGTGGTCCCCTAGGTAATGAACGGGCCGGGAACCTTTTATAGGCCTCCTTTTCCTCTCCCAAACAAGCCACTCAGCTCTGAAGCGGAGGGGGCAGCTTAAAGCGGAGGAGCGGCAGGTGGGAGAGGGCTGGCCCTTCCACCACCACCACCCCCCATCCATGCACGGGGCTGTGACCCTGGCCCAATCTGGGCCCGAACGAGCCGTCGCCGGCTTTGCCACTCTGCCCTCCCAGCGGCATCGGAGCAGAGTGGCCAGGGGAGAGCAGCAAACTAACGAGTCCCGTTTTGCTTTGTGGCTTTGTAGGTCTGAGGAGCTCGGGAGGAGAGGGCCAAATCCCGTGGGGAGGTCTTCACACTGGAGCAGCCAGGAATGCCGTATCTCCCCCCAACTTCTTGGCTTTTAGATTGCGGAGGGAATTGGGGGGGGGGGGGAGCCCCGGGATTCCCCGGTATTTATTTCTTAGGACCGTGTGTGTGTGTGTGTTTTAAATATAGGCGCTCTTCCCTTTCCCTTCCCGCCGCCTCCTTTTCACGGATTCTAGCGGATGCCAAGCCCAGGGCCTGCTTTGGCAGGGGTGCTCCCTGAACGGCGGATCGCCTGGCAACCCCAAGTGTTGCCACGGGGACAAAAGAGGCCATCTTAATTGGATGGAGAGGAGCTCTGCCCTTCTCCCAAGTTGTTGAGTTTTGCAACGTTTTAAGTCATAAATATTGATTTTGTAACAAACCTCGTGTCTGGTGAACTCTTGGGGCAGCTCATAGTGACGGACGCCAGCCGGGCGGGGAGTTTCGGCTGCAAGATGTCTTCCCTTCTCTCTCCGTTCATCTTTGCCCCACAAGGAGGAGGACTGTGCTTGGTGGGGGAGGTTCCTCAGTAGTCTGCCCACACACAGTCTTTGCTCCATGATGGTCCCAGGAGATTATGGGGGGCTCTAGTGGCCAGCCTCGCCTCACAGACCAGGGCTGGCCTTCCGTCCACGCTTCACGTGATGCATCAAGGCTCTTCATAGATTGAAATCTCCATAAGGGCCTTCCTGAAAATGTTTGTTCTTCACCGTACTTTTAAAAAAGAGACAAAAACAAAATGGAGAGGGTGCAGAGGAGAGTGGCGAGTATGATCCGGGGCCTGGGGACCAAGCCCTAGGAGGAAAGGCTGAGGGACTTGGGGACGTTCAGCCTGGAGAAGAGGAGGTTGAGAGGGGACAGGGTGGCTCTCTTGAAGTATTTTAAAGCTGGTCAGTTTTAGGAGGGCAGGGTGTGGTTCCTGTTGGCAGCAGAGGAGAGGACCTGCAGGAATGGGTTTAAACTATGTGTAGAATGATATCGGCTAGATATCAGTGGGGGGGGGGGAAATTTCACAGTCAGAGTAGTTCAGCAGAGGAATGGGCTGCCTAAGGAGGTGGGGAGCTCCCCCTCACTGGCCGTCTTCAAACAGCAGCTGGACAGATCCTTATCCTGGATGCTTGAGGCTGATCCTGCACTGAGCAGGGGGTGGGACTAGATGGCCTGCATGGCCCCTTCCAGCTCTATGGTTCTTGGATTCTATTAAGACAACCTCTGCAAAGCAGCTGCAAGGGGATCGTAGGAGATGTTGTTCAGGGAAATGGGTGTTTCTCTTACTGAGGATGTGTTTATCGATCATCATCCTTAAAAAGCAAAACAAAACACACAGCTGCAAGGATGGCCTCAGTGAAATCACTGGTTTTATTAAATTTGCGTATACCCAATTTTTTAATGAATAACATCTGAAGTCACTACCGGAAAACAAACAATAGAAGCAAAGTTGAAACTTTGCATCAAAAATATCCCCCCCCACACACACACACACACACAACGGATTCATATAGCATCTTAAAGGACAACAGATTATATTATGGCTTAATCTTTCTGTGGTTTAGTACCAGCTCAGTGTCATGGTAAAGAGCGGCCGCCTCTGATCTGGAGAACCGGGTTCGATTCCCCCGCTCTTCCTCCGCAAGCAGCCAGCTGGGTGACCTTGGTTCAGTCCCATTTCTCTCAGAGCTCCCTCAGCCCCATGTGCCTCACAGGGTGTCTACTGAGGGGAAAGGAAGGGAAGGCGATTGAGAGCCGCTTTGAGACTCCTTTGGGCAGTGAAAAGCGGGGTACAAAGAAAAACGCTCCGTACCAAAGCGGAATACAAGTATTATCCTGAATTGGCAGGTTACATACATGATACAGAGAGGGGAAATGGCAGAGAACTGGGCCCAACCAGCAGAACTTCACACCCATGAAGGGAACAGAAGGCTCCGGTCCCAGATGAGTCCTCAATGAATGGCACCAAACTCACGCGTGAATTCCAGTTTGGCAATTCCATGTCAGCATTGTGGAAGAACTGTGACTTTCCGGTCAGCGGAAGAGATTTGGAAGGGCCTTACAAAGGCTGCCAGGTTGGTGGTCGTTGCTGTTCTGAGTTTTTTGGTTTGTTTTTACCACCTTTCCCCCCTGGGTTTGACCGCTTTGGACCTTGGCAATCCACCTGTGCATCAGGCAGAGGGAAAAACCCCTTCAGGTGTTCGCATGCCATCCTCGTAGACCAGGCTACCTAAAAAGGGGCCTCGCAAAGGATTTCAATTCATTTGAACTGACCACCTGAAAAGTATAAACTTCATGCCAGGTTCTGAGGATTATTGATTGCATTTATATACCACCCATGCCCCTGGAGAATTGTGATAGATCAGCTGGGCAGCGGGGAGGGGACCCGATTTTAACCGTGCAGCGTGTCGTTCCCCGCACCACAAATGAAAACGTCCAGGCAAGGCCTGATACCGAAACAGGGTAACTTGAATTGTGGTCTTTACGCTCACCTTTTGTTTGTTCAGGAGGGTGCAGAAATCCGGGCCAAGTATGTATAGATGCATGACTTTGTGGCGCCACCTGCTGCTTGTGGCTGGCATTGCCTCTGTGAAACTTCCCTAAGCCACATAGAATTGAATCATAGAGTTGGGAGGGGCCATAGAGGCCATCTAGCCCAACCCCCTGCTCAATGCAGGATGAGCTTAATGCATCCAGGAGAAGTCTCTGTGCAGCCACTGCTTGAAGATCGCCAGTGAGGGGGAGCTCCCCACCTCCTTAGGCAGCCCATTCCACTTCTGAACTATTCTATGACATTTTTTTACCTGATATCTAAGCAATCTCATTCTACGCATAGTTTAAACCCACTAATTAGCAGCCCTATCGTTTGCTGCCAACAGGAACCGACACCCCTAGATCACTCAAAGAAGTGAGCCAAGCCAACTTCTTGAGGATGAGGAGTTAGGACACAAATGCAGAAGTGGACAAAGGGCAGGGGAGCTTGCATTATGTGTCTTAAGGAGGCCATGCTGCCATCTAGCCTAGCCTGCAGGCCCATGACCTAAGCAGAGTTACAACCTTCTAAAGCTATTGACTTTAATGGGATGGGAGGCCTGGTCTAACCTTACCAAGGGATTGGTTTTAGATTGAAACCCCAAAACCCACATAACGTGATGGGGTGCATAATTAACAAAGCTTATTAAAAGCAGAGGGCCCGAACAAGAGAAGCGCAAAGCAAGGCGGAAAATAAGAACGTCTCAAAAGGCAACCTGAAATCCGGGCTTTGGTTCAATGACCCAGATGTTTTGAGCAGACTGAGACACACATAGTCCAGGTAAAATGTCAAAGTCCAGAATCCAAATGCAGATGTTCTGGCCTCAGACAGCCCAACCCAGTTACAAACATGCCCTGGGACAACAGGGAAACAGGCAGCAACAGCAGAAGAGGTGGGGGGGAAGGACATTCCCAAGAAAGCAGAAGCAGAAGGTTTACTCCGCTTGGCTAAGAGTTTTTGAGGAGCGACGCTTGGACTTTCAGGGCTCTGCTTCCTCAAACCTTTGGGGTCGGTGGTTTCTTCTCAGAATTCAAGTCTTGCATCCCTTTACGCCTGCCGCTCTTAGCCCAGTACCAAGGACTAGCCTGACTGGATCTTCCTATCTGGACCTGGCACATCTGCTTTCTTGCCCGAGGTCATTTGGGGGTGGCCTCAGCGAGGGATGCCAGCCTCCAGGGGGGACCTGGAGAGCCCCGGCGATTTCAGCTCGTCTCCACAGATCCGTTCCCCTGTACAAAATGTGCATCACACCCCACTGAGGCCCTCGTCCTTCCCAGTCTCCATCCTCAGATCTCCAGGGGCTGCTTCGGAAGGGGGACTCTAAGGTGTTCTGCCCCAGCTGTGAGTTGGGAAAATTCCTGGAGATTTTTCGAGGTGGAGCCTGAATTGAGGGGAAGGGAGAGACTTCAGCGGAGTATAACGCCACAGAGTCCACCTTCCAAGGGGGTCGTGTTCTCCAGGGGATCTGCTCCGTTATGATCCCGTGAGATCTCCAGCCACCACCAGGATCTTACCAGAGAGAAATACCATGTGGCCATTTAATGCATTGTCTTTTCATAACGGATTGCATCTAAATGGAACGGCATGGGTTTTGTGGGTGGGTTTGCCCATCCTTATAAAATATATGTGTTGTTAGGTGCGAAGTCGTGTCCGACCCATCGCGACCCCATGGACAAGGATCCTCCAGGCCTTCCTGTCCTCTCCCATTCCCCGGAGTCCATTTAAATTTGCACCGACTGCTTCAGGGATTCCATCCAGCCACCTCATTCTCTGTCGTCCCCTTCTTCTTTTGCCCTCAGTCGCTCCCAGCATCAGGCTCTTCTCCAGGGAGTCCTTCCTTCTCATGTGGTGGCCCAAGCCGCTGATCCGTGGAATGGCTTGTTAATAGATTTACTTTGACGCTGAACTGATGAAGGCGTGAACTTGAAACATTTTGAGTTCGTTTCTCCAGGCGAATTGGCAAAGAGCTGAGACAAGTTCATGAATTATTTGTGGTTTATTATTGTTGGAAGTGTTAATTGCCACAGAATTTTTCTCTTTGTTTTGCTCCTTTGTTATAAGAACCACCTGAAGCTTGGCATTTCTACCCTGAAGTCCCTCCCCACCCCAATCCCCATTAAAGCTCCACCTCCCCAAAATAATCTCCAGGCAACCCTTACCTTACCTGGGACAGGTAAATAGGCTCGTAGAACTAAACACAAGTCCATTGGAGCCATTCTGTTTGTCTTTTACCTAATCTGGCCCTGCCTTTTGCTTGGGCCCCATGGCCCCTTTCCAAGACTGACAAAGTTTACTTCTGGACATATGCTTTTGTGTGCACATGGGCAAGGGTCAGATCCTCTTCCTCCTCGCACATGAACCTCGGCTCATGGAGGACAGATTGCAAAAGAGCAGAGTGATTTATGCTCACACACACACAGAGAGCCTGAGCATTCCTTTGGTGCTTCAAATGACGCTCCCTGCTGTTTCAGCCTCGGAAAGCACGGGCCCCCAGCAGTCGGCTTTGGCAGCAAATCCTGATTTTTCTCCGCTTAGCAGAGAGAATTCAGCAGAACGTGT
The DNA here is from genome assembly GCF_049243985.1 of Paroedura picta. Lineage (NCBI taxonomy): Eukaryota > Metazoa > Chordata > Lepidosauria > Squamata > Gekkonidae > Paroedura > Paroedura picta. Next base: position 19,591,949 of record NC_135385.1, read on the forward strand.
CTGAAGCCAGTTGCCTGTGGGGAAGCAGGAACGCCGAGGAATAAATCGGGAGTGTTGTGAACTTGCCAGGGCATTATGGAGAAGAGGCCAGGCATGTTGAAGGGGAATGCCTAGTTCTAAATCACAGGGAACTGGTGAGGACTCTTTCAACAGGCCTGTCCAAACCGGATCGGTTTTTGATCTGTCTCACAACCGAGCTGGCTACCAGGTGGAACAGAGCAGCGCCAGAATACAGTGGCTTGCAAAAACATTCACCCCCCCCCCTTCGGGGTTTGTTTGGTTTTGTCGCATTACAATCAGGAACTAAGTTAGGTTGTGGGACGGGGGACGGCACTATTGCATTTTCACAGCCCGTCTAACGCTTTGTAGGGGCAAAACATATCTTGTTGGGATACAAACAGGTCTCAAGACAAGGAAAAAAGAAACCGTGACTGTGCATAGGGGTGTGTCCCCCTTGTTGTGGCGTCTCTAAATAAGATTGGCCCACCCACCCCACTTCAGAAGTCATATTATTAGAATCCTAGAGTAGTCCGTAGACCTCTGAAGAGCCAGTTTGGCCACCCCTCCCCACCTGGTTTGAAGGATTTGGGGCAGTTTGGCCTCGAGGAATGGGCCAAAGTCCCAGGGGCTCGATGTGCTGGGCTGTTAGAGGCATACCCCAAGAGACCTGCGGCTGGAATTGCAGGAAAAGGCTATAGGAAGGATTCGCTTTGGGGAGGGGGGCGAAGACTTATGCGCAGTCTCGATTCCTGTATTTCTCCTCTTTGGGGCACGAGAGAAATTATTTTGCCCCTTCCAAGCGGCAGGCACGTTGTGAGAACCGAGTGGTGCTACATCCCTCCCTCTCCCAAAATAGAAGGCCCAACTTATAATGCAACAAAACAGGACAACCACTGAGGGATTCACAACTGTGCTGGCTCATGGGAATTGTAGTCCGTGGGTGTCTGGAGAGCCACAATTTGGCCATCCCTGCTCGGGAGGGGGGACAAAGGGGGGTGTCACTGTAACTACAGTCAGCTACAACTTCTTGGCAACCACCACAGCAGAGATTAGTTCAATATTTTCATCTGGCAAGATTTCAAACGCCTAAATTGTGGGGATGAAGGAAGTTCTCTTCAAATTTGATGGTAGAGTCGGCATTTAAGCAATACATATTCTGACGTTTCGGTACTCCCCTCCTTATGGATACATAATTGCTTGTGAATAGGTTTTTTTTTTTAAATAGGCCTTCCTTGGAAGCATATTATAGCGAAATAGCATAAATATTCTATGTTCAGGGGATGATTAGGTAGACAGGATAACGGCCCCAGACCATGAGGCGAAGGAAATAAAGAGTTTAAAAATTCATAGAAAACGTGATAAAGAACTAATTAAGAAGGTTCTGGAAGGCACTGTGGCCCTCCCCATTTAAAAATCCCGCACAAGGCCTGACTGCAACCAACATGGCCGCCCTCCTTGAAATGACTTTGAATGCGGCCTTGTTGGAGGGGCCGCTCCCGGCCTACCTTACAGGGTTCTTGTGAACATAAAGCAGAAGGTGTAGAGTTGCTGGAAGCAGGAAGGATTTGAAGAACAAAAAATCAGGGAGCTGTACCTCAAATGCAGAGGCTCTTCCGCGTCAACATGGTGACCGCGTCAACATGGCGGCTTTGCACGGAGGTGGTTTTAAATAAATAAAAAACCCAGCCAGTTTTTCGGAGCGAACGCACATAAACTCAGCCTGCGTGACGCCAATTTGGCAGTGAAGTCTTATTGAACTCAAGGGTCCTTAACATTTAAGTGGAATTGGGCAATAAGGCTGTACTTAGTAATAACAAGCTATCAGAAAATAAGTACCTGATCTTGATTCTCCCCCACTCCTTCTTTTCTGGGAAAGCAAAAAGTCCAGGTTGTTCCTTTTCAGCCACTGAAAATGTTGCCAAAATCTATACACATATGAACCTTCCCCCCCAATGCTCCTTCCCAAACCTAGCAGTGAAAGAAGATGCCCCTTCTGGGTTCTCAGATTGTAATTTTATTTTTTATTTTGCTTTTGCTTTTCAGGGTTGGCACCTGGCCTCTGCGATCCAAGCACATATTCCTCAGCAAGTAAATTCCATCTGACAGAGTGAGTAGGACTCTGGCCACATTCGTACGGGTTTACTGTTTAAGGAAGAAGATACAACCTCATAAAATATCAAATGGGTAAACAGAAGGGAGGGCTTGGTCCAAACACGTGTTTACAGCACAAACCTTGCAAACCAAGAATGTTTCACCTGAGCAACGCTTTTATGGGTTCCCCCTCCCTTGCTTTAAAGACACACAGATAAGCAGTGCAAATAGAATAAATCATAAAATATAGAACTGTTGATGTAGAAGGGAGGTCGTGGTTCAAGTAACGGAGTAGAATCTGGGAGAATTGTGTTTTATATCCCGCTTTTCTTTACCAGGAGGAGTCTCAAAAGCGGCTTACAATCACCTCTTCCTTTCCCCTCACAACAGACCCCCTGTGAGGTCGGTAAGGCCGAGAGAGCTCCGACAGGCCTTGCTCAGTGCAAACAGTACTATCAGGGCTGTGACTAGTCCAAAGTCACCCAGCTGGCTACATGTGGAGGAGGAGTGGGGAATCAAACCCGGCTCAGAAGCCACCCTTCTTAACACCAGGCCAAGCTGTCATTTTATTTTTTTATCTGTTGGCGAAAGCTGTTTCAGGAGGAAAGAAAAGTGGGATATAAAGAAAGTTTAATCTCTCTCTCTCTCTGGTTCCCAAGCTGAATCAAATCTTGTGAAGCGTTTTGGGAAGGCTGCTATATACTCCCAAGAAAAGAGGATTGTAAACCAAACTGCCTCGTGTCCTTTCCAGATGTTCAATGGGGTGACCCCTAAACTCCCCCCCTCCCCAAAAAAATCCCTTTGCCCTCAAATCCAGAATCCACTGGATCCTAAAGTTGGGAATAGGCTGTGGCTTCTCAGGGCCTGACTCCCTAAATCAGGGGTAGTCCAACTGCGGCCCTCCAGATGTCCATGGACTACAATTCCCAGGAGCCCCTGCCAGCGTTAGCTGGCAGGGGCTCCTGGGAATTGTAGTCCATGGACATCTGGAGGGCCGCAGTTGGACTACCCCTGCCCTAAATGCAAAGAAAGGGAGAATCGGGGAGCCCCTTTTCCTCCCTCCTTGGCCCAGTGCAGCGCAGGCCCAGCAGAAGGGAGGTGCCCTTCTGCAGGGCGCCCCGGTGCGTAAAAGCGCAGCCAGCGGCGTCCCGGTGCCCCGTCCTGCGCCTGCAGCTCCCGAGCCGGGCAAAGCTTGTCTGGGCCGCCGCAGCCTCCTCCCTCCCTCCCTCCCTCCGTCCGTCCGGCGCGTCACGGGAGGCGGCGCCCGGGCGCATCAGCTGGCAGCCAGCGGCCGCCTCCCCGGCCCCAGCCCGGCACGATGGCCACGGCCCTGGCGGAGGGCGGCGGGCCGACGCGGGCGCAGCAGGAGCAGGAGGAAGCGGCGGCGGCGGCAAGGCTGGGCGAGAGGCGGCCGCGTTGAGCCGGTGAGCCCCCTTGTATCGCGGCCCCGACGCCTTTTGTCTCGGGGCGCAAACAGGCAGGCTGGGTGGCGCGGCTGCGGAGGGATGCCGGCCCCCCACCCATCCTCGCACCCGAGATCCACGATCCACCCCACCCAACCCTTCCCCACCCTCCACCTCCCTGCCCAGGGCCCTGTCGGCGCCCCTCGGCCTCCCCTCCGCCTGCTTGGCCGTGGGGCCCGGGGCCACCCACCCACCCACCTACCCACCCAGGCGCATGACATCATCCCCGCCTTGCTCCAGAGGGGCCGCCGGTCGCCCTGGCTGGGGAGGAGGGACCGGGGCTCTCCGCACACCGGGTGGAGGGGACATCCCGCTCGGGTGCCGGGCCAGGGCCTGGTCGGAGGGCTGCTGCGCCTTCGGCTTGGGGCCAGGTGCGCCGGGCAGTGGCCGGAGGCGTGCTATGGCTGTTGGGGGCGAAAGGAGCTTTCCGCAGGTGACACCGTGGCCCGTTTCTCGCAGCCTAATCAGGGTCGGCTGCGGTTAGGCCCTGGGTGTTGAAAGGGCAGCCCAACCGGGCCCGAGCATCTCTGGACTTGGATACCCCGTATGGGGTCACAGATGCACCGGTAAGGCGGGATCCCGGCCCGGCCACCCCTTACAAGGCCTCGGCTGCTCGGCCGGTTTTCGGGGGGCGGAGGAAAAGCTGCGTCGTCGTGAAGGCAAGGCGGTGCTTTAGGTGGCAGAGCCGGGTGGGCGTCAGTGGGGAGGAAGAGGCCGGACCCCCGAGGAGACTCCCCGTGCCGTGAATTTCTCTTTCTCCCTTCCCACGTTCTCTCGAGATGGAGCTGCAGCACCAAGGGACGTGGTCGGGAGGGCATGTGGTCGTGTTGAAACAGAGCAGATTTCGGTATCTGTGTGGGTGGGAGATTCCCCGAGCAGAAATCCTTCCCTGGGTCACTCGGAGTGTGAGAGAGAGAGGCAGGTTGTCCAGGGGATGAACAGGTTATGGTGAGGTGCCTGGGTGACCTGGGCCCTTTGGGACGACCGTATGATTATGCACTTCCGTTCCAGAAAATTGCATCCTGTGTCAACGAGAGAATCGCAGGCAGCATGTGGTTTTGATTATTTAGGGATTGAAGGGTTTTGGGAGTGGTACATGACAGAGTGGTTTTCTTTTCTAGTAATTAATCACCGCTTGTCTCATGTTAGGGACAGGGCCACGACTGATTCCTAGGGAGCCTGTATGCCCCCCACGTCGCTTTTTGTAGGAGCCAACACCAGCGTCCTCCCGCACATGAATTGAGCATTTGCTGCCTCCGGATTGGGGACGATAAGGGGATTTGTCCCTGAGAGAGGTTTTATTTCCCCCCTGACTCGAAGCGTCTTCATACTTCTCCGTCTTTGGATTTAAAATTTGGTGCAGTGGAACGCAGTGATTTGGGTTTTTTAAAGGAACCTGAGGCCCTGGAGCGAGTGCAAAACAAGAGACCCTGCTTTCTTTGTAAGGTGTGAGAAGGTAAAATGGGGCTCTTGGTCCTATTGTCGGTTTGGATGCACTGAATCACCGCCCCCCACCCCCACCCCCTAGTCCTTTAATAGATTAAATGTTTCTTGGTCTCTAGAGTTAGCATGCAGCATGGTCCAGTTCAGCAGTTCCCTCCCAGCCGTTCACTTTTGCCGCTTTGGTAGCCTTTCCTCCCTATGCCTGGCAGAACTTTAAAATTGCCTCTTTTTGGCCCATCCAAAACAGAGCCGTCCATCTGTCCTTCCTGTGAGCTTTCCCAAAGTGACTAACAATTTTGTTGGCCTTGTAATTACTTTTTAAAAAGAAATCAGTTACCTCCATGTTTTCCTGACCTGCTGCTTTAGTAGATCACATTATGAGAAGACAAGAGCCACGGGAAAAGACAATAATACTAGGAAAAGAGGAAGGCGGCAGGAAAAGAGGACGATCCAAGATGAGATGGATTGACTGAAGGGGAAGATCCAAGATGAGAGGGATTGGCTGAGGAAGCTGCATCCCTAGAGAACTGAGCAAGCTGTTAACAATAGGATGTTCTGGAGGACAGGAATTTATAGGGTCGCCATGAGTCAGAAATGGCACTTAACATATACACACTCACTGCTTTAGTAACCCTGCCAGAGTCCTCCCAGTCTACATCTTGGAGGAAAGAGGTTCCCTGAATCTTCTTTTTAAAAAATTGCTATTTATCTAAGAGCAAATTGTAAATCTGACACCGGAGTGGAATATTTATTTACTAAGATGCCCCTGTGTGTGTGTGTGTATGAGAGAGAGAGACCTACAGGGTAGATTAACAAGATTTAAAATCACAACAGCTATTAAAAAGTAAAACCTGTCTTTAGAACTTCCCCCTGCACACCTGATTTCTCAGGAAGAATTAGCAGCAATTTAATTGGATTAATTAGTAATTATTAACAATCAGTAATGATTAATAAATACATTAACAAATTAAATGAAATAATCAAACCACCCAGAGCCGTATGGAAGGGCGGTATAAAAAGTCTAAATAAATAAATCTGCCTCGTCCCTCAAAGGCCGTTGAAAGGGGAGATGGTGGGAGAGCTCTTCCAAAGACCGATGGGGAGCGGGCAAGGGAAGGTGCTGCCACAAAAGAGGCCCTGCATCTTAGGGGAACCGGGAGAAAGTTGAGTCAGAGCTTCCCCAGAAGCAGGTTGGTATGGACTGGACACCAGTGACCTCCTTCAGTGGAGGTTTGTGGCAATAAGAAGAAGGTGGGAAGGATCCAGCCACCTGCCCCTCGGCCCTCCCTTCCTGAAAGCCCCGTGAAACACAATTGACCAGCTTTGTGTAAAAGCTTTTGCTGTTTGCTCTTCTGGACAAAGCGCCTGCCAGGGAGTCCTGCTTGGAGCCTGGCAGGTTGATCCATCCCCGTGCTGGGCGGGATGCGGGTTCTCCAGCCCAGCTAGGCAGGCCCTTGCTCTTTCAACACACCTTTATCAGTGGGAGTCTGTGTTTGTGCAGCCTTTGGGAGGTCAACGCATCTCTCCCTTCCTGCAGTTCAGGCTCTGTAGCGGAGCGTGCCCTGCCCTGCCCTGGTGGCAGTGACCAAGCCATAAAGCTCAGTGAGCGCACGGAGGGAAAACCTCAGTCCCTTGCAGTTCCAGCTGCTGCGTCTGAGGTTAGCCAGGAGGGACCCACCCTTGGGGGGCCACTTGTATTGAGACCCTGATTCTCCTCCTCTGGAGTTGCACAGGCCGAGCTGGCCATGTGTTATGGCTGGGTGGGGGGGCTTGGCTGAGATTTAACCCCAGCCCCTTCCCACCGTATGAACGATAGCACATGCGTATATCGGAGGGCCATGGCCAGAGCACCCACATTCCTCCACAGGGGAGTGAAGGACTCGCTGTTCCTTGCACAACAGCCGAGCAAACATTCGGAGAGGGTGTTGACGTTTCAAGCAATTGGTATTTAACAGCAAGAGGAGAGGGGTTTCAAGACTGCGATTGTTGCCCAGGGAATCAAGAGAGGGATTTTGACAGATGGGCAATGGTGCTCAGCCAGCCAGTTCACAGTCTTCTCAGGCGTGCTGCCTGGACCCGGATCCTTGGCTCGAGATTACCGTTCCTCCAGCCTTCCTGCCCCTTGCCAGCCGTCCGCAGTGGCTGGTTTTTGCAGCTTGGCTTTTCAGCCTCCTCCCACCTCTGCAGCTGCTCCGAGCACTAGCTGGGGAAAGGCCCGGCTTTTGTGCGAGAACTGGGCCGTGAGTGCGAATGCTGAAGGGCCATACGGGGTAGGAGGAGCGCCCAAAGCCGCCGGGAAGCTAGGAGGAGCCTGCAGGATCTTGCGTGTCCGTCCAGAGCGATGCTGATCTGAATAATTGGGATGGGAATGTTTTGCTGGACGTTCTTGTCCACTGTGAATGTGAAATATGAGCGGCCTGTAGAGGAATGTGGCTGTATATATCAGTCCTGGAAAGGCACATTTCCCTTCCTCTTCTCTCTGCGGTGGCTCTCCAGATGTCCATGGACTGCGAGTCCAGCACTGGCAGGGGCTCATGGGAATCGTAGTCCATGGTCATCTGGAGAGGCATAGTTTGGCCACCTAGGTCTAGGTTTAAGCTGCATCTCTGAAAAAGAATCTATTGCAGAAATGCGTGGAGGGCCAGGCTCAGGCACCCTGCCCACAGTTTCGTATATTGTCTCAATTTAACCAATATTAAAGCAGCCATTTCCCCTTCTCAGCCGTCCCTTAGTGAGATTTCCCACTCCACTGTTGCAATATTTTGACAGTTATTCCTCTCCCCACCCAAAGTATTACATTTCGGTCTGCAGTCTTTGTTCTGAACACAATTTCAAGGGTTTTTTTTTAATTTATTATCAGGATTTTAATTAGGCCTGCTTAGCATGCAGTTGGGGCACAGAGTGTCCCCATGTTCTGGGAATGGCTTTCTGTAAGTCCTTTCAGCTCTATTACCTGACCTGACCAGAAGACTCTGCTACCGAGCAAATTATTCACAGGAACCAAATTTGCATGCGGTTGTTTGTGTTCTTTTGCTTAGGTGAGAAGGAAGGTTGAGGCCGTGGAGTTTGTGCTTTGGGGAAAAACAAGATTTGGCCTCCTGTGCCCCAGTTCTGCAGCACCTCTGCAGAGGTAAGGACCACGCCTCCCATGCAAAGGGAGCATTTGACTATGAGGGGCCGTCCACTGTGAGAATCTCTACACACATGCGCTGGAGCATGCGGAGGACTCTGGACTGAGAAGGCAGAATATCGGAGCTGGAAAGATATTTAAGGGCTTCGGTCCATCAGGGAGTTTGCTTGCTTGGCAGAAGAAGAGTCGGTTTTCATCTCCCACTTTTCGCTACCTTGAAGGAGTCCCAAAGCGGCTTACAATCGTTTGCCCTTCCTCTTCCCTCAACAGACATCCTGTGAGGTAAAGTGGGCCTGAGAGAGCTCTGACAGAACTGCTCTGTAAGAACAGCTCTGACAGAACTGTGACTAGCCCGAGATCACCCAGCTGGCTGCATGTGGAGGAGCACGGCATCAAACCCAGCGCCCCAAGCCTTAACCACTACACCAAGCTGGCCAAGAGGAGAAGTAATCACAGATCTAGAACCCTGCCTTTCGGCAGGCTGATCTGCTATGTGCTTTTATCCATGTGGCCAGAGTAGATTAGATCTTTTGTGCCAGGGTATGATGGTAGAAGCTGTCAGGTCCTGCAGGTTTTAAACCAGAAATCTGGTTTCAAATCCTGGGACCGAGTCTAAGGACTGTGGAGCTCTGTGTGTTCAAGTTTCAGAGCCTGCTTCAGAGCTGGGAGGATATGGGGCACTTATCCCCAGAGTAGCACCTGCCAAGGGGTTTCCTGGCTCTTACTTTGTTCTCCGGCAGAGCAAAGAGCCAATCTTGGCTCGCCCCCACTGAGAGGTACCCACTGAGAGGTACCGCCCCCACTGAGAGGTACCTTCCCGGAGGCCCCAGGGCGCTACTTTCCTGCTCGGAGCACCCATTCACACGAAAATGCTTGGTGGGGAACTATCCCTACCTTGCAGTTGGCCTTGCCCCCCTTGACTTACCAGCAAAGCACAAGGGCTTGTGGGAATTGTAGTCCATGGCCATCTGGAGAGACAGAGTTTGCCCCCCCCCCCGGCCGCCCTAGATTCTTGGCTTTGGAAAGTAGAGAGGCAATCTCTTTGGTTCATTGTAAGGAGGGGCTACAGTGTGTGTCTCGGGATTGTGTCTCTTTTGTCCCGCCCTTGCTCCGCCAGCAGCGTTTCAGTCTCACAAACCCTGTGAGATTTATGGGCAATGTCTAAACTAGGGGTAGTCAAACTGCGGCCCTCCAGATGTCCATGGACTACAATTCCCAGGAATGCTGGCAGGAGCTCCTGGGAATTGTAGTCCACGGACATCTGGAGGGCCGCAGTTTGACTACCCCTGGTCTAAACAGAGGATTCGAACCTTGGTCTGTCCTAGCCTGGTTCTCTAATTATTGCCTTACTCTGGTCCTTGGGGGTCTTCGGAAAAACATGTTCTGGCATCTTGCCATTGAGTTCTGTTGAATAGTTGGATTTCCGAGGTGCAATATCTTATTTATTTATTATTTTATTATTATATTTATATACCGCCCTCCCCGAGGGCTCAGGGTGGTTTACGGGAACCAGGAAAAGATACAGATAACATAGAGTAGCAGGTAATAGCAGTAATAACATTATAACAAGAATAATGACTTAATTTTGGACAGGCTGGCCGGGTAACGTCCACGTGCTGATTTTCAAAGCCAAACAAAACCGTTTCTGAAGCAGAGACCCTCGAAACGTATGTTTTATTCCATCAATTTCCAATTGCACTGTAACGTTCAGGATATAGCAGTCTACGCGTGTTTTCAAACTTGGATATCGATTCCATCGTGCATAGAGATGGCGTATTTTGTTCCATTATCGTTCGGGTTATGTTACAGCATTCTGCTCCGGCGAAATCATTTTTTTTATCAGCTTTCCTTATTTTGAACCCCTTTACGGAAGCGACTTTTCTAGAAATTGCTCCTTCTGGGCTTAGATTTGATGGGGGGGGGGGGGTCACGGGTTTGAGCGTCCGTGTTAGCCTTGAAGAAATCTTCAAGATTTCTAGCCCCATAAACTTGCAGCTCCGGGGCAGAACACCTGAATTCTAAGCTACTGTTTTTTAGGAGCGCTGCAAATGACCTTTGCCTGAAGCTGCAGGTTATTGGGTCAGTCTGAAGAAAACCAGAAAACAAGAGCCAGGTAATCTCTCTCCTCTCCATCCAACCTGGCCAATATATCCCAAAGCTTGCACAATGTTCAGAGTGCGTTGATTGTTCCTGATAACAGGTGTTTGCAAAGTGCTCTCCTCTTGAGATCCCAAAGAGCTGGCGTCAGTCGGACACTACGGAAGGCGAACCTCTTCAGGTTGCTGTCGGGAAGCTCCGCATGTCCACGGCTGTCGTGTGTAGCAACCTCATTCGGTCAATCCTCCCCTGGTTGAAACAGCCTTCTGGGCCTAGTCGCCTGCGGGCGAGTCTCGCTCGCCCCAGGCGATTGGCTGTTTGTTTAGAAGCCTGGCGTTTAAAGTTCCAGCGTTACCTTGGAGTTGTGCATGTCGCAAGGAAGCGCAAAGCAGGAAGTCTGTGCCACACTTCCTGTTTTGAACTTGGCTGGGAGACTTCTCAGCATGGATGTTTTGACTCTGCGAGGGAAGGGGGAAGTCTGTCAATCAGAGTTCTGCCCCACTTTCCCTCAGAGGAGCTCAGGGTGACATATATTCCCCCCCCTCAATTTTATCATCACAATAACCCTGTAGTGGCCAGATTCTGGACCGATGTAGTAAGTGCTACACCTCAGAGGCTTCTTGCAGCCGTCCAGGTAGGCCAGGGAAGGAGATCTACTTCTCCGGCACACGGCTGCGAGAACTCACTCAGGGCAAACATCAAGTCCTTCGCTGGTCCATGTGGAGGAGGAGCGGGGAAGCAAACACGGCTCGCCAGATTAGAGGCTGCCGCTCTGACCCGCTACACCAAGCCGGGCTCAGGGTTCGTTGGATCATTTCCTGCTTTAGGCAACCGAGCAAGAGTGACTTTGGACCAGCGAAGGACTTTGATGTTTGCCCTGGGTGAGTTCTCGCAGCCGTTGCCGGAAAAGCAGATCTCCTTCCCTGGCCTGGCCGCATTTCCCACACCGATCTACTTAGTACAGTTTTTACCCCACCCTGCCTGGACGGAGCTGAGAGAGGCGTTCGCTGGTCTCCCTTCCCGTTTTTATCTTCTCAACAACCCTGCGAGGTGGGCGAGGCTAAGGAATCATAGCTGGGCCCTGGCGACTCGGCATCCTTCACGGCAGTCTGTGAATCTGAACCCAGAGCTTGGCCCGGTATTCTAGCCCCGACGCCCTAGCGATGAGCACGGAAAACTGCGAGAGAGGCAGGAAGCCGACGGCAAAGATACCGATCCTGCATACCAGAAATGTTGTGCATTCCCTTTTTGGAAGAAATGCAAAAGGAGGTCCTTGGGGCTGTCCCTAAGGGACGCAGAGCATGTTTTGCCAGCGAGCTGCCTGATAGCAATGCAGGTTCTGTGAATTCACACAGATCACGCGAGGGCTGGAAGGAAAGGCCCACTTCTCAGCTCTTGCGGCCCTTTCTTATGTGCCCAGGGTATTGTCGATTGCCACTTTGGGGTCAGGAAAGAATTTTGCCCGGGGATCCTGAAGGTTTCCCCCCTTTCCTCAGGGCCTCGAGCAGGGGTCCCCGGGAGAGTGGAGGCGACCACGAATTTCCTGCCGGGGGCCAGAGGTAGGACTAGATGACCTCTGCAATCGGCTTGCAGATCTCGTCTGTCTTTTGCGCGTGGAGCTTTGCAACCGTTCGTGATCTGGGTGCTGCTCTCGCACAAAGAGCTGGACTGGGGCCGGAAGACAAGACGGATCCAGTTTTCAGCGCGTTACAGCACGCCTTGCGTAAGAGGGCTGTTCTTTCCTGAAGGAGTCGGCGGCCCGAGTGGGGAAACGCACGCTCGATCCTTGCCTCCGTCCCGCCTTCAGCGCAACGCTAAGAGTCTTGCTCAAGACCGGGCGGGAAGCCGGTGGCGGAGTCAGTGAGGAGCCGACACCCCTGCAGAAGACTTCTGTCGGGATCACAAGGCCGCTTGTTTTGTTTTCTCAAGTAGTCGAGAGAAAACAAACCATGAGTGCTCAGTGTCCTTCCAGCTCAAGGGTTCTTGCGCGTCACGTGTGCCAACTGGTTGGGCATTTCCCAGGCAGAAGGGTCTCTCTTTCCCTAACTGGGTGTTGGAAAAGGTCTCGTTACAGGAGTGTTTTTTGGTAAACGGTCATTGAAAGGTGTCCGAATTCCAGGGTTTGCTCATTTTATGTTTCGTCAATGTGGTTTATCCACAGTTCCGTTGAAACTAGCAAGGATTTTCTCAGTCCCATCTGGTCAGCCGGAGCTTGAAAGAATCATAGAATCATAGAATCATAGAGTTGGAAGGGGCCATACAGGCCATCTAGTCCAACCCCCTGCTCTACGGAGGATCAGCCCTAAGCATCCTAAAGCATCCAAGAAAAGTGTGTATCCAACCTTTGCTTGAAGACTGCCAGTGAGATCTCGAGTGAGGACAAGGGCGATGACAGGTTTGGGGCACCGGTAATGACGGTGGAGGGAGACACGGAAAGGTCTAATTAGGGAGATTTGAGGGGGTGGAGCCTGAGAGGGCGGGGTTGGGGAGGGGAGGGACTTCAGTGGGGTATAATGCCTTGGGTCCGACAAAACCAGGCGGTCCAATAAATCCTGCATTTACGCAAGAAATTCATTTCTCGTGCTGGAAGACAATCCTATGCTTCATCCGAAGGTCAATATCTTCGATATTTCAGAGTAACTGCCGAACACAGCCGAGACTAGTATCTTAGCTGGAAACTAGTTTCGTGGGTCTTCCTCAGTTGGGCATAGTTTTGTCTTCTGCACACCACCTGGAGGCTGACAGCCCTGGTCCTAACCCACAAGTTGTACAAGTTGCCTTCGCTTCCTCTCCCCGCAGCAGACACCCCGTGAGGTAGTTGAGGCAGAGAGAGCTCTGAGAGAACTGTTTGGTCAGAACAGCACTATTAGGACTGTGACAAGCCGAAGCTCGCTGGGGAAGGTGTCCCCAGGTTTGTTTGACTTATTAACCTATTGTAGACAAAAAACAAAACAAAACAAAACTGTTGCCCTGCCCTCCAGCCGTGGCTTCTTAAAAAACGGTGCTAAGCAAGAGTGATTGCTGAAAATCTCCTCAGGCTGAATGAATTGACATTTAAGAGAACTTGAGCAGCCACTCAGGCTTAAGGGCCTTACAAGGGCCTTCCCAGCATCTGACCAAATGCCTCCTTTCCCCGCACTTTTTTGCCAAAAAAAACCTCTCGGTCGGTCGGAGGCCCACAAGCAAGCCATGATTCACCTTGTGCATATTGATCTAGCTCTTTTCAGTCCGATAAAGCGTGGCGGGTGCCAGAACAAAATGGCCACCGCAGGAGGCGGGGCCAGCCACAAAATGGCTGCCGCCACTGAACTTCAGTACCGCGATTCTCTGGTTCCATTTTAGCCATTCTAGCTTAAGTTTTTCTCTTGCATAAAGAGTAATCTGCTGCTGGGTTTTCGGGGAGCGAGAGGTCATGCCCGGGCCCGATCCGGTTTGCTTTCGCCCTTGCTTTTGCTGTTCCCTGCCATCCCCTTGGCAGGAGCTTGGGCCTGACATAAAACACAGAGAGGACAAGATCCTCCCCACGCTGTTCCTTAATTTTGCTTTTCGGTGTGATTCTGCAGGTTGGAATCAATGACTGGAGTGATTCAAACTTCTGTGCTTGCTTCAAAAGTTACGTGCCTGTTTGGGGAGGGGGGGTGGATATCTCCCCCCCCCCATCCACCCACATTCTGGTTCCTATGGAAACAGCACATCAGAAGAGTAAGGAAGGGAGGAAGGGCTTGAAAGGAAATCGGCAGATTCTTTTTAACTCTGTATGTCCTTTTTGCAACGAGGTAGCCGCTGGCCTTGGAGCTCTTAAGCAGTGGCCCTCTCCTCTGCCCGGCCAGGATTGGGTCCTTAGGGTTGGCTTGGGCACGGTTCCAGTTGGCGAATTTGGAGGTTTACTGGAATCGTTAGGGGTGGGGAAGACTTTGTGGCATGGTTTGGAAAGACCATGAGATGTAAAAATATATGTTCTCATTATTGTACATGTAAATATACAGTGATTTATATTGGGGTAAATTCTCAGGTTTGGGTTAGTGTAGGCATGGGTCCGGTTGGGGATTTTGTAGGTTTTTGTAGGTTTTGTAGGGAAAAGCGGCATATAAGTACCAACTCTTCTTCTTCTTCAGTAATATCAGGGCTCTCTTGGCCTCACCTCCCTCACAGGGTGTCTGTTGTGGGAAGAGGAAAGGGAAGGCGACTGGAAGCCACTTTGAGACTCTTTCTGGTGGTGAAAATAAGAACCAACTCCTCTTCTCCCCCTTTGAACAAGTGCATAGCCAGTTGCCTTACAGGAACCACAATCCACCCCCCCCCCAAACAGATGGGCTTTTAAGGGTAGAGATTCCAGGCCAGAGGGGATGGCTTTAATTAAGTTTCAGTGGTGTTTGGCCCAAATTAATCACTATACTGCTTTTACCAGGGCCAGCTGCAAAGGTCCCCATTCTGCCACAATCACAGATGGCTCGGTGGGACGAAAGGGAACCTCCACCCCCAGAGGCAGTCAACCTCTAAATCCCAATGCTACGAAGCGGTATCGTGGGAAGACCTCAGCCTCTAGTCCACAGGTGGCCATGGTTTGGCTCGTCGGATGTCCAGGGGCTATAAATCCCGTGAGCTTTTATGCACAGACGATCCCATTCACAAACTGGCCTCAGGTCCTGGACTCCTGCAAAGTAAACAGACTTTGCGCTGAACTTTGAGAAGTCAAAAACTGTGGGCTCGGGGAAAGCATTGGGCGCCTGTTAAATGGGACATAAGAGGCGACGCCATTGTACAAGTTAAAAGCTTCAAATAACGGGGAATGTATATTTCCACCACAATGCAAATCCAGCCACGCTTAGGAGATTTGCAATCCCTTCCACGAAAATTATCTCCCTGGCGATTGTGGTTTCTTTCCACACCAGGGGTGATCCCCATGTGCCAGGAGCCCTTAATGTTTTCAGTGCAAAATCTAATTGCCCAGTTCTATGGCATCCCAATTTGCACTGGGGCTTTTAACCACGTCCTCTTGCGCCCAATTCTTGGAACTCTAAACCAGGGGTAGTCAAACTGCAGCCCTCCAGATGTCCATGGACTACAATTCCCAGGAGCCCCTGCCAGCGAACGCTGGCAGGGGCTCCTGGGAATTGTAGTCCATGGACATCTGGAGGGCCGCAGTTTGACTACCCCTGCTCTAAACCGTGTTGCCTCTGTCTAGAAACCCGAATTACTGAAAAACGAGCTTGGTTGATATCGATCCGGTTCTGACTTTGCGTGCGTTTCAGCCCTGACCCAAATACTCTTGTTTCCTTCACGTCAGTGGAATTCGAGACACCGACATGGCTTAGACGTCTTGAGGGGGAAATGAAATCTATAGGAGTTTCGATAGGGACCTTGAAGCAGTGGTTCTCAGCCTCCCTATGCCGCGACCCTTTAGCACAGTCCCTCCTGCTGTGGGGACCCCCAAACCTAAAATTCTGCAAGGGTTCTTTCACAGAAATTAAACCGAAACTGAGCAATGGCATGAAGATCCATGATTGTATATAAATGGTTTTTTTCCGGGTTTTCTCAGTTCAGTTCTGCTGATCTTGCTCTTTCCCGCTGCTCCAGACAGACGAACGCTCTGTCTCGATCTACCCCGCAAGGCTGTTGTGTGGATGGCGCCCCCCCCCAGCCAAACCACTTTCCCTGCTGTGAAAGGGTCACTCAACCCCCAAAGGGGTCCCGACCCCCAGGTTGACAACCACTGCCTTAAAGGGAAACAAAAAAACCCAACCTGAAAAACAGGGCGAGACCCAGAAAAGGTTAGGGATGAAAGGGATGATAAAAAGAGAAACGTTTTATTGGAGCTGAAATATTGTTTTTACAATTTCTTTCGTCCCCTAGCCTTTCTGGTTCTCTCCTTGTATTCGCCACCAGGAAACTGTGCTCGGTTTAATAAAACGCTACAAGAACTCGGCAGCAAGGCTAAAAATAGCTGCTCCCCAATGAGCTTGTGGGTCCCACAGAGTTCTGAGTCCCTTGCTGCCGATTTCTCTCATTTATTCATCCCACAACAAGGTAGAGCTTTTATGCTAGCTACAGCGAATGCCTGTATTTTTGCTTCTTTTCATTATCCATTTCATTTTGCCATCCGAGCTAAATTTCCGAACCCGCCCGCCACTTTGTAAAGGAGAACAGCACTGAATCAGTTGCAGAGTTTTTACAGATTGCCATGAGATATCGTGATCGTCTCGTTCTATAAAAGCACGGCGTCTGCTTTTGTCTCCTTTGTATCGCAGTGGTAACCTTCTGTATATTGCACCCTTATGCTGTATTTCTTTAATAGAATCAGCGAATCATGGAGTTGGAAGGGACCTCCAGAGTCATCTGGTCCAACCCCCTGCAGAATGCAGGAAATTCACGACTACCTGCCCACCCACAGTGACTCCAATGCCAGGCCCAGATGATGCCCTCCCCCCCCAAAAAAACAGAATCCCAGGCCGGTCTGCGAGGTAGGTGGGGCCGAGAGAGTTCTGAGAGAACTGCTCGAACAGGGCCGTGACTAGCCCAAGGTCACCCAGCTGGCTGCGTGTAGAGGAAGAGTGGGGAATCGAACTTGGCTCTCCAGATTTGAGGCCGCTGTTTTTAACCACAACACCAAGCTGGCCCTCCCTGGCAGTTCAGTCTCTCTGAGCCAAACTACGCCGTCCCAAGCCTACCAGGCCCTGGGTATCTGAGAGACTGTCCCTCCCAAAGGCAGACCTTTCAGTAATCTTCAGCCTTGCCCAGAGCCAGGATTTCCTCAGCCCTGGCCTGGTGGAATGAGTTGCCACCTGAGATTCGGGCCCTGGAAGTGCTATCACAGTTCTGCAGGGCCTGTAGGAGAGTGCCCTTCCGCCAGGCCCATGGTTGAGGCCAAAGTGACCTAATATCATGGGGGGCCCCTGCTCTCCTTTCTGGTGGCTCCCCAACTCTTTGAGGCTGGGCTTATATACCTGGTCTACAGCCAATTCCTGCAGGCCTGACTTCACATGGGCGGGAGTGTGTTTGGTACTTTTTAATTTTTAGGACAGTTTGATCTGTTTGCGAATGTCTTAATCTACTGTCATAAACCGCCCTCAGCCTGCATGCGCAAATAAGTTTCCGTTCTTTCTTCGTTTAATTTTTATAACACCCTCCCAGCGAGCCGGCTCCGGGCGGCCTACACCGTAGCCTCGAAAGGGCTGCAGCTCACCCTGCCAGTCCCCGGAACCCGCAGGCAAGAAGAAAGCGTCAACAACCCTCCGATAAATAACCCTGCTGAGCCGGAAAGGGATCTCGTTGGCTCCGTTTCTTCCTGTTTCCGTTTGTTCGGTCCCGCCCATTTCCGACAAGGGCTCTCTCATCCCCGTGGGCCTTCCCGTCTGCCCCTCCTGGGGGTGCGGCACGCTTTGTCTTTTGCCTAAAAGATCACCGTGTGCCGTGTCATCCCTGCGGCCTGTGATTAGAGCATGCTGGGACACGTCACGTTGTGAGGCTTCTGAACGGTAGCTCTCGCTCACCGGCATGCAGCCTGATTCAGTTCGCCTCCACAGCTGGATGTTTGTGCCAGTTTGTGCCAGAGAGCCAGTTTGGTGTAGTGGTTTGATTCTGCACTCCCCCACCTGCAGCCAGCTGGGTGACCTTGGGCTCGCCATGGCACTGATAAAACTCTTCTGACCAAGCAGTGATATCAGGGCTCTCTCAGCCTCACCCACCCCACAGGGTGTCTGTTGTGGGGAGAGGAATGGGAAGGCGACTGTAAGCCGCTTTGAGATTCCTTTGGGTAGAGAAAAGCGGCATATAAGAGCCATCTCTTCTTCTTCTTCTTCTTCTTCTTCTTCTTCTTCTTCCTCCTCTTCCTCTTCCTCTTCCTCTTCCTCTTCCTCTTCCTCTTCCTCTTCCTCTTCCTCTTCCTCTTCCTCTTCTTCTTCTTCTTCTTCTTCTTCTTCTCATGGCCCTGGTGGTACCCAAGGTTTTGGTCCCAGGGGTGTATTGCCCACCTCGCTCTCCTGCAGGGGGCATCTTTGTGAGCTTCGACACCCTGCCTTTTTAATAGCACAACAACAGGATACAGACGGCCGGTAGCCGGAAAAATGTTATTGGGAGGCCAGATTAGCACCCGGGTGATCAGCCGTGACTATTTATTTTCTCCGCCGTCCTCCAGCGTGATCTTACCCCTCCACCCCCTGGAGGCTTTTGTAAAAGCAGGGACTCTTCAGCCCTGCTACCTGCTCTTCCGGTTCTCGTCAGCTGCGTAGAGAATTCACATCTTGAAGATTAATGACAGGATTCACACCTTTATTCCCCAGCGCCGTCCTTTTTCACAGAAGAGAATTTACACAGGAAAGCAGGGGTAGTCAAACTGCGGCCCTCCAGATGTCCATGGACTACAATTCCCAGGAGCCCCCTGCCAGCTGGCAGGGGGCTCCTGGGAATTGTAGTCCATGGACGTCTGGAGGGCCGCAGTTTGACTTCCCCTGCTGTAAAGGATTTCTCTCCAGCCCTGAGGGCGTGACAAATGAATCATGGGACCTGGCTCTTTTTGATGCCGTGGCCCTGGGGAACAGCCCCAGGGTGGGCTGAGTAGACCCATGTTTAGGCCAGGCTGTGATTGCGCCGTGTGGCACCAGGCCAGGGATGCAAGAGGGACCGGTGTTGCGTGATGTGCTAATAGTACAAGAGACGCTAACGCTCATGGTATTGCGCATGGCCACTCAGTGCAGAGTCAGCCCGAGCTCCTTGCCCTCTGGCATCCTTCAGAATGTCTGAACCTGGCCTGGTTCTCTAGATCAGGGGTAGTCAACCTGTGGTCCTCCAGATGTCCATGGACTACAATTCCCAGGAGCCCCTGCCAGCAAACGCTGGCAGGGGCTCATGGGAATTGTAGTCCATGGACATCTGGAGGACCACAGGTTGGCTACCCCTGCTCTAGATCTTCCGCTGGGCCAGCGCTTCCGTCCTCACTTCCATCTTTCGAAGCCTGTAAGAGTTGTCCTTCCAAGTTGATCTCGTTTTCCCTTTCTGCCCCCACCGACGCCCTGCCGTCCCGCAGAACACTGAATATCTCAGCGGTTGGTTCCAGGATGAATTAGTTTAATGTTTTCCATATTCTCCTACTGTTCTTTGTTGCTTGGTGTCGCCACTTTATCGTTCATCCAAGTTATCTGAATTGTTTCTGTTTGACGTGAAGCGTCGTGAGCCTTCTGGGAGGGCGGTATATAAATATAATAAAATAAATATATGTCATTGATGGCTTCCAATATTCTTCTACAGAGTCCAGCTAAGGCGTGGACAGCGTGGCTGTCCGCAAGAGAAAGATGGTTCTTCTACGCCAGTTTAAGCTTCTTCTCTGGAAGAACTACATCTTGCAGGTAGGTTCTGCAGGAGGCTGGGGGTGGGGGGCAAATGCAGACAAGCAGCAGGGGACGACAGAGCTCAAAGGCTTTGGGCGCCGTCTCCCCGCCTGACCAGCGGGCACCAACGTGTCTCACGATAACAAGAGGAAATAAAAAGACAAATAAATGCTTTTTAGGATGCTGTCTAGACTTGCCACAGCTTTCCTCCCCAGGAGCAAGCGCCTTTTAACAGCCTTAGGCGCTCCTTAAAAACCTCTCCTCCTGCAGAAGCGGCAGATCCTGGTCACGATCGTCGAGATCTGCCTGCCGCTGCTGTTCGCCGCGATCCTCATCGCCCTCCGCCACCGGGTGCACTCCGTCCGCCACCCCAACGCCTCCTTCTACAGCAGCCAGTCGGTGGACGAGCTTCTGCCCTTCTTCCACTCCTGGCACTGGCACAAGCCCTGGGAGCTGGCCTACGTCCCCGCCAACAACACCGCCGTGAAGAGCGTCGCGGAGGCCGTGGAGGAGGCCCTGCAGGAGCAGCACGTCAGCATCAAAGGTCAGCGCTGGGCAGGGCGTTTCGGGGCTCGGGCGTTGGCCGTGGGGGCACATGGAGGGGGGGGGAGTTACACCACACGGCCTCCAGTCTCCCGGCGCTCCCTGCGAAGATGATCCAGAGCAGCCACACGAAAGACTAGGGATGGAGGTGTGCAGGTGGGACCAGGGGACCCCCCAGAATTACAACGCATCTTCAGGCTGCAGAGATCAGTTCCCCCCCCCCCCCGCCCCCAATGTAGATTGCATTTGTGGTTTCCTTCCCCCCCTCTCTGTAGCTCGAGGCTTCCCCTCCGAGAAGGACTTGGAAGACTACATCCGGCTCGATAACCGCTCGGGAAACATCCTGGCCGGGCTCGTCTTCGAGGACTGTGCCGCACACAGCCAGGATCCCTTGCCGCTGCAGGTGGGTAGATTCTTAGGGGGGCAGAGACCAAGCGGGGAACTTGGGGGGCCGGGCGTAGCTCTGAGAGTCACAGCCGAGAGGCCTGCGGTGAGAATTGATTGATTATATTTCTACGTTGACTCTGTTTTTATTATATTTGGATGTAACAATAAGTTCGTCGCTGTGTCTTCTGAGGGCCGGTGTAGTATGGTGGTGCTGATTTGGGGAACCGTGACAAAATTGCCTGGGTTTTGGTTCTGTTGTAGCCATGCGCCCTTATGGATCTTGAATGCAAACGCCCTCTTGGCAGAGTGGGATTTCTCCATGGGGGACGATTCCCACAAAAATGTCAATGAAACAGACCCTGAAAATCGACCTGTACAACGGATGCTCGTGGGTGGCCGTTGGATATGCCCGCAGGGACGGTTTTCCGTGTTCCCTAGGACAAAAACTCAAATCTTTTTTTTCCAGACCAAACACGTTCAAGTTCAAGTCAAACTTTATTGCACTAGGTCATATTGACCTGAACATTCTTGAATCATAGAAGAATAGAGTTGGAAAGGGACCTCATGGGTCATCTAGTCCAACCCCTGCACTATGCAGGACATTCACAACGTTCTGTGAGCTTTTGAGTCCAACAGAACGCTTCATCGGTCTGGATGTTACAAGATTTGCAAAAGATAGACGGTTGGGATGCAGGTTTTTCAGGCTGTCCATCCACGTGGACCTTCTTGCTTCTTCCCATGGGAGGACCTTCTTTCACGGTATTTCTCCGCCTTCAGCCGCCTCCCTTTTGCGTCTGCAGGTCAGTTACCGGCTGAGGTTCAAGTACAGCCCCCGGAACGCCCCCCGGAGCGAGCAGACGGGCCTGAACCCAAACATCGACCGCGACTGGCACACCAGATACCTTTTCCCCCTCTTCCAGTTGCCGGGGCCCAGGGAACCCAAGTATGACGACGGAGGGACGCCAGGTATGTCGGATCTCGGCTACCTCTCCTCGTGGAAGGTCAGGAACACTTGGCAGGGGGGACGTTGCTCTCGTTGGGGTCACCAGATGGGGGGGGGGTTGCCTGACGCTAAATCCGACCGTTGCTGTGCCGGGATCAGTAGTTCCTGCTCCGATTTGCAGCAGGTCTCCAGGGTCATAGGTGTCCGGCCTCTACCAAACTCTCAGCTAGCAGACTCGCTGTGGAAGAAAGTAGTGGACAGAGCGCACGGTGCTTCCTTGCTAGAACTGAAGGGCAATCTTGCAAGCATAACTTCGGTCGCCCCTGAGACTCCCGCTTCTAAGTTTCCAAGTGGCTGCAGCATTAGATGCTCTGCTAGAGACTGGTCTTAATTTTCAGGCTTGCATGGGGGGGGGGGAGGCTTGTCGTCCTAAAGCAGCGGAAAACGCCGTGACCATGCGGATGCATTTGCTTCATTTGTACGCCTCAATTGGGCAGCAGGTGTTTCTGTTATTTTATTTGGTCACGGTTTATCTGACAGCCTGTGGATAATGAGGAGCAATAATTTTATGGGAAAGCGTGAAGCAGGGATTGGGAGGGGACAAAGCACCGTGGGGAAGGCAGAAATCCTTCCAGATAGCTCCTGAGACCCCCCACCCCACTCATGTTGCTTCTCTCTGCGCAATCTTGAGCAGAAACCAGCAGGAAGCTCTCTTGGCTCTCTGTAGCCGCGATGCCTGTAGCAAGATCTGTGGAGAAGGAGAGGTGTACACTTCCCTGCGTGAATAAATCATGTGCCGGGAGGGAAAGTGGATATCCTCAAGGTGCAGCAAGAACAGAGACACTCTGGGTGGGCGGGGGAGGGGGAATCTGGCTCAGCTAACAAAGAGAGCTTTGACTCTCGAAAAATTCCACCCCGAAAACCTTGCTGGTCTCTAAGGGTACTCCTGGGTTCGAATCTCGCTCTTCTCCGCAGACCAGCAAGGCAACCTTCTGAAACTAGTTTCAACTCGGGGGGGGGGGGGGACTCACAAAAGTTTTCATGAAAATGAAATTTCCTTATCAGGAAGGGGTGCTGAGCGTCCTTTCCCCAAAACGGATTCCAATGACAAAAGCCCAGGCTGCATTGTAGTTTCAAGGGGAAGGGAGAGGAAGCACTACAGAGACTTTTCTGTTCTACAGCTGGGACTGCGTCTGCCATTAATCAACCGTCTGGGCATTTTTATTCCCTCTACTGTGTTTTTCGAACTGGAGTTGAACCCAAAGGACTGACAACCTGATAGACTCATCTTGTCATTCCAGCAGGGTACTTGAATCTGTTAAGCATTTTCGTTATAACGCGTGTTAGTTGGATATTTTCAAGATGCCCATTTTACTAATTTACTGCTAATTTAGTCTGTTCTTATATATGTAGCCTGGTGGTGTCCTTTTCACATCCCTAAGGAACTTTGCGATGCACACGAAAGCTCACAATTAGAACTTTGTGGGCCTTAAAGGCGCAATTGGACTCAAGCTTTGTTCAGTACAATCCTATGCAGTGTTCCAACCTAAGACCAATTGATTCCAATAGAGTTAAAAGGGGATAACTGTGTTTGGAAAGGGCTAAATTGGGATGAATGGGAGGGCTCTTAAGGGTTAGCAAATTCCGGGAGATTTTGAGGCCATGGGGATTTGAGGGGGAGCCCAGCAGGGGTGTTCTGATGTTCTTCTGAAGGTCTCCAAGCCCTGTTGCTGGTCCTCCAGAGGAACTGGTTGGCTACTGTGTGAGCCAGGAGGCTGGTCTAGATGAACTACTGGTCTGATCCAGCAGGGCTCTTCTGATGTTCTTCTGAAGGTCTCCAAGCCCTGTTGCTGGTCCTCCAGAGGAACTGGTTGGCCACTGTGTGAGCCAGGAGGCTGGTCTAGATGAACTACTGGTCTGATCCAGCAGGGCTCTTCTGATGTTCTTATGAAGGTCTCCAAGCCCTGTTGCTGGTCCTCCAGAGGAACTGGATGGCTCCCATTTGAGACAGGAGGCTGGACTAGAAGGACCACCGGTCTGACCCAACAGGTTCCATTCTTATGACACATATGTCTTACGACCTGCTTAAATACTCCCCCTTCTCTCTCTGACTCCCCCTTCTCGCTTGTCTCAGGCTACTACCGGGAGGGCTTCCTCGCCGTGCAGCACGCGGTGGACAAGGCCATCATCCGCTACCACGCCGACGATTCCGCGTCCGCCCTGCTGGAGAGGATCACGGTGGTCGTCCGGCGCTTCCCCTACCCGCCCTACATCAACGACCTCTTCCTCCTGGCCATCCAGAACCAGCTGCCCTTGCTGCTCATGCTGAGCTTCACCTACACCTCACTCAACATCGTGCGGGCCGTGGTGCACGAGAAGGAGAAGAAGCTGAAGGTAACGGAGGGGGTGGAACACGTATGGAAGAAAAAGGATGTATTTGTTATTTGTTTAATTCGCTTCCTCCCCGCCATGCTCCCTTATGGGGACTCAAAGGAGTTTGCAGCACTCTCCTCCGTTTATCCTCACAACGACCCTGTGTCCTGCATAGTGCAGGGGGTTGGACTAGATGACCCACAAGGTCCCTTCCAACTCTATGATTCTATGATACCTGTGAGGTAGGTTAGGCTCGCCCAGCAAGCTCCCCCGGTCTGAGCGGAGATTTGAACTGGGGCCTCCCTTAACCACCAACAGGCCCCCCCTTTAAGAAACACTCCCACGTTTACGTCAATCTGGCCACAGACCTGTTCCCAGGGGAGGCGTTAGAAATCCTCGCAGCATCGGCAGCGGTTTTGCGGTTCGTTAAAGACGGCTTTAAACGGTTGGATGCTTTGTTTTAATTGCGTATCGTTTTGCTGGTGCCGTGCACCTCCCTGAGCCGGTATACCGGAAGGGCGGCATAGAAATGGAATCAATAAATCAATAAAGTGATAAGGAAATCAACCACACCGGCGCTCTGTCCGGGACGAAAGCCAGAAAGAGCGTTGTAAAGAGCGTCTTTGCTTTATTCAGCAGAATTTATTCAGCTTTATTCAGCAGAATTGCCCTCGAAGGTCCGTGTGATTATCCCGTAGTTAATGATCCAAAACCCACACTCCCTTAAAAAAAAAATCAAGCTTCTCGTGCTGATGGACAGCCAGCCAGCCGT
This sequence comes from Paroedura picta, assembly GCF_049243985.1. Taxonomy (NCBI): domain Eukaryota; kingdom Metazoa; phylum Chordata; class Lepidosauria; order Squamata; family Gekkonidae; genus Paroedura; species Paroedura picta. Next base: position 19,616,514 of record NC_135385.1, read on the forward strand.
CAACTAGGGCCATGTTGCTTTTGTGTGTGCCGGAAAACAGGAAGGGTTGCAGAGATGGAGACCAAATGGCACGTGTCCCTCTGTTTGCTCTTCCTTTGGTCGAGGATGAAATGCTCTCTCTAAGGCCCGTTTCCTTGCTTGAAACGGCAGCTGACACCCGTAGCCGCTTGGGAGGGGGGAATGCGGCTAGGGGATTCCGGGGTTAAGTAGCGGTAGGGAGAGCGGTCTCCGGGAAGGAACGGCGGGGTCGGCCTGCCGTGGTGCGCCATCACGTTGTGTTTTGTGTGTCCTCAGGAGTACATGCGCATGATGGGTCTCAGTAGCTGGCTCCACTGGAGCTGCTGGTTCCTCATGTTCTTCCTCTTCCTCCTGGTGTCCATCTTCTTCGTCACCGTGCTTTTCTGCATCAAGGTGAGCCTCTCTCAGCGGACGCTGGCCCACTGCCACGTCCAGGTTTGCCGAATGGTGTACGGGGCCCAGGCCGTGTGATAATTTTGGGGTGGGAGATGGGGCCCAAGCCCTTCGGCCAGGGTGACCCCCAAATCTACTGACCTTGAAGAAGAAGTGTTGGTCTTTCTACCCCGCTTTTAAGTACCCAAAGGAGTCTCAAAAAGGGCTTACAATCACCTTCCCTTTCCTCTCCTCACAACAGTCACTCTGTGAGGTAGGTGGGATGGAGAGCTCTAAGAGAACTGCTCTGCAACAACAGCTCTAAGAGAACCACTCTGCAAAAACAGCTCTCAGGGAACTCAGGGAACTGGGACTGGCCCAGAGGAGTGGGGAATCCAACCCGGTTCTCCAGATTAGAGGCTGCTAAACCCAGCTGGCTCCTTGGTGAGACCGAACAATTTCTGGGTTGAGTTTCTTGGGAACAAAAGATCCCTTTCTGCCAGGGCTGTCAGCTGACGAAAGGAGCTTTAGTTAACAATTGAATGCAGCCTGAAAAGTATTTGCTTACCGTTGAGCCCTCCATAAAGCTGCTGTTTGGAGATGGGATTTCATTAGCCACCTGTGGTCAGGCTGTTTTTCGTGTTTCTGCTTTCACACCCCATTTCAGCAGTGCGTCAGAACTAAAACAGCCTCTATACAAAGGCAGGGTCCCTTCGTTTGCAAACAATATTTTCTTCGCCCTTCCCTGGTTAATCAACTTAAAACTTTAGTTGATTAATCTGTCTGCTTTTCTGCTAGTCTCCGCCAGGGGCTGGTCGTAGCCTCCAAGGCTCTGCTTTTTGATTATCTCTTGATTCTGCCTATCGGCGGCGACCCCAGAGGCCCAGAGCCGGGCTTAATTCCATGGTCTTGGTTTTCCAGGTGAGCCATCAAGGAGCGGTGCTCACCAACAGCGACCCGACCCTCGTGTTCGCCTTCCTGACCGTCTTCTCCATCTCCACCATCTCCTTCAGCTTCATGGTCAGCACCTTCTTCTCCAAAGGTGAGCGCATGTCCCCTCGCCAGGTGCCACCCAGACGAAGGGAGGGTGAAGCACAAAACTCTCTGCTCGCCCGCCTTGGAAGAAAACTCTTGCGTGGACACACATGTAGCTTTTTTAGATTGAATCAGGTCACCGTCTACTTCAGGGCTGACCAGACTGTGGCGCTCCAGATGTCCATGGACCACAATTCCCATGAGCCTTTGCAGCATGCATGCTGGCTGGGGGTCATGGGAATTGTAGTCCATGGACATCTGGAGTGCCACCATCTCCAGGGGCTCAGCTGGATAACTCATCATCTGACCCTTTAACTGGAGACGCCGGGGATTGAACCAGGAACCTTCTGCGTGCCAAGCTGAGGCTTTCCCACTGAGCCACGGCCCCTGCTGTGAGGATTTTTCCTTTCCCTTCTTGACGCAAATGGGCCACTGGAGTCGTCCTCCAGAATCATGAGCCACTGAACTTGATAACCCCCCTCAATTTAACCCGTGTTTGAAAGAACAACATTTAGAGTCCCAGAGCAGCTTTAAGAGTTCAAGGCATCTCCTCTGAACGCCGCTTCTTGTCTCCGTGCTCACAGCAAACGTGGCGGCAGCGGCCGGCGGCTTCCTGTACTTCTTCTCCTACATCCCGTACTTCTTCATCTCCCCGCGCTACGACCGCATGACCCACAGCCAGAAGCTCTCGTCCTGCCTCGTCTCCAACGTCGGCATGGCCATGGGCGCCCAGCTGATCGGCATGTTCGAAGGGAAGGGTGAGTGGAGCCACTTCCTGCCCCTGGGGAGGCCTCGAATCATAGAATCGTAGAGTTGGAAGGGACCTCCTGGGTCATCTAGCCCAACTCCCTGCACTATGCAGGACACTTCACTCGGTAGAGCCTGCCTCACAGGACTGTTGTGAGGATAGGCTGGCAGAGAAGAAAATGGCGTGAAAAAGTGCTTTGGGGAAAAAGATCAGCTATAACTTAAAAAAACGCAGTCCATATACCGGGGGTAAAGCGGCCTTTCTCCTGGGGTTGCAGGCACCGGAGTTCAGTGGAGGGATCTCATGAAGCCAGTCAGCGTGGACGATAACTTCACCCTGGCTCACGTCCTGGGGATGCTCCTGCTGGACTCGGTGCTGTACGGCCTGGTGGCCTGGTACGTGGAGGCCGTCTTCCCCGGAGAGTACGGCATCCCTCAGCCCTGGTACTTCTTCGTCATGGTAAGTCCGGCTCTCAACCCCAGACCAGCACACCGTTCGGCGCGTACCCAGAGAGAACGGTGGGCATCTGCAATAATCTAATCAGAGGGTTACGTACCACGATTGACCGAGAGGTTGGCAGAAGCGCAGATGCTGGCGTTCAGAGCAGAAGTCATGAGATTCTCTGGATCCCACAGAATTTTGAAAATTATCTTCTTCTAGGCTTCAAGAAGCCAGCGTGGCATGGCGGTTAAAGAGCTACGGAGTCTAATCTGGCAAGCCGGGTTTGATTCCCCACTCCTCCTCCACATGCAGCCAGCTGGGTGACCTTGGGCCAGTCACAGTTCTCTTAGAGCTGTTCTCACAGAGCAGTTCTCTAAGAGCTCTCTCAGACCCGTCCACCTCACAGGGCGTCTGTGGTGGGGAGGCGAAGGGAAAGGGGTTTGCAAGCCGCTATTAAAAAACAGCTTTTCTATTCTTCTGATGGTTGTGAAGATATGGTTGAAAATATTTGGGCCACATCTGCTGCCTTTTCGGAAACTTTGAATTAGGTATGTTGGGTGGGGTGGGTGGAGATTTCAGTGTCCTTTCATTATGCAAGCTGTAAAAAATACCAGAATAATTTTGCACATATTCAGATAATTTTTTCTAGGCTCTGGGAGATTCTGGGTTCAAATAGCCCATTCTGCCATGGCAACTTGCTGGTTGACCCTGCGCCAGGGTTGCCCAAACTGTGGCTCACCAGATGTCCATAGACTACAAGTCCCATGAGGCCCTGCCAGCATGCAGGGGAATTTATTAGTGGCCTCCGCCACCAAATATTTGCGAGCATGAATGACACCTTTTGCAAACCACAGAGTGCTGTAGAAGTCACGTCCCTTTTTTCCTGTTGTCCTCTGCAGCCTGCCTACTGGTGCGGAACAGCCCAGACCGTCCTGGGGAAGGAGAAAGAAGAAGAGGAGGACCCAGAGAAGGCCCTGAAAAGCCAGTACATAGAAGAGGAACCGTCAGACCTGGTGTCGGGGATCAAAATTAAACACCTCTCCAAGGTGAGGGCCACAGAATCCTAGAGATGAGAGGGGCCGTCTAGTCCAACCCCCTGCTCAATGCAGGATCAGCCTAAAGAGTCCCTGATTCTTGGAGGCCACCAGTGAGGGGGGGGGAACTCATGTACAGAGATAGCTCATCTACACCATTCATTCATTCATTCATTCATTCATTCATTCATTCATTCATTCATTCATTCGCCTTATATACTGCCCCTCTCAGACCAGCCAGCTCACAATAATACTATCACCGTTTCCACATTTATACATTTCTCAATTAAATTAAGAAAGAAATTTGTTGAAGGAAATTTAAAACTGAGATTTTATTGGGTTTTTTTCCTCTATAGAATTTTTATGCTTTGAACTTTTATGGTTTTTGTCGTTGCGTATTTATTATGTTGCATTTTCTTTCTGATGCTTATTGTCGTGTCCGTGGTTCTTTCCTTTTAGCTTCCTTTTTTATTGTGTACTAATGTTAAGGCTTGCGGCTACGTCATTTAATAGACTAAATTTTAAAAACCTATATATATATTTTTAAAAATCAAATCCCTCCCCCCAGCTGGAGTCACCCCTCTGGGGCTCTGGACTCACCCTGGGGTTCTTGGTCACCCTGGTTGGGAATGCCTGCCCTATGGGACAGCCATTATTCAGCTGTGACATGACAGTGTTTCCCATGGCCACTAGATGGACCCCTGGCCGTCTTTGGCGTGGCCTCTGTTTCCACATAAAACCCGTGAATCCCAAAGCAGCTGTAAAGAAGGAGAGAATATGAACCCGTCTCTCCTCCCCTCTCCGTCGCCTGCAGGTGTTCAAGGTGGGGAACAAGAGCAAAGAGGCTGTGCGGGACCTGACCCTGAACATGTACGAAGGGCAGATCACGGTCCTCCTGGGACACAACGGCGCTGGGAAGACGACAACACTGTCCATGCTGACAGGTGAGATGTCGCAAGCAACAAGACGCCCTTGTGGGGATCCGCCCTGGCTTGGAGCATGACCGGTTCAGTGGATTTCAGGCCACTGCTAAGTTCGTAGATCCACATCTGTGGCACTTAAAACCCCTGGGGGGAAGAGCGAGATGAAAAATATAATGAATGCCGAAAGGGGTATGAGGCAGCAGGTCGATTCCGGTGGTCCGAATCGCGCTGGTTTCGGAAGCAACAGAACACGGTTCGAGTCCGGGGGCACCTTTAAGACCAGCTGTGTTGAATTCTGCTCTAGCCCTTGGGGCAGTGGGGGAATCCATCACTCTGTCTGTCCTTTGTCCATCCTTAAAAGTCTGACAGGTGCCCAGCCTCCACTCAAGGAGATATAGCCGTTCCTGGCTGTCTTCGACCTTCTGTGGCCCTTCTGTGGCAGTTCTGCCTGATCGGCTGTAATAGTCTTTGGCTAACATTCCCTGGCACCTTTGAGCCAATGGCCTATTGATATTAAAACACTAATATACAGAAGGATTTTTCTTCTATTGTTGCAACAAATTTATATTGGAGGACTCAACCACTGAAGAAGTCACTGAAAACGGAAATGATCTAGAAACCGTTACGGTTGATTCTTCACGTATATAAAAGAAGTTGTATTGGAATCGAATATATATATATATTATTACAAGGATATTGCCTTGCGATGGTTCCTTGTTTTTCTGTTGGGATGGTGAAGAGAGGCAAACTGTCAGGATCAGTTTCAAAAGACCCAAAAGCGAAAGGTAAAATATAGGCTAAGCAAACATGGAGAAACCCAGGCCAATTTAATAATTCATGGCAGTGAGCAGGCACTGATCCTGACACAAACCCAGGTTCAAATCCCCATTCGTGTCTTGGAAGTTCATCGGGTGACCTTAGGCTGACCTACATCGCAGGGGTGTTGTGGAGATAAAACGGAGGAGAGAACGACGTCGGCCACATTGGGGAGAAAGGCAAGGTGTAAATGAATCGAGTCACTTGATCATTCGTGTGAAGGCCGCTTCTTTTCTCTCTTTCCCCCCCACCTGTGGCGCCCCAGGGCTGTACCCTCCGACCAGCGGCCAGGCCTACATCAACGGCTACGAGATCTCCCAGGACATGGTCCTGATCCGGAAGAGCCTCGGCCTCTGCCCGCAGCACGATGTCCTCTTCGACCACATGACCGTGGAAGAGCACCTCTTCTTCTACTCGGGGGTAAGCTTGGATCCAGGCTGCCCGTGCCGCTTTGCAGTAGACACCGGATAAGCTTGTGCTTCTTTTGGCTCCAGGCCTCAGGCTGACGCCCACCTTGCACGTGACTTCCAGCCCTTTTTCCTTCCACAGCCCTGAGGACTAGAAACTCGCTTGCATTTTTTATTTGCGTCAAAGCATCCCTTCCCCCGACAGCAAACCTCGGCCTCATTCTTCCCTTGTCCGTCTGTCTCAGCTGAAGGGCTTTCCTGTGGAGAAGTGCTCGGAGGAGATCGACCGGATCCTGCGCATCCTCAACCTGGAAGAGAAACGCAGGTCCCTGTCGAAGGCGCTTTCGGGAGGGATGAAACGCAAGCTGTCCATCGGCATCGCCCTCATTGGAGACTCCAAGGCAGGTCCCAGGGAAGGGGGCGGTTCTTTCTTGTGGGTGGTGCTCAATGCCTGCCCCTCCCCTCCAAGTCTGATAGGCTGCCTTTCAATCTGCACAGCCAATCAGCAGCCTTGCTGGGCCAGGCCCACTTTTTCTATCAAAGTAGCTGTGAATTTCCTGCATTCTGCAGGGGGTTGGACTAGATGGACCCGGAGGGCCCGTCCAACTCTGTGTTTCTTTGGTTCACTTGCCAAGCACCCCCCAAAAAGATGCTGGCTAGCCCATATTTGGTGCAGCGTTCTACGTAATCATGTTATGTGTTATATGATGTGGTATGTAAACTGCCCAGAGCTGTATGGAAGGGTGGTATAAAAATCTAGAATGAATGAATGAATGAATGAATGAATGAATGAATGAATGGACTAGCTAGCAAGCCCTTGGCAAGCGCCAGAAAAGGTGCCAAAAAAGGCAGTATAAAAATCTAAAATGAATGAATGAATGAATGAATGAATGAATGAATGAATGAATGAATGAATGAATGAATGAATGAATGAATGAATGGACTAGCTAGCAAGCCCTTGGCAAGCGCCAGAAAAGGTGCCAAAAAAGGCAGTATAAAAATCTAAAATGAATGAATGAATGAATGAATGAATGAATGAATGAATGGCTAGCAAGTCCTTGGCAAGCGCCATAAAAGGTGCCCAAGGACATTGCATGGGGGAACCCCGGATAAAACCCTGGGAAACCTTTCTCCCTGGGAAGCCCTACTCTGTTTCCACATTCCTTCCCCAGATGCAAACATCTGTGCAAAATGCACGTCCCACATATTAGTTATAAAAGCTGCGTTTGCATTTACCCCTCTTTGGGAATCGGCTCACGCTCACCCGCAACCCATCCTGCTTTTGCGTGTCGTGCCGCTCCCTGCTGACGTCAGACCCCCCCCCTCCCCAAATCATGCAGGTGGTGATGCTGGACGAGCCGACCTCGGGCATGGACCCCGTTTCCCGCCGGGCCACGTGGGACCTCCTGCAGCACCAGCGGAGCGGCCGCACCATCCTCCTCACCACCCACTTCATGGACGAGGCAGACCTGCTGGGGGATCGCATCGCCATCATGGCCAAGGGGGAGCTCCAGTGCTGTGGGTCCTCGCTCTTCCTCAAGCACAAATACGGTGAGGAGAACCCTCGGCCCAGCGCTGGCCATGGGCCGGAGGGCACAACGGGGCCCTTGTCTCTTCCTGAGGCTTCCTAGGGCTGTGTAGGTTTCCCCTCCTGCACCTTCTGCATTAGGCCCTCCGTCACCCCACTTCGGTGGTCCTCAGTTTTACTGTCTTCCCGAATCTCCAGGGAGTTTCCCTGCCTCACACAATGTGCACTGGGCAGACCCGCTTCACCCCAGAGCAGCTGCAGTGATTATGAGCATTCCGTGGCTGAACCTTTCCCCTCACGAACGCTTGGTGACATCACTGTGGCTCAGCCAATAACTGACTGTATGCAGCCAACATTCTAGAGAAGGGCGTGGCCAAACTGCGGTGCTCCAGAGGTCCATGGACTGCAATTCCCATGAGCCCCTGCCTGCAGGCAATGGCTCGTGGGAATTGTAGTCCATGGACATCTGGAGAGCCAGTTTGGACACCCCAATAGAGGGTCATCCAAGGGGGTGGACAATTCACGGAGGACGGGGCTACCAGCGGCTCTAGTCCTCATGGGTATCGACTCCCTCCTTGAATTGGTTGTTGGGGAACGAAGGGCGTGACGGCACCGTAACCTTATTCTGGTTTTTGGGCTTCCTAAAGGCAGCTTCCTGGTGGCTGTGAACCGCGTGCTGGGCTAGAGGGGCTTTGGGGCTGATCCATCGCGGCTTATGTTCTTACGTGCTAAGAAGTGTAAATCCAGGGATTGCTGTCAGCCAACCTGTAATCTCGTTACCGGCCAGCAGTCTTCCCCGTCGGATGAAAGATTCATCCAGCCCCTTATTGTCACCCTGACGGGCAGGGATCCGCTCAAGTGTCCGTGGGAAAGGCCGTGGAATTGGGGACGCTGGGGATCGAACCTGGGACCTTCTGCCTGCCAAGCAGATGCCGTCTGCTCTATTTATTTACGAAATGGCCTCTTGCTGCTTCATACAATACTGTGTAGCCCCGTATCATTTACTGTGAGAGGGAAGGATAGTCTGACCCAGCAGGGCTCTTCCGATGCTCCAGTACAGTAGATTTGCTTTATGTTTTGCCAAATTGGATTCTGCTTGGGAGCCATGCAGACAGTTGCATTCCCCACTTCCTGTCTTCTGGAAATCCTTCCGGCTCCTAGGATTCCCTCCTGTATTTTTAACCCAATCTTTTCAGCCATCAGGGCTAGAAACTTATCCTTACAAGATGAATGCCCCACCCAAACCCAGATTCCGCACATCTATAAAACACAGAACCTCATGTTTGGATCACAACTTCCGCTTTTTCTCTTGGATTTTCCACTGCCCTTTTCCGCCAGCCCAGCTCATGTCTTCTGACAGACCAAAAATGACTCCCTTCCGCTTCCTCGGTCTGCCCTGGATGTCGTCCAGCCCAGTTGGGCCCAGTCCGTTGTTGAAACGGCTCTCCTTTCGGTCCCCTGCAGGCGCGGGATACCACATGGTGATGGTCAAGGAGCCCTGCTGCAACCTGGGAGAAATCTCCTGCCTCATCTACCACTACGTGCCCAAAGCCACCCTGGAGAGCAACGCCGGGGCGGAGCTTTCCTTCATCCTTCCGAAAGAGAGCACGCACAGGTAAAAATGCTCGCCCCGATCCACACTTGCCCAAAAATTCACCGCGATGTTCAGGGTCGGCTGGGTCTTGTTCTAAAATCGGCAGAAGAGCTGTGTGAGGGGGAAGAGGCTTCCTTGAAACCCACCAGCCTCTTAAAATTAGCCGTCTTTGCAAAAGATGCGAGTCACGGTCTAGAGCAGGGTTCCCAACATGGCGTCCGTGGGCATCATGGTCTCTGCCAGTGCTCCCCCTTGGCGCCCACCAAGCGATTCAGAAAGAGGCGTCGTTATCAGGCAGGACTTACTCAAAACGTGGACCGGTAGCTACTCGGGGTTACAGTTCCATTCGTTTTGTCAAAACAAAGAGGGTGGCCTTGTGTTTGGCTCCGCCTCCCGAGGCAGCCATTTTGGCTTCGGAGCCACCCTCTACGGTAGCCATTTTGGCCATGGAAGCCATTTTGGGCAGTCTCTCCGCATCTCCTTTCCGGCTCCCGAAGTCGTCTGCGAACTCCTGAGAGGTGGAGGCCACTGTTCTCTGGTGTAAACAGGAGCGTCCGCGTGGGCTAGGGAGGAGATTTCAAAACCTGCCTCTGACGTGCTTTTCCCTCTCCGCGTCCGATCTTTCCCACGTCCCGCTGTTCTAGGTTTGAGGCTCTCTTCACGGAACTGGAGCTGCGGCGTGACGAGTTGGGCATTGCCAGCTACGGCGCCTCGGTCACCACCATGGAAGAAGTGTTTCTCCGGTAGGCCCTGCAAGGAACTTGGGCGTTTGGGGAAGAATCAGTCACCTGCCGTTCTTAACTTTGTCAACTCTTGCTACCAGCTGCTGTCCTGTGCCTTTAAGAACACACTGGAGGGGATTCAGTAGGGGTGGAGGGAGGGGATCAAAATCAAGTGCAGTAACACTCTAGGGGCAGGAGCGAGCCCAGATGTGCAGCAGAGGTAGAGTTGCCGAAACCCCCGAACGGGGCAGGGGTCCCCTGGTTTTAGAAGACATTCCCCCCTCCAAAAAAACCCCTTACAAACCGAAAATTAACGCGGCATGCTGACATCACCCAGAAATCGTGTTGGCGACATCCAAGGAGGGACACTCTGACTTTTGGGCAAAGCTCTATGGTTAGAAGCTAATTTTACCCTAGAGTTTTTGCCCAAAGGCCAGAGTGTCACCTCCCAACGTAACTTCCAGGGGATATCAGCATGTTACATTAACTGGCAGCACCCCTTCCCCTCCCAGAATGCAAACCACCACCGACACTTACAAGGGCTGTGGCCACCCCAAACAGGGGTGAGGCCGGAATTGGAAATATCCCCAAGTGTAACATTTCGGAAGCAAAGCCAATGGGTGACTGAATTTTCGTTTTTTGATCCGGTCGGACGTCTCGCAGTCGTTTTATATGTTCATCTCTCCGGTCGCATTTCTCTCGATTTCTGGGATTGGCCACGCCAACAAAGGTGTCTCGAGTCCCGCTCTGTTTTCTCTTGAGCCTATTTTCCTTCGTGATCCACCCCGAGTCCAATGGGAGACGATGACGCTAAAAGCGCGGCGCTCCTTCTCTTGCAGGGTGGGCAAGCTGGTGGACTCCTCCATGGACATCCAAGCCATCCAGCTGCCGGCACTGCAGTACCAGCACGAGCGGCGGTCCAACGACTGGGCCCTGGACGACTCCAGCAGCCTGAGCGGCATGACGGACGCCACGGACGACAGCGGGGCCCTCATCATGGAGGACTGCTCCAGCGTGAAGCTCAACACCGGGGTACGGACCAATGAGGGTGGGGCGAGAAGGTGAAAGGGGCAATTTCCTGTAGGAGCAGCCTTTGTAGGGCTGCACACCTCTAGCGTGTAGTGGGGAAATGCTGGACTTCCCCGTGAATTCTGATCGGGGGAAAGCCTCGCCCTCATTCACTCTCCCTTACAGAGAGCCAGTTTAGTGTTGTGGTTAGGAGTGTGGACTCGTGGACTAGTGAGCCGGGTTTGATTTCCCGGTCCCCCACATGCAGCCAACTGGGTGACCTTGGGCTCGCCACAGCACTGAGAAAGCTGTTCTGACTGGGCAGTGATATCAGGGCCCTCTCAGCCTCACCCACCCCACAGGAGATCTGTAGTGGGGAGAGGAAAGGGAAGGCGACTGTAAGCCGCTTTGAGACTCTTTCGGGTAGGGAAAAGCAGCATATAAGAACCAACCTTCTTCTTCAGTAATCTCAGGGTTCTCTCAGCCTCCCCTCCCTCACAGGGGGTCTGTTGTGGGGAGAGGAAAGGGAAGGCGACTGTAAGCCGCTTTGAGACTCCTTCGGGTAGAGAAAGGCGGCGTATAAGAACCAACTCTTCTTCTACAGAATCCTACCCTCTTGCACATTCTGGGTGACTCTAAGCCCGTCTGTTTTGTTTGTCTGCTTTTGGATTGCTCCAGATGTTGAGTTGGCCCTTTCCCCTGCTACAGTGTCACGACCTTCTGTCACGACCCCTAGCTTTTTCTCCAGAGTCCATAATAGGAGAATGACCGATGGGTCTCAATTAGGACTCTACCTTACACGCTCTGAGCTTTTCCCCGCCTGCTCTCTTTGTGTCCCCAGGTCTGCCTCTGCTTCCAGCAGTTCTATGCCATGTTCATGAAGAGGGCAGTGTACACCTGGCGCAACTGGAAGATGGTGGCCGCACAATTCCTGGTGCCTCTGATTTTCACAGCCTTCGCTCTGATCGTAGCCAAGACCTTCCCGGGGCCGAGGGACTCCCCCCTGCTCCAGCTGACCTTAAGGCCCTACGGCCGGACGACGGTGCCTTTTTCAACCCTGCAGAACTCCAGCTTGGCCCAGCAGTTAGCCGCACAATATTCGGATCTGGTTCGCGCTCAGCACCAGCAGCCGCTGGAGGTGACAAGTGAGTGGCGGGGAGAGATCAGGTATTGTGTGTGGACATCTCTCGGAGCAAGACGTGCATCCAAGTTGTTTTTGGCGAAAAAGACTCTAGAGGAGCAGTGGCCAAACTGCGGCGCTCCAGAGGTCCATGGACTACAATTCCCATGAGCCCCTGCCTGCAGGCAGGGGCTCATGGGAATTGCAGTCCATGGACCTCTGGAGCGCCGCAGTTTGGCCACGCCCTTCTCTAGAATGTTGGCTGCATACAGTCAGGTATTGGCTGAGCCACAGTGATGTCACCAAGCGTTCGTGAAGGGAAAGGTTCAGCCACGGAATGCTCATAATCACTGCAGCTGCTCTTGATCAAAATCAAGGGCAGTAACACTCTAGGGGCAGGGGCTCATGGGAATTGCAGTCCATGGACCTCTGGAGCGCCGCAGTTTGGCCACGCCCTTCTCTAGAATGTTGGCTGCATACAGTCAGTTATTGGCTGAGCCACAGTGATGTCACCAAGCGTTCGTGAAGGGAAAGGTTCAGTCACGGAATGCTCATAATCACTGCAGCTGCTCTGGGGTGAAGATGGTGAAATTGAGGACCACCGAAGTGGGGTGACGGAGGGCCTAATGCAGAAGGTGCAGGAGGGGAAACCTCCCCTCCGGCGTGAGAAACCCCCACTTTTGTTCCCACGGGGACGTTTCTAGTCCTCATGGTCCCAGAGGAGTTAGGCCTGCTTGCTGTCTTTGCAGGCGACCTGCAGGAGTTCCTGATTTCTCAAGCGGCTGAGGAGGGGGGGGCTTTCAACGAGCACTGCGTCGCGGCGGCTTCCTTCCAAGAGGACGAGAACCAGACGTGGGTGACGGCCTTCTTCAACAACCAGGCCTATCACGCTTCCGCCACTGCGCTGCTGCTGGCCGACAACGCCCTGCTGAAGCTCCTGGTTGGCCCCAACGCCTCCATCACGGTGGCCAACTTCCCGCAGCCCCGCAACGTGACCGAGACCGCCAAGGACCAGCTCATGGAGTGAGTCACCGTCTCTTGACGCCCGTTTGCAAAGACGTCTGGCTCAAGTTGCTAGTCCTCAATTATTTTTTGAATGTTGAACGAGCCTGCTTGCCTTAAGAAGAAGAGCTGGGTTTGTACCCTGCTTTCCACTACCCCGAGCAGCTGACAAACACCTTGCCCTTCCTCTCCCCACCACAGACCCCCCCTGCGAGGTAGCTGGGGCGGAGAGAGCTCTGAGAGAACTGTGTAAAGAACAGCTCTGTGGAGAACTGTGGCAGGCCCAAGGTCACCCAGCTGACGGCATGTGGAGAAGTGGGGAATCGAGCCCAGATCTCCAGGCTGCTCTTAGCCAATAAGAGAGAACCTGAATTTGTTTATCTTACAACGCTTGGATGACCTCAAGCAGAACTGGCTCTCCCCTTCATTATGCAAACACTTTGTGGTCTGACCCTCAGAGTGCAGCTCTTACTCAACCGGTTCGGGATCTGTTTCGGCTTGAATGAGGGTTGGGATTAATCCGGAAGAGGGTACGGTGAAAGGGGATCCTGTTTGCAGGATTAGTGGCCCTGCTTGTAGGACACCGAATCCTTCCCAGCCCAAGGCATTTAGTGGCTCCTCCCACTTCTCCCCGGGGCCTTGTCTTGAGACATACTGCAGCACGAGATGTGCTTCTCCAGACTCAAAGTGGCCGGGAGGGCTACTGTTTTTGACGGATGCTCCAAACTAAAGCTCCCCCGCGAGGCTTTTTGAAAAAAAAAAAGAAAAATGAGTGCTCAAGGGAGAAACCTTTCTGGCTCCACCTCCTCCTTGCTTGCTAGATTTCTATGAGCAGGGTTGAGGGGTGGATTGTGACCCTGCACCGGCCCTCTTTGACCCAGAGAACACCCCAGTTGCTTGCCCTTGATGCGACAGTCCCCAGGAAACTGTCCTTCTGCAGTTTTTAATCCTCTGGGGTCTTATTAGATTTTACGGCCATTCCCCTCCCTGAGTCTTTCGGGAGGGGCGGGCTGTTAGAAACCGGTCCCAGGGAGCGGGACCCGTCCCGTGTAACCCCCTTGCCTTTACCTTCTCGCCAGAGGCCAGACGGGCTTCGCCATCGCCATCAACCTGCTCTACGGAATGGCTTCCCTGTCCAGCACGTTTGCTCTGCTGCTGGTCAGCGAGAGGGCCATCAAGGCCAAGCACGTGCAGTTCGTCAGCGGGGTCTACGTCGTCAACTTCTGGCTGTCGGCCCTCCTGTGGGACCTCATCAACTTCCTCACGCCCTGCGTGCTCATGCTGGTGAGTGGGGCCTCGTGCCGGAAGATCCTCTTTCTGAGCGGGGAGGTCCGTTGACATCCCAAAGCGTTTTCCCGCAGGGGGTGCAGGGGTGGATTTTGTTTGCCATTTGACTGTCCGACCTTTCCAGCAACGTGTCCGGCTTGGTGCTTCCCCCTTTTGCTCCTGACACGAGAGAGTTGTGGTCGCACCTGCTAGACTTCTGTCTCTGAGGTGAACAGGGTCTGTCCCTAGGAGACTGTGCTGCTGAACAGCTGGGCCATCAGGAATAGAACAAGTCACGCCTGGGGAACAGGCCAAGTCAGGCCAGGCAAACCAGATCCCATCAGCTCTCAGAAGCTAAGCAGGGTCAGCCGTGGCTAGTTTTTGGATCGGAGACCTCCAAGGAACACTAGAGGTCATGTCACAGAGGCAGGAAATGGCAAACCCCCTCTGAACATCCCTTGCCTGGCTGCTAGACAATCTTAGGACCTCAACATGCCATTTTATAAATAATAATAATAAATTAATCCACCTGCCTGTTCAGATAGGGAGTTCCAGTGGATTACTATAGCAACCAGGTGAATCTTTAGACATCAGAAGAAATAAGGTCACAAGCAAGGCTTTCCAAAGGACAGGGTGGAAGGAGGGCAGGGAAGACCTTCCAATGGGAAAACCAAGTGGGACGCTCAAGGTCTTCCCCGGTCGATCTTCCAGGTGATATTCCAAGCGTTCGACGTGAAGGCGTTCACTCAGGACAGCCACCTGGTCGACGTGATGCAGATCTTCCTTCTCTACGGCTGGGCCATCATCCCCCTCATGTACCTGCTCAGCTTCTGCTTTTCCGTGGCAGCCACGGCCTACACGCGCCTCACCATCTTCAACATCTTCTCGGGGACAGCTGCTTTCCTGGCTGTCACCATCATGAGCATCCCAGGTGAGGGACTGGAGCTCGCCACCCTGATTTGGTCGAGCGACCATTTCCCGGGAGAAGCTGGTCTAAAAGTTGTGTCGGTGTTATAGCTGATTTCGAGCTGTATTACAAATTGATTAGGAGAAGCTGGTCAGACCGGTCACCAGGCATCTCACAGACTTTCCCCTTGTTTGTCTTCCAGAGCTCGGGATGGTTGATCTCTCCAAGTTGCTGGATAAAATCTTCTTGTTCCTGCCCAACTACTGCTTGGGGCAGAGCATCAGCTACTTTTATCAGAACTACGAGTTCATTCAATTCTGCACCTCTTCATTTGAGGCCGTGGTTGTCTGCAAAATATTCAGTGAGTCTCAAGCACCAGCTGTGTTTTGGCTTCCGAGGTGGGTGGGAACGCGAGGACAGGCATAGGGGGGCCTCTGAAAATAGCAGCCCTGAAAACAGCCACCTAATCATCACCCTTTCCACCTTTAAACTTGGTTGTGCTATGAGAGCAATAAGGAGGGAGGGATGCAAGTGCGGTTAAAACGCTTAATTTCCTGCAGAAACCAACTTGACACAAATGTGTTTGCTTTTGGGTGAATTCTACCTTCATCTTTGCCATGGGAGTCTTGTGCATTTTTTATTTTCAATTGACCCCTTTCTTTCTTCCCCCCCCTCCCAGATATTACTTACCAAACCAATTACTTTGCATGGGAAAGCCCTGGCATTGGCAAATACTTGACCTCCATGGCTGTTCAAGGGCTCTGCTTCCTCCTCCTCCTCTTCCTCATCGAGACCAACCTCCTCTGGAGAGTAAGGACCATCATCTGTGGCATGTGTCGCCGGCGGAAATGGGTGAGCTGGAGGCACTTGGCAGCTTGCTTGTGGCTTGCAGGGACTCCCATTTGGCCCAGGAATATCATGGACTAAGGTGTGTTCAGCTACCGGCACTGCCATTGCTGTGTTGGGTCCTTTGTGGAAATCCCTTGGAAGAAAGCCAGGCTTTTTTTTAAAGCTTTTTATTCCTGGGCAAGAGATCCAGAAGTTGAGCTTCTCCCTGTGCACCTGCTTAGGCCCAAATTGAGTCAAAACTGTTTCCCTCCTCTCCCATTTAGCTCCCCAAAAATCCAAGCAAACGCAGGAATCTGGATAAATTTTGCAAAATTGATCCACTTCATTATGCCTCACGTCCAATGAAAGAAGAGCTAGTTGTGTTCTTAATTGCTCACGTGTGCTTTAAATTGGCCAGCCGATTCATGGCTCAGTCAGAGCTTCCTAAACAAAGTCATTGCTTTTTGTTTTCGTGTGAGGAAAATATCCCTTGCAGCTGGCCACAGCCTGAGGAGAGGCATTCTCTCCTGTATGCGAGAGGAGGAAGAAGACCTTTAAAAATTGTTTATGTTTTTACAAAAGCCACCAATGGAATATCCTTATTAAACTACAAGCACAACGATATAGGCTAGATATCAGGGAAAAAATCTTCACAGCCAGAGTAGTTCAGCAGTGGAATAGGCTGCCTAAGGAGGTGGTGAGCGCCCCCTCACTGGCAGTCTTCAAGCAAAGGTTGGAGACACACTTTTCTTGGATGCTTTAGGATGCTTAGGGCTGATCCTGCGTTGAGCAGGGGGTTGGACTAGATGGCCTCTATGGCCCCTTCCAACTCTATGATTCTAGGAGTCTATGCTCACTTGTGGCCTTTTCCCCACAATAGGTGCTCTTGCTGAACAAAGTCCCCGTCTTGCCAGAAGACAGGGACGTCGCCGATGAGAGAAAGAAGGTCTTGGAGTCTCCGCCGGAAGCGCTTTCGTCCCTAAACAGCCCCCTAATCATCAAAGAGCTAACCAAGGTGAGTTGAAGCCTCCGTCCTTCTTGCACAGCTTCCAAAGTGGAGCTTATTTATTAGTTTCTTTATTGTGGCAACTTTCAGCAACTTTATAGACAAACGCAAAACAGCAATGAGTTTTCCAAGCCCTGCATTCACAGCACAGGAGAGCTCGCCTTCCGTATGCTGAAAACGAAAGCTGGGCACTGTGTGGGGGTTGGCGTTACTCAGTAGCCCCTGTTTAGCAGAGATCTTGAATGTTGTTTAATGAGCAAGTGCAGATCTAGTCGCCTTTGGCGAGTCACGC
This sequence comes from Paroedura picta, assembly GCF_049243985.1. Taxonomy (NCBI): domain Eukaryota; kingdom Metazoa; phylum Chordata; class Lepidosauria; order Squamata; family Gekkonidae; genus Paroedura; species Paroedura picta. Next base: position 19,633,581 of record NC_135385.1, read on the forward strand.
TTACCTCCAGGCGACCAGCTCTCTAGGAATAGGAAGTGCCATGGAGTCACAGCTGATCGGTGACAACCCTGACCAGTTTTCAAGGCAGGAAGACATTCAGGGGGTCGTTTGCCATTACCTGCCACTGCACAGCGACCCTCAGTGGTCTCCCATCCAAGTCCTAAGCCCAGGCTTATCGTCCAAAATTCGACAAGATCTGGCTAGCCTGGGCTGCCCCGTTCAGGGCAGGTGGCAATTCTAGCAGTTAACACAAGCGGTGTGTGCAAACCAGCTGGCTGATAAAGGGTTTGGGGAGTCCGCCGTTGGGCTGCTACCTCTTTGGGGACTTCCTGGCGTGGCTGGATTTAACACAAGGCCAGCGACGGTGCCACCGAGAGCCCCCGTCAAGCTTAAATCGGCTACCTCGGCCAACCCCACTAATCCTTACGATCGCCAGATAAGTAGGCTGGCGTTATTAATATCCCTGAACAGCAGACAGGAAGCCGAAGGTGTGAAAAGCATAGTCGCTTGCCAAAGGCTACGGGGTGAATTCACGGGAAGGGCAAGATCCTTGAGCAGGAGCGGCTAGGTTCCCCGTTTAGCCTCTGCTCAGCCCTCTGATGCGGTGTCAACCTGGAAACCATCCGTGAGCCCTGCTCGGTTTGAAACCCGACCGACGAAAGAAGGGGAGGGAGGCCGTTCCGAGGTCTTTATTTTTGTCCATCGGTAGCTCGCCTTCCTCGTTGAGGCCAAGAGAAGCACAAGGAAGCTGACGATAGCAAGCCATTTATTTCTCACGAAGTGTAGTAATCTCATATCTCGTTTTCGAAGAACTTCTTCGGTGACTTTTAAGAATAAGGTTTCTTTTCCATACATGTTAAAGCTTTCTTCACGCTCACGTCTTCCTTTCCTTCAAAATACCACTTAGAAAGGTTTTTCACTCTCAATACAACCTGGGGATCTAGTGGACTCCGTCTGCAATATTGTAGATTCATGGTGTTTCTTGAAGGTCGCCCTTTCAAAGGCTAGCCAGGGTCGACCCCTCTTAGCTTCTGAGATCCGAAAGAATCAGGCTTGCCTGGGCTAGCCAAGTTGGGACAATTTCGGGAACTGAAGGGACTCCTCTCCAGCATCGTGGCGGTGAGGCCAGGGGTTGCCCCAGCCCAGGGAGTTCACCTGCTCCAGCTTGGCCCAGAGCACCTTCCCACCTTTGGCACCTGCCCTCACAGGTGTACAGCAGCAGGGACTCACGGCTCGCCGTGGACCGGATCTCCCTGGCCGTCAACAAGGGAGAGTGCTTTGGGCTCCTCGGCTTCAACGGGGCAGGCAAAACCACGACCTTCAAGATGCTCACCGGGGACGAGAGCATCACGTCGGGGGACGCTTACGTCGACGGCCACAGCATTCTGGCCAATATCAAAAAGGTAACCGGTATGTGTGTGGGTGGGAGGGGGGTCCCGTAGGTGAATATCCCCTCCAGAATCCTGCCACTGTTCCACGTGGTCCTTTTTCGGCTCTAGCAGTTTCTAAAGTTGGGTGGCTGTGCTAGTCTGTCGCGGCAGGAAAAAATGTGCGGTTAGTCCCTGCTGGAACAAAACACAAACTGTGGTTCGGTGACAGAGCTCCTGCCTTGCACGCAGAAGGTCCCTGGCTCAATTCAAGGACCTGAAGTGCAGGGTTTGGAAAAAACCTTGCTCCACTTGAGTTCCCAGAGAGCCAATCAGAATTGACAATGCTGAGCAGGACGGACCAATGGGCTGCCTTGGTATACACCAGCCACACGTGTCCGAAAGAGCCCGGCCTGTCTGAGCGTGGGAAGTAAAGCTCGGCATGGGAAGCCCCCACTTTTTTGGTAAAAATTTAGCCTCACAGGTAAAAAACGGGCACGGCTGCCGCCTCGCCTGGCGAGGAGAGGTTGCATTTCAGAGGGCAACGGCTGGCCTAACTTCCCTGCTCTGCCTTTGGGTCCAGGTCCAGCAGCGGATCGGCTACTGCCCCCAATTCGACGCTCTCTTGGACCACATGACCGGGAGGGAGACCCTCAGCATGTACGCCCGGCTACGGGGCATTCCGGAGCGCTACATCGGCAGCTGCGTGGAAAACATGCTCCGAGGTCTGCTGCTGGAGCCGCACGCGGACAAGCTCGTGCGGACGTACAGGTGAGGCGGGAAGGGCACCTCCCGGTTTGGCTATGGCAGCGGGAGCGCCAGAGCTGGTAGGCCGGACCGTGACACTAATTTCCACGTTACGGCAAGGCCTCAGGTGTGGGGAGAGTGGCTCCCAGCCCACAGGCTTTCCCAAACGGCCCCACGGCCCCCAGTACAGGTGGCCGCAGAGCACCCTGGTGCATTGTGGGAAATTCAGATCCTTGTGCTCATCTTTGCACTCACGAGCACAAGGATACAGTCCATCCGGCGGCCATCGCAGTGGGCCTTGCGCATGAGAACATCCAGCCGGCTCGTGTCTTTGTGGCCGCTCTGCTCTCCGTCTGACCTTTTACTGCTTTTCTGGAGAGCCACAGAAAGACAAAAGAAATAGGGAATTCTTAGAGATTTCGCGGAATGATAAAAATATATTTTCCTCTGATTTCGCACCATCGGCCTGCTTTTTGTCTCCTCTGGCTGGTGGCTGGTCTTTATCTTCTCGCGAGCTCTTTTTAAGGGCCAGGCAGTAGGCAGTGCAAAATACCTTGGCCCCAGACAGCTGCTGCCAGCCTGAGTAGACCAGTTGCCTGATTCAGCGCAAGGCAGCACCTTGTGTATTTCCCTGAAACTGCTCCCATAGCAAAGCCCACACTTGGCCCACAGAGTCAGGAAACCGAACCGCACTGGCTTTCATGCAGTTGCCGGAGAATCAGCATGCAGGGGGTCCCAAGCCCATCGTTGCTACGGAGGTGGTGGTCTGAGGCTCTTTATCCCCACTGCAGAAGGGCCGGTGATGCTCGCCCATGCAGGTTGGGTGAAATCCGCCAACTCCTTCCCCTTCCCCTTCTTCTGGCATGACGGGGTTTTCACGGCCGCTTTTCTCCCACCATAGTGGTGGCAACAAGCGGAAACTGAGTGCCGGAATCGCCCTGATCGGCGGCCCCCCCGTCATCTTCCTGGACGAGCCCTCCACGGGCATGGACCCCGTGGCCAGGCGCCTGCTGTGGGACGCAGTCACCAGGACGCGGGAGTGCGGGAAATCCATCATCATCACTTCACACAGGTGAGCCTGTCTTCGGGCTAGCGAGGGCAACGGAAGTCCAGGAACAAGATTTTGGGGGAATTAGCTTTTGAGAATGAAAGCTCCCTTCGTCAGATGTGTTGGAATGGAGATGTCCGAGTCTTTATAGCTACACTCTCACGCTTCTGTCAAATTCCCAATAAGCAGGCTAGTTTGTTGAAAGAAATCTCTTTGTTAAAGAAGGTGACGAACAGAGGGCAAGGTGTTTCCTTGCTAGAACTAAAGAGCAAGTTTACAAGCATTCCTTTATGGTTCCCCTGTGGCCCTTCCCTCTAGTTCAAATTCTGGCATGCCGGCAGCTTCTCCGCCAGTAGTTCTGGGACCAGAGGAGTTGACAGGAGCTGGTAGATGGGATTACTCAAGCATCCGTAGTTCTCTGTCTTGCCAGAACTCAGATCCAACCCCCCCCCCCTGCTTCTTTTGCGACATCCCACAAATTCCATTCCTGCATTGCTGAAAGTCCTCTGGAAGAAACTCTTAAATGTTTTGCCCTTCCAAAGAAAACCCCAACCAAACAATTTCAATATTTACAAACAGGAAATAGCGCTCCTACTTTCCTGACCGCTAGCATTTATATAGCGCTTTAAACACCCGTTAACTTCCTCGTTAATCGTCACAACAGTCCAACGAGGCGGGATAGTAAGGCAGGATGCCTCTGTCCCTTTTTGGTGACCTTCCTCTCGTCTCTCCCCCGCAGCATGGAGGAATGTGAGGCCTTGTGCACGCGGCTGGCCATCATGGTGAACGGGCAGTTTAAATGCCTGGGCAGCCCCCAGCACCTGAAGAGCAAGTTCGGCAGCGGCTACACCCTGCTGGCCAAAACGCAAAGCGACGAGGAGGAGAACCTGCAGGCCTTCAAGACGTTTGTGGAGAAAACTTTCCCAGGTAGGTTGGCCCCTGTGTGTCCCCCACAGAGCCCGTGCTGGGCCAGTCCCAGTTCTCTCTGGGCTCTCTCAGCCTCACCGTACCTGACAGGGTGTCTGCTGTGGGGAGAGGAAAGCTTGGAGGCTCCTTTGGGGAGAGGAAAGTAGAGTATAAAAGCTTTCTCTTCTTCTCAAAGCTGAGAGTGTTCCATTCTGCCCATTTACTGTAGCCAAGAATGGTCACCGTGTTTCTTTTGTAGACATTTGAGTTTAGCAAGGAAGTGTCACCTGGAGGACCTCTTGCATCTTCTGGACTTGTGGACCATTTGTTTTCCTCTGTTTTTCTGTATTTATATTTTTCCACTTCATTCATTGATTGGCTGGTGTTCATAAGGTTGTGAGGACCCCTGGTCTGGGCAGGAGTGCCCACGTTCTAGAGACACCCTGCTCCCCCAATTAACACCCTCTCCCCCAGATACAAAACAGAAAATTAACATAATATGCTGGTGATACCCGGAAGTGACATCTGCACTTTGGGCGAACTCTATGGTTGGAAGCTAATTCTACCATAGAGTTTTTGCCCAAAAGCCAGAGCGTTGCAGCCGACATGCCGACGTTACTTCCGGATGACATCAGCACCGCATTAATTTTCAACGCTGCTCCCGGGAAATCTCCTCCATCTCCCTCCAGCAGCTCTGAGGGGCCTAGGCGTACACCACACGGACTGCGCCGTCTTGAGCAGTGACGCCCTTTCAATCCACTGAAATCAATGAGCTTAGAAAAGTGTGACTCTGTTTAGAATGGCAGAGTTAATCTGTTAATCTCTAAGTCACTGCAGTAGCCAAAATTCAGAGCAAAGAGATGAACAGAGAGAAACTCTTTGATGAACAGATAAGAAACTCCATCGGCCTACCTCGAAATGCTCAATTTAACTTTACTGATCTTTGACGTACTGACGAACAATCTGTACGGTTTCCTTTGGTTGTTGCGAGGCTATTGCTGGGAAAGTCCCCCAAAACAAGCAGGTCCGTGTAAAAATAGCAAGGACTCTGGAAACAAATCTGATGTGAAATAAAACTCTCCATACATGTTGCATTTCTTGATTTCCAGTCACTCTGATAAACCACTGCTCGTAGACAGAACTATTTGCAGACATTTTCACATAATGCAACAGAAATTCTAGACAGGGTTCCGGAATTTAACACCTGTTTCCAGTGCTCTTCATCAGTAGCCAAAGTATAAACTGGATAAACTCTCCCATAAGCAATTAGCTCAAGCCGGGGTAAGTCTCAAATTCGGTTATCGGCAACCATTGGAGCTACTCGTAAACAACTATCCGTCTTCCTGGTCGTGGAATCGAGAAATGCAACATAATTATAGTGTTGTATTTCACAGTAGATTTGTTTACAGAGTTGTTCCTTTTTCTACACGAACCTGCTTGTTCTTGGATACTTTCTCTGTGTGCTCCTTTTCGATTTCCCTTTTATTGGGAAGCGGCTCACATGAGGCCTTGCAATAAGCAGTAAATACACCTAGGAGCACCCACCCATACAGGCACCCCCACACAAAGGTTTTAATGCATCTGTGCATGGCTGGCACATGGGTTTCTAGCAAAGGTCCGCCTCTGTGATTCCCTTTCTGGAAAGCGTCTCTGGGGATCAAAATCTTCGCCTTCCGACCCCTTTTACATTCCAAATATTCTCGCACCCCGTCTCTCCCTCCCGCTCACGTAGAAGATTTTATTTTCCACCAAAACCAGCCGCATTTGGTACTGCGGTACTGGGCCATCTTTGACCCCGGAGCCATAATCCCAATTCCCCCTGCCTCTGCATCAATTTTTGATTTAAAACCTTGTGCTTCTTCACTGTTCCTTGCTGCTGGCCAGCGGTGCAGAAATTGAAACATTTGTCCTCTTCCAGGCAGCGTCCTGAAGCACGAACACCAGAGCATGGTCCACTATCACCTGACCAATAAGAACCTCAGTTGGGCACAGGTAATGTCTGTCTTTGCCCTGTTTAGGGCTGGGCCGCTGGAATGGGGAAGCAGTGGCGGAGGAGCTAACCATGGCCTGCCGTGGCACGGTCCTCTTGGTTCCGTGTCGTCCCACCCCTGCCAGGGAGGGAATGCCGCCTGGACCACATGAAACCGCCCTTTATCAAACGGGGCCCCTGGGCCGTCACAATCAACAAATGCAGACCTGCAGCCATTTTCCAGAGGTCTAGGCCGAGATCCTCCGCATCACTTCCTTCCAGATCCTTTAATCAGATACGGTGGGGATCTTCTGGGACCTGGGATCTTCTGCCTGCCAAGCAGATGTTCTGCCACCGGGCCCTCCCACATGGGGAACCCCTGTTTTTAGTGGGGAGGTAATACTTCCTAAGGTGTTCCCTGACCCCTAGTTTTATGATCACCTCTGTGACGAAATAACCAATTTTAGCCTCTTTGCTCTAGCTCCGGGGCCCACCAAATATTTTTGGGAAATGGGCAGGGCCAGGTGTAGCTTTTGCTCCTGTTTGGCCACAGGGGACCTGATAGGTGATGCTTATTTTCCAAATTGCTGTGTTGGCACATTGCAGCACAAGGCATTGCACAGCGTGACTGAAAATCAGCTGTGGCAGCCATTTTGGGGCTGGCTCCGCCTCCTACGGGAACCATTTTGTGGTTGCGCCCCCCATACGGGGCCAGAATTCCAAAGCCCCTGGCCTAGTCACTTAGATTTTGTACTGAATTGCAGCGGTAAGCATTTTGTTTGCGCCTCTCCGAAACCGTTGATTGCCTCTAGGGAGTCATAGCCTCGTTAATGTAAACCGAGACGTGCGGAAGAAGCAAAAGGGCCTGGAATATTTAGTCAGTGGCTTCTTAATTTCTTTAAAACCAATGCTTGCCAGGGGGAAAGAGCACATTTCCTCTTCACACCAAACAGCAGCGTCTAACTGGGGCTCCTTTTTGTGTCTGTGGCCTAATTCCCAGGTGTTCGGGGCGCTGGAGAAAGCCAAAGAGAAGTACCACGTGGAGGATTATTCCGTCAGCCAAATCTCCTTGGAGCAAGTCTTCATGAGCTTCACCCGCTTCCAGCACTACACAGAAGATCGAGGGAAATGAGGCGGGGCTCGGGGGGGGGGCTGAGACCCCCGCCAGCTTCGCAGGACTGACCGGCTGCCTATATATATAGTATACATAGAGACAGTAATTTATATTATCAACCGTGTCTTCAACAATGCAGGAGGAAAGATGGACGTTCTCTCCGGGCGGCAGGGGCCAGGTAGGGGGAACCCCGCCGATCCCGGATCCGGAAGGAAGAGCGTGCATGGGGCGAATGCATTTTGCGCGCTAGGGGCACACGTCCGCATGCGAGAAGCGTGGGGATCGACAGCAAAGCAGCCGCCTCCCGAGGAGACCTGCGAATCCTACGAGCGCTCCCATTGCTTTGAAGCCATCGGGGAGGACGAGATTCCACCACCATGCAAAAAATTAACTCCTCGTCCTCCTCGGGGGGGCCTCGGTACTCGGCACCTCGTCCGCCGTCTATCCGTCCCTCCAGAATTCCCGCAGGATCCGTGTGGATATCTTTGACTCCTGCACACCTCTCTGTGGGGTTCTGACAACGCACACACACCTGGCCGTGTCTCTCGAGCAAGGAAATGTCTCTGTCCACGTCTCCATCCGTCCGAGCCTCGTCTTCTACCAGCCAACTCCTCCCCGTCTGCGAGAACCGAGTGGGTGTCCCGCTCTGAGCCTGGATCGGATCGAAGGCGTTTATTTTTAAGAGAAGGGCGTCTGTGTGTGGGAGGCATTGTTAGTTTCCGAAAACTATGGGGCCCAGCTCGGCACACGGGAATTGCAATAGGTACCTCTCCCGGGGAGAGTTGCCTGTGTCCGTCCTTGCCCTGTTGAGGGCCCTGATTTTGCACGGGGAAGCTCATATGCGCACAAACTCCATAGCCATTCCAAAGGTGTGGTGGAGAGGGGCATTGCTTTGTGGCCTCGGCTCCCGAAAGAGTCAGCCAGCCGGGAATTCTGCCGAGGATATTCCCAGCTGGTTCAAAGGCCAGCCTCTCTTTGTTCCGTCCGACGCTCCTGCTGGGCTTTAGGCCGTGAGCGGCTAAGCGAGAGGCGATTTCGGAATCCTATTAACCAATCACGGCTTGAATGTCAAGAAGCCTTCTGGAGCGAGGCGGACCCTTTGTCGGTGCAACAGACGGCTGCCACTTTGAAAGGGAACAATGGTCCGTCCGTCTCCTCCCTGCACTTCTCCCTGACCTGTCCAGAAAAGAGTTACAGATCGCACCAAATGTGTGCAAATCCAGGGCTTGAATCACATAGGGCAGAGGTGACCAAACTGTGCCTCTCCAGCTGTCCATGGACTACAATTACCAGCAGGGGCTCATGGTAATTGTAGTCCATGGACATCTGGAGAGCCACCGTTTGCCCCCCTGCCATAGGGATGCTCTGCCAGAGCTTGACCTGGAGACCACCCCTCTGGCTCAGAGTTGCCCTATAACAGGGAAATCTCACCACAAGGTGAGCAAAACAGGTTCTCCATCCATTTGCATGCACCCTCCCCCTTCCCAGCACAGACATACGATAGAACAGGTACAGCTAGCGAGGGAGGGAGGTGGTATCGTTCTCCTCCCCTCACCCCCCCCACGGTGGTTCTGTTTTGCCACTTTGGGGAATATTTTAAAAGAACCATCACGGGTGTTTTCTACCACCCCCGGCTAAGGCGACATCGTCTTTCAAGACTAACAGCGCACATGCTCAGAGACCGTGGGGTTTTTTTTTGCAGGAAAAGCCCATGGTATGGAAGGTCAAAGGGCACGAGCCAGGTTTTGTCCTGCCTCCAAAAAGGGAAATCTGGTGACTGGCTTCTTATAGGGCCCAAGTGACTCAACCTCCCCGTCTCGCCTTAGGTCCACGCCGTCTCCCCTCCAGCGGGCAATCCGCATGTGCGCGCCAGATTAGAACGGTGCTCCCCGAACCAATCTCCGTCCGCACCGAGCCCTATGAATGCTGCTAGGTAGAGCACCAAAACCGCCACGACAGAAATGTAAGTCGAAACCCAGCCCCGAATAAATGAGCTCGGAAATCCATAAAAAAACAAATCTATAATAATAATTATTATGATTATATATCAAGCCGTCCAGTGTGTCTCCCATTCATTGGCAGTTCTCATGACTCCTCGTTCGGGGGAGGCCGAATTGGGATTCTCCCTCCCCACCCCCGATGTGGTGTTATCGGCGGCGGCCCCCTTTCCCCGCACCTGCGGAAAACCAAGGGCCAAACCGTCCCACAAGTAACAACAAACCTTTTCATTGCTTTGCTTTCATTTCTTCTTTGACGCCCGAGGAATTTGATTTTCCTGCCAGCCACGAGCCCCAATTCCTGGTCCGTCCCCAGGTCCTTTGAGAGGTGATCCAGTAACCTACACGTTGGGAAATTTGGAGCAAAGTCTTGTGAGCCAACTGGCCCAGAGGACCTTCTGGTGCTCAAGGGACAGATTTCCGACTGCTCTGCATAATACAGCTGCCCCACACGGTCAGCCGGAGTAGGACGAATTTTACCAGGAAGCTGTAATTTGTGCCCATTGGCTGTATGTTGTTAGGGCTATTAATTTGAGCTGCTCTCAAAACAGAGTTTGATTCCTTTAGAATCAAGTGGGAAATGGCCATCAAGGCCATCTAGTCCAACCCCCTGCTCAATGCAGGATCAGCCTCAAGCATCTTCTAGGAGAAGGATCTGTCCAGCTGCTGTTTGAAGACCGCCAGTGAGGGGGAGCTCCCCACCTCCTTAGGCAGTCAATTCCATCGCTGGACTACTCTGACTGTGAAAATCTTTCCCCTGATATCTAACTGGTACTGTTCTACCTGTAGCTTAAGCCCGTTCCTGCGTGTCCTTTCCTCTGCTGCCAACAGGAACCTTTCCCTGCCCTCCTCTGAAGTGACAACCTTTCAAATACTTAAAGACACCAATTCTGTCCCTTCTCAACCTCCTCTTCTCCAGGCTGGACATTGCCAAGTCCCTCAGCCTTTCCTCCCCATCGCTCTTCTTTGCACCTTCTCTGTTTGGTGCACATCCTTTTTGAAGTGAGGCCTCCAGAACTGCACACAGGACCCTAGGTGGGGTCTGACCAATGCGGTATGCAGCCCAAGACATTCGGGTCCATACCTTTATTTTTGGTCTGTCCACTCCTCCAGCCCCCTGCTTCTGACTTAAGCAAGTACAGGAGCACCATGGCCAGTCTCCAGTCACTTTGGATAACAAAAGGGCCTCTTTCACCTCTTTTCTGCTCAGGCAGCTTTGGACTTGTCTCTGGCGGATTTAAACCTGGCTCTGCAGATGCCCGTGGACTGCAATTACCATGAGCCCCTGCCAGCAGCTGCTCATGGTTGTTGTAGTCCACGGACATCTGCAGAGCCTGCCTGAGTGGATTTTGTAAAAGGCGGACAATACAGTCGCCGACGTTACGCACATCCGATCCCCCTTCTTTCAGAGATCTGCCCTCCGAGTTCCAGAAGGATAAAAGGGGAGGAAGGAATCCAACGATCCCTCTTCTGCTTCTCCTTCCGTCTTAGTTTTTGGGTTTGGAAGGCGTTGTGTGGGGCTGTGTGGGGCAGCAGCCCAGCTTGAACTTCCCTGGGGATCCTCCAAGGTGCGCCCAAGAAGTAAAATGTACGTGTGGCTCTCAAAATCTGAACATGGCATAAACGCCCCGCCACTAACTCTGCGTGTTCCCAGAACTGCCCCCCAGCTTGCCCCTCGGCAACGTACCCCAGACCTCCCGAGATCTGTGTGTGTGTCTTTTCCGATGTCTAGACTGCCCTTGCAGTCCCATGTTCTTCCTGCTCTCATCTTCCACGTAGGGCAGGGGTAGTCAACCTGTGGTCCTCCAGATGTTCATGGACTACCATTCCCATGAGCCCCTGCCAGCAAGCGCTGGCAGGGGCTCATGGGAATGGTAGTCCATGAACATCTGGAGGACAACAGGTTGACTACCCCTGACGTAGGGGATCACCTACGGGGAAAGCCTAGAATGTACTGGGACCATGATGCAGAGTGCACGAATGGGACTTCTGTACCTGTTATAGGGGCACAAGTGACCCGATTTCCTGCGTGAGCCTTGTTGAAATGAAAAGATCCGCCGCTACCGAAATCCACAGGTGACGGTGGCCGTTTCGGCTCGGGGCGTGGTAGGCTATCCTTCTGGGTCGGGCTGAGGGCCGAGTTGAACGTTTGAAGGTGAGCACCTTTGGGTGCTGAGTGACCAGCCCAAGGTCACCCAGCTGACTGCATGTGGAAGAGGTGAGTCTTCCCGCTCCTCCTCCACACGCAGCCAGCTTGGGCCAGTCACAGTCCTGATAGAGCTGTTCTCACAGAGCTCTCTCGGGCTCTCCTACCTCACAGGGTGTTTGTCATGGGGAGAAGAGGGGAAGGTGATGTAAGCCGCTTTTGAGACTCCTCTGGGTAGTGAAAAGTGGGGTATAAACACCAAATCTGGGGAACCAAAACCAGCTCTCGAGATCAGAGGCCACCAAGCCGACTCACCCGTAGCTTGTCCCAGGTGGGGTCTCTGTTGTGCAGAAAATTAGAGGAATTAATTTGGAGGGTCACCTTTGCAGAGGAAAGGGCAATGCAAGTGTCATGGATGAGTTTGCAAGACCTTCCTTTGGCTTCCTCCCCTCATCCTGTTGCCATGAGCACCCCGGGACCTGTTTGAACGTTGCACCTGTGGATTGACCGTACAGGTTTTTTAAACATCGGTTCGGCAGCCGCTGCCCCCCCAGCACAAAACCTTCCACTGTGTCTTCAGAACAGCCGTGACAACCGTTTTGAGGGTGCTCCTACCCCACAGCGTCAGAATTCCCAATCTGCCCGCAGGCTCAAAGAGATTTGGCACCCCTGCCTTAGACCGTGACCCCAAATCCATTCTGGACTCCCGGGCAAACCAAGTCCTCGGTATGTCCTGAGAAGTGTGAGGTGGTGTCCTTTTGAATTTGGGGTTTTTTTTGGGGGGGGGAGGTTTTTGCGCTGCATGGCTTACCCTGCAGACATCATCCCCTTGCACAAGCCTCTTCAGGTTCACACGGTATGTGCATGTGTATGAATCCAGGTTGCGCTCTTGAGATTTCTCCAGCCCGTTCATGCCCCAGTCATGTCCGTGTGACGTCCGGTGGACCAGTAACCACGAGCGAATCGAGCCACGAAACAACCCTAGTGACAATTTTCCATTAAAGATTGTACCATTGACAATGTCCCACGACGGAGATCTCTTCTTTCATGTTTGTTTGTTGGTTTTTTTGTTCTGGCATGTGAGCATCTCTGCACATGAGACTGGATTGGGAAGATAACAGGTCATGTTCAGAGGGGCTAGTCAGAAATGTGTGTGTGTGTGTGCTATCTGCTCTTTGACGGCTCGTGTCCTGCAGTCAGCTACAGTGGTGACATCCCCCCCCCACCCTCCACAATCTCCTAAATAAAAAACGATTTTCAGAAGGGTGAATTGCGTGCCTTTTTGTAACGGTCTGCTGGTCAGTTATCCACAGAGATGCCTGTATCGTATCAGGACGGTGCAAATGGCAAAGACACCGAGGCCGTGCTTGTGTTTGTGGGAAATGGCATGGTGGGAGAAAAAGCCACAGCGTGCGATAAGGTCGGCCAGCTCTGGGGATAAAGGATCGGTCAACTAAGTGTTCAAATTTAAACTGAAAAGCTCTGGGTTTCGCTTTCGGATGGGACTCCATGGATGAAGGCACGATGCATTCCTGAAGAACTGAACGCAGAATTTGACTTCGTTCCCTGGCTAAAGCATGAACCAAAAAACGTGTGCTAAAGCATGAACCAAAAACCACCACTACGACGGTTCCTCCTCCCCAGCCTAGACCCTGCTCTTGACTTACCGACCGAGCAATCTGTTTTCCCAGGAATGGGCGTCCTTGGCCCGTTCCCAGCAATAACTCCGCACAGACCTTGTCATACGTTCTGCTGGCGTCACCATCAGCGCCTTTATTCTGAACAAGGCCCTGGCTACAGAGCACACTGCAGGCTTGCTGTAGGGGGCCAGCCCATAGCAAGAGAACAACAGGGGTCGACGGCCCCTCCCCGGGTCCCCTGCCGCCTCGCCACGGCACTTCCAGGATTTGTAGTCTCTGGGATTCGTCCTTGCGCAAAACCCAGCGCTGGAGTGGCGCGGCTGGGCAGAGTCTGGTCTCGTTCCTGCCCCTCGCCGTGGGTCCCAGGGGGCTGTCGTGGTCCGAACGTTGCTCATTCTCTCTCCACCCGGGCGGGGCAGGCCTTCGGGGGGCGCACGTTAAATTTTAGCCTTTTAATTAAAAAATCGTTCTACCACACACGCCCTGCATTAAGAGCCATTCTTGATTTTGGCCAAGAATTGCTGTGCCCACCAGTCTTCGAGATCTATTGGCACAAAATCTGAAAGAGAAAAGGGGGGGGGGAGGAATAACATGAGAGGGTCTCGGGATTTTATACAGGACCGGTCCCTTTTCGGCTCTGGAAAGGACGATATACAACAGATACAGCAATCTCAATGATGTATTTATCCACTAAATCAACCACACCTGTTTGCAGCATCCAAATGCAAGCTGCAACTTTGAATCTCACAAAATCCCCCTAAAATGGGGGGCACGGGGCTGCAAAACCTTGCAGTTTCAATGTCGGTATTACCATTTCAAAACTTTCTTTCCCAACATGCATTTCCACTTTGTCCTTAGCCATATTGTTATCAAGGCACTGTAGCTTGATGCCTACAGCTGTTTTCCCACTGCCGGGAGAGAAGGGGGTCACTTCTAGTCCCCACCCCAAATTTAGGGGTGAGCCGTGAGCCTAGGGCAGGGGTAGTCAACCTGTGGTGCTCCAGATGTCCATGGACCACAATTCCCATGAGCCCCTGCTGGCAGGGGCTCATGGGAATTGTAGTCCATGGACATCTGGAGCACGACAGGTTGACTACCCCTGAGCTAGGGAACATGGAGAGGCAGGTAGCAAATAATAATAATAATAATAATAATAATAATAATAATAATAATAATAATAATAATAATAAAATAGAAATATCCCTTTCAGTGAACTCTGCTCACGGTTCTTGCGGAAGGCCCTCCCGGCAGCCATTATGGGGGCATTGCCCAGTGAGGCCTCTGACAGGAAGGGGCGAGGCCTAGGCCGGCCATGAGCCTGGGCCTTGAGTAGAGGCTCCCACCGCCCGCCAAGCACCAAGGGGGGAGGCTCGGTGGGCTTCCTGGCCGCCATTTTACCTCATTTTACCACCATTTTTTTTGTTAACTTCGGCTTTTTGGAAGACGAGAGCATTTGTGGGCAGGGAAATTGGTGCTTTTTGGAAGGGAAGGCCGGCTGAGGAAATGGAGGGAAAGAAGCTAGGTTTGAATGGTGAGGTAAAATGTTCCTTAGATGATTAAAACTGAATAAAACAGCCCTTTATTTTTCATTTTTTGACCACTGTCTAAGACAGGGGAGGCCCAAGGACTACAATAACCATGAGCCCCTGCCGGCATGCTGGAGAGCCACGGTTTGGCCACCCCTGATCTAGGAGCAGGAATTTCTTCCCAAAACAGCACAGTTGTAGTTTGTTTTGGGTTTTTCTTTTTTGTTGAGCTATGGAGAGTCACTGTGTAAAATCTTTTTTATTATTATTATCTACGGTATATTCAATATTTGTAAACACTGAGGCTTAGGGAAGAAAATGCTGATACTTCATCTAGTTCTGTAGGTGGATTATGCACCAGGAAATTTATTTATGTATTTGTTTGTTTACTTATTTATCTATTTATTTCCCGCCACTCCCCAAAGGCTCGTGGCGGGTTACAAATGTATAAATTATAATCAATGTTTATGAAAAATATCAAGCAAGCGATACAGAATAATCATAATTCTATTTTCAGCCTGGCCATCCAGGGAAGCTTCAGTACGAGTTACAAAGTGACCCATAAAATAACCAACGTACAGCGGCTCAACACCTCCCATACGTAGCCACTTACGTCAAAATAAAGAAAAAATAAACTTTAACTCCCTGTTTTCCATTTGAGGGTTACACATTGAAAGGAAGCTCCGTGATATTATTTGTGAACTGGTTAAAAGTGGCTATTTAATTTTTATACAAGCTGCTTTGGGCCCCGTTCTCAGGAGAAAAGTGGGCTAAAAATTATTTCCAGTAACTTGGGTAGGTTATTGATCCACTTTTTCAAGTTAGAGCATGACCAGAAAGTTAAGAAAGGCTCCTGATCTGGATATGAGGGTAAATGTTTAATGGTTTAGCAACCTGGTTATAGCAGCCTTGAATTAAAAGAAAAAAAAAACATTTGTGTAGACATGGAGCTCTATGCTGCACCTCATATTTTAGGAAGACAATAAGGTTTTAAAATAGCCTGTAGTTTCTTTCTGGCTGGTCTACAGTTATAGAATGCCAACTGATTCAGATAGTAGAAAAATATAATTCCAAGTATTTTGCAATCCCGGTTTCAGGGTTTGGGGAGGGACTTCATCAATGGGGTATAAACTGGAAAGTTTACCAGCTTGGTGCACTGGTTAGGAGTACAGACTTCTAATCTGGGTTTGATTCCCCATTCCTGCCCCACATGCAACCAACTGGGTGACCTTGAGCTAGTCACAGCACTGATAAAGCTGTTCTGTCCAAGCAGTAATATCAGGGCTCTCTCAGACTCACCTCCCTCACAGGGTGTCTGTTGTGGGGAGAGGAAAGGGAAGGTGACTATAAGCCACTTTGAAACTCCTTCGGGTAGAGAAAAGTGGCATATAAGTACCAACTCTTCTTTTTCTTCCAGTGGCCACTTTCTCCAGGTGAACTGATCTCTGTTGCATGAAAGAACACCACCAACTTCTCTTAGACTGGACCCTGGGACTCCTACACACCAAGAAAATATTCCTAGGGAATATTTCTCCTTTCCGTGGCTTCCATGAAGCTGTCATTTGTGAATTTCTTTTTGGGCATGACTCTATACCAGTGGGACCTGCCTCCCAGTTAAATCCAGCCCAGCAGAGTAATTACTTAGAAACAGAATAAGGATTTCTTTTTCCCAGCTAGTGGGGCAGAAGGCTTTTTCTCTGTTATGACTTAATTGCCGTGTATTAACAGTTGGAAGGAGGAGAACCTGATTCCTGCTATTCAGGAGTACCAGAGGAGTTCCCTACGGCCTCCAGTTCGGGGGACCTCTGCGGGGAGAGAAAAGAGTTTTTTCTTGCTCCAGCAGCTCTTCCACTATCAGCTCTTTCAAGGCACCATTTCTGACCACAAATCTACGGCCGCTCCCATTTCACCTTCCACTCCCCTCAGCTGGCTAATAAGGCCTACTTTCTCTTTTCCTCCCTTTCCTGAATGGGTGTTCTCTGCCAGCCTTCCTTCCACAGCCCGTTGTATAACATGAGAGCCAGAAGACTGAATACTGAACTGCCCAACAAGAGGGATGCCAGCCTCCAGGGGGGACCTGGGGATCCCCTGGAATCCAAACTAAGGAGATCAGTTCCCTTGCAGAAAATGGCTGCTTTGAAGGGAGGAGTCCACAGCAATATCCTCCAATGATGTCCCTCCTCGACCTAAATCCCGCCCCTCCTGGCTCCACCCCCACAGTCTTCAGGTATTTCCCAGGTATGGGAATCCCTGGAGTAGACAGAGAAGGACATATAGCCACTTCATACATTCATACTGACCTTTTTGTTCAGGGACAGGCGTTTTCTCTGCATACTGTACGGGCCCGGATCCATTCTCTCCTGGCTGACTGTTGTACAGCTGCTGCTCTACCTGCTGCCAGGCTGGAGGAGGGAAAAGAGAAGAAAAAGGTGGGGAAGACCTCTGGAGATTCATTTCCTTGGACCACACGCTCCGTTTACATCCGTGTCTTAAGGTACGTGTGGGGGCAGCGAGAAAGGATCCCCCAGGCCTACACGGGTGTGTGTGGGTATGGTTGTTGCCCCAATGGAGGGGCAGGAGGCCTTCCCTAGAAAGATTTGGCAGCTCCTTTGCCCAGAAAGGCAAAGGTTGGATACACACTTTTCTTGGATGCTTTAGGATGTTTAGGGCTAATCCTGCGTTGAGCAGGGGGTTGGACTAGATGGCCTGTATGGCCCCTTCCAACTCTATGATTCTATGAAAGGATCCCGAATCCCTGTTTAAAACTGGCATGGTCCCCTTCTCCCTGCAGCTCTTCCACTAGGCTTCTGTTGACTTTTTCTCTGTTGAAACCTCCGTCCGTAGTCAATTTGGTAACCCATGGCAGCTTTCCCCATCCATGGCGCTGCTTGATCAGGGTGTGGGGTGGAGGAGAATGGAGATGAAACTTGCCTGGCTAGTTGTTTAAAGCAATACGTTTAGAAGAGGAGATTTTGGCTGGCCTGACATCTCTCTCTCTCTGCATCAGGGCCTCTTTTGCCGTGCAATCGTAGCACCGTTAAACCCTTTTAAGTCCACGGCAATCAGATTGCCTCTTGACTAAATTATGGAAGGGGGGGCCATGCTTCGCCCAGGATTAAGGTTTCCTGTTCTGCCCCCAATAATCTATCTCAGTTTTATCTAGCAGCTCAGGACACTGGACATTGTTCTTGGCCCACACCGAGCAACCTACGACAACCCTTAGGGGTAGGCTAGGCAGAAAGCACATGACTAGTTTGAGGTCAGCCAGCAAGCTGCCCTGGCAGAGTGCGGATTTGAACTCAGGTCTCCCAGACCCTACTTTTCTCAACTTTTTTGCCACT
This sequence comes from Paroedura picta, assembly GCF_049243985.1. NCBI lineage: Eukaryota > Metazoa > Chordata > Lepidosauria > Squamata > Gekkonidae > Paroedura > Paroedura picta. The sequence goes on from NC_135385.1 coordinate 19,651,382, forward strand.
GAGAAACCCCTGAAACATTTTTTATGCTTTGAGAAATTCCAGAAGTGGTGTGATCGTGCAGAATATGGTTGGGAAGCACAGCTGGGTTTTTTAAACTATTTTAAAAAATAGACAATTCGTAACCCATTGGTGAAACCCTTCCAGGGCCATCAGGAAACCCCAGTTTCCAAAACCCTGGTTGAGAAATCCTGCCCTTATCTCGTCTCCTTACGCAGTCTGGAGGGTGGGGGGTGGGAGAAGATGGGCTACACCAATTATGTCCGGTAGCTTTTCTTACTTTCATACACAAACCGGACGTTCTCTTCGTGGGCCTGCGTGTAGCTTTCTTCTGCAGCTCCCGTTTGCTGGGGCATGAGCAGAGGTCTCTTGCCGTTCACCCGGTTGAACACGAGCTTGGGAGCTGGGCTGCCAAGAAAGCCAGAGGTGAAAAGAAGTTAATAATAAATCCCCCCTCCAGCCCCCTGCAGACAGGCCTTGTCCTGGCCTGGGAGATCCAGCGGCCACTCAGGCTTCCCCTGTCAGGTTTCCCAGGAGAAGCTGTTTTTTTATACCTCACTTTTCACAACCTGGAGGCATTGCAAAGTGGCTGAAAGATCCCTTTCCCCACCACAAACACCCTGGGAGGTAGGCGGGGCTGAGAGAAATCAAAGAGAACTGCTCTGCAAGAACAGCCCTAACAGGACTGCGACTAGCCCGAGCTGGGAAGTGTTCAGAGAAAGGTGACAAGGACGGTTGAAGGCTTGGATCTACACCCTACGAGGGGAGGTTGAGAGAGTTGGGGGTATGGGCAGCCCAGAGAAGAGGCGGGCAAGGGGGGATGTGAATAGCTGTGTTGAACTACCTCAAAAGTAGACATGTCCAAAAGGTTCACTGTAGCTTTAGAGACAAGAACTAGGAGCCACGGGTTCAAATTACGGGAATGGAGGGCTCACTGAAATATCAGAAAGCATTTTCTGGCGGTGAGGGCCGTTCATAGATGGAATAGGCTACCTCGGAGGGAGGTTGAGTCTCCGCTGGAAGCTTTTAGGAGATTGGATGGGCGCCTGCCAGGAGTGTGGGAGTTTCAAATCCCAGAGAAGATGGGGGGCTGGACCAGATGCCCCCGGTGGTCTCTTCCAGCTCTGCAATTGTGACCTAAAAGTTTATCAACCCAGCCTCCACTGTCCACAGAACGGCCTGCTTTGGCGGTCTCTGTTTTGCGGTTACAGCAACCTTGGCCGATAAGGGAGGCTCCACCAGGCCAAGGGAGCTGTGTGGTCGAGTGGGGAATTGAACCTGGGGATCTGAGGCCCTTTAGGAGCAATGGAAAGGTTAGTAGGGTCAAACCCTAGTGTAAGAGGGCAAGAAGCACTGTGCCACCTCACCAGAGCCAGTGTTGGGGTCAAGAAGTGGTTAAGAGCATCGGCCTCCAATCTGGAGAGCTGGACTCGCTTCCCTGCTCCTTCTCCACATGCAGCCAGCCTGGTGACCTTGGCCCAGTCCCAGTTCTCTCAGGGCTCTCTGCGCCTCACCAGTTGCCTGTTGCAGGCAGACAGGGAGTAAGCCACAGGAGGCCAGCTGGGTGACCTTGGGCCGGTCCCAGTTCTCTCAAAGCTGTCTCCACCTCACCAGGTGCCAGTTGTGGGCAGACAGGGAGTAAGCCACGGGAGGCCTGCAAGGTGACCTTGGGCTAACCACAGTTCTCTCCGAGCTCTCTCAAAGGGCATTTGTTGTGGAATGAAGGGAAGGTGGATATCAGCTGCTTTGAGACTCCTTCGGATAGTGACAAGCGAGGTCCAAACCCCTCTCCTGAAATTATAATTTCTTGCTCATCGGTCTGCTGCCACCGGGCGCCCAAGCAACGCAAGGAAGGGAACCTGCTTTTGCAGGGAGGGCAGCACAGTGACAGCCCCCCCCCCCCACTACAGAGCGGGGTGGGAGGTCGCTCCGAAGCAGACCCCCCAAGCCTCATTCCGGGAAGCCCGCGGCGGAGGGCCAAGCCGGGGCCCGGAAGGGAGCGCAGAAGGCGCCGCCACGGCGGACTCCCAACCGCGGCTGGCTCTTCCGGCGCCCCTCGCCAAGGGCAACGCGAAGGAGGCGAGCAGCCGCCGCGGGTGGCCGGGGATGGGGGCGTCCTGGCAGGCGCCCCGGGCACGGGGATGCGCTGGGCACGGCGGAGAGGGCGCCGGGGACACCCCCTCCCTCCTTCCTCCTCCCGAGGAGCACGTGCGCCCACCCGCCCACCCAGCCAGCCCGCAGCCGAGCGGCAGATCCGCCCCCTCCGGAGCGGCAAGGACACCCCCGGCGGTCACCTTTGCTCAAGGTCACCCGCCGCTTCCCGGCCTCCTGCGACGAGGGCTGCGCGCAGACCCTTCCCCGGACGCGTCCCGCCGCCGCCGCCGGCCCCACGTGGCGCACAAGGTCACCGCCCGGCGTCCGCCGCCCGCTGCCGCCCCCTGGGCCGGGGATCGGGACGGGCGCGCCCACCCCCTTGCACCCAGCCGCCTGCCCCCCTGCCTTGCCTTGCCTTGCGGTGCGCTCACCTGGGCGGCGTCCAGGCGTTGGGCTGCTGCGGCTGCGGCCGGCGCGGGCCTTTGGGGTCGCCCCCCTTGCTGTCCACCTGCTGCGTGGGCCCTGCGGGGAGAGGCGCGCGCGCTCAGCCGGGGACCCCTCTCCCCTGGCGCTGGGATGGCCCGGGTTGGGGGTCGGGAGCCCTCCCTCCCTGCCTGCCCGGGAGCCCTCCCTGCCCGCCCGGGAGCCTCACCCGTGCGCCTCTGGGTGGCGATCCTGCTGGGGCCCCGCGTGACGGTGTACATCCCGGCGCCCGGCTCAGCGCGGCTCCCCAGGGACCCCCCGCCGCCGCATGCCCTGTCCTGCCCGGCCCGGCGCTGCTGTCCCTTCCTCCGGCGGCCGCCCAGCCAGGCCAGGCCTCCTCCCCGCCCCTCCGCTCTTAAAGGCGCGCCTCTTACGCAACCCGCGGGACTGCCCCGCCGGATCGCAGCCCTCCGGGGGCAGCCCGGGAAGCGCCTCCACGCGCTCGGCCCGGAACAACGCAGAGCTGCTGCCAGCCCGAGTGGGCGACGCTAAGGCGGCCGGGATCCTTCTGGCGCGCCCCGTCCCGTGGCCAGGCGAGACCCTGGCTCCCTTGGCTTCTCCATGGGCTTTGGAGGGGGGAGTTGTGGGCTCCCCCCTGCTCGGTCAATTAAAACCCGTTCATTTGTGCCTCCCGGAGTGCCTAATTCAGCTCATGTACCATGTGTCAGTGCAAGGAGTTGTGCCAGTCATAGAATCACAGAATCATAGAGTCGGAAGGCTCCATACAGGCCATCTAGTCCAGCCCCCTGCTCTACGCTGTCAGTGCTTTCTGCAGCAGTGGCCTGCCGTCCACGCACCAACCCAGCTGGGCTTTGAGATCGGGCTATACCTGCTGCTTTCTTTGCCTTTTCAGCCGTAAAAACGATACTTGCTTTTGTGGGATTTTCCAAGCTGAGTGGCCGTGGCAGTCTGGTAGTTTTAGCCCCTGCTGTTTGGCCAGGAACTGGCTGGCATTTTCAGAGGTAGGACACGCAAGACTGGAATCTCTCCACACCAAAGTGTGGAGTGTGTGAACAGTCGCTGGCCATTTAATTTACTTCTCGGGTGTACGTGTAGTCTCACATTCCAGGATCTCTGGGAATCTTCCAGGGGATAGACTGAAGCTAGGAAGCTCCTGTGTCTGGGTGGGGTTCATTAGCAAGTCCATTAGGAAGTGTTTTCCTATGTCTGGGTGGAGTTCATTAGCAACTCCATTAGGAAGTGTTTTTCCCTGTGTCTGGGTGGAGTTCATTAGCAAGTCCATTAGATAAGACAGGCAAGACCAGTTGACTCTGGCCATTAAAGCCTTCAACAATCTATATACAATACATGAATTTTAAAAGAAACAACCACCATATAAACAGAGAAAAACCAAAGTTATATCTATTGCTGTCTTCTTAAAGGCCCTGCAGAGTTGTTCTCTAGACAGAGGAAATATCCACCTGCTGGCTTATTGTGTAGCTGGTGGTAAAAGCAGGTTTCTAACTGTTACCCTTTGTTTAAATAACCGGGTTAGTCCTGAGAAAGATCTCACTTGGAATACCGTATTTCCTCTAAAGGAACGTGGCCCTGAATGTTAGACGAGCCTCCTGAAAACGTACTGAGCCTAGAAGGCCGGCGACAGACAGATTGGCAAGTGGGTGGCACAAATCAACATGTTTTAATTGGCAACCGTGACAATGCCTTTTGTGGGGGGAAAGGTGCCTTCCTTCTCCAGCTTCACCTTTGTTCTCACTAGCGCAATCCACAGGAAGGCGCACTGGCAGGTAAACCTGTCTGTTTGCTTGGCTGTCGGACTTCGAAGGACAGCCTGGGAGGACACGCAAACTGACAGCTAGGAACATACATATAATTAGACCTTTCATCGAGTAACATGGAAAAGACAACAGGATCTCACCAGACAATGTCTTCTTCCTTATGTACTTGTCCACTCTTTGTCCAAGGAGCTCAGAGGGGCTCCTTGCTTCCTTTTTTTGGGGGGGGAGTGTGAAGACAAGCAATAATACAATGGTGGCATCTCTTCAGAGCAATCTTGCACAGTTAATCCAGTTTCTATTAATTGCACAGGGCTTAAATTTGCAGTAATTTGGTGGGAAGATTTTTCTCCAGGTGAGACTGGCCAGGCATTCTGGTTGTTTTTTTTTTCCGGGGGCATCTTCTAGACATGGAATTGGGGTCCCTGTGGGTGAGCAGGTAGTGGTGAATCTACAGCATTCTGCAGGGGGTTGGACTAGATGACCCTTGAGGTCCCTTCCAACTCTGTGATTCTATGATTGACCCATGAGTGGCATCTCTAGCCCTCTATCTGCTATGCCACACCAGGGGAGTCAGTGTACCCTGTCTTTGGCAGGGAAGGAGAAATTGCAGTGCCGAGGCTTTTATCCCGTTGCATTTTTACATCCCTGCTCGCTTTTTTGTGTTGATGACCACACTTCTCCGTGATGACTTGGCATTTTGGAACGTCAGAAATGTTCTTTTGGAACAGTATCCTGCCCCCGCCCCGGAGCTGCACATCTCATGTGTTCGGTGGTGCCTTCATAGAAGCCCCGCTGATGCTTCATGCCAAGCATGCACAAGGATAATTGTGTGCCACTTAAAATTGTTTCAAACCTGGGGAAGGGATCCTCAGGAATCGCGGCTCTCTACAAAAGCCGGAGATTGCAAATAAAGGATTCTTTGCATTTCCCCACAAAAAGATACAACTGGCATTTTTAATCCAAAGCCCGTCATAATTCTAAAATCACATTTCTGGGTGGTTTAAATGGTTTCGGGAGATTTGATTCTTCCGCTCCCCACCCCTTGAAGAAAGAACGTTTTTATGGGGCCGAGCTGTACAACTGGAATCTGGCCAGCTGTAAATCTTATTTGCGCTGGAATTCAGGAAAGTTCCAAGGTCGGTCTCTTCCTACAGCGTGGGCTTGTTGACACGGACGAGTTGGGGGCAGAGGTGGCAAACATGTACTCAGAGATTTGCTTAAGCAATGAGGACGCGTTTGTACAATCTGGGTGCAGGGGGAGGGAGGGGCCGGCTGTCTTCCCCACATCCGAAGAACGCTACTGAAAATGAAATCCAATGATATTTATTGTTAGCCGTGCTCTTTTCAACGCGAGTCTTATTAGAATGAATCCTGCAAGACCCACATTCGAATCCCCACTCTTCTATGGAAGCTTGCAGGCCGGTCAGCCAGCCTCGCAGACCTGGATAATCCAGTCAATCCAGTTCCCTCAGATCTTGGACTGGGAAGCTAAACAGGGCTGGTATTTGGACCCCCAAGGATTTGGGTGGCCGTTCCTCCTCCAGAGGACACTAGAGGTCATGACACAGAGGCAGGCAATGTCCTCTGAATGTCCCTTGCCTGACTGAATGTCCCTTGCCTAATTTAATTTCATCTGAATATCTCCCCACTGATGGTGCAGTTGTTGTTGTTGTTATGTGCGAAGTCGTGTCCGACCCATCGCGACCCCATGGATGGTGCAGTACCTGTGGGTAAAGGTGAAGGAAATAATTCCTTCCGAAAGTGGAAATCCATGTTATGACTGCGCTTTTGTCGTTTTGGATCAACCAGGTTGACATAACCCATGGTGAGCTTTGAGCTCGCCGGAATGCAGGCTGCATTCAGTTTAAAAAATTGGGGGGGGGGGGGGGTTGAGAAGGTTCTGCTGTGGGGAGATGGAGGGGTTCACTTTCCTAGGGCCTGGAAATCCAGTGGGTCCAGGGCCGATCCGTTCCTGCGATGCGGTCCGCTTCCGTCTGTTCAGAAGCGCCATGCTTTGCAAAATGTTAATAGTAAGGGTCGAAAATTGGACTGTTTATAATGCGTGCCTTGAAATAAAGATAATGGTAGTTTTTCCAGTTTTTTCCCAGATTAAGGGGGGGGGGAGGTAGGAATGTTGATGAATTGTCCTGAAATTAGGTTCCGAATCAAATGCAACGCAAATAGGCTTGCTGTTCCCTGAAACTTGTCTCCCCTTTTTTATTAATATTTTATGCAATATCCTGCATTAAGATCCCTAAACCTTTGGTTTTTTTTTTTAAAGATTAGATAAAGTGGGGTTTCATGGTGCATTTTGAGCCAGGCATCTTGGAAGGTTTTGGAGCAGGGGTAGTCAACCTGTGGTCCTCCAGATGTCCATGGACTACCATTCCCATGAGCCCCTGCCAGCGTTTGCTGGCAGGGGCTCATGGGAATGGTAGTCCATGGACATCTGGAGGACCACAGGTTGACTACCCCTGCTCCCACCCTCCCCCGCCCAGAGAACAAGGTAGAATTTCATTGCAGTCGAGTTCCTCCAGGGGGCTCCTGGTGCCTTCATATGCACCGCCAGAGCCCGCTCTTCCCAGCCGCGCCGCTGGTGTAGTGGTATCATGCAAGATTCCCATTCTTGCGACCCGGGTTCGATTCCCGGGCGGCGCAGGAATTTTTTTTTTCCTTTCCCAATTGCGCTCCTAAATTGATGGCCATTGCACGGACGTCGTCACTCCTGCAGCATCCTCGCTCCGGGCCTGGCTACGGCAGGGCCGCCTCCAGATTTGCAGAGCGCCCTCCCATTGGGCGCCCTCCCACGCGCTGCCTTCTGGGGCGTGTAGTCTTCCTCCCGGCGGGCAGCATGATCGTGGCGGCGGCGGCGGACCGCAACAAGGAGCCCATCCTGCGGGTGCTGCGGCGCTACGTGGGGCCCGGCCCGGCGCGGGTGGAAGCGCTGGAGGTGGCCTCGGGCTCCGGCCAGCACGCCGCCCACTTCGCCCAGGCCCTGCCCCACGTCGCCTGGCAGCCCTCCGAGGTGGACGCCAAGGGCCTGCGGAGGTACGACGGGCCGGCCTCCCGGGCGCGGCGGGAGGGCTCCCGCGGGGAGGTGGCACCCCGGGGCCCAGGCTGCAGAGGTCAGCCCCTTGGAGGAGAGGGATGCTTGGGAGGGGGCTCCTCCTAGGTCCCTCCTTGCCCCAAATCTCGTTCCCAGCTCCACCCCTCAAAGTCTCCAGGCCTTTCCCGACCCAGAGGTGGCAACCCCAGTTCCCCTGGAGAAGAGGGCTACTTGGGAGGGAGATCCTCCGAGGTCCCTCCTTGCTCCATATTCCGTCCTCTCCTGGCTCCACTCTGTGCAGGCACACGAAAGCTCCCGCCTTGAATAAATCTTTGCAGGTCTGACTTAATGGTGCTATCGGACTCTGTTTTTGTTGCAGTATTCCAAGAAAGGCACGAGGTTTGCCCGGGTGCCTTCTCCAAGATGCTCTTACCCACTCACCGGTTCCTTTTTCTCTTTCTCTCTCTGTAGCATCTCTGCCTTCACGAGGGCACTGTGCCTCCCCAACGTCAAACCGCCCATTTTCCTCGACGCGTCCCACAGTTGGGAGACATGGGGGCTTCAGCCCAGTTCTGTGGATCTCATCATCAACATCAACATGATGCATATTTCCGACATCCGCTGCACTGAGGTGAGCAGCTCCTTCTCTTCCCGGGGAGGGATTTGGGGCCCTAGGGCAGGGGCCCGGCTGAAGGTTCCCGGTTCATCCCCTGAATTTTCAGCTTCCAGCAAGATGGAAGTCTCTAATTCTGTCAGCGCTGTTGCTTCCCCATAGGCATCGGGAGTTAGTTCATGCAGTGGGTTGCTTTGGAGGAGGCCCTGAGGGTCTTGGGTTCAAATCCCGGCTCTGCCATGAAGGGCCTGTGACCAATGGCCTATCTCACGGGTGGCCAGACTGTGGCTCTCCAGATGCCCATGGACTACAAGTCCCATGAGCCCCCGCCGGCATTGAATTGAGGACCATAAATATCTCATAGGGCTCTTAGAAAGATATCCATGGACTACAATTACCATGAGCCCTGCCAGTGCAGCCAGTTGGCAGGGGCTCATAGGAAATGTAGTCTATGGACATCTGGAGAGCCACAGTTTGGCCACTCCTGGTATATTATTATTATTATTATTATTTGGATTTATATCCCGCCACTCCCCGTAGGCTCGTGGCGGGTCACAGCAGTCCTATCCCCATTAAAATACCCATTAAAAGACTTTAAAACAATCCCAACATGGCGGAACTTATTATTCCCACCCCTGCTATCAGAGCAGCAGGGAGGGTGGGAAGGAGATGCTATTGAGACTCTTAGCAGCTCTCTTGGGCCTCAGGCATCCATCCCACCACCTTCCTGGTAGTTTTAACTGGAGGTGGTAGGGGTTGACCTGTGGACTTTCTGCCTGCAAAATAAGAGCTCTTCCAGTGAGCCACAGCCCCTGTGGAGATCTCTACTGCAAGATCCTGCATGTACTCCACCATTTCCTCCAAGGTGTCCTGGAAATTCTTTCTGGCTTTCAACGGGGCTTTTTAATGTATATTTCTCCCTCCCTTTGTCTCCTTTCCATCCCCATTCCGTCCTTGCAGGGCTTGTTCAAAGGAGCCGGGAAGCTGCTGAAACCAGGCACTGTGATGCTCACCTATGGGGTAAGCTATCCATGGGGTCAGGTGCAGCTGGGACAATCTTTTGGTTATTAAGAGTGCTGCTGAACGGCCAAACTGTGCGCGATGGGCATGCGGCTGTGTGATACACACGATGAATCCTTCCTTCCCCTTCCCCTTCCCCTCTCCCTCATGCTTGGTCCACTGAGAATCAAAGATGACCAAGTATGTTGCGTAACCATGTGAGAAAGTTCCCCTGTATTTCTCAGGGCGTTTTCTCCAAAAACCCCTCAGTATGGCTCTTCTTGGGTGCATCGCAAGAAAATTTCCCCCTTGTGTCTGGGGTATGCCTTTGTCTGAGAGCCAGCATGGTGTCGTGGTTAATTCCCCACTCCCCCTCCCCATGCAGCCAGCTGGGTGACCTTGAGCCAGTCCCAGTTCTCTCAGAGCTCCCTCAGCCCCACCTACCTCCCAGGGTGTCTGTTGTGGAGAGGGGAAGGGAAGGTGATCGTAAGTCGTCTTGAGACTCCTCTGAGGGGTGAAAAGTGGAGTACTAAACCCAGCCCCTTTTCTCCTTTTTCTTCTTGCTTCTCCCCCGTGGTCTCAAGCCTTACGCGATCAATGGCTGCATCACCCCCCAGAGCAACGTGGACTTTGACCGCAGCCTGCGGGAGAGGTGAGAGGGGGCCGGGCTGGGTCTCAGAGGGGATCCCCTTGCAGGGGTACAGATCCCCCCCCCCCCCCGGCGGAGGATTGGGGCTTGGGCATTCCACTGGCACAAGCAACGTTATGCTTGGAAAGGAGCACAGCTGGGGGAACTGGTTCTTTTTTCCTCCCCCTCCCATTGTTTTTTGCAGGGGGGGGCTCAACCCAGTCTCTAGGGGAGAGGGAGGGAGGGGTTGCGTGTTAAGTTGTCTTTTGGTGACCAAGATCTGATTGCTGGCGGTAACTTTGGGCCTTGACTTTGGGCACCTCCTTTTCAGGTCACCACCTCTCGTGTGGGGAATCAAAGTTTTTAAGTGGGTATCAGCGGTTACAACTCTGAGCGGAACACTGGTCTGGGGGTTTTGGGAGGACTTTTTTTTTGGGGGGGGGGGAGGCACGCGGGTAGCACCCCGGTGTGTGAGACTCTCCTTTTTCCTTTCAGAAATCCCGCTTGGGGCCTGCGGGACACGGCTTTCCTGCAGCAGCTGGCCGAGGTCAATGGGATGCAGCTGGAGACGATGGTAGGTCAAGGAGGGATTGGATGGGATGGGAAACCGCATGGCTGGGAAGGCCTCCATTCTTTTGCCAAGCCTTGAGTGGTACTGGCCTACCCTGGGGTCTGTAATGCAGTGGTTTCCTACCCACCTCTCAAGTAGCTAAATCCCTAGCTGGGAACAGAATCCCTCCCTCCCTTCTTTCCATTTCACTCCTTCCTCCTCCCTCCCTCCCTTCTCTTCTATCTTTCTCCCTTCTCCCTCCCTCCCTCCCTCTTTCTCTTTTCCTTCCTTCCTTCCTTCCTCCTTCCCTCCCTCCCTCTAAATGCTGGTATAATATTGGCTTGTGTGGGGAAATGAAGCCAATTTACGTCTGAGACTTGACGGGCCTTGTTGGGAGTTTGTAACAGGAATGGAATTGGCATCTCCCTCTTTGGCAGTTCCTTCCCACCAAGCTGACCCGCTGGGTTCGGTGCCCATGGGGGGGGGGTGTCGCAGGGTGTTCTTTGTTTTCTGCCTGTGACCCAACCGTGCCTCCCACTGCCAACAGACCCTGGGCTTTCTCCTTCCAGGTGGACATGCCAGCCAATAACAAGTGCCTCGTCTTCCGGAAACCGTGAGCTGCCCTGGGATGGGGCCCGGTGTCCGTGTCTGTTCTGGCTGCAGTTCGACCCTGGCTCCATCTCTGTGCTCCGTAGCCAGCCGGGAGAGATACTGGGCTGGTTTCCGCCTCCCCGGCTGCTGCTGGGGCCGGCCACCTGAGGCTGCTCATCGCGATTTTGCCGCCGGAAGAAGAGATTTGCCCGTACCCGGAAGATTTGCTTGTGAATGCGGGTGAGGAAGGGGACCGCTGGAAAGGGAGAGGTTGGGATGCTGTTCTTGGGCCAAAGCCCTCTCCTCTTGCTTGCTGCCGTCTTGCTTGCCCCAGTCGGATTAAAGGCCAATGGCACCCTCTCGGTTTTCCAGTCCGCTGCTCTTTCTTCCCAACCGCAAAGGGGTACGAAAACACAAGGAAGAGCCCTGCTGGATGTGAGCAGGCATCTGTTCTCTGGCCCCTCAGGTCGGTTGAACTCGCCACCCCTGGGCCCGTGAAACCCGTTCCCCTTCGAAAGTCCCCGTTTCTCCAGCCTTTCCTCCTCGGGACTGCCCCAATCATCCCCTGGATCAGACATGCTTGGGGGTTCCCACTGACCTTCCATGGGCCAGGGGTATCATCTGCCCTCTGCCCCTTTCGGCTGTGCACAACAGAAGCTGCGAGAGGTGGGGGCCAGGTATGGGTGTCGGGCGCATCCACCATACACTGCTGCTCAGGGAAACCAAAAGGGCTGCCTTTTCCCTTCCTGGTCCATGCAGGACGGGAGAACAGACTGTGGGTTCAAGGCCCAGAGGGGGCATGGCGCAGGGCAGACTGGTGGGGCAGGAGAAGTCACTGAGCGTTTCAAACCGCGCCCAGCACCCACAGAGCGCAGTGGGAGGGCAGAGAAAGCCCCAAGCTGCCCGAGGAGCGATGGTCAGGTTACTGGGAAATGGACCCCTCCACCCTATGGAAGCCCGCTTCTCACCTTTCCTGTTATAACTTAGACACAGGAAGCAGGTAATATGAGATATGAACCCAGGAAGGTAGAACAGTTATGCAAGCAAGTTCGGCAATCCCCCTAAAGGGGCTTGTGGGAGTTGTAGTCCATGGGCACCTGGAGAGCCACAGTTTGCTTGAGGTTGGGTTGGCGTAGATGGCCTGTACGGCTCCTTCCCGCTCTAGGTTTCTATCCTGACATCATGCACACAAATACACTCACACGCAGCAGATGCTCACGCCAGATATCTTCAAGGATCTAGGACAGGGCTAGTCAACCTGTGGTCCTCCAGATGTCCATGGACTACAATTCCCATGAGCCCCTGCCGGCAGGGGCTCATGGGAATTGTAGTCCATGGACATCTGGAGGACCACAGGTTGACTAGCCCTGATCTAGGAGACTCAGGTTCAGATCTTGACCTTGCCACAGAAGCTTGCGGGGTGACCTTGGGCCGCCTGACCTACCTCGCAGGGAGGTTGTGAGGGTAAAATGGTCCGCATAATTGCCATGCTCACGAGAGAGAGAAAGGAGCCGGCGGAGATCCAGGAAGGCCTCCAGGAGCTGCAGGTGAGTGCTGTCTCACAAGAACACTGCAACAATGAAATAGCGGGCAGGAATAGGTCAGCCACTTTGGTTTTGCCGCCACACCAGTTTGAAAACTCAGCAGCAGAGTTTGCAGGACAAAGAGGGAAAGAGGCTCCCCAACAGGGGTAGCGTGCAGGTGGGGGGGCCCAACAGAGCCCGTTGATAGCCTGAGCGAGATGGCTAGCCCTTCTGAATCTCTACCTCACAGGGTTGTTGTGAGCAGGACTCTAATGCGGCTGGGATTCTTCAGGCGCTCACCTGCAGATCTGATATTAAAGGCTGCCTAGTCATGCTATCCCACCTCCATCCCTTAAGGGGTAGGCAAACTTGTTCTTCTCAACCTCCCCCCACCCCTGAAAATCCCTTCACTCCTCTGAGAAAACAAGACAGGAGAGGAATAAATTGGCCACTTCAGGCCATCTTGGTCCAGCCCTTCCTCAACAGAAACTCCACGCAAGCAGAAAGCTAGCAGCGCAGGCCGAAGAAAAAGGAAATTTGTTTTGCCTGCTCTCTTAATTAAATAGCTGCTTTTCTCAATACAAAAGGTGAACTGGATCTTTAAACCCCCAACCTAATTGGAGGAGGAAACCCTCATGCCTCCTTTGAGTCAAACCTCGCTTTTTCCTCAGCCTTCCAGGGAACAAAGACAGCCTCTTCAGGGCCCACTTGTTCTTCCTCACCTCCTCAAATGCAAAAACGAGGGAGGGGGATGTGCAATCCACCATCACCCCCACTGTCCTGAGTGGTCGCCCAGCTCCTGGTTGGGAAAAGACCTGGGGATTTGGGGGATGGACCCAGAGGAGAGTGGGCTTTGGGGTGGGGAAGGTTTTCATTAGGGTATAATGTCAGAGTGGCCATTTTATTCAGGTCTGGAAATCCTAAGGCCATACAATTGGAAGGGGCTCTATAGGTCATCTAGTCCAACCCCCTGCTCATGTCAGGAGCAGCCAATCCCAGCTCTCCAGACAGGACCTGGGGGTTATGCAAACAGGAAAAAGGAAAACTCTGGGGGAATGCAGCGATGCAGCGGGAGCAGTCCGTAGATAAATGTCCACGGATGAACTAAATATAATAAGCGCTCCATAATATAGAACCACCAAATACAGAAAACCCCTTTTCATGCAGTGTCCTTGTTTCCAAAAAGTGCTATCAAATGGATAAATTTTAAACAATGTTTGTATTGCTTACCTCAGTGGCCTCTGCTTGTTTTTGACCTTGAGAACACCTTGTTTTCACTGACATGTACATTTTAATATTGACATACATAAAACATATACATCTAGCCTTTGGCCGATGCCGCCTTTTGCAGCACTGTTCTGACATTCCACACAGGGCCTTTGTATGACAAGCTAGCAACTTTTCTAGGGCTTAAGCATTTGTGACTGGGCTGCGGTCATGTCTCTTTAAGCCAGTTTGCAGCCCAGCTGCAGCCTATTGGGCTTTTAGAGAGCTAGCTCCACAGTGGCAGGGTGGAGAGTGCATGCCTTTGGGCCTCGTGCCCACTTGCAAGACCTTCCAGACCTGTGAGTATGTCTCTCAAATGCCTGTATTTAAACGGATTCAATCAATTTTCTAATACCTTTTGGGTTTTTTTTTGCACGAGGCCGAGATTATGAGCACATTGGAGGGCAGCAGGTCGTGTATAACGGGTTTTGGAGACTCAATTTGTTATCAGGAAGTTGTTTGTAGTCTGTTAAACTTTTTTAAAGTGGATACTTTCGGGGAGATGCTTGCTTTGCAGATAATTGAAAAGGGCTAAACCGAAATTATCCTAGTTTATGAACGTGCTTTGCCTGGTCACTGTTATTTTTCTTGCTATTATGGTCATTTGTTGGGGTTTTGTGCCAGTCGGTAACTATGTATTGGTGGCGCTTGTTCAAAATGTATCCGTCGGAGGTATCTGCATTATGCAATGCTGACTTGGTCCTTCCATCTATGTACTACTCATATTTATGGAATTCAATGCATTTCCCCGGAGTTTTCCTTTGCCTTCTTGGTATGGCTTACCTCTATGGCCTCTGCTTTGTTCGCAGCGATAGTGGGTTCATAACCCCTCTCGCGCGCTTCCGCCGGCTTCCTCTTAGAACCGGAAGTGTTGGATTGCTAGTTAAGCGGCTGCTTTCTTTGTCCTCTTTGGCGCAGGCGCTTGGCGCTCCTTTAGAAGGGGCCCGGGCGGAAACTCGGGCTGCTTCCTCTTCAGTTCCGTTCAGGGCTTTCTCAGCCGCGCAGGGTGGTTTTGGGTCAGGATGGCGGTGGAGGCTAAACCTTCGCAGTCTTTGCGTGCATGAGAGGGGCTGGGGCTAGGGGGAGTCCTGATTCTGCCCCAGTTCCCTCTGTTTGCAAATGCAAGGGGCAGAGGGAGCAAGGAGCCATGGGCTGAACAGTGTGAGAAGGGGAGCCCAAAGGGCTTATGGGGGGGGGGGGGGATCCTGGTAACTGCACCGGTGCAATACCCTTTTTTTCCCCACGCGTGGCATCATCATTGCTAGAAAGAAAAATCATGTAAATCGCTCCTTTGGGTGTGCTTGAATCAGGGCATTCAGAGGGAAAACGAATGCACACGATTCTCTTGGTGGAATGTTTTGAAATCTTGGTTAATTCACCCTTGGCTTAGGCCTTTTAAAAGCCTTGCACATTGCATAAGCAGCCAGCCTCCTGCAGGGGGCTCTAGAACCAGGGAAGAGCTCCTCAAAGGGCGGTGGGCTAAAAAGGCTGCACGTGGGTCAATGGAATGGAACGACCCTAGAAGATTAAAAAGTTACCCCCTGCTGATTTTGGGGTGCTGTGGTTTTTAATATCTAATTTAGCTCCATGTATTGTTTTGTGTAAGGAATGAGCTGTTTGTCCAATGTAGAGAATGATGTAGAGGGCTTGATGACATTTCATGGCATATATAAGACTGGAAGAGTTGTGAATTTCCTGCATTCTGCAGAGGGGGTTGGGCTAGATGACCCTGAGGGGTCCCTTCCAATTCTATGTTTCTAAAAGGAACAAGCGAACGGACCCAAGATGGCATGGCTGGTGGTGTTAGGTCCAGTTACTGTGTTGGCATCTTGGTTGATTGCAGGTCCTGGTCCCATCCTCTTAGGAAGGGTGCCGCCGTGGGTGAGGAATTGTTTAAGGGTGGGAGGCTGGCTGTAGGCAAGGCAAAGTTTGCTCCTGACACTTGTGTGAGCGTCTGCCATGCTACCAACCATGCTACCAAGCTCTGTGAGTTTGTCCTCACATGCAACTACTTCAGATGTGAAGATTTATGCCTTCAGATCAGCGGCACAGGCAGGGGCACCCCCACGAGGTATCACAATATGCAAACTTTTTTGGAGGGTACTGGAGTCTCTAAACCAGGGATTCCCAACTGGGGTTCTGGGAAACTCTGGGGTTTTGCAAGGGAGGGCTGGGCGGCCTTTCCCAGAAGTTCGGATGGTCGCAGATATCACTTCTGGATCCCTTGGAGCCTGAAAAAAATCTCCTCCATGGCCAAAAGATTTAAAAATCTGCTTAACAGGCCTCTGTACAGAATTTTTAAAGGGGTGTGTGTAAAACTTCCAAACTAGTTCCTTCTCACTTTTCCCTGAATGTTTAAACTCTTTTAATGTTATTCTTCTATCTCATACCATTGCTAATTGGTTTTCATGGATTCAACAAGGCGCTTTTTGTATTATGTCTTTTACATAATCTTTTTTTGGGTGAGGAGCTAACCCCACCACCAAGCTCTCCCCTGCTGCTAAAGACCCTGTTCTGTTCCCTCCCCCTATAATCTCCCCCATGTAATTTGCAATACGCACAGAACCTCCTCCTAAAGAGTCACAGCAAGCAGCAAAAATACGCAAACACCCCCCTCCCCCCAATCCCATTCATAGATGTGACGCGGGACAATTCCCATCATTTCCATCTCTGTGTTTTTCTCCAGTCTGCAGGAAGAAACCCAGTTTTTGCTATCCTGGGACAGACAGGGAGCTCCCTCTCCTGGCTATAGTGGGAAAAGCAGTTCCCTGGCTTGTGTTTTCTTCTAACCTTGCTCCGTTTGTGGACTTTTAGCCATGACTAAAGGCAGAAAGCCCTCTTTATTTTCCATGGGGGTGCGTTGGGCATGCCCAGTCTGTGGCGTTAGTCATGTGCCCAAGCTCATTCCACAGGGAAGCAGGGGAATGCTTGGCATGACACAGGGTTGCCACTGAAGATAGCATCCCTGTGTAGACCCCTCCTCCCTGTCCTTTCCTGTCCCACCCACTTCCTACAACACACCTGACGGCTGCCAGCAAAGGTGTGTGAGGGGGGCACCAGACCACGCCCCATGATGTACAAAAACGCTTGATGCTGCGTTTACTGTAAGGCAAAATAACGATAAAATCTTTATTTTTAAAAATCCATGCAAAACCCAGCTGCAGACTCCCCCTCGCCCTGCCCCAAACAGCAAATCCCCCAAAAGGCAAAAGGACACAGGTGGATGACGACAGCCATGCCTGGGGCAGAGGGGGAATCGTAAAAGTCCTTTTAATTTTACGCAAGCCAGATACGGGCACAAAGAGATAAATTACAGCTCACACGAAAACAGACGAATAGGTAGTTACAAGCACGGTGGAGCTCGCTATCACAGAAGATCGATAATAAATGCAAAATGTTCAGAAAAGAGAGGCTGGACCACGGAGCCGGCTCACGGCATCGGCGTTCATTTTTGTCCATCCCTTCAGAGATGCATGACGTTTCTAAGAAGTTCAACGAGACCTGATTTGGCATAAATGTACGGAGGGGTGGGGGGTGGTCCAAGATTTTTCGGGGTGGTGGGGCCCTCCCTCGTGCAGGGTGGACCGCCACCGACCCTAGTCCCGGAACCGGTCGAGAAGCTCACAGGTCCTCTTCTCCAGAAGTTCTTGGATCTTCTTGACGCGCTTGTCGTTGGCGGCCCGGACGTAGCTGTCGGAATCGAGGACGGCCATGCCGTCGTGCACCTCCCCCATGATGACCAGCGGCCCGTCCTCGGCGGTCATGTTGGGACAGGGGCAGCTCCAGTCCATATCCGACAAGGTCACCTCCAAATACTTGATGTCAAAGAACCGGAGGCCCATCTTCTCGTCCTTCAAGATGTCGTCCAGGGCGAAGCGGGCGATGCCGGAGTCCTGCTCTTCCGCAACCTCCATGAGCCGCCCCACGATGGCGAAATCGCTGCGGCACAAGCTCGACACCATCTTGCTCTTCAGGCGGCAGGCCTTGCAGCGGGACGTCTTGAGGAAGGGGCAGACGTCCTCGCAGCTCTCCTTGCTGTCAAAGTTGTTCTCGTTCCCTTCGCAGCCGCCGTAGATGAAGGAGTGGCACCGTTTCACCAGGCGGTTGTAGGCCCAGCGGGGCTCCCAATCCTTGCAGGGGCCCTGCACCACGGGGAGGGAACACGGGTCGACGACGTTATCGGCGCAGGCCAGGCGGCACTCCTCGTAGGTGTCGAAGCGGTTCCGGTTGCCACTGCACCCTCCGTAGCGGAATGTGACACAGGACCCCTTCTTTGAGTCAAAATGCCAGCGGACTCGGGGGGCCTCGCAATCCCGTTTATCCGGTTCCTTCAGGCACTCTCCGGGAGGGAGCCGCGAGGTTCCAGGCGCCCTCGACTCCCACCCGGAGTGCTCCCTCTCGACCACCGAAAGAGGGAAGTCTGCTCGGAGGAGGCCAGCGGCGTTCCGGGCGGTGCAGGTGTAGACGCCGGCATCTTCCGGCTGCGCGTTGTAGACCACCAGCTGGCCAATGTTGGTCACCACCACGTTGCCGTACATCCGGTCAGGCCGCATGATGAAGTTTTCCTGGCGGTCGCTCTGCTTTTCCCACGTGATCTCCGGGCGCGGACGCCCGCTCACATCGCAGTGGAAGCTGACAGTCCCGCCCACGTAGACGGACCGGTGGAAAGGGTTATTGTAGAGCGCCGGAGGGATAGGGGCCTCTGCAGCCGCCCCGGGCGTCGGGCGGGCCGTCGTCTCCGTGGGCGCCGGGCTGGCGTCGGGCCAGGCGAAAATGTACTTGCAGGGGACCACAGCCAGGCCGACGCCCCGGATGCAGGCCTCGGCGTCCATGTAGCACTTGTTGTAGTAGGTGAGTCCGTCGGAGGCGCAGGTGAAGTTGGGCTCCTTCTCGCACCTGTCTTTGCACTTGCAGACGGGCTGCCCGTCCCAGACGTCACAGTCCGAGCCCTGCTGCGTGCACACGAAGCTCTCGCACGTGGCCTCCCGGCCCAGCTCCGGCGACGACAGGCTCCCGTCGGCATAGCGGGCAGCCACACAGCTCCTCAGGCCGCAGACGTTGGTGCAGCATTTCTCAAAGCCTTCGCAGTCCTGCGGGGGAAGCGAGAACAAACACTTAGCCTCTCGCTCGGGTGTCCTACATAGTGCAGGGGGTTGGACTAGATGACCCATGAGGTCCCTTCCAACTCTATGATTCTCTGAATCTAGGTTTACAGCCTCTCCTTTGAACCAGGGGGCCGCTTCTTCAGAACACCACGACACCGTAAACCAGGTAGTCTCCAGGAGACTAAAATCGCCCTCTCACTCAGATTCCAGCCCTCTCCTTCCCACCGTCATCTCACTACACAAAGGCCTTTGAGTCCCTGACTCTAACCCCCACAGCACTAGGGCTGTTTTCATGTACTAAAGGTGTATGTTGCTTTCTCTCCTTTCCCCCTTCCCCCCCCCCCGGCAAGTCGCAGCCAGGCTGCTCACCCTTCCCGTGGTTTTAACAGCAAGAGATGTTCAGAGGCGGCTGACACTGCCCGCCTCTGCACACCCACCCCAGGCGCCCTCCACGGACCAACTAGGGCTGGCTTCTGGGACAGGAGCGAGATGTCAGAGCATCCAGAGCCCCGATAACCCCAGACAGGTAGCCCTGTTAGTTTGTAGCAGCTGAACACCGCATGAGTCCGTTGTGGTTTTAAAAAATGACCGCAGTGGTTCCTGCCCTAACCTTTCCCGGAGTCAAAGTCCCTCGGCCAGATGCTCAGGAGTGTACAAACATCCAGCTGATTTATGTCCCTCACAGACAGATTGTGCGGAAGGGGTTTAAAAAGAGGCGGGTTCAAGGCAGGACCCAGCCCAGACAGCCATCACTCTCAGCACTGTGCCTTCTCACCGCCACAAAACCCCTTGCCTGGGATGTGGGGCCTGTCCCTTCTCTGTCAATCCCTCCCCTCCTCCACGGCACCTGGAACTCAGAGGGCCCTATCCCCTTGCCCCCCACCATCCTGCATGGGGCCAGACCTCCTCCTGCACAGCTTAGAGCTGGCGGGAAGGAGAAAACTCCTTCCCCATAAACAGTCCCAGCTCCCAGGCTGCCTGCTCAGGGAGTGACCCAAAGGGGGTGGCCTGAGAGTAGCAACAGATAATGGGGAGGGGGGCATAAATTGTCCACATCGCAGCAAGCAACATCTTCAAAGGCAGAAGTGGAACAGGGGCTGTTCCCCTCAGCGCACCTTTTCACGCCTGCAGGGAAGGGGCTTCTGGATGGGCTGGGCAGAGATCTAATAAAGCAGCCGAGAATGTAGGGTATCTCTCTCTCTCCCCCCCCAGAGACACCTTCAGTTTGGTGGCAGCATCCCTGCCCCTATGCTACACCAGGGACCCCACACGTAGCATGTGCTGTATCCCCAAGCTACAGACCCTCCCATCAATGCCCCCTTTCACTGTTCCTTTTCCATAAAAAGGAAGAAGAGTTGGTTCTTATATGCCGCTTTTCTCTGCCCAAAGTAGTCTCAAAGCGGCTTACATTCGCCTCTCCTTTCTTCTCCCAACAACAGACACCCTGGAAGGGAGGTGGAGCTGAGAGAGCTCTGAGAACTGCTCTGTGAGAACAGCTCGATCAGGGCTGTGACTTGGCCTGAGGTCTCCGCGCTGGCTGCACGTGGAGGAGTAGGGAATCAAACCCAGCTCACCGGATCAGAAGCCGCAGCTCTTAAGGATCACACCAGGCCTGCGCTTTTGCATTTGGGGATCCCAGTGGCGCCCCCTCCCTCCCCTCCCCTCCCAGCCCAACGAGGCCACACTCACCCGGTCTGTCTGGCACTCTCTCTCGCAGGTGCTCTGGGCGTCCACCCAGAGGTTGGGGTTCAGCTGATTGGGGCACACGCCCAGGTGGCTGGTCTGGCTCGGCCGCAGGCTGGCCCCGTCTGCCAGGATGGAGAGCAGAGAGAGGATCACTGAAGGAAGCATGGGGTCCGGATGACGCTCCCAGCCCGGCCCCCGGAGCCGGCTCTCGCACCCGTCTCTCCTGCACGAGGCTCCTTTCCCCAGCATCTGTCTGTGGCAGCCTCCTCTGCAGCCCTGTCGTCCTTCTCCCCCACCCCAGTCAGGAGGGGGGGGGAGAGTCTTCCACTTTGCCTTGTGTGATAGACAAAACAATCACATTCGCAAAGAAGAGCAGAGGGGGGGGGGTGAGGAAGCAGGCAAGGTCTTGATTTAAATACGGCAATCTCTCCTCTTCTCCCCCCCCCCCTTAGCACAAACTCATCTCATTGCCCAAGTTGGCTCTCGATGTGCAGCGTCCGTCCCACGTGCACCTCTGCACCGCCAAAACCCTCCAAAAAGCAGCATCTCCCTAGGCGGACCCCATCCGTGGACGCTCCTTGCGAGACGGGGCTCTTGGTCAGGTCTGCTCCCTCCGCCGGCGCCTCCTTCAATTCAGCAGTTCTTAAATTCCCCCAAATAGGCGGCTGGGGGTGGGTGGGGTGTGTGTGTGTGTGTGAAAGTGTTGGTCCAGGTCAGAAGCAACCGTGCAAAAAAACCCCAGCTTTACCACGAAAAACAAGCCCAACGACCGCCATAAATGTAAATATCTGAAATCTCTCGACTTTTGGCTTCACCATTTGGGACTAACCCCCAGGCACGTCCAATCCCTGGCCAGTGCAAAGAGTTATAAAGCAGCTCAGGGGTGTGTGTGTGTGTGTGGGGGGGAGATAGGGGGAGAAGGGGGGGCTGTAACCTGAATCTCTTCCCCTCTCACTGATGCCGTCTGGGAGTTTGGAATGGAAGAGCTCCTGACCTCCCTCGCTCACCCTGTCTGGGTTGATCGGCTGGACAAACAGTGAGATCAAAGGGGGAGGGAGGGCAACCGGGAAGAGCCTTCCAAAAAAGAGAGAGAGAGAGAGACCCACCAAGCAGGGGGAATTCTTTCAGGATGAGAGAGCACCCGACGGCTCCCGGGCCACGAGAAAAGAGCCTGACCGTCCCTCGCAGGCCTCCGGCAAGCCCAGACTCCTTGAAAGGTCTCCAGAGGCATTTCAAGGACGGGGTTTCTTCATCCCCTCTCTTGGCTCCACACGTCTACACAGGGCACGGCTGCAATCTGCAGCCAAAACAGAAGGCGCTCGACTGGCGGATGGAGAATCTACGCGGACGGGGATCCCAGAGGCCTGAGCCTCCGCATACAGAGGCAGTGCACCTGAGTGCCAGAGGCAAGGACTGGGCTTCTACACAGCCACGTTCCTGGCCCTAGTGTCCTGGGGGGAGGGAAGCTGGCGTAGCACAAGTTGCTTTGAACACAGGTTGCTTTGCTGCTCTCTTATTGCTGGGAGAAGCAGAGGCCACCTGCCTGGAAGGGACACAAGAGCTAGACCGGAGAGCATGCAGAGGAGAAAGCCGAAGAGCCAAAATGATGGCAAAACCTACTTGCAAATCTCCTGTGGGGATTTTTGGTGTGGGGGAATACTTGGGCGTGGAATTGGGGTCTCTGTGGGTGGGCAGGTAGCTGTGAGTGTCATTAGACCTGTGAGTTTATACCAGCCTCAGACACAAGCTCCCCAACCGTATACACTTTCCGTGGGACTCATTCCTGCTCCATGGCCGCTTCTGATGGTTGGACCTCATGTCCGAGATCTGAGCAATGGGGACTTTCTGCCCACCCAGCTCTGCACGCTTCAGCGTGGTCCAGCTAGACAGAGGAGGAGCAGGAGGCCTCTCGATCCCTTGGCCAAACCCCCATAGATGAAAAGTACAGCAGGAGGGCCCCAACGCCACGGCCACACCGACGGCACGAGAGTCGAGCGAGGCCTCGGCCAGAACTGCACCGTCACCCGCGCACGCTGACCTTGGCGGGCTGCCGACCGCGGCACGTTCTCAGGTGTCCGGCAAGGGGATGCGGGGCAGGGGGTGACTGCGTTTGCAGCCTGCACCAAGCAGCTTATGGGGTGGCCGAGGAATCCGAGTCTTACGAGGACAGGCTGAGAGAGTTGGGCATGTGTAGCGGGGAGGAGGGCGAGGGGTGAAAGGGCAGCCGTGTCTCGCGACACAAAAGGTGGACATGTTCAAGAGGGGGCCGACTTGTCCGCTGCAGCTTTAGAGACGAGGAGGGGGAGCGATGGGTTCCAATTATGGGAAATGAGACTCTGTCTAAACATTAGAAAGCCTTTTCAGACGGGGAGGGCTGTTCGTAGATGGAATACGCTGCTTCAGAGGGTGGTGGAGTCTCCTTCGCTGGGAGTTTTTAGGGGATACTGGATGAGCCCCTGTCCGGAGGGTGTGAAAGTCCTCGAGGTGGTGGGGGGCTGGACTGGACGGCCCTCGGGGGTCTCGTCGAACTCTGTGCGATTCTGATTCTGCCGGATCGAGAGGGAATCTGGATCCAGAGCACCGGTACAAGGAGGACGGCCTCTCCCATGCTTATTTAAGCCAAACCCTGTTTCGTGCCCCTCTAGTCCCTACTGAGAAATAGAGCTTCCCCTCAGTGCCGTGGTCCCCACCCCATACTGAAGGCTCCCTAGAACTGCTCCTCACAGCCCAGTGTGACCTTGAGGACGTCTTTTTCAAACCATGCTGCCTCTGATGCCCGACCAAGACGTCTCCTGGATAAAATGCCAGGAACATCCTGGCAAGGGAGCCAACCAAGGGAACGAGAGCAAAGATCTCGGGTTACCCCCATGCCTATCAGATTAAAAGGGCAAAGTTGTGTTGCCTAAGCAGCCGTGAACCCCAGCACCTTTCCTTTGGAGAAGTAAGCCGGGGGGAGAAGAGAAGAGCCCAGCAGAAGGGAATTCTTGGGCAGCCTCTCGGCCCCAGCTGGCATGGAAGGGCTCGTTGAGGATGCCTGTCGTTCAGCCTCGCCAGTCTGGCAGCAGTTGGCAGAGTTAAAATAACTCCCCGCAGAGAATTGTGAGGTGTCTGTCGCTGGGAAGAATGACCCGCCAGCCTGACACTACGGCCGACCTGGGCCAGGGAAATTTGCACTTGGGCGTGGGGGACTTCCCAGTAACTAGATTGCATTAATCACGTTTGTCCACTGCAGGCAGCCTGGCTTGGGGGAAGCGTCTTTTTGAAAGGTACCTGTGATGAGAACAAATTAATGTCCCTGAATTACAGGCTATGGCTCAGGTGCCCCACCTCCCCAGTCTGCCTGGCATCTGTTATTTGTGCGTGGATGGTAGAGCAGGTATCGTCAGGGGATTCCTGCGACAGCGTAAAGCAGGGGTGGGCAAACTGGCCATCCAGATGTCCAGGGACTAAAATTCATGCTAGTCCATGGACATCTGGAGGGCCACAGTTTGCCCACCCCTGGCATAGAGGCTGCGACAATATGCACATCCCATACTGTGTCGCGTGAACGTAGAAAGCAATGGTCACGCATCTCTGCAGACCTCCTACACTGTGGGCTCTTGGGCAAAGTCCATATTGACCGCTGTGCTTTGGACAGAATGTGACATGATGTTTAAGGACTTTCCACCTTGTGTCTTGTAGGTTTCTGCACTACACGATTCCAGGCAACGGCTGATTCCTGAGCGTGACATCTTAGCTCCCACACTGGGAGGAGATACGGAAATGAACAAGGACTCCGGAAGAAGTTCCTGACAGTCAAAGCACTTCCTCAGTGCAAAGGGCTTCCTCGGGAGGTGGTGAGTTCTCCTTCTTTCGAAGTTTTTTTAAGCAGAGGCTAGATCATCATCGCATAGAAAGGCTGGTTTTATGAACTTTGGCAGATGGGGAGTGGGTGGGCGGGAAGGGGTGTGCCAGTGTTTGTCTCTTGCGGCCCTTCCTTGCATACCCGGGGAATTGCTGACTGCCACTGTGGGATGGTAGGTGAATTGCCTCCCAGCCAGGCTGGACGCTGGAAATTTTTGGTGTGGAGGATTACTTGGGCATGGAATTAGGGTCACTGTGGGTGGGCAGGTAGTTGTGAGTGTCCTGCATAGTGCAGGGGGTTGGACTAGATGACCCAGGAGGTCCCTTCCGACTCTATGATTCTATGAAGGAGGCAGTTCTTACCACATACGTCTTGAGTGCCCTATCAACATTGAAGCTGCACCATACCACTCCTTTGGGGTGTTTAGGGGTAGGAATGGTGCCTCTAGTATGACTTCTGGTTGAGGCCTGCGATCCTTCTCAGGAGCTTTGGAAGAACTGGCCTGGGTGGGAAGGTGTAGAATAACCTCTTGGGCTAAGGTGTGATCACAGCACCTGGGTTCTCCGCTTCTGAACGCTGGAATGGTGAGGAGTGTGGAGGTTAATGGTACGGGTGGGACGCGAATCAGATGGTGACCCAATAAAAAAATGTCCTCCTCCAGTATCCACACTCTCTCCACGCTGGTTTGCTGGCTTCACCCATCTTGTCTGAACAGTGACTGTGCCTTGAATGTGTTTGGCTCTCCTACTGTCGTTTCTTCTGGGTCCAGAGTAAGGCCTTCAGAAGCTGCTTGGGGAGGGCCAATGACCTAGAGCCACCCTGTCTGTTTAGATATAATCTGGCCGTGACGTCGTCCCTCCGAACCAAAGACGCGTCTCAAAAATGCACTCTGAAGCAGAGAAGGGCTAAGCAGATTGCTCTCACCCCCGGGGCACTGATAGTTAGAGAAACTTTCAGCAGTTCAGGGGTTCTCTCCAGGGCTGCTCCCCCACTGGAAAGACTGCAACCCCCTTCATTTGTGAAGATTTCTGTTCCTACCACTGTGACCAAGTCAGCTGTCTATCTGGGTTCCTGATATCTCGCAGGTAAGGGACTCTGTCAATGTGAAATGCCTCCACCACGACGTATCACCACCCAGTATGTACATCTTTCATATTAGGCCCTGGCGGCTGAAGGACATCAGGCAGGACATGGGGAATCTCATGGGAAAGTGACCCCCAATGCTCCCCCCCCTTCCACGCCTACCACTTTCTCCTCCACCTCCTTCTCCATCCAAGGTGTGTGCCACATGGACCCCTGTGCTCCCTTGAACAGGGCTGGCTCCTCCCTATGAATTCAGCAAGGGGTGGGGGTTCATGGGGGTTTCCTGCCCCGGGCACCAAAGTCTCCCCCAGCTACTTTGGCCTGGGCACATGCCCCCTCCCCGCAGCCTGGTGGACTCGCTCCAGTCCCTGCATCTCTCTCATTCTCCTAACGTTTCAAGGTTCTGCGAAGTCCCAGTAGGAATGTGGCATGCGTTGTGTTTGGGTTTCAGCGCTAAGATTAGAAAGCCTCGTCTGGGGCGGGAAGCTTTCACGGTGCCCCGGCCAGCAAATATTATTGCTCACTGTGCCGCTCTTGAGAACTTACCCACAGACGGAGGAAGGCCCCCTCGAACGGCGGCCGCTGATTTTGTTCTCCCGAGGGCCTGACATGTCTGCAGAAAGCGTCCCTGTCTGAAATAAAAACCTGGCTTCAAAGGCTTGCTTTGGGGACGGTCCTGATGTGCTGAGCACCCTCCTCAAGATTGTCCTCGTCTTATGAGGAAGAGGTCCCACCAAGGCAGTTAACTCCCAAATACACACCTCCCCACACCCACCACAAACGCAGAGGAGAAACTGCCGGCTTGACTCCCTCAAAAGATACCTACATGTGCCTCAGAACTGGCTTCCTCGGGAGGTGGTGGGTTCTCCATCTTTGGAAATTTTTAAATAGAGGCTGGAGAGCCATCTGACGGAGAGGCTGATTCTGTGAAGGCTCAAGGGGATGGCAGGTGACAGTGGGTGAGCGAGAGGGTTGTGAGTGTCCTGCACAGTGCAGGACTAGATGACCCAGGAGGTCCCTTCCAACTCTATTTTTCTAGAAGGAAGTGTCAGATCCCACTGTTTAGTACTGTGCTGCCTACTGCAAACACACACACACGCATCATGCCTGCAAACAGAAAACTAGCACAACAGGGAAATGATTTCTCCCTGAGATGCTGGCTTTCTGCTTGCGGGGGTCTTTGGACATGCGGGGAGCATCTCAGCACTCTACCACTGGCTTTCTGCCACTTTTGCACACCTGTCTTTGTATTTCAGAAATAAAATGAACCGAGCATTGCCAAACAGCGGAAGTGTTTAGGGACAAAGAGAATTTTACCAATTTAGATTTAGAATAGTATTATATGTTACTGTAACACAAAGTGGCCATGGAAGGAGACAATACAGAGTAAAGTTTTCTCAGAGCTGGCAGCACCAAGGGAACGACACAGAAAGCAGGAGGTTTAGCTGGGTGCAGAACTCTTGACAATTCAGTCCTCCTCTCAGGAAACTTCTTGAGGAGTATTTTGTTTTCTACGGCTATCGTGTCCCTCATCCCACACAAGGGAGCAAGTGGCAAAATGCACTCTGCACATGTTCAGAGGCCTAGTCTCTCACCTGCCCTGAGGCTGAATTGGGGGGCGAAAATAAAGGGGCGGGGGTTATGCAGGATCTCAAAGGAAAGAGCCAGCCATTCCTGACCCCCTTGCTGGGCCAAGGCATTTCACATGTCTCCCACCCCTGCCAGAGATCAAAAGCGAGAATGTGGGCTCAAGGGGGGCGGGGGTGGCGACTTTTGTGTCTAACACAAACCAGGCTGGGAAGGAGAGGCCCAAACTGCAGGAAGCGATCCTCTCTGGCGTTTGATCCCAGCACTCTCCAAAGCCCTCTGCTGTGACCCTTTGACCCGGGCCGCCTGCCCTCCCTGAGGAACGGACAAACAGCAGGGTCGTGCTGCCCATGCGCATACTCACCCCCGCCCATAGATCTTGTCACGATGATCCTGTTCAAAGCACGCCGCCGTTCCGTCTGCAAGGAAAGGGCACGGCCGATGCAAAGCCCTTCTGAGATAAGAACCTCGGAAACCCCCCCCCCCCCCCGCAGCATACCTGGGTGCTGACCTTGTTCCTTGCGACGTGGGCAATACCGGTGCACCATCCCTGGCACATCCATCACCGTCCCGTTTAATATCAGGCCATTGTGTGCCAGCAACGCCCTTCTGCTCTCAATGCTGGACAAGTGGGTCAGTCCCCGCGCGAGAGAGCCGATGGACATGAATCTGATGTGAGGACTCACAAATGGGTGTGCGTGCGCATGCGTGCATGGGGTACGTTGGGTGTATCGTTGCACATTTGAAAGTCATTGATCGGCAAGGAAAAAGAAACGCCAAACTCCCAGGGGGCTGGGCAATGTGAAGACGGTGTCCTGGTGCTGGCAGGGCCCCATGGGAATTGTAGTCCACGGACGTCTAGAGCGCCACCGTCTGGCCACCCCTGCCACAAGGTTTTGAAGGCAAGAGATGTTAAGGAGTGGCCTCTGTGCAGCGACCGTGGACTTCCTTAGTGATTTCTCGTCCCAGCGCCAACCCTGCTTAGGTCCTGGCAAGATCCGGCTCGCTTGGGCCACCCAGTATAAGCATGCCCTGAGCACAGGGCGTTTTGACCCTGCCAACCGTCAAAGGCCGGGACATGCGGATGCCAGCAAAGGGATGGTAAAACAAATCCCCCTCCGTCTCCTCCCCAGCGGATGCTCAAGATGGGCCCAGTGTTTCCCCCACGGGCCAACTGGGCACGGTAGGAGAACGCATAAGCATGGGGCGCAACGGGGAGAAGGGGAAGGAGTTCAGGAACAGGTCGTGCCGATCCGACGGCTCCTCCCGCCCTCCCCGCGGCCCCGGCCCTGTCACTCCTCTTTCTGCACGAGGACATCTGCACGGGAAGGGAACACGCTGCCCCCGAGAGCGCCTCACTGCTTCCCGCGGTTTGTTTCCCAAGCCCACCTGAAATCACAGAACCCCCTCGATCGGGGTCCTCAGGGCCACGGATGCGCCTGTTTGCTTACTTTGCATCCTTGAAAAAACACACACTAGAGGGGCACGGGGTGGCTTGCTCCCCTCCCCTCCCTCGGCTCTTCACCTTCCCTTTCCTGCCCTTTCCAAAAAGGACCATCGCCTCGTAAGCCAGGTTTGGGATTCTGGGGGAGGGTGTGTGCCAAAGGTGAGTGATCATTGTATGGGAAACTGGCCGGTTAAATCACAGCCAAGCTGTCTTCCCAAAGTTATCTCCTAGCGCACCAGGCGTCCCGGCTTCTTCCTGACCAGTGTCATGTTTAATGGCAGGCCCCATTCAACCTGGGGCGTTCTCCTTCCTACCTCAAGACACTATAGTGATTCTACACAGCTCCTCGATAGGACGACAGCACATTTTGCAACCCCCAGAGAAAGGTCTTGGCCAAAACGCAGGGCACACCTAGAGCTTTGCAGTGACACGCAGCAGGGCCTGGCCTTTCCCCCTTCCCTCTCACCGAAAGACAGGCACCACCTTCTTTTAAGCCACCCCAAAAGCTTCGGAGAGCCATGAGGTCTCCTGTCCAGGAAGGGCTGGGTCTGCCGTGCTCGTCTGAAAGGGACGCAGAGCTTTCCTCCAAAGGGGACTGGCCGCCTGATGCCAACGGGCCAGAACGATGGCGGGACGTCCATTATATAAAACGCCAGGCCAACGGTTTGGCAGACCGGTCCTCGTGTCCGCCTTTTAGCGAGTGGTTTTGAAAGTGAGCGAGGGAGATTACGAGGGAGCCAGCGTTTGAGTGCGCGGCATATTTCGGGTGCAGAATTCAAGCCATCCGTACCCAGAGCGTTGCCTTTCAGGGCACGGCCTATAACTAGCCAGGCTGAGTGTGCGAAGAAAGCATTCCTCTTTGACCCACCCCTGCCTCCGATCCGGCTCCTTTCAAAGGAGGCAGTTAGCAAAGTGCTTTCCATAGCCCCTCCTGGGAATATCCCACCGCCACAAGCCCCCTTAATCCTCTTAATCCCAGCCTGCCAAGCTCCCCCCCCCCTCTCCTCTACCCTCTCGCTGCCCTTCAGCGATCCTCTCCCGGAGAAACCTGCACAAAACCACCACGGCCCATCAAAACGGGTTTGGAGACGAGATCTTTCTGAGTGTGTGTATTTTTTTTTAATTTATATAAAAACCATCTCGAGTTCGGACGACGACGTTTACTGTACAAAGGAATTAAAAACGGAGGAATGGAACAAGTGTCGGACAGCAGCTAGGTTTCTAGTGTTTGAGATCGGGTCACATTCTCGGAGTTGATAATCAGACAGATAAAAAGAAAGGGGCGAGAGGTTTGATCGGCGAGCGGCCCAGAGAATCTCGCTCCCAGCGGAGGCGTTGGCCGTGATTCGAAAAGGAAGGAGAAAGGAAGGAAAATTCAGAGGCGGTTTTCTAGGCGAGGCCGAGAAGCACAAGGGTATGGGGTACGAAGCGGCAGCTGGGAGGGAAAGCGCAGGTAAATCGAACATGGCTTTGTGATGCGCAGCATCTTCAACTCTGCCCCAGGAGAAAGGCCCGCGGCCCCCCCTTTCCCCCAAGTATGTACAAAGCTATATTCAAAGGGTGCCGGAACAATACTGGAGGATTTACGGCCCGCCAAGTGGGCCTGGGGGCTCCCTGTCCTCCTTCAGAGCAAACAATGCACATGCTGTGGCTGTTTTGGGACGTGGCTATTTTAAAATCCAGGGTGGAAAGAGAGGCCGGCCGGCGGTCACCTGTTCGGCGCGCATCCCCGGCATGCCAGGCCATTGAGTCAGCGATCGCCTCGTGCTCCATTTTGGGCGAGCGGCGACAGGTGCCCCGTGCGGACATGCCCCGTAAATCTCTCGGCTTCCACGCCACTCGCCCGGGATTTGGCCGCGGCTTTGTTCGCGGCCCGGCGGAGATGCCGCTAGAGGCTTTCCCCTGCCCTTGACCTATCTCCCCGCCGGTCTCTTTGAGCTTGTGCCAGCGGCGAGGCTCGGCGGCTCGCCTTTCATGCCGAGGGGCGCTGGAGTGGTCCACGCGCCATGAGCTGTGCCGACCAGACTCCCGTCAAAGCGGCCGTCAGCTGCCCAATGAGCATCCGGTGGTGGCACTGCACCGCCTGTTCTGATCTGCGATGTGGCAGGCAGCCTGGCTTGTCCCGGGAGAGAGAGAACCCCTGAGGAGAGACGCTTGCCTGGTCCAAGAGTAGGAAAAGGGGCGATGGAGTCGGCCCGCGGGGGAACTCAAGAGCCATGCCTTTCATGGGCCTCCCGTTGGCCTAGCAAGCGCCCAAAGCCCCCACCCGTTTAGCTAGCTTTCCTCACTGCACTTACAGAGGCTGCGGGACATTCTCCTCCAGACCTTGCAGGAGGACTCCACACAACTCCAGTCAGAAGTCAAGCTCCTCTGCAAAGGGCCGGCAACTCCAAGAGCCTCCAGAATCCAGTGGGACAAGAGGACACGGTGGCCTCCCCAGGTCCACATCACCAACAGAATCAAAAAGTCCCCAATGGCGGAGACTCTCTACTCAACATCCAGCAAGGGTCTGACGTGCCCATCCGTTCCTTGGCCTAGCATGGTGTCCCCCCCCCCCCCCCCCCGTCCCAAGAACCTTGGTCTCACCTTCTCTCACACACAACTCTCTGGAACAGCTGGCCGCAGCAGCCCTGGGTGATTCTGCAACCCTCCTGAAGAGCAGGGAAATGGCTATTTCGAAACCAGAAAACCTGGGTTTCCTTTGAGGGTGCCTTCAAGCCCCTCTCTCCTTTGCAAATTCGGGAATCCCTAGAAACAGGACAGCTGAGCCACACAGTCAGAACCAGAGAGTCACAAAGCAAGCTGCGGGCTACCAAAGTACGTAGGATTAACCCCGTCCAGCTAGGGAACACGAGCGATTTTGTTCCGGAGCCCTAGTTCTCCCTTCTGTCTCAGTGCTTCTGTCAAGCCATGCACAAGCGTTGCCTCCCCCCTCCCTGCAATGCCCCAAGCCATGACCCTCAGTTTCCGATAGCTGGGCCAGCCTCTAGAGGCTCCGGGAGGGGAGGTTAGCTCCAGAGCAATCCCTTGATCGGCCATTAACAAGGCCCAGATGTGGCCAGGCCAGGGCCCTCTCTCCTCACACCCTTGCTGGATGACATCATTCAAACCCCCCTTCCCCTCGCTGTCCATTCGTGCCTCATGCCCGTTACCACTAACCTCTGGGAAATCTAGGCTGGAGAACCACCGAAGCAAATCCCTCACCTTTTCCACATATAGAACAGCAATTTTTAAAAAATGCTCTCTGGACCAAGCACGCGCCTCTGATCCACTTCTCCAAACCTCCAATCGTGTTTGCTCCTGACCTCTGCCAGCCCTCCCTGCTTCCTCCCGCGATTCAAAGTCCAGCGCTTCTATTTACAAAGCTGCATAAAAATCCTCCCTGATGGCCTCTCCTTAAAACAAAGAAAAAGGAAGGGAAAGGAGAAAAGGAAGCCCCTTCAGAAACAGTAGTGAGATACAGAGTTTTTCTATAAATAGGTGAGAATGGAAAGCGCCTCGTGGACTTCCAGCCGGCCGCGGGGCACTGGATCAAGTCAGGGCTCGGTCCGGTTGAATCCCCAGATTGTGGCCGCGTTTGCTTCAGCGTTTGCCGCAGCACCCGCCATCCCGGTCGGCAGCCCGAGGGTTAAAGTCGTGGCACAAAGTCTCAGCTTACCCAGAGTCTGAGGAAGAACTGCCCCCTCCACACACGTACACAGGCGTTCCCCCAAGCAGCGGGAGGGCAAGGGCTACTGCATTGTGGGAAAGGCTTGGCCCAGCCTTGCCTGAGCCGCAACGTGAGACCTCTCCAGGTGAAGGCTCGGGCTCAAGCTCTCCGCCGGTGCCCGAGCCGCATCGGAACAAGGCCCCCGCTGGAAGGGGGCGTGAACTCCTGCACGCTGGCGAAGGTCTCGAGGCGTGTTCGGAGGGAGACGCCCCCGCGTGGCGCTAGGAGATCTTGCAGTTGTTCCGCGAGCAGTTCTGCGGAGGGCTCTGGGGCGGGCGGATCGACTTGGAGCGCTTGAGGCTGTTCCCTTTGCTGCCGCTCCCGCCGCCGCTGCTGGCCAGGGAGTATGAGCGCCCGTGCATCATGACGGCGTTCATGCCGTTGGCCATGGAGAAGGACTTCAGGTGGCTCTTGATGGTGACCGGGAGGGGCAGCTTGTCGATCAGGTGGACGGGCGTGCAGGAGACGATGGCGCGGCAGCACAGGTCTTGCAAGCTGAACACTGGGGGCGGGAAAGCACACCGTTAGAGGCAAGAGGGTGGCTTCCAATACGGCAGACCCGTACGACTGAGGTCCAAAATCCTCAACTTGCAACATCTAGTTGTTAAGGGCCTCCCCAATCACACCGTGGAACTGTCAATGTACAATGTAAAACCCCAAGTCCCAAAGCGAAAACCCCAAAGCCAAAATAGCACCACAGTTCCTGCAGTTTTTCGGAAGAGATTGGTGCAAAAACACCTCACTGCCTTGCTGGCCACCGATTTTCCTAATCGCCTTAGAATCGGACTGGGCGGCTTGTATTCCGAAAGATTCACCGGGCCGCTATAGCACCGTCTCCCCTCCAGTCTCAGCATCTCAAATTTCAGCCGTGCGCCTCTCTTTGCCCCAGCTTCCTGGCTACATGACCTGAAACTGTTCCTCAGACCCCACCCACGTCGAGGCCTCGACGAATTTTGAAGGCACCCCATAGTTTTTGCATGGGGGTGTCAAACGCCTAAGAAACCATGGGCTTCTGTGCCAACCATACAGCTCAGCTGGCTCCCGTTGTTTCCCCCCAAAATGTGAGGGCTGAAGGCCTGCTATCGGGAACATTTAACAGTAGATCTCTAGAAACAGATAGCAAATACCACGTCGTGCACAGCCAAGCTATGTAAAAAACCAAGCGGTCCAACCCTGTCCTTGGTGGCCACACTTTCCCAAGTCTCCACAAATCTTTTGGCTTCCACGACACATCCCGGGGTCCCCTTCCTACCCTCTCCCCATTACCTAGATGAGGAATTGAGGAAGAGAAAAGGTGACCTGCTCAGTGGAGTTTCCGAGCTTGGAACTAACCCCAAATCTCTGCCTGATTCAAACTGCCCTGTGTCAAACGGGTTGCTGGGGCTCTTGTCGCCGAAACGTATCCCTCCCCCCTCCCCCAAGGGCTGGCGGGAAGGAAGGCCTACAGGCTGGCTGAGCCTTGTCTGCAGAAGACCCGTCGCATATCAATTCCCTTCCAGACAAAGCCCTGGAGACTTGCAAGTAAACCCAAGGAGGGCTTCCCTGCCTGACAGTCCAATGAGGAGGGCCTGGCCCGGCCCGGAGGTGAGCAGACGCACGGCGTGCCTCGGAACAGACCGCATTCCAGTTCCGGCAAGAACACAAGCCCCGGCAACCGGAGGCAAACAGCCCTGAACTCTGACCCCTTCCCACAGCTGGACGGAGACCCTGCGAGCAAAGCTAGCTCACGCCCCTGAGAACCCCAGGGACGCTGCTGCTTTTTTTGCACGGGCAAAGAACATCTGCTTTGGGAAGGACAACCAGGGGAGAGGGGCCAGGCTTGCCTTGATGAGGCCCCCAGCAGAGGAGGAGGAGGAGGAGGAGGAGGAGGAGGAGGAGGCAGGCAGGCACCCCACAGCCTTACTTCAAGGATCGGCACCGTTAAGGCCAGCTTCGTTCAGGGGAAATCTGGCAGCTCGCTGCGGGGCCGCCGAGCTCTCTGCCTGCTACAGACTCCCACAGGCTGACACCCAAAGGGGGTCCCCCAGTTGTTCGTCTTCACGTGGAGACTGGATACGGCCAGCCCCCCATCGTACGTCCCCTAGTATCACGGGGTGGCCTGCACACGCATGAGGCCAAGGTCCCACTCTTACCACCTGGGCCCGGCTCTCTCCCAGGCTGTTTGCTGTGATCGGAGACAGGCCAGACACCGCACTTCCGGCTCCTGCGATTTTAGGCCCACAATGGGGATTTCATATGGCAGCATATTTTATTTAATTACAGTTGTTAGGATTATTTTATTGTACAGAAATCTGTTTCTATTGGGCGCAAGCCGCCCCGAGACTGCTTTGGAGAGGGGCGACTCAGAAATGCAATAATTATGTGGTAAAAGAAAGAGCTTGCCCTCTTCCATGGATTATCCCTCCCTCAAGAGGTGTCAGGGCCATTTAGAACTATAGTCCTTGCTTACCTCTAGGCCAGGAGTGACCAAACTGTGGCTCTTCAGATGTCCATGGACTACAATTACCATAAGCCCCTGCCAGTATAGTTTGGCCACCCTCAGCCTAGGCGGAAGGCAGAGGGAGACCTTGTGAATGTCAGCCTCGCGCAGGGAAAATGCTTAAGGAATAGGTCCGCCCTCTTTCTTACTCATAGAGGAGGCCTAGGCCAAAAGCTGCAGCTACTCTCTTCCCATAGCGAGCCTACAGTGCCCTCTTCTGGTGGCAAAGGACAGCTGTGTAAGGCTGGGAAACGTGCTCTGCCTGCACAGCCCTCTCTGGTCTGGCTCTTCTCTCCCCAGTTCTGCAGCTCTACGGAGTCACCAGGCAGCTCCACCAGCGTGGGAATGATTTCACGGGAGCTGCCAGTCCCGTCAGCCGTCGTTAGAACAAGCCAGGGCTTTCCGTGACATCTGCGATGTCGGGGGGGGGGGGGGGGGAGGGCAAAAGGACAAAATGCTTTAGCGCCTTTAAAACGCCTCCCGAACGAACAGGGTGCATTTAGCTGTGGCAAAGTCAGAATTTCCAGGTGTGCCCAAGACCGAGGCTGACCTCTGCTCAGTCCTCTCTAGCCCAAGCCCATGGGTGGCGGGTGCCGGATGCTGAGCCTGAGCTGCCTGCTTGCTCGCTTGCATACCTCTGTTGGGTCTCCAGATCTTCTCCATGCCGTGCCTCATGAGCACGATGCGGGAGAGTTCCGTGAAGGACTCGATGACGTTGAAGTTGCACAGCGGGCTGACTTCGAAGAAAGTCATGCAGTTCTTCTCCGCGTAGGATCGGGCTTGCTCGGTCGGGACCTGCCGCTTGAAGGCGAGGTGGAGCCGGTTGCCGACCAAGATGCGGGGCACGCCCGGCGCATGCTTTGTGGACAGAAAAGGAAAGAGCCTCTTAGAAGAGCAGTCCCACAGAAACCCACGGCCACCCCCCAAGACCTCTTCCTTTGGAAATAGCGTCTGTGCATTCAGTGCCTCTTATCCACCCAGTTCTGGTGCTTAGCTCAAGTTCCCCCCTGTTTCATAGGGCTAAGAGAGACCGGTGTGGGCTAACAGGGGCAGTGAAGTCTACAAATCTTGACTTCCTCGCGAAAACAGGCCCCTTTCCTCTGAGCATGTCCCAGACGCTGCAGGAGGTGGAATTCTGGGGTCTGGCTGAGGAAATGAGTAGAAAAAGGAGCTTGAGAGCTGCCTAAGACAGCCCATGAGCACAAATCCATGCCTTGCTTCTCTTGCATTAGCTTGCTTTTCCTCGTCAGGCATAGCAACCCCGATAGATAATGCTGGAGCGATGAACTAAGATGTAGGTGGCGTTCCCACTGGAGCATCAACCCCGCCTAGTTCAGACGGCAGAAGCATAAACACACAAACATCAGGGCCTAATTAGCCCCCAACGTTCTCCTCGATAACTCGTTTTCAAAGCGCAAGGAATTGTTTTCTTTGGGGAGGGGAGCATGAAGGAGCCATCTCTGGAATGAGGGACGCTTCGGTCCACATCCCCTCACTGCAACCTAGTGCGGATTTTGGAGGACTCACCTCGTCTATCTCCTTGATCCACCGATCGATGCCGTCGAAGGACCACCGGTTGGTGATGTCGTAGACCAAGAGGATTCCCTGCGTGGAACAGAAGGAAAATGACGTTCAGATTTCGGGATAAAACCAGGGAGATGTCTGCGAAGGGGTCTATCCAGAATGCCCCCGTCTAACTAAGAGCTCCTGTGGAGTTCCATGGAAGGAAGGGCCTCGTTGGGTGTGGAAGAGGGGGGGGTCTTCTGGGAAAAGGCAGACACTGCCCACCCCGACAGAGGTGTTTGCCACTGGTCCATAGGGACGAGAGAGGAAACACCAAGACCGGGAGTTCACTGGTTTGGAAATGAGGGTCAGCAACGGTTCAAGTCGGATGCAGCAGTGGGATCGCTAGCCGATCTGTCCTTGAAGCAGAGCAAGGTGCTCATGCAGAGAACAGCTCTCTGTGAATTTACAACATGGGAGGCGGCAGCTCACGCAGGGGGCCCGTGCCAAGCCTAGATGGGAGCATCCTGGGATTCGGCTCCAGTACAGAACCCGGACTCCCAAGGCTGGCCAGTTCTTCGGTGGAGCATGTGAAAGGACAAAACCTTTACAGTGGGCAGTTCAGCACCTGCTCGGCAGGCAGAAAGCTGCAGGGTCAACCCCGGGCATCTCTGACTAAAGTTGCTCGTGTGGCAGGTGGTAGGAAATACCTTCTTTTAGGCAAGGTCCAGCCAGCCAGTGGCAGGCAGAGGGGGAAATCCTGAGCCAGAGGGCGCAAGAGCAAACGCAGGGAGACAACGATGTTGGGAAACAGGGGGAAGAAATGAATAGATACTTATAAATAGTTGGCTGTCGTTACCTGAGCTCCTCTGGAATAGGACCGAAAAATGGTGCAGAACCTCCCTTGGCCAGATGTGTCCCTGGAGCGGGAAAACACAGAACATAAGATCTTCTTTCTCTGCTTTTCTCCTTGTTTCAGCGTGCCTAATTCTGTCCACAATCAGTACGCGGCATGTATGTGTTAAGGGTTTAGTACAATCAGGAATAGAGTTAAGAGCTTCTAGTGGGCATTCTGCTGGCAGACAAATTTCAGCAGATGTCTCCGGGCCTTGTCTCCCTTTTAGCATCTCAGAGCATGCAACCATTTGGGTCTAAAATTCTGTCCAGAAGCTTTTCATTAGGCCTGTATGTGGATTCTCTGTGCCCTCCCATCATGTTCCCCCAACAGGGTATGTACAATCCTCAGAAACACTTCCCCAGGAGCAAGCCCACCAAACAGAACCAAGCAGACCTATTTAAGATGTTTCTCTTTGCTTAGCTTTCCATCCAGCCAATACGGCCCAGTAAACCAAGCATCACACATGGAGACCAACGTCCCTTTATGTTTTACTCGTCTGACTGCTGGCTTTGTCTCTATTTTTTTTATTTTGCTAGATTCTCTGGATACATCCGACCATGCCTGGTTCCAACACCTTGGTGGATTTCTAGCAGCTTTTGCAATACCTTGCAGAGCTGCTGGGCTTTTAAAACGCTCCGCTTTTCCCTGTGGTGCATTTTGGATGGGAATGTGGCCTCTTAGATTTCCCCTTCGCTGCAAGGGCTGCCTTTGGCAAAAGGGCGTGAAGTCCCTAACGGAAGTCCTTTGCCGGTGACTTGCTGGGATGATCCCCTTCCTCTTAACCACAGGGCCCTGGGCAGCCACTGGCACTGACCACAGGTGGTGCTTCCACTGGGCAAGCTCTTGTCACCGTGAACGGGTTTGTACCATGGTATGCTTACAATTCTGCCAGGGGCATGCTGGGGCCATTTGCTTAGGCTGCTTGTAAAAGGAACCCCTCACTTAAGTGAGGACAACCTGCAGACAGGGAAGTCTTTGTAAAATGAATGAGAATCAGTTCTGGCACCCGCCCCCCAAAGATGTGCCACAAATGACTTGCTCCGATGTACATTCCCCCACATTTCCCAAGGCTAATGACCATGTCGGATTGATTGACGAGGCTTTCTTAGAGCTGAGGGCATTTTCTCTCTTTGTGAAAAGGGTACAGAGTGTTCTCAGCTCAGTGCTCGCAGGGCGTTCTGCAGTGTTTCGAGACTAGGTCACCTGCCCCGGGCCGGAGAAAAGGCGCGATTTGGGTCCGGTGCTGAGTGGCTATTCCGGAGGCCCCCGTCGCCCCATGCAATGTTTGGGATTCATTGAGGAGGACAACATGTTCTGTAGTAAACAAAACACAGGCTGCGCTAAGGACAACAGCTGCCTCGCAGCCTGAGCGTGTGCACGCCTCCAGATTTATTGAAATGCTGCAGCTCACCCAGGGGCATCCGCAGACATCTGTGATGCCGAGCCAAGCCCTGCGCTGCCCTGAGCCTACAGAAGCGCAAGCCGGGGTCAGGTTAGCCACGGGGCCTGCGGACCAGTGCCTCTGGCCCCGCTGCCTTTCCTGACCCAGGAGGGGGTGCGTAACAAGCAGCGGGGAGCCTCCTTGCCCCGTATTAAATTTCCCAGGCTTTCTGCGTGGGGAGAGCCAGAGGAACGGCGAGTGTCTAAACACCACGCAGGAACACCCCCCCCCCACACACACACACAAAACAGTGCTGTACAGCAACAGGGTTCTAATTCTAGGAAATGCTGTGCTGAAGACACCTGTGTGTAGTGTACGGAGTGCTCTTCTTGCATCTGCAAGTGTAACGTGCCGGCCAGGAAGTTATATAACCTTTGCCACAGCAGAAGATCCAGAGAATCAGAGGTGGCAGGAGGAGTTATGCCTGGCAGAAGTTTCTTTGTGCCAAAGCCATGTCTTTGGAAGATGTGCCGTCGAACCACGGCGCCCCACCGCCCCTTAGAATGACCAGGTTGTCAGAGGGAAGGCAGGAAGGGAAGAGAAGCGGCTTGGGGCCTTTTCTTATATGGCCAGGAAATACTGAACACCACTTTGAGGAAAGGAAGGAATTTTTTTCCAGAACAGATTGGTCTTGGGATGTTCTTTGCCTTCCTCTGTGCACAGAGCAAGGGTAACATGGGGGCAGGGATGTAGTTGTGGATCTGAATTGCGCCAGGGGAAGGGGGGGTGGACTCGATGAATCCTTGGGGTCAGGAAGGAATTTTTCTCCAGGCCTCATTGTAACAGTGGTTCTGCCCTGTTAGACTAGATGGAGTCACTTCCAGTTCTGTGATTCTACAAATGCTAAGTGGGAGCCAGATCCTTGTTTAAAAAACACACACACACACACCTCCTCTTTGACCATAGGATAAGATACAGGGGTAAGAACTTGCCCAGCGAAGAAGATAAATTGCTTGTGAAACTGCCAAGCCTTGGAAGAAGGCTGCTGCTTCTGGGCAAAACATGATATAAAAAACAGGGAAACCAGGACAGACTCGTGAACCCCTCGTGTCACCTGAAAGGTGTCAGCTCAGGGCAATGGGCATTTTACCTGCATGGCGCTAAATGCTTTTCTCTCTCAGATTAGAGGGAAGCTAGACCAGGCAGGGAAACAGCAGCCAGACACACTCACCAGAGCTCCAGCTTGACTCTCCGGCCGTCCAAGAGGATCGTCGTGGTTTTATAGTCAATCCCTGCAAGAGAAACAAGGGAACAGCCATCAGAACCCCGGGCAGCCTTAAGCACCACCTTTGCCAGAAGACAGCAAGGAATAGAACAATGCCACTTCAGGTTAACTGAACCATCAGTATTTATCGTTTACCACACTGTCTTGTGCTAAAATGCTGCACTAGGCGTCATGCACAGCGATGCTACATTGAAGAGGTTCGTTTTGTAAAGTTTATTTCCCTAGTTGTTGTTGTTTTGGTACCTTTTCGTCTCCAGAATAGAAAAGCTGGCTGAAACGCCTTCGGGGGCACAAGGAGGTTCAATCCCCGTTCGGTTCAAATCGCGATTTGCAGTTGTGAGAAGGACGCCTGACTAATGCAGAGAAAGGAGCTGCCCATATTGGACGAGGCTGCTATGCCGCCGGCAGGTATTCTCAAACCCTTTGTACATAATCGCCAGAGATCAAAAGACTTTTCGTTCCTTGTCACACATTCCTTCGCAAACTGGAGCACTGTGCTAATAAGATCCCGGCTGGTGACGCCCTTGCCTGCCCAAAAGTTCAATCTGGGCATGAATTAGGCCATTATTAACTTGGGAAAGGACTGCTTCCTTAAATAACCTTACAGAATCCACCACGTCACCCTTTGCCCCCGACACGCGCCACCCACAACCGAGGCCTGCTCCTTCATGCGTGAGAAGCACATTTGGGATATTTTAATAACACTAAGCTGCTTTCCCATTTTAAAAAGCGTGGTTCCCAATGAAACCTAAATTTAACTGACGTTCAAACCGAGCCTGGATTCAGAGACCCATAAATTGTAACCTGCCGCCTCTACCAAAACGCCGTACTCGGTTACAGGTTGCTTTTTATGTAGAGAAAAAGTGGGTCGTGGCGGGAGAAATCTTGCTTGGGAAGGAACAGCACTGAGGTGGCAGACTTGAACGGTGTGAGGCGGATGACAACTTGGCAGAGAGCTGACACAGCTGGCACAGCAGTGAGCTATAGTTGGTGTGCACAACCCAGGCCTTAATATGCGAAACCACAGTACTGTGTACAGTACAACATTTGAGCACTGCCTATAAAAGAGGGGGGAAATCATCTCCAGTTTGCTGCCGAGAAACCTTTAAGGTCTACCCCCAATGTGGGAAGATACACTTTTCGCTTTATCCGGAGCCCCTTTGTTGAATCTGAAGACAAAATTCAGATTTACAGCAAATGGCTGCAGAATTTAGGGGCCCCCTGCCATACGCCTCTTCGCATGTTTCAGTTTTGCTGCTGCTGTTTGCCCAGGTCAGAATGTATGGCGGGCAAGAGTTTAGTACCTTGCGAAGTCTTGCAGCTGCAAAAAAGGTTACTCGGCAGGGCAGAAGTCTCCCCTGCCGTTGGCCATCCTGGAGAAGCCTTGGCAGAACCTTTAGCAAAGTCCACCCACAATTGTAGCTGCTCTGCCCCGGAATTCAGTCTCTCACACACCCTGCTGGCCTCTACAGTGGCAGCGTTAAAGGTAAGGTAGCAGGGAGCTTCCTAGCCACTAGATGGTGCTGTCTCCCCAAAGCTTTGAAGACAGTTCGAGCTGTCCGGTTCCCAAGTCCCTGAAATCAGGATCCCCACCCTCCTTTTTCAGGGCACCTTCGCATTTATTTATCCCTGCAGCCGTTGATGTTTTCTGCGAGAACGGCCCCATGTGTGTGTCGCATAAATATCCATGGGCATGAATCTTCCACACACAGGGGGATCTGGAGGGACACACGTGGAGCAGGGCTTTTGGGAAAGGTTTTCACGGGCTCGCGTGATCTCTTCATGTTATCTGTTGAAACGCGGCTGGTATTTAACTGAGAAACTAAACCGACTGCTTAAGACACAGCCCAAGAATGCCATCCAACTGGATTCTTTTCCTCTCTGCAGGTGAAGGAGCCTGAAAACCGTTTACAGCCTGATCGGACGGTTTGCAAGAGACCCGCCCAAGCCTGGCATTCCACTCAAACCGTGAGCCGCCAGTTGGGTCGCTTGCGGGCCTGCCTCGGTTCTGCCCTCCGAGCAGCAGAAATCGAGAATCCTCGCCCAGCTGGACAGTTGCCCAAGGGCCGGTGCCCTGGATTCAGCTCGGTGGGTCACAACGGTAAGTCATGTAAGCCTGGCCTTGAGCAAACCCGCCACAGCTCCAAGGAGGACGCATCCCGACTAAAAGCGATCCACAGAAACCCCACCGCTTTCTTCGATGTACTTGTAAATGGTTATGCGTCTTGTAGAAGTGGCTAGAAAGCCTGAGGTTCTATTCGACTACCCTAGGGTAATAACTGCAGACTCAGCATTTGCTTAACCTTTAAAACAGCCGCTCCAATAGTCAGGATGCACCTCTGCCGTTGATGTGCTCAGAGATACACGTGTGCCCATAAAGGCCTATGCCAAAGCCGCACGTATTTTTCCATAGCGGTAACTCTAATCCATTCACGTAGACTTATGTCCGGGGACACTTGTCGAAGATGCTTTAAGGCAGGGGTAGTCAACCTGTGGTCCTCCAGATGTTCATGGGCTACAATTCCCATGAGCCCCTGCCAGCGTTTGCTGGCAGGGGCTCATGGGAATTTTAGTCCACGAACATCTGGAGGACCACAGGCTGACTGCCCCTGCTTTAAGGCAGCTGACCCTGTCTTAGAGTTGGACTAGAGGGCCTCTTCCCAGAAAGCCCCACTGGTTCTGATTTCTGCGTTACCTTTAAAATCTGCTAAGCTGTGTTAACCGTAGACCGAGACAAACCGTGAGTGGCAAATACATCCTATGCTGGTATCTGTTAAAGAAGATCTTTGTTGTTCTTCAGATCTTTCCTCTTATCAGTGAATGTCTTTGCTGTCTCCGGAGTCCTCCAAAGTTTTTAGCTCTGGGTCGCCCCCAATCGGCTTGACCCTTTCCCACTCCTGTATCAGGGTCCACAGACTCAGATATCTGACTGCTCTCCCAGCACCAGGCTCTTGCCTACCAAGTAACTGTTCCTTAATCTTTTCTGCAGCAACTGAGCGCTTGAAGGACTGATGACGTGCAGGCAGATCCACGCGGCCTACACCCCCACCAAAGGACTGGTTACTGGACAGCCAAAGAACTGATTCCAGGACAAGGCAACCTCCCTATCAACACGGGAATGTTTATCAGACCACCCCCACCAAAATGTCTGTGCAACAACTCAGATTTGTGACTGTCATTTCCTCGCAATAATACCCACTGGAAGATTTAAGACGTAGCCAGGGCCGATGGAAACTGGAGTGAGTCGGTAGAATGGGACAAAGAGGAGACTTGGTCTTAAGTGGTGTAAAACTGAATTTGGGGGAAAAATGTATTAAAAGATGCTTATAGGGTCCAAGTGCATTATCTGCAGCAGAACACTCTCAAGCACTGACGGTTGGGGATTTAGCACGGCCGTTCTCGCATTTTGCGATAATCCTTTTAAAATCCATCTAAGCCACTGGCCAGCCCCACACTGTGCGGC
This sequence comes from Paroedura picta, assembly GCF_049243985.1. Taxonomy (NCBI): domain Eukaryota; kingdom Metazoa; phylum Chordata; class Lepidosauria; order Squamata; family Gekkonidae; genus Paroedura; species Paroedura picta. The sequence continues at coordinate 19,694,378 of NC_135385.1, forward strand.
AACAAATGATATCAATCATGCTTTCCCAAGCTACCACTTCCTTCTTTGTCCCTTCCGAATCTTACGGGCCAGGATGCCTGAGCCTCCGTCTCCACGCAGGCATTACGATTACAAACCCTGGCGACCAATTTTCCCCATTCCCCTTCGCAGGGCTTAAAATAAACTCTTTGTTTGGCTTTTTAAAGTCAGAACGGGCTCCGATTCGTTCACCTGTTCTCCCTTTCCAGGAAACCCTGTTTTGGTGACCATGTACCTGGCAGGCAAGGTTGGAACGAACCAGCGCCCAGGACTTCCTCCTGCTTCGTTGGCAAAACTCGGACAGCAGGTCCGGGTAGTTCCTGGCTTCGGTCACATTCCAACCCCAAACTTACAATTAAGAGAGGAACTAAGCTCACTAAGCCAATATTGACTCCTCAGAAGCCAGTCCTGGTCACTCCCTCCTCCTCCGGCAAGCCCAGGAGTCTCTTCCCAGCTTGCCCAATATTCTTACGGTGCTGCCTCATCCGAGCGAACGTCTCGGTTCCTGACCTAGCTGACCAATGGGATTGTGGCAGCTGAATCGACCGACGCCCAATGGAAGGCTGCTTGCCAGGCACTTTGACCAGGTCCTTTGCAGTATGAGATAATACCAAGCTGCACTTCACGGGGGAAGTCCACCAATGTTTTGTTCTTTGGGAAAAAATCAAACACACGCAGAGCAAGGGCTTTATTCTTCGGCAAACTGCACAAGCACAGAAGGAAAGGGAGAAAAAAGAAGCAGGGGGGGGGTCCCAAAGAGTAAGGGGAAAGAGAAGGTCAAAGGGACAGAGATTGCAGGCAAAGGGAAGGTATACAGCCAAGAACCAGAGAAACAAGGAAGAAGAGGAGTTGGTTCTTATATGCCGCTTTTTCTCTACTCGAAGGAGTCTCAAAGCGGCTTACATTCGCCTCCCCTTCCTCTCCCCACAACAGACACCCTCTGAGGTGGGTGAGAAAGGGTCATGTGTCCACCCTGACTTTGAGTAACTACCCCAAGTCCTCTACCCTTGGGCTTCTAGTACACACTATTAGAGACCAGAAAAGCTCAACCTGCTATGGCCACCCCAAGACAGCCTACCCCTGTCACTCCTCCACTCTGATGTCTCCTTGAAGCTTTCTGGGCAGGACCATCAGAAGCTGGCATGCCAGCGACTCTCAGCTCTGTATTTTATTCACTAAGCAGCGGCTTTGGCTTTAAGCAACGGCTTTAAGCAAGTTATCACGATGTCGAAAGGGTGATTTCACTTCTGGACGTCCCTTTTGCTTTCTGTGTCAGTAAGAGGGTACTGAGATTTTGAGCCTGGTTTCAAACCACCTCAAGTGCAGGAGGAGCCCACGAGCCGGCATCCCGGCCTCTAATTAAGAAGATGTCTTTTGTTCACGTAAAATGCTAGAACGGCTCCCCCCCCCCCTTTAAATTCCAATTGCTTCAAGCTGCTGCGCTAAGATTCATGACTGTGACTCCGGGAAATATCGACGGCCAAAATTAAGCTCTTTGTAAATGGATCGTGGAGGCCGACAGGACTAAAGTACATTAACTGGGTTTCTATAAAAGCCAGTCGAGCTGGCTCTTTAAAAAACTGCCAGATTGCTGTTCACGTATCCGACGTAATTAGTCCAGAAGGTGCACCATTCCGGGACCCTGGAGGCAGACGCAGGATTGGGCTGGGGATCTGCAGATGGCGGAGAATAATAAACCAACCGAGGCTCATCTCCAGGAGCCTCAAGAGGCCAGCACGAAAGCCCTGGGACTCTCCCCTTACAATGCATCTTGGCTGTCACGAAGCTACCAATATAGTGTGTGTGCGCACGTGCGGAGGGGTGGACTGCGATGGTGAAGCCAAGAGAGAGAAAAAAGCAGTGGCAGCAGAAGATAAGCCCTAATGCCACAATGCAGAAGGAATAAATACAGCCAGGTCCTAAGCCCAGGTTGCTGGAGTGGTCCACAACAGAGCCCAAGTAAGCCGAACGTCTCAAAGGGTCAGCAGACTCCAGGTTTAGAATTCAGGAGGAGATGCCACATGGAGAGGTTACTTACTGCGTAAGGCAAATTGATGTTTCCAGGAGAGACGTTCTCCCCGAACCTCCCCCCCCCCGCCCCTCCACTCCCGGTGGAGTTTTTCATATTGTTTATACAAACTGTACTCAAACCCTCCCACACACAAATAAATAAGAGAGAGAGAGAGAGAGAAACTGGCGCGCGACATGTTATGGGAGTGGGAATCTCCGCTGAAATTAAACTTTATATAAACAGAACTGAGAAACTAGCAGCCCGCGACATTTTTTGGGAGCCTCACTGCTGAATATTTTATTTGAAAAATTTCTGGGCCTCCTTTCGACCCAAAACAGGGTTCAAAACCGTATGGCCTGCCACAGGGAGCTCTTCCACCAGGCTCCCAGTCAAGACCAGTAAACATGCCAGCAGCCATTAACCAGGACCAAGCCCCCCTATCAACCGCGCCAACAGAAAAAAGGAGCCACAGTGTGGAAAAACTAGACAGCTGATTGTTGAGTAAAGCATAAACTGTTTGATGCATGTTGGTTAAGTATGTTTTATATTTGAGTCAAGATGTATACTGTACTGCAGTTTTATGAAAGTTATAACGAAAACCACCCTGAGCTGAAAGGGAGGGGGGGTATATAAATATTATTATTATTATTTCGATTTATTTCCCGCCACTCCCAAATGGCTCGCGGCGGGTATATATATAATAAATAAAAAGACACAAACATCAAAGCCAGCACTAAGAAGGCCCACAGCCCTTACTGGGGGTGTGCCAACTATGCCAACGAGGTCTAGAACACACAACGTAAGCAGTCATGAAAAACAATTGCTCCTTCACAATCTTCTTTCACGAAGCCCAATTTCATACATTACACGGCAGCAAATCCTGGCCACTGAGCGGCAATCGGGTGGAAAAGCCAACCCTTTTAGCACGTTGGCACGGAACGCTTTATTGGTGTCCCCACCCTGTTGCGAAACAATTTTCGGGCAACCTGATTTCAGCAACAATCTTCTGAAATCTGATTGTGATGCAAGAAACATCAACCGGGGTGACAAAAAAAAGACAGGGAGAGAGAGGAGAGATCACAGCACAAAATCTGAGAGATTAATTATTTCAGCAATTTAGTGGGCAGGCAGCCTTACGGATGTACCTCGTGAACACTCAAGACGGGTGTGATTGATACACATCACCCTGCGAATGACAAAGTTCACCAGTATTTCCTTATGACTTGACGCCAGGGGGGCGGGGTGGGGGAATCCTGGCAGCACACCCTACACGAGAAACTTGGCAAACCAGGCCAATCTAATACAGGGATTTCAGACGTAAGGCCCAGGGGGCCAGAACTGGCCCATCCATGGCTCTTACCTGGTTCTGTGGCCACATTCCTGCCAACTAAGGGGTCCAAAGCGAGGTCACGGTCCTCTGTGCTCAGCCTGCAGCCCCGGGGATGCTGTCCCAGCTGACACACAGGTGATTCCCTGCTGGGGCCTGTTGGAGGCCAGCATCACCACCGGATTTGTGTCCTCTCATGGGGTGGCTGAGTTTGGCCCATGGGGGTGTGTTTCTTCCACACAGCAGGGGCCCAGTCCTACCACTAAGCAGACAATCCAGCAGCCAGGCATCCCTCCCCTGGCAGCCTTCTGCTGTAGGCAGTGTGGGTAGTCTCTGGCTCTGCCGGTTCCTAGGTAGCCTGGGGTCTCTGCCACACATGTGGTCTTGTGCACGTGATGCCTGCACTGCCATGGTGGCTCAGGGGCAGGGGGGAGCTCGTGGCCGCCATTCAAATAAACCCACTGAATAGTCCCCGCTTGGCAGGGGATATGAGAAACATTTATTTCCCTCTCCTGAAATATTAGAACTAAGGGATATGGATGGCTTGGAGGACCATCCGGCAGCAGTGTGAGTCAACAGTGCGTCTGTCAAGGCAGTTTACGGCATATTAAAAAGACAGAGGGACACTTTCTTCATTGCATAATGAAATTCTAAAAATTAAACCAACTCTCCATCCAGCACCTAATTTGGTTTATTGACTATTTCACACAATCTCTCTGAGTCAGTCAGTCAGTCCCTGCCTGTGCTTGTGCCTTTGAGACAGAGTGAGTGTCTCAGTAAGTTATTTACTTGGCCCAACACAAAGAAAACAGTAACACAGAGGCGCCTCCCTAAAAGCCATTCATTCCCCACAAATTGTCATTTCAAAAGCCATGTTTGCTCCGTATAAAGAGTCTTACTTCCGGCGCACTAAATGCCTCTCCGGAGTCACACTTCCCCCAAAAAGTAGCACATAAGGGTTTGGGGATGGCAAGGCTACCCGTTGAAAAATTAGCTAAATATTTCAGCGCAAGCTGTCTACTCTGGAGCGGAATAGGAAGCTACGCCCCTCCGGGACACATTCCCCCCCAGCATCGCCATCTTCTGCGAGGAAATAGATGGCTGCAGCATCCAGGCTGGCGAAGGATGTTTGCTCCCTACGGAACTTGAAACAGGATTGGGGGAGAACAACAGGAAGCAGGAGTCTCTGTGGCTCCAGGGACCCTGGCCGTGCACTTTAACTGTGCTCCCCAAATGCAGTGTGGTCCGGGCTTTGTGAAGCTCTCCCAATCAGTTCCTCAGACTTGGCTTTATTGGTTATGTTCTGAGCAGCAAGGGGTCCAGCTAGATCTGAAACTGTTCCTGTGACTCTCATTGTGCAGGACTGGGAGGAAAGACCTTGGAGCTGCTTCCCCCCCCCCCCCCATCCCTCTGCTCCAGCATTATCATGGACAGCACAGCTGCTGGGGGGAGAGAAGACTAGGCCCCCTGCAAGCAGAATTTCCAACCTTGTGTGTTTGTGTGTATATGTGTGTGTGTGAAGCCTCTAGACACAGAGGACAGAATCTCAGAAACCTGTAGGAGATAAAGAGATATTTGAGACGGAAGGCCTAAAGACACACAATGCTGGACAGTTTGAGACCCGTCAATTAAACCGATTACAAATCTAAATTTTAATCTTGACGCAGGCTAATCTTATATCTATCCTGTCAATAGAATAAAAGGCTGGAAGCCTCTCGTTTTGGGTGCTGCAAGCATACTCTCAGGGCACTGTACATATTCCAAAGAAACATCTCCTTCGTGGCTTTCTGTCCTGCTACCCCCAAGTTCTAAAGCAGTTTACAAAACAAATGTAACGTTCTGTATAAACCGGTATGACCCATGAATGGCAACATTGCAAACAAGGCTATATCCTTCTAAATTCAGGCGGCTTAAAAGGACATATATCTATTTAGGATCGCACCGTGACACATTTCAGAAGCTTTTAAGGCCAACGATCAAACAAAACATGTCTCAGAACAAGCAAGTGTTGTGAAAAGGTTTTCAAAAGCAGAAAACTTTGTTGTTAGGAATCACCACAGAGGAGGAATACAAATTGTATTTCTTAAATAAAACATGGAACAAAGTTTGGTCTGAAGGCATGTGAAGGTTTCATAAACAATAACACGTGATTCTTGGTATTTTAGCTGTTTTAATGCGGATTTTTGGGATACAAAGATCTGCTCAAACAGCTATAAGAAAGAAGAAGAGTTGGTGTTTATACCCTGCTTTTCTCTACCAGAAGGCATCTCAAAGCGGCTTACTGTCGCCTTCCCTTTCCTCTCCCCACAACAGACATCCTGTGAGAGAGGTGAGGCTGAGAGAGCCCTGATATTACTGCTCCGTGAGAACAGCACTATCAGGGCTGTGAAGAGCCCAAGGTCACCCAGCTGGCTGCATGTGGGGGAGCATATGGAGGATTTCGATTCTGGGACCACCAGGTGGGTTTTCTCGACCAACCTGACCTGGAAGGTGTGCACGGCTCCCTCACTTTCATTCTTCTGGGGCATTTAAAGGCAGTTTCTTTTGATTCATGCAGTCCTGAATTTTGATTTTTAAATCTTGGTTCTAATATTGATGCACTCCAAGTATTTTATTTACAGTGCAGGCCAACTTGAGTGCCGTAAAGAAGAAAGGCAGTTAATAAATTAAAATAAATACAGGGGTTTTCAGGCGATGAGTTGGTGAATTGGCCTTGCAAAGTGGCTCCCTTTATGTGCTGCACTTAATTTCTGGCTGGGCACGGACTGCAATATTTTCCACCGGCTTTGGAGCTGTCTTTGTGCATGATCTCACACTGCAGTGTTTTATTTAGCTTTTAATTGGCTTCGTTCCGGGCAGGAGTCTGAAAAACAGGGGCTATCACCCCTGATCACCAACCAAGCCCTGCTGCTTTCCAACACCCAAGTATCCCTTTTCCTTTCCCTAAAATACTTGGGTGTTGGAAAGCAGCAGGGCTTGGTTAGAATTTCCTACCAGGGAAACATGGCTCTCATTTCTGAACTGCATCTTTCCATAGCTTTCACGGATAAAAACTGGCTTTATCGCGCAAACATAATTGTTCATATTTCAGCAAAAGACAAATCCTGCGCCAGACGGGTTACTATAAAATGACAGACTCGAGGTAGGCTTTCCTTGGGGTCCCTAAAGAGCTGTTTGCTTGCTTTGGTAAGAGTGGCTGGCTGGAGCAAACAGGCCAGATCTGAGCACACTTTCCAAGGCCGACTTGCTGATGGAGTCCCAAAATAGAATTCTGAGAGGAAGTCTTTGGGAGAAGACAAAGATGTGACGAATCAGGAAAGAACCACCGACTACTGCTCCAAATCTCAGCAACGCACAGAGAGCCAGAGAGCCAACTTTCCAGAATGAACATTAATGCCACCTATGGAAGGAAAGAAAACAATCACCCCACCTAGCTCAATCTGAGCACCTATGCTGTTGTCGAAGGCAGCCTGTGATGGGAGAGAGAGTCTTTCCCATCCCATCTGAGATGATCCTTCCAAATGTTTAGCAAGAAACACTTATTTCCAACTCTGTATTTCAGAAGCCTCTTAGTACAGACTGTACTTTGGTCTCTTAGCTGCGAATAACGACACGGAGGAAATCTTCTCCTTTTAAATCTGCACTTTAGGAATCTTACAAGGCACCAGAGCAATGCTGATTTTACCAGATAGCCCCAGAGATCACCGGAGAAGGATCTACTCTCTCACCAATGCCAACTCTCTTGGTTTATGTCTCCTTTGGAGTCACCAGAAATTAAAACAAAGACCAGAGACCCTTTTTCCCTTTTGACTTGGGATACAAAGGCAAGGAGCCTGTTGCCAAATTCATTTTGGCTGGAAAGACCAGGCACTTTGAACAAAAAGCCACATATTTTTTTTCCCGACAAACTATCCCAGAAATACAAATCCAACCAAGGACAAAACTTGAGGAAACATTGCTAGTGTCATGCCCAAGAACAATGGAAGCATCGCAAGTAGGTTCAGTTTGAAGAAGAAGAGTTGGTTCTTAGATGCCGCTTTTCTCTACCCGAAGGAGTCTCAAAACAGCTGACAGTCGTCTTCCCTTTCCTCTCCCCACAACACACACCCTGTGAGGCGGGTGAGGCTGAGAGAGCCCTGATATTCCTGCTCAGTCAGAACAGCTTTCTCAATGCCATGGCGAACCCAAGGTCACCCAGCTGGCTGCATGTGGCGGAGTGGGGAATCAAACCCGGCTTGCAAGATTAGAAGTCCCCACTCTCAACCACTACACCATCTGTTACCATGGGTAAACTTGTCTTCCAACTTTAATGCCAAAAAAGAGCCACAACATCAAACGTGAGAGGAGCACAAGCAACTCACTGTATATTGCATTACTGTTTCACAACACAAAACCATGACAAATGCCAACAGCAAATCATTCAGACCAACTGCCACTGCTGCAATTCAGGAACTAGAACGATAAATAAAATGCGGAATCATGTTAAGAGAAAACAAGAAACAGGAAGGTCGTGTAAAAAAAGCAAGGCGAGAGAACCAAAGCCTGGAAGCCAAGTGCTTCCTCCCAGATTCTTTGGGTATTATGTCAAAGTCATGCGAGCGAGTGAGGCTTTTCCTTGCAGGATGGCAAGGAGGAGAACGGATGACGTAATGGCCTTCGTGTGGCTTTTTTTGCTGTGTGTGCAAGTCCCTCCCCAGCGCTTGGTGAATCACAACTGGAGGACTCTTATTTACAAACATTGGGCCCCACTTCACCACATCCCACAGTGCTCTGGATGTCGCTGGCATTGATTTCATGCACGCAGCAGCTCTGGCAATGTTGCGGGAACACATCATCTCCACAGCACTTGGTTAGTATTAATTTACTAACCTGCATCTTCAAACTGGGCTGGAAGGCCGGGAAGTCTTAATATTTGGCCTATTGTTAATGGAATAGCAGCTGCAAAAGCAGCAAAGGTGAAACAGGTCTCTGAGGACAGGAAGGTTATACCCGGGATGGGAATAAGCAGAGCACACGGGCACCTAAATCTTCCTGCTTCCCAGGCACAAGGATCATATCTTTAGGTGCTCTGCTAAGGTGGGAGGGCGTATGCCAGCCCTGTGAGGCGGCATGAACTACGGAGTTAAACCAAACAGATCTACCGATGTGTAAGAAGTACAGAGGCAAAACAAGTGAGATGTTGCTTATTTATTTATTGGCTTCTTTTCTAACTGGATAGCTGTGATGGACTTAAGAGGCTCCCAGCCAGGTGGAGCCCCCCGCAGGTGAATTTTTGCATCAAACCGAGTACCCTGACAAGTACCGCTTTCACCCCCAACTATCAGCCCTGGCGGCTAGAATTTTACCGAGGTTCATGAGAAAAATGACCAGACAGGGGGAAAAAGCAAGCCAACTGTCCACAGTTATGCCCAATCAGACCTTATGCCAAATTAGAACATAGGCCTGAAGTCCTTCTTTCATCCTGTTCATAGGCTTGCCAGGAGAGGTGGCATATAAATCTAAATGGTAAATGCATTTGATCCGTGTGCACAGCTGAGCCCTGTGGGAAAGAGGGTAGGTGCTTCAGAACTCTCCCCCGGTACTTCCCAGGCCCTCATGAATTACAGATGCCTCCCACCTACCTATATGCTTCACAGCCCTATGAGGCAAGCAAGTCTTGCATTTGTCCCCCTTCCTGGAGCCTCAACGGTATTTGTGAAAGAGCAGTGGCTCAACGCCAAGGACAAAGGAAAAGCCACCGCAAAGTCAGTCGTGAAAAAAGAAATAACAAAGGCAGCGAGGAGCATACACCAATTTCCAGAAATCGAGGTTTGGCTTTGGCTCGCGTGGTGTGCGTGCACATCTGTGCTTGTACGGGTACAAGTGGAATTGGGAGCTAGCCTAGGACGGCTGTACCAATATCAGCGGTGTTTGGAAAGAGGCTGAAGGCTGGCTTCTGGGAAGGTCACCGAGCTCTCCGCAGTCAGATATCAAAGCACTTTAAGCAATGACCATTTTGTATCCCTAAAGCTGCAAACCAAAGGCCAGGGAGAGAACTGGGATTCATCCTGCACTCTATCCACCAGGGGAGCCTTTCCTATAAGCATGCTACCACAAGTATTTCAGAATTTTTTATTTTATTTTATTTATTAAATTTATATCCCACCTCTCCCGGCAAGTCGGCTCTGGGCGGCTTACAGAGTAAAAAGGGCCTAGTAGCCCCAATCCAATAAAGCTATAAAATCAAACACACTCCCAAACCTGATATTAACAACTAACAATATAACAGCAACAAGACGGGGGGCAAAACGCACGATACCTCCCAATAACTCCCCCCCCACTGCCCACATCCCGCCAAGAGAGTGACACACGATGTTGTAAACCGGCTGTCAGATGTACTTGCCATGCATCTAAGCTCGGCAGTTGCTGTAGGGTGGGACCCACAGATCGAACCCCGGTAACTCCCTGGTTGTTTTGATAGCCCACCTTGCAAGACAAGTTGTCTTTACATTTTGAAATTCCAAGAGCCACTTTTCAGGGAGAACGTTGAGGGATTTCTAAAACACTTACAGAGCGCCACTTTTTCATTCAGCGAGAGGGGCAAGGGGCAGAAGTAATCTGATTCTGGGAAGTGAACTTTACCAAATAGAGGAGGAGGAGGAGGACATGTGGACATGAACAGGGGATGTCTTAGCAGGCCATGGGTTTTGCACAAGGTCTGGCAATGATTTTCAACATCGGGGTTTGGGGCAGCATTACAAGGCCTTGAACTTCAGATCAAAAAGGCATGGGAAGACGTCATGGCCAGGCTGGCAGATCAAAGCCGACTGCAGATGACGCTTAACCATCAACAAATGGACAGAAGCGAATAAGCGAACAAACACAAAATTTCACCTCCCTTCCAGCAGAGGACAAGAACAGACACGCAACAAAGCTCAAAGTGACCTAGGCTCCCCCTAGTCCCTTTTAGGAAATGTCCCGCTCCAGAAAAGCTGAAATGTGTGTAACAACCCCAGCCTGGCAACAAACCCCAAAGCACCCGGCCCGGTTTCTGAATTCTTGGCCTGTTTGTAATGGCAACGAAATCCGTGTTTACAGACATGCCTATACTGAAGGGCTATATATACAAAAACTAAAGACGGGCGCTTGCAGGCCAGCTTGCTCTCGGAGGTGACAGGAAGTGACGAGAGGGTTTAGCTACATGCCCGTTTGGGTTCAAGGTGGAGGCTTTTATTTACACCAAAGGCAAAGGGGTCACTGACGGATGACGCCTCACCATTCCCTGCTCACTGCTAAGCCAGGGCTGTGAGCATGGAGCCAGCAACACTTTCCCCACTGGAGCTGAGCCCTCAGCAGCAATTAAATTCTCTCCCTGTCCTTGCCTTTTGTAATAGACGGAACACGGTTTGCTCTTAGGGTGTTCTGCCCTCTCCGGACATCAGTCCCCTTTACATGGCTCAGAGCTGACCCTGCCTTATGAGACGGTCACTGGATTTATTTATTTATTTTTGTGCATGTTTGCTGCCTTGTCGCTCCTGACTTGCTGGACTCCTGCGGAATGTATGGACAGCCGGTTCAGAAAGCAGTTGCTGAGAAACCATTTTCAAGTTTAAGAAATCAGATGTTTTAAAGTGGCCAGCGAGCATTCAGTTTTTTTGTCCGCTAATCGATTCACTGGGGGATACAATTCTACACAATCCCAGTTTAGTCCCTCACGCCCCTCTCTCCACCCTGAGCCCACACTTGGCCAGCAGCTCTACATAATCAGTGAGGACCCTGTGAATGGGGGTGACCCCCCCCCCCCACGCACGCCTCTCTCACAACCACTGGCTGCTCTCCCAGGTGGATAGATTCAAATGGGTAGCCGTGCTGGTCTGAAGTAGCACAATAAAATCAGAGTCCAGTGGCACCTTTAAGACCAACAAAGATTTATTCAAGGCGGGAGCTTTCGAGGGCAAGTCTGAGGAAGAGGGCCTGCACTTGAAAGCTCACGCCTTGAATAAAGCTTTGTTGGTCTTAAAGGTGCCACTGGACTCTGATTTTATTGTGCTCTCCCAGGTGTTCTCCTCTTCAGCCAATTTCCAATCCACCAATTAGGTTGACTGAGCAAAAGGACTCAGGGAAAGAGGATAAACTGTAATGGGCAGGTACTGGGGGGCTGGCTTCGGGGCACCTTCCCCCTGCATGCCCATTTTCCTTTGAAAAACTGTGCCCCTTACTTCTCGATTTGCAATTGCAGCTGACCTGGGTTTAAACCGGCGTTGCCGTCATGCCTCGTTTGAACCTCACGAGCTCTGGCTTCCAGAGTACGCGTCATGCAGAGTGTAAAACGCCCCAGGAACGGAGTGGGTACAGGAGCTTGCTTTCTGTTGTCGAGCCCCTCGGGGGCCATCTGAATCCAAGCCGGCTCGAGAGAGCCGTGACAGATTGCACAGCGCCACAGGCCACGGACCCTAGCAGGCAGCGTGACAGCCTTAACTACGCCAGAAAGATGGAGGGGAGAGAAGCACGGCGCTACGCCTCCGCTCTTAATTATAGGCTTGCGACAAAATTCACGGAAGCTCATGCTGGAATAAAGGTGGCCGATCTTTAAGGTGCTGCTGGGCTTTTGTTTCTTTTTGCGGCAAGGGACTAACAGGGCCACCCTTCTGCAAACGCCAGCCTTCTCACCTTTCACAGAAACCCTTCAGTTGTAGAGAAGGGGAGAGGGATTCAGCACTGGACCCCATGTGCCCGAGTTTGGAAACCTGAGGGAACCCACCTGCCTTTTGGGTGCACACCTGGGAACTCTCTCTTTTAAACATAATCAGGTTTTGAACGATAGCGCGTATCCTACCAAATTAGGCTCCCAACAGGCTATCAAGCTACATCCTATACATTACAAGGACCCAGCCCCCCAATTAACGCAGAATATCAGCTCCAGTACTTTCTAAATGCTTACCGTTGCTGTAGGTGTAGGGCGACTCAGATGCTCCATCCTGAAGGCTCTCCAGGATTTCTCCCTTGCCCACGTCACTGTCTCCCACCAGCAAGAACTTGAGCAGATAATCATAGCTCTTGACCGGGCTGCCCTGGGTCCCCATTTTCCCTCTCATCAGCGAAGAGGTGTCATCTGCATGCTAAAGTCAGGTGGCACAAGAGGATAGGAAACTTTCCGGGGAAATCGCGGGAGAATCAGGAGCATGGAAATCTTTCCAAAGGAGAATGACGATGCTTGTCACAGCAAGCCTCCCATCCTTGGAACGGAATCTTCTGTCAAAATACGGCAGGATCCTAAAGAGGAGAGGTGAGGAAAAGACGGCCTTTGTAATCTAGCGCCTTCTAAATAATCAGGATGAAAATTCACAGTTTAAATTCTCTTGGCTGCCAGACACCTGGGGCTAATGCCACGACTGTACCTTTATTTACATGCGCACGCAGGGTGTTGCCAACCCTCAGGGCGGGGGTGGAGGGGGGGGGACCCATCCCCTAGTTCATCTAGCCGGAAAGAATTGGCCTCACCAATATAAACACGGGCAATGAGTTCAGCTGAGTGTAAGCCTAGCCACTCCCAGATCAAGGCTGAGATCATTCCCAGATCAAAGACCTGGACTCCACCTGCAATGCAACGCTGCAATTTTTATCTGCAAAAAAATTGCCACCTTCTTACACCCTCTTTCAACACTCCCTTCCTCGGTCCGCAGCCCCACAGCTCTTGAGAACCGTGACTGGAGCACGCATGTTAAGGGAAAGGGATTGTACCAATAAAGTGGCTAATTAGAATTCTGAAGCCATCAACACAATATTCATTTCCTCCTTCCACCCAACCTTTCTTCTCTCCCTCCACGGAAAAGAGAGCAGCGTGCTCCTGGAAAGAGGGGGGTATTCAGAGAACAGCGCATTTTCATTAATCAAATCTTAACCGTCGCCCTTTTTACATTTCCAAACAGGGCCGTTAACAAGCAGCCTCAAAGTGAACTGATCCTAGCCTTTCAGGGCAGGTTTATGAGAACGGCAAGGGCTGACGTGGATGATTGTCTTGCTAGCACAAAAACAAAAGGAGGTTCGGGAATAGCAAGGAGGAAAAGAGTATTATGTAACATGCCTTGTGCAAGGGAGAGGATCCAGAAAAGGACCCAGAAGCAGGGGGAAGGAATCAGTCACATCAGGAAAGACATCAGAGTCCAGTAGCACCTTTAAGGCCAACAAAGATTTTTTCAAGGCATGTTGGTCTTAAAGGTGCTACTGGACTCTGATTTTATTGTGCTACTTCAGACCAACCCATTTGAAACTATCTGTAAGGAAAGAAGTCAGTGATGGTACACAGCCAGGACAAATGGGAGGAAGGGTTGTATCGATATGGATCTAGGCTGCTGCTTACCAGAAGACATACCTCAGAGCTAAGCATCAGGAAGAGAAAAGGGCAGGAAGACAGAACATTTAGGGGAGTTAATGGAAGATGCTGTCAATACGCCTTTAGAGCCACCTTTGTCTAATCAAACATTAACTGTCCACACACAATTAAAAGCAAGACAGGAATGCTGATGAAGACTGCTATTTGTCAGTGTGAATCTACAGTGGCAATCTAGCGGTCCGACATCGAAGATAAGGACCTAAAAGCAGCAGTTGGGAGATCGAGGACATAAATTAGGCCACACAAAGCCAGACCCTAAGTGCCCAGGGCAATAAGGAAGCTAAGACAAATGAATTGGGGGGACAGGACAGAAAGGCAAATGAAATAAGACTGGGGGGATGAGAAAGAAGGGGTGGTGGCTGATATTACGGTCCCCCTTCCTCAGGGCAGATTCAACCCTACACACACAATTGTCACTTGACAGCAGCTATGTGAGGTTAGGACTTGCATGTCTAAAAAAGCCCCAGAGGATCATAACAAGCCCTCTAACAGAAGGTTAAAGGAGGGGGGGGGGTAGTTCTTAGAGCATCTCAAGCAGATTGCACAGAGAAGAGGCTTTCCACATTCAGGGACTGCCAGTCTAGCTGGTGGACTCATTCTGACACCCCCCCCCCCAATTGCTATTCTTCTTCAAGTGTAGGGGGAGGCTCTATAAATCAGGGGAGTTAACCTGTGGTCCTCCAGATTCCATGGACTACAACTCCCATGAGCCCCTGCCAGCAAATGCTGGCAGGGGCTCATGGGAATTGTAGTACATGGACATCTGGAGGACCACAGGTTGACTACCCCTGCCATAAGTCAAACTCAGCTGCCTTGGCAAAAATGTTATCTGCAAATATACATATTTAAATACATGAACATGTTTAGTTTCACAAAATCCCCCCTAATAGTGTTATTTCTGGAAGGAAACTGGAAAGGGGGAGTTTTCTGCAATCTCTCACCCACACGCCTGCCACAGTTTTGGAGGGGGGTAGTCATTTTGACATCCATCGCATTTTCTTTCAAGCATGCGTGTGTGGGGTGGGGGTGGAGTTGAGTCATGTTGAGCTACCCCAGGAAAAATACAAACAATATATGTAGGCATGCATAATTAACACACACACACACAAACACTACATTCTGCATAAACAGCAACAAATATGACACTTTCATGCATTGCAATAATTTGGCATACACAAATTATTATGCATATATATAAGATAGGATGGGATAAATGATGGTTTGCATTTTTGGGTATCACTAAGCCACTGTTCACCTTCATTTACTGGGGTTTAGGCGCCCACTTCAAACTACGGTTTTGCATACCTGTTTGCCTGCTAATCACAAATTATGGTTTGCTTTATTGGAGAACATTCTAAGAAGCTTTTTACCTCCCTTTACCATGGTTACACTTGTGTCTGAACCATATTTCTTGTCAATTCTGCAGTTTTGGGCAGGGAGAAGATTAATGCAAGAATAAATTGACACGCAAGTACCAAATCTGAATGTATAAATGTGTGCATGTGAAATTACATGGCAATTTTGCTTAAAATGTCAGATGCATCACATACCAAATGTATAAGATTAATATATATATCTTTTAACGTTATTTATTGCTAAGGGCCTAAAGCCACTGGACACACACACATATTAAATATCCATGAGGTAGGATGGTTAATATGTATAAAAATAGAGAGAGCTACGGCTATTTGATTTTAAGGTGTATATACATTTTAGAACATAGTAAGTTAACCTTAATTTACTGCAGCTTAAGAATCCACTGAGGTTTTTCATACTTGTTTGTCTGCCAGTCTTAAAGTATGATTTGCCTTTTTGAATACTGAAACCACTATTTGGTTATTGAAACCATTGTTGCTATTGCTTTTACTCAACTCTATGAATTACAGGCATGTCTAAACCAAGCCATTTTCTCCCCTCAATTCTGCAGTTTTGGGTAGGGAGAAGATTAATAAAAGAATAAATTGGCATGCGAGTGCTAAGAATGAATGTATAAATGCATATGTACATGTGTGTATATATATATATGTGCATAATGTATACATGTGTATACATATACATATGTGCATACAGACACACACACATATATATCTGTCCTGTTGAATTTGCAGTTTTGGGTGGGGAGAACTGCAAGAATAAATGGGCTTTCAAGTGCTAAGAATGAATGCACAAATGCACATGCGTGTATGTGTACATAATTTATACACATTTATACATATACCTACGTGCATACACACACACATATATATCTCCTCTTAATTCTGCAGTTTTGGGTGGGGAGATGATTAATGCAAGAATAAATGGGCATGCAAGCACAAATAATGAATATACAAATGCACATGTATGTGTGTGCATATACATGCAAAATGTATACATATGTATAGGGCTGCGATGGGTCGGACATGACTTCGCAACTAACAACAACAAATACATATACCTAGGTGCAAATATACGCACACACACACACACCTCCCCTTGATTCTGCAGTTTTGGGTGGGGAGATGATTAATGCAAGAATAAATGGGCATGTGAGAAGAATAAATGTGAATCAGAGAAGGCTCTAAGAATAAATGTACAAATGCACATGCAAGAATTTCTAATTTAAAACATAATTTACACACGTGTGTATCTATATGCACCCCCTTTCCCCCCTACCTACAATAACATATCATTTGTTTCCAACAATGCACTGTTTTTAACAATGTTTTATTATCTCAATATTTTCATGTAGCAATACTCTTGCGTTTTTTCACGACACATATCGATTCATAACTTTTATAACGGATGGCAGTTTCCATAGATGTATTATCCACATGGGTCAACTGACCGAATAAACATACTGCCTGTCTGTCTGCCTAGATGCACATATAGACTAAGGTGACCAGATTGTTCCACTTTTGCAGGGACATCGGGGGGGGGGGGCACCTGGCAAATTGTACTCATGTCGCAAGTAAAAAATATCTATATCACAATACTATTATTGCATTCCATGAAAAATCTTTGTTGCTCCATATAGACCAAATTTTTAATCAAGAACACCCCCCCTCCCGCTTTAACAATGTTAAAATCCGGTCACCTTAAAACACACACACACACATTTTGCATGCCCATGGCCCCACTCCCAGCCCAATCGCCCCTCCCTGTCCCTGACACGCATGAGGCACGTGTGAATGCCCCCCCTCCTCCTCCCACCTACCTACGGGTTCCGAAGGCGGGGCGGAGGAGTAGGAGGGAGGCGAGCACCTTGGAGGGACAAGGCCCCGTCCCTGCCTGCGTGCTTGGCTGTGGGGAGGACTCAATTTAGGGGGGGGGGGTGAGAGAAACGTCATTCTTGACTCCCCCCCCGAAAAAAAAGACGGGGGCTGCGTCAACCGCCCCCTGGTGAGGTGGAAACGGCGGGGCGGGGGGAGAAAGGAGGGCCACCGACGACGCCCGGCAGACTCACCGCGGAGGGACCGGCCTCTGGAGCGCGGCTGCTGCGACGCCACCGCCACCGCCGGGGACTCCGGACTCCGAGCCCCACAGGCCGCCGCCGCCTCCCCCTCCGCCGCCGCGCCGCCCCATAGGCCGCTGCTCACGCCGCTCCGCCACAACGCCCGCCTCCCCCGCCCGGGGAGCTGCGCGGGTTGGCTGCCCCTCCCCGCCCCGCCGGCCAATCACGAGCTGGAGAGGAGGGGGTGTCGCCCGCGAAGGCCACGTCCGTGAGAGGGGAACTACTGCTCCCGGCAGGCGCCGCGCCGCGCCGCTGTGGGCCGGCTGCTGAGACGGCGCGGAGCAGCCTGGGCTTTGTAGTGCGGGCGTTTCTGAGGGAGCTGGGAGGAAATCGGAGAGGGCTTTTTTTTTTTTTGTTGGTAGCCTCTCTCGCACGGACACTCCCCAGGACCTTATGGGCAGGAATAAAAAATAATAACGCACCGGGGCATTTGATGAAACTGGCTCCTGTCTTATCCCTCAGTCTATAAACCATATAGAATATATAAATAAAATAAATAAACACGTTTTCTGAGATGCAAATTGGATTCCCATTCTGCACAGGTGGGATAATCCACTCTGATGTGCTTTTGCAAAACAGGAGGTCCTGCTTCCAAAATGCATCGAAAGTGCATTATCTGGCATGCATGGAACAAGTTGCAGGAAAATAAAGTCTGTTGAAGGTGCATAATGCAACATTTGCGGAATAAGTTGCAGGAAAACCTGCTTCTAAAGTACATTGAGAGTGCAGAATGCGGAGCAAGCTTTGCTTGGTTACTCAGAAGTCCCATGCAGGAGAGTCCGGAGTTGTTCCTACAGTGCAATGTTGTATCAGATTATAAAGAAGAAATTCCCACGCATTTTAAGGCACTCCTCACCAATAGTGCCTTGTTGCAGTCTCCACGTGAAACCCCAAGTGTGTTTACTCAGAAGTAAGCCAACCCCCCCCACCTTTGGAATGGGATTTCCTCTAAATAAGCATGCCTAGAAGCAGAGTCTTATTTATTCATTTATACCCCACTTTTCTCCCCAGCAGGTACCCAAAGCACCTTATTGTTACCATAACAAGAATGGGGGACTTCCAAAGATTATCAAGCAAGGATTCGCACCTGGGTCCCTGGCCCCTGGCTGACACTGTGACTCACACCACACCACACCACACCAACCACACTACTTAGCTTGTATTGCAATAAAGAGTTAAAATAACCAGGCCTCAACACATTGTGGGATTTTGTTGTAAGAGCTGGTCAGGACAAGCTGACCAAACCAATGCTTGGAGACATGTAGATAAATGGCATTTCGGAACAAAGAACATTTGTTGTTGTTTGCTTTTGACTCATGACAATGACACATCCTGAGCAATGAAGGCTTAAAGATGAAGATTCAAAGGACGTGTTGAAAGTTATATCCCTCCCCATGTCAATTTCTCTATGAATTATCTCAAAAATGACAACAAAATGACATTCATTTTGCTTACTGGCAGCAGAACCATTTCCTTCTTATATAGTTTGGAATCTGCCATCTTGTCATAGTGGTTAAAAGCAGTGGCTTCTAATCTAGAGAGCCGGGTTTGAGTCCTCCTCCTCCTCATGCTGCCAGCTGGGTGCCCTTGGGCTAGTCACAGTCCTGTTAGAGCTGTTCTCGCAGAGCAGCTCTATCAGAGTTCTCTCAGCCCCACCTGCTTCCCAGAGAGCCTGTTGTGGGTAGAGGAAGGTGATTGTAAGCCACTTTGAGACTCCTTCAGGTAGTGAATAAGGTAAAGGTAAAGGCTAGTGGGGTATAAAATCCGTATCTTTTTCTGTGCGAGGTTCTGGACAATGTGAGGATCTCTTGAGCAAGGATATGCCCTGACAGAGTTACCACACATCTGTTATTTTTAAATCACGCCCATTTCAAACCCACATCTAACACTTAACTGGATGATTCGCCATCAGCCCACCCACACAGTCTTCTCCCTGGCTAGGGGACACCCCCCAAGCGTGCAGGAAAACTTTTATAAATAAACCAGGACAAAAAAAGTTGGAAACATTCCTGTTAAGGTCTGAGGAGGTTTGAACACATGCCACATGGGAGGAAATGGCTGAGCCAGTGAAGGGAAAACAAAGAGAAGAGAGGAGAAATCAATCAGAGAGTCGGAAGGGATCTCCAGAGTCATCTAGTCCAACCCCCTGCGGAATGCAGGAAACTCACAACTACGTGCGCATCCCCCCACAGTGACCCCAATTCCATGCCCAGTTGAAGCCCCCCCCCCAAAAAAACAGAAGCCCTATGGAAAAGGGGGATAGAGCCTACAGCTCCCCTAAGCCCACCTTTCTCAGGCACCATCCACCAAATCTCCAGAATCTCTCAACCTGCGAGTTGCTGAACTAGAAAGCGGGGGAAGAAAAATTAAAAGTCGCCCACCCTACTCTGAAGAAAAGTAATTCTAGACAAGACTTTGCAGTACAAGGGCACAGCAAAAATCACCTGGGGCTTCTTAGTAATTGGTTTCCAGCCTGCTTGCTTACTTTCTGTTACCTCCCTGCCGGATTACCTCTCGGGAATTAATGGTTAATTATCAGGCCTCGTTCCTACGGAGGGGCTTCTTGCTTTGTGGTCTGGCAAAGCAAGTACTGGGTTATCATTGTCATAACGCAGTCGCCAAAAAACACACAGCGATCCATAAGTAAAAAAAGGGAAAATAGCACATGCAGACACACTTGCAAGGGAATGAGAGCATTTCGTTGGGTACGGCTTGGCGAATGTTTCAAGGGCCTGAGGCAGGGGCACAAGAGAGAACAGAGCATAATGGAGTGAAATGGAAGGAGAAGAGAGAGATTAACGTTTGGATCAGTGCCCTAAGACGGGGATCCTCAACCTGTGGTCCTCCAGATGTTCATGGACTACAATTCCCATGAGCCCCTGCCAGCATTTGCTGGCAGGGGCTCATGGGAATTGTAGTCCATGAACATCTGGAGGACCACAGGTTGACTATCCCTGCCCTAAGATACCTGACAGCCCAGGACGTTTCTAAAATTGCAGGGGTGGCCAAACGGTGGCTTTCCGGGTGTGCGTGGACTACAATTCCCATGAGCCCTTGCGACACCGAGACAGAACCCAGAGGACGCGTCCGCCCTGTTCAGCATTCCTTTCCTCTGCCGTCTGAAAACCAGTTGTAATTGCAGACAAACCCTGAAGACGGGCAACCTGAGTACAAACTGAGCGAATGAAATGCCCATTTCACAGTCAGTGGCTGGCGTTGGAGAGGAAAGAACAAGAGCCCCCAGCTGTTTTTGGGGACTTGCTGGGACTGATTGGACTGCTCACGGCCTTCAGCGAGACCCCACAGGTTAGATCCAAGTAGCTTCTCTACTTGGAAGATGGCATGCATGGACAAACACCGCACGGCCCATCTGGTAATAAAGAGGAGGAATGGGCAAGAAACGGCCCTTCAAGAAAGAGGAGAGGAAGAAGTAGAAAAGTTGGGTTTTGTAACCCTCTTCCCACTCCCCGAGGGAGTTGTAAAGTGGCGCACAATTGCCTTCCCTTCCTCTCCCCACAACAGACACCCTGGGAGGGAGGTGGGCCTGAAAGAGCTCGGAGGGAACTGTGGCTGGCCCAAGGTCACTCAGAGTGGGGAATCAAACCCAGCTCTCGGGATTTAGAGGCTCCTGTTGCACCTCTGTGTGAGTCCGGGACTCCCCTCTTAAAACTCTGGAAACAGGGATACCGAAGGCATCAGACTGAATCTCCCGTATTAATTCAGCCCAAAATAAATGGCTTTGGGAATAAGGGACATGGAGGGAAAGCCGTAATTCGGAAAATGTGACGCTCCCTGTTTTCCTCTTGCGGAGTTTGAAGGCTTTATCAAGCGTCAGGCCGGCTCAGGCCTAGCGCCAAGGTAGCTGCGAGCAGGGGAAAGTCACTCCCATCAATATGGAAACCGTCGTCTGCAAACAGAGTTTGCAATCAGGACATCACTGCGGCACTCCGGAGAATCTGCACTCTTTCGGGCTGAGCCAAAGGGAACAACAGGCTGGGGAGCGACGGGTTTGAACAGCCCTCGGCTCCTGCCTCCCTTCACCCCCACCCTCCAAGAAGCTCTCCGGCGGCCTGATCTCTATGCCCACAACTGGGAGTCGGAACGACAAGCAAAGCTATCCCGTGGCGCATGCTAATGAGCCCCCCTCCCCGCTCCCCACCCACCCAGTTCTGCAGACCCTTCTTCTTCCTGACAAGAGAAGCTTTTAGAAGCGGGGGAACTGCCAAAACGTGGCAAGTCGAGCCTAATTGGAGGTTTGCGCGGCGGTAAAAGGATTACGCCAAAACCCATTGTCTACGAGGGGCCGGTTTCCTCGTCACCGTTTCGGAGCGGAGTTCAGTCTGTGCTCAGACACCCGTTTTGTTCTCTTTTTGGGGAGGGGGGGATTGTGGCAGGTCTGGGAACCGACTCGCTTGACGAGCCCCCTGCTCAAGGCAGGGATCCGCTTAAAGCATCCAGGATAAGTAGCTGTCCAGCCGTTGCTTGAAGACCACCAGTGAGGGGGAGCTTGCCACCTCCATAGGCAGCCCATTCCACTGCAGAGCTGTTCTGTGCATTATTTTTCTTGATAATCTATCTTGTTCTGTTCTACATGTAGTCTAAAGCCTTTCCTGCAGGTCTTCTCCTCTGCTGCCAACAAGAACCTTTCCCTGCCCTCCTCCAAGTGACAACCTTTCAGATACTTCAAGAGAACCATCATGTCCCTGCTCAACCTCCTCTTCTCCAGGCTGGACATTCCCAAGTCCCTCAGCCTTTCCTCCTAGGGCTTGGTCCCCAGGCCCTGGCTCATCCTCTGCACCCTCTCAATTTTGTCCACGTCCTTTTTGAAGTGAGGCCTCCAGAACGGCACACAGGGATCCAGGTGGGATCTGACCAATGTGGCATACAGAGGGACAATGATATCTTGCGATTTTGAGGCAGGCCAAGACTGCATTTGCCTTCTTTACCAATGCATTACACTGTCTGCTCATATTTAGCTTACATATTTAAGCTGCGTTAGGAACTGGTACATGCCCGACAACACATCGCCCCAGTTCAAAAATCGACCTCTTTATCGAGAGTGTGTGAAACAGCAGGTCACAATGTGACACTCTAGTGCTCGGGCGCATGCATTTATATGCACATGCTCTGCAACTGTTGCAGAAGGCTAGCGCATGCAACAGATGCTAGCAAGAGGGCATCAGAAAAAAAGACAACTTGAGATATTTACCTGTCTTTAAAAAATGGGGAACCTCTGGGTCATAAATGCATAACTAGGAAACTGCAACGACAGAGGAGGAAAAAAATTATGAGCAGTTGCTTTGGCCACAAAGAGAAAGGCAGTGATTAGAAGAAGAAGAGTTGGTGTTTATACCCTGCTTTTCTCTACCCGAAGGAGGCTCAAAGCGGCTTCCCTTTCCTCTCCCCACAACAGACACCCTGTGAGGTGGGTGAGGCTGAGAGAGCCCAGATATCACTGCTTGGTCAGTGCTGAGACTAGCGCAAGGTCACCCAGCTCCATGGGAGACAAAAAATAGAATGAAATTTGAGGCCTGCTAGAAGAAGAGCAAGAAGAGTTGGTTTTTATACCCTGCTTTTCACTCCCCAAAGGAGTCTCAAAGGGGCTTAGAATCACCTTCCCTCCCTCTCCCCACAGCAAACACTTTGAGCAGATGGTGGGGCTGAGAGAGCTCCGGGAGAAACTATTCTGCAAGAACAGCTCTAACAGGACTGTGACTGGCCCAAGGTCACCCAGCTGGCTACATGTGGAGGAGGACCAGGGAATCAAACCCAGCTCACCAAATGCTCCGCTCTTAACCACGACCCCGAGTGCTAAACTGAAGTATTATGACTCCGTGTAGAGGTGGGAGCCCCTGGTTCTTCCCACAGATCTCAAGAGATAAACATTTGGTTGTGGTAAGTGAGCATTCTGCACGAGATGGTTGAGGGGCTGTGGAGAACCCAGGCTCAACAGAGGGCAGATTGGCTCAACGATCAGGTTTGATTGTCCAGGAAACCTCATGGCTAACAGACCCCCTCCCCCCCCCCCAAAAAAAAGCCACAGGAAGAAATGACACATGAGCTCCAATATGCAACTCAAACTTTCAAACCTACCATCAAGTCTCTTCCCTGGGCTAATTACCCTTAATCGGACTAATTATCCATCATTACAAATGCAGGAACGCCCTCCATGCAGACAGACACGGAGGAGGCCTGTGTTAACGCCAAATTCTTCTCAAGTACGCCAACGACAGGAAAATGCAGGATCTGATTATATGCAGAATTAAAAACAAACAGGAGCACGACAGCTTTCTTCCGTCGGCACCACACGGCTTTTTCTCTTCCGCCCAGCTCTTCCGCCCAATCGTCACTCTGCATACACCCTCCACGCCTCGCAGGATGGGCACCAAGTTCTCCTACAACTGCAACCGACCTCCAGATTGCAGAGAGGTCAGTTTCTCTGGACGAAATGGTAACCTTCGAGAGCAGACTCTATGGTATATCATAGAGTCCAAAAAGACCAGAAGTCCTAGAGTGACGTCATGTCCCTGCCGAGCTCTCTCCCTTGGCGCCAGCCCCAAATCTAAAGGGATTCCCCAAGCTGAAGTTGGAAACCCTAACATCTGTTAATGATTTTCCTCTTGATATCCCTGTATATACACAAAACTTCCTTGCCCCGCAAAAGAAGAAACCCAGATTTTATCCAAAATAGGAGTCAGGATCCTTTGCCCCCTGGGATAAAGGAATCACTTAGTCACGTAAACTTTTGCCACCATAGCTCCATGATGTGAGAAGCTGGGCTGGCTGGAATTCCCCCTTTCATCCAGTGATTCAAGGCAGAAGATCCCACACCTTGCAAGAGGCGTGTGCTTCCACATTCTGGGTGCTACGGGAATAACTGGTCCTCCATGGAGTTGTTTGGACTCCTGGCACCCTTCCTCGTCGTGCTTGCTCCAGAAAATGAGCTGAGCTTAGACAGAAGGCTGCCAACTTTTTCTACCGCCTCTGCTCCTGTGCCCCTTGGACCGCAGCTCCAGCAATCTTAGAGGCGGGAAGAAAAAGCGGCACTTGCCTCATTTGATTTTAAGAGCGCAGGAGCCGGGCCGGAAAGAAAAGCTGGCAACTTTGAACTTTGAAATAAACCGGACCCTCCCATTGGGAGGGTCCAGTTTATTTCAGTTAGGGCTGGGAGACTAGTTGGCCCCGAATGCCCTTCCTTCCCTGCCCGTCTGCGCACGTTGCAGCCTCCTGCCTTTCAATGTGCTCCTCCCCGCCCCTTCTCCTTTGGGCTCTGTCTCCTTGAATAATTCAGCCCCGTCGGGGACACAGGCTCCCGAGAAGGGAGGCTGGCCTCTTCTGACAGCCCGTTTCTGCAAGCTCAGGTATGTCCGCCTGCGTTAGGAGCCATCAGGTGAACGCCCCCCAAGAGCCTGCCCGGGCAAAGCGCCAGCGTGCTGGCATAGCCGCAAGAATCATTTCGGCCGGCAAGAAGGGAAGCGGAGTACATTTGCCCGAAGGGGACTGTGGCCGGAGGAAGAGGTCAGGGAAGAAGGCGGCCCTCAGATCCTTCCCTTGTTCCAGATACGCTCGCTGGCAGCCGTTTTCGGCCTTTTGACCATGGAGGTACCACTGAAATATTTGTCAGGCTTGGCGGTACCAGGAAGTGAGGTCACCTGGCCACACCTCCCTGCCAGGTGAGGCAGGGTGGCAACTGCCAGGGCCCCTCCCCTTCCCATCCGCTCCAGGCCCATCATCGGCCACTTGGGGAGGGTCAACCTGCCCAAATAAGGGTAGATTTCTCCCATGACATTAATTTTATTTTTCTTGCACAACACGGGAGGGCTCTCCCAGGCCGCCATTTTGAAACCCCCCCCCCCACTGCGGTAGCCATTGAGGGAACTTCTTTTTCAGAGTGACGCCCCTTTCCCCTGCCGACGGCCCCTCTGCCCCTGCCTCTGTCCGGGAACGCCGCTCCTCCTGGCAGCGGTTCTTCGCTTCCCTTTTGGCTCAGCCAGGAGAGGAAGCTCAGGGCTTTTTTTGGTTCCTGCACTCAACCGGAATCTGGGAGGAAACGGATCGTTGGAGATGCTAAATAGAGCGCCGTGGAGGTGAATTATTAATAACCCGGCAGAGGAGCGACCTGGCAGCTCATGAAATACTTATCAGCCCCGCTGAAGAATCCACTGCCGGCTTTCGGAAATGCAGCCTCCGTCACAGTCACCCCGCTTTTGCTTACATCAGCAGGGGCGTATTCCAATGCCCATGCCAACTGGGATAAAAATTCAGCAGAGGGGACAGATTCCTATGCTTTTCCTCTCCCCCCTCCCCCGGTAACCAGGGGGCCTGCCTGGGTTGCTTAACATCCCTCCGCCCCCGACCACCACTGGCCCCGACCAGCCCATCACCATTTTGCCCAGGCCTTCGTGCATGGACTTTTACACAGTTCTCCCCTGTTTAAATTTTGTAATCCTCACAACAACCCTGCGAGGCAGGTCAGACTGAACGCAGCGACTGGCCCAAAGTCAGTTTCTCCTTGGCCCTCACCCAGTGCTGGAATCACTGCCCATAAGAATGTAAATGCTACAATTTAACTACCGGTCTAATGAAATCTGTTCTGAAAACTATTGTGCGTCACCTTCAATGGGTTCCCCCAAGCTCTAGCATGAAGGGACGGGAAGATAATGCGATTAATCTCTACCATGTTGTCTAAGAAAGGCTCCTGTATCCAAGGGGACCTGCTCAGTTGCCACACATTTATAAACATCCATTGTTACAAATGAAATCTCCCCTCTGACGGCCAGCTGGGACTAGCAAGGGAGAAGAACTATACGTTACCTATACCTACAGTCGAGGAAGTGTCACTTGATTGTATCTGAAGTGCACCTACACACGAAAGCTGATCTATTCCACTATATATTTCTGGTAAGGCCTTGGAGGAGGAGCGTGTCTCATGGCTTAAGTGCCACCCAACGCTTAACATCCACTCTGGGTGGCTGTCCCGCCCCTGAGTGCCTCCTCCTCCAACCGGCTTGCCTGTCTGTCCAGCAGCCAGCCAATCGCCTTCCGTCCCTCACCCCTGACTACCCCCTCCTCCTTCCACTTCCCTCTGAGGCTCGGTGGCTGCAGATCCCTGCTGTGTGAGAGCTGCCCCTGCTGGTGAGGGGGAGACCAACTGCAGAGTTCTTCCACTCCACCCCCCTAATTTGTATTCCTGAATGCAACAGGCTTGGCCTCTCGTACTTCAAATAAAACTTCGTTGGGCTTAGAAGTGCCGCTGGACTCAAAAGCTTTGCTCAGTTCAACCTAATGCAACCTAATGCATAATTGTCACACCAAGCCAGTCCCAAGCTCCATGGAAAGCCATTTCCACTGTACCACAGAGCATCTTTGCTTGTGCAGCCAGGAGCGGCTTCATGCTCAAGGCCAGGCAGCTATGGGGTGGCGAGGTGGGTAGAGTACACTTGGCAAGTCGAAAGTACTCGTGCAACCTTAGAGGGAAAAGGTTCTTCCGTAGCAGGGTGAACCTGGCATGAATTGTGACCTGGAGAACTGGAAGGAGAATGGGGATTCTTGAGCGAAGGAAAAAGTCTCAAACAATACTAGCTTTTTTCCTCCTCCTCCTCCTCCTCTCCTCCAAAAGCGAGACCAAGTGATGGATGATGCAAGGACAATGCCTTCCTCAGCAAAATGCAAAGTGTTCAGGTTAGCTTGCTCACTGCGTTTCTATCAAAAGGCGCCCTGTGAAAGCCCTGGACGGGGAGCCTGGGAACGCCAGGAATCAATGCTCTGAGGGATGTGGGATCAGCAGAGCCACAGCCGATGCTCCGCGCCTGGCTTGTGACGCTGAGACGGACAGCGCGCGGTTTTAGGAGAGAGAGGAGTCTGGATCCAATCTCGCCCGATCTCGGAAGCTGGACAGGGTCAACCCCGGCTAGTGTCTGGAAGGGAGACCTACCTCTTAACGTCTCTTGCCATGAAAACCTGAGCCTCAAAACGAAATCCCCGCAAAATCGGCTAATTGCAATATTGACGGCAGAAGGAATTAAGGCGGCAGCTGCCCTGCCGGGATCAGCTGGCCCGGTTCCTGCTCCTTCCCTCTCTTGCCGACCGACGTCTCCCTCGGGGGCTGGGGGGCTGCAGATTAGAGGCCACCACAGATAATGCTCTCGGCAGAATATATAAGGAAAGGGGTGGGGGCGGGGAAGGCAAGCTGCGGAAAGGAGACGGCGGGCGGAGAAGGGAGGGCCTGGGAAAGACGAGCAGAGAAGGAATCGCCTGGGAATCATCTCACTCCGTGAAGCCCCGTTGGGGGGGACGGACGGATGTATCACTGATGAGAAAACCAGGAGGGGAAACATTTGTCCAGGGCTGAGAGATTTCCAAGGGTCCCTTCTCATGCCCTCGTGCTTGGAAGTCGGCTCTCTGTGGGGAGATCGACACATTCCAAGTGGAAAGACCGCGAGGATTTCGAGCGGAATCTTTTATATAAGCATAAGCCCTGCTCACTACTGGTTGGGGACGGGGACCTCCCAGGTCACACCGTTGGTTTGTCTAGCTCAGCCCTCTGAGCAGCGTCAAGACTCCCAAGATCGCAGGCAGGGAAAGGTCTCTTGTGGCGCCTGATATGTGAGAACCTTCCACGAGAGATGCCGGGGACTGAACCTGGAACCTGATCCATGCAAAACAGCAAAACTACTACTTCATCATGTCCTTCCCCGTCATGGAATAGAAGAGAAAAGCTTAAGATCGCTGCCTGTTTTCCAGAAAATGCACTATCTACGCTCTGAACCTACCCCCCTTCTGTACGAGTGTGGCTCCCCCAGGGAATAATTTTCAGGTGGGTCGCCATGTTGATCCATGTTTGAGTCCAGTGGCTCCCTTTAGACCAAAAAGGTTTTATTTGAGGGATAAGCTTTTGCAGGCAGGCACGCTACTTTGATGGTCTTGAAGGTGCTACTGGACCCCAACCCCCC
Source organism: Paroedura picta (assembly GCF_049243985.1). NCBI lineage: Eukaryota > Metazoa > Chordata > Lepidosauria > Squamata > Gekkonidae > Paroedura > Paroedura picta. The sequence goes on from NC_135385.1 coordinate 19,722,548, forward strand.
AAAAACTAATAATGTGAATTGTAGCTTGGTCAGAAAACGGAGAATTTCTCTGCAGGCAACCCCCCTCCTAGAACTGCAATTATGTTAGCACTAAGGAAAGCGGAGGGCAAACTTTACTCTGATGTGAGCTAAAATAAAAGGAGCTTCTGATCCCAGATCAATTTAGGCACAATAACAGTTCTACACACACACACACACTCAAACACACACAGGAAATGCCAGTCCCCAAAGTACAGATTCTTCCTCTCTAATATGCCACAAAGAAAAATTAAAGGGAAACAAGAGAAGGGAGAAGAAAGAAAAAAAGATGAAGAAAGGGAGGGGGAATGTGAGAACATCTGGAATTAAATGCTCCCCCCCCCCGCCATTCTGACTTATCTCTAATTCCAAGGGTCGTGACAGCTGACGGGGCGAGCAGATCTAGCAGAAGCCCTCTTGACCCCTGCCTACCCGTCTCAGTGTGGCATGCCCTCTGCGGGGAGGATGGGATGGGCACCGGAGGAAATGCCGGGATCGCTCACTGGGCGCTTAGCCGCCACCGAGACAATCGGAATGCTTTCGGCCTAGCTCTCCCAGCCCCGTCCTCACAACAACCTTCGGAGGTAGGCTAGGAAGGGAGAGAGGGAGAAAGAGAGATTGGCCTGATGTCACCCTGAGACTTCAGGGCAGAGCGAGGATTTGAACCCGCTCTCCCTCTCCCCTTTCTGTATTCTCGTTGTTGTTTCTCGTCGTAATACAACTATTCTATTCGTTTAAGACTGGTGCTCCGCAAATCTCGGCGTATTTAAACTCTGCCAACCACGCTCAGAGACCAGTCTGTTCTCTTCACTACTCCTCGCAAGAGCCCCCGGGGTCTGGCGAGGTGACCAGGGACGTTTCCGCGCACAGATGCCGCAGGGATTGTATCCAACGGTGACCGAGGGTCACTTGTTAGCTGAACACGTCCCCAAAGACAGCCAGGGTAGCCTTGCATGGGGAGGACTGCAAGGATCAGATTGGACTTTGCAAAATGGGCACTAGGCGGTCTTCGAGCACAAATGAAGACCGTTCTGCCCTGCAATCAGAGGCACATGTGAGCCCCCCCCCCCCCCAGATTCCTCCTCCAAACAAACAGAAAGTTCAATGAGATCAGCTGCTTTGTTCAGTTCTGAATCACCGAGTCGTTAAAAAAAGACAGTTTGAACCCAATCCAGACGGAAAAGCAAGCGAACTGGCTTGGGGGGGGGGGGGGGGAGGCAGGAAAACGAGAGTTCGAAATGGAAACAGTTCCATTTCACCGTTCGGAGGACCATTCAGCGCCATCTAATCCCCTCGTTTTCAACCACGCGGAAGAGACGAGCCTTTTTGACACGGCGATGAATTCGGACTTACGAGCGACATGATGAAGCACTGATCTGGCCCCAGCCCAAGGGGAAGACGCTTGCTAACCGCCACCCCCCCCCCCCGCCCCAAGAACGAAGAGGTTTAGCACTGCAGGAAAACCCGCCTTGAACCCAAATCACGGCTTCAGAGGGGCCCGTCGTGCTACTGGCAGGGTCGCCAGCGTACTGCACGAACTGGACCAGGGGCACCGATGAGCAACTCTTGCACCCGCAGGAAGACTTGGGTAGAAAACTGCAAAAATAAATCTAGGCTTTAAACCAAGCAAAGCTTTTATTTCATAGGTTTTTCCTCTGAACTGCTGAGCTGACTATGTTTGGGGTCAGTGCTCTTTGAGAACTTGATCCTTCTCTCTTTCTTCCGGCCTGGTTCTGCCTTCCAGTCCAGGATCTTCATTCCCCAGAAAGAGGTCTCTATGCATAGGAACCGAGGCAGGGGCAGGCTTCCTTGGACGTGGGGTCCCTGAACAATGGGGGCAGGGCTGGGCTGGGGTGGGGGGGGGCATGCTCAGCTTCCAGCAGGGCCGATGCTCTTTTCTCCCGTCCCAGAAACAGAAGCGAACGCTCAAAGTACCACGTGCGAGGGGGCTTTTCTCTGGAGCCGAACAGCTGGAGCGCATTAGAAGGAAAACCTCAGGAACCGCAAGCAGGGACCTTTTTTGTAATAGGAGGAGAGAGCTATTTCCTTTTGACGGTCTCGCATGGGCGGTAGGAGCAAGGAAAGCCAGGGGGTGGGGGGAAGCGTTCCAAGCCTCAAAAACAAGGCTTTTTATGTCCTGTCAGCAATGCGTCAGGAGAAAAGCCCTCGCAGAACGGTTTTCTTTGCAGGGGCGTTACGAACGGGAGGGAGGGGGACACACACACACACCCAAAAAAGAAAATCTAGCATTGTGCGTGAACCCCCAAAAGGCAGAGCTGTAAAAAGGCAGGTACCGAAACACGCGGGCATAGAAGACCGGACGGTTACGCTACCCCTGCGGGTCCCGACATTAGAAAACCGAGAGCTGCAAACGCGAGGAAGAAAACACTGGCTCAGAGACCGCAAACTGGGCACCAGCGGGGCTGGCGAAGGTTTGCAAGGGAACGGCACCCCTTCTGCTGAGCAATTTTCCAAAGAAAAGCTGAGAATTCCTGAGATTCCTGATGCAGTAAAGGCTGCGATCAGAGCAAGGTGAAAAGATACCTGTTCTGAGGTGGGCAGACACAGGGAAAAGGAGATCCACAAAGACCCTCAACAGATCGTGAACTCACAGGCCATGACAAACTATGACCCCCATCCCGAAATGACAGCAGCAAGACGCACAGGTGCAGGGGATCGTTTCAAAATAATGTTCCCCCCATGTAACACTGAGCGCTGGTTCAGAAACAAGGCATGTGTAATTTTGTGTTTGCGTGTCCAAAGCAGCTCCCAAAGGGACACAGGAGATGCTACAGGAAACCCACTGCGCATGGGGACGATCGTATGCACGAGCCACCAAGCCGTCCCACTGCAATGCTTGGGACACATTGGGCAAACCAGGGGAGTCCAGATCCATGGCTGAGCCGAGCAGAGTTCAACGCGACACAAAAGGCAGTTTCGCGAGCTGGTCTGAAGCAGCAGAACAAAGCCTGACTCCGGGGACACCTTTAGGTCCTACGGAGACTCCTTCGAGGTATAAGCTTTCGTGCGCACGCACGCTTGTTGGGGACAGCGGAACAGAATGTCCTCAACCATTTTCCCCTCGGATTGTGACCCAACCGAATGGTGACCTTATAAACTCAGGTTGCGATTTCTGCTCCGTCCTGGAATCTGCCAAACGTCTTCACGATGCTGAAAGTTGACCTACCGCTCACCCCTCTACCTCCGTGTAGCGGCCGAGGGAATTCTGTTTCCCCTGTCTCTGGAGGAGCGTGCAAGCACATGAAAGCTTATACCTCGAACGAAACTTGGTTGGCCTTAAAGTCGCCTCTGGGCTCTGAAAGCGGAGCGGGACGGAGCGGGAAAAGGTGGTCGGATCCACCCCATAATCCGGACTCTGAACCAGGCCCCATTCTTCTGCGTCCCCTCCAGCCTCTTTAAAACGAGGTCCCACAGGTTGGACTCCGGCTTGAAGTCTTCCCGGCGGGCAATTCTAATCCAGGACGTTTTAAAAATATATATCATTTCACAAAGAATGACCCCGTTGTCGATGTCCATAGTAAAAAAGACCACGCTTTACTAAAAGATCTCCGAACCCCTTTCCCCCACCACCCGCACCCCCTCCCGGCCAAGCGCTCGGCACCCAACGTCTCCCCACTGGCTCGGTGACGCCGTTCTCCGGGGTGCCTCCGGCCAGGAAACGTCCCCGCTTTGCAGGTGTCACCTTTCTCCCGCTCTGTCCGGCCCGGTGGCCCAGCGGCCTCCTCTCAGTCCTGCTTCTCCCCTTTGTGCTTCCAGGGATAGATCAGCTCGCCCACAAAGAGCTTCTTGCACAGGGAGCCCCACGAGTCCTTGGGGTAGCAGCTGTACGTCGGGAGCCGGTAGGTCCGCACCACGCAGCCGTAGCTCAGGGGGTTGATCTGGAGGACAGAGCGGGGCAAAGAAGCCAGAGGGGGGTCAGGAACCAAGAACCCGGATGGGGCCGAGTTGCGTGGGGAGGAGGAGCACATGCCACCATGGCTGGGGAAGGGGAGGGGGGACGGGAGGTGCGCTGGTCTGCACAGAGCGACCCTGCATGGGAGCACTCCATCCCTGCCCGGAGAAGGTCCCTCTGCCCTTTTAAAGTTTGGAACAAGACAACTTCCATTTGGAGGAGGAAGAAGAGGAGGAGGAGAAGAAGAGTTGGTTCTTATATGCCGCTTTTCTCTACCCAAAGGCGTCTCAGAGTGGCTTACAATCTGCTTCCCATTCCTCTCCCCACAACAGACACCCTGTGAGGGAGGGGAGGCTGAGAGAGCCCTGATATTACTGAAGAAGAAGAAGAAGAGTTGGTTCTTATATGCTGCTTTTCTCTCCCCGCAGGAGTCTCAAAACGGCTTACAGTCGCCTTCCCTTTCCTCTCCCCACCACAGACACCCTGGGAGGTGGGTGAGGCTGAGAGAGCCCTGATATCACTGCTCGGTCAGAACAGGTTTATCAGTGCCATGGTGAGCCCAAGGTCACCCAGCTGGCTGCATGTGGGGGAGAAGCAGGGAATCAAACCCGGCGTGCCAGATTAGAAGTCTGCACTCCTAACCACCAGACCAAACTAGCTCCACCCCCAAAATAAGAACATCCCCTTCTCAGGTGGTTAGAGAAACAAACATCAGTGGTGAAAAGTGGCAGCCCCCCACCCCCAAACTGACCCTCTCTGCTACGGTGAGCCGCTTTGAAACTCCTTCGGGTAGCAAAAAGCGGGGTATGAAATCCGACTTTTCTTCTTTACTGCCTAATGATTTCCTGCTCTGGGGACCTCCTTGAGGAGAGGATGCTCAGAATGAAAAGAGGCCATTTGGTTTCCTTCTTGTGCTCTTGGAGAAAAAGAAGCCAAATGCTCCACTCTGAGTCAGGATGAAACAAAAAGACAATAAATCGTGCTAACACCCTCTGACGTGGGGGGGGGGGGGAGGTACGGCGTGTGGCTCTTCCTCAGGGACCTCGACCAAAACGGAAAAGCCCGGAGGATGTGCCATCTGAAGAAAGAGTGTTGGCGTTCTTACAGGATGCTCTGCTGAGTGTGGCCTGCTTGCCGGTCTGATGTTACCAGCTCACAAGCGTCTCTGGCCCTCATCCAGCAAACCACTTAAAGGGAAGCTTAGCTCAGCAAACTCATAGGACTGGGCCTTCTCCGAGCAGGATCTGAGCCAACGTAGAAAAGCTGGCTTTTTTTTATGAGGCCAAATTGTGTCCGGGCAAGCAAACAGAGACTGTTCCACGGAAAACGGAAGGAGGGGTCCTGCGTGACTCGTTGGCTTCCCAGCTCAAAGCCCCCCCGTCGATCCAGTACAAGACACCGCCTTCCGGGTCCCGACAAATCTCTGCATCTGGATTGGCAAGCAGATGCCCTTTGTCTGTTTTTATTCTCACAGCACAAATTGGCAAACAGGGAGCAAGCATGCAAGGCCTCCAACAGAGGGGCTCATGGGAACTGTAGTCCATGGGCATCTGGAGAGCCTCAGTTTGGCCACCCCTGCTCCCAAGGAGGCACCCCGATGCCGAAGAGGATTCACCTGCATGAGAAGTCGGAGCGGTTTCCCAGCCTCCTGCTCGAGGACTCGGAACTTCACGCCAGCTGAAAAAGACACAAGAGAGGCCGGTGAAGGGCACGGTCCGCGGTCTCCGCTGGACGGGAGCTTCTGCGAGCCAAGGGAGAATTTGCTGAGAGATGCAAGAGAAGCCCGGTTCGGACAACGAGCTGCACCCCCTGCGGACCCCCAGGGGCCCATGGACTCCTGGTGGGGAATCCCTGGTTTAAAGGAATGTAATGTCATAATAATTTTCCTTTTTAATGCTCTGTTCATTTTTTTTTTAGTTCTGTCAAGGTGGATTATCCATCCATCCATCCATCCATCCATCCATCCACCCACCCACCCACCCACCCACCCACCCATCCATCCATCCATCCATCCATCCATCCATCCATCCATCCATCCATCCATCCATCCATCCAACCTACCTACCTACCTAACTACCTATGATATTTTTGGGCCACCCCTTTCCAAAATAGTCTTGGGCGGCTTGCGTCAAGATATAAAAACAAGGCAATCCCAGATTGCTTTTATCTATGCCACCTTGCAATTCCCAAAGGTCTCCATCCAATCTAGAAAACACCACTGCCAAAAAGCCACTGTCAGTGGGGATGTATCTAAGTGTCTTGAACATGGGAAGCCTGACATCGTGCTACGGCTGCTGTCCTTTCTAAAGGCACCCAGAGCTCTTTTGCCCTGAAACAAACCCCTCCAGCGGGAACCCCGGCCGAAGAGCAGGCCCCGGAAGGGAACTTGTCCTCGCGAGATTTCCAGAGGGAGCAAAACGGGGCAAACAAATCACCCTGCAGAGCAGGGAGCGAGAGGAAGCCAAAACAATTCCAAAGCTTCCAAGCTGAAAGAAGCCCTCGGGCCGAGAGCTGGAGCTGCTATTAACGTTATGACTCAGAGACATTGGATTGCGTTGACTTCACCCACATCGCTGGCTCCGCAGACAGAGCTACGCAATAGGGATTCAGCAGCTTTAACAGAGAGGCGGGGGGGGGGGAGGTGGTTAAAGGAGAGCTCTGCAAAAATAAAAAAGCACCTTTCAGACCGACAAAGATTCTTTCTGGGTATTGCGAAGACCTTGTTCACGTATTAACTGGTTGCCTGTCCTTGTCCCGGGACCTGTTGATGTCCGGCTTTAATGGCACAGCACTTTTCCACAGCTCAGAGGCCTGATCTCCCTTTCACATACATCTCCATGGACCGTTTTATTGCTTCAAACTTGCCAGCTGGATGTATCTCGGGGGAATGCCTTTGCAGTGTCAGAGCCGCTGTGGGCACTTTGGTGTGGGAAAACACTTCCTGGCATCTCGTCTGGTGCGCCAGTTTTGAAAATGGGGAAGGGATTTAGAGGAAGCAGGTAGTCCTGCTTGCTAGCTTTCCCTTTCAGTTCTAGCAAGGGAACACCTGGCTCTCAGTTCGTGAGTTTCTTCAATAGAAGAAGAGTTGGTTCTTCTATGTCGCTTTTCTCTACTGAAGGAGTCTCAAAGCAGTTTACAATCGCCTTCCCCTTCCTCTCCCCACAACAGACACCCTGTGAGGGAGGTGGGGCTGAGAGAGCCCTGAGATTACTGAAGAAGAAGAAGAAGAGTTGGTTCTTATATGATGCTTTTCTCTACCTGAAGGAGTCTCAACAGGGCTTACAGTCGCCTTCCCTTTCCTCTCCCCACAACAGACACCCTGTGAGGTGGGTGAGGCTGATATTACTGAACAGCTTTATTAGTGCCGTGGCGAGCCCAAGGTCACCCAGCTGGCTGCATGTGGGGGAAGCGCAGAATCAAACCCAGCTCGCCAGATTAGAAGTCCACACTCCTAACCACTACACCAAACTGGTAGATTGACTGACTGATCGGTACAAAAGCTTATATCTTGCATAAACATTTGCTGGTTTTAAAGGTGCCACCTGACTGTTCTTCGCCGGCAGGCTCCTAAACTCTGGACCACAGCCCCCTTCCCCCCGCCCCGATTCACACGCTGCCCTCCGGCTTCTGCTCTGGCAGCAAAGGGGTACTTACACGCAAGTCGGTAGGACCGGCACAGGCGGAGCAGGACCGAGTAGAAGGGCAGTGAGTTGACGAGGTCCACCAGCAGATGGATCAGGCCTTGCACGATCACCACCAGCAGACGGAGCTAGGGGGAAGTGGACTTTCTGTTAGGCCCACGAGAGCGGCACGTTAGCGGGCTTCGAGGGCGGGGCGGCTGCGTGACCGGCTTTGCGGCTCCTGTTCCCCGCCATCAGCTGTGCCTCTTCAGCAGCACCGCGCTAATCGGCTGTGCTTCACTGTCAGCCAGCAAAACACTCAATCCACACTGGATTAGTTCCGTGCGGGCCGAAAGTTTGTTGGCTTCTTCTTGCACTTTTGCGACGGGCCCCCGGGAGAAAGCCCTTGGGGATAACCACGTGCCCCCTTTGCAAACTTACCAATGTGAAAACAAGGTAGTACAAGGCTGTGGTGGGCAGAAGGAACAGCAGGATGGTGAACAGCAGAGTGCCAATAAACAGCTGGGGGGAGAAAAGAAAGAGAGGTTGGCGGCTGAAAGAGCTCGCGGCAAAGGGAGGATTCGAACCAGGATGCCACCATGAGCCCTGAATCTCCCGGCACGCAAAGAGACCAATGCGAATGGTAAACAGGGACGGTTTTTACCATTCCCTGTGCCGGTGGGATGTGTGTGCGCTCACTGGGAGGTGTAGCTGAGCAGGGGAACCAGCAACCTGGCAAAGAGAAGGAGTGTGATCTGAGAGGTCCTGGGTTCAAATCCTGATTTGGACAGGAATTTGAGGTGGCTCTTTTGTCATCCTCAGTCCCCTGTCTGAGCTGTGGGAGAAACAACGCCGCCACCCCCCCCCCCCCTAGGGCGGTTGAAGGGATACCATGTGCTTTGAACTCCAACAAGCGCTATATAAGTGCAAAGTAGGATGATAACTTTTGCTCAGTGATCTGCTGGGCGGGTGTCCCAGGTAAATTCAGGAGCGGCTGCGAGTTTCAGAGGATGGGAAAGACATTCTAATATTCGGCCCGGGTCTCCCTAGGACCAGATTTCTGATGGGTAAAGCTCACCCTTGCCCTAGAGCCCAATTCACAACGGCAGCCAGTTGGGGACACTTGAACAGAGCAAGGAGCAAGCTGGCAGGGGCTCATGGTACTTGCAGTTCATCTGGAGAGCCACCGTTTGGCCACTCAACCAGCCTTCCATTTGGGATTGTGTTCTCCGAAACGGAGCGGGCCAGGCTCGAAAATACAGAATCACCTTCCTGATTCCTGCAGAGAGTGCCGAGCCCTTAGCCAAAGAGTTGGGAATGGCAGGAGGGACCAATTTGGCTGGCCTCAAGCTCAGGAACATCTGAAAATCTTCAGCCTCGCCCAGAATCATTTGGAGGAATGGCTGAGAACAGCCCTGGGAACATCAGAGAGGCCGACAAAGCCCTCCTGGCTCCCCACCCTTCCTGCCATGTGTCAGTCAAAGGCATCAAACAGGGGCTGGGGGGCTGACAGGGGAGTTTTCCAATGGCAGGAGCTCTCTCTCTCTCTTTTATCCCCCTCCCTGCCCAGCCCTGAGAGGGAACGCAACCCCCGATCTCCCGGCTGCCTTGACATTTAAAAGAAAGGTAAAACGCAGGTAGTGCCACTTGACAGAAGTAATAACAACGATGCGGGGAGGGGGAGGGGAGAGAGAGAGAGGAAAAACCCACTTTCTTTTGCACCCCGATGAGAACACGCCGGCCGGAATGCGTCCCTCACGAGAGAAAATGTGCCCTTTTAATAGAACCACCCACCGGCAGGTAACTATGGCAACCGCGTCGGGGCACGGCGGTAATTATTTGGTGTCTTTTTTTTCTCAAAGGGCTTCCTCCTCCCCTCGTTCTCCCACACCGCCCGGCTCCCATTATGGCGCCCGTGCTCTGGCTCGCGCACCTGCCGGAGGGAGCGCTCAGGGCCGGACCCCCTTCGGCTGTGATTAGCGGGGGGGAAGCAGATGGAAAATCGGCCGGCGACCCACGGAGGAGCATGCGGGGCTGGGGATGGGAAGGGCAGGGTCAGCTCTGGCTGCGTGGCGGGCCAAGAGGCTGGATGTGGAACGCACGAGGAAGCATAGCTGTGCCTGGTACCTGTGACACTTCCTGTTGCGTGCGCATCAGTGTCGGTACACCCATAGATCAGCTGATGGTGTGACGCCACGCAGCACGGGGACGATCTGCTGTTCCATGCTCTTGGTGCGCCCACCCGTGCAGGCCACGGGCCCCTGTGCCACGAGCCCCCTCCCTCTCCCCTCCCTCCACGGATTCTACCTGGTCCAAGTCGTAGGAGCAGGAATCGACTCGCTGCCGCAGGACGTTCCACTTCTTCCCACGGAAGAGGCGCCACAGCGAAGACAGGCCGTAGATCTTCATGCAGTAGAGCCTGTGGCCCAGAGGGAGAAGAAGCACCGAGTCAGCAAAAGAGAGGATCGTCCAGAGAGTCTCGTAGCTTCCAAGCTTTGGACGCCAAGGAGGGAGGTCTTTCCAGCACCACCTCGAAAATGGTGAATTGTGCTGCAGCCGTGGGGAGGGCCCTGGCAGCTGAGTGGCCAGGCCTGCTGGGAATGGCAGCCGCCCTCTTCCGCCAACCACCCCCTCGCCCTGGAGAAAAGAACTTGGGGGGGGGGGGAGGGATCCCCGGGGAGAAAGCGGTGTTGAAATCCCAGCCTCCCGGTTGACATCCGATTCGGAAATCTGCACCTGGGCTAACCCTCTTGTCATAAAGGAGAAGAAAAGGAAGAGCTGGTTTTATATACCGCTTTCCCTTGCCCGAAGGAGTCTCAAAGCGGCCTGCAATCCCTTTCCCCACCTCTCCCCACAACAGGCCTCCCTGTGAGGGAGGTGGGGCTGAGAGAGCTCAGAGAGAACTGCTCTGAGAGCGGCCCTATCAGGGCTGTGACTGACCCGAGGTCACCCACCTGGCTCCGTAGACGTAGAAGCAGTAGATGTGGAAGGTCAGGAGGGCGATGATGTCCGACAGGATGGACAGGGCCACGGTCAGTCCGAGGCAGGCCGACAAAGCCACGTACCACAGGATCATCTCGATGAAGGGAGACATCAGGTGGATGTAGCCTGGGAGGGAAAGCAGGGCAGCGCTGAGAAAGAGCGTCTTCTCCCGAAGGCCCGGTACAAGCCCTGACCACGTGACTCAGGTGTGGGCAGAAGCTCCAGCCTTGCCATCCTGTAGACCAGGGGTGGTCCACCTGCGGCTCTCCAGATGCCCATGGACTACAATTCCCAGAAGCCCCTGCCAGAATGCTATTAGGGGCTCATGGGAATTGGAAAGGCGGCAGGCTAATGTTCTAAAGGCATAAATGAATCGCCCCAAATAGTGAGGCGATTCCTGGCCTGATGTCTTGAAACGTGCGTTTAGGAATCGCATGGTGCGTGTCGTGTAGCCAGGAGATTGCCTGGCAGCTGGGCAAGAGATGTCCAGAGGTGCCACCTGGAATAAGGCCCCATTTCCACCGCCTCTGACCCACGACACACCAGTCTGTGCGCGTTTGTTTGTTAAGTGGAGGGTTCGGAAAGCACTTCCCGCACTTACTGATCCACAGGTGGATGTGGTAGAGGAAAAACCGCCCCAAGACTTGGTCCAGCGCTCGGTTCATCTTCAGGCCGGCCGGCACGCCCATCAGCCACTGCAGGAGGTCTTGAAGCTGTTCGGCGACGAGCTGCCGCCCGGGAGGAGAGAAGGACAGCTCTGGTTAGGCAGGAAGAGAGCCACCCCGCGCTGCTTGCTGCTGCATCAAACCCTCAGCCTACCTACCCAGGATCTGCATTACTAGACAGTGTCTGCTACTAGAGAGCTAGAGGTTTTGCCTGCACACACATTCTGCTGCTGAGTTAAGGGGAGTCCACAACAGTCTAGACCCGTGAATTTGCTTTATATGCAGGAGTGGCCAAACGGTGGCTCTCCAGATGTCTGTGGACTACATTTCCCATGAATCCCTGGGAAATGTAGTCCATGGACATCTGGAGAGCCATCGCTTGGCCAACCCCTGCCTTATAGTGACTTCCAGACACTCAGCCCAGTTTGTCTGGGAGTCTCACACCCTCCAAGTGGAGACGCCGGGGATTGAACCTGGGACCATCTGTATGCCGAGCACATGGTCTGTCGCAGAGCTGTGACTCCTCTCCAAAAGTCAATTTTACGTATATTTTTTCTTGCCCCGTCAGTTCAAGGAGCTCAGAGGTTTGGACCCAGCTCTCTTCCCCATGCCTTTATCCCCACAACAACCTCGGGAGCAAGAGAGGCAGAAGGCTTTTCGGGTGGAGGAGGCAAAAAAGAGAAAACCCAGAAAGGTGGATCCTGCAAACAATGGGGGGATGGAAAACAATAGGGCAGGGGCAGCTGCCCTTTCTAGAAACCGGGGGACATCAGCTATTCAACTCAGATTTTGCCTTTCCTCCAGGGGATATGATATGCCATATTGAGTCCTGTGAAGGAGTCTGTCCTGAAAGTTGCCGAGGCCACCTGAGCAACACTTGAACTCGGGTCTCTGCAACCCCATCGTCCACTCGATCCATTCTTTTTGGGCCTGCTTCAGATGAACCGAGGCACGCGACAGGAGTTGTAGAGCTCGGTGGGCCAATATGTGTGTTGGAATAGAGCAAATCTGGAAGAGCAGCTGCTCTTCAGTAAAAGAACTCCTGAGGTAACACCTACAAATAGGGTGAACCATGGGTTGCTTGAGAGAACTCCAGTTCTGGAAGGAGACACACAATTCAGCCTAAAGGCTGGGGGTGAAGGAGATTGGGAAGTGAAGAGAAACTGCCACCTCCCCCTCCACAATGGGCAGACAAGTTTTTCATACTCTTTTGGAACCCAAGCTAATCATGCCCATGGAAGTTCACAGCCAGATTCCGACTGACTGCAGAGAAGCATTGATAGAAAACCCACAGCCCAAGAGCACATAGCCTGTGGCATCATATAATGCTCCAATCTATGAAGGCTCATGTGATGTGTCCCTTGAACGGCAGAGGGTCTCAAGTCAAGGCTCTTCACGTCACTTGTTATCGGATCGTTTCAACTGGAGGTGCCAGGGATTGAATCTGGGACCTTAAGCATGCAAAGCAGGTGCTCTGCCACTGTACCACGTCCTTCCCTTTCCTGCAGACCAAGTCAGTTAATGTTTAGACAGGGGTAGTCAAACTGCGGCCCTCCAGATGTCCACGGACTACAATTCCCAGAATTGTAGGGAATTGTAGGGAATTCTGGGAATTGTAGTCCGTGGACATCTGGAGGGTTTAGAGCGACAGCCTCAAGCTCAGGCACACTTACGTCGGCCATCGGGATGAGCGCATTGGCAAGATGACCGATCCGATTCTCCTGGTACAGCCAGTACATCAGCAGGATCCCCAGGGTCACGTCCAGAAGGATGGAAACAAAGATGTTGGCCTTTCTGCAACCAGGGTAGAAAGAGTGACACTCAGACGCAGGGGAAAAAGACGACAAAAGTCAAGAGAAGAAACGTCATCTTGTGCTACCTGGCTCATGTGGCTTCTCTCAGGTGAGGGCGGCACAGCGTCCAACCCTCCCTTGTTTGCAATGAGAGTCACCTCACCCAGGTTTCACTTTCAGGCATAAGCTGGTCTCGGCAGCCATGGCTGGGCCGATTTTGGTCACCCTTAATAATAATGTGGCCACTAATTCCTTAATTTAAAATCTGGATTTTTCTGGATCTTCTTCATAGTTTCAAAGCGATGGTCCAGAAGACAACAAACCTGATCCTGACAGAGAAGGGGAAATCCACGCAAAAAATATGGAACGCAAACGAGGGGAGAGAGGATGCTGTCGGGAGAAGAGGGGGCATCCGAGGTAACCATAGCGAGGGGCAGAGCGCGAGGCAGGTGCGGCGCGGCGGCCCCCAACAGCTGTGCCCGTTCATGCCAAGCTGGTTTCCTGGCAACCCTCTGCTCCTCGAGACAGGAATGGAAGCGGCGTGGGTGGTGCACACAAAAGAGCCGCATGGAAGGTAAGCGCTACAGAACAGAAGCCAACGATGTTTGGGATGGAAGGAGAGGGAGATTTCTACCTCCCCCCCCCCCAAAAAAAAAAACACGGAGCCCATGACACTTCTCATCATCCATGTCCTCTGGCAGGTTTCTGGCTCTCCCATTCCCTGGCTGCTGACCCAAGATGCAGGCCGACCAAGGACACTGAGTGAAGCCCTCCTCGTGAGTTGGAAGGGGGGGGGGGAGGAAATGGGCATTGTTTGGCAAGCTGCTCGTAAGAGGGAGGAGGAAGAGGAGGCGGTGGGAGCTAAAAAGGAAGGATTTCCTTGGCTACTGCAGCCTGAGGACATAAAGCACGTAAGAGGAGCCCTGTTGGGTCAGACCAGTGGTCCGTCTAGTCCAGCATCCTGTCTTGCACAGTGGCCAGCCTCTGGAGGGCCAACTAAAGGGCATGGAGGCCGAGGCCTTCATAAGAACATGAGAAGAGGCCTGCTGGATTAGACCAATGGTCCATCTAGTCCAAAGGGGGTCACAGCATCTGGTAGGTTGAGAACCACTGGCTTATGGGCTTTGGGTGCATTTTCAACCTTAAACATTTTTTTTAAGATGCTGGGCACAATAAATATTGATATAATTTTGTAACCCGTTGTCTAAACTACGCAGACATCAGCCCCTTTCAGATCCTAGCGAATTCCAGTTAATTCTTTTGCTTTACTGGAAGTGGACGCTGGGACAGATCGACAACCGGCTTTCCTGAACCACAGGACTGCTTGTACATTACCCGGCATGCGCGCACCCCCGTGCATGCCCAGTGCTCACCTCATCAGCTGGGCCTGATCCGGGGCCTTCCCGGTGCTGCAGAGGACTTGCAGGTGCTGCAGACGGTGCCTCAGCTGCTGGCACGTGGAAAGTTTGCTCCAGATGAAGGACAACGGCCAAAATGTCAACGCTCTGGACAGAGAGGGGACAAAAACAGAACTAGCTTTTTAAAAACAGTGTCGGTGTCACAAACCAGGGCAAGGCCTCCAAAATTTCACCTGCACTCCTTAGGCTGAACTGTGACGCACGGCTTTTTAAAAAAAGGATTTCATTAGCAGTCAGTAAGCGCCCCCTGTTTTAGTGAATTCAAAAGACCACACTCGCCATTCTCTCTGCTAGGAGGCTAACCAGTGCCCCCTTCTGGCAGTGCAGGGAAAAACAGTCCCCGCCCAATTAGGGCTAACCAGTGCCCCCTTCTGGCAGTGCAGGGAAAAACAGGCCCTGCTCAACTAAGACCCCTGGCCTGTACCACCTGGAGCAACCCTATCGGCGTCCTCCACTGTAGCCCACCCTTCCAGGGTTGCCCACCTCCTCGCCCCCTTCCCAGTTAAACCAGCAGTGTCAGGGAAAGCAGAAGCCTGTTTCTGCTGAGCTGTCCTGGCACGTTATGCGCTCTCCTCGAAAGAAAAAATGGCTGCTGTCTTTGGAGCCCCAAAGGCTTCTGGGAAAGTGGGGAAGAACCAGAACTTTGCCTACCCCTCCCACATTAAGAAACCCACCGAGCGCCCAATGGGAAGTTCCGGATGGAGAAAAGGAAGTCGTTCTTCACCCAGGAAATAACGGGACAGCGGATCAGCTGGCCTTGAAATGACATCAAATTCAGAGTAGATGTATCCATCAAGGGCTGTGACCCATGAAGGCTAGAGAACCTCCCTGTTCAAGGGCAGTGTACCCCTGAACACCAGTTATGCAAGGGGAGGCGAGAAAAGGGAGACGCTTCGGCCTCCACGTCCTCCTTGCAGGCCTTCTGAGGGCATCCAGTTGGGAAGGATGTGAAGAGGAGGCGTGATGGATCAGCCTGCACTGCTGAATACTCTAATTCAGGCTTTCTCATCCAGGGTTTTGTGAAACCGTGTGTTTTTTAGACAGCCCTGGAAGGGTCCCCTGAATGGGTGGAAGTTCATTAAGTGTGAATATATTTTTCTAAAATCGTTAAACCTTTATCGGGGGATATGTCCACATAGGGTCGTGTCGACCCACCCACCCCTCCCGAAATGGCCAATGAGGGGCCTGGAGGGGGTAAGAAGGGGAAGGGGCCCAGGGGTTTCTCAAAACCTCAAGAATGTTCCAGGGGGTTCTCGGTGGTTAAAAACCCGAGGAAAGCTGCCCTCAGAGCAGAAAGGGAGGAGGTGGAGATTTTGGGCGTAGGAGCCACAGTTATCTCCAAGAGCCACAAGATGGCGGTAAAGAGCTGCCGACGTTCCCCCAAGCACAGGGTGAGGGTATAGAAAACAGGAGTGGACAAATGGTAGCTCTCCAGATGACCAAAGACTACAATTCCCAGGGGCTCACGGGAACTGTAGTCCATGGTCATCTGGAGAGCCACAGCTTGGCCACCCCTGCACTAAAGGAACCACCTCCCTCACAGGGTGCCTGCTGTGGGGAGAGGAAGGGAAGGCGATAGGCAGCTGCTTTGAGACTCCTCTGCGGGGTATAGAGTCCGACTCTTCTTCTTCCACGGAATCTTGTGGGGTGACCTTCCGCTATCCCCTCCCCTTTGATCCAGCCAACATCCTGGGGTGGTTGCCATGGTGATAAACTGGACCAGGAGAAACCGATCTCTTAAGCCTCCCAAGAATGAGGAGGAAGAAGGAGGAGGAGTTGGGTTTTATACCCCGCTTTTCACTACCCGAATGAGACCTTTTCCGCCACCGCAATCAAGGGTGAGGCGTGACCACTGCCGCAAACTCACTTCTTACATAAACCAGAGTCGCTCTAACTACAGGAGGGTGATATCAGCAAAGTGACTGCTGCTCCCAGCGGAGCGAGGTTGTGCAGGAGGGAACGGCAAGCACCGGTCCGGGAGCTGCTCTAGTTACAGGGAGAAGGGAGCCTAATTGCAACTGGCACTGTGGCACCAGTGGTAATCTGATGACTCCGCATCCGTCGCCTCGGACGTGACCGTGTTTGACAGGAGTGAGAAGAACAGTGGCGCGCCACCCGTGCGGTTAGCCGCTGCCGGGAGGGCATACCTGATTAAGCATCACAGGGGTTGTTAGGAAGAGTTAGCACCGCTGTGAGACGTGGGGAGGTCGGAGGTGGTACGTCGAACAACTCCGCAGACAAAAGCAAAGGGGAGAGTTCCGTCGGGTCGCCGGGCTGCTGCAATGCACCTCCTCCCTGCGGGAGTCCTTGGCTCTCCCGTGGTTTGTTTTCATGATTTGGGGACGTTTCACAGGTGTTAATTCTCCCCCCCCATCCTGCTGCGCTTCTGGCCTAAGGAGACTTCCGCCAACATCAGTGGTTCTTCCGCTGGCGGAAGAGCCACCGAGGTTGGAGGAAGGGTCCCCAAATAAAACTGGTTCAGGGTTGCAGTGTCGGGAGGCTCTTATCGCTAGGCAATGCTGCTTTCATTACAGAGCCAGACTCCCCATCAAGGCACTGGGTCGTTCAGGAAAAGACACTGCTAGGAACACAGCCTGAGGGGTGAAAAAACCACCATGTGCCGAAGGTCCCTGTTCTAGCATGTGCCACATAATGTGTCCAGGAGATACTAGCAGCGCTCAGATCGCCTCATTCTGAGCTCCACTAAGAATTCTCCCCTGACAGTTCTAGGGAACTGGCTATGGAGTACTCCTAGCATGTCTAGTTACACAAAGACACAATGTTAGTTATAGCAGGGGTGGCCAAACGGCGGCTCTACCAATGTCTATAGACTACAATTCTCATTAGCCCCTGCCCACATGAGCTGGCAGGGGCTCGTGGGAATTGTAGTCCATGGACACCTGGCGAGCCACGGACATCTACCAAACCAGACCACTGGCCCATCTAGGTTGGTATGCTCAACTCTCGACTGGCAGCCGGTTTCTGGGGTCTTGTGCAAAGGACTTTCAATCACCCACTGCCTGACCCTTTTAAGATTGAACTAGGGACATTCCCCATCCCAAGCAGGTGTTCTACCTCCATATGCACAAGCGGGGCAATCTTAAAAACGCTCTCCTGGGAGTAAAGCCCCATTGGGGAGACCCGAGTAGGATTCTGAGGAAACCTTGCTTGAAACTGCTTCTCCGTCTCCCACGGGCGGGGGGGAGAAACGTGACAGAAAACATGCTCGAAACAGAGAACCCCTGATGGTTCTAAAGCAGCCTTCTGTGTGAGAAAAGCCACTTTCAATCTTTCTTGGCAGCCTGATTCGTCTGGACACTTGTTGAAGGATTCCGTTCCCCGCGGCCCCAGGCTACGTTTGCTGAGGTTCGCTCACAAACCTTTAGCGTCTCAGTGGAACGAATCCAACTGCCTTCCGCCAGCTTGGCATCAAAACTTCCGTCCTGCCCCCAGCCTCCTTTTTTCGCAACAGAACGTGATCGAGCCTGACGGCCTGCCCAGAGACGGTGACGGGATTTACAGGCGAGAGCTATAGAACTTCGCCTCCGTTCAGAATTATGCGCCAGCACCAGCCCGCTCTGAGTCTCCCGGGAAATGCAGATTTCCCTTTCTAGTCTTAGACTTAGGACGGGCTTCCTGTGCTCACGAGGTATGTTGTGACAAAGGGCCGTGGCTCAGTGACAGAGGATCTGCTTGGCATGCAGGAGGTCCCACCATGTTCATTCCCCTCCCCTTGTATCTCCACTTAAAAGGATCAGGTCGGGGGTCAGGCCAAAGACCTCTGGTTTTAGATCCTGGAGAGCAGCTGCCGGTCAGAGTCAAGCAATACCCACCCAAAGAGACTAAAGGTCTGACTCAGTACGAGGCAGCTTCCCATGGCCGTGTGAAATATGACGTACCTGCTTAGACAGACTCGAGAGACCAGCGACAGCAGGAAGCTGAGCAGCACGCAGGTGGGCACGGAGGCCTGCTTCACCAGCTCCACAATGATGCTGGCTTCGACTCCTTCCGACTGCCAGTGGGTGAGCTTGACGGGCCCCTCGTCGTACTGGTCCTTCATGAAGAGCGGCTTGCTCTGGGAGACGGTGTCGAACATGGCGGCGAGCTCAGAGGCGTTCTCCACCTGCCGGCCCAGAGAAGCAGCAGCCTCCCTTGCCTGCGGGGCGCCCGGCGGGTGCAGCTGAGAGAGCATCACTTTGCGCTGGTCGTAATACACCAGGACGATTTCGTCTTCCTCGTCGCCGCCGCCGGGGTGTTTCCGCGTGGCCCGGCAGCTCCAGAACTTGCTGCCTTGCTCCTTGCTGAGCTGGATCCAGGGGTCCTGGGAGAAGATTGTGCCCAGGTCTTCCAGAAACCGGTCCAAACTCTTCTCCTCCTTGGCTGGCTTGCTGTTGGACCAGGAGCCCAAGACGGAGACCTCGACCTGGGCCGCACGCCGCACCTCGGCGAGATACTGCTTCACCTGGCCGGGGACGAAAGGGAAGTGGACCACGGCCAAGACCACCGCCGAATTCTGCTCCGGAATCCATCGCCCGACCAGGAGGCCGTTCTCGGCCAGGGAGCAGCAAGTGGGGAAGAAGACTTTAAGCGCCATGGTGGGGAGGCCGCAAAGACCTAGGGAGATGAGCAGAGTTAAAATGGGTGTTGGATGGCTTAGGCCTCTGGAACAAAAGCCTCTGCGTTTAGGACTCCAAGTTGTGATTCTCAGTCGAGTAACAGTAGCTGGACGGTTCGGAACTTGGACTGAGAATCTCCAGGTGGGCTCAGAAGTTACACCCGAACCCCAAACTCCAGAGAGAAGCGCCCCTGGAGGAAAGGGCAGCATCAAAGGGTGGCAGGGGTGGCCAAAGTGTGGCTCCCCAGATGTCCACAGACTACAACTGGCAAGGGCTCATGGTAAATGTAGTTTGTGGCCACCATTTCCCCCATCTCTTGTTTCCATGCCAGGAAGTGGCTCGAGAGCAAAGGGGCCGTCGCCAAGGAAGCAAACCAGACCCCTCGAGCACGTGACCCCTTAGATGGAAGGGACCAGGGAAGGACAAAGGCATCACATGCCTCATTTTCACATTAACCTTTCCGAGCAACCCTGAATATAGAAGGCGACACCCAGCCCTCAATTGCTGTACACAGCAGTGAAACGTTAAGCCCAGAACTAAGTGACGCTGTCTCTTTAAATAACTCATCATCATCATCCCGCAAGGACAGGGCTAGCCCAGGGGTACCAATGGTGGCGTTGCCCTTCTCTGTCCTTCAGCGCCGTGCCAGCGATGTGATGTGAAAACGCCAGGCGCCCCACAGGCTGTACCCTCTGCGATGGACTCAGCCAATTTGTCTGTTTGGGACACGCCATTGGTTGTAAAACTTAATTTTTTAAAAAAGAGGATGACCAATCTATTTAAAACCTAGGCTCTGGAGAAGATGCCACCAAGTTGCATTCTGGATGGGCCTCTATACTCGGGCAGGTCTGGTCTACGCAAAACACCAGCCTGTCAAATACCGCTGGACGCGATGTCTTTTCACGGATGACTTCCCAGCCCCCTGAGGCAGAAAAGGGGTGTCTTTTCGGCAACACATCCTACAAGCAGCAAGCAGACACTGAAGGCTAACTCTCCTCCAGCCCTTTTCATTGGATGACCGCTGAGGGACACTAGACAGAAGCAGATGCGTGGGGATCTAGACCTCTTTTTATAGGGCAGTGATGTGACCACACAGTTTGGCGATGCAGCTGGGGCAGAGAGAGTTCCCGGAATGGGAAGAGGGCTTTATATCAAGCAAAAGCTGCCCTCTCCCCATGGCCAGCATTTATCTACATGTTTAAAGTATGCCTTTCTCCCAGCACAATCACAAAAATGTGCCATTCAACAACCACTGCATTAGGATTTGAGAAATCTGGAGCCACCAGGAAGAACTACGCTGGAGCACCGGTGTGACCACACTGGGCTAGTCAGCGTGTCAGAATACCATCTGGGAGACTCAGATTCGAATCCCCGTTCTGCCGTATAAGCTCAGAGGGCGGACCTTGGCACGTTTTCTTCCTCTAGCTTCCCAAAAAACTCATGTCTATTTTGGGGCCTTAAAGAGATCCTATTATGTGAAAGCAATCTCCCAGTCTGAATACTCTTTCCTGCTTTTATTTGCCTCACATTTCTTTAAGGCAGTTAACAAAATCCATAAAGAATCAATAGGAAATAAATACACACACTATAGCTGAATGGGTCAAAAGGTGCTTTTACAAAGGGGAACTGGACTACGTTACTGGGTATGCTTTGTAATATCTGATTATTGTATGTAATGTCCAGTTGTTACTACACTGTTTCTCGACTACTGTCGGATGCTTTTCTGCAGTCTTCCGGATTTCATAACCCGAGCACTGTTTGTAACCAACCCGGCAAATAAAGACATAAAGAGAAACTATTTCAAGTCTCACGCGGAGAGCCACATCTTGCATTTGGTAAGGGAGAGTGCAGTCAAGTCACAATCTAACCCCCTTTGTGGGATTTCGACAGCAAGAGACATTCATAGGTGGTTGGCCATTCTCTGCCTCCACAGAATGACCTTGGATGCCCATCCCAGCCCTGCTTAGCTTTCTAGAGTGGATGATGAAGAAGAAGAGTTGGTTCTTATATGCCGCTTTTCCCTACCCGAAGGAGGCTCAAAGCGGCTTACAGTCACCTTCCCTTTCCTCTCCCCACAACAGACACCCTGTGGGGTGGGTGAGGCTGAGAGAGCCCTGATATCACTGCTCGGTCAGAACAGTTTTAGCAGTGCCGTGGCGAGCCCAAGGTCACCCAGCTGGATGCATGTGGGGGAGCGCAGAATCGAACCTGGCATGCCAGATTAGAAGTCCGCACTCCTAACCACTACACCAAACTGGATGAGATGAGGCTAACCTGGGCCATCCACTTCAGGGCTTTATACCTTACTGATGTATAAATTAACCGATGCCAAGGTTCACTCCTTGCACTTTAATTAAAGATGACATAATGCCACAAAGCATTCAAGAAAGAGCTCACAAAGTGGGAGAGAGGGTGGAAAGCACTGAACATAATGCCAGTAAGTCACTCCATCAAGTTTATTTAATTGAGTGATACCAATGAGACAACTAGAGATATGGACTATGTATCTGTCATGTGCAGTTTGGACCCTGAAAACATGTTATTATACGAAACAATCCTTACCGCAACTGGCAGACCATTCCTCAGAGACAAGGCTACCCCAAAACAAGTTATTACCCTAGAAGTCCTAGATCTCACTTTTTCTTTTTTTGGGGGGGGGGGAGAGCGAGAGAGAGAAATTTGTTGGGAGGATCAAACAGTCTGTCCAAACATCTCAGGACTCCAGAGCTCTGTTTTATCTCATGTTTTTATTCCACTGTTCTTCCAAGGCACTCAGGGTGGACCTCACTGCCATCTTACCCAGACATCAACTCTGAGAGGTAAGTAACCAGCAAGTGTTATGGCGGATTGGGGATGTGATCTCAGATCTCCCAACACTGTATTGCTACCACTCTGTGAAATTTGCAAGCATCTGAAAGTGATTTGGGTGCATTATCAATAAGCGTGCAAGAATGCAACGGAAGAATAGTTGTTCACTGGATTCCAGAGGACCGCAAGGGCCAGGAGCGGTTAGACGGCTAGGCCTTACAGTGGGGAAACCTTGAGCCGCAAAAACTCACTGTGACTTTGTGCCAATCCTTGCCTCTTTATAGGACATTTTGACCCCAGCACTTTTTCAAGCAGCCAAGAACAACGCCTATCATTCTCTTTTGTCCCACTTGGTCCTTTTGAGTTTGGGGGTGGGGGTGGTGGCAGAGAGGGTCACCCCCAAGATGACCCAGGAACTGCAAATATTCTCCCTTCCTCTATTTTGTCCTCGCAACCTCCTGAAAAGGTTAGGCAAAGAAGGAAACAGGGAGAGGGAGGGAGGGAGGCTGGGCCAAGGTCACCTCTCAAACTTCCCTGGATTTCAGCCCAGCTCTCCTCAGCCCTAACCAACAGCCTAACCACAGCGCCACAACAGAGTGTGCAACAAAACCATTTCACACACACACACGGTGCAGCATGCCCCCAAGCACCATTTCATGTCCAAATTTGGGATGCCAAATGACCTGGGGAAACACAACCCTGGGTTGCTCCTCTCCCTCATAGGGCTGTTCGGGGGCGGCTCTCCAGGTGTCCATGGACTACAATGACCATGAGCCCCTGCCAGCAGGCAGGGGCTCATGGTCGTTGTAGTCCATGGACACCTGGAGAGCCAGCCGTGGGCCGCTCCTGCTCTACAAAACCCCGTCCCAGAGCTAGCAACCCGGCTCCCGCCCTTCCCTCCTCCTCCACGCCTCAGTACTTACTTCCTCCTCCTCCTCTCAACCCGCACGCAAGGAAAAAGGAGAGAAAAGCCCGCTCCCATGGTGGAAATAAACACTTCCGGGTGTTAGGGGCGGTTGCTAGGAGACGCGGCCCGTCCTCAGCAAATTCCCCCCCCCCGTTGTCCGTCCCAATAGCGTTCCGTGCGGAACCCCCGACCTGCAATCTTAGTTCCGCTAAGCTCTTTAACCTAACGCAAGCTCGCTCTCTCCCTCTCTCGGCATGAGCCCCGACGGAAGAAATCACCCGCTGGAATACAAGTTGTCAAGCTTTAAAACATCCCTGGACTCTTGTTTTATAATAATAAAGGGTCTGGGATGGAAGAGACGCCACAAACATTGAGTCCAATGACCCCCTTTTGGTCTTAAAGGTGCCCACTGGACTCCAGTTTTGTTGTGTCAACAGGGCTACCCTCTTGAATCTAGGGCTGAAGTTAAGCCAGTGGCAATGTTGTTGTTTTTCTTTCCCCTAACAGGGTAGGAGTGCTTGGATGGAAATAGGTTGAAAACAGGTTCTCCAAACAGAGTTGTTTAAATGTCTGTTTAGGCACACAGAGACCACAGAGGCTGCCAGCGCTGATTAAATAAATTCAAACCACAAGCCTACAGGATTACAAAGAAAACAGACGTGTATTGCAAACGTTACACATTTGTTTCAATCAGTTTATTTATCTTCAATATCAGCACAATCTACCCCATGTCTAATCGATACCAATCTGAAATACCCACCATTCCCCAGTAATTCATATTTATGTATTATATATTTATATATTGCCCTCCCCGGAGGCTCAGGGTGGTTTACATAAAACGTATGAACAATACATGAAACAATAACAATACATGAAACAATAGAATTTTTTTTGGGGGAAGCATTTTTTCCTGCACCTTTCAGTGTTAAAGAAGGCTTTAAAAAAGGAACTCACCTTTTTTAGCTAACAAGTTTTCTCATGGCACTTGAAACACGGGTGATATACATGCAGCTAATGTGACAGGGATGCTTACTGTCAGGGAAATATGGTTAAGGTTGGTACCTTATTGTTACATGTATTTCAGCTCTGTCCCGAGAAATGTTAGATACAATCAGAAATGCTTCCCCCCCAAAAACATCTCTAAACGTTAACGGGTATCCCAAATACACTCATTTTGAGGTACTAATCCAGCATACTCTAAAACCACTCATATGTACAGCGTGAGAGAAAATAAGGTATTTTTATGGTTGCCAGCCTAGGGTTGGGAAATACCTGGAGATCTGGGGGAGAAAGGAGCTTGGGTTTGAGGCAGGGTTTGATGCCACAGAGCACCCTCCAGCAGCCGTTTTCTCCAGGGGAATTACCTCTGTCATCCAGAGGTCAGTTTTAATACCAAAAGAACTCCAAGCTCCACATGTCCTGGAGGTTGGCAACTCTCTCATACTCACCTGCGTGTATTGTCCAAGGACGAAGCTCTAGCCACAGGTAGATATTGGGGAAAATACAAAACGAGGGCAGGCCTCTGAAACACCCAAAAGTTCTCTCGGCTGCCCACAATAGTATCTCCCCTACCGAAACAAATGAACAACGAAAGCGGTTGTTCACCCATAGTCCCACACCCCTGGGTGGGGCACACTTTTCTCCTCTAATACCAAGCCCACCTCTCCCAGATAAGCTTTCTGTGTGAAGCCTGGCTTTGCAGTTCCCAGAATTGTGGTCTCTTTCACCACACACTTCTGTCGAAAGCTGATAGTAAGACAGAACAGCCTTAGGCCACCCTGCGTTGCATCAAAGCAAGCCAACTTTCCTCTGCAAAATATTGCTATTCGTATTGGAGCTCAGCGATCCGGGCCTCCTTGGGTTAGCAAAAGCCTATAACCCTAGGCTTGTATAGCCCTATTGTGCAGATATGTCGATCCGCAAGGACAGGGGCAAACGTGGCTGTCTTCAGAGGGTGCTTTCAGCAATATCTGTCTCTTAATAATAGTGTGGGAAATGTGGAACGGTTAGGGATGCCAGTCCCCAGGTGGGACCTGGGGATCCTCTGGAATTATAGCTCATTTCCAGGTGAGAGAGATCAGTTCCCCTGGAGAAAAGGGCTGCTTGGGAGGGTGGACTCCATAGCATTATACTGCACCAAGGTCCATCCTTGTCTCAAATTCCACCCACTCAGATTCAGAAAACTTTTATTGGCGTACAAATCCTACCCGCTCCCAGCTCCACCCCCACAGTCTTTTTGGCTTCAGTCAGTCACCTATAGCAAACCCGTTTCCCCACCTGAACCATACACCTGGCCAGGTAAGGTCACATGGCAAACCATTTCAAAGATGGATTCAGGTGGGTCTGCAGCAGCAGAACAAAGCCTGAGTCCAGGGTCACCTTCAAGACCAACAGAGGTTTACTCTGGATATCTGTTTTTGCGTACATGCCTGAAAGCTTCTACCCAGAATAAATCTTTGTTGGTCTTAAAGGTCCATTGAAAAGACGGAGGGGTAAGTTCGATGCTGCCGTGAGATGACAGAGCGTCCTACTCTGCCTTCCATCTGGGTGTTAGGTTTGGACTATCAGTCGGCACGGAAAGAACGTCAGAGCTGAACGGGGGTCTCACCCGATACTTAAAGACTTTGATTTTATCGTCCCCGGAGTCAGCAACGTACAACAAGCCCTGAGTGGAACAAGCGATTCCCGTCGGTTTTTGAAGACCTTTGGACACCAAGCAAATAGGGGACCCGCTCCGGGGGAACAAGCGGATTTCCCGGCGCTGTTCATCGGCCACAATAACGTTGCCCTCTCTGTCGGCGCACACGCCTGCCGGGTTGCCAAAGGCGTGGCCGAATCTGTTGCCGATGGAAAAAAGGAGCTTGTGGCTACTGCTGAAGAGCTTGACGTCGCCACACTCCTCGCTCACCACGACGCCTCCTTCGGGGGCCGCGCACACATAACGGGGCCCGCACAGGTCGGAGACGGAGTGGTGGCTCTGCACCTTGAAGGCGGGGTCCAAGGCAAAGCTGTGAACTCTGCCTTCTGTGTAGTCCGTCACCAGTATCTTGCCAGAAGTGTCCACTCCGATGCCCCGGGGCGAACGAAACTGGCTGATTTTTACCCATTCGCCCTTGGAGAACTTGGAGTGAGGGTTGAAAACGCGGACGGTTCCGCTCACCATGTCGGTCACGGCCACCATCCCCGCCCTGGTGAGGGCCACGTCCTCGGGCAGAAAGGTCTCCTTCTTCTTCAGTTCCACGCAGGGAAGAGACTGAACCACTTGGCCCGAGCGGTTGAAGACGTGGACCCTGGGGGCGCCCTCACAAGTCATGTACACGGACCCGTCCAGGGCGCAATGGATGCCGCTGACGCCCCCGTAACGGCTGCCGCTGGGGTTCGGGATCTGCTGGATCAGGTCGTTCTGACGGTAGAAGAGGTGGTTCCGGATATTGTCCAGGTCGTGGCAGATGACCTTGGCTTTCTCGGCCAGCTCGTGGACTTGATGCTCCGTCACCATCCCCAGGCCACGGTGACTGCTCAGCAGCGGGCTGGCCTTCTGAAACGTGGCGTCGGATTTCACTTGGAGGGCGTAAACCGTTCTCAGCAGTTTCTCCTTGCGCTGCGTGTCCTCCAAGGTGTAATCCATATCTTCCTTTCTGTGTCAAATGCAGTGAATTAATCGTAGATTTAGAGGAGGGGTGTGCTAGTCGGTCTGTCGCGGCAGAAAAGAGCAGGGGGCCTGTAGCATCTTTGGGTTCACACCCTGATGCAGATTTTGCTAGTCAACTATGGGATTCTTGCTCTTTTCTACAATTGTAGGTTTCCTAGAGAGGACTGATGCCTCTAATGCTGGAGATTCTGGCCTACAACCTCCTCCTTTCTTCCTCTTAACGTGGACCTCTGGTCATAACTTTAAAGAAATGAGAGGCAGGTAGACCTGGTCCTAACAGATCTTTGGCCCAACTTTAAACTTCCAGGGAAGAAATATTACTTGGATGCAAAATCCCAGGGCTGAAATCCAGGAAGGGGTGTTCTAGGACTATGGCAGATATTTCCCATCCTGGAGGAATGGCCTTAAATAAAACCCCTCTGCTCTCTGTCCCACATCAACTGGAGGCATTAAATAAACCTTCAGTGCTGAGGCTGAGCGATGTGTTTTCGTCTAGCTGCCTCCATTGTAACCAAATACCCAAACCTCTGCAGAAGGCAGGAAAAAAACAGTTTACCTCTAATTAAAGTTGCAGGGACTATTCCAGCTCCTTGGTGGAGGGTCCGCTAGGCAGTTCCGAAAGCAGGAAGCAAATGAAAGGACATTCCTGGGGCTCTGTTGTTAGTGACAAGATTGCACTCAGCTCTGCAGGCAACCCTTGTGTGAATAGAATTGGCCCTTCAAGTGCAAACAGAAACACCTTGACGTCCAGAAATAATCCACTCCCTGGTGAAGTTTCTCTGAGAGAACCTTGAACAATGATACCTGCCGTGTAGGACTGTAATCTGATAGGGCTAAAAGCCAGCCGAATGATCTGAGGCCAACCAGTGGCTCAGCCCTGTGATTGGCTGTCACCAATTGCGAAGGGGAATCGATTAAAATGCGCGTTTTTGTCAATAACGGCCAAGTGACGGATGATCTTTTTGTCACAACGTACAGCAAGTCTTGCATCGGGCGAACCTCACAATTAAAATTATAGTTCTGTCTCCGAGCCGGCATGGTGTCATGGTTAAGAGTGGCAGCTTCTCATCTGGCAAGCAGGGATTCCCTGCTCCTGTGTAATGGATTGCCCCCTTTATGATGAACCCAGAGGCAAGTTTATTAAAAGAATACTTCCTGCTACCCAGGTCTTTCTAAAATGGAAAGTCTGATTTTTCTCTTATCGGACAAGGATACCTGTGTCACCCACCGAGTTGCGTTGTTTGCCTTCGCCGCCAGAATGAGAAGATCTAAACAGCACGATTAGGTTGGAGATTTAATTATTATGATTCGCTACACTGTATTTACCTTATCCTGGAGGAAAGTATTTGATAACGTTTACACCTCTTTCATCCTTATAATTTCAGCTGTTTGGTCTTCAAGTCTTGATCGTGTGAGATTTACATTTAATCGGAATGGCACATGGCCGATCAATAAACGGAATACCGGATACAGAAAAGCCCGCCCTGGCAGTCGGGCTGGGGTGATTTCAAAGGTAGCCGGACCCAATTTGGCATGCCGGCGCTCTACGAACGTTCTCAGCCATTCCCTTTTATCCCTCCATTCAAGTAGGCGCATTGGGTGTGGACCCAACATGGTTCATTTGGGGTCTGCTCCTCCAGCGATGAAATAAATTTCATAATTCGACTTGACAAGTAAATAGGTCCTGCCTCAGCTGGACAGTGGGAAGACGGTGGGAGGTTATTTTGTTTTGTTTTTTTAAAAAGCATCTCCCAAGGCGATGGACCCTGACCTTTCCATTCGCCGTTGTGGTTACTTTAATGGCTGAGGTAAACAAACGCACGGAGGGGCCCTTGGGCGCCCGTTCACCTTTCTGGGATGGAAGGCCTGTCAAGGGCGGTTTCAGAGCTCCCCTCCAAGCCTCTAGGGACATCTCAACTATGGTTGGGCCCCGACATACCAAAGGAAGAAGCAGGTGGCCTCAACCTCAAAATGGCTTCCCACACATCCTAAGGGAAGGGGATCCAAGGCAAGGCCCTCAGGGGGCAACAGCCTCCATATGAATTACTTTTTTGGAACTTATGGAAGTGCCTCAGGCTGATATTACAGCATCCACAGGGCCAACCAGTGGACATCAGTGCCAGTTTAGGGCTGAACTCCGCCATTTGGGGGGGGGGATGATCTGGGCATGGAATCGGGGTCACTGTGGGTAGGCATGTAGTTATGAATTTCCTGCATTCTGCAGGGGGTTGGACTAGATGACCCTGGAGGTCCCTTCCAACTCTGTGAGTCTATGACAGACCCATGAATGGCATCTCTTACCCTCTATCCTCTATGCCACACCAGGGGAGTCATTGGGAGTCTTTGGCAGGGGAGGAGAAATTGCACTGCTGAGGTTCTAGAAGAGCATGATTCTATGAGAAGATGGAGAGGAAGAGGGGAAAGTGTGGGGAAGAGGACACAAGGGGAAATGAAACGGCCTCTGGAAGTCCATGCAGGTTCCCCTCTTGTTATCCATCTTTGCAAGGGTGTCCCAACACTCCACCACAGCCCCTATCCTAAGGAGGCACGAAAAAACAGCAGGCAGAATATCCCATGTTGATTTGAACTTTGTTTTCGCTTGCCGTCTTCCAAGTTTCTGGTGTCAATTGGAAGCCGAGAAATGTTTCCTTGAAGTTTTGCAGGTCGGCCGCTAGGAGGATCTCTCTGTCCAAATTATCCAGCGTAGAAAAAAACGCTCCCAAAGTGGTTCTCCAAATATTAGCGTAGGAGGGCCAGGTAGGGGTTGCCAAGGGGAACGCAAAACTTCACAACAGCGTGGCGTTTTTAAAAGCAGAAGCGTGGCAGACGGCAGCAAGCGCAGGCCGAAGGAGAGGGCGGACGTCACGAGCCAAGCCATGCATTCAGAAATGTAATTTGCAGATAAAGAGGAAAGCGGCTCGCCGTGTTTTGAAAGGGCCAGCTGAGGATAATTAGCGGAGCAAAGAAAATGATTAATTTAGGACGGGATCTGAGTACGCGTTCTCCCATACTTGGAAATAATCGCTTTTTGCTTGGGGGGGCAAAGAGATTTTCAGCAGCTGGGGTGCTCCGGTTTGGGGTTGGCGACGTTCTCAGCCCTACAGGACAGGGATGCCAACTCTGGGTTGGGAAATTCCTGGGGATTTGGTGGGCTGGGGAACGCTCCAAGTCGGAATGGGGCAGGCACATTGCTTTAAAAACGAGACTCTGCACATCTGGGCAGATTTCATTCAGCCATCCACTGGCTGATCCGGTGCAGGACGATTTCGCTCGTCGTGTGACTTTCCCAGCGTTGTTGTTTTAAGGAATCTTTCAAACCGGTCCTTCCCAACCGGTTGGGACCCCACGGGGGGTCGTGAAGGCTCTGAAGGTGGATCGCAGGGGTCCCCAGCCCCTCGAAACCCCTAATGGCTGCCCCAGTCTTCCGTCGCTCTCTTTTGTGTTCTGGAAACCGAGAGCCGGTCCCAGAAACAGTATCTTTCACTTCATACGTTAGTTGGCATTTCTTCTTCACTGCCTATGCATGTTGATCCAGTTAACAGGGGCATGGCAGGGGCTCATGGGATTTGTAGTCCATGGGCATCTGGGGAACCGCAGTTTGGCCACCCCTGCTGTAGGGTTTTCAGTGCAAAAGGCCCACAGAGGTGATTTGCCCTGCTCTGTGTTGTGGCCCTGGTATTCCTTGGACTTTCATGCAAGTACTAACCTCGCTCAGCTCCCAAGATTTAACAAGAGAGGACTAGCCTGGTCCATCCTGGGTGGGGCTAAACTTTGGATCACTTTTGTCAGTGTGGAGAGCCGGCACGGTGGTTGAGAGCGGCGGCCTGTAATCTGGAGAACCAGGTTCGATTCCCCACTCCTCCTCCACATGCAGCCAGCTGGGTGACCTTGGGCCCGTCCCAGTTCTCTCAGAGCTGTACTTGCAGGGCAGTTCTCTTAGGGGCCTCTCAGCCCCACCTGCTTTACAGGGTGTCTGTGGGGGGGAGAGGAAGGGAAAGGTCCTTGTAAGCCATTTATAGCATGAAAAGCATGCTATAAAAACAAGCTCTTCTCCTCCTCCTCCTCCTTTTTCTTCCCTCCCAACAGCATTTCTCAACCTTCTTGAACTGCCTGGTCTCTTTCGACAGTGCTCTCCCTCCTAGGATGACATCTGATGCTCCCTGACGCAATTTTATACTCACAACAACCCTGCGAGGTAGGTCAGGCAGAGGGCGACAGGCCAAGGGCCCACCGATCAGTTCCCTGGCCAAGGAGGAACCACATTAGAATTCCAGGCCCCCTGCTACGCCGCTTCCGAGGCGGCATCACACAGCGGCTAAAAGAGATGACCGTTTCAAATCTTACCTTGCCCGCCAACTCTCTGGGGCCGGATTCTCTCTCTGCCTTTGTCTCCTCACCACAGCCGGGAGAAATAATGCTGGCCGGCCGTAGGGGAGGGCTGCCCACCTCCGGGTGGGAGCCGGAGGTCTGCCCGAATTCTGACAGGTCTCCGGGCTACAGAGACGTTCTCCTAGAAAGAAGGGTTGTTTGGGAAGGCGGATCCTATGCATTCTACCCTGAGGAGGTCCCCCCCCCAGCCCCTGCTCCGCTCCCCAAATTGCCAGGAGCCCAACGATTGGGGTTTTTTTGTAAGAATGACTCATGTGTCCTTCCCTCCCATTTCGGCCCCTGCCCTCAGTTTCGAGAGCCCATGCTTTCTACGGGGGATCACGGTTGAGTTCCCAGGGCCCTCCTGCAAGCCCCTCAGAGGACTGGCTTGGCCCCGATTCCGTGCCCTGAGGGGCTGCGACACACACACACAAACACAAACACAAACACAAACACACACACACCCTGCTGAGGGAGCTCCAAAAGGGAAGGGCTTCCTCCTTCGTTCCCTTGAAACCGACCTCGATCCTTATCGGCCAGGCTGCCCGTGACGGAGGAGGAACGGCCGGCTATCAGAAGCCTCGAGGTTGGCCAAAGGAGCGTGTAATGGGGCTGGCACTGGAGCAAGCGGTGCCCCCTCAGGGTCAGATCCCAGCCCGGATAAGCCCCGCTGTCGGATTCTCGAAGCACCGAGGGGAAAGCTTTTACCTTTCGAACCTTGGGTGGTGCGGCTGGGCCTCCCTCCCTGCTCACACCAGGAAACTCTCGTTCCTCCTGAGTTTTGCCTGCCTGGCAGCTATGTCCTCGCTTGTCCTCAACTCTGCCCCCGATCGGATAAGCAAAAGGGACGAGGTAGGAGGCCAAGCCCGGAGGAGATGTACCGTTCCAGGTTTCCTCTCGGACTCCCGAGTGACCTTGGCTGAGTTCTCTTAGGTTGGCACAGAGGCATCGCCACTACAAGGGCTGCAAAACCAGAAATCACAGGATCCTTGAGTTGGAAGGGACCTCTACGGTCATCTAGTCCAACCCCCTGTTCAATGCAGGAAATTCACAATTACTTGTGACCAGAATTCCATGCCCAGATGATCCCTCCCCCCCCCCCCAAAAAAAACCCCAACAACAACTCAGGATCCCTGGCCAGCCTGGAGGAAATCCACTACCTGAGCCCAAATTGGTGATTGGTATTTCCCTGGGCATGCAAGAAAGGGCCACAGGAGGCAAGCACTGGCACAATCCCTCCTGCCCGTCCACTCACAGTCTGCCTAAGCTCACAGAATCAAGCAGGGGCTCATGGGAACTGTAGTCCACTGACATCTGGAGAGCCACAGTTTGGCCACCTTTGATACAGACAATTATGTGTCTCACATTTTCACCTGTGAAGCTGACTTTTCCTCCAGGCAAACTGGGCCACGTTGCCTGGAGCTCAAAGTAATTCTGGCTGAACTGAAGGCCCTATTAGGAGGTAGATAGATCCCCTGTTCAAAGTGTCCGAATGCTCCCTTAGAAAAGTAACCCCTGAAGAAACATCTAGGCGAGTTAGAATGAGCCCTGAGCCCGGGAAGGGCGTCTGCACACTGACTCAAACAGAATCCAGCTGGCTGTGGTTAGCCAGCAGTGCCCATTCCCCCCTTTTCCCCCTCAAAAACCCTTCCTTGTACTGGTGTTCCTGACGGCCTGGAACAATTCCAGATCCAGCCAACGCTCACCTAATGACTTTCTCCGGATCATGTACCTCTTCTATCAAGATAGCTTCCAATCGGCCGAAGGATCTGCTTTGTGCTCCGGGCTCTAGAATCGTTTCTCTGGCCCTGGTCCAAACCTGCAGTGCGGACACACACAATCCCATGAATCGTGAAACAACATAAGCAGATCATATTGTGGCAACAAACTCACAGCTGAGGCCGGGAGGCCGGGAGCCGGTCAAGCATACAGCCCTCACCCTAAGCTTGGGTCCTACCCGAAGCTACCGCTTGGGGTTGGCTGTCCCCGGTTGTCTTTTCAAATTTGACTCTGTGGCGTGGTGAATAACGTCCTTCTGAGGGAAGGACTGAAAACAGGAGACCCTGGAAACCTATTTAAGTGTATGAATTGACAGTTACAAATTCTTAAACATAAGGGTGGGAAACCACAGGGTAGGGAAAGCAGGGGGTGAGCTGGGTTGGAAAATACTTGGAGGTTTTGGGGTGGAGCCAGAGGGGGGCAGGGATAAGGGTGGGGTAGGATGCCCTAGACTCCACCTTCCTAAACATCTGTTTTCCCCAGGTGAACTGATCTCTATTGTTTCGAGATCAGTTGTAATCCCTGGAGATCTCCAGCCATGGACACGAAAGACACGAAAACCACAAAAACGGTCCAGACTCAAAGGCCTGATTTCAGCTTGACGTGGGTGAAGGGTGGGATGGGGGGAAAAGACGAGAAGGTCACTCGCTTTCCATCCTTTTCAACATTTTTTATTTTTTACATTCTTGGAACCATGGACAATAAATAGCACAAGAATTACTCTCCCCCCCGCCCGCTGCCCTCTTTTCCCCCTCCCCGAGAAGCACCATTCCCCATCATAAATAAATTAATCTAACACGCAGAGTTTGCTCACCTGTGATTGTCAACGGTTGACACAGCAAGTGCGGCAGAGAGTCACCCCGCCCCGCCCCGCCCCGCCCCGCCGACTGTGCAAGGTGTGTGTCTGTGTGCCGGGTGTGTTTCAGAGGTTGTGGGGCAGTGAATCAGGCAGGGATTATGTGTGTGTTGGGGGAGGGGCTGGCTCATTATTCACGTGATTCACCAGACATTGACTACCACCTGTGCAATAGGAAGTCGGCCAGTGGAGAGCGACATGGGCAGGCCGTCTTCGGACAACCAGGTAAAAATCGCCTTCGGTTAGGTTGTCCGTTACCCTTTTCAAACAGGCCCAGCCGATCCCTGCATCATCTGCATGACAGCCCAGAGAGCACTGAGGTCGTCTGACCAACAGCTGATTAGGGTCCCTGGCTCGGAAGAGGTGAGACTTGTCTCGAGCAGGGTCTTTTCGGCCTTGGCCCCAGCCTGGTGGAGCACTATGCTGAAGAAGATCTGGGCTCTGTGGGACCTAAATCATTTCTGTGGGGCCTTTAAGAAAGAGCTTTCTACCAGGCGTATGGTTGAAACATCAAGAAGATATGGCCTCCTGGCAGAAAACAGAAGGAAGATCGACTCCCCCACCCAAAGAAAGAGCTGCAATCCCCCAAGGTTTCTGAACTCAAGCTGCATGTAAATTATTGTTGTTGTTAGGTGCGAAGTCGTGTCCGACCCATCGTGA
This sequence comes from Paroedura picta, assembly GCF_049243985.1. Lineage (NCBI taxonomy): Eukaryota > Metazoa > Chordata > Lepidosauria > Squamata > Gekkonidae > Paroedura > Paroedura picta. The sequence goes on from NC_135385.1 coordinate 19,756,603, forward strand.
CCCCATGGACAATGATCCTCCAATGTAAATTATAGGTGCTTCTAATAATAATAATAATAATATTTATACTGTTTTTGAGACTGGATCGCTTTAGCGTGTTGTACCCTGCCCTGAGCTAACAGAAAGGGAGGGGAAATAAGAATAAAATTATTAATGATAGTAGTTGTAGTATTATAGTATCAACGTGCTGTCCGACAGCAATGCCGATTCTGCCTTTATGCCAGAGGTGCCCAAACGGTGGCTTTCCAAACTGGATTTGGGACTCCCGGCAAGTTTCAAAACTTAGGTTTTAAGGAGACAGCTGGCCCAGTTCAGATTGTGACCACAGCAGAGGGGGAGAGGATGTTCATGCCTCCCTGCCCGTGCCATTTCCCCAAACTGGAATCCCACCCACCCTCGGAGCTACATGGAATTGACCTCATTGGAGAAACTCAGTTAACATGTGGACCCATGGGCCTGGCGACTTCCTGCCCTGAACTACGGTCCCCTATATTCCTTCCGGACAGGAGACGATTATTCCGTTTACATCTGTGGTACTGATGTCAGCTTTGCGCAGCAACGTCAGGGAAGAGAAGCGACCCAAATTCACACAAACAGTGTTGCTTTCGTTCTAACAAGGCGGGTGGCAAACTGTTTCTCCAAAAGTCTCATGGTGTTCAGAAAATGACTCTATGAACCCCTCTGTTAGGTTTGAAAACGAGCCAGCAGAGAATATGCTGGCTCGCAAGGGAAAACCGAGTCCTGAAAGGTTCCGGTGGGAAGTTTTTGTCAGTGAGTGTCTTTCCTTGGATGGCTCTCTCTTATCCATCTAGGCGCAACGGCTTCTCAGGAGGAAGGATGAGCCCCCCTCTCCCACGGCTGTCTATTTCCTCTTTTCTGAAAGCCCACACGAGCGACGGCAAATCCAACGACAGCCTGAATGGCTTCCGTTTTATTTTACTTGGAGAGACGGTTCTTGCCGAGGCAGGGATCGCAGGGGGATGGATTTAAGAGCTTAAAAAAAAAAAAACAATTTTCCAAAAGAGAATATTGTGTCAGAAAATATTCCTTGCTGAGCTGAGTAAGGAGAGAAGGATGGAGCAGAGATGTGCTCTCTCTCTCTGTGTCTCTCTCTCTCTTAGCTTAGCTCTCCTGTGCCGTATCTAGAGAGACGCAATAAGAGATGCTATCTAAAATGTGGAATCTTCAAAGAGCGCAGCTTCAATGCATCTGGAGCTAGACTGTCTCTAGATCTGAGAAAAATCTCGGGAGGGAAAACGTGAGAAGGGATTTTCCAGAGAAGTCCAAAGTGCTCGGGGGACAGGTTCTCGACGCCAGGATCACGGTTCTGTGTTCAAGGGGCTGTGGAGGCACACCCCGTTGGTCTCGCCGGGCAGGCCGCACGACAGGGAGCGCGGGATGGCCCTGCACCCGAGCGGGCCGTCTTCCGGCAGGGGGAGCGGGGGGACTTGGCCGGCGTTGGACCTCCCGTCCGTGCACAGCAGGACGCTGGAATCCGCCTCGCATTTGGTGGTGCGGCTGTAGTAGGGCTCCATCACGTGCCGGAGTTCTAGCGGGACGCTGAGGGGGAGCACCTCCGCTTTGATCACCGCGCCCAGGTGGGCCTCGGAAGAGGAGGCCCGGAGATGCTCCGTGTGGCTCATCTTGATCAGGAGGTCTATCGTCTTGTTCTGGGGCTCCAGGAGGCAGTTGGAGGACTGGTCCTCGTCTCCCACCACCAAACTTCTGCTGGCGGAGCTGGGGTCTTTCTCCGGGAGCTTCTCGCCATCGAGGTTAGCCTTGGCCTCTTTCTTGTCCTGGTGGCCTCTCTCCGGACCTTTGGAGGGCCTTTTCACAGACAGGTCTAGGGGACCGTCGCTGGGCTTGGAAGCCTTGTCCAGCGCCCGGTGGATGTGGAAGAGCTCCTGACGGATTTTGACCAGCTGCTCCCGGAGCTGTTTCTGTGCTGGGGTGTCTTCTTTGGCCAGGTCTGAAAGCTGCTTCTCCGCTTCCTGGTACTCCTCCAAGGTCTTCGACAGGTCCCCAATGAGCAGCGTGGTCACCTCTGGGTCTCTCACGCCTTGCTCTTTGCCAGGCTTGAAGAGGAAATGGTCCGAAGTGGAGATCAGAGGGGATAAGATGTCCGTGCCGCTGTTCTTCTGTGGGTCTTCCGGTGGACAAGTGTGGATCGCCAGGTGCCAGTGGTCCAGGGTCTTGGAGAGCTGTGTGGGGGTGGACCTCAAACTGCTGCTGGCGGAAGAGCAGAAAGGGAGACGGAGAGGAAGCAAATGGTTACGATAAAACAGGGCAAAAATAATCCACCAAGCTCGTGAAAAAGCGCTAGTGAGGAAGCATGCGGAGCCGCAGCAACAGAACTGTGAGTGAGGCTGAATGAAAATGTTCAACTTCCCTTTGACGCCGGGAAGAGATGGCCAGCCCCTCTGGCTTCTAAGGAGCCAAATTTGATCTGGGACTGGATAGATCTCCTATGGTTGTTTTAAAAGCTTATAAGTAGCTGCCTTTCACTCCCAGTCAACAGGAGCACCCGACCATTCCCCAAAGGACCCCTGGTCCTTCAACATCACCTTCCCCAAACTGGTGTGAGGGCCGCAAATGGGACACCTGAGCCTTTTTCAGTCTTACAACAGCGGTTAGAGAGGCCAGCTTGGGACAAAGTTCGAGTCCAGGGGCAGCTTTAAGACCCACAAACTTTTACTCAAGGTATAAGCTTTTTGTGTGCATGAAGATGTGGGCATAGACATGAAAGCTCATGCCATGAACAAAGGTTTGTTGGTCCTGAATGTACTTCTGGACTTGAACTTTGTTCTTCGGCTCCAGACCAACAGGGCGACCCACCTGAATCTACGTGAAATGTACATGAAAGCAGGGCCTGCAAGACCCTCTTCCGCAAGGCTTTTGACCGGAGCCAGTGAACGGCTGACACCACCAAACAGACCCTCCCTAAAATTACCCCACTCCTTGAACAGGAGAGGGGCTGCAGGAGCTATGACTCATGGCTGATGCGGCCAGACTAATTTTCTCACCTGTAATTATGAACTGTAATGTATTATTTTAAATACTGTAAACTGCCCTGAGCTCTCAACGCCGAGGAGGGCACATGCTGGCAAGGGCTCATGGGAATCGTAGTCCATGGACATCTGGAGAGCCCCAGCTTGGCCACCCCTGATATACATCAAGAGAACTCCCATTGAAACAGACCAAAACACTGACGTGCAACAGAGACAGTGGAAAGAGACGGTGGAAGATGCCCGGCCCACAATACCTGGCTTGGTACGTGACTTTCCCAGGCATGAGAACATCAGAGGCCACAAAATCGAATCCGTTGCCTGCAAACTTCCTCTTCAGGCTGTTCACAGGGGTCCCGCCGCCCTCCAGACAAGCAGCCACTGGTAACTCGGCCTTCCGGACGCTGCTGGGGAGAAGGGCGGCACCATCTTTGAGACCCACGACGCTCCGGTAGGCATCGGCGGCGGGCTTCCTGCGAAGGCCATTGCTGGCGCCCAGCAATGACCCGCCCTCCTTCTCGCGGGTCGGCCACTTCCCGTCTTCATCCTGGAGCGGCGGCGCTTTGTGACTCTGCTCAGGGGACGCCTCCTCGCGGAAGCCCTTCCCCCAAGGGAGGCTGGCTTTCAACACCGGCACCTTCAGCAGGCCGGCCTTGGCAGGCTCGGTGGGGGTTTTGGCGGGGGGCGGAGCGGGCGCGGCCGCCCCGGGTGGCTGCGGGGCCTCGGGCTTGACGGCGGCCATTTTGTTTTCGGCCGAGCCGAAGGAGTGCTCAAAGAGCAAGGGGTAGTAGAAGCGCGGGAGGAAGGCCGACCTCTCGGGGGCCTGCAGGGGCTGGAAGTGAGCGGAATGGGGGTGCATCAGCTGGGCTGTGGAGGCCAGGAAGGGCAGCTGGGCCAGGTGCGAGTGTGGAGCGGCGCTATTGGCGACAGAAGGCCCAAGGTAAGAGAAGAGGTTGGGGTTGAGCGGGTAGTTGATCCCCAACAAGGACAGGTTGAGACTTTGGGGCTCGGGGTATTCGCCATACGCCGGAGGAGGGTAACAAGGGATGAAGTTTCCATCGGGGCACGATGCCGGGACCTCGCCGGCGCTTCTCCTCTGCCCGTTGGCTACCAGCTTCCATTGCTCCATGAGGATCCCGCTGCTCGGCGGGCATTTTTTTGGCACTCGGCAATGCTTTGGTTTGGCTTCGAGCTCCAAGGGGGTGGCGGGCTCCTTCCCCTTCCCCACGTGGTTCTTTAGGGAGAAGACGTCGGTGATGATGAAGTCGGGCGCGGGGTCTTTGCAGGGCTTGTCCCTCTTGTTCTTGAACCTGAAGAGAAGGGTGTTCACTTCGGGCTCGGAAGACTCCCTGCCGCAGCTGGCGTCCCTCGCCTTCTCCTTCTCGGCGGCCTCTGACTCCTGCGACAAGCCAGACAGCTCTTCCTCCTCTTCCTCCTCCTCCGGGAACTGGTTGGTTTCCTCGCTCATCCTGTCCGAAGCAGAGTCTTCAGCGCAGGCGGGCTTCTGGGAGCTGCCATCTGGGTCCGTAACTTGCTTGGAGTTCGCCGCGTTGGCAGCCGCGGCCACTGAGTCTTGAGCTTCAGCCTTGTCTCGCCTCCCGCGGGCCCGGGGCGCCTCCGTGGCGTGGAGGAGGCGGAGCTCTGGATGCAGGAGGTTCCCTTTCTTGTAGGGCCAGTCGGACTCAATCAGCAGAGACAGGGAGTTCTTACACAGGCTGTACTTCATGTGGTTGTAAAGGTGGGATTTCTCCATGCAGGTGAACGGACACTGGAAGCACTTGTAGTTGTAGGGCTTCCCCCATGGCCTAGGGATGTAGTGGGGTTTCTTGGGCTTGCGCTCCTTGTGCTTGTAGACTGACGCCAGTTTGCAGCTCGCTTCGTCCTTAGACATGGCGGTTTCAGAGGACTGGATCTCCAGGAAGTGGTCACGGGGCACGGTGCTTTCACTCCCGGTCACTTTTCATGCCTGATCTGTAAAGAGAGAGACCACAGCTTGAGATGTGAGATAGTAACCTGGTTGCTTAGGCGGGCATGCGTCTTGAAAATTTGCAGCCTTCCCCCTCACATTTCCCCAGCTACGAAGAACACAACAATATGGCTCAGTGGTAGGACATCTGCTTGTCACGCAGAAGGGCCCTGGTTCGATCCCCGGCATCTTCAGTTAAAAAGTTCAGGTAGGAGGGGAAATGAAAGACCTTGGCACAAAACCTTGGAGAGTCTTAGAAGACAGTACTGAGTTTGGTGGACCAATGATCTGATTCTGAATAAGGCAGCGTCCTGTGTGCACGTGACCTGGACCTCCCTCAAAATACCTGTCATCTTCATCTTCTAGGTGGGCATTCATACTGCAAAGACCTAACCTTCCCTTGAATTTCCCAACACCTTCACCTACTAGATAGGCCTTCATGCCATTAAGACTTGAACTTCTGCTAAAGGGGAAATGGCTTGCCATTGCCTCCCTCTTTGTAGCAACCCCGGAATTTCCTTGACGGCCTCCCATCTGAGTACTAACCACGGCCGACCCCATGAAAAGAAAAACAGGATCCTACTATTCAGGCTCTTCCAGGCTGGCCCCGTGCACACGTCTACTCAGGAGTCCTGCTTTTCTCAAAGATACTTGCTTCCAAGCACATATACACAGGATTGCGGCCTTTGTGCTCCGCTGTCCAGAGAGGGCGCGCTTCCTAACACGTGACCGAAGCCCGGAACCCTGAATTTCTTTTTTATATCAATTCCCATCTTCTGCTAGGAAAAGCCTCGGAGAACTGCAGCTGTCCAAATGGAGAGTTGGTCTATCTGGACATAAGAGGGCTTCATATCTTCACATCCTGTCCGAGCGTTATGGCAGGAGGCAAACTCTTCCTTTACCCTGCTCTCTCTCTCTCTCTCTCTCTCTCTCTCTCTCTCTCTCTCTCTTGTGCAACTGGGCACATGAACTCCTCACTGATTTCCAGAGGGGAAACCACACAGTTCCCCAGATCGTTTCGAGAAGTACCTTTCCTGCCCTTCCCTGGGGCAAACTTTTCCTCTAAGAACAAGATGGTTATCTGGCTGAAATATCAGCGTGCGTTCGTATACCTCGGCCGTTCTAGCTTGGGTGGGGAACGAAGCCAAGAAACTCTCCGCTTAAATAGAAAGTATGATTACTATCACAAATTTCAGAATGTCCAGGGGCTTCCTCCTCCTTCCGCACTTCAGGCCTTTGAATGAGAACTGTTTTTTTTTTCCCGTTTCGGTGTCTGCTGATTGTGGCGGGGCTAAAGGCTTGTGTTTGATGGGGGACGATGCAAAGATCCTGTATAGGTCACGTAGCTACCTAAGCAGTTTGTTTTCAGCAGCGGGGCCAATAACAGCACCACTGGGCAGGTTAAGAACTCAAACTTGGCAGAGAGGAGAGGCTAAAGTGGCTTTTTCCTGGGTACCCAGCAGGCGCAGCTAGGAAGGATGAAATTCCCACCGCAGTCCCATACAAAGTTTTCATGTTGTCCCCCAACAAACACAAGGACGTTGTAATGCGTAAATTAGCACTAAGTGTGCTGTGACGGTTGGAATGCCCAGATCCGGATAGCTCAAGAGCACCTGGTTTTGTCAGACCCCGGATGCTAAGCCGGGTCAGCCCTGGTTAAAACTTGGATGGGAGACCTCCACAGAGGCAGGTAACCCCAGAATCTCTTGCCTTGAGGACCCTGTGACAGATCGCCATAAGTCAAGTGAGACTCCACGGCAAAAAAAAAAGAGAAGAAAAAGATTAGGGACAGGAGGCCTGGGTTCAAATTCTGCCTTGATGGCAAAGCTTGCTAGGTGACTGTGGAAGGGTGGTTCCCCTAATCTCTAACCTGGTAAGTTGGCACTTTGGGAAAAAAACATGCAAAGCCGTGCGTCCCTCGGTACAAGGATGGATGGGAATGCTCCAAGTCAATAAAGGAATGGCCTGATTCCGAATTGGGCTGCAATCGGGTACTGCAATAAGCCATACTCTATGCGACCAACTTTAGAACGAGTGAACGATCCCGGTTTTTGAACGGTATCCTGCCTGGCTGCTTTTTCCATCTCACCTCCCTAAAAAGGGAGGCTGCTTTCTCCGTCTCACCCGCCTCTCTCCCTGTGCTGCAATCTCAGTGGCCCCTGGCCTGCACATCAGGGGCTGCTTTGTGAATTAACTGCTACAGTTGACCCACCAGCAACCAAAATCCTAGTCGGAAACCCTGTTTTGGGTGCCACTGAGCAAACCCTGCTTTGCTGGACCCTCTGGATTCAGACATACCCACTAAACCAGGGTTTATAAGCCCGGTCAGAATAGTTCCTCACAGGGGAATCTACTCAACCCACTGTACAACGGAGGAACGGCAAATGTGGACAGGAGGGAGAAAGCAGGCCATCTGGGCCGCATTGCAGACGGAAGGGGTCCTTCCTTCCCTGCCGCTAGCTTTGGGGAGAAGCTTAGGGGGCCCGGAGCGGAGGGACAGGTGTCTGGAGGCCTGCTTTGCCAGCCATTCCCGCACTAGCAGATATTCGTGGTCTGCTGAGTTCCTCTACCTGCCACAACGCGTTATTTCCGCCGGGCTGCGGAGATACGGCATTATGGGGACATGCCCAGGGGCCAGCACCACGCCAGGAGATTTTGCACCTGTGCATGGGAATTAGAGAATCCCTTTGCCAAGAACGGTCTCCAGGAGGGAGCCAGGGAGAAGGCCGGGCCGGGCCAGGGAGAGAAGGGGAAGCAGATAAGGAAGGGAGGCAAAAGCAAAACGGAGGGGAAAGGGAATCAGGGCAGGGGAAGCAAACAGTGGAAGAGAGAGAACTGTTCGAACGGGTATCACTCTGCGATTTCACAGCTCTTGGTTGTGCGACTCCCACCCCAAACCAAACGAGGAGCATCCAAAAATATTTCGATGCCTGCAGCAGTAACTCTACGTGATGAACTCCTTGCCCCCCACCCGCAGCAACAATTCATCATTTTACTTGGGGATATTGTATCCTGCTTTGGGCAAAACGCGGCCCCTAAAGCAACTTACTGGAACACAAAGCCCAATGAAAACAGGATTAAAATTCAGCACGAGTGTCCGTGTGGAAAGGATTCCCAGCTGGGTTAGGCCCTGACAGGAGGGAGGGGAACCCAGGTGCCTCCAACCCCCCCACCCCCTAACATATTAACTTGTATGGGTTGGGAAGGGGGGGGATTTTGGGGGGTACTAAGTGGCTAGTGGAGGGGATTTTCCAAGTTAATCCATTTTGATTAGGGGAAGCCCCTCCCCTTCCCAAACCCCACCCTCCCCAAGCTCCACCCCAAATCTTACAGGTGTTTCCCAACCCAGAGCTTGAAATCATTTCTACTCCACGTTTGGAAAACCTGATATGTTCATCCTACCAGTTCCCACTGAAAGTCCAGAAGCGTTCTGGGGGTCGCTGGCCTCTCCGATTTCTAGAACAGAAACCGGGGATGGGGATCAGAGGGAGGGCCTTTCCGCCCCTCCCAGTGAAACGCTGCTGCCTTTAAGCGGCAATCGATATCAACCATTTGTGCCAATGAGTTGGGGGCCTCCTTGGCCGAAGGGCCTTCCCGAGCTATTAGTAAATGCTCCACTCCTGCTGTTTTTGTAGCCTGGGGTGGAAACGAGTCAAGCTTTTAAAATGTTTATTGTGGGAGGCAGTTAAGAGTTATCGGCCTTAAAGCTCGGCTTATTAAGCAGAACGGACAGGAGTGACTGAGAGGGCGGGTTACGGAGAGCACAAGAAGACCAAAAGGCTGTACTTTTGCTTTATACAGGTCATAGGCCCAATCAGCTCTGAGATGCCCTTTGACTGGAGATTCTGGATCCCAAACTTTACTATGTCCTCCCATCCCTTTCCTCGTGCTGGCAGAGGCTCCTGGGAATTGTAGTCCACGAACCTCTAGAGAGCTACAGTTTGGCCACCTCTGTCGCAGTAGTTCTGGAGAACTTCAAGCCAAGTCCTCCTCAGCTTCTGGTTAGGACAGCGGTCTCTTCGAGACCCTAGAAAGCCTACTGTAGGATGTCGATGCCTTTTACATGTAAAAGGGGCTTGGTTTGAGGTTTTAAAAAATCCTACAAGTTTTGGGGCAAGTTTTATAAGCCACTTTGAGCCACCAGGAAAATCAGGCTATACATTTATTGTTGTTGTTAGGTGCGAAGTCGTGTCCAACCCACCGCGACCCCATGGACAATGATCCTCCAGGCCTTCCTGTCCTCCACCATTCCCCGGAGTCCATTTAAGTTTGCACCTACTGCTTCAGGGACTCCATCCAACCACCTCATTCTCTGTCGTACCCTTCTTCTTTTGCCCTCGATCGCTCCCAGCATTAGGCTCTTCTCCAGGGAGTCCTTCCTTCTCATGAGGTGGCCAAAGTCTTTGAGTTTCATCTTCAGGATCTGGCCTTCTAAAGGCTATAAATATCTCAGTCAATAAAGCAAGCAAGTGATGTTACTCCCTTCTTAAACTCATTGAAGCCAACAGAGTTAGAAGGATGCTACTGCAATTGGGCAGGGTCACGGCTCAGTGGTGGAGCTCCTGCTTTGCACGCAGAAGGCCCCAGGTTCAATCCCCGACATCTCCAGTTAAAGGATCTACCTGAGACCCTGAAGAGCTGCTGCCAGCCTGGGTAGAAAACATGAACCTTGATGAATTGCTGGTTTGATTCAACCTGGAGCAGCTTCATGCGTTAACTTCTTACTACAGGCCTCCCCAGAAGGGTCTGGCTATTATCTACCATGGCTAAATGGAACCGATTACTTCTGGCCACTATTAGTTCCTGGGGCCAACCCCAATGGAGTCAGGGGCATCTCTTTGGGACGGTGGGAAACAAGATGCTCAAAACCATGGAACTTAGGTTGGACACAGATGAGTAGAGGTAACAGACTGAGCTGTGAGCCTGTCAGAGACCCTCTCCTTTCCAGGGCAAAACTGGCTCAGACTCGCAACATACACGATAGGCTGGCATGTTTTACAGGGATGCCTGCTGAGGCCTCGAGCATCTGACGCGACCCTCTGCTCCCCCCCTGGGAAGACGACAGAATGAACAGCAAGGAAGCCAAATGGCTCAAAGAACCCCAAGCTGGCTCTGAAGATGCATCAAGTATTGAGTCGGCTGAAGCGAAGCAGACACGGACAGGGCCTGAATGGGAAACAGGAATGTCCCCCTGGAGGACACACCGCACACATAAAACAAATGGAAATTTTTGCTCCGGTCCATCCCAAATCCGTATATGGACAGGGCTACCTGTGCACGAAGAGCAACCAGAAGATTTGGAGATTTGAGTTTGGGCGGTCGAAGCATTGATTTAAGACCCACAAAATCAGCTTCACCTGCCCCGTTTTCGCCTACCTTGCAGGTACGTGAGTTTTCCTGGAAAAACATGTGCTACCCCAGGTACAAAAACAAACGGAAGATCCCCCACCTGCTGGGTTTACTAAGATCTCTGCAAACTTTTCTCCGTATTGAAATCTCTGCAGGAAAGTTTGCCAGCAGCCTCCTTGCCCTCCCGAAAAAACCCTCGTTACATTTCCTTGCCTTCTGCATATGGCTTGATCCTCAGTCCAGCTTGCTAGGTGCTTCCTCTGGACTGCAGGATGATGCTCCCACCACTCTCTTGCAGGTGGGTGAGAAGGAGGGCCAAGATATTCCCCCCCACCTCCCACAGAGCTCCCCTGGCAAGGGGGGAGGGCTTTCATGAAGGGCCTGGGAGCACAAGCCTTTTGTTACACTGCTCCGGTTGTTGGCACGATCGCCTGTGCGAACGAATCGAAAGGGAAAAAGGCAACCAGCAAGCAACCGATCTGCCCTCTTCTTCCGGCACCCATTTGTACCAATTTGCCCTCCAGGGCATTTTTGCGATTTCGTAGGAAGGGCGTGGGCAAGGGAGGACGGAGGGAAGCGGGAGAGACTTTGGCAAACCTACGCCTTGCTCAGCGGATGCAGTGGCATGGATTCAAAGTTATACTGCCCCTGCGCGTGGAAGCTCCATTATGAAGTGAGCATCATTAAGTGCAGATAAGCCGTTCCTCCATACATTCGCTTGGCAATTCCCTCACCCACCCACCCCCAATGAAGCAAGCTGTCGCTCAAAGCTGGCAGTCCCCTTCAAGTCTGTACCAGCTCCGAAGTCCCGGAGAAGTGGCAGCTCTTTCCCCCTGACCTTCAGCCTCCCAGATGGCAGAGCTCGAGCCTGCACAGGTGGCCGTCCGAGCGGCGACAGCTTGGCCCACGACGAGAGACTTCTGCGCGGCCCGGGAAGCGGCCTTCCGACAGCTTGGCGGGAGAGACGCCCAAAGGAGAAAAGAAATGGGGCAGAGGCCAGGAATCAGACAGCGAGAAACCCAGCGGAGAGCGGGAGGCTGCAAACAGAGCAAGGGGAAAGGATCAGAAGTTGTTGCTTTACATGCGCCCTGCGTGTGTGAGTGTGACTCTTTCCAAGGTGGGGTACTGTTCTGTGGAGAATAAAATTGGGGAGGGGGCTACGGGCAGCACAGAAGGAGGCCAGTTCACCTGGGACCAGGACTGTGGGGGGAAGTTTGGCCCACTTCTGGGAGGAAGGGGGAAGGTGTGGCTCAGAGGCAGTTTTGCGAGGATCTGTGGCATCTCCACGTGTCTCAGGCGAAAGGAAAGGGGGAAATGCTTCGTCCGTACGTTTTTGAGCATGGGCCATGGTGAGACACGTCCGTGGAGCGAGGATGCCGGCTTCCATGGCAGGCGTGTGGTAAAAACCTTTGGACTTAGATACAGGAAGCATTCTGAATCTTTTAGCGCGGAAAGGCTGCCGGTTATGATGGTGCCCCATGCCAGCTTGGGAAATCCATGGGGATAGGAGGGAGGGGCCTGAGGAGGGTGGGGTTTGGCGAAGGGAGGGACTTCGGTGAGGTAGAATGCTCTCCAAAGTGGCCATTTTCTCCAGGTGAACTGATCTCTCCCCAGGTCCCGCCTGGAGGCGGGGCATCTGCGGGCTCCACCCCCAGAGTCTCCCGGGTTTGGCCCAACCCTAGAGCCAGCATGAGAATTGAACTCTTGAGCATTGGAAACGTCCATAAGGCTTTTCTGGGTTCTTACTCACCTCAGGCCCGCATGGCAATACCATCGGAAATATTAATTCATTCATTCATCCATCCATCCATCCAATATATATACCGCCCTCCCAGAAGGCTCCCCTTCCGCCCACGCCAGCCTGCTCTCTCCCAGTTTGGTGTAGTGGTTGGGAGTGCAGACTTCTAATCTGGCACACCGGGTTCGATTCTGCACTCCCCCACATGCAGCCAGCTGGGTGACCTTGGGCTCGCCACGGCACTGATAAAGCTGTTCTGACAGAGCAGTGATATCAGGGCTCTCTCAGCCTCCCCTCCCTCACAGGGTGTCTGTTGTGGGGAGAGGAAAGGGAAGGCAATTGTAAGCCGCTTTGAGCCTCCTTTGGGTAGAGAAAAGTGGCATATAAGAACCAGCTCTTCTTCTCCTTCAGTAATCTCAGGGCTCTCTCAGCCTCACCTCCCTCACAGGGTGTCTATTGTGGGGAGAGGAAAGGGAAGGTGACTGTAAGCCACTTTGAGACACATCTGGGTAGAGAAAAGCAGCATATAAGAACCAACTACTACTACTACTACTACTACTACTACTACTACTACTACTACTACTACTACTACTTCTTCTTCTTCTTCCTCTTCCTCTTCTTCCTCTTCTTCCCTGTCGCTTCATGAGCCCAGCTTTTAAACCACTTCCTGTTCGTCTTCAGCATCGGGCAACAGCGTCGGGTTAATTCGTAACCCATCCAGGTGGTCACGCTAAGCCCTCCGGGGCAGTTGGGCAGGGCCCGCCGGTCACCTGGGGAAGGCGCCGTTGGAGGAGATGATATCAGAATGCGCAGACCGGCTCACTCCAAAAGTTTTCTTCCGTTCCTTTCCTCCTGCCTGAAAGGTCAGGGTGTCCTGTCCGCCCCCCTTCTTCTGCTTTTGGACGGTGCCCTTTGTGCTTCGAGAGGAGATATGTTCTGTTCCGAAGGTTCTTTAATGACCGTGCTCTGACGGGCGGAGGAAAAAGCAACACAGCTCTGTGCCTGCCGTTCGAAGCCAAAGGGGGGAAAGGCGGGTGATCTGGAAGAAGCAGGAGCCTGCTACAGCCAAGGAGGTGGCGCATCGGGGAGGCTTGGGAGTTCGGCGACTTGGACTGCGAGCTCCTAGGGGCAGGGACTTGATGTCGGGGAAGGGGTCTGTATATGGATGGCCCACGGACATCGACTGTGCTATGGCTGCTGCCGGTTATGTGGCGATAAATAACCATCTTTGCATAGAAAAACCGTCGCCACGACGTTGGGTCAGATGCAAAATAATATTTTTGCATATCAAAAAAAATCTATCGAACCAGGAAGAAGCTGCAGTGTGTTTAGCTTGTGCATAACACTCTTTGGCATTACTTCTGTCAAATTCCGGTTAAGGGGAACAGGCCAGATGAACATAATTGCTGTATTGTGGAAGTGGGGCTCTTTTGAGGTTCTTGTGAAGGCCTCAGCCTCCATGCCTTGTTGCTGGCCTCCAGAAGAACCGGTTGGCCCCTGTGTGAGGCAGGATGCTGGACTGGACGGACCACTGTTCTGATCCAGCTGGGCTCTTCTGATGTTCTTAGGAAGGCCTCGGTCTCCATGCCTCATTGTGGGCCTCCAGAAGAACCGGTTGGCCCCTGTGTGAGGCAGGATGCTGGACTGGACGGACCACTGTTCTGATCCAGCTGGGCTCTTCTGATGTTCTTAGGAAGGCCTCGGCCTCCATGCCTCGTTGTGGGCCTCCAGAAGAACCGGTTGGCCCCTGTGTGAGACAGGATGCTGGACTGGACGGACCACTGTTCTGATCCAGCTGGGCTCTTCTGATGTTCTTAGGAAGGCCTCGGTCTCCATGCCTCGTTGTGGGCCTCCAGAAGAACCGGTTGGCCCCTGTGTGAGGCAGGATGCTGGACTGGATGGACCACTGTTCTGATCCAGCTGGGCTCTTCTGATGTTCTTAAGAAGGCCTCAGCCTCCATGCCTTGTTGCTGGCCTCCAGAACTGGTTGGCCCCTGTGTGAGGCAGGATGCTGGACTGGACGGACCACTGGTCTGATCCAGCTGGGCTCTCCTGATGTCCTTATGAGGGCCTCGGCCTCCATGCCTCGTTGTGGGCCTCCAGAAGAACCGGTTGGCCCCTGTGTGAGGCAGGATGCTGGACTGGACGGACCACTGTTCTGATCCAGCTGGGCTCTTCTGATGTTCTTAGGAAGGCCTCGGTCTCCATGCTTTGTTGTGGGCATGGAGGGATGCAAACTGCAAAGCCATGAATTACACCCACCTAAAGTGGCTCCTTTAACACTCTCCCCATCACTGGTCCATGCTGAATTTATCGGGCCCTACCTGTTTATAAACCAATTTGTAGCCCCTGGCTAACCAGAAGAGCTTTCTTAAAAAAAAAAAAGCAACACAACATGGAGAGGGGGGGGGGGGACGGCAGCGGTGGGAGTTACATGGTTCCTTTGTTCACACAGTAAAGGAATCCCCAGCCTGGAATGTATAGATTGGCCATTTAATGAAAGCAACCTCCAGGGCCCGGAGAAACAAAAGCACGCTTTGGTATTTTCTGTGTGCGCCGTGTTTTAAGTTCTTTCTGAGACAGGCAGCCGTTGCCCAGGAGGGGTTGGCATGAAAAATGCATGTGAGGATCCGGAGAAGGGTAGGATGCTAGAAAGGAGCTATCGATCAACCATCTCCAAAGGCCACACAGCTGTGCTGGTTTCCTGCATTTTGTACTGTGGCTGTTTTTACCAGCCTCGCAAGTGGACTTTCTTTTTTTGGGGTTCAGCACGACGGCCGAGCGGCCCAGATCGCAGGGAGGGGGACGGCGGGGGACAGTTCCGCTTGAAATCACAACAATGAGACACTGTTTGCGACGGGAGCGGTCAAAATTCCTCCCCCCAGATCGTGGTTAAGAGTGGTGGACTCTGATCTGGAGAACCGGTTTTGATCCCCTCCCTCCTCCGCGTGCAGCCAGCTGGGAGGCCTGGGGCCAGTCTCAGTTCTCTCAGAGCTCTCTCAGCCTACCTCACAGGGTGTCCGTTGTGGGGAGAGGAAGGGGGGGGCGGGTTGTGAGCCGATTAATCTCCTTCGGGTAGGAAAGAAGTGGGGTACAAACAGCCAGCTACTCTTAAGGTAGAGAAAGACCTTCTCTTCTGGATCATCTCTGGTGCAACAGGCTCTGCAGGCTCAAGGGAGCCCTTCAAGAAAACCTGCAAAGCCTCTTTAGCCAGGGACAAAAGAAATCCATCAACAATGACAGATCGGCCACTTTCAGACTTGCTTAAAAACACGTGGGTTTTAGCATTTAGCTTTAGCATTGTTAAGGCCGTACTACTTTTCGGGTCCTAATTAATCCGAGTCATTTATCAAGTTGTTTTTTTTTTAAAGAAGAAACATTATAAGGCTCTTTGGGACGAGCTTCTGTATCTTCTGGGGCATTCCTCTTTTAAAAGATGTGCCAAGGTGACAATCCACTGCCAAGCCAAACATGTCTGAGGTCTCCTCACCCATCCCTAGGGGGAGCAAACACGAGCACAGGAACTAGTAGAAGAAGAAGAAGAAGAAGAAGAAGAAGAAGAAGAAGAAGAAGAAGAAGAGTTGGTTCTTATATGCCGCTTTTCCCTACCCGAAGGAGGCTCAAAGCGGCTTACAGTCGCCTTCCCTTTCCTCTCCCCACAACAGACACCCTGTGGGGTGGGTGAGGCTGAGAGAGCCCTGATATCACTGCTTGGTCAGAACAGTTTTATCAGTGCCGTGGCAAGCCCAAGGTCACCCAGCTGGATGCATCTGGGGGAGTGAAGAATCGAACCTGGCATGCCAGATTAGAAGTCCACACTCCTAACCACTACACCAAACTGGCTCTCCTAGTACATCTCTCCTGCATGGATCAATATTTCTCACGGTCCTACATCCGAGAAAAGAGCCACTGCGCTCTAGACTTGGATAGGATTGCAACTGCAGCATGCCGAGCGGCACGGGGGTTGCACAATGAAATGCGCTAAAGTATGACCAGGGCTTGAACAAAAGGATTTACACATGATCTTTCCTCCCCCTTTTTCTTGGTTTGCATGACAGACTGTCCTTTTGTACGACAGATTGTCCTTTGCCCCAAAGTGACTTATAACTTCAAAAACTGGGGAGGGAGGAAGGAAGAGATTTGGACAAAGCAGAAGGGCCAAAGCGAGCCAGGTGGATGAGTCACCTTGGGTCATGGCCAATCATGGGGGAAATCATCTCAGAACTTGGCCTGTCATGGGTGGAGTCATCAGGGGCGGGACCTGGCCTGGCTGGAAGTGGAGGCATCTTGGGATTTCCCAGGCTCTTCAGAACCTGACACGAATGACCTAGTTGCCACCCATGGGGTAGATCCACACAATCTAGAAACCGGACCCTCAACACGTACATAATCGGAGACATCCTGTTTCTAAGGGACATCTCTCAACCCAAGAGATTTGTACTGCTCTCCTGGCCAAATAAGGAACACATCCCCCAAAACCACGAAAATATTCTCATGCTGGTTCGAGGGTGGAAAACTTGGCCTCATGCTCCTAGCTACCATCAGATCAGGATCGGCAGACGACATCTCAGGGAGAGCCTCAGATCCCACGGGTGGATCAGCTGTAGAAGGCCAGAGGATTAGCCCTCCACGTGAGCAGTACAGAGGTCACCAAATGGACTCCAAGAGGGGTCGTTAGGCTCGGAGAACCCAGTTTGACCTTCACGCGTTCTTGGTGGCTTCTGCCCAAGAAAACAAGTTTACGCTGGCTCCGTATTTGAAAACTATGATGAGCTGACAACCCTGGCAGGTCATAGCATTCTACAGTTGGAGCTAGGGACACAAATGCAACGCCCCTATAACTCCAGTTGTTGGACAGCTCCTCTCTGCTCAGCCAGTTTTGCGCTGTGTGTTCGCTCTCAGCTTAAAAGCCAGGACAAGGATGGCTCTTCCGAACAAATATGTTTCAGATGTACACGGCTGTATTCCCGAGTGCCGAAGTCTTACCCCTGTATCTGCAGTGTGTGGAAGGTCTTGGCGTTGGCACCCTTGTGTTCATGCGCAATAGTTCGTGTGCATGCGTGCTGGGGGAAAATGTCACTCTCGTTGAAAAGTAGCAAAGCAAAGACAGGGGCAAGGGAATACCGAAGCAAATCACTCAATACGGCCTGGACTGAGGATATCTCTGCCCTTCAAAATAGATGTAATCCCCTTTTGCCTCATGGCCAAGGGGGGGGGGGGAGAAAACCTAGCAGTCCTTAGCTGCAAATGCATGTATTGATAATGGAACCCCAATTATAGGGAAATAATCTGAGAAAGAAGAGGGAAAAATATTCATTTTTTTTCTTACTACCCCTGTTTCTCATTGACCAATGTGGATGGATAGAAATGGCCCTTTAAAATGTCATATATATATATATATATATTTAAAAGATCATAAAATGACTCCAAGACATTCCCCGAAAGCTGTCAGATGAGCAATAAAAATCACAGTAGCCGAGGAAGTAATTAACAAAGCAAAATTAAGGCTTCGTGAATTAATTCAGTGCCAATAGCATCCATGTAGCAATTAAGAGGGCTAGAGACCTTTGCCTTAATTTAAATGTGAAATAGGTCCCCGTGTAGAAATATATATATTTCATCGTCCATCCAATCGAAAACCAAGAGGATAATGTCTATAGCCACAATCGGGAAATCTAAAAAATCCTTACGAAGAGATTTTGTAAACCAAAGATGACAAGGCAGGAACCAAATTTTTAAAAAGAGGGAAAAGACTACAAAGAAACATTTTACAAAAGCCTAAAGTCGAATTTTGCACGTATTGCTTTGTAGAAATGCAGCAGGGGGGGGGGGGCAGACGATACTTTACAAGCCGTAGCGTGAAACTGCGCTTAAAAAAAAAAATTACAAGCGGTTTACTCAAGGTTGTGAATTTGCCCCAGTGAGGTTTGTGCGTGGGTTTAACCCTTTCCTCACTGCCCACGTTTGCTCGCTCACACAATTGCTCCTCCGAGCTGCTCAGCAAGGGCAAAGGTGCAATCCGAACCCCCTACCTCCCGGAAAATCGGCTCAGGGGAAGGGGGACTCCGAGCCGTAAAATTGCTGCCGCTTATAAGGTCAAATTCCCGTTCTGCCCCCTTGGTCTTCCTTTCCTAACCGCATCCTCAGAAGATTGCTTCTCATCCGTGAGGACGCTTCGTTATGCACATGTCGTCCAGTGCATTTTCCCCTGCCCTTCCTCCGAGGGGCTCCAGGCAGAAGACCTAGCTCTCGCTCTCCCATGTTGCCCTGACAACAACCAGGTGAGGGGACGGGCTCAGTGGCAGAGCCTCAGCCTAGCATGCAGAAGGTCTCAGGTCCCTTGTTCAAGGGACCAGGAAGGAGGGGTGTCTCTGTCCAAGACCCTGGAGAGCCGCTGACTGTGTGAGCAGGCATGGCTGATTTTGAGGGGCCCAGGGCAGATTCCTATGTTCTCATACCGGTACAAGTGACAGGCCCAAGGTCACACAACAAGATTCATGGTGGCATTTGAACTCGGATCTCCCTGCCCACTGCACCACTCTCACAGCCGCTTCACACACACACACACAAAAGCCACAAAACAAAGAAAGTTCTGCTGAAAGGAAGGTGTCAAAGCAGCCCAATTGGAACGCCTCCCCAGGCTGGTAAAAACCCCAATTTTTCTCGTCTGCGTTGACTATAGCCCACAATTCACATAGAAGAAGAGCTGGTTTTTATACCCTGCTTTTCCCTGCCCGAGGGAGTCTCCAAGTGGCTTACAATTGCCTTCCCTCCATCCGAAAGATATGAGAGTTCTTGATCGTTTGCAATTCGTGCCGGAAAACCAATGGTCTTGAAGCCTCAAAAAGGCTTAAGTACACAACCGCACCGCACTGGACAAAGAGAAGCATTAAGCACACACACTGGCTATTACACCGAAAGGTTTAGATCAAGATGGGTGGCCGGGGTGGTCTTGTCTGTGCCAGCAGAAAAGAGCAAGCGTCTCAAAGACTAAAAATATTAGAGGCAGAGGATAAGCATTCCTGAATTACTGATATCTGAAGAAGCGGACAGTGACTCATGAAAACACGTTTTATGTTCGTTTTTTGTCTTTAAGGTGCTCCTGGACCCCGGCTGTTTCCTGCTGCTACCAACAAGCATGCCTGGCTAGTAGCCACAAAACCGGGCAATACGACACACACCCTTTCCCCTGCTGTTTCCCCCAGGTGCACTGCTTCTGTACACAGAGGCTCCATCGGGCCAACAGATTTGCCCTTCACAAACTTGGTCTTTAAAATTATCCTCCCGGTTTCGAGGAATTTCAAAAGCTGTTCTGCTGGGAGCGTTCGAGAGGTTAGAGGCAAGGACGAGAATTTCCCTAACAAACCGCAGCCCTGTCCACCTAGAACGCCTGAGAATCCATGCTAGGAGGAGCTTCTGGGGCAAACAAGCCTTAGAAGCAGCCCTTCAAAACATGGGCCGTGTCTTTCGAAGAGGCCCAATGAATCCTGCTGCAAAAGCACGCTGAAAGTAAATTACCCAACGGGTGTGGAATGAGCACCGTGTTCCAGTGACATTTCTTTTAATCCCCCTTTCGACTTTTAACAAACAATTGATGGGACTGGGGGGGTGGTTATCCTGAAGCCTAAAGGTTTTGTTCTCTCCGCGGCTGGAGAGGGCTGAAAAGGGTTCCGGGAAGAAAGCGCATGGCCCCTGAACGTGGTGTTTTGATTGGGCTGCCCACGGATAACTAGCCGAAGTCATCGGCAACAGTAAACAGATGTATATTTTAATCAAGAGATGCCATCAATGGATGTCAGAGAGGGGATCCCTCTGTCCTCCCCCGGAGTGCAGATTTCTGACAGACCTCCTGACGCCGATCTAGATTCACATTCAGCTTCCTCTCCCAGAGAGGATGAACCTTTTAGCGATGTCATCGGCTACCTGTCTAAATCATTATCGGTGGGCACTCCGAAAGATCGAAATCC
This sequence comes from Paroedura picta, assembly GCF_049243985.1. NCBI lineage: Eukaryota > Metazoa > Chordata > Lepidosauria > Squamata > Gekkonidae > Paroedura > Paroedura picta. The sequence continues at coordinate 19,776,628 of NC_135385.1, forward strand.
CAGCGAGAGAAAGTTCACAATATTTGTTCCAGCAAGACGGACGCCATCCCCCTGGCTGTAAGCAGATGCGTGCATGGGAATGAGCGATCAGAAACCTCTTTGCTGGGAGAAAAAGGACTTTTCTCTCCTTTTCTCCCCTTTCTCTCTCTTTTAATATCACGCACAGGGCCCCGATTTGGTTCCCAACCCATTTCTTGACGGCTCAGTGACAGAACCAGGCAACGGTTTAAGATAACTGCTCCCGAATCCGGCACGACAACATTTACGAATGGCTGGATTTGATCGTCCTTGCAGCCCCGGCGACCCATGCTGTTGCAGACAGGAACCCAACAGGGGCGGAGTGCGTGGGAATAAATAACAGCACGGGAGAATACAACAGGTGCAGGCGAAGACAGAGCTGGGAGAACGGAATGGTCAGACATGGGCATTCATGCTCTTTCATTCCCCCCCCCCAAATATTCTCTGCCTGCTCTGTAGGTCCATTGACACAGAAACCCTCCCCCCCCCCCCCCGGTCCTTACACTGAAAGGGGGAGCTGTGTTAGTCAGTCTGTAGCGGTAGAAAAGATCAAGAGTCTGGCAGCACCAAAGACTAATAAAGTTTGTTAGCTTTGCTGTCAAATGTGCTAGTCTTGAGTGCTAACAGATTTTTTACCTGGTATTAAGAAGAGGAAGAGGAAGAGGAAGAGGAAGAGGAAGAGGAAGAGGAAGAGGAAGAGGAAGAGGAAGAGGAAGAAGAAGAAGAAGAAGAAGAAGAAGAAGAAGAGTTTTGGTTTTTGCACCCCAGTTTTCACTACCAGGGGGAATCTCCAAGTGGCTTCCGATCGCCTTCCCTTCCTCCCCCCACAACAGGCATCCTGGGAGGCAGCTGGGGCTTAGAGAGCTCAGAGACAGATCACTCTGTGAGAACAGCCCTATGAGGACGGTGACAGGCCCAGGGTCCCCCGGCTGGCTGCGTGTGGAGGAGGAGCGGGGAATCAAATCCGGCTCTCCAGATTAGAAGCTGCCGCTCTTGATCAAGACGCCAAATTGACTGGACAGTATGCTGTCTGCTGTTTACGTCCACAGCGTTTCTGCCGCCGACTCGAATGCTCTGAAAGGGCTACGAAAACCTGATGCCCCATGCTTGCTCAGAAGCACTGACTTCTGCCTCTCTGCTCTGTGTGGCACGGGAGAAAGCAAGCCCACTGAACTTGGCGCACAGCGAAGGCACTCACTTTGTTAATAAGAGCACAGCTCTTCCAATGAGCCTTTAGTTCAATGGGTGCTTGTGAGTCTCCTGTCCTTTTGCAGATCCACAAATGAAGGAAGGGGGCATGAAGGTCCACCTAACCCATCCCCAAAGTGTCTGGCCAGATGTTTGTAGGAAGCCCAGAGGCAGGGGACTCGGCTCTCTGCGAATGGCACTTTGAGGTATACTGCCACTGAACCCGGAGGCTCTATTTAGGCATCCTGGCTGTTTTCACCTGATTGAATATCCTTTTTCTCTGTGGACAGATCTGCATTTGGCTAACACCCTTTGGAAGCTTTCTACAAGAAGGGCTTTCCAGTCCGACACCCACAGATCGGCCGTACGACGCACGGCTCACACAACTAGTCCTTCTCATTCTCTGAAAGACACCTTCAATCCCCCTTCCCTCCTTTAAGAACAGCCCTCACCCGGGTGTTTCCATCTCATTCTCTCACACAGTCCTCCCGACCACAGAGACAAACCAGCTGCAATTTAAATCAGCATAAAATTTATCACAGCAGGGATATGTCTATGTGTATGTTGTCCAGGCACCCCTTTTTCTTTCATTTCCAGCCTCTGCTCACCCTGAACCTCCTGGTTCATGAACCCCAGGCACCCACAAAGAGTACCCCCGCCACCACACACATGCCTTAACCACTGTGCCCTTTGCCCTTCAAGGCCTTTGTGGATCTGTGGACATAAAAGCCTGCTCAAAAGCCATGGGAGAATCTTTGTCTACAGATCAGCCGCTGTTTATTTATCCGCCTGAATCGATAGTTTTTGACCTGCTCACCCATTAGCATAGGAAACGAAGAGTAGCATCCTTTCGGAAGAGTTTGAGACCCAGACCAAAGCTGCGCTCCTGCACATGGGCAAAGTGGGGGAAATCCGACTGGTTTCAGTGAGATTTCAAGAACGCACGCCACATTTTGGCCGTGCTCCCTGGTTGGGGTTATATTCCGAGGGTGCGCTACGAATGCTTTCTGAGACGCAGGTCTGGCACGCGTGAACACGGTTAAAGGGTGAAGGGATCGCTTTTTAAGCCGAGCAAGGCTCTGGCGTTTAAGCAGGAGTCGGGGTTCCGCCACTGAAAGCTTCAAACAGGAAATGCAAAGCAGAACAAAACGTTTAAGGATAAAAGCCGCTTGCAGAAAAGTACACATTCCGGAGATCTTCACTCTCGGAAACGAGGGGGACTTTGAATGTGGTTCAGACTAGAAAGTTCCTGATTGAGACCAAAACTCCTTGGAGGAAAACACGGCAGCCCTGAGACAGCCTATAAGCCCGGGAAGGGGGTGGAAAATCTCGCCTGTAAAACTAACAAGTTTGCACACTGGGGGACAGCCCGAGAAAACAGTCGAGCGAGCGGGAGCGTGCGTCAGGAGAGGAAAGTTACAGCCAAACGTTTCCACGGCGCCTAGTGAAAAACCCGATGGCTTGCGAATCCCCGAGGGAAGGGAGAGACTTTTGATGCTGTGCACGACTCCAAGGTACCCCCTTTCCCATAATGTGTTTGCCTGGGTTCTCCATATGCCATAGCTTCATCCCAAGAGGGGGGGGGGGGGAAGCTCTTTTTAGGTTAAAAAAAAAAACCCAGCTTAATTCACCTGCTGCAGCTTCCCCTGGAAAGTTGGCTTCATTCCTGCCTTCCCCTTTGTAAGAAAAGCAAGGTGCCTTACCTTGAAGGTGGACCTTCTGTGCAAACTCTTCTCTCTCTCTCTCTCTCTCTCTCTCTGCTCTGCCTGATGTTCTCTCTGTGAAAACGAGAAGCATTTGAGATGGTGCGGGAAGTATATATTGTCTGCAAGACTGGCCTTAGGGCGTCCATCACAGGGTTGCAGCTTACTTCTGCCCCTATAAGGAAGATTCTGTCACATGCCTTGATGCTCCCAGCTATCCGTATGGCAAAATAAAAAGAGAGAGAGAGAGAGAGAGAGAGAGAGAGAGAGAGAAGGAAGGGGGGAGAGAAAGAAGGCACAGAACAGAAGATATGTGTGGGGAGGTTGGGGAGGGGGAGAAAGAGGGAAGAGAGAAAGCGAAGGGAATCTTTAATCATAAGAGAAGTGGAGAGAATTTCCCCGCGCAAACCCCACCAGACCGAAATCCCTGCCTGACCCAAACTTTTTGGATGCCTTCTTTTTGTATCTGTGGCTCCTGGCGCTTGCTTTCAAGTTCCGTCGGAGGCCTGCGAGATGTGAGGGGAAGTTTGCCTTGATCCGCTTTTGCGAGGTTGTGCCTCCCTGGGAGTTGAGGGGAGGCTCGGCGTGCGGGCAGCAAACACAAGCCCCGCATGCACACACACAAAGCACACACCGTCTCTTCAAATGCAAGCCGTCAGTCCATGCCCTCCCCTCCACTGCAGAGTTAAACAAACCTGGCCAGTCCTTGGTGCCTTCACTCAGAGAGAGAGCCTTCAGGTGGAGGGGTGGGTGGGTGGGGGCGGTTTATCACCCTTTAACTTGATGGGCAAAGCGGCCGATCACCACGCAGGGAGGGGGGTGAGGTAAAGCGGCTAACTGCAAATCCATTACAAAGCCAGGGATCTCGTCCCCTTCTTTGAAATCTTTAGAAGCAATTAGAATGGCCCAGTGAGTGGATTTCCCACGGAGATGTTCAAACTCAAGATCCAACAAAGGTTTTCCAAAGGAAGAAACAAATAAACACAAGTCCCTTTCCCCAGAAGCAGAGGAGGAGGAAGAGTTGGTTTTTATATCCCGCTTTTTAGTGCCTGAAGCTAATTCCAAAGCAGCTGACGGTCGCCTTCCCTTCCTCTCCCCACAACAGATACCCTGTGGGGTAGGTGGGGCCGAGAGAGCCCTGAGATTCCTGCTCAGTCAGAAGAGAAGAAGAAGAAGAAGAAGAGTTAGTTCTTATATGCCGCTTTTCTCTACCTGAAGGAGTCTCAAAGCGGCTTACAAATCACCTTCCCTTTCCTCTCCCCACAACAGACACGCTGTGGGGTAGGTGGGGCTGAGAGAGCCCTGAGAGAACCAGGACTGGCCCGAAGTCACCCAGCTGGTTGCATGTGGAGGAGGAGCAGGGAATCACGCCCCGCTTGCCTCATTAAAAGCCGCTGCTCTTAATCACGACACCGTGCCGGCTTGGATCCCGCAACACACAAGTGGAGGTATGAACAGACTTAGCGCACTTCCGCTTGCCCAAGACTTGTCCGGCATCTGCTTTCCTCCGTATATAGTGCAGTGGCCAGAAATTGGAGGCACGAGATTTCGTGGGAATGCAAGCAGGAATAAAATAAATTTGACTTAGTGTAAGAAGCGACCGGGGTTTGCTTGCTGCAAGCGGGAATTTTTGTGCGGGATCCAGCCCACCATCTAAAAGGGACATGAGTTTTATGGAAGAGAACATTGCTGCCGTTTATTAACTGTGCCGGCTGGAGGGGACCTCTAGGGAAGGTTTTCTGTTCCCGTGATGGATCTTCCAAGGATCATCTCGGTTGGGTGTCCTGAGAAACAGGATGTTGGACTAGTCCATGAGTGGCCAAAATGTGGCTCTCCAGATGCCCATGGACTACAATTCCATGAGCCCCTGTCAGCGCATCGTGAGGGCTCATGGGAATTGTAGCCCATGGACATCTGGAGAGCCACAGTTTGGCCACCCCTGGGCTAGATAGACTTCCAGTCTCACCCCCTAAGGGAGTTCTTTTCGTTTGTTTGATATATATCTTTGTTTGATATATTTGGCACATCCTGATGGGGGCTTAACTAAGGCATTTTTACTCCCCTTCCTTCCCCCTTTGTGGACAAAGGGACAAATCACCTCCACACAGTCTGCACACAGTTTGCATGGGATCCATTATTTGGCTCACGAGCAGACTGTCTCTGACAGCTGGTCCACACCAGAGAATCAACAGGTGATCTCTTTTAGAAAGCCCCCCAAAAGCCCTTAGGGATGAACCCACTTTCTTGTTTCTGTAGTGACGGCCTCAGCGGGAAGCTCCAAAAGTATTGGAAGGGGACAGGTCTTGTGAATACTCCAAGACTGACTGAACCTGGATCTTGTTCTCCAAGATGCTACAGTCTCTCAAATGTAGAAAGGTCTGGTTGCACACATCTAAAATGCCAAGACATTGTGGCTTACGTGCACACAAACACACAAACACACACAAGAGTTGAGCAAACTAGTATTTTGTTTGCACCTTATAAACGAAGTGTAATTTGCTAGGAATGGTAATCCAAGTTCTTCTGTCTGCTCAAGTATTCAGGGCCACAAGCAGAAGGTGGCTTCAGATGAGGATAAGCCAAGTTATCTGAATGTCAGCGCCTCGTTGCTGATTTCTGCTTTTTGGAAGCCACAGATGACCCATGTTTAGGGTGGTGTCCAAGACACAAGTCAAACTTTCTTAGTTCGCCATGGGCTGTGTTGGGTTGGGACAGGCTGGCTTCCTTCTTCCTTGGCATACTCTAGATTCAGGTGGGTAGCCATATTGGTCTGAAGTAGCAGAACAAAGTTTGAGCCCACTGGCACCTTTAAGACCAACCCAGTGTAACCTTCGTATGTTCTGATTAGGCGTGCTTGCACATGAAAGCTTATACCTTGAACTAAACTTGGTTGGCCTTAAAGGTGCTGCTGGACTTTGTGTGGTCTCCTTTAGTCATGGGAACAGGCCCTACTGTGCTAGGGGTTGACTCCATCCGGGAGTCACAAGTGTAAAATAAGCCATTTGCACAAAATTCAACCCTTGTTGGTCTTCCGAGGTGCACGTTCTGCATCCTGTGCCACCTGAAGGAAAGTTCAAAGAAAAGTTGTGGTTTGCTGCTGAAGAACAGCTAGTAATGCTAATAGCTCTTATACACTCGGTGGTGATGGGGAGGTTGTGTGCTTTCCACACACCCATAAGCTCCACACTAAATTTTCCCTAGAGCTGAATTCAGAGTCAAACTGGAGGCTTAGGAAGACATTTTGGAGGAAGCCAAGAGTTTTAATAAGATGGGTGGGATTTCCTGGAGAAGGATCCGACTACACCTTCCCAAAGAACGACCTTTCTGGATCAAGACTAGACAGTCTAGCTCAACATTCCTCTTCTGGTTGTCTCGGAAAACACAGTGGCAGAGGAAGAAGTAGACATCTGGGGAATCCATGCTGCAGAAGTAGAAGACTACTTCTTCCCTCCACATCTGGAAGGCTTCTGCATACATAACGGTGACATGGTCTTCATGAAAGTGTTTTGGACTTTCAGAAGGCCTCCTGCCCTTTTCAAGAGCATGGGCTTTTGCGTTCAGAGATGCAGAGAGATAACCCTATCCAAGAGATGATGAACGCCGCATGGCTCGCTTTAAGCAGTGACCATGGTTCAGAAGACAGTGGTCTACAGAAACCATTAGGTTTACAGATCATGGAATGGAGCTGGAATCCATGTTCCCAAATGCCATTGCCTGAGAAAAATGGTGCTAAGGTGACACACATTTAGCCCCGTCTCAGAGGGAATCATATACCATAGACAGAAACTCCTGAAATCACACATGCTTGCTTCAGAGTTAGCTTTGCTAAGTAGAAGGAAATGGCGTGTAGGATTAAGAATCAGGGCATGGAGAACGCCGTGCAACAACGTAAGAACGCCTCATGAGAATTGAATGCTCGTCTTCTTCAACGCTAAGGGACTTCAATTCGGTCCCCCCTCAAAGGGTCCAAACGTCCACCTCTTAACCACGATCCCAGCACCTCCTGCACCCAACCGGTGGTGGCACGCAGGACCTTCTCCTTTCGCCCAACGTGAGCATGGCATGTGCGCAAACAACACACCGGAGTGCTCACGCTTTCTTCGAGCCTGGAGGCTGCTTCGGGGAGGAGGGGGGAGGCAAAACGGTGAGCTTGCCAGTTTCTCCCCAGGTCCACCGAGAGGTGTCTGTAGGGCTCATCTCTCCGAATGTCAGAGTGCATGTGCTCCGCGCGATGGCCGCTCAGAACTCATCAACCCCGCTGTCACGCAGACCGCTGCAAATCGGGAGTGACAGCTGTCTCCGCACGCACCATCCATCTGTGGCAAATGTGTCAGTTAGCTGAACACTCCGGAGGAAAACTGTTACAGAGTATGGGAATGAGGAGAAGGAGAAGGAGAAAGAATGACAAAACAGAAGCAACAGGGGGGTCATGGCGGACAGGCCACGGCTGGATTGCCGTCCTCTTGGGACGACGTCCATCCCTACGAGGGAGGTGGACGGGCAAGCGGCCAACCAGGTCTAATGATAGCGGGACCAATATCCTCGTCCTACTTAATGAACGATGGTGTGGCCACCAAGCCATTAATTTGAGATGGAAGAAAGGGCATGGGGGAATGACATGCTTCCTTTCCCCAGAAGTTACCAGCCTCGAAACACCGGTGACTTCTTTTCCTTACTTGTTTTTTTCTTCCTGGATATTATTCTCCTTGTTGGGTGCTCTAAGGGAAGCCTTGTTGGCCAACCTAAGAGTCTGGAGACACGTCCTGGGCTGGAGATTCCATCTTCGGAGCTAGACAGCTTTGGTTGACAAAGGAGACGTCTTAGAATAGGTGCCCAAGTTCTGCAGATCACGTTTGGAGCAGGGTGGGTCTTCAGGGAAACATGACCCAGTGTGCGCTGGATTGCTGTTGCTCTCCAAGACCAACGGGAGAGGCCCGTCGAGACCTTACAATGCTTCCAGTAGCCTGAATCCAGCATAGCACAGAGACTACTCCTCAATATCATAGCCAAGCATGACTTTTAAGACCAATCATGGAATTGTGAAGACTAGACGTTGTCGTGGCTGCTCTTAACCCCTAGAATTACCTTTCCCTGGGGAACGAACAAAGTCCAAATCCAAGAACCTTCCAGAGGGAACTGGAGGGCTTATCAGTCAAGTCTGTTTTGAAGAGCTGGTGCAAAATAGATGGGCAAGATGGGGATGACAGAACACAACCGTGAATGTTGTGATTCAAGGATTCACCGTCTTCCCGCGATCTTGGGAGAGGAGAGGCCGTTTTGAGCCTCCTTCGGGTAGAGAAAAGCGGCATATAAGAACCAACTCTTCTTTTTCTTCTTCTTCTTCTTCTTCTTCTTCTACTTTTGCAAATCCATTTCTTTGTGCTTGCTTCGGTATGGCATGACATACTTTTGTGAGGGTATAATTTCTAATTCTTACAACCTGGGGCGTTGTGTCTAATTTTTTATGATCCTAGCATATATCTGTTGGATGTCTCGTGCTATTGGATTGCATCGTGGCACACTTTATTATTATGTTTGTGGTTGTTAAATTTGCTATCTGCACCCTCTCCACTAGCAAATTTCGGCCAGTTAAGGTTTAAAACCAACCGTCACTGGATCACTCGATTCAGAAATAAATAAACATTTGACAGCTACAAAAATGCAATAAAGGCTATGAAAAGGTATCATACTAAAAATGCTCCACCTTCCGCCGTGCTGCTGCTTTCTTTGGCCTTCATCATCTTGCTGCCCTTTTCTCCCCACCTTTTCCCATCCATATTGATGGTAGTGGATGAGCGGGAGGGGGGTACTCCACCTTGAGCCTCTCAGCAAGAAAGAAGGGGCTACAAACGAAGGAAATAAATAACAATTGGAATATGCGTACATTGAAAAGGGATTAACGTAGGCCAATGAGCTCTTCTCTCCAGTTTCGTTCCATGGGAAAGGAAAGGGCCATACATGGGGAGAGTGGGAAGGGCAAGCAACCCAATCCTACACAGTAGCTATGTGGAAACAGAGTAAACTGGTTGGTTGTACGTCCCATTACCCATGCTAAAAGTATGCGTTCCCATTGGAAATACGGATGTCTGCACAGGATGCTAACCCAAAACACCTCATTTTGACCCCTTAAAAAAAAAATCACGGCAATTACTTAGAAGAAGGGGAACGACAGAAGGCGGAGGGGGTGGTGAACACAGCCTCAAGCTGTCTTCCCACATTTGACGTGGATGTACTTCTTCTTTGCTGGAGGCAAGCTCCAAAAGGACTAGGTTCAGCGCAGGGTCAGTTCCAACTAAAGACTCTGTGCTGTAGAGGGTGCTACTGGCCAGCGCCTGTGCCATCAACAACTCTGTTTTGAAAGAGGCTTTTGTTAATGTGGTTCCTGGCAATTTAGATGCTTATGTGTCGTTTTAGTTAGCCCTTCTGTTTCACAAGAGAAAGGGCAAAACTTGAAGACGACTCAAGTTCTACAGAGCCTGCAAAATAGCACTCTTCCACCAGGCCTACGGTTGAGGCCAAAGAGACTAGGGGAGCAACAGAGAAAAAATGGACTTTTTCTCGTTCCCTTTCCCATCTCCTACACCAGTTTCCCCTTGCACCTGTGGAGTCCATCTTGGTGTCAGATAAATTGAGTGAACACAAAATGGTGGCTGTTGAAACAGTGAAAATGTTAAATTTTAAATTATTTTTATCATGTTTTAAGTATAAAACAGTATGTGATTATGTGTTATGAGCTGCCCTGAGCCCATTTGTGGGGTGGGGAAGCAATGAAACCAGAGTATAAATAAATAAATAAATAAATTTATAACTGGATGTAACAGCCATTTAAATGCCATAATAGCTGCCTTTACAACTGGAATTAGCTGCCATTTAAATGTCATAATAACTGCCCTTATAACTGGACTTAGCAGCCTTCCTACCACCGACAAAACACCTAACTGTGTCTGTTCTTAACTCCTTGGGCCTGTTTTCTCTCAGGATTCCCGTGTGCAAATTTCCAGCCTTTTGCAATTCCTCCTCAGCTGCCACTCTGCACAAAACATCTGGTGCCAGATGTGCTTCTCCAGTGCCTTGCACGGCTGCTAGCGAGCACAGGAGGCACAGGACCCCCTGCTTGCCCTTCCTATTCAAAAGCAAAGGATCCTGGGTCAAAAATCTTCAACTAAGGACAGGGAGGGCAGCCAACAGTCAGTTACACGTGTCAGCAGAGCACTGGCTGCTTAAGGAATAAATGTTTCGAGATTTATTTAGAGTCAATAAGACTGTGAACCTGGGGGTTGAGTCCTACTTCTGGAACAAATACGGCGCATCGGCTCAAGATTGCAAGCCAGAAGATCCCCACCTGGAGTCTCATCTCAGTCGTCAATTTTAGGCACCGTTACCCTCACCGATCCACAAATGAAAACGGGGGCTCACCTGTAACGCCCCTAATTCTTACACCGAGGGAAACACCCGAGCTTGCCTCCTGTTCCCCATCACCCCACAGCAGCTGGCACGGCATCCGTTTGAAAGACAAGAGGGTGTTGGACTCATGGAGGACGATCTGGCAGAAAAAAGAGAGAGGATTTGTAAGGGCTGAATGAAACCGTCGGGAGAAACTCTCGTCCTCTACCATCATTTTGGAAATCAGGTCAAAATAGGAACGATGGTTTACTAGAGAAGAGTATCCGAGAATTCAAATGACCCACTGTCAACAAGGTAATCTCTGAGACCGTAATACCATTTTGATCGATGTTCGTTTGAGGGTCCCCCCCCCTTTTCTGAAGTTGGGCGACCCTATCGGGTTTTCAAAGCAAGAGACAATGAGAGGTGGTTTGGCACTGCAGGCCTCTGTGTGGTCTCCCATCCAAATTCTAACCAGGGCTGACCCTCCTTAGTTTCTGTGATCTGGTGAGGCCAGGCTACCCAGATCAGGGTGAGTTGATGTAAAATTACATTAAGTTACACTAGAGCAGCCTTTCTCAACCTTTTTTGACCACTGAGAAACCCCTGAAACACTCTTTGGGCTTTGGGAAAGCCCAGAAGTGGCGCAATCGTGCAGAATATGGTTGGGAAGCAGAGCTGTGGACACGCCCACCCAAGGCCCCTCCCCTTCCCACCCCCTCCAGGCCCATCACTGGCGATCTTGGGAAGGGGAGGGGGCAAGTCGACATGACCACATATAGTCGTATCACCCGATAAATAGATTAAAACTTAAGTAACTCCCACCAGTTCAGGAAAGCCTTCCAGGTTTCACGAAAACCTGGTTGAGAAAGCCTTCCCTAGAGAAATGCTCCGATTATCACGATGGGGGCTTGGGTGGATCGTCTCCTCCATGCCCCACTTCTCCCTCTGTACAAAACCTTCCGACCAGAACGAGCAGAGCTTCGACGAAGTTGCTTCTCCTTCAGGTTTGGGGGACCCGTAGTTTCTTTCAGCGCACAAGCGGTTAAGCCGAGGGCTCCTGAGCTGGGCTTCCGCCTGTGCTGCCGCGTCCACCCGGAGGGCGACTTGTCGGTTCGATGAAAGGGGCCCCCCTCTGTTTCCCTTTATAGAGCCAGGCTGCCTTCAAGAATCATTATTGGCAAACCTGGGGGAAAGAGACCTTGGCGCTCCCTTGTTTGTTTGCTCCCATGAATGCTCGATGCAGGTAAGTCCCTCGTCTTGGACGGTGTCCTACCTACTAATGAAGGTCGCTCGACCGCATTCTGGGACAAAGCCCGATCTAGGGACGATTAGCGACTCGGAACTGCGGGGTGGGCACTTAAGGCGCTTGCCGTGTATCGACCTTTCTCGACTTTTATTAGCATTGAGAACCCCCTGAAATATTCGTCAGGCTTCGAGAAACTCCAATAGTTGGACGATCTCGCAGACGACGGTGGAGAAGCAGAGCTGTGGACATGTCCTTCCCTTCTCACCCATCATTGGCCACTGAAGAGGGCCGGTCAACATGACCATATACGTGTAACACATTTAAAAATATATATTTTAAAATAATTAACTTTACCGACCCGTTCGGGAAACCCTTCCAGGGCCATCAAGAAACCCCGGGCTTTCATGAAACCCTGGTTGAGACAGCCTGCCTTATATATACTCAGGAACACACAGAGTTGCTCGTGGGAAATCTGACCTGGAGATATTCTTTTCTCTACTGCCTAAGCCAAGGGTCCCCAGAATTTACTCTTTTCCTGGGCTTGCCGAGTGTTTTTAGGAGGTGAACAGGGCTGGGAAAGGCTCTTGTGAGGAGGGACATGGCAACCAGTGAGAGCCAGTTTGGTGTGGTGGTTAGGAATGCGGACTTCTAATCTGGCATGCCAGGTTCGATTCTGCACTCCCCCACATGCAGCCAGCTGGGTGACCTTGGGCTCAACACAGCACTGATAAAACTCTTCTGACCAAGCAGTGATATCAGCGCTCTCTCAGCCTCACCTGCCTCACAGGGTGTCTGTTGTGGGGAGAGGAAAGGGAAGGTGACTGTAAGCTGCTTTGAGCCTCCTTCGGGTAGAGAAAAGCGGCATCTAAGAACCAACTCTTCTTCCTCTTCAGTGAAGGATGGGGGAGACAAGTTTGACTCAAACTGGTTCTTCTAAGCACGACGGCATGCCACCCTAACAGCAGCAAATGATCACGTAAAAGCAGGCAAAGCATATCATGTTACCATGCCCACAGGAATGAAGGGCACCAACTGAAGCCACAGGCTGGCCAGCTGCACCCTTCAGAGGTAGAGGGCACATCTGGTCCTCCTAGGGAAGAAGCCAGCATCCACCAGTCCTGCCTAGCTCTCCTCCAGCTGTGGTTGAAAAGTGTGGGAGAAAACTCCGCTTCTTGGGAGGGTGTCTTTCCCTCTGGGTTTCTCTGACCCTGGATTGCGCCAAGCTGCTCTTGGCTTGATGGTGCCTGGTTAAAAACATGTTTCCATTGCTTCTGTTTTTTTACTCCGTTAACATCCAGCTTTCTAAGTTTTTGATCCCTTAGCCAAGTTCTGACTTGGGTACAGGGTGGGTGGCTCTCACACCGTAAATTCAGGGGCTCCCAGTTATGTTTCTATACGAGGCATGGGGCCCTCCCGAAACATTATCTGAAACTGGACCTTCCAAAGGTAAAGAAAAGGAGGGCTGACTATTATATCCCACTTTTCACAGGCCAAAGGAGTGTCAAAAGGGCTTCCGATCGCCTTCCCTTCCGGTCGATAATTGGCATCTGATTCATCCTTACAGCAGAACCGGCCTGGTTGCAAGAGATAACAGAATTCATGGAAGTGGAAAGAGAAGGAAGGGAAGAAAAGTTCAAGGGACGGACACCCTGAGAAGCCCACATGGGACAACTTTTTTGTCCTTGTGGGAAAGGCAGAGATTTTTCCTTTAAAGAACGACTAGATATTTAAGACCCAAGCTATTTCGTATTTCGTGGAATGAACGCCTTAACAAAAATTTAAGAACGCGAAGAATTCGAGGCGGTCTCCTGTGATGTTATGAACACATTTTTCTATATAGTTTTACAAAACAGTATTTTGATGAACCCTCAAGGATACTTGGGGCTGACCCTGCACTGAGCAGGAGGGTGGACTAGATGGCCTGTCTGGCCCTTTCCAACTCTATGATTCTATGCTTCATTCATACTTTGGCCCATTCTGCACCTGCTAGATAGTGCTTTCAATATTCTTTAGAAGAATATCCAGCTACAAAAGCACCCTGAATGTGTATTATCTAATGTGTGAGGAAAGGGCCCTTGAGGAGAAGTCATTTCTTTTCGTATAGGTTTAGCTTGTATACAGGATGTAGGATAGGAAGAATAAAGTTAGACTACAATTTTTCCTCCTGGGCCCGAAAATAGAAACAGATTAAAACCACACACGGCAGACACTGGGATGGAATCTGTTGCCAGCCATACTGCATAGATTGCCTATTAAAATCAAGTACAGACTCAAAGCCCATTCCAGATCCGTGTGCAACTTCCGGCACATGTGAATCCACCTTCTACTGAATCAGATCAGGGGGTTCATTAAAGGTCAGTATTGTCTGCTCAAACTGGCCACAGCCCCCCAGAGTACCAGGGAAAGATCTGCCGCATCATCTACTGCCCCATCTTCTTTCCTGGAGGTGCCACAGATCGAAATGGCAACTTTCTGCCGCTTTGGGTAAACTGTATGGCGCTGTGCTCTGCTGAGGCTAGGGTTGCCGGGTTCCCCCTACCCCACCCCTTGACCGCCGGCAGGGGAGCCGGAGGGAGGGTTACGGGACCCACAGTGGAATACTCCTAGTCTGGGGAGGATGAGAACTTCAACAAAGTACAACACCATAGAGCCCACTCTCCATTTCCCCCAGGGGGGCTGATCTCCGCGCTCGGGAAATATCCCAGGCAGATGCGGGATTAAGATGGGGAAGAAGGTGGCATTCGGCTCTCCTTGTGCTCCATCTCCTTTTACAAACAGGCCCAACTCGGCATGCAAACATGTTCTGCCACATCTGCTTGGGCCCTCTGTGGAAACCGGGGTGAGCGGATTACGTTTATGGACCTAATTTTATCTTGCGCGATTCTCTTGCTCCTCAGCTCCCTCATTCTGATTGAGTGCGTTCTTAACGGCTGCTGACCGACGCTTTGTGAAATGTACCTCTCCGCCGATATGCCGACAAAGGTTGGCTCGGCGGGTGTCCTCTTTTTTGAGGGGGAGGACTCCTCCCCAGCAACACTGGCTGCGGTGTTTGTTTGTCGTTTTCCCGGAGACGTTTTGATAAACATTTGAGTGACAGGCTGTCCCTCGGGGAGCAGAGGGCTGCCTAGACCAGGGGGGATTGAATTTCTATTTAGATGACATTAATTTGCATCTAGGAATGTAAATTAGCATATGCAAATTTTGCCCTCTTTTCTCTACCCCTCTCCTTTTGGCCTCTTATTTTAAGGGATCCCTTTTGTGTGTGTGTGTGTTTGTGTGAGTTATCCATAAGTGCTCGTCTATCTCCTCAGTTAGGCCTCAGTCTTCCTTCTCCGAAAACTGCCCCCTGAACATTGCTCCCCTTCCTCACAGCCAGTCAAACTACCTTCCTCTCTCTGGGTGCTATTTCTTCCCATTGTTGCTAAAATCGATGGACTAGGCAGTGGTGGCCAAACTGTGGTTCTCCGGAGGTTCGTGGACTACAATTCCCAGGAACCCCTGCCAGCATGGCCAATTGGCAGGGGCTGGTGGGAATTGGAGTCCATGAACATCTGGAGAGCCACGGTTTGGCCTCCCCTGGCGAGAGCCAGGCTACGGGGAGGGCAAAGAAACCCCCAGCGTCCCATGGCCTTTTTCCTTCTTCCTTTCCTCTCTGAGTCAAAACATATTGTGTTTGCCATGACAACAGTGAAATGAAGAAAAGGAAGACTGGGACAATATATGTTTATTGTCCAGCAGCACTTTTAAGACCAACAAAGATTTACTCAAGGTGTGAGCTTTCGAGTGCAAACACCCTTCCTCAGACTATGAACTGACCATCATGACATGAGTCATTTCCCCTTCGGTCCATCCTGGGCCCGCCATCTTGGGCGAACCCAAACGTCAACCCCTCGGTCTTTGAGTCGAGGCAAAGCTCCACAGAAATTCTGGAAATTTCACCCTGGTTTCTGCTTCCTTCTGGATCTGCTCTTTGCGCCCTTCATTTTTACTTTTTTCATCCTATTGCCGAACCATTACGGTGCTGCTTTTAACCTCCCCCCCCCCCAACACACACACCACAGACTTCCCACCCCACTGGCAAAAGAGGGGTTGTCAGAGGCAAGACGGCTGATTGGCCCTGACAGCGTTGCTCTTTTTCTCACGACCCGTAGGTTTGACTGTGAGCGAAAGCTTTAGCCCACACAGATATAATTATCCACTGAACGGCTCACGCTCTCCCCCCCTCCCCCTTCTCCCTTTCCCGGTTCCCACCCGCAGGAGATTGCTTTCCACCAAACAGCTGTTCCACGTCAGATTGAGTCACTCCGACGAGGCAGACAGTGGCCGCGTCTCCAGATCCAGCGGGCGCGGCAGGAGCCCGGCCGCCCCTCTCGGAGCCCTGGATGCAGACGCACGTGTGTTTACGGGCCAAGGTGACACCTCGGGTACCCGGAGGCATCCTCCCTAAGGGGAGCATCACGCTGGAGGTTGGGCTCCTTCATGCTCCGCCGTTTCTCCAGGCTCAGGAGGCAGTTGGGTTGACAACTGTGGTTGGGTCATTCCCGCATGTTTGGGGGTTGGAGCCAGCCTCCTGGAGATCCCCTGGAATTACAGCCCATCTCCCCTGCAGAAGCGTCCTGTCTAGTGAAACCAGAGTGTCCCTCTGTGAAGGGAAGGGGTGTCCTTCCTTGATGGGCCAGAACTGGGACTGGCCCAAGGCCGCCCAGCTGGCTGCACGTGGAGGAGGAGCAGGGAATCAGAGCTGGCTCTCCGGATTAGAGGCCGCTGCTCCTGAACCACCACATCAAGCTGGCTCTCCAGCATGGGCCGCTCACACACTCTCACCTGCCTTGCAGGGTTATTGGGAGGATGAGCTGGAGAAGAAGAGAATGACGTCAGTCCTGTACTGGCAGAAGCAAAATGCTTCCTTATAAGAATAATCGCAAAAAAATTAGGAGACTGACAGGAAGCAGGGATCATAGCCATGATGTCTACAGGGGCATGGCTTGAGCACATTTTATTCTGCCTTTGTTTGCAGGCAGTAACTAGCCGTCTGTGTGGCTCGACAAGACCCAGCTGGGGCAGCAGTCCCCTCGGTGACTCGGAGGGAACATTCAGCGATTAAGCAGAGGCTTTCCTGAAATGGAGGGCCCTTGGGCAGCTTACAAAGAACATCTTCAGCATCCCACAGTGCTGGCGAAGACTGTCCCTCCTACCCAGCTGCCTGGGAAAGGGCTGATGCTCATCCACCATCTCTGGGCTCAGCGGGTTTGAAAAGGGCAAACGGGCCAGCTGGGGTGTACGTCGGAAACTGATGCCACTCACTGAAAAACAACTTCGCTGGATCTGTGGGCTGAAAAGGATCTGCAAAAGGGGGAGCTCGGTCAACCTCATGGGTTTAGAGCAGGGATTTGCAACTGGGCTTCCAGGAAACCCCTGGGGTTCTGTTAGAGCTCCCCAAGGGTCAGGCGGCCTTTCCCCGAAGTTCGGATGGCCGCTGAGGTCATTAGCCGCCACTGGAGACCACTTCCCCAGTTGCTCTACAGGCCTAGCCTCTTTCTCCATAGGCCTGGTGGAACAACTCTGTTCCACAGGGCCCTGATTCCTTTCACCAGAGCGTTCCACCAAGCCGGGGCTAAGGTTGAAAAGACCCCGGCCGAGGTCGGCCTCACTTCCTTTGGGCCGGAGATCCTGAGCAGGTTTTGGTCAGATGACCTTAACACTCTTTCAAGGGTGTAGTGGAAGTGTGTAGTGGAAAACTTTGGCCCGGTCACTCACCATGAGCCTGCTAAAGGGACAAAATGGGGGTGAGGACGCCTGTCGCCATGAGCCCCTTGGAAGACTGGGGAGCCAAACCGGATGGCACAGGAAAGAGGGATTTGAACCCACGACTCTCCGGCTGCCATCTGATGCTCTAGCCACAATGTCGCCATGGCTGCACACAGTGTGCAAACCAGCCACACTGCAGGTCACTTAGAGAAGCTGCCAGAATCTTCCCATCATGGAATGTCAGTCTCAATGAAGAGGGATACCACGGGGGGCCAAGAGACAGGCATCTTGCGCGTCCGTTTCTGACCCCCGCAGCCATGCAGAGACCTTGTGGGCGGCACGCAGGAAACAATTGGTTATTTGTGAGTTTCCCTAAAACCTTGCCAGAGGCGCTTTGCGCTGTCGCTGGCTGTAAACAACGGCCTTTGCCCAAACGCACGATCCCAGGCCGACCTCGGACTGAGCCCGGACACGACAACCGCAGCGAGGCCTGCGCTGGGAGGGTGGAGGAGTTCAACCGGGTCCCCCCACAGAAGGAGGAAAGGCGACCGCAGTTTTGAAGGACGGCCCATGTGCGGAATTGGGGAAAAGAAGGTGGAAAGGGACCAAATTGCTTTCGAAATGCGGTTCCGTTCACAAAGGCTTTGGAAAATTTTAGGAACTTTTAGAGGGATGCTTGGAAGGGGGAGGGTGGAGCCGGGGATGGACGGGCCTTGGCAAGGGAGGAGCCTGAGCAGGGTTCAACGCCCCGAGGATGGCAACCCTGTTTTCCCTGCCGAGACGCAAGGCAGAGTACGTAGAGCACGGCAAATCCTCAGGAGAGGGCAGCCAGCAAACAAAGCAGGAAGGGACGGGCGGCAGAAATCTGAAAAGTGGAGTCGGAACAAAGCGGAACGGAGCGTAAGCGATTCGCGCGACCGGTTGAACCGTGCGGAAATTACATAGCAGGGCCAGATCTACGGCGGACAGATAGAATGGAACTTTATCTAGGAGAAGCAGGATCACAGATGACTTATGGAGATTCTTTATGGTGGTGGGGGGGGAAACTGTGACTCTCCAGCTGCCCGTTGACTACAATTACCATGAGCCCCTGCAGGGAAACCCTGCAGGGGCTCATGGTAATTGTAGTCCACAGGCAGCTGGAGAGACACAGTTTGGCCATCCCTGCTCTAGGGCATTCAAGGCAAGAGATGTTCAAAGATGGTTTACTGTTGTCCACCTCGGCAACCTTGGCCTTCCTTCATGGTCTCCCATGAATTGTGTGATGATACCCGATGGAAAAAGAGCCTCTTGTGGCGCAGAGTGGTAAGGCAGCTGTCTGAAGCTCTGCCCATGAGGCTGGGAATTCAATCCCAGCAGCTGGCTCAAGGTTGACTCAGCCTTCCATCCTTCTGAGGTCAGTCAAATGAGTACCCAGCTTGCTGGGGGGTAAACGGTAATGACTGGGGAAGGCACTGGCAAACCACCCCGTATTGAGTCTGCCATGAAAATGCTAGAGGGCATCACCCCAAGGGTCAGACATGACTCGGTGCTTGCACAGGGGATACCTTTACCTTTACCCGATGGAAAAATACAAGCATCCTCTAGAATCAGAATGAACAGGATTTAGAATTCTTAAGCATTTATCATCGAGGAGTCAAATTAAAAACTTGCTGGGAAGGCTTCTTTGCAGAACAAAGTCCTGAGTCCAGAAGCGCCTTGAAAGACCAACAAGGCCTTATGTAAGCGAGAAGCTAAAACGGGGAATAAATAGAGACGGGGATGTATCCAGAACAGGCTGCCAGGAAACGGGGACGGTCCTCATTACAGAAGAGCAGAGGCTAAAACATTGCATTGAGTGTTACCTCAAAACGGTGTAAGCATCCACCCCACGGAAAACGAGAGATGCAGAGATTTTGGCTACAGCATCCGGGACAGCCAGTCCTGAGCAAACCAGAGCAGCCCCCGAGAGGGAAGGAGCAGAGCTGAGCCTTTCTCCCCCCATCCTCTTGACCCCATTCCTACTCGAGGCCACCTTTCCCACCCGGAGCGGGGCGACGGCCTCTCCCTTTCGCCCCCCCTGGCACCACGCAAGCCATCTTGGCCACCGCCAGGCCCGGCCTTCATTACTGTGATTCTCTCCCGCGTTCTTCTCCCTTCTCCCCACGCGTATATCTCTGTACCTGCCTATCTCGCCACACGCACGGCTTTCTCCATGACTGGCTGATCATTAGAAGGCTTCCCTGGCCACTCGTCAGGGTCCTGCTGGCCAGAGCGTCGCCTCAGGCTTCTAAATAACAAACAAGTCACAGAAGATTTCCCCGGGTTGCACCGCCTTCATTAGCGTGTGACAGTCCTTGTTTTTTTTTTAGGGACACGCTTGCCCTGAGAGTAGCACGGAAGCCGTTGTGAGCTAATGCAGAGGTGGCCTTAGAAGCAATTAAAGGAGGGGTGGGGAAGCGGGAAATTGTTTGCGTGTGTGTGTGTTTTTTAGGGGGGGGGGGAGACGGCAAGGCGGGCCAAGGATCGAGGTGACAGCTCTCGGCTGGGAAAGACCTGGAGGTGTGAGGATCGAAGCCTGGAGAGGTAGAAGGAGAAGAAGAGCAGGCTTTTTGACACTCTTGTTTTTCACGAGTCTCAAAGTGGCTGACAATCACCTAGCTGTCGTCTCCTCACAACAGGCACCCTGCGAGGCGAGGCGGAGAGAGCCCTGGGAGAACTGGGACTGGCCCACGGTCACCCAGCTGGCTGCATGTGTAGGGGGAGGAGGGGGAGGAGGAGGGGGAATCAAACCCGGTTCTCCAGCTGAGAGGGAGCCGTTCTTTAACCAGGATACCAAGGGTGGGAGTTAATAAATGTTTAAGATATATTTTTAAACCTATTAAACATTCATCGAGTGATATAGGGTCGTATGGTCATGTCGACCTCCCTTCCCCTTTCCCAAAACAGCCAATGGTGGGTCCACGGGGGGTGTAAGAAGGGGAGGGGGCTGGCGGGCATGTCCTCAGTTCTGCTTCCCAGCCCTATTTTGCAGGATCACACACCTTCTGGGGTTTCGCGAAGCCTGAAGAAGGTTTCAGGGGTTTCTCAATGATGAGAAAGGCCGTTCTAAGACGTTCTGTATGGCTGCCCCCCTTGTCAAGAGCACAGGAGGGAGATGATCCCCTCAGTTGACTGCCTCCTGCCAAGCGCGAGCATCCGGGACGCCAAAGGATGGGTGCCCAGGATCTGCCGAGCCCCCTCTGAATCCCAAATACCATTCTCTGCCTGCCTGTCACTTCCATGAACACTGGGGCAGTGAGGCCTTCAAATGGATCACCCCTTCAAAGGGGAGGGCCAGAGGGACAGCCCCAGGGGAGCAAAGACACCCTTCCCCATTCGACTTCCAGGCCTCAAAACCGCTTCCTCGGTGACGTCAAAGGGTCACCTTCGCCACCAGTCGGTCCCTGCCGTGTCCCTCCCCTCCCCCTGCGAAGCCGGGCAGGTGGCGGTGGGGAGGGAGGGAGGGAGGGAGGGAGGGGGTGCATCCGTCCAGGTCCCTCTTTCCACCTAGCCGGATAATGGCTCGGAGCTGGCAGGAAAGCCACGGCTCCACTAGCTGCGCTCTCCGGGATGTGGTGGAGAAGCCGGCCGGCTGTTGCCCCGAGCGGCCGCGTTCGGGGAGGTGTGTGGGGCCGCTGTCACTTCGCATCAGCGTCCCCGACCCCGGTGCGGTGACGCGGCTAAGTCCTTAGCCGCAGAACCAGTTTCAGGAGTCAGTGATTCACTCCGCTGCCTAAGCGGGACCAATCGGCTCGCAGGTCACCGGCGAGGCGCCGGCACCGTCTCCGAGAGACGCCGCAGACGGGGTAGGAGGGTCGGCGTGCGGGGAAGGGGCGTCAGGGAGACCCACTCCCTTCTCGCTCAGGTGATACGAGTCATATGGCGTTGGGCGGCCGGGACGCCGCTTTCAGGAAAGGAGAGGAGGGCTGGGATTTCTTTTATACTCTCCGTTTCTTTTATACTCTCCACGCAACACAAGACAAGAGCACCTATAACATCTGTGCTAGACCCCCTAGGTCGCCACCGAAGCAA
Organism: Paroedura picta; assembly: GCF_049243985.1. NCBI lineage: Eukaryota > Metazoa > Chordata > Lepidosauria > Squamata > Gekkonidae > Paroedura > Paroedura picta. Next base: position 19,797,970 of record NC_135385.1, read on the forward strand.
AACACAAGGAATGCCCTTGATGCCCAACAAAATCCAAGCTTGACCTGGAAGCTAGCAGTTTGTCTGGGTGAGCCGTTGCGCAGGTGAGGGACTCCAGAAGTCAGGAACGGAGAGGAAGGAAGAGACCGATGGGGACGGAAAATGCGGTCAAGATTTAAGCCGCCTATCGCGACCCTGTAGGGCTTTTAAGGCAAGAGGTGAACGGGGGTGGTTTGCCATGGCTGGCCTGTACACAGCGTCTCTGGGCTTCCTTGGTGGTCTCTCATCCACAGGTGCTAACCAGGGCTGACCGTGCTAAGCTTGCGAGATCAGGTTAGCTTGGGGCATCCAGGTCAAAAACGAGAGCCCTCTAAGAGGAGTTGCGGATATAATAGGCAGTACAGGACAGTGGGCGTTTTCTTTTCTTGCCCAAAACAATACCAACCTTCCCTGACCCTGAATATGCTCCTAAGACACCTTGCCAGCCAGAAACGTTGCTTGAAGGGTGCGCGCCTAGAATCCTCTGAAACGGCAGCGGGAAATGAAAGTACCAGACGAATCCGACGGCAGCTGAGGTTCCTCGTTCTCCTGAACAAGGGGGTTTTGAGCTGCGACTCCCGGCTGCTCGCCTGCCGATCCAAACCAGCCGAGTGGTTAGTAATAACGATCACCGCCCACAGATGAAAGGGACCATATGGTGAGGGGAAGGAAACGAACTTGTCTTTTTCTGCACCTCCGGGCTCAGCCTTTATGGGGCTTGTCACAGTCAATTTGCACTTGCCTCACTGGCGTGGTCGCGCTTCTTTCCGCTGCACTGAATCATCCTGTTTCTCCAAAGGACTTCCCTTTCGCAGCGGGGTGGTGAGGGGGGGGGAGGAAGTGTGACGGGCACCTCAGTGTCTGTGATGACCCCCCCCCCCCGCGCACACACACACACTAAACTCCTAGCAATAACTATCATCCCATTTGGCAGAAAGTACGGGACGGCGTTGTCACGTTGCAGTCGAGTTCGAGAAGAACAGCAGCGATGGACTACCTGTATGCAGCACTTCCTTGGTGGTCTCCTTCCTATCGCAGGACTAACCGGGGCCAACCCTGCTCAGGTCCCGCAATCTGATGAGATCAGGCAAGCCTAGGCCATGCAGGCCAGGGCGAATACTGAGACATTGCTAATACGAAAAACCATGATTACAAATGCCTGTCAGTTAATTCTGCCTCTCTCCCCTGCTCTCCCTTTGACCCCGTGGCTAGCCATCCTGCCTTAGATCTTAGGTGTGAATGCCCATCCTTCCTGCCTGACCTCCGCCCACACTGGGCATCCTCTGAGAAACGCAATCTCAAAGGCTGTCAGCACCAAAGACTTCCAATTTGTCAACATTTGTCACTGTTCGCACCCCAACTGTTTGGCCCTGGGAGGGGCTGTGAACATCGGAAAGATAAAGGGCTGTTAGTTTTGAATCCCCAGCCTTAGCAAGGACTCTGTGGTCTATTAATTTCCATCTCCCCACCGAATTTGGTGAATTAAAAGTCCAGATCTGTCATCAGAAGCTGTCTCAAACCTGTTATTATGTAAGTCTATAAATGTCTTAAAACAAAAACAGATGATGTTTCACAGGGAATAACTGCCTATTTGGTGAAGAAGAGCTAGTTTTATACCCCGCTTTTCTCTACCCGAAGGAGTCTCAAAGTGGCTTGCAATTGCTGCCCTTATTCTCCCTACAACAGACGCCCTGTGAGATTGGTGGGGCTGAGAGAGCTCTGAAAGAACTGTGACTAGCCCACGGTCATCCACCTAGCTGCACGTGGAAGAGTGGAGAAACAAACCCAGCTCTCCAGATGCGAGCCCCCCTGTTCTCAACCCTTACATCACACTGGCTCTTGAATAAATACATGTTTACTTCTTGGGAGGCCTATTCACTGCCCTCGGTATCATGCTTTTACAACTGGGCAAATTCTACTAGCTGAACCAAATATCCCCAAACCGTAAAACCTCTCCATACTGGTCTCCCCTCGAGGCCCAGATCTGCTTCCACGGCGCCACGGACCCGGAATCGCTCCACGAGGATCCCACCGTGTTCAAGGGGAACCCTCCTGTTTTAAACACCGACGTTGCCAGATCCCGCAAAGGAAGAGGAAGACGGGAAGTCAGAATTAGGCACACAAATGTGGCAGAGAGACCCCAATGCAGTTTTGTGAGTACACGCGAACACGCACACGTGCGCATGGAGTCGACTCGGCAGTGACTCTTTTAAACGTGGTGTGGTGCCGAAGCCAAGCTGACCTGACCCGCGCACCCCTTCCCTATGCTCAGAAGCAGCGCAGCCAACCCCTGGCTAAATTGCCTCCCTTTTTCTGATCCGGAGTTCCACCGGTCTCTCGACACCTCCCCTGTAGGGAGAGCTGGAAAACCTGCAGCGCTTGATAAAAGGAACGGCGCAAGACAGAGAGATGCGCCATGCCGGATCCCAAAAGCTTAGATCTCCTCCTCCCGTGCCCACAGGCTCCTCTTGAAAGACACTCAACTCACTCCTTCTTCTGGGAGGCTTTGAAAAGGATGCGCCAAACATCAGGAATCTTGGCTCGCTCCCCACTCCCCCACCCCCTTCTCCAGGTAACGCCAGGCGGAACAAGGGGAGGGTTTCGCTGCGCACGCGGGGGAACACTAGAAGGAGCTGTGCGTTGGCTCGGGGAGAAAAGACTAGGAGGAAGGGCCCGCTGGGGAATTCCCGTTCCTTTTTGCCCAGATTGCCTCCAGTGGTCGCGATCCCACAATGGGCCTTCTCTCTCTCTCTCTCTCTGGCAGAGGGAAACTCACTAAGGATGCACTGCTGTTACAGTTTGGGCTGCCTGCGTCTTCTCCTGGACGATGGAGAAAACCAGAAATGGGAGGCCATCTCTTGGCAGACACCGTTATTGTTTCCTTATTTAATTAATTTATACCAGGGGAGGCCAAACTGTGGTTCTTCAGATGCCCGTGGACTATAATTCCCGTGAGCCCCTGCCATACTAGGCCTTCCCTTGCACATCCGTTTCTTCTTCAGGCAATAATCCGACAGCGGCTTTCTCGTTCTGCCATGCTGGCAGGGGCTCATGGGAACTGTAGTCTAGGGATGTCTGGAGAGCCACACTTTGGCCACCCCGGATATACCCCGGGTGCAAAGCCATCCGTACGCCTGAGCACTGTGCTGCTTTCGGTCAAACCCCCCCCCCCCGCTTGGAGGTTCCCCCTGCCCCCATGATCCGATTGCCCAAATCTGTCACCCTTCAGGGGATGATGCAATGCCCATCTGTCCAACCAAGCTCCTGCCTCCGGCCTGCGTTCTGCCTTATTATGGGTCTGACTGGAGTTTAACTCCGGGGCTGAGTTGGATGCTGGTCGCTGGATTGTCAGTCGGCAAAGACCGCGAGCACGTGCTTGGGAAATGCTTGTGAGGGAGGCGTTCGGCTACGTGACCCCTTTGTCATGCAGAAAAACCAATCGGCCAAAGATGGCGCTGGACGGATGCTCTCCACGCTCATCGCTTTCCTAATTGTAATAGCAAAACGTTTCACTAACGGGTTGGTTTGTTACCTACCGCTCCTACGAGGCGCCCTTCGCTTGAATTCTCACAACAACCCTCTGAGGGAGGCTAGGCTGGGACAAAACAGTTGGGCCAAAGTCATCTGCCAAGAGCAAGGTCTTGAATCCGGCTCTGCCCCGTCCTAATGGCTCTGGACGTCGGTTTGTGACTCCCCAGCCTTAAAACAGAATGCTGGGGATGCAATTCATTCATTCATTCATACATTCATTCAATTTATAAACCACCCCTCAGTGTGATCCCCCCCAGGATAGAGCATTGTGAGTGGGCGTCTTGTGGGTTCCATCTGCGCCCCTCTTCCCACCCCCACTTCTACGAGATTTTTATTAGGGCAATATCTCCTTTTTTCATTATTGTGATGGGTTGGACCTGTGCTATGTTTTTATGTCTGGGGGCTTTAAATGGGTTTTTTTTACTGGGATTTTATTCAGACTATTGTGACTGGCCACGAGCCGTTTGGGAGTGGCGGGTAAGAAATCGAAATAATAATAATAATAATAATAATAATAATAATAATAATAATAATAATAATAATAATAATAATAATAATGAGGAGGAGGAGGAGGAGGAGGAGGAGGATGAGGATAATAATAATGTCTCAGGGCAGTGTACATAGAAACAGTAAAAGCAGAGTGTACATTAAAATGCTTTAACCATCGAGAACAGAACACCAGCCAGCCAGGAAACGCACTCAAAACATGAACTGGGTGGAAGATGTTGAGCCATGCGCAAGATTGGCAAGATTTGTCAACACCCTGCGGGGGGCTCCCGTTGTAGGCCCCAGAGGCGCGGAAGCCTGCAGACCGAATCGAATCGTTCTTCGGAGAAGAAGGTCAAGCTACATGACCAGAATCGTTTCATCTTTGGCCTGGAGCAGCACTGTGGTTTTTATTCCCCGCTTCTCAATGTCCAAAGAAGTCTCAAGGCGGCTGACCCTGACCTGCCCTTCTCCCCGCAACAGACACCCCGTGAGGAAGGTGAGGCCGAGAGAGCTCTGAGAGAACTGCTCAGTCAGAACTGCATCATCAGGACGGCGACTAGCCCAAGGTCACCCCTCTGGCTGCCTGGGGAGGAGCAGGGAATCAAACCCGGCCCGCCAGATTAGAAGCCGCAGCTCTTAACCACGGCACCACGCTTGGGAAGGGGTTCCCAAGGTACTTAATACAGGCTGTGACGAATTCTCTTGGGCTCTAGAGGTGGGACCCCCAAATTCAGACCCAGCCAAGAAGGCGACCTTGCAGCTGGGATCTGTCAAGGCCTTCGTTAAGAGCATCTCTGTCTGGCAGCAGTAATGAATTGGCTGGCAAACAACACACCCAAGAGGCCCACGGCACAATGAAGGCTAATCAAGCAATCACAACATTAATTTCCAGGATTATTCGGAGAATTCCTTTTAGGGGACAGGTGAATCGGGAATGTCAACTTTGGAGGAAGCCAAAGCAATGAAACGTATTGTAGTTATTTCGGGGAGAATCATGGAATTGCCTTACCACAGGACGTCCCCGGTCTTCGGCTCTGGATCTCGATTACGCTTCACACCTGGGAAATTAAATGACGTACAAATGATCAGCAATCAAATCACCAGCATGACAGTCTGGATTAAAAAAAAAATCACTCACTTAATTTATACGCAGGACCCCCACCTTCCCCGAAACTGGAGTTGCCAGCCTCCAAAAGGACCCCTGCTTTCCGGACGAGAAAGATCAGTTCTCCGGGAGCTCATGGCCGTTCTGGAAGGTGGACTCAGACCTCCTATATTGCTGAGGTCCTTTCCTTCCCCAAGCCCCGCCCTCCGCAGGCTCCACCCCTCCCAAATCTCCCGGACATTCCCCACCCAGAGCTGGCAACCGTCCGCCGAAGCCCGGCTTTCCCGAAACGGTTAAGCAGAAGACAGCGGGACGGATGCCGGACATTATCTTGAGGCGCATTCTCTGTTTTTTCACTTGTGAAATATTTCTGTCAGAACCAGTTAATGTACAAATTAGCAGCGGGGGTCCCTCTGACGTCTTCTGACTCACTAATTTGACAGGGGTGGCGGTGGGGAGAGGGGGGGGGCGGGCAGGCCTGTTGATGGAAGCAAATGCGGGGCGAGCAAAGAGCAGGTCAGGGAACCGGGGCTAGGGTGCGCTCCTGGGAGGGGTCCGGAGGCAGGGATGTGAGCGTGAAAGGGCGGCTGTTATGGGGGGGGGGGAGTCATGTGTCGCTGCACAGCTGGAACAATTAAGGAACCGCAGCAGGCTCGGCTTCTGACGGATGTGGCGTGGCTTTCCATGGAAGAGGGAGGTCATTACCGGAAGGGTCCGAGGAGGGATGGCGGCCAATTGAGGCGCCTAGGAACTGGAGAAGAGGTGGGTCAGGTGCCCGTTAGCCCTAACTCAAGGCCCTTCCGATAGGAAACATGCCCGGAGAGGGGGGGAAAACATCCCCTCTGTTAAGCTTGCACATAGAGAAGCAGGCGCACCACGCACTGGGCAAGACTTTCAGGGCCTTGCATGCCCCAGGGGATGCTGGGAGCTGTAGTTGCTTCAGAGAGTTGACAGAGGAATTTTGGTGGGAGAAGAAGCAGTGGAAGGGAGCCTCTTTCGGAAACGAGAGACTCCCTTCCCGTTCGGCTAATTCCCACCGCCAGGAAAAACAAACCGAGGCTTGGAAGACAAAACAAGCGGATGGGAGCCACGCCCCTGCACTGTCAGCAGACTGTATTATTTGGGTTGGCTTTCTGCCGATGGGGATTTCTGCCGACGGGGATTTGGGGATGGGCTGCCGTGGTACTTAGGATTTTAAATAGTATTGGGGGAGGATCCCAGCACACATTGACACGGACAGCCTAGGCTAGACGGATCTCATCAGATCTCAGATGCTAGGCCGGGTTAGCCCTGGATGGGACACCGCAAAACACCTCTGTGCATAGAATCATAGAATAATAAGAGTTGGAAGGGACCTCCTGGGTCATCCAGTCCAACCCCCTGCACTATGCAGGACACTCACAACCCTATCGCTCATCCACAGTCACCTGCCACCCCCTTGAGCCTTCACAGAATCAGCCTCTCCGTCAGATGGCTATCCAGACTCTTTTCAAAAATCTCCAAAGATGAAGAACCCACCACCTCCTGAGGAAGCCTGTTCCACTGAGGAACCGCTCGGACTGTCAGAAACTTCTTCCGGATGCTTAGACAGAATTTCTTTGGAATTAATTTCATCCCATTGGTTCCCATCTCTTGTCTTGAAAACCCTACGGGGTCGCTACAACTCGGCTATGACTGGATGACAAAAAAGCCAACAACACAAGTCTTAGAAATCCTCGCACGGTCGTTGTCGAGAGGACAAAACGGAGGAAGGGAGAACAACACAAGTGGTGCTGTGGAGGAAAGCAGGGTATAAATGCCTAAATAACCATCGCCTCTGTTTGTCTTCCCCCTGACCAGGATGGCCTAGGCTAGCCTGCTCTCCTCAGAGCCTCAGGAGCTAAGCAGGCTGGCTCTTGTCACTGCTTAGATGGGAGACCACCAAGGGGAGTAGTCCAGGGTTGCTCTGCAGAGGAAGGCCATGGCCAACCGCCTCGCTTTGCCTCTCCTCTGACCTGGAGGAGCCTGAATCCGTCAAATCTCAGAAACTAAGCAGGATCAGCCAAGATTGGTCCTGGGAACCAAGGAAGCCCAGAGGGAAGGCGTGGGATTTGACGCTGCTTCTCACCACCGAGAACCTGTACAACAGCTCCTACTTGGGGGAACAGAAGCAAAAAGGCACTACGGGTGCCTCGACCTTCCTAGCCGCCGGGCCTTGGCCACAGGAAGCTCCCAAACTGGTACCACCGGGAGGGAAAGGAAGGCCACCAAATCACCGACGTCTTCGGAAGCTTCAGCGCACGGGGAGAAACCGCCCTGGCTGCCCGCCGCCGGCCCGGATCCCCTCCCTCGGAGGCCGCCGGCCTCGGCCTGCCGCCGCTACGCCGCGGAAGATTGTTCTGACAGACCGTTTTGGAGGCCACTTATGCAGCAGCGAGGAGGGACCGCTCGGCGAGGCCGGGCCCGTCCCTGCCAGGCAGGTGGGAAGTGGAGAGCACACCGGCTGCCTCCGGGTCCTGGGGACAGCATCCGCCAGCGCGTGATGCGTTGTGGCAGTTTCCCTGCAGCCTGGAGCCCGCCCGGAGCAAGCGCTGCTGATGTCTTTAATTGCTTTCAGATTCGATAGCCCCGGCTCTTGACAGCCCGGCCCGCTCAGCCGCGGCACTGCCAAACCGTCCCCCCTTCAGCTGGGGGGACGCCAAGGCCCCGGATTCATCTCCCGCTCTGCCGGCCGGCTTTGGAAAAAAAAAAAAGAGCAAAAGGAGGGAGGGACCGAACGGAGCGGCCCGGGCGCCTTTGAGAGCTGAGACGAGGCGCTTGGAGAGTTTCCGGGGTTTCCGGCCGTCAGAGGGATTCTGTCCTCTCCCAGGGAAAGCCAGAAAGGAAGAAAAGTTCCAATCCCGCCTCTCTGTCAGCTGCTCCCGTTCTATGGGCGAGGAGACTGAGTTAAGAAAGGGAGATAGGAGGCAGCTCGAGTCTAAAGTGACGTCTGGCCCAGGTGCTCTAAGATGGTCCCAGAGGTTAGAGAGAGGGCCTTATTTGGGGGTAATGAAGGGGGATAAAGCCGTGGTGAGGAAGAGTGTTGGTTCTGTGCCCTTTCATGTGTGTGCATTTGTGTGTGTGTGTGTGCAACTAGAATCCTAGAGTTGGAAGGGACCTCCTGGGTCATCTAGTCCAACCCCCTGCACTATGCAGGACACTCACATCCCAATCGCTCATCCCCTGTCTCCTGCCACCCCTTACAGTCCAACACTCTGAAACCACCAGGGCTGGGCTCATGCAGGGCCTTTTGGGGGGTGGGGCCCGATGATGTAATGCCTGCTTCAGACATCCTGTTAAACATCAGTCTGTCCCTTTTCAGCCGTTCTTTGAAAGCACCCAGAGCCTTGAAACTTGAGGCTGCTCCTCTTCTTCGGCTCAACGCCAGGCTGCCTCTGCAAATCCTCCATCACTTCCTCTCAGTAAGGTCGCCAACCGACCAGCGGAAAGGCTGGCCTGCTTCCCTGCCTGTAAGGATCAGCACAGAACAGCGGCAGAGCGCGACAAGAAAATATACGGTATTTATTCATGGGAGTTTGGGGACCGGCTGAGCCCGGGGCAAAGCTTATTCGTAGGAGGATGAGGTGTTCCAGAGCTCGGGTTTTAATTGTGCTTAAAATATCTGTTTTAATGTCTGTTTCGCCAAGCTATTTTGATATCTTTGCCCTCCTGAGATGCTCAGGAGGAAGGCAGCCAGGCACGTACTCCGGATAAATAACTTACAATTAACGGAAAGGATTGTTTGCCGCGGCGTCCGGAGAGGGCCGGGGTTGCGGAGGAATTCTCTGGTGAGCCCAGTTGGCATCCCGGCTGAAAATCAAAAACCAGAGATTAGAGATGCGGATTCAGCACCTCCACACAACAAAATCTGGGATTAATCCTCACAGGTTCTCCCTCTCCCCAAAGAATTTTGTGAGTCGTCGTTTGGTGGCCCACCCTAAATCCCCCTCCACATAACCACGGTGCCCAGATCACACCAGCAAAGGGCCTGGAAATTATCACAGTTTGGAGCTCTTGGAGGCTGTTCCCTTTTTCCTAGTGCAATCAGATCCCTAAAAGGTCATTGGGATTTCTGGGTCTTTCCTAGAGCAAGTCCCCTTTGACGGGCAGCAGAAAGAGTTTCGATCTTCAGAACCACCCAAACGGCAACTGGTGCAGCAAGCTCAAAGGTCACTCGGATTCCTCTCTGCAGGATGACCCCATTTGCCCCGATCCTGGACATGGCACGGGGACCGCACTCTTGGTCGCTGCCGTGACCCTCTCCCATAACCCGGCGCAGTTGGCCAAACTTGTACTGTAGCATCCCACAAAACATACAAGGAGCTCCCAGCACTGGAGCGATGCTTTTTATCTGGCTGAACTCAGCAGTGTGGTTCCCCAGCCAGGAGGGACACATTGCCCCGAGAAAACCCTCGCACGCTTAGCGGTCGGGGATCCATTAGATGCTCAGCCGGCAGCCACCCTGGCAGGCTAGAAACTCCATTAGGGAGAGTGCCGGGGAAGCAAACCCAAGGCCGGACGGGAGGCGGCTAGCCGTGCTACGGCCTGCTACGAAGGCCAAGCTGGCGGCCTCTCTGCCTCCGTGCACTGGCCTTTCTTGCCAAATCAGAACCTCTCTACACGAAAGCGAGAGAAGAGTCTGAAAGGTCAGCAAGAGCCCCTTTTGTCTTGGGAGGCGAAAGAGGATCTGGCCTGCAGAATAACCGCGGAGGGCTGCCCTTCCCACGCCCTATTTCAAAAGCTGTTTCCCCACCGCAACGCAAGAGGGGTTCGGGTCGAGGAGGGTGGTCAAGATTCGAAGGAAGGAAGAGAAAAAGCACTCAGTGTGTACCGATATGGCCTGGAAACAAACTCAGGTGGGCTAAAAGAACAGGGCTTGGCTCCTTCTTCCCTTTCTCCCTCCCGGGAGTGGGCGGTGACTCAGTGACAGGAGCTACTGCTTGGCATCCTCCATGACAAAAAAGGATTGGGTAGTACTAGAGCTGAAAGGCTCCCGGTGATTGGTTGAAAGCCTCCTGGTTGCGTAAATACTCACCTGCGGTATCAGGCAGATCCTTGGCTATTCACTCATTGCTTTTTGGGTGTTTGTGGGGTGTGTGTGTGGGGAGGCTCTGTAAGAACAAAAGCTGGACCGGCTCAAAAGGCCCTTCTGGCCCACTGGACAGATAAACGCAGCCAGGAGGCTTTGAACCAAACGCCTGACGCTTACGGACAGGCCTGCAAGACGGAGATGTTCAGCCAGGCCTACCTTTAACGCCTAAAATCCTGTCAGTATCCTGACCTCTTTGTTCAAAACACCAGCTGCATCTAAGTGGGAATCTGAAATCTAGACCTGTATCGACCGTCCTGCCTTAAGGAGGAATTCTGGAATTCTGTTATGGATTTTAATGTTATGTTTTATTGGAATCTTTGGCTTAAAAACGTCATTATCGCCTTGAGCCCCCTGGAAAGGGCAGGCTATTTTTTAAATTATTATCATTATATATAACTTACAGTCCACAAGTACGCCAAGATTTCGCTTGGACCCAGAAGTGCACCTCCCACCCAGGAGGCAGGTTTCTCCTTTTTGTGACCTGGATGTAGAACTCTGCATTTGTCTCCGATCAAGGAAGCAGTCCACGGTCGGCGAGACCTCAGCGGAGCTCTTGACGACGGGGCGTTATTGAGGGCAGGTCGGGGCAGTGCTTTCAAGCTAGGCTTTAGAGAAAGCGCCAGGGAAGCTCCCCCAACTTTGGAGAGCCGCTCTCCGAAGCGCCTCCCCTGCAGGCCCATTAGCTGCGGCCTGCATTATTGACGACGGGCACCGCACTGCAACCGCCAACACGGGGCGGGCCCCAGGCAAAGCACTCGGCTTGCTCCGCAAAGCCTCAGGACAACGCCCGGGTGGAAGAGGGCTGGAGGAGCTTTCGCAGTCTGCTGAGCGGTTGGAATCCGGAGTTTACGGGCGCCTCGGAGATCTCCCCCATGCAAAGGGCGGCTGAATCAGGACTCCTGATTCAGCAGGCCAAAAGGATCATTCAGGTCTGGGCATCAAGGAGAAATCACGAGAATGCCATGAAACCTGAATTCTGTTCCAGGGGTCTCCAGTTAAGAGGAACATCTGGAGAAGGTCTTCTCAAGGGAGGAACTAATGAGATGGGCCAAACATCTAAGCTTCCGGGTTCAGGTGCTTCCAGACCTGATGGGAAGCAAATTGGCTTTCTCGCCAGATGCAACAGAAGTCCGGAGCACTTTATAGCAGATGCCCACGGACTACAATTCCCATGAGGCACTGCCGCCAGCAGGGGATCATGGGAGCCGTAGTCTTTGGAATCTGGAGAGCCACTGCTTGGCCACCCCCTGCTTTACAGTAACTTGACGCTTGGCATGTAGCACTCCAACAAGGCCTGAGGCTTTCAGGAGGAGCCGGGTGCCGATTTCTGTGTAAAGGACATGGGAGGAATTGACCAAGCAGGAAGCAGGGACAGAGTTCTGGATCCCCAGACGGATCGTGCAAATCGTTTCCCGTTAAGTGCAGAGACACCCCCGACTGGGCCGGCTGTTCCCACCACACGGCCCTCCCGCTCCCTGCACACTTAGATAGCAGCTACAAGAGGACCAGTCTTCTAAAGCAGGGGTAGTCAAACTGCGGCCCTCCAGATGTCCATGGACCACAATTCCCAGGAGCCCCTGCCAGCATTCGCTGGCAGGGGCTTCTGGGAATTGTGGTCCATGGACATCTGGAGGGCCGCAGTTTGACTACCCCTGCTCTAAAGCGTTTGTTGGCAGGGGCTCATGGGAATCGTAGTCCATCAACATCAGTCCATCACCACAGGTTGACGACTCCTGCTCTAAAGGATTTGGGCTAATCCTTTCCTTAAGAACCAACCCGAGCTACGACCGTGTGTCTCCGCCTTCCGGGTCCTTTCCTCCCTAAGTTAATTAATTGCAAGTTGGAGGTGGAATCGGCTGGCAGAGGGAGGAGGCACGCCACGGTCCTACCAGGGCCCCCTTCCAGCACTGCCTCCTCCTGGAGCCCAGTTCGCTTTGCCGCGTGCTCCTTCCCCACCCTCTCCCTCCGAGAAGAATGCCTGCCTGGTTCTCTCGCAGCAGCCTCGCCGTGTCTCTAGGCGGGAAGTTGTGTTGTAAAATGCACAATATGTTCTATCTGCCCTTTGGGAGCCATCAAATATTCACCAGCAGCTCCCATTTTAGTCAAAGCGAATCAGGCAGGCCGAGTGAGCGAGAGGAAGGCCGGGGCTACGCTGACGCCTTTCTCCCCCTTCCACCCCCGGTGCTTTTCATAATGGAGGTAAACGGTACAAGCTCCCCAGCCATGGCCATGTTCCAGGAACATTAGCAAGGCAGGGAGGGAGGCAAAAGACCCTGCAACGGGAATTAGGAAAACACACAGCCAAGCTCCCCGGGTGGCTGGCCGGGGGTTGCTCCCCAAGGGGGCACAGCCTCGATCACCAGAGACGGAATCTGCAGGGCTATGTGAATTCGCACCCTGGCTGGCAAAGCATGGAACGCAAGTCCGAAACTGAAAGGGATGCCGATTCGTCAGCGGGGCGCATTCTGGACATGTCACCACAGGGCTTGAGCTGGGTACGGTGCTTTTCAACATTTTTATCCATGATCCGGAGGAAGGGCCCTGGCTCTGGAAGGGGAAAAGCTCCATGCGAATGCCGACAGCGGCAGTTCTAGCCGAAGGGGCGTCGTAATTATGGGATGCGGGCGCTCCAGAGTTGCTTGTTGACTTGCACATGTGTACATTGTTTTTATTTATTTTACGGCATGGGTAGGGTAGCCAGGAGATCTGAAGATGGTCCGACAGCCAGGCAGAGGACGTTCAGAGGGGGGTTGCAGTTTCCTGCCTCTGCATCATGACCTCTCGTGTTCTTTGGAAGAACTGCCACCCAAATCCTCAGAGGTCTCCCGGTCCAAATATTAGCCAGCTTCTGTTGGCCAAAGGGATCAGACTTACCTGAACGATCCAGGTCGGACGCACATTGACGTATCCCATGGAACGTCCAAAAGAGGGCTGCGACAGCAAACTCTAAAACCATGTTGGTACGTTTGGGAATGGCCAGGCAGGTTTGCCAAGTGGCTGTCCCCAGCACAGACCACAGGGGAGCCTGGCCAATCTCCAAATTGGGGGTGTCCAGGTAGCGACCGAGCGACTCAAGTCAAATCTCCACCTCTCTGGGATTCCGCTTCCCTCACAGAAAAATGGGACAAGAACGGGAAGGGGAGAGGAGAGGAGAAAAAGGCAGGGGGAGAACTGCTTCTTCCGCCCAGCTCCTCGCTCTCCTCTCCTCCCCTCCCCTCCCCTCCCCTCCCCAAATTAACTCTCCATCTGTTCCTCTGCGGCTGAGGTTGATGGCTTCTGACAGGGCCTCCGGAACACAAAGCTGTTTTGCCCAGAAAATCTATTACAAGTTGCTCTAAGACAGACAGAAATTCTCTCCTTCTGTCTCACCGAGCTGGTCTCTCTAGGTGTCCACCCCAGGCGAGTCAGGGAGACTGCACCCGGCACGGGCAAGCAGGCGGCTCCGGCTGGGAGCCTCGGCAGCTCGGGAGCGGTGGCCACACAGCACCCCCGTGCTCCTCGCCAGCTAAGTGGGCTGCTCAGTCCACGATCGGGGATGAGCGAAGCGCTCTTCCAGGTCGAACTAAGCAGTACGAGGTTTTGAGGAGCTTAACTTCAGCAGGATGGTGTCTTTTTTGAGACAGGCCTACGTCGTCCATGGCACATGTAGCCTATCCTTCCTCCGAAGTGCTTTGGACACGGTTTTTCCATCCCAATGTTTATTCTCATGACGCTCCCGTTAGGTTAGGCCAGCCTTTCTCAACTTTTTGACTATTGAGAAACCCTCAAAACGTTCTTCAGGATTTGAGGGACCCCAGAAATGGTGCGATCGTGCACAATATGGTTGGGGAGCACGGCTGTGGACGCGCCCTCCCCTTCGCAACCCTGGCTGAGAAACCCAGGGTTAGGCAGGGAGGAAGAGAGACTGGGCCAAGGTCACCCAATCCACTTCCAGTCTTGGTCTCCCCAGGCCAACAATTCTAACTGCTGCCCCCCACTCTCACAACTCACTCCTGGGACCACCCATGGCTCCTTCCTCATCTTTGCCCCTTCCTAATGCATCACTGCTGATTCAACGGCATTTCCCACCTCCTGAAGGGACAAGCTCGACTTTTTTTTACAGAAAGGCCATTCAACGGGGAGCCACAACCAACCCTGGCTTCTCAACAAGGATACGCATGTTGGTTGCATTGACACACAGATGTTTTTAGATGACGCGGCCTTAATTTAGATGATGTCGCCTGAGACACCGGACAGCTGCAGCCAATCAGAGCAGATGATACTCATGGAGATGAACCAACGGCACGAGGCCTTATAAGGCAGCTTCATATGTTTATGTTGCCATCTGGACGGTGGGGTGACCTTGAAGACGCTTCTGCTGACCGCTGGCTCCTCGGCCAAGACCCTACTCATTTCCGCTCGCGCCTTCTGTCCCCGTTGAAGATTTTGAAGCAGGAAGACGTCTCTCGCACAGACTCCGCCTCTTACCTGAATATTCGGAGGGACACACCTTTGCGCCCGGCTTCGGGGAGCGTAATGAGCCGGAAAGACATAGCTGTGTTTTTGTCCTTTCCTTCCTCCATTGCGTTCTCTTCCATTGAGTTCCTTCCTCCATTGAGTTCTCTTTGTCCTTGCAAGATGGGTAGAAGAGGCGGAGACTAGCCTGAGATCACCCAGAAAGCTTCCGACGTGCTGATAAGGTGGCCGGATCGGACCGCTGGAGGCGGCAGTTGTGGGAGGATCTTCACAACCATGCACGTGTGTAAGTATTTATCATGTGGCACATGTGTAATGTAGCCAGGATTGTCTGGCCAACGGGAAAGAGACGTCCGGAGTGGATTTCCATTGCCTGCCCCAGCGTCATGACCCAGGCAGTCTTCTGAGATTTGCTGAGATTAGGCTTGCCTGGGCTGTCCAGGTTAGGGAGAGGATACCCTTGTCCCCTACCCATCCCAGGCTGGACCAGAACTAGTAATGATAGGAAGTCACAGAAAATTATCATAGATACACACTCTGTCCTACTTATTCTTATTTATCATATGACGTGTGTTAATGTATATTAAATGTATACAGCCTCTCTTTGTTTTAATATTTTTCATATGTTTGTATGGCCATCTTTATACTGTGAAGTTTTCCATTTTAAGGAAGGAGAGTTTTGAAAAACATGACCTGCAGTTTGAAGTGGTACAGTCCGGCCCCAAATTCACAGTGCCCTGGCATCGCCATTCAATTGCCTCCTTCCTTCTATCCCCTCCGTTTTCATAACATGACCCCCTTTCAAAAGCTACAGACGAAGGATTGCTAGAGAGTCCCTTAAGGCTCCCCCTTCCACTGCCTCTCTGTCAGGATCGGCCAAGGTCTTGCTTAAGATTGTACTGCCACCTGCTGGCCACTTGTGCCAGCACACATCTGTCTTTTTAAGCCAGCGTTTTAGGGTGAAATCCTGACTCCGCCCGGGGGAGTTCGCTGGGTGACCTTGAGCCAGTTGCACCCTAGCCTGCCTCGCCGGGTTGTTGTTGTGAGGGTAAAATGGAGGACAGGAGAACGATGGGAACGTTGAGCCTCCGCTTTGAATGCAGAAGGTCCTAAGAACAATCCCAGTATTTCCAGTTGAGACGATCAGTTAGGAGGTAATGCGGAAGACCTCTGCCTTGAGACCCTGGAGAGAGGCTGAGAGTCCGAGTAGACAATACTGACTGAGATGACCCAGAAGTCTGATTCGGTATGAGGAACGTCATGTGTGTAAGTAGAACGTTTTTTTTTTTTTAATACCCCGCTTTTCACTATCTGAAGGAGTCCCAAAACCGCTTCCTTCCTCGCCGCACAACAGACACCCTGTGACGTAGGTCAGAGGCTGAGAGTGCCCTAAGAGAACTGCTCTGTGAGAACAGCTCTAAAAGAACTCTGACTAGCCCAAGAGTGTTGCAGTCCATGGACATCTGGAGAGTCACAGTTTAGCCACCCCTGCTCTAGGGGATGGAATATGAATGAACCATCACTTTTTTCTTCTGACCATGTTAAGTCTGTTACGAAACGCTGTTTCTGCCACTTCCTGTGACCTCCTCCCTCAAGTGAGGGCAGCAAAACCAGAGAGCAAGCGAGGCAGGC
Organism: Paroedura picta; assembly: GCF_049243985.1. NCBI lineage: Eukaryota > Metazoa > Chordata > Lepidosauria > Squamata > Gekkonidae > Paroedura > Paroedura picta. The sequence goes on from NC_135385.1 coordinate 19,814,310, forward strand.
GTTGTTAAAAAACAAAACTTTTTGTTTTTATTATTTGGTCCTTTGGAACCTGAGTTTGAAAACCACCCATGGGATAATTCGTATTATACAGGGAACCGATTACAGATTTTCCGATTTACAATTGATAAAATATCCTATGCTTTTTTTCTGAAGAGCTGGACAATATTTACACGGTTAAAAATTATTCACAGCTCGGAGAGAGAGAGAGAGAGAGAGAAAGAGAGAGAGGAGAGAGAGAGAGAGAGAGAGAGAGAGAGAGAGAGAGAGGACAGAAAAACGAGACAAGATCGGAAAGGGAGAAGACGTTTCGACAGGATCAAAACAAAGACAGGCTGGGCCTCCAGGGGAGGAAACCAGACGACATTGAGGAGATTTGGGGTGGGGGGCACCAATGGTACAACAAAAGGAAAGGGATTTCCTGCTCATGGCTACCTGATTGAAAGGGAGAGGAAATGAAACTGGGCATGACAGGGCAGAGGGGAATTTATTTGCGTGATACAGCATGGCCACGCTATAACCTAAAAGTCCGCTTTAAGCCCTCAATACTGTACGCCTTCAAGCTCCGGAAACCAGCTCGGCTGTGGTCTTCACAGCCAAGGAGTTCAAGCCAACGTCTGGCTCCCGGGAGGAAGATCTGTTTTACAGACGTATTGGTTTCCAATGGGTCTGAAATGCCACTTTCTCCATCCCTGCTCCCAAAGAATCCTTGGGGGGATGTGGCTTGGTAAAGGAGCAGTGAGTTTTCTGATCCAAGATCATTACTTTGCCAAGGCTCCCCCGGGGGAGGAGTGAGTACTAAACCTGGTTCAGCACACAGTGTGGATGTGCCCCCCCCCCCCCGAAGAAGGTAGCTGCTTTCGAAGACCTGGCTGCAATACCTGCTGCTCCAGCTCAACTACTTCTGGCTGCAGTGTGCAGGATCAGGTCAGTGTAGACACTGGATGCTGACGAGGGAGACGTGCCTGCCCTGCCCCTCTGAGAAAGAGCATGCACACAAGACAACCCTGTCCCTTCCAACCTCTCCCAAGTGGCACATTTCCAATGCACCTGCCTTAAAACAAAAGAGGCCTGCATTTCCCAGAAGACCCTGCAGGAGGACCCTGCTCCCCCTTAGTGCAAACTTTGACTGCCTCCACTGAAAGAGGAAGCTGTTGTCTTCTCCCGGCAGGGCGCCTGAGCCTTTAGGTGTTACACAGCAGACACAGACGGAACGTTTTATCTCTGCACGTGGGTATGTGTGTGGGAGCTTCCCCTGGGGAGTTTCTGCCTGCCACGCAGCTATTAAAAGAATAGGGGTTCTGCCTAAGGAGACAGCAGCTGTTCTTGGAAGCTGAACGGAAACTTGGCTCGAGGAAGGCAGACTTGCGGGCAGACGGTTTGGCTCGCCAGCGCTGTGTCTTCTCCGCAAGGCCCCCTTCCTCCTGGCACCCTCAAGGGGAGGGCGTGTGTGTCTGTTTCCTTCTTGAGATCAGAGGAAACAATGCACAGGCCAACCGGCCAATGGCAGTGCAAGAGGAAAACGCAGAAAGCTCTATGATGCTCTGCCTGGGAGCTCTATGGTGCTCTTAGGCTAAGGGGATCTCTCCTGCCACAGGTTGCCAAAGAGATACCACAAAGAGAAACCCCACAGCTCCATTCCGGGAAGTGCTAACAGTCAGGTCTGGAAAGCGAGGAGCGCAAGGGAGGATCAGGACCAGCACAAACTGAGCTACCCACAAAGGTTCTCCGAAACAGTTTGCAACCATTCCCCCCCCCCTTCCCTTTCTGCTCACCCTCAGATGTGCTACAAAGCCAATGGGTCTATACATGGCACGCCTGTGAACGGAGGGAGAGCCAAAAGAACTGCGTTTTTGTGCCTGTCAGTTCGTACGCAGCCCTGCTCGACACGGGGCTCGGACGTGCTTTAGAGCGGCAGGAGGGGGCACCTTCTTGCAGAAGGGCCCCGAGCTCTTCCCGGCATGGGTGCCACCAACCCTGTGACCGAATCAATTGAGAGAACGCCCCCCTCCCCCACCCCCTGGCCTGACCCTGTGCTTGAGCCCATTGCCTGGGCCCGGAACCCTGTCCCCAATACCCTGTTATGGAGCCCCAGTGCCACAGGCGGCTTTGTCAACCTGGGGTCAACTCGAGCCCCTCAGTCTCTGGTATGTCCCTGGCCCGCAGCCTCAGCTGTCCCCAGCAGGGGGGCCCTCGGGGTCAGTTTTGGGGCGGGAGGGGTGTGCAGACCTCACAGAGACAGGTTAAGCAAGTTCTGTCTGCAGAGGTGGAGGAAGGCAGGGAAGGGCATGGAGCCGAAGGGGGAAGAGAGCAAAAGGGCGACGCGTCGGAACCAGGCTGCGGGTGTTTGGCCACGCCGTCGGCTGCTGGCTTTGGGATTAACGCTGAACTGCAAGCACAGAAGGCACCCTTGGGAAAGACAGGGGCCTCGGACTCCCTCTGCTCCCAAGTTATGGCTCGGCTCCTCCTGGCCTCTGGACGGGCAGGGGCAGAAATGGGCAGCGCCCCGGCACCTCCGTCCGGCATGGCTTGCAAAAGTGCCACACGAACAACCTCACTTAGCCCTTTCAGGGAGGCCCGAACGGCTTCGCCCAACCTCCTCGCGGCAGCCGGCAGCACGCCCGAGCGCCAAGAACACAAAACACTGCATTTAAGTCCTTTGGGGTGGGGGGGGGAAATGGCTTTTAGCCGGCAGGGAAAGGGGGGGGGGGTTCCTCCTGCCTCACTGCCTACCTGCCTTTCTATGCGTGAGCTTCCTTCTGAGGGGCACTTGTACAGGAAGGGAAAGGGATCATTTCCACAGCCCTATGTAGTTACACGTCCTCTGAACATACTTAGGCCACCTACGTGAAGAAGAACAAGAGAAAAGGGGCATTACCAGTCCGTGAAAGGTTCCCCAGGGGCCCGCCCACCCTCTACGTGCCCCACGAGGCAGCAGGAGTTTTCTGAGCCAAGCCCGCTCCTCGCCCAGCGGGGGCTGCCCCTCGCCCTAGGCGGCTAAGCTCGCCAGTAGGATAGCCTGAGCCTCTGTTGCATGAGCCCTGCTTTGCCGCTCCACCATCCTGGTGTCAGTCTGAACAGCAGGGCGGTCTTTTAGAAGGATGCCCCTGATCCCTGTCGCTGGGCGAGGGCTAGGAGGGAAAGGAAACCAAGCATGGGGAGACCGGTGCCCTTTTTTCTGACTATGGCAATCTCAGTAGACCAGGGATGGCCAAACGGTGGCGCTCCAGGTGTGCGTGGACCACAATTCCCACGAGGCCAGCATGGCCGACTGACAGTGGTCCGTGGGAATTGCAGTCCACGCACACCTGGAGAGCCACCGTTTGGCCACTCCTGCAGTAGACAGAGAGAAAGAGAGGAGGCTACCTATCCCCACCCCCCTCGACCTCAGCCCAGCCTCACACGAGGCCCGGCCAACACGGCTGACAGCGGGTCAAGGCAGACGCACACACACGCACACGCACACATGGAGAGAGACACAGTGGCCAGAGGTATATTGTTGCAGCCGCGGGGGGCTCGTGGCGGCTGCGGAGAGAGGGCCAAGTCCCAGAGTTCAGTGTGTCCCGGAGCATCACCTGGGCCTCGCCCTCCTTCCAGACTGTGAAATTCCCTTGGTCTCCTATTGTGACAGCAGCTCTGGATAAAGTGCATGATTTGTGGGGGGAGGGGAGAGGGGCAATGGGCGTGTGGGGGGGCTTGCAAGGAAGGGGGGGACCTGAGCAGCTCCCTGCCTGACTCTTGGGGGAAGGAGGAAAGGCGCTTGGCTTGAGACACCCGGTCCATGGCGGTCGTCGTCGTCGTCGTCCTCCTCCTCCACAACCTTGACGGCTCAGTAACGGTGGCTCGGGCAGTGCCCGAGGCAGATGGGTCCCGAGAAAAGGCAGAAGCGGAAGAGCGGCAGGGATGGCGGGGCCGTTTGTCATAGGGGCCGGGGCCCGTGGAGCCCGGCCACGTCCGGGGTCAGCTGCGGGTTGTGCGTCCCCTTGGTCGACATCCAGTCGTTCAGGAAGGCCTGGGTGGCTTTGCGGTGCGCCAGGCGGTGGGTGATGGAGAAGCCGGCGTTGCCTTCCAGCTGAGACAGAATCACCAGCACCTGTCTGGAATAGAATCAGAGAAACACAGAGTTGGAACGGGACTCGGGAGTCATCTAGTCCAAGCCCCTGCGGAATGCGGGAAATGCACAACTACCCAACCTCTTGCAGAATGCAGGAAATACACAATGACTCAATTCCCTGCAGAATGCAGGACATTCACAACAAGATAAAAATTAAAATGAAGATTGTTGGTGCAAAGGGGTGCAGAAACATGCATAGGAAACCCCCTAGCAAATCCCCCGCAGCCGTATGTGACAGAGTTTTCTTAAGCAATTCAAAACGATGAAATGCTGAAACACTCTGGCCGGGCACAGAGAGGTGGCTCCTGGCCTTTCCCAGGGGCTTTGACAGCCAGCCTGGCACTGAGGCGTTGTGGCTTGGCCAAAGACTCTTGACCGGGGAAACCAATGATTGTGGGATGCTTGCCTTGTAACCAGCTTTAAGAACCGGCTGCATGTGGAGGAGCGGGGGAATCAAACCCGGTTCTCCAGATAAATGTCCGCTGTTCTTTCCCCTGGAGATTCACACACACCAGGCAGGTAAGAACTGCTGGAGCTTGCTCTTTCTGCCCCCCTCCCCAAACTTTTATTGGACATTACAGCATCTGGATAGGTCAGAGGTCGATTTTGCGTGCGGAGAAGGGGGAGCGGGTCTTAAGTCTGTGCTCAGTGGGCCTCCTCGTAAATTGAGAGGCCCGGTACCTCCCCAGATCGGCTCCGCTCCTTCCATGCGCACCTCTTATAATGCACACTGAAGGTCCCATTGGAACTCTGTCCCCCTCCACACCTGATTGGCGCTCCCCTCTCACCTGTGCAGTGGGGGCACGCTGTCCTGCGTCTTCAGGCTGCCCCGTGTCGACACCACATTGAAACTGTCTGTGCAGTCGCACTGGACGTGCAGGTAAGATTTGGGGTGCCGGTTTTCCACCACGACTATGAGGCCCGCCCAGCCGTGCGTCAGGTAGTAGCAGGTCATACCTTCGCGTCCCTGCAGGAAGAAACCGGGTTGGTGGGTCTTCCTCAAGGTTGGCCCCACACAGAAGGAAGGACTGGCCACCTCTCCATCCACCAGCAACAAGCCCCAAGGCGGGATTCTTCTTCTTCCAACAACTGGTGTGTAGGGCTTTATCCACAATGGAGGCCTCTCTCCTGACGTGGACTGACCAGGTGGGCTTGCAACAAGCTCTTCTCTCTCATCTTTCTCCCGCCAGAAATGGGGAGTGGGGGAATAATACTATTAAACACTACCCTGCAGGTAGAAAACTATAAAAGCAGGGCAGCACGCTCTGCTGTGCTGCTTTTCTATTTGCGGGGAGGGGATTTTTTAAAATGCCGACCATCTGATGCATGAATCTCCTGCCTACTGCCTGAAACTACTAGGGGATGTGTCATAGGCCATGGGTCCTCTCGTTTGAGGGACCCGTAGGACATCGCTGAGCACAGCTTTTTAAAGGTCTGTACTGGGAGGGGAGGAATATGATTATGTGTGTCTTGATGTCACTTGAGAAAGTAGCCCAAAAACCCCAGGAATAACCTCTGGAAGCAACACAACATTGCTTGGGAAATGGGGAGTATTCCGGCGCAAGTGTGCCCTCTAATGGTCACGGGTGCAAAACGAGACAACTTATTTCTATGCAGAAACAATATATGGAGCAATTTATTTTTGCTGGTTTGGGTTGAAGCTACAGGGACCTGAGCCACTTGAACACTTGTTCCCTTTCCCCAGGGGATCTCGCAGGGGGAAGGATCCCTACTGGGCGGTTCTCTGGGCTTTTAACAATTCCCAGGAGGATTCGGGCGGAAATGGCGACGTTATGAACTGGTTCTAAGTTTGGAGCACTCTGGCCGGGACGGCCAAGGCTAGACCAAACTCGTCAGATTAGGGAAGCTAAGCAGAGACTCAGTTTATCCTTCGCCTTGAAAATCCTATGGGGTCACTATAAGTTGGCCCCCTCCACCAAGTTTGGAATGCACAACGGACTCTTCTAAAGGAAAAATTCGCCGCGAGAATAAAGTGTTCAAGTCACCTAAGGGGTAAAGCGAGAGGGCAGGGAGACGTTCCCATAACAGTCTCCCCGTCAAGAATCCCCGTCCTCAAAGCACCGATCCCCGGTGGGGGAGGTCCGCACCCACCTCGTGCCGCTCGCCCTTGTTCTCCGTCAGCAGAATGATGGCGTCAGCCAGTGTGGTCGACTGGGCCTCGATCTGCTCCACCATCACCAAGCGGGAGCTGTAGATGGCCAGGATGTAGCTGGAGAGGTCGGCGGCAGGAGGGCACCCGTTGCCGGCGGTGGGACTGGACACTGTTGGAAGGGGGAGACGTACACGTTGAGGGGAGGGCTCCCAGTCCCTAATTGGGGATCCTTGGCTTGGCCCCTCTCCCCCCACTTCAAGAAACCAGGGGAAGCCCCCTCCAAAGCAGGCAAGAAGCCTCAAATGACACATTTCTACATCCCTCACTAGTGACGTAGGGACATCAATCACATGGGTGTGTGAGACCTCTATGGTTTAGGGCAAAACTCTATGGTGAGAAGCTAATTTTACCATAGAGTTTTGCCCAAATACCAGAGTGTCTACGATGTCACTTCTGGGTGATGCAAAATGTGGCTTTCCCCATAACGTCTCCCCTCCCTGCCCTCGATAAGTCCAATGAACCCGGCAACCCGAGATGAGTGGCAGGCTGCCAGAGGCCCCTCCCCTCCCCAAAAAAACCCTTGCCAGTCGTGCCCGTTTAAGCACAGAGCTGTTACCTTGGTTGACGGAAGTGCCCGAGACCGGGGTGTTCCAGTGGTTGAAAGCACAGCACACCACGGCGTACTCGCCCGGCTCCAGCATCACGTCGCAGTTGACGAACTTCTTGACGGCGCGTTTGCTGTGCGCCATCAGGCGCCCGAGGCTCAGCTTGTTGCCGTTGGTGAAGGTGGCACGGAAGACCATGATGCACAGGTCCAGCAGGTGGCTGTCCACAGAGTCAGAACGCCTGCGGGGATGGGGGGGGAGAGGGCAAGTGGGGTCAAAGCACACGGAGTGGTGTCGGTGGTGCTGGGGGCTCATGGGAATTGTAGTCCAAGGACATCTGGAGAGCCACAGTTGGGCCACCCCTGATTTAGACACGCTGTCTGTAAGTGCATGAAAGGGTGGGACTGGAGCTGGGGTGCCTCTAACGGGGAACAAGAGATCCCTCCAAGGGGACGCTCGCTCGCTCGCTTGTGGCCTTACCGGCTGCCTTCCTGGAACAGGGCAAACTCCAAGGTCGCACGCTCCAGCACGGTCAGCGAGGTGACGGTAATGGGCCCGCTCGCCTTGTTGGGGAAGATGCCCTGCACACGGACCTCGTGCCAATCCGAATGGAGCTTGCAGATGTCCACTGAGTCAAAATACCTGGCGGGGAAAGACAGACGGACGCTCGGGTCAGGCCAATTCCTCCCCCCAAAGTCGCCCTGCTCTCAGACACACACTCAGCCCCCTCCCCGACTTGGTGAGCCTCCTTCCTCCTTTTACACCTCCCTTTCTCAGCAGGACTCAAGGCAGCAATTCCACCAGACCATGCAATAGGAGCAAACGGCAGACAGCGTGCAGAGCTCCTTGAAGGAGATCCTTCTCCTTCTCCCCCCCCCCCTTCTCGTGGATTTAAAAAACTCCTGACAGGTGCTCATCCAATCTCCCTCTGAAAACTTCCAACTGGGAGAGACTCTTCTGTTCTCCGAGGCTGCGTATTCCATCTATGAACAGCTCTCCCTACACCATGCTGGCTCTCATAATAGCTTTCGGGGGAGGGGGGGGCGTGATCACGCTGCTGCAATTCCCACTGACGTGTATGACACTGAATCAGACCATTTGTCCACTAATGTCAGCGTCTCTCAGGCCGAGAGGTCTCCCACGTCACCTATTACCGAATCCCTTAGCTGGAGATGCCAGGGATTGAACCGGGGACCTCCTGCACGCAAAGCAGAGGCTCTTCCCCTAAGCCACCGCTCCTCTCTCGATAGACAGCTCCGCCTGCGCCTGGTGTTTTCTAAACACACCGCCTGTGCCCTGGGACGGTAGGAGGGGGCTGTGCCGCGAGGAAGGATCATGAATTCAAATCAATGGCTCACAAGGGAGCCAGGGGCCTCGGAGGGAGGGAGGGAGGTAGTCGGGGCCGCTGAGTTCCTCTCTCCATTCGGATGAGCGATCCCCATGCTGGAACCGCACAGTGGGGGAGGCGCGGCGTCTGAAAGGAAACGCGGGCTCACGGCCGCCCGCAGCTCTTTGGAAACTGCACCGACAATTAAGGCGCTGGCGGAGGGATGTTTTTTCCAGGTTCAAAGCGCCCGTGGAGAGCTCAGAGAACGACGCAGGAGGCCGACTGGGAAGGGAAACGGAGGGGCGTGCACGAAAAGCAATGTGCGGGGTGACTGGGCCAGGAAGTCCTGCTGCGGAAGAGCCGAGGGAGAAACGGCCAATTTCTGGACCGGTTCAGCCAGCTCTTCATGTTGGAAGCGGACGGGGCCCTGAACGCTGTGAGCATCACCCCTCGCGCTTGGGATCCCCGCCCCTCTGGGCTCCTCCAATCCCGCAGGGGGGGGAGGCCCCCGGAGAGAGATACCTGATAAAGTCGCTGTACTCCATCCAGAAGACTCCCTCGCTGCTCCCGTGGGGCATCAGCTCGTGGCGCAGGTGTGCCGGCCAGTGGGGCCATTCGTCCGACCAGCTGCCGTTCCAGGAAAAACGGCCCCAGGGGTTGCGGAGTCGCAGCAGCCTGGGGGGTGGGGTGGAGAGAAGGGAGGCAGACGTGGGTCCCCGAGCTGGGCCCAAGAAGACGCCCACAAAAGGAGACATCGTCTGACGCTGCTCAGGCAAGCCTTATTGCAGCCCGTTTTCTATCACCGTTTTAGAACTGGCTTTCTTAAGCTTTTCGCTATGGAATCGATCAATCTATCATTCCTGTTGTGGAGGAAGAGACTAGGCCTGTAGAGCTACAGGGGAAGGGGGTTCCAGTGACGCTTAGTGATGCCAGAGGCCGTTCAAATGTCTGGGAAAGGCCAGACTCATGGGGAGCTCTTCTGGAACCCCAGCCGAGAACCCGTTTTAGGGGTCAGCCGTGTCCATGGACATCTGGAGCGCCACAGTCTGGCCACCGCCGGCATAGAGTATAATGAAGGCTGTTAACAGATTCAGGGAGCAAGATGAGCTCGCCATTCCCGTTGGGTCCCTGGCTCTGTGATCAGGCTTCATTATAAAGGTAAAGGTATCCCCTGTGCAAGCACCGGGTCATGTCTGACCCTTGGGGTGACGCCCTCTAGCGTTTTCTTGGCAAACTCAATACGGGGTGGTTTGCCAGTGCCTTCCTCAGTCATTACCGTTTACCCCCCAGCAAGTTGGGTACTCATTTTACCGACCTCGGAAGGATGGAAGGCTGAGTCAACCTTGAGCCGGCTGCTGGGATTGAACTCCCAGCCTCATGGGCAAAGCTTTCAGATGGCTGCCTTACCACTCTGTGCCACAAGAGGCCCTTTTATACTGTATGCGAATTTTCTTCTTGCCCTCTTACCTAGACTCAAAAATAATGACCTGGGAGGGGTGGGTCCCAGTGAAGAAACAAATACAGAACAATACAGATGCACTGGGAAGCCAACATGGGAATAAAATATCCAAACTGGACTTATATGGAGTCATCTCTCTTCAGAAATTCTTTTATTCTAATTTCACACAAGTCCCGGCGCGTTTGGCCTTACCGCTTTTTCAAGGGACGGTTTTTATATTCAACTGATTAAGGAATCTCTTGTCTCTTGACAGAGTATAAGGTCATGCAATAGCTAAACTTAGCTTGTGGCTACCTAGATTGTCTGAAAGGTGCCGTTGGACTCCTAATTTGTTGGCTCCGCCTCTCCTCACCTGCATCCTTGCACGTCTCGTACGTCCAATATGGAGTATGCGTGCCGCGGACGGAGGCCCATGCTCTCGTAGGCTGTGTCATCGACCTTCATGTTGCCCCCTCCGCAGGAGGCGCCCATCAGGAAACTGGAACGTGTGTGGAGGTGGGGAGGGGGGACGAGGGACCGAGGCAAGCCGGGAGAATGAGAGAGAGACACACACACACACACCCAAACACACACGCAAAGAGAGAGACAAGCAGAGACAAAGAGAGTGAGCGCAACTGTTTGGGCCACGGCAGGAAATTGGCAAGGGAGCTACTTCACGGGTAAAAATGTTTCCCGCCTGGCCCTGTCGAGACCGTTTGGGCCACAAGGTTGTTCAAGCCGCTGATGGATTATCGGATCCTCCCCACCCCACCGCACTCTCTGGAAGGTTACACCGACTGGACGGGTGGCGGCAGCGGGAATCGCCGGGGGTTCTTCGCCCTAATTTTTCAGGTTGTGCCCACAGCGACGGTCGCCAAGCTCCACGTGCGCAAGCCCAGGGATGGAGGAGATGCCGAGAAAGCTCTTCTCCAAAGGGCCGTTTGGAAGCAGAACGAGCCTGTGATCTCCCGACCCCCTTGGATTTTCTGTGCGGAATGGCCAGTGCTCCCAATTCATGGCTCTTAGCGCCAATTCTGCCCTCCCCTCCTCTACGCTCCTCCCCGCGGAAGGGGGAAAGCCCTCCCTCCGGCCTCGTCTTACCCAGCCTCCTTAGAACTCAGCATTTTGGCCCAGATGAGGTCAGTGTCAACGGACTCCTCGCGAGGGTTAGTGGAGCTGACCTGCAGCATCAGGCTCTCGCAGGGGGCGCCGGTGAGCGTCGCCAGGCCTTCGATGGCGCGCCCCGCCTGGAGGGCAAAGTACGAGCCGTGGAGTTTGGCCAGGGCCTTCTCTATCAGGGCCACCCACAGCTGCTTCCGCTGGGCCTGGGGGAGGGACACAAGAGAGACAAACACCCTTGCAGACAAAGCGGCTTCGTCATCCTTAGACCCTGCCGAGAGAGCTTGCTTTTCTCCCCAATGGGGACTCGGAGCGGCTGACGTTCCTCACCTCTGCTCCAGATCAGCCTCACCACAACCCTGCAAGGTAAGCTAGGTAGAGAAGGCGACCGGTCTGAAGTCACCCAGTGAGTTTCCATGACACAGCAGGGATCTATCCAGATGGCTCTCCAGAGGCCCATGGACAACAATTCCCACGAGCCCTTGCCAGCATGCCTGCTGGCAGGGGCTCCTGGGAATTGTAGTCCACGGGCCTCTGGAGAGCCACTGATTGGCCATTGTACCCTAGTCCAACACCTTTGCTCAGCCGTTTTCAGGGCGCACCTGAGAGAAGAGGAGGTAGCCGCACTCGTCGCAGGGCAGCATGTCGTCCACCAGCACCGTGGTCCAAGTGCCGTCTTTGCACAGCCGCACCTGGTAGGCCCCTTCCGGGCAGATGGTCCGGGTGATCATGACCCGCTCCACCAGCTCAGGCCTCTCCGCCAGCACCGCCAGGGCACTCAGGAACCTAAATGAGGCAGCAGCAGAAGAAGAAGACCGGGTCACTCCAGGGAAGGGCAGGACAAGGAGGAGAGGAAGAAGAGGGGTTTGAATACCCTTCTTTTTGCTTCCTAAAGAAGCTGTCAAAACTCCTTTCCCTTCCTCCTCCCACAACAGACACCTGCGAGGTAGGTGGGGCTGAGAGAGCTCTGAGAGGACTGGGACTGGCCCAAGGTCACGCAACACGTGGAGGGGGAGAGGGGAATCGATATCCAGATTAGAGGCTGCTGTTCTTAACCAAGCTAATCTCTTGGGCCTTCTTTGTGAGTCTATATCTTAGTAAAAGAAGAAGAGTTGGCTTTTATGTCCTGCTTTTCAGTCCACAAAGAAGCCTCAGAGTGGCTTACAATTGACTCCCCTTCCTCGCCCCACAATGCAGCTACGGAAGGACAGTTCAAATACGGGCCCTCCATGGTGTCCTAGTAAGGACCTGTGCGGCTGCATCTTGCCCCAGCTGCAATTTCTGGGTCAAGGCCAAGGGTAGACCCTTATAGAGCAACTTACAACCACTCCAGCCTAGTTGTCCTGATGACTGAATGCTGGCCCTCCTAAGGCACTCCCATTTCGAATTCCCAATTGTGGAGAGGAAACAAGCCCCAATTTCCCCCAGGACCCTAAACCCAGCTGTCATGGCAACCTGCAATTTCGAAACCAGGGAGTTTTCCATCGCGGTGCATGCGCAAGAAGCAGGGGGAAGGAGGAAGAGAGCCAACCCCGACCAAACCAGAGCTAAGGAAGCATCTATTTAAAGTCCTTACAACCCACGCCCTCCCGTTCATCGATCCGCCAAGTGGAAAACAAGAATCCCGTAAAAACAATAAGGCTACGGCATCCACCGACACAGAAGCAGCAGTGGGATCGGAAACCGATCGACGGCCATTATAAAAGCCAGTTAGCGGTGCAGGCCGATAAAAGCCGATCGATGACAAGCCCAAACACATACACAGGAGAGAGCGTGAAATTACTATCCCGACCCCCCAAGAAAAAATCAATCTACAAAGCCAGAGCAGCTTGAGATCAAGACCTGGGCAAAACGTTACGCCTTGAAACTCAACCCGTTCAGTGCCAGGACAACAGCTGTAAAAAGTTTATTTGCAGGCTGATGAATGACAGCTGGGCACTCTGACTGTACTGACAAGCCGCGGGTGGCAATGATTTATCCAATCATGGCTTGACGTGATTGCGCAAACCCCGGTTTGGTGCAAACGTCTGCATTAAAAAGGCGTGGCAAGTGGCCCTGTGTGAGGCTTGCAGAAGGCCCCAGGTTCAATCCCAGGCATCTCCAATTAAAAGCACCAGGTAGGAGGTGATGGGGGAGACCTGAGATGCCTGAGATCTTGAGAGTTGCAGCCGGTCGAGGAATACCAGCCTTTCCCCCCCCCCCCCGAAATCTTTTTCAGGCTTTGATTGAAGAGCTTCAGCAAAGCCGGGCGCAGAAGATGCGGGAGCCAACCCACCGATCGACTGTTCATTTGTGGAGAAAGAGATTAGGCCTGTATAGCAACAGGGGAAGAGAGCTCCAGGGATGTCTAGCGATGCCAGCAGCCGTCCGAACTGCTGGGAAAAGCCACGGGAACCCCTGGGAAGGCCTCGCGAAATCCCAGGGTTCCCCACCACCCCGGTTGGAAATCTCTCGAGGAGCTGACTTGGATTGACCAAGGGTGTGATTTAGCATGTGTTCATATTTGGAAGCTCAAACTATCACCAGGATACGCAGTCGTGGCCAGTTCAAACGACAGTTCCGTGCCGCGTCTAAAAGGGAGCCTGGCCCAAGGAGAGGCGGTAGGCTGGAAGCTACAAACAGACCTGCCGCTCAGAAGAACAGGGCTGCATTTACCAATAGCCTCAAGTGGGCATCGGGGTGGGGAGGAGTGTTTTAAAGTGTTCAGCGTTTTACCCTGGCAGAAAGGCTGGCCCTCTGCTCGAACCACAACGCGGCCCTAAGAATGCAGCCAAGCCTCATAGCCGTTTCTCTGGGCTTAGATCAGGGATAGTCAAACTGCGGCCCTCCAGATGTCCATGGACTACAATTCCCAGGAGCCCCTGCCAGCATTTGCTGGCAGGGGCTCCTGGGAATTATAGTCCATGGACATCTGGAGGGCCGCAGTTTGACTACCCCTGGCTTAGATAAATAACTGCGTTTCAATCCAGAAGGACAGATACCCTCAAGGCAGCCGCCTGCCCGAGAGGAAAACCGCATCGCCGTTCTTTCGGCAATTCGCGATTACCCAGTTCCGTGGCTTCGTCTTAACTCGGCACGAAGGGCATCGCTGACGGCCGCTCCACAGCTGCCTTGCCGCAGCGGCCCGTCTTCCCAAGATGCAAAACCCGCCGAAGCCTGCAGACGCAGGTTCTGCGGAAACTTTCCCGTTAGGAAAGGCTCGTGGTTTCCATAACAACACACCTTGAGTCCAGATCTATAGACCGCCGCTTGTGGAATTGTCACGGATGGCGCCGCGCTATCGGAAGGGGAGAGGCGAGGGATTCGTGGTCGGTGGCAGATTGCAAGCGGCAGGCCTGGGAAACCTGCCGTCCCTCAGAAACCTATCTCCACGAGCGGCTCTGTGAAAATATCGGCAAAGGGCAGCTTCCCTCAAATACAGACTGTCCAACCAAACCTGAGGTCTTCTCTGCTCTGCTAGGCACTCTGAGCCAGGTTGGATTCCCCCACTCCTTCACAGCTCGGTGACCCTGGGCTCGTCACAGTTGTCTAAGCGCTGTCCCTGCAGAGCAGTTCTCTTAGAGCTCTCTCAGCCCCACTCAATTCACAGGGCGCCTGTTGTGGGGAGGGGGAGGGAAAGGGGTTTGTAACCCGATTTTGGATGCCTTTGGGGAGTGAAAAGCAAGATATGAAAAAAACAGCTTTTATTTACCAAGGTCAGAACAAGGGGATTTTGCTCAGGACTTGCTTACCAGGGGTTCCTTTGGTACAGGAAAAGACGGACGGGCCCACCCTGGTGGATCTCTGCCATTCTGGATCAGAATTTCTCAGAGCCGGAAGAGACCCTTGAGGGCCATCCAGTCCAGTCCCTGACCTTCCTGGGGACTTCAAGGGCACATCCTCCTGACAGGTGCCCATCCGGTCTCCAACGAAGAAGGCTCCACCTCCCTCCAAGGCAACAGAGCCCATCTATGAACAGCCCCCCCCTCAGAAAAAACTTTCTAATATTTCAGTGGAACCAAAATCTGAACCCATTCCTCCTAGTCCTCGTCCCTAAAGCGACAGTAAACAAGTTGGCCCTCTCTGCCAACATCTCTTCCTTTACTGTAGTTAAATACAGCTATCCGATCCCCCCTGGCCCTCCTCTTCTCCCAACTACACATACCCAGCTCTCAACCTCTCCTCGTCAGGCACGGATTCTGACCCGAGGCGCCCTGCTTTGAACACACTCCAAGTTGTCAAGAATCTTCTTGAACTGCGGCTCCCGGAGACGGACGCGACATCCCAAATGAGGTCTGACCGATGCGGAATAACTTCCCTTGCTCTAGATCCTATGCGCCAGGCAATACAGCCTAATAGCGCATTAGCCTTCTTAGCTGCCTGTTGGCTCATGGGGACACAACAGCATGCATCCCCCTTCATCGCCACCAGGGGGAAGCCTAGGCCAGCATTCAGCACATGGGAGAGTTCCGCGAAGTGGCCCAGTGCATCAAAGCACTGCTTTTGTCCTCTGGATATTTTTCTAAAGAATTCACTTCTACACAAGCTGGGAGGGCCAACCATCCCTTTCCAGATCCTAGTCTGTGGCTCAGTAAAAGTGCCTCTGCTTAGCCTGTAAAAGGTTCCCAGTATCTCCAGCTAAAAGGCTCGGGGAGCTGAAAGACCTCCCCCTGCGGCCCTGGAGAGCCACTGTCAGTCTGAGAAGACAAAACCGACTTGGGTGGCCTGATTCTGTGTAAGGCAGCAACGCACATGTCCACATGGGTTCGCTTGAGCCACTACGCCACGCCGGCTGGCGATCAGCCGCAGAGCCTTGTGGCATCCCTCCCCTTGGCGGGCGCGTCTGCAGGCCTTACCAGCAGTTTCCCAGGAGCCCTTGCAGGATGTCCGAGGGGCGGGGCGTCCGGAAGACGGACCACTTGACCGAGCGGTCCTTGAAGATGCTGCAGTTGATCTCGTGAGGCCGCAGCCACTGCCTGACCCGCTGCTGAACGCTGTCTCCTTCGGGGAAGCCCACCGACTTGGGCCCGGGCGGGAAGCTGTCGTCCACAAAGTTGACCTTGTTCTGGGGGACGTGGAGGGAAAAAGAAAGGCAGACGTCACTGCGGTGCCCTTGGCGAAGGCGATCTGCTCCTTTCCCAAGGAGAGGCTTTCGGTGGAACATGCTCAGAGGTTCCTGCAAAAGGCAGGAACACAAGGACACACACACTCACACCCCTAACTGGACCACAACACCATGTTTAAGTGGAAGCCAGGATTCCAAGTCAGGGGGGCCTACTGGAGAAGACGGTCCTGCAGGCCCCAAGGTCCCAGACCTTCTATCCCAGTGGGCTGTTCTCCAAAAGAGAACACACAAACTTCAGCCACTGCTCTTTCACCCTGCCAAAGTATCATAGAACAGAATAATACAGTTGGAAGGGACCTCCTGGGTCATCTAGTCCAACCCCCTGCACTCTGCAGGACACTCACAACTCTATCGCTCATCCACTGTCACCTGCCACCCCCTTGAGCCTTCACAGAATCAGCCTCTCCGTCAGATGGCTCTCCAGCCTCTTTTTAAAAATCTCCAAAGATGGAGAACCCACCACTTCCCGAGGAAGCCTGTTCCACTGAGGAACCGCTCTGACTGTCAGGAACTTCTTCCGGATGCTTAGATGGAATTTCTTTTGAATTAATTTCATCCCATTGGATCTAGTCCGTCCCTCCAGGGAAAGAGAGAACAACCCTGCTCCATCCTCTTTAAGGCAGCCTTTTAAATCCTTGAAGATGGTTATCAGACCCCCTCTCAGTCGTCTCCTCTCCAGGCTAAACAGACCAGGCTCCCCCAGCTTTTCCTCCTACGTCTTGGTCTCCAAACCCCTCACCATCTTTGCTGCCCTTCTCCGGACACGCTCCAGTTTGTCTGCGTCCCTCTTCAACTGGGGTGCCCAAAAGTGAACCCAGAAGTGGCTTAAATCCCACTGGGAAAGCAGCCTTGGGGTCCTGCTAGAACTGGGGTTTGGAGAAAGCTGTCTGGACTTGTAGGGCTGGGTGGGGAAGGGCATCTCTCTCCCCACTCAGCCCG
Source organism: Paroedura picta (assembly GCF_049243985.1). Classification (NCBI taxonomy): domain Eukaryota; kingdom Metazoa; phylum Chordata; class Lepidosauria; order Squamata; family Gekkonidae; genus Paroedura; species Paroedura picta. The sequence continues at coordinate 19,831,066 of NC_135385.1, forward strand.
GGCGCCCCCTGCGAAGCGAGGGATAACAATGCCCCGTGCGAAGGCACAGCCTGCTGGTATGGTGCCACGCGGCCGCCGGAGTCCAAGAGGATTAAATGTCATTTACGAGTTCGGCTCGATCTGGCTTCAGACTTCAATCACCGCCGGCCAGCGAGGAAATCAAACCGGGCTCGGTAATTAATGCCATCATGCCTGGTTTGTTAGGAATGACCCCGAGAGAGTGCCCTGTTCGGCAGGGCGCCAGAGGGAACCAACGCGGCTCCGGTTTCTGCTAATTACTCGGGGCCGAATGAGGCTGCCTTGGCTCAGCTCGCGCACTGATGCCTTGCAGCATGGAACCGGCAGGATCGAGCCGTTGGCGGGGGCTGAGAGAGGAGGGAGCGGGAGAGAAATCTCCATTTCGGCCTCGAGGACCCCAGGTCTTGCCAGAGAGAGCTTTCCCCAGGAAAGTGGGGAGAAAGGTCTGCCCCAAGTCTCCTCCCCGCTGCATTAGAACATCTGCGAATTCGAAGGCCAGAAGAGAACCCTCAAGGAACCAATTACTTTACATAACTGGGAGGGGGGTAAGGAAGCAATTTGTTTTGAAACACACGGTGCTTCCTTCCCCCCCCCCCTTCTTGTGCTGTGCAGAAGAACCGTGTTGGAAAGGCAAAAGGAAAACTAAAAGTGTATTGTTGTTATTGTTATCTCCCCTACCTTGAGAGACTCAGGGCCGTTTACAGTATAAATTTACTATAAAAATATACATTTTACACGAATACGTCAAATCGTAATATTAAAACCGATATCAAACAATTGTCCTCCTATCACAGAAGAGAAAGAGGGGGCTCGTGGAGAGGGTAAAAAGGGACGATTTGTGCTTGCTCTTGTTTTTTTAAAAATGAAGCAGCATCTAAGACGTCTGTTTGTAACACACAGATACAAACGAAAACAAAGGTAGCTCAGAGGACTAAAGAAAAAGACAAAAAAAAAAAACCCTAAACACCCTAGTCTGATGTAGAAGAAGACTGCTCAGTGATCTATTTATTTTTATATGACTGGAAGTCTTAGCAATTTTTAGTGGATTTTGTTATTATACGTAATCTTGTTATAGCTGTCGCAGTAAGGGCCCCTGGAGGAGTGGAATAAAAGTGTCCTAAATAAAGATTAAGGCCAGGAAGATCCTGGTTCAAACCAGATTCTGCCGTGGATGCTCACTGGAAACCACAAATCGTGTGGCCGACGATCTCTGAGGAGCGCAATGAAGAAAGGGTGAAAATAAAACCTCTTTATTGTGTTTCCTTTAAACAACGGAGAGAGTTGATGCTGGAAGCTGAGCTGAAAAAGCTTCTGGCCTACCCTTGTTTCAGTTGTACTCCAGCAGCAGCAACGGGGGTTGGCAGGGGCTCATGGGAACTGTAGTCCACGGACATCTGGAGAGCCGTAGCTTGGCCATTCCTAAACTGGAAGCTTGCTTTTTAAACCGAAAAACCAAACCAACAAACAAAAAAAACAGTGCCAGTGGAACAGGGAGCGCCGGGGACTCACCTCCTGACAGAAAGAGACGATGTTTTCCCAGAGTGCTTTGGCCTCGCCCTCGTCGGTCTGCCGCCGCTTCTCCACGTGCATGCTCTCCCGGCGCCGGAGTGGCTTGGCGCCTTTGCGTTGGGCCATGTACCCCTGGGGGGTGTGGCAGGCCACGCAGTGCTTGGCCTGGAGCTCGTTCAGCAGGGTGCAGGCCGGGCAGGGCCACTGGCCGGGCCTCTCCGCGGTCACGGCGGGCTGCAAAGGGAAGAGGCGGGCGACCTTGCGGGCCGAGGGGGCCTTGGAGCTGCAAGCCGGGCAGGAGCCCTTCTCCGAGCCGCACTCCAGGCACTTGGCGGGCGGCTCGTGCTCTTGGAAGCCGTGGAGCTTGGAAGAGCCGCACACCTTGCACTTCTGGGACGCGGTGGGGTTCTTCAAGGTGCATTTGGAGCAGGACCAGGTGGTGAAGTCGGGGCTGGACGGGCCGCAGGGGGTGAAGCGCACCGAGTCCCCCGTCAGGTCGATGGTGTCGCTGCCCTTCTGGTTGCTGCAGGCCTCGCACGTCCCGCTCCCCGACGTATTGAGGAGGGAGCAAGCGCTGCACTTCCAGGGCGGCGGGCTCACCTCCATCTCCTCCTCCAGGGCGCTCAGACGCTTGGTGGCCAGCAGCTCCTGGAAGCGGAGGGCCTTCTGCACGGGCGCCGGCGGGGAGGCCGGCTGGGAGGTCTCGGGCACCGGGGGCTGCAGCTGCGGGGGCACTTCTCGGCGGCTGCGGGGCACCGGGTTGTTTTGGAGGCCGGGGGAGAAAAGGCTGAAGCTTGGCATCTTCTGGCTGTCCTGTTCCGGAGCGGCGGTGCCCGGGGCGGCGCCGGAGTGGCTCTCCGGGGTCTCAGTGGCACCGGCGCCGGGCTGAGGGGTGGAAGGGGCTATGTGGAAGCCGGCTGGAGCGATGACTTCAGGGACGACCAGCGCCTCTGGAGGGATCTTGGGCAGGGAGAGCTTGCGGGGCCCCCCGCAGGCGGAGCAGGAGTTGGCCACGGGGGTGTTGTGGAGGGTGCAGCGCTGGCAGGCCCAGCCGTCCTCCAGGGCCGCCTCCTCGGGGCTCTTCCCGCCAGAGTCCTCGCTGCTGCTTTCGGCTTTGGGGACCTCCTCCTGGCACGTCCCCTTGGGCTCTACCAGGATGGTGGGCTTGTGCAAGACCCCGTTGATGATGGGCAGGGGCGAGCCTCCCGGACCGGGCTCCGGGGTGAAGCCGCACACCTCGCAGGTCTCTTTGCCCAGGAAGTTCCGGAAGGTGCATCGGGCGCAGGCCCATTTCTGCTCTTCCACGCTCAGGCGCAGGATGTGGTTGAGGTCGGGCTTCTGGCGGGGGGCCTCGCAGATGGAGCACTGGCGCTGGCCCACGGGGTTCAGGAACGTGCAGCGGGTGCAAGACCATTCCCGCACGGTGGCCATAGAACCAGCAGAGTTTGTGTGGCTGCAAGAGAGAAGAAGGCTGTTACAGAGGGACTGAAGTGAGGCTCTCTCTGACCAGGCCAATAGCAATCTCAGCCCAACACTCTGTGTCACTCAGTGGCCCAAACCCAGGGACCATCAGGAAGTCCATCAGTGGAGCCAGGACCCCAGAAGCCCTCCCACTCTTGCTCCACAAGCACCAATTGTCCCAGACACAGAGATGTCACTACTAGCCACTGACGGACCTCTGCAAACGCAAAACCGCCCGCTCCCCAGTGCACACATAAGTACAGCCATCACTGCCAACTGATAGAGACGATTCCAAAAAATTAGACAGTGGCCTACAGGCCGATTTCGGCAAGCAGACAGCAGGACGGCAACCTGGCTTTGCACGCTACAACGGCAGCTGACGTGGTCCTTGAATTACCGGGTGGTGTCAGACCGACAGTCGGGGAGGAGGCAAAGAGCTGCGGCCCCAAAGCCGTAAGTGAGGAGTCTTAAGAGGATCTGTCAAGGGAAGGCGTAGAAAGAAGAAGGGGATTCTGGTTCGGAGCTAGCAAGGGCTCGTGGGTCTCCCTGTCTCCAGGGTGGGTGGCTGACTGGGACCAACTGCACGCTTGAGATTTGCCTGATGAGGCCTCTGTTTCCCAGCACCAGTGTAACCCTTGGTGCTGCGTTTCTGCATCTTTCCTTCCCCTCCCGTCTCCGGCTGCCCAATTATTTCCAACCCCTGGGATGTGGCTGCCTTAGTTACAAGGGTGCCGCGAAATGCCACATGCATCCTGCCTCGTTTATGCTAAAGGAATGACAGGGGGGGAGGAGAACCCCCTGGCGATGCACCTCAGTTGTGGAGGGATGCAGGCCCTTGCGTTCTTCCACACCCAAGGCACATCTCCCGGGGTTTCCCCCTAAGACCACTGATTGGATAGATGGATTTTAAGCCCTGCCCTGATTGGGGTGGGTCACTGAGTTCTGTGAATGGAATTCCTGGAGGATTAAATGTAAAATGTATCAGAATGTTCCAAATACATAGTGGAAAAGGGCGCAATTACCAAGTACATTTTATCATATGTGGTGGACTTGCTCTAAAGTAAAGAAATTTGGGGCACAGATACCTGCATGTATAAAAAAGATTTCGGTCTGGTAAAACTGGGAAGGAAACACGGAACTTTGTCTTTATGTATGACAACAGCAGCAACTAATATTGTATGCTCAGAATGGGAAAACGTCTAGGATTCCTACTTTATTAGACGGGTTGAGGGAAATGAGAGAACTTGCTGAAATGGCTAAATTTACAACATTGCTCAGAATGATACTTACATGAAGATGTATAAAATTATTTAGATCCAAAAGATAAATTTGAATTGATAAGTTACGTCTTTATGATACGGAAGACTGGATTCAAAATCAGTTATAATATTTGAGATGCCTGGTCTTTGTCCTTCTTTCCTACCATACTGTTATTTCTAATTCTACCTTTTCTTTTGTGGTTGCACTAAAATTATTAATAAAAATTAATATACCAGGTCACTGTGCTGCACTGTGATTTCCCTCCTCCCTTTCCAAAAGGCAAACCTGGGGATGACATGCCCGATATCCATATGAGCCACTTCACTAAAACATGCCGCACTTCGAGAGACGAAACTTGACTTCTTTGTCAAAAGGATCAAGGAGAATGGGCTGGACTGCCAAGTACAAAGCTGGTTTGCTCTGGGGTCTTCCTACACCCTCCTGGAAGGGCTTTTCCCCCTCCCTCTCAGTCGCTTAATCTGCCAAGTGGGCAAAACCTTTCTCGAGCCCAAAAGTATAACTTGCAATTTACAGTGGCTTAGCGACCGAAGCTGCCCTTACAATCCAGCTGACCCGACCCGTGGGTAGCGTCCATATGGTGATGCTTCGCTGATACTGGATTTGCCTGCAAACGTCCCTATGTCATGAGCTTTCTGTTCCATGGTTTGTCCTGGTTGTCCTCGGATGAGTCTGCTTCGGGGTCTGGCCAGAGTGGGGATTCCAGACACCCCCGTCAGCAGCTGACTTTTCGAAATGGGGAACTTGGAATTTCCAAGGCGGCAGAAGAGGAACCGGGATCTCTCGCTGACTCTCAGCCCCCTGCCCACACAAGGAAACGGCTCACACAAAGCTCTTCTGCTTTGGGATTTAGGAAACAGGCTGTCACTGCCATCCGGAGAGGCCCTCTGACCTGACAGATTGAGCCAAGAGAAGAAATGGGAAGGCCTGGGTTTAAGGCTCTGCTTATTCCTTTCCCACAGAACCGAGGGATCACCTAAGATTCCCAGACAAGAAAACAAAGGGTGGTACGTCACAGAAGATTCAAAAAGGCCAAGGGTGAGGGTGAAACGTTAGGTTAAAAAAAAAAATTATTACCCAGTTAAAAAATCCAAAAGGTTTGAGACCAGCGGCACGTTTCATTCTGGGTGTGAGCTTTCCTGTGCATGCACACTTCTTCAGGCACAATGAAACACAAATCCCCATTTGGAGTCCCACACGCCTTCAAAAGTGTCAATCGTTCCTCAGTCCTGAACCGATACACTTTTTTGAAGGACTATTGAATGACAGATTCCTCTTGCAAAGCCTATTGGTGAAACCCATTGGGAATTTGGGGGGATATATAACACAGGAATATGATATATCCCTGAGATTCTCAGGCAGCCAAAGCCCATAGCAGATAACCAGGGTTTTGGAGCTGGAATCTATCCTAGCACTGCCTATAAAACTCCCTCTGAAACAGGAAAAAGCGTGCAAAGAAGCGCTTCTGAGAACGTGCAGAGGGCTTGACCTCTACCCTTCGATGGTCAACACCAGGCCGCAAACGTCAGGAATTAAAAGCAAACCGCTCTTCCTGTGACCTCCCTCTTATATTTCCTGCTGCAGGAACTCAGAAAACAAGAACCTAAGAATAACACCAAAACAGCACCTAGTGTTTTCAGAGCCGCGTGCCTGAAGGTGGGATGACTTCCTGGAACCCGCAGGCACCCCGAATGCTTTTTTCCGTCAACCGGCTGAGGCGAGGCTTCATCCAATTTTAGAAAACTGAGTACTACCTTCCTGAAACATCCCTGTTGCGTTTCCTCCTGGACAGCAGAATCGGATCGGGCATTGCACAGCAAGCGGGAAAGGCAGAAGCTAAAAAACAGGACTGAAGGACATCCCCGCTGGAAGAGGACCGCGGAAGATGTGGGTTCTAATCACGTTCGGTCACTATTCCTTGGCCTGATAGCAGCTGGATCCCTGAACAGGAGCCACGATCCCTCTCTCATTTGGGGAGGGGAGAACTATCTATGTCACCACGAATTCTCCTTGGAGGAAGGGTGGAATAAAAAGGTGATCAACAGATAAAGGAAGTCCCGGTGGAGAAAAGAGTGTTCTGACTGCCTTCTCCAAATTGCAGCTCCACTGAAGCAGTGAACGTCTGAAACCACGTCCAAAGGAAGCCCCTCTCTGGGGACGCGCAAGGGAGGAAGTATATTGCTCCCACGGCCGAATCATTCATTTCCCGGGAGCAGACAGGCAGCTGCTGAGGCAAAGACGGCTGGATCGGTCTGATCTTGAATGGTACTCCGGTGGCAACGCCAAGTAAGCGGACGGCATTTTTGGCCCTTCACGCTCACGGTTCTGCCGCCTTGGAAAGCCAGAGGGCAGTGAGTGCCAATGTTTAAGCAGCAGGGTGAGGAGATGCCCAGAAACACAAGAAAAAAAAAAGAGAACGAGGCAGAAGAAATCCCAGGGAGAAGACCTACTGCCTGCCATGACCCAAACGGCCAAAATTCATTGCTCAAGGATTCCCAGACCAGACAGGTATCCAATTGGGGTCAACAAGCCACCAAGAGAGAGAGAGAGAACGAACGAAGTCCTATCAGGCCAGCCAGCCTGCAGAGCCGATACGCACGTTTTCCGCGGCGTGTAATTAACATAATTTGCATAGCATTCCCATTGACATGGCAGATGGAAGCTAGCAGCTAGCGGATGGCGTCGCATTTGTTCGACAACATTCGTATTCCGGAAAGATTGCCCGCTGCAAATGGGCAAAAGCGTGAGTCACCCCTTGATAAATTGTGGAAGCCGGAGAGACGCTGCGAATTTGGGCTCTGGGCGGCAAGGGTCGCCTCGTTGGGCCGACGGCATTGGGTATCTCCCCCCCACACACACACCAGAGACCATGAGAGCTAGAAACTTGCCTGTTGGGTGAAGTTGGGAAGACTCTCAAAGAAGCCCCACAGACTGAGATGCTCCTGTTGAAAATGCTGGCTGGAGAGGTCGATCCGTTGCCTGTTCAAGATTCCCACTATGGCCTCCCATCCACTCCAGTGCAAAAAGAGCCCACTAGCATGCAGCACTTTTTCGCACGTGTGCAAAAGCTCTTTGTGAGCAGTGGAGCACACACACACACACACCCTGCCCCCCCCCGATCCACGCTCAACTAGAACAGCTCAGAAATTAAAACACTAAAGGGTGACTGGGGGAGGAAGGTTCATTAAGCCAGGTGTAGTCAACCTGTGGTCCTCCAGATGTTCATGGACTACAATTCCCATGAGCCCCTGCTGGCAGGGGCTCATGGGAATTGTAGTCCATGGACATCTGGAGGACCACAGGTTGACTACTCCTGCATCCACAAACCTTAGCAAAATGATACAGGCTGCTGTTGCTTCGTCACTTTGGCAAAGAGATCCAAATATGCTCACCTGCTCTCACTCTACCTTTGAAGTTGAAGGAAAGCCCTTACCTTGGCCCAGGGAGAGCCCCGGGCAACTTCAAAGCTTCCCGCACCACTAGGCAGCCCCACCCACCCTGACTAGGTAAGACCTATCAACCTCGCTTCGAACCGAATATCTTCTCCACGTTAGATTTTTCAATTTGCTTCCTGTCTCAACTGCTACATTTTGCACCCCCCCCTCCAAAAATAAAGCTGCCTTCGAACAGATCTGCAAGTTCTGAAAGACGCTAAAAATACCGGCATGCTTGTTTACCGGCTGGGTTCCCAAAGGGAACATTTATATTTAATTTACTGTTTTGCCTGGGAAGGGAGAGCAGGAAGCTCGAAACCTTACAGGACGTCCCGTCTGTAACCGGAGCGTCTGTTCCAACTTTCTCCCTCGGCTTTGGGCTAGAAAAACATGCCTTCGGGCGGCAGGCCAAGTAAACTCCTGCGCTCCGGCTGAGAAATGGAAGACGGTCTTGGATACCCAGATGGAAGGCGGGCCCCCTCTGGAACGGATTTCAGCGCAAGCCAGGTATCCCATAAAAAAGATAAGGCTGTTCTCGGAAATCAAAACCAATCTAGTATATGGCATTGTGCTCTGTCCACGTGGAAGAAAGTAGTCTAAGAAATCCAGCTTTCATGAAAAACTGAGTTTCTAGTCCTCAAAGGTACCAGATCCCGGACAATGTCTGCAGAAGACGAAGGGCCTTGGCATGGTCCACTGTGGGCAGTGGTGACCTGGATAGGCCAGGTTCACCCAATCTCGACAGACTGTGGAAGCTAAGCAGGGCTGACCCGGGTTAGTATCTGGATGGGAGACCTCCAAGGAATACAAGGGCTGTGACGTGGAGACAGGCAATGGGAAATCCACCTCTCTTGTCTTGAAAACTCTATGAAGAAGTAAAGTCAGTGGCACGGTCTGAATACACCCTAAATAGCTCTTCTCCCTTCCCATGGCTTCTTGAAGCAGAAAAAGATATGAAAATATGGCTTATTTGCACACTGTACATATGTAGGACTATTATTGTTATTGTTATTATCTTGTATTATTTGGATTTATTGGCCGCCCTTCCCTGGGAGTGTGTTTCTGAAGAGGGGAGGTGATAAACTGCTCTAGTGGTTACTATCCATAAAGGGTCCTTCTCCTTTGAGGAAAGGAGGACATCTTGAGAGAATGATTCCCACTATTCAATTCAATCTCTGCTACTGACCGAATCACCCATCATGAGTTCTGGCAAATCTGAGAGCAGTTAATCTAACCTCCACTGTACAACTGGATAGTACAGATAGCATATAACCTCAATGTAAACATACAAGATGTAAGTGGGGAACAAATCAGGAAGGAAGCCAGCATAAGTTCTTTGCTTGCTTGAGTTGCTGGCTGATGACAAGGGAGGACAAGATGTCTCCCCTTCTCAGAGAAGGACCCTTCACGGTAAGTATCCAATGGTCTCAAATCAGACCAATAGTCTAGTAAGGGTCTCTGACTGAGGAGTTCCCATCATTTACTGCCTGGTCCTCTTAACTGGAGATGCCAGGGACTGAATGTGAGATCTTCAGCATGCAAAGCACTGACCTAGGGCTCTTTCAAGGGATGTCGAGCAAGGAAAAAATACCAAGAAGCTGCTCTGCAAAACCCACTTGCCCCGTTTTGTCCTCTATCGCCCCTTCAGATGAAATCACCTCTTTGCTTTCCTGCACCGGCCAGCCTGCAATCGATCGCTAAATTCTGCGCACCCCCTTGACCGTAGCTCTTCATGATGTGCAGGTTGAGCATCAGGGCTCGGGGGAGCCTGTTTCTTGACTGGTGCGGTCGCTTGAGCACAGGGGCTGAGCCAGGACATCAGGAGCAGGCCACATTGTGATGTCACCCATCTCCCTGGACCTGCCTTGAAAAGCCACACGAGTTGCCCTGATTCCCAGGGGCAGGTCTGCTTTGGGGCACTCGCTGAAGCCAAGCCAAGGTGCTCTTGGGATCCTGATCTTTGGATCTCTCAATTCTGCGCATGTTGGACCATGCACCTCCAATGCATTTTAGAAGATTTTCCTGTTCTGCACCAGAATAGCCAGCTGCGAAAGCCCGTTGAAATTGCGTTATCCAGCAATTTGGTTCTAAACTCATCCTGTTATCACCCTTGAAACACGGCGTGTGCTCCTGCAGGGATGGATCCGCTGGGCTCAATTGCGTCTTCATCAAGACCTCAGACTTGATGTTCCACAAGCTTTTGGGGATGGCAGGGACCCGTTCAGAGCGCGCTTGGCATTTACATGGTCCGCTCCGAAAGATTCAAAGAGCTTCACATCTGCTTTCACAAGTCTGGTCCTCTGGTGCGGGGTTTGGCAGGATGAACCGCCCCATTTCAGACTGCATGTGTTGACTGTCAGTTTTAAATCCCCCTGCAAACGGGGAAGGGGGGGGAGGATCCTTCCCGCAAGTAGAAAGCTAGCTCTGCAGGGAGGAACATGCACTAGCTTTCTATTGGAAGGGAGGCTTTCTTTTGACATAGGGAACGGTCCAATGCACAAATCTGCAGTCTTACACGATGTGATCTATCGACCACTCTGCATTTATTTGCCTGTATAAAGCAGGCTTCAGCGGAGTGTATGACAGTTTTGTAAGGGACGGAGCCCATTCAAGATACCTCATCACCCTGGGAAAGGCCACCCAATGTACGTCAAGCTTCTGCAGAGGTGGCCCACCCCAACGAACTGATCTCCATCACCTCTTGTAATGCTGATGGTACAGAAATGGTACGGAACACCCCCCGGAAGGGCCAGCACAGCCCACACTGTGGTGGGCAAAAGAGCTTGACGGGAGAGGCGCCCTTATCCCGACGTTGTCAAAGGCAGCCGAAACAGCAGTGACTTTTTCAAGGCCCAGACAACCTGGCTCACGACTCAGGGATTCAGCCCCTTGAGTTTGCAACAGTAAACAAAAAACAAACAAACAAACCAACAAACAAGTCCTCCCCAAGAAGGGGTGGCGCACCATCTGCGCCAGGCCCCGTCTGCCACACATGCGCAGCGAGGCTTCTACTCTTCCGCAACCCTCGCCAGCATCTGGCAGGGACCAACCGCGGACCTTTCGCACGCAAGCCACCGCCACGGTCTTTGTTGGGAGGCTGCCCGGCCTTGAGATGCCAGGAGCCTGCCGTCCGGCGCTAAACGGAACATCTGCCGCTGTTTCAAGACACACAGAGAGAAAGCCACCTACGGGTTTCTGCTCCTCGTCGGAGTGGCTTCCGCTTGGAAGGCTCCGCCGCCCGTGGGAACGGAACGGGGTTACCGGCAGAGGCGCCAGCTGCCTTTGCACGAATGCTCCGGAATCCTGCACCTCAGTGCTTTGCAGGAGGGAGATAATTGGAGTGGGAAGGTGGGAGGCTGAGCCACTGGCGAACGTAATTCCAGAGCGCCCAGCGGGGGGGCGGAGAGTGCCGAACGCTTGCATGATGGCGGCTGCTAAGTGGAGGCCTCGGTGGCAACTTTGCCGACAAGCGGCACGGCCAACGCAAAACCTTTGTCGGAAGGTTTCCTCTTTTTGTCGCAAAGGCCAAAGGCTCCCAGGGCCGTGGGTGACGGCAATCAACGGCCTCCCCAGCCGCCCTCCCGCTCGCCCCCTTGCCGGCGTGTGGCCGAATTGCCACACTGAGTCACCCTGGCAACGGGAGGGAAGAAACAGAACCGGGGGGAAGTGGTGCAGGGGATAGAAGTGCGCGAGCCATGGGTATGGCCCACTCCCGTAGGTAAGTCCCTGCAGGTCAGGAGTTGAGTGCATGCACTTTGCATGAAGACCTTCCAAGGGTGAATCTCCAGCACTGTCAAGTACAGGGGCAGAGTGAGACTGGATCAGAGTTGTGTAGGACTGCCGGCAGAGGGCTGTGCCTTGCTTGGACCATTCCCTGTGTATAAAGGAAGCCTCCCCTGCCACTAGAAAGCTAGTGCAGGTTTCTCCCTGCAGGGCTCGCTTTCTACCTGTAGGAAGGATTTTTAAAAAATACGTGCAGGAGGATTCAAAACGGACGTCCACCACGTGCAGTCTGAAACGGGGCAGTGCATCCTGCCAAATCCCACATTTGAGGACCAAAGTTTCTAGTCCTTATGCTAGGCTTCGAAACAACTGGGGGAAGGCATTAAAGTTTGCCAAACCAAACCCAATTGCTTCGGGACCCAGGCAGATTCAAAGACATGTCTAGTGGAACCTGGAGGGTCTTGCCGGCAACTCTGATGAAAATTAGAAGACACTTCCAATGATTTAAGAGCTGTAGCTGGGGGGGGGGGGGGAGATTGCAACAAGGAAAAACAGAATATCGGTGCCCAATTCCCACCGCAGGAAATGCGGTGTCCTCACCTGCCTTTGAGGCTAGGAGGAGGAAAGACAAGCACATGCAGCCTCCGAAGGGATCAAACGGCATCTGACGAACATCAAGAGCATGGCACCCGCTGGGCGCAGCTACCGTAACGGGTGGGCGCAGAACATTATCACAGGCAAGGCACAGGAAATGCTAATCACCTTCTCTCTGTCTGGACTAAAGCTGTGTGTGTTTTTTTTCCCTCCCTCCCCTGAAGAGGGACCACCCATCTGCTTCCATTTGCCGATTTTCCACACTTTGCATCTGCGGCTAGATGAGAATTTGCCGGCTCCCTGGCCCTCTGGGGTCCTCTCTGAATTGCTTAAAAGGCTGCGCTGCTCCCAAAACGGGAGGAGGGACTCGATTCAGCCTGGGAGGGGACGGCAGTTGCAAGGGAACTGGGGGAGCCAGTAACCCACCCCTGGGGCTCCTTTAGAAGAAGAAGAAGAAAAAGAAGAGTTGGTTTTTAGACCCTGCTTTTCGTTACCTAAAGGACTCTCAAAGCGACTTCCAATCGCCTTCCCTTCCTCTCCTCACAACAGTCACCCTGGGAGGCAGGTGGAGCCGAGAGAGCTCTGACAGAACTGTGACTAGCCCAAGGTTACCCCGCTGGCTGCATGTGGAGGAGGAGTGGGGGAATCAAACCCGGTTTCCCCCAATTAGAAGTTGGTTGTTATACCCCTCTTGTCACGACCCAAAGGAGACACAAAGTGACTTACAATCCCTTCCTCTCCCCACAACAAGCATCTTGGGAGGCAGGTGGGGCTGAGAGAGCTCTGAGAGAACTGGAGCGGCTGCAAGGTCACCCAGCTGGAGGAGTGGGAAACTCAGTTCCCCTGTTTAGGAGACGCTGCTTTGAAGCACTACACCAAGCTGGCTCTCCTGTGATCTCCTTATACCAGCCTGGTCAGCGTTACTCAGGGCAAACCAGTACAGAAATTCTCCCCAACAGCTTACACACACACACACACCCCACACACACACATACACACTAGCTGAGAGCAAACAGGATTTGGAGTTACCAGCTCTGTCCCACTTACGGTGTTTCTCTAAGGAGCTCAGGGTGACCTAGATGGTTTGCTTTCTACCCAATGTAAGCTAGGCCCAGAAAGGCAATCCCATGCCCGCCAGGTTCATAAAATCAGGGCCATCTAGTCCAACCCCCTGCCGATTGCAGTCAAGTCACCACTCCCTGCCCACCAACAGTGACCCCAATTCCATGCCCCAAAAGCCCAAAACCCCCAGTCAGGCTGGCCTGGAAGAATTCCCCCACCCTCACTGCCTCTTGAGGCTTTATTTACTTCAATTACGCCGCCCCTTTCTCCTCTACGGGGACGTGCACCGTTCTCCTCGCTTCCGGTTAGCCCTCACAACGACCCTGCGAGGTTGGGCGGAGCAAGCACGCCTGGCCCAAAGTTACCGAGCGAGCTTCCGAACCTGGGTCTCCGAGCGCCGTCTCTGGCACTCTCATTCCTGCACGAGGCTGGCTCGCTGTAGCGTGACGCTCTGCAGGCAGTAGTCTCCCGGGGATTTGTTTCAAAACGCCGTACCAGAGGATAACAGGCTGTCTTTTGTCATGGGATCCTGATGCCGAGAACAGGCTCTTCTGAGCCAGCCTTTGACCAGAGAGGGGTATGCTGCCAGCGCATGTTTATGCGCAGAGTGTGCCAAATCCCCCAGGGCTCGGGGCAAGGGAGGCCAGGTTGGAAAGCGAGAAACCGGCACACGGAACTTTAAAACGCACACACGCACGGCAGCATTTGCCTCCTGGGGTGCCTGTTGTGGGGAGAGGAAGGGAAGGGGATTGTAAGCCGCTTTGAGACTCCTTGGGGCAGTGGAAAGCGGGGTATAAGAACCGACTCTCCTTCTCACATGCGGAAGGATGGCGATTTCTGACAGCGGCCACTCGACGTGGGGCAGCAAAGCCCTTCTGAAGCAGACCCAGAGTCCCCCAGCAGGATTTGGCAGCCAGGCTCGAGACTTTCCACTGAACAAAAAGCCAGTGTCCGCAGGCAAACTGGCTCCTGGAACGTAAAATCCGGGCTTAGCCCAGCTAGTGCAACCAAAGGCTCAGAATGCTGCTGGCAAGACTAGGGTCCTCACCAATATTCCCCGCCTTTTGACAGAGGCGACCCCCCAGTTCAGGACAGGAGAACCACGAACCGCCTGCTTGGGTGGGAGGGACCCACCCCCCGAATCCCCAGGAAGGATCCAGAAGGAGCCTCACTCCTCCGAGTTCCTCATTAACCTCACGCAACCCCCCTTTCCTCACTGCCCGCGCCTCCCCTCTCCCCCCAGGATTTCTCAGGGCTTGTGGACAAGCGCAACGGAGCACAAAATTAGCTGGTGCCGGAGGGAGGGGGTGCGCGGAGAGCCGTGGCCCACTGCCACGCTGCAGCCTAACTGGCAGCCTCCTCCACCCCCCACGGGATGGCGGGGAGTAGGCGGCAGGCAGCTGTTACACGCGCTGGCAAAACCAGGGATGCGTGTACGGGTGTGGGTTTCATCCCACCGCCCGCCGGGCGGCAGGAAACGGCTCCTCGCAGCCGGCCAGGCCCCGCAACGGGAAATGGGAACGCTCAACGCTCCTTTGGCAGCCGCTGTCATTAAGCGATTAGCAAAAATGGCAGGGAGGGGGGGCAAAGAGAGAAGAGAATCCGTCGTCACGGCAAAAGCAGGCCCGGCTCACCTGTCACGAGCAGGGAGGGAACGCGGCGTCCCCGGGGAGGAAAGAAAGCAGCAACGGTGCCCTTAATTGCCAGCTCCTGTCAGAGGCTTTGCGGGGCTGTTTAGCTCCGCCGGGCAACCGGCGCTGGAGGTGGCAGAGAGGTGGGGAGGGGCTGCTAGCCGGAGAAACATGCACATTTTAAGGAGGTGGATTCCACCGCTGGAAGGTTTGGGAAGTCAAGCACTGCACGGGTAAGGCAGGTGTTCAATCAGCACGGGTGTTCAAGACCAACTATGCGTCATGCGCGGCGTTGTGTAGGGTAGGGGTGGCCAAACTGAGGCTCTCCAGATGTCCATGGACTACAATTCCCATGAGCCCCTGCCAGCACCTGCCAGCAAATTGTAGCCCATGCCCAAAACCCAGTGCAGCTAACCTTACCGATGGGGCTACGACACCCATAGGCCAATATACGCATCGACTGGCCACGGCTCAGACTCCTGAGCACAAATCTGAAGGCTGCCAACTCCACCAAATCTAGATGCGTCTCAACGCCTGGCATGAAGGCGAGGGTGCGGAGACGGCCACAATCTCCGGGGCAGCTCCAAAAAGGCCCCGGCAACTGAAACTCTCCCGTAACCAAAGTGGCTGCTTCCGATTGCTCCCCTCCCCACAGCCGGTCTTCTGAATGCTTCCGAGCGGCCTCCCTGACTCTTACTCGTTTTGGTTAACTCTTCCTGGCATATGGTTTATCGTGGCCATTAAAGGGAGAAGGAGAGAGAGGGGCTTCAAGGAGCGGGAGGCTGAACTGCTTCAGTGCCCCTGCCTGTTTGAGGGCATCCTTCAGAGCGCTCTGGCCGGCAGCTGGAAGCTGAGCGGCCTGGATCTACCCTTTATTTCATATGCCGCCCCTCACTGCAAGGGGTTCATAAAGACCTTCCACCTCTCACTCTCTCGGGGACCCTTGCTTCTAGGCCTTCTAGAGGAAGGTGGAAAACCTCCAGGATCCCCAAGCTGGTTTGGCCTGGGAGGAAATTCCACTTTGACCCCCGAGGGCCAAGAAAAAAGGGGGGGGGAGACTGGCAGGGGCTCATGGGAATGGTAGTCTGTGGACATCTGCAGAGCCACAGTCTGCTCACCTCTGCACTCCAGATCCATTTCCCTGGCTGCTGGATTATACCCCCTTGAGGTCCCTCCCTCCTGCCCTCCCAAGGCTCAAGTCCCTCCCCCCAAACTCCAGGTATTTCGCAGTCCAGAGCTGGCAATGCTTCCCCCCCCCCCTGCCCATATTCCTTCACAGTGCCGAAAAATGTCAGCGGGACATTAAGTTTATGGAGGTCTCGCACTCCCCCTCCCCTCCACTTTACGGCCAAATGGAAGGTTCTGCCAGGCCGATTCTTATCCTCGCTTTGCCCAACCGCAGATCGGAGCTGGGCCTGGGCACGTTTTGCAGATTCCTTTTTTCACTGCAGGGGGGGGGAGCGCTTTCGGCTGCTCAGTATTCAGGGGCAGCTGGCTGCTCAAGGAGAGAGAGAAGCAGTGGCTGCCGCTGAAGGCCGTCCGGAAACTTCAAACGGCACAAAACGCGGCCGCAAAGCCATCAGCCGGCGTATGTTAGAGAGAAGCCCATCAGGACGGCCTGATTCAAAGTGCTGCTACCCCCCCGGGGATCTCCCATATCCATTTGCCAGCCAGTTGAGCTTCCCACCTTGAAGTGGGGACCGGAGACCCCCCCACCCCCACCCCCATGCCGGATCCTTGAGAAAAAGAAAAGAGCAGCTGGGCCTTTGTGCTCCACTTTTCACTACCTGAAGGAGTCTCAAAGCGGCTTACCATCTCCTTCCCTTCCTTTTCCCCCAACAGGTACGCTGCAACGTAGGCGAGACAGAGCTCTGAGAGAGCTGGGACTGGCCCAAGGTCACCCAGCAGGCCTCGTGTGGCTCAAAGCTGCATACAATCGCCTTCCCTTCTTCAGCCCACAACAGACACCTGGTGAGATAAGTGGGGCTGGGAGAGCTCTGAGAGATCTGGGACTGGCCCAAGGTCACTCACAGGCGGCATGTGATGGATCAAACCCAGTTCTCCAGTTTAGAGGCCGTCGCTATCCGACACCCCAAGCTGGCTCTCAGAAAACCCTCTCCACTGACTCCTCTCTGGCCTGGCTATCTGTAGCACCGGGTAAAACCAAGGAATCAATCTTGAGCCCTGGATAAATCAGACAGGCAAGTGTGGACAGGGACTGAGGGAGACTGAGGGGATTTGCACAGCAATCTGGACCGCTGGGTAAATAAAGTCGAGAGGAAAGGGGAAGAGGGGGGGGGAACGGGTCAGTGAAGCTGTCTGCTCACATCACTCGCGGCTCCTTTGCAGACATCGCCGGGGAACTGCCGGCCATGGCGCTCCGGCCTTCCATGCTCAATGTGCTTATGTGCAAGACATGCGCCCATCGCGTTCCGTGAAAGCCACCCCACCATAGCCCTGGGTGCGACTCCCTTGAGCCTGATAAATCCGTGCACCCCTGGATTCTTGGCAACTGCTCACTTATTTCCCTTCGTGTGATGCATCTCTGAAAGGCCCTTTTGCCTCAATAAACCTCTCTGCCTGTAGCTCTCCAGATGCCCATGGACTACAATTCCCAGCACTGACAGGGGCTCATGGGAATTGTAGTCCACAGACACCTGGAGAGCCACCTGCAGATTGCTACCTTGGCATTCCACGTTAAGAAGCTCCCAGATTCTGGTAACTGACAGCCCCTGATGGACAAAATTTCATTTCCTTCCTTCCTTCTCTCTCCCTTTTCTCCTTCCTTCCTTCCTTCCTTCCTTCCTTCCTTCCTTCCTTCCTTCCTTCCTTCCTTCCTTCCTTCCTTCCGAGGACTGGTCAGCTTCCTTCCTTCCTTCCTTCCTTCCTCCCTCCCTCCCTCCCTCCCTCCCTCCCTCCCTCCCTCCCTCCTTGGCCTTCCCAGGGGCCTAACTGCCCCTCAGCTCCCCTCTGCACTCCCCACCCGCCATCGAGGTCTCCTTGGCCGCTCAACCAGTCCTGATTCTCTCCCACGACCATTAACCGTGTCAACTCCCGTCCCTCCCTCCTCCCTGCGTCCCTGGAACTGAGACAAGGTCAGCAATGCGGTGGCCGTAAAGACTGGAGGCCCACGGGAACCGGGCCCCGGGAAGAGTGCCTTGCAAACAAAACCCTCTCTTTGCCTTCTTGGCACAAGCCTGCGCACGTGCTCGGGGGCAGGAGGGCAGAGATGAGCCCACATGCCGCCGTGGAGGAAGGAGAGCCAGCGTCCTCCTGCCAGCGAGGGACTTAACGCTGCGCTGGGCAGATGGGCGCTGTTAGCTAGGGTGACCTTGTTGCCTCCTTACTGCAGGCGCTCGGGGTTTGCAAGCCATGGGCACTGGAGTCAGCCTATGGGTGAAACAGCCCCCGACTGGGGGCAATTTGATCTCATGGTCCAAGGATGAGAAGGGCCCCGAAGCCACCCTGCCTCCAAGCCACGGACGTGCCGCCATCAAAGGCCTTTCTGACTGACAACCAGACTTCAACGGCATCGTGTGTGCCATTTTGCACTGGTTGGCGGGGAAGGTTTTTATCTGAGCCCAGAATGGAGCGCCTGTTGCCCTGTGAATTAAACCAGACGCGTCTCGTCCTACTCAGATTGGCTCCCCTCCCCGTTGTTCTCCTTGCGCCTTTCGGCAGGAGCACAGAAAACCATTAGCAGCCCCCCCCCCCTTATCTCCTGTGCTCCACTAAAACGCCCGCTGCTTCAACCCTATTGTGGGGAGCTTTCCCTTCCCGATGGGTCTCTCGTCTCTGGAGCCTCTCTCGCTGAAGAGCTGAAATCTGCTGAGGGCCTCAGAAGGCTGAGAAAACTAAAAAGGTGTTTTCGTGTCGCTTGTGTTTCACTGAAGGAGCTCAAAGAGACAAAAATTCTGCAGAAATGTGGGTTTTTTCAAGGGGATGCCTCCAGGAACCTCCCCTGGATTTAAGGAGAGCCGATTGTGTGTTCCTGTGTGCATAACCCCCCATTTAGGTACGAGAATTTATAGTATCTGGGGAGCGGACAAGGGACCTCCCTTAAATCAGGCCTTCTCAGCCAGGGTTTTGTGAAACCCTGGGGTTTCTTGACGACTCCGGAAGGGTTTCCCGAATGGGTGGGAGTTAAATAATCTGGTATATATTTTTAAATATTTTAGATTTTTAAATTTGTTAAACACGTATCGGATCAAACAATGAGCAGAAATGGACAGGCGGCACCTCCCCCGTTGTTTAGCAAACAAAGACGAACAATTATTTGCCAAACAAAGCAAAAACAATAATCAGAGGATCTTCTAAAAAAAAAAAAAAAGAACATGTGAATAAAAGTTAAGAATTCCATTTCGTGAGCCGCTGATGAAACTTTTGGTTGTGTGCATCGGGAACCCGTTCTGGCTCAACTTGACTAAAAGTAGAAGTCGTCTTTAGCCTACACCGGTTTCTTTCTAGGTTCAGCCTTCAGGGGGTAGCTGGAGATCTCATGGGATTACAGCTGATCTCCAGCCGACAGGGATCAGCTCCCCTGGATCTTCGGAAGGTGGACTCGATTGGTATTGCACCCAACTGAAGCCCAAGGTCCTCCAACGTGCTGCATGTGGAAGAGTGGAGAAATCAAACCTGGTTCTCCAGATTAGAGTCTCTGCTGTAATCTGCCACCTTCACCGCAGAGCCCACACAACCCTGTGAGGCGGGTTAGGCTTGAGACAACCTGAACCCAGCTATGGACCCATCTGCGTAGGAGATGGACGGCATGTTTCTTCCGTGTGAATTCTTCGCTGACAAGACAGCCACAGAGCTCCCTGCAGGTGTGTCCTGCTAGCTGGAGCTGCTGTGGGAGAGCTGGGTCCTCTTTCAGATGCTGCCATCAATGGCGGGCCACGCTCGCTCGCTGTTTGCTCTGGGGTCAGGCAGGTGCTGCCCTTCTACGCTCCGCTTGGCCTCTTGCTCTGGAGACCCCGAATGCCGGACTGGGGCAGCCCGGCAGGAGGTGCTTGCTGAAGGAGGGAGAGGGGTGGGAAGGCTCTTCTTTCTAGAACACCCGATTCCACTAGGCTTTGCTTTGCAGGCGGGTTTCAAGGCAGGCTGAAGGGGGGACGGGGCAGGGGGGCATCGATTTCCTCGGCACGGGGGAGCCGGGGGAGGCCAGCCGGCGCCGTGGCCGGTCTGGCTTCAGCAGCCGCGTGATTTATGCGGATTACGCAGAGCCGGTTACGGGAACCACGGCGATATCCCCGGGGGAGAGGACAACCCCTACGGCCCCTGTGGATGTCACACAAGTGACAGCTTTTAGGCTGCGGAGGCGAAGGAAAGGAGGCGGCTCGCTGGGGAAAGACTGAGGCACGGGCGGCCGAGAAAACTTGTGCCTAGGAACGGGGTTTGAGCCCCAAAGAAGCTGGTACATGCGGAATCGAGACAGGTGCCCTCTGCGGAATGTCACACGGCCATCTCCCTTTTTATCAGGCTAGTACGTTGTACTAACAAAAAATGTTTATGCTACTGCAGGAGGTGGGGCCTAAAATTGCACAGCCAGTCAGAAGCGCAGCTGAGCAAAAACCACTTTCTGGCCACACATGGAGGGCACCAAGAATGGGGTCCGCAGACGCCACAGGGAGCCACACTGGTGTTGGTCCCGGAAACTTAGCTTCAAATCCTTCCCCCCATTCAATGACTGAGGCTTAGCAGGTGTCCCTGGCCTGGTGAAACCCTCACAGCCTGTCCTACCTCACCAGGTCGTTGTTCCTGAACACATACAGCGGAGAAGAGGAGAACAGCGATGTAAACCACTTTGGGTCTGGACAGTTGAGGAACTAGAGGTATAAAAATTATCAAAATCGACAGATACAGAAGTCTGCAGGATCCCCTCACCTTCCCTCCCCCGGCATATGGAGAGCCAAGCCCAGTGGCTCCGCAATGTTATTTTTTTGCATTCCTCTCCCGGAGGCGACGGTTGAGAACCCTTGGCAAGAGCAGAGATTCCCTGCCTAAGTGACCATGGACAGCGGCAGGGTCGTGCCTGGCAGACGGGAGGTCAGGATGCCAACGAGGAACTGTGGAGACCCATCCAAGAGAGACGGAGCAAACAGAGCAACCTGGAATCGCTTAGCTATGCTAAGAGGCCCGGAGAAAACGTGCTTGGGCTAGCCTGTGCGTGACACTGAGGCCGAACTCATCAGCACGGTGGCTGCAGGGAGAGCCAAAACGCCCGCTCCGACCCCCTGGATGTGGGGCAGGAAGGAAATATCTGATAGTTACTTAGGGCGACTTGGGAGGCTGTTCCTGCTGCAATGCAGAAGAAGCATGGAAAAAACACGGCTCCCTCTGATAAGCAAACGAGGACATTTGCAATCCAATTAACAGCCCTGCCCAGCGATAGCCTTGAGTCGTGGAGCGGCCAGGCGCCCCAGGCTGTCTAAGCGGAGGGAAAAACTAAGTTGCATTTTAATCTGGTGCAGGATGAACCCTGCGTGGCCTGGCTCGGCACATGGATCTACCTACCTACACCTCCGTGCGCGAGTTGAGCTGGTGCATGATCCTTTTCCTCTCATTACTAACACAAACAGACATGACCTTTGCTTCAAAGCACCACGGCAGGGACCGAAAAAGAGCCGTAATAAAAAACCTGGCATCTAATTCCCGACCTTCCAGTATGTCTCAGTGGCTCTGCCTGCAGTGTTCCAAGATTCACGGGCTGGGAGGCCTGCTAGACGCACACAGGGCAAAAATGGGAGACGCGCTTCATCGCTTGGGGAAAGGAGACGGCAGAGGTGGCTAAGGGGTTCCTTCAACCTGTAGCATCTACTTAATGTCCGTCCTCCAGAGGTGCTTGAAAGGATGGTAAGAATCTCAAGCACTCCTCCGATCGTATCCCACCCTAATCCCCACCTCTCCAGTGCCAGGTCTGCAGAGTGCATTACTGCAATCCAACCTGGAGGCTGTTGCTTCAATTTTACAGTCGTCCTTCATTGAGTGCTGGCCTTGCTTTCTACTTGGCAAGAACTGGGGGTTTATACCCTGCTTTTCCCTACCCGAAGGAGTCCAGCAGCAGCAGAAGAAACAGAAGAAGAAGCAGAAGAAGAAGAAGCAGAAGCAGAAGCAGAAGAAACAGAAACAGAAACAGAAACAGAAGAAGAAGAGTTGGTTCTTATATGCCGCTTTTCTCTACCCGAAGGAGTGGCTTACAGTCGCCTTCCCTTTCCTCTCCCCACAACAGACACCCTGTGGGGTGGGTGAGGCTGAGAGAGCCCTGATATCATTGCTCAGTCAGAACAGTTTTTTCAGTGCCATGGGGAGCCCAAGGTCACCCAGCTGGCTGCATGTGGGGGAGTGCAGAATCGAACCCGGTGTGCCAGATTAGAAGTCCGCACTCCTAACCACCACACCAAACTGGCAGCTTACAAACAACTTTCCTTTCCATTCTCCACAACAGACACTCCGTGAGGTAGGTGAGGCTGAGAGAGCTTTCAGAGAACTGTGACTGGCCCCAGGTCCATGGCTGCATGTGGAGGGGGAGAGGGGAATCAAACCTGGTTCTCCAGATCAGAGGACACCCCTTAACCATGACACCACCACTACCTCCCTTGAAGGTAGGAGTACTCAAAAGTCTGCTTTCTCCAGGGTGGCTCAGCTTTGGACCTAGGCAGGAGGGACATATCACAGGAGAGCCCCTCCATAGAGGTTAACCTCCAGTCCCCAAAAAGCATCAGCCAGCCTACCAGGAGTTCCACTTCTGAACTCGCACGCGCAAGCACAGCCACCTCTTCCCACTACCGAAGGAAGGAAGGAAGGAAGCCGCCCTGCCCGTTTTTCTTCACAGTTAGCACATCAGAAACTAGAAGCATTACTCCGCGCCGCTTGGGCGCGGACTACGTCAAACTCAATTCCGATCATCCCTCTGTCCCCGCGCTCGTCCGACTCTTTGCTGGGAGAGGCAGAAGCCATGTGCCAATTACAGCGCGTCCCTGGAGGTTTTCGAAATCCCCCTGCCCACGCTTGCCTCGCAGTTGGCTTTTGCACAGATGTGGACAGATTCACTTAAGAAATCAGACGTTGGCTGGGGCGGAGGGAGGTGGGGAGAGAACGGGAGGAGAAAGAAGAGCCTTTCGTGAGTCGGGGACATGCAGGAATGCTCTGTGCCGTTTAAAGCCGACGGACTGCAGATCCAGACAAGGTTTCAAACTAATTTACTCAAGGAAAATAAGCCCCTGGGCAATGTATCCGTGCAGAAGCCAGAGATCTAGCCATGTGGGAGGAGGACCAGAGCTAAGCTGATAAATCTTTAGGGAAATACAGCGAGAAAGAAACAAAAAGGAAAGCCCAGGTGTATTTTTCTTCTTTCCAGCAGAAAAAATCAGTCCAGCCTCTTTCCTAGCAGTGTTTTCTCACCTTTCTTTACCGTTGAGCCCCAGAAGTGGCGCGATTGTGCAGAATATGGTTGGGGAAAAGAGCTGTGGACACACCCACCCGGGCACCCCCCCCTCCCCACCTCCTCCAAGCCCATTTGGCAGCATATATGGTAGAGCGGTGGTCCCCAACTACCGGGCCGGGCCGCAAAGGCCCTGACACTGGGCCGCAACTCCCTGCCTCCACAGGGCCGCGCCGGGCCGCACATGCGCGTTTGCACCATGCGCGGCCGCAAGCGCTTCATGGGAGCACCCACGTACACACATGACACGCCCTTATACCAAACCGAAATTTGAGTCCGACAGCATCTTTAAGACCAACTAAGTTTTATTCAAAGCTGTGAGCTTTCGTGTGCAGGCAACACTTCTTCAGACGGTGAAATGTAGCCTGAAAGCTCATGCCTCAAATAAAACACGGTTGGTCTTAAAGGTGCCGTCCGACTCAGAATTCGTTCTGCTCTTTCACACCAACACAGCGACTCAGCTGAATCTTGTACCAAACCAGACCCATCGAACTGGCAACAGGTCTCAACTCAAGGTCTTGCACATAACCTACCACCTGGTCCTTTGAGCTGGAGATGCCAGGAACTGAACCTGGGGCTTCCAGCATGGCGACTAAACAGAGGGCCACCCATTGAGCCGCAGCCCCTCTCAAAAAGCTACCCCATTTTGAGTCTCGCAGCAGCAGGAAGGGGGGGGGGTACAAATGTGACAGCATAAATCAAAACTGGGGCAGGGCCACAAAAGCGACTGCACGCTTGCCAAGCTAAATCACGTCCCCCTGAGTTGCACATCGAAATGGCACAGCTTGGAACGCCTTGCATTTCACAGCCTGACTCGCTGGCGGCTGCTGGAGAAGGCCGGACTCAATCCAACAGGATTAAGATACAGGGATGCATTTCAGTGGTGCGTCAGGAGCAAATCCCCCCCGGTAGGGCCAGTCTGACAAGGGAACCAATGGAGAGAGAAGACTCTTTTTCAACTGGGGGTCTTCAAGCAGAGGGCGGGGAGAATGCGCTGGACTTGGGATTTCCTGCTCTCAGCAGGAGGCTGGACTGGATGGCTCCCTTCCAAATCCGACCGTGACACTGACAATCCCTCCTCCCAGTCATCCATGGACGTTTGAGGCTGACCCTGCACTGAGCCAGGGGGGTTGGACTAGATGGCCTGGATGGCCCCTTCCCACTCTAGGATTCTATGAAACCTTCTATGGCATCTTCTGTCCATCTCACGCTCCCTGTAGCGGAGGAAGCAGGCTCCAACAAAAAGAGGGCATGCCGCAATAAATGCGCGCCACAAAAAATTTGTATCAAAAAGGCACCATAAGGTTTAAAGTAACATAAGCACTGCCTGGAAGGAAGCCTATCAAATACATTCTGAGGCCACGTCATTGGAGAGAGGGCGTCAATCAAGCAACACAACCTGCTGGGCTTTGGGTGTATGTTTGCAATTATTCTGAGAAATAATATACGTATTTCTTATGAAATGCACTGAAACGATACTTTGGGTACCCAACTTGGCCGCTTCTTAAGGTTCGGTTTTCCCTCCCTTCTGCCTCGGCTGGTGCTTGCAGTTCTACCAGATCCCTGCAAATCGTACTGCGCCAAAAAGTCAGATCAGCTCTGGCCTGCTTGCCCTCCGTGGCCTTCCCAAGAGCCCAAAGGGCTTCTGCGCTTACCTGAACTCCCCTGCCTTGGCAACATCCACCTCAGGCCAGTGCTCCCCGAGCAAAATGCAATCGGCAGAGATGCCTCTTGCAGGCACACCTATCGAATTCGCGGGCCGGCTTTCCCGATAAGAGATTGCGAGGGGAAGCCAAGTCGGCCGCCGGTCTCGGATTTGCGGCGCGGCACCCGACCAGCCGCCTATTGAGGCTGCTGCTCTTTGAAACGGCGCAGTTCAAAAGCTGGGTTAACAAAAGCTGGCACAAGGCAAACTCCCTGTGCTCACGCTCGATCGCGCTGCTGTTGCTTAAAAAGAGAGAAAGAAAACTCGACGCTCTGTCGACAGCCTTGATCAGGGTACCGCTTCCCAGAGCCTTTGCCCCCACGCCGTCATCCCATCTGCCGTGAAAAGCAAACGGCAAAGCGCTCTTCCGACTGAAAAGGTGCCACGAGCTCCACTGAGACTTCTGAATTCTTTCTCCCGGCCGCTGCCTTGAAAGGGAGTCCGTTGTCCCATTCTATTTTTCCCGGGTAGACCTCAAATGGCTGCCCCTCCAGGCCCTCCCCACTTTCCTAGGCAATGCGTCTCCGGATGATAAATGCTGCAGCTAGACAGGGAGCAGGTGGGGAATGCGTTTCCCCTTTCATCGGAGCGCCTTCCCTTACTCTGAACACACCATTTCCTTTTCTGCTCCGTCGCACTCAGGTTGCTACCAGGCCGGCCCTGCTGGCGAGGTTCGCCTGCTGTTTTTTCGAGTGCAGATTTTGAGGGGGGTGGGGAACTGCTCGAGAGAAAGAGTTATCCATAAGGTTACACTAGGGATGCTCCTGGGTTGCCAACCACCAGGTGGGGCCTGGAGATCTCCTGGAATTCAAACTGATCTCCAGGGTACAGGAATCCGTCTCCGTGGAGAAAATGGCTACTCTGGAATGCAAACTCTATGGCATTAGGCCCCATTAAGGTCCCTCCACTCCTCAAATCCCGCCTTCTCCGGGTGCCATCATTGGTCATCAGATGCAAGCAAGCAACAGGAATGCCAACGGTGTGTAGAACGGGGCAGAGGCAAACCCCAAGCTGAGGCACCAGAGGTGACCCAAAGACACGTCTCGGCTCTGTTCGCCCCAGGTGCAGACCTGAGTTCAAATCTGTGCAGAAAATGCAAGAAGCTCTGCTGTGATTTGGGCTAAGTGGTTGAGGGGAAAGTTGTTGCCGAGAGAAACATGACAAGACCCTCCCCCTCCTCTCACCGAGCTCCTTCAGAGACAGGAGCGACGTGGTATCCATAAATGAACAATTCAAGCAAGGGTCAAGATCATTGACCTGTGAGAGGCATGTACAAACCCACAGGGCCGTCAGCATCAGCCACCAGCACGGAGAGCCTGTCTCTCTCCTACCTACATGAATCCTCCAACCAAACCCTCTTTGCCCCTCGAGAAAGCAGAGTTCGGCCTGCCTGATACCTGCTACCTGCTAACAAATAGACCACTACATCCCCCACTGCAAAATCCAACATTGACTAATTCAACTTTTTATCCCACAATGCACTACTCTCCTATCAAGCTGGGCGTTTTTAATGCATAAGAAACCCCGAGATATGTGAAAATTGCTAGACGGAGCTAATCGGCAGAAGGCAAAATGGCTGTGGCACACAGGGAGAAGTAATCTCCCCGAATCTTTCTCTGTACATATTGCTGTTTGCGGGCCGGTGAGCCGACTGCCAGCAATCCGTGCCCGGTGCTGCCTTAGCTCTGTAGCCCACTATCTGCGCAGAAGGCCCCTTTATCGGCCTTTCAGCGCCGCTCCCCCTTTGTCGTGGGAAGTTTCTGAATATTCCGCCGCAGAGGAAAAGGCGGCAGGGGAAATGCAGCTCAAAAACAGAGAGGCGCGTGAGCTGGAAGGAGCAGGGCTCCTGCAAAACTCCCAGGGGAGGGTTATGAAACTTCCTTTTCAGCGTTCCCAGCCTCCGGGACGCAAGAGACAAAAGCCACCCGCCTTGCCGCCGCTGAAAGATCTGACTAGAAATTCAAGGCAAATCTGAAAGAGAGAGGGGGGAAAGATGGGGTGACTGGCCGCAAGGAGAGCCCCCGGACCGCCCGCCCCGAGCCAAGGCTCCGGAAGCTACAAGCGACAAACACGTTTCGTCTCAGGGCGACAGGCAAGGAGCGCACACACGCAAACACCCAGCGGGCATCGCCAAGCCAAGCCAACTCGCAGGCAGAATGCTCTTTTCAAACGTGGCCACGGAGGGCGCGCACTCAACCGCTATCGAAAGCGTGCACTAACCAGAAGCCTCCATATGCTTAAGCGCTCGGCACACGGCAAGCTTTCAAAAGCCAAGGTGCCCCCCCCCTCCCCTTGTGCGCGCACCCTCCCGGGCAGTGCATTCGTAGCTGCTCTGGACATACCTCTCAACCTGCGAGAGACACGGGGCGAGATACGGGGCGGGCCGGTTTCAGTTGCGGAGAGAGGCGGTGGGTGGGTTGGGAGAGGGGAGCACATGGATTGACCAGGTGTTTGGACTAGTGGGTTTCGTCAGGGAGGAAACCTCGATGGGGCTGAGCGAAATTCTCTGGAGGGCTTTCTTTGGGCAGCAGTTCGCCTCCCTGACTTGCCAGGCGAGGTGCGAGAAGAGAAGGTGTCTTGAGCAGTGGGAATTCTAGTCATTTCGTCCCTATCACAAAGCTGGAATCTGTTGGGGGCCAGGGCAGAGCACCTGGCCCACATGGAAGGTGCCTGTGTGGCTCGGGATCCCAGAGGGAAGTATTTCTTCCTTCTAGCTCCCATGGAGGTTTTGACCGGAGATGCCAAAGAGCCTAGGATGCCAAACATCCTCAGATGTCCATGGACTACAATTCCCCCTGACAACTGGCCATGCTGGCAGGGGCTCGCGGGAATTGTAGTCCGTGAACAGCTGGAGAGACACCCTGGCCAAAGACCGTAGGCACCGCAGCCAACTGCACATGAGGAGAGGCAGGGATGTGAGTACAAGCTGGGCACGGACGAACTGTCCCTTAAGGCCACTGGAGAAAGTCCTGGGGCGGGGGGAGTCAGCTTGGGGAGACATTCCCTTGCAGGGGCCAGCCCAACTGGTCCTCACCCCTGGGGGGGCAAGTGCTACCTGCTGGCCCTTACCTCCCCCTGTGAGGTGTTCAGCCAAGCCGTGTGTGGCTGGACGAGCTCTTTCTCCCTCCAGGGCTGTTTTAATTCCTTCCCAGCCCTGCCCTGGGGCTAAGGTCCGTCGTCCAGACGCAGCAGACGGATGACCCTACGTGAGAGATGCCGCCATTGAGTTTACAGCAAGAAGCTGGAAGCTTGTGTCTAAAAGTCCTTAGGAAAACAGACGGTGAAATATTTAAGAGGCCAGTTGGAAAACTGTTAGGAGGAAGGCTTTCACCTAGGAATCTGAAACTCCCCTTTCCAGCCTCGGCCCCAAGAAGCGCTGACAAATCTGAGACTAGCTCCTAAGCTGGCAAAATGCTGGCCCAGCGCTTTTGACAACCCCCCCCCCCATGCTTCGAGCGGGTTGTCACATCACACTGATAAGGGCAGACTAAACTGGAGGAAAGGAAGTTCGATTGGTAGAGGACGGCGGGCTAGCAGGAAAGAGAAATGCCTGCGGCGGCTTTATCCTCGCAAGGACGACGGCAAGGGTCTAAGCCTAGGACAGGGCTAAGGTGGCCAGGCCGAAACTGGGAGACTGCTGGAGATGTGGGGGTGGAGCCTAGGTAGGTGGGCTGGGCCACAACGCCGCAGAGCTCATTTTCCCCGGGGAAACGGACCTCTCTCGTCTCCCAGAGAGGAGCTGCAATCCCGACGCCAGCTGGAGGTGGGCATCTCTAGGCAGGGGTGAGAGGTATGCCGGCAAGCTCCTCCCCGTGCTGTCTTACCTTCTTGCCCGGGGATTCGGGTGCTGGTGCTGCCGTGTTATCAGGGCGCTTTCCCAAACGGGGCCCCCGTGGCTGCCCCGGTACCAGCTGGCCGCCAGGTGCCCCGGGTAGGTGGGCCCCGTGAAGCCGTGGTCCGACTCCGTCTCGGCGGCCAGCGACGAGGCCGAGCTGCCCATGGCTCCCCCCAAACCCGGCCGGGGCCGAGAGTTATCCTCGGTTAGGTCCGAGCCGGCGGCGAGAGCGGTCGGCCAGGAATGGTGCGGGGCTGCAGCATGGATGGGCGGGAAAGTCCCCGAGGTCGGAGAAAGGGAGGCTGGTGCTGGTTTTGGGGGGGGGGGGGAGAGAAGAGAGTGAAACAAAGAAAACACACACCAAAAAAAAGAAAGAGAGAGAGAGAGAGGAGGGGGCAGGAGGCAAAAGGAGGGAGAGGAAAGAGAAAAAGAAAGAACGAAATGAGGTATGCCTGGAAAAGAACCAATGGAGTGACATTTCTAAACCAGAGATGTTTGACAGAGATTTCCCGCGTGCCACAGTACAGTGACATCGCTCCATTTTGGATGGGTCACGGAATCCAAAAGGACCAGCTTGTTCCCCTTTTCACGCCGCAGTTCAGCTGCGCAGCGCCGTAAACGGGCAGGCAAGGACGAGGCTGTTCCGGAGGTCTTCCAGACTGCGCTCTGGGGGGTTCCCCCGGGAGTTTCTCAAAGCGTGTAGGAGGAGCTTTTTACAAGGCTAAGAAACTTTGCCTGTGCAACCACTTGCCTACTGTCTCTGGTCCCTCCCCCCTCAGACATACCAGCTGCCGTTCAGGGCAGGTCCCAGAATGCACCACGTTCACGAGACCCCCCCCCCACCCGCCTAACATGCCAGGCCAGGGTATTTTGTCGTTCCTGCCATCTCCGGCAATACGCAGAGATTCTCAGAGCGGGTGAGCAGGGATTCTTCTGACAGGAAAAAAAAATAAATTCCAATGTTGGGAGGCTTTCATCCCGTTAATTAAGTGCTTTCTGAAGCCTTTTAGCAAATCTAACACCACAAAAGCTTGCACACAGAATCATTGTAGAATTAACACATCGAGAAGGGACGGAGGGGGATCTTTTCTCCGCTCTCTCGTGCACAGCCATCTGTCCCCCCCCCCCCCCACCGCTCCACCCCAAATCAACTTCTACAGCACGTTGGCAGTTGGAATTTAATTTGTGGGGAGTCGACTAGCCGGCCCTGATTGACACCGGGTTGTGTCCTTTTGGTGCTTAAAGGCCTTGTCCATGAGATCAAGGCGTCCCGTCGGGGTGAGCGGACCAGCAGGCAACAAGCCAGAGACTTTGAGCCTATACGCAAGAAGGTGCACCTGCATTACAGGTGCCTGGTTAAGCATCTACTTTGACTTCAGTTATTGGCTGCCTCCAGATTCTTAGATTCTTATTATGTATTGCATTTGTACTCTGGAAGCCCCGGGTTTGAATCTAGGCTCTGGCACAGAACCTTGCCGGGTGACCTTGGGACAGCCACGCAGAAATCTCGCTGTCTCGCTGAGGAGTTGTGAGGCCAAAATGGAGAACGTGAGCCATGCTGAGTCCCCATCGGGAGGTGGGGGCAGGGAGAGAATGAGACGTCCAGGAAGACAACAAACCAATAAATCTGGGTTCTTGTTATCCCTGTCTATCTTAGGCCAAGGAATATAAAAGCTCCCCTAATACCGAGGCTTACCTCTATAAATAAAACAAGTCATTAACAGGGGCTGCTTTGTCCAGGAGGATAATTTTGGAGCACGGTGGCGCAGCAGAGGGAGGATTTGAACACAAATCCCCCTTCTCCAGATATTGGTGACAGAACTAGGGTTCTTAGGGGGGGAAACTGCGCACACTTCTGCCCAGGGCTTCCGGACTAAGCCTTTCAAACTAGTTTCCAGTCGCCTGAAGCACATCCCAGAGGATAAAGCTCAAAGTAAGGTTAACTTCGGGGGAATTAAACAGGTGCGTGAGAGGAAAAGCATATGTCTTTGTTTAAAGCGGGGGGGGGGGGAGAAATGCCTCTGACTGTTGGGATTTGTGCTGGACTGGCAAAAAGATCAAGGGAGAAATTAGCCCGGCAAGAAATAGAGGAGCGAGGAGGAGAAAAAGAAACCGCCAGCGCTGAGCTTATTCCATTACCCACCCGGCCTTGGAGAGCGAGAGAAATGAACTGTAAAAAAAAAAGAGGGGGGAAAGGAGGAGGGGTCAGATGGGAGAATATATATATTCATAAAGGAGCAAGTTAATGCAAGAAAAGGGGTGGGCATCCAGCCAGGGGGGCGGGATTTAAGGGACCCCAGGGGAAGGGAAGCAGCTCTGCAGCAAATGCAGTCCGATAGGTGGCAGTAACTTTGAACGGGCTACATTTAAAGCAACCTGGGATCCTATAGTTATGAAAGAAGGGGTCCCCGATCGTGTGGCACCTGGGGGGACCTCTGGAATTCAGACACCTGGCCGTGGCTGGAATTCTGACAGCTGGCCGGGGGGAGCCACGAAACGGCTTCTGCAGCTTCCCACCCACCCCACAGTGAAGAGCCTTGTGTCGGATTGGCAGCTGCTTCCAAAGCAATGTTTTGTTTTTTTTAATTGGCCCAGCCAGTCAAATCTCCAATAGCCAATCATGTTGGGGACTCCTGATGGAGGATGCCCTGGGATGGGAGAGACCCGGGTTCGAATTCTCCCCATCTCGCATGAAGATCTTGGGCCAGTCACCCTGAAGCGCGCACACACACACTCTCAGCCTCACGTTCCCCCCCTCCCGGTTGTAAGGACAGAATGGAAAAGGGGCAAATTTACACAAGCCACTTTGGAGCTTCTTGGAGAGCAAGGGAAGGAAACACGAACCCGATGGATAAAAAAGCCTTCTGCACAATCACACCACTTCTGGTTTTGTTGTTTCGAAGACCAAAGAATGTTTCAGGGGTTTCTTAACGATAGAAAAATTGAGACAGGCTGATATATGGTTATGTCAAACTGTCCCGAAACGGCCAGTGATGGGCCTGGAGGGGGTGAGAAAGGGAGTCCCACAGCTCTGCTTCCCAACCGTATTCTGCACGATCGCACCACTTCCGGGTTTTCTCAAAAGCCTGAAGAATGTTCTAGGGCAGGGGTAGTCAAACTGCGGCCCTCCAGATGTCCATGGACTACAATTCCCAGAAGCCCCTGCCAGCATTCGCTGGCAGGGGCTTCTGGGAATTGTAGTCCATGGACATCTGGAGGGCCGCAGTTTGACTACCCCTGTTCTAGGGGGTTCTCAAGGGTTAAAAAGTCGAGGAAGGCTACTCTATATATTACACAGACTAGAAGCGTTACGCCAAAGGCACAGATTCCTTCACAAATCCAAGAGGGGTGGGCGGGAATACTTGCTCCTAACACAGGTGTCGTTGTTATGAAGAAAATATACACAGCTGGATGGGGTTTTCTTGTTTGGCTGTTTAATTATGAATGTAGCCCAGAGCAGATTTTGCAACTCTCTGCCCCCGTTCAACTGCTGAAAATTGCCTGGAGATTTCTACTTTTTTCGGGGGGGGGGGGGGGGGATGACCCAAGGGGCCGATGGACAGGCATTTGCCAAGCACCGTGATGGCAGCCTTCTCCTAAAAACAAACAAATAACCCACCTCCCCCCCAAAAAAAGCAGGAGAGAAAGTTTCCCCAGGAAGGCAGAAATTCAACATTCAGGAAGTTGAAGCTCCGCAAGTCGGAAACACGTTCAAAAGACTCTCTGGGCACAAGGCTGCTCTGTCGTGTTAAAAGCACTCAGCCAACCTTTGGGGGAATGCTGCCACCCTTCCCTGGGCGTTCTGCCGGAGCTGGGAAGACAAAAGCCATTCAGCTGCCTTAAAAGAGCAGGAAAACCTAAGCTGCCGTGCCAGTTGGCGCTCGCGGGTTTGGCGAAGGCGGAAATGGCACGCCAGACCCCGTGGCTGTGCAAACACGGATCTGCTGGACTTCCCCCTCCCGTCAGACGGAAGTCGGGCTCCGTTGTTCTCTCTGGATTGTGACGAACTCCGACGGAGCTCTCAGGAGGGCTGAGCGGGGTGTGAGAGGAAGAGATCTATAAATAGCTGGAGGATAACCCAGCCAGGCTGAGAGTTTCGCAGACTCTTAGAGAAGCCGTGAAGCCGCTGCCCATTGTGGGCGCCAGGGGCAGCCCAAACAGGGTCCCCATCTCAAGAACCGCCCTGACCCGGATGTCCCGCAAACGTCTGTTTTGAAATGTATTTTTATTCACGGCGTCAAGATCCAGTGTGCCTTTCGTGACCTTGCCACGTAATGCTTTCCTGACATGTTTATATGCGACGTTTTCCTGAACCGCCTTGTCGTCTTGGACTTGTTACGTGCTTTTAAGCCTTGGCTAAGGAATGTTCCCTTAATTGCGTGGTGGTTCTTCACAGCTAAGGTGTTACAACGCTTTGACCTTGCTGGACTGATCTCTGGACTGATCCATGCTCTTAGGAATGTCTATAGTGCCTGTAGTGCCTGGAAATTAGTGCGCGCCTTTGCTGGGGAACCTGGCCTGGGAAAGTAGGAACCCACATTCATGACCGCACCAAGATTCAAACTGGGAGAGGGGCTGCGAGAGAAGCATAAAAGTGTCCTTGCATGTTCGTTTGTCAGTTCTAGCAAGGAAAATCCTTGCTTCTGTTCACCATTTTCTTCAATAAAGAGATTCCAATCAGCTTATTGGGAACTCGGCAGGGTGGGGGACGTTCAAAAGTCCTTGCTCAGCCATGGCTTCAAAGAGTGGTTTTGGATAAGTTGTTCAGTGGGCTAAACCCCACCATGGCTTGTCCCTTAATGCAGGGGTAGTCAACCTGTGGTCCTCCAGATGTTCATGGACTAGAATTCCCATGAGCCCCTGCCAGCAAACGCTGGCAGGGGCTCATGAGAATCGTAGTCCATGAACATCTGGAGGACCACAGGTTAACTACCCCTGCCTTAATGCACCTCCCTCAGCAATTAAAACTGATTGAGAGTTAGGTCTATGTTTCTATTCACTATGGTTCTCACTAGGTAGCTAAAGGTCACTCTTAACCAGGGGCTGAACCTAGTTAAAAACCAGCGTCATCAGCAACAGTTCTAACATAATTATTGGCCACGGAGCAGGCTAATGAAAGGAGAATCCCCCCGCTCCACTATTTGTGACTTGACCCCCTTTTTCAAGCGTAGTTCAAATGAGATGGGTACCACCTGCATGCATAAACAGAAACTACATTTCCTATCTATGAAGTGGGAAAATCAGCCAATTTCTCCCTGGACTGAACGAGAGCTCACCTCGAACTCAAGAAAATGAGGCGTGCAAATGGATCTCTCACTTTGTTTAAACAGGTAATGGCACGTGTGTGTAGAATTCGGATTGGTGCAACAGGAAAGGAGTTACCCCTTCCCCCACCACATTCTCTTTGACGAAGGTGAACGATCCATTCAAGTCATGCTTCACTTTCCCCTCCAGATGCTCGCAAAGGAGAATGGTACCATTCTTTGCACCCTAGAGAAATCACTGCCACCAGCTCCCATCCCGCACTCCCTTTTCTGCCGTCCGCAGAATCTGTCCCAGCTCGGGAACACAAGAGCAGGCCTCTGCCTGCCCAGGTGACGTTTTAATGATTATCCATCTGTCGGAAGGAGGGGGGGGAGAACCCAACAGGTAAAGTAATAAATGCGCTAAGTAATTATGTGCCGGCCTCACTGGAGTTCATCTGTTGATTTATTGTTTGCTCGGGGCTGCAAAGACGAAAAAGGGACCTAAAAGAGCATTATTCAAAGGGTTTGGTGGTTTGTGAAATCTGTGCAAGGTGTGTGTTTGGGGGGGGGGGGCTGGCGGGAGGCAAGGCCCCAGACACGGCAAACGCCATTCGCCAAATATTAAAGCGGCGCTAATGGGGAGTCCGGGAAAGCTGATCTTTCATTATTGTTATTAAAGGGGATACTCCTCTGCACTCGGAAGCAGGGGAGACAATTAACTGCACATAATCGCACATATATCAATAAATAAACTGCTGCTTGAGTTTAATCTAATCGGGGAGTTCCGGGGCCGGAGCCATAACGTGGAAAGACGACAAATGGGGGAGGAGAGGGATTTAACTGATAAAAACAAATAGTTAAGAACCTTTCTCTCCTTTTCTTTTCTTTTTAACACTTCCTTTTGTGGTTCCTAAATGGGCAGTTGCTACTTTTCAAGTGTTACGGTTAATGACCCCCAGCGTGGCGCTTCTGGAACAAATAAACCCTATTATGAAGCAATTGACTCCTTCCGATTCTTGAAATCCGTTCCCACCGCCCCCCACCCCCTTTCCTTCCCCCAGCAGAGCACTTACAGGCACTGGAGAGACCGGTGGCCCAAAGGGAAGTTCCCCAGCCCCATGCAGCGGTTTGTCTTCCTGGATCCAAGACGGCAGCCCCGATGGGAACGTGTCAGATGCCTGCCTCCAGAAGACCCCTCTTCAAAAACCCGCTGGCGATGCGCACTCCGTCATCTGGGGATCGAGACTGCAAAGGAAACGAACCAGGCAAAGCTCAGGCTCCGCTGGGCTTCGCTCTGCATCATCCGGAGAAGCACTGGGGGGATTAAAAGGACGCAGCTCGGGAGCCGAGATAGAGACGGAGGCCAGGTCGAGAGAGGGGAGTTTGCCTTTCACGGTACATGACAGAAAGGGGCGGGGCCTTTCACAGGCCCCGCCCCCGCGTGCCGGGCCAATCAGATCCCGGCAGGCTGGTGTCATGCTCCAAAGCCACACCCCCTCCCTCTTTGCAAAAGTCAAAATGCCACTGAAGCTGGTTGGAATCTGCTTAAGCCATGGGGATCCCTGATTCCTTGAGAACACCAACTTCTGGCAGCCTCTCTCAGGGCGCCAGGCAAAACCGGGGACGTGGCGTGAAAAGGGCTGAGCTCCAGAACGTGCGGATGAACCTGAGCAGAAAGCCTCTCCTTGCACCACTTTTTAGGGACTCAAACCCCAGAAATCTACATTCGTGTCCCCGTTCGGCCACAAGGTTCTCGGCAATGTGGTTTATGCAACAGGGTTGCTGTGACGAGGACAACAAACACCACCCCCAAATCCTTGGGATAAAAACTCAGATTTGCAAGATCGAATAGCTTTGAGAAATGGTGGAGATCTGTCTGAGTTCTGTGCCATCAAGGGGCTTCCGATTTCTGTGGTCAAGGTGTCGGACTGAGATCTGGAGACCCAGGTTCGAATCCCCACTCTGCCATGGGAGCACACTAGGGAGCCTTGAGCCAGTCACTCGGTCACAGCGTAGCCTACCTCCCTGGATTGTTGTGAGGAGAACGGAGAGATGAAGGGAAATCTGTGCTGTAGGCCCTCACCTGGTGAGAAAGGCCAGGGGTGGCCAAACTGTGACCCTCCAGACTACAATGGACTACAATTCCAATGAGCCTCTACCAGGGTAAATAGAGGGTGACCCTGTGAACTAACAACCCATCATCAACAGCCTTGCAAACTGATGGCTTATCTCCTTAAAACAACACCGCCACTAAAAATCTCGAGGCACGCATCTGTGTTTTGGCCAAGCCTTCAAGGTCAGCCCCTTGAATTCTGGCTGCAGTAGTCAAGAATGCACAAGAACGCCTCATCCGAAGGAAAAGGGAGAGATGCGCCCCTAACAACCGTTGCTGAGAGGCGTCCAGGGGATAGACTGAGAGCTCCGAGGAAGCTGAATGGGAGTCCTTTCGCTCCGGTTTCTAGACACTCTGCCAATTGTTGGCAACGCTCGAGAATTCTCCAGGGAGCTATATGCGGTATCATTGCAAACCCAGGGAGAGGGGGGGGGGAACCTCGAGAACAATTAAGAGCTCTGCAAAAACACCGCTGAAGCTCTGCAAA
Organism: Paroedura picta; assembly: GCF_049243985.1. NCBI lineage: Eukaryota > Metazoa > Chordata > Lepidosauria > Squamata > Gekkonidae > Paroedura > Paroedura picta. The sequence continues at coordinate 19,867,602 of NC_135385.1, forward strand.
CATGCAGGACGAGCGGTCTCAAGTCTCCGACACGGGGAGAAGCACAAGGAGAGGAAACATCAACCGCTCAAGAACACTCCATCCTCATGAGCCCAAGGTCAGCCGGCAGCTCTACTTTTGTTTAAAGACGCACGCATCAGTTGCACGCTTGCAAGCGCCAAGTGGGGTTTGCATCGGAGGAAAGGGCGCTGAAACCGAATCTCAGCACTCAAAGGTTAACGGGAACGAAAACCGGCGCTGTTGTCGGCTGCTGAGGGCCCTTCCAGCATAGGTCCTGCCCAAGTCACCTGCGATGGGTCCGACACAAAGTCTTTTGCTCCTCAAATCACTCTTCCAATGGGTCCCAGAGGCACCGGTGGCCGCCCAAAAGAGACAAACATCCAAAAGGCACTAACTTGGTCAAAACTGGATGCTCGTGCCAGTCGGGGCCAGTTATCACCAATGTCTACCAAGGCCTGACCTGGATCGCTCACGTGTGGATCGCCAAAGCTCCTCAAAGCCAGCCTTGGTCAGGATCTGGAGAGGAGACCACCAAGGAATTATTTGCAGGAACCACCGCCGGAATACGTGGAGTTCTCCCCTCCAAATACTAGCCGGGGCCGGCCCTGCTTCGCTTCCGAAATGTGACGGGATGGGGCGTGCCAAGGAACGCCGGATGTCCAGGGACTACATTTCCCATGAGACCCTGCCGGCATCTGGAGAGCCACAGTTTGGCCCCACCCCTGCCGTACAGACTCTGCAAGCGTTTGGCAGCCTCTCTCCCTCTCCGAAGGCCTTTCTGACTCTTGCCTCTCCCAGCCTGGAGGAACTTCCACAGCCATTAAAGTGGCTGAAGCTGTCCGAATCAGATGCGGGCTTCTAAGACTGCCAGCGTCAAGCTGTGCTGGGAAGGAAGATTTGGGGGTGGAGCCTGGGAAGGGGGGGGGCTTTGGGGTGGGGCAGTGATGCCATAAGAGTCCGCCCTCCAAAGCTGCCATTTTCTCCAGGGGAACTGAGGGCTACCAAGCGGATAGGTCTAATTCTGGGAGATCTCCGAGCCTCACACGGAGGCTGGGGATCTGTTCTGACTCCACAGACTGCCTTTTTCCTCCTGTGCTGCTGCAGGCTCTTGGATCAGAGCCCCGTCTCAGCAGCCATCTCCACATCGGCTCGCTTGGTCTAGACTCAGGCATCAAACACGAGCCCAGAGTCTGCTTGTTAGAAGAGCAAGCCGGATTTCTCCTCGGGCATCCAGGCTCACCTCCTCCGCCCTTACACCCACGTACTCCGGAACAGACTCCCGAGTTAGGGGAAGCCTCCAGACTGAATACAATCTGTTTATATACATTTGTCTGCCTTGTGTAGCTTTTCGTCTCATAACTGACTGGTTTTAAATTGCACTGATATATTTTTAATGAGATTGTCTATGATCGTGAATAAAAGTGACTGACGACCCCGGAACAGACTCCCGAGTTAGGGGGAAGCCTCCAAACGACACGCAATCCGTTGTATCATCGAGTCTGCCGACATGCAGGGGGGTTCCTTCCTTGCCTCTGCAGGAGACTATCTGCCCAAGTTGCTAAAGTATTTCCCGGAGGATTTAACGGCATTGACTGGCATCGAAACTCCCACAACAGATTTCTGCTTAACTTCACGCCAGGGGACTTCTGTTATCAACAACTGCAGCCACTGGGAACTGAAAGAGTGCTTATCTGTTCGCAGGCTTAGTTTGGCATTTCAGACCTTTAAAACTCTAAGGAGCTCTGGCCCAAAGCATGTGAAGGCCCACCTTATCGTCTCGCTCCGATTCAGAAGTCAACGGATGGATGTCACCCTCCCATGAGAAGAGATATTATCCGAGGTGAAATCAGATGGAATCAGCAGGAAGGCCTCTCCTGCTGCTATCCACAGAGCCCAGACCTCCCTTCCCTCGGGGAGGCAAAACTGACGCTAGCTCAACAGCTCTTGCTGCTCCAGGAGCTGGTTGAATTAACTGGAGGAGCTAGACGCTTGGAGGGCCTACGGAGGAGAGAAAGACAACTCACAAATGGGATCGACAAAAAAAGACTCACTGACTTTCGGCTTGCATAGAAATGTCATGTCAAACTGGGGGCATTTTGTGGCCGTTAAGCCAAACTGATCATAGATGTGAGTGAAGAAGGGGAGGAAGAAAAACTGGGTTTCCGTTCCCCGCTTTTCCCTCCCCGGAGGAGAGCCAAAGCGGCTGAAAAAGACCATCCCCTCCCTCTCCCCACAACAGACAACCTGTGCGGCAGATGGGGTGGAGAGAGCTCTGCGAGAACAGCTCTAAGAGAAGGGGGGCTAGCCCAAGGTCACCCCATTGGCTGCATGTCGGAGTAGAAAATCAACCAGTTCTCTGGATTGGAATCCACCGCTCTGAATCACTACACAGATAACATACATACACACAAACACACACACATACACAGGGCTTTTTGTGTGTGTGGAGTTACTCGCTGGTACTGAATACCAGCACCTTCCAAGTCCTGACAGAGGAATGGGTGGAAATCGGTGTAAGTTCTCTGCATATACGCATGAATGCACACATGCAGAGGTTTCACTTCCTCCACCAGATGAAACGGGCTCCGGTTCACCGATGCCACACGCCGACATTCCTTTCATTTTTCGCTGCGACAGATTTAACGCCTCCCCGTCACTAGAACGTGCTTCTCTGAATGCTCCACAACAAGCAGTCTGCAAGGAAGGAGATGGCTAGCGAGCTGGCGATCGAGGCGACCAATCGGCAACCAGCTGAAGCAAGGCTGGGTAAACACACGGCACAGCGGTGATGACAAATGGGGACAAAAAGAACACAGGCCGCTCCGTGCCACAGGTCCCCCCAAAACAGAACCGGCTTGAAAGTCCGGGACCAACACAAAAAGAGACAGGGGGGGTGGGGGGAGATCTCTTTTCCCTGAATCTCCGTGAAGCCTCTCCTCATACAGGTGCCAAAGCTGAGCCGCTATTGAGCCTCTTCAGATGGCTCATTCAAGCTTTCGCCGACGTCCCCGAGAGTGACAACAATCCCCAAACAGGGAGGCGTGTGCCGCTCCTCCATGTGGCTTGGCGTGGGCACGCTTGGCTCTGCAGCCAAGAGGCGTGGTCTCCCCCACCCCCCCATTCCTGCCACAGCTGGGCGTCAGCGGGGCAAGCTGCCGATCTAGCCGTGCGAGGCTGTGCCAGCCTGCTCAGAGCGCCGTCTTCGTCCGAGAGATAAAGCGTGACTAAGAGCCAGGCACGGTCTCCGGCCGGCAGCTGCTCGGCAGGGCACCTGGGATTCAGCACTGGAGGGCAGCTTCCGGCTCCCGGCTCCGAGCAGCCTGGGGCAGAACGGTGGAGGCGCACAGCGAGAGCAAGGGTGATCCGTTGTTGATGCTGACGGCTGTGCGCCACAGGGCTGGAGCAGTGGGGGGAAACAAGCAGGGTTTTTTTTGGGGGGGGGAGGAGAATGCCCTCTTTCAGGGTCTCATTCATTACCAGAGAGATGTGTGGAGTTGGACTGAGAGGCGTTTTGAAGAGGAAAGAAGCTGCATAGGGGAGGTCGTGTTGGGCAAGAGCTGCATCCCTTCCCCAGTACCAACTGTGAGGGCAAACTGGTATTTTTTTTCTTTTACTGCAATTGTGCCCTGCTGTTCTAGGCAGTGGGGGTCCAAAAGCAGCTTACAGTGTTCTCGTCTCCTCCGACGGATCCTCCCGACAACAACCCTGTGAGGTGGTTCAGGCTAAGAGTTTGCGACTAGCCCCAGATCACTTGCAGCCAGCTTTGGTGGCAGGGTGGAGATTCGAACCAGGTTCTAGTCCTCAACTTTAGCCGCAGCGGGGGGGGGGACCATGCAGATGAGACTGGTCTCTTATCTTTTCTCCTTTCTATGTCAGAGTTCCCCAAGAGAGGGAGAGCTATATATCCCATCGATAAATAAAAATAATTAGAATCCGCTAGGAGTCTGGTACAGGCAACAGGGTGAGGGTAGAACTGGGAAGACCTGGGTTCAAATCCTCACTCGTGTCAAGAAGCTCACTTGGGCCAGTCGATCCCTCTCAGCCTACCCTACCTTGCAGGGATGTTGTGAGGATCAAAAAACAGAGAATGGAGAGCTCTCGTTCTGAGCATCTTGTAGGAATAGGATAACAATGTAATATGATAAAAAATACGATCAGAGAAGGATTCACCATCCCTCTCCAGGGCCAATCCAGCGGGCAATATTTTGCCCCTTCCTGCAGCTACTTTCCCCTTTCATCTTCTTGTTTTCTCCTTATCTTACGGTTCTATTGACTCAAAGGTCTCAAACAGACTCGGATGTAGCTCTCTTAACTGGCAACGACCATGGCTAAATGATTAGCTTTCGGTCTCATCGATACAGCAGCGAGATCCATGTGTGCGGTTTGGCTCTCCGTTGTGTGGCGGTTGGCAGACTTTAATCTGATCCACATACGGCTTGTTTCCAAAACAGGAAGAGCCTGAGCATTGCACAGCCTCAGGCCTCAACGGGGCAGCCAACAAGCCCCTGGGCTATGCCGCTTCAAATGACAGGTGGCCCTCCCAGGACTGACTGCTCCTCCATGTGAAAACCCTCCTTGCACTTAGAAAACCAGTTCTCAGAGAAACACTCCCTGCACTTAGAAGACTAGTTCACTCCCTGCACTTAGAAAACTAGTTCTCAGAGAGATTTCTAAGTGGAAACCCCTTTCTTTGTGAGAACAAGCTGGACTGCCTGGTGCCAGCTCGTAGTTCTGCAGAGCTGTGCCCTTTGCTCCTTTGGAGAAAGGGCAGAGTGAGAATGCAACAAATCACAAGTGTCCTTATTACTGTGAAGTGTGAATGGAGATATCTATTTCATTGCCTTTTAAAATGATGACTGACTTTATTTATTTATGTTTGTTTGAGTTTCGCCCTCCCCACCTGCAGACTGTTTGTCAATACTGTGGATACTTGCTTTTGTTTCCTTCTATCACACTGTTTATGCTGGCAAAAGGCTGAAATAAACAAACCGATAAGCAGTTACAATTCTTGTGAAGTGCAATCTCGAAAACCAGGACTGGAAAACTGAACCGACCTAGTGGCCGACGGCCCATGCTCAGAGTTTAGCTTTGCGGAACGCTTAAGGGCCCACTTCACGACACAAACTCCTCCAGATGTTGGTGAACTACAATTCCCATGAGCCCCTGCCAGCAAATGCTGGCAAGGGCTCATGGGAATTATAATCCATGGACATCTAGAGGACCACAGGTTGACTACCCCTGATTTAAGTTATCTGTATGGTTTCTGTTCTGTTCTATGTGAACTGCCCTGAGCCTTAGGGGAGGGCGGTATATAAATATCAAAAGTGGGGAGTGGGGTTTCTGGGTTGGGAAATTTCTGGAGAATGGGGGGGTGGCGTGGAGTTTGGGAAGGGCGGGGTTTGGGGAAGTGCACCCTCCAAAGCAGCCGCTGTCTCCACGGGAACTGATCCGTGTTACCTGGAGACGGGTCGCAATTCTAATTTCTAGCCACCACCTGAAGCCTGGCAAACCCTGTGGGGGTTTCGGAATTAACACGTTCAGCTTTCTATCAAGGATTGCTTTTGACGTTAGACTCTAGGGGAGTTGCATTTGAAAAAAAAAAGAAATCAATCTGGCAGGAGGACTTCAAGGCACATTTCATTAAAATATTTATACGCCACGTTTTGAGTGAAATCTTCCAAGCGGCTAAGGAGAAGGGGGGGGAGATCAACCGAGAAGCAATAACACCCACAAAAATCACAATTCCCAGCAGGGCTCCTCAGAACCTCTTCCTCTGAAGAGACACCCCAAGTCCGCTTCCTGGACTGGGAAGGAGTAATTCAGGAAACACTCAACATTGCCCCGCCAAGCGATTCCAGAGGCGTCCAGATGCCCATGCAAATCTCCAATAGCGAATAATAGGCATAAACAGGAATGTTGGAATATGCTTCAGGTTAAGACACTCTCATCCCTGGGGTTTCTTGATGGCCCTGGAAGGGTTTCCCGGATAGGTGGCAGTTAATCTTTAATTTAAAAAAAAATTGTTAAATGTTTATCAGATATGGTCATGTTGACCCCTCGCCAAATGGCCAGTGATGGGCCTGGAGGGGGTGAGAAGAGAGAGGCCTACATTCGGTGTGTGTCCACAACCATACTCTGCACGATCGAAACACTTCTGGGGTTTCTCGAATCCTGCAGAATATTTCAGGGATTTCTCAAGCGTTAAAAAGTTGAGAGAAGCTGACTTTGCTGGACTCAAACCTTGTTCTATCAGATGCAGTCTTAAATTAGTCACGAGAATTTCATCCCCGGAATTCATTTCACCTCTACTAGCATCGGCGCCCACGGTACTAAACCGCAGCAGCAGGTAAATCAAAGTACAGCCCTTGATGGGGCAAAGGCAAGCAAAGAGCCCGAGAGGTACGGCTACAGAAAGGTGTGTCACATGACAAGGAAGCACAGCTCGGCCTCAAGGTCTATTTCAGGTTTGTTTTGTTTTGCTGCGGGAACGGCAAGCGACGGAGATCGCTTTGACAACACCAGGCGTCTGATGGAGTAGCAACATACCAAATTCATATTTGTGGCTGGAACTTTGCGTGTGGCAGAACAGACGACGTTGATTCAGACTGAAGAGGGGTGGAATCAGATTCTCAGTGCTCCCCCAGTAATTTAGAAAGTTCAACTCTCTGAAGTAGAAAGCTAGCACACGGGGAAAGGGGTTCGAGATCGACCCTTTGCCTGCACTGCTGGTTTCCTACGCTCAGGGAGTTTTTCAACACTAGGTGATTTCCATAGCTGCGGGCAGAAAGGGCACATTGTTCCATCCTACGAATGTACGCCGCTGCCCCTCTGCGTTCCAGACACAACAGCTTAAAAAGTCCTCCTCAAAATGACACCTCCATGTGTCACCCCTGAATACTCACTGGGGCCTGCCCTGCTCTTAGGCAAGGTTAGTATGAGGACACCGAAAAAGCTTTTCGCCCCACTCCTTGCGTGCAAGCCAATAACATGACAACAAGAGGTTGGTTTACACCGACTTATACCATTGGCCTATCAAGGTCAGTATTGTCTCCTCTGATTGGCCCTCCAGTGTTTCTTTTACACTATGTACCACCTGAGATGTCTCACTGGAGATGCCAGGGACTGAACCTTCCGCATGTAACGCCGATGATCTACCTGCTGAATCACGCCGCCCCGCCCCAGTCAACTTTTGGGAAAGTTCTGCTTCGTTTCCTGCTATATCTTTTGGTTCCTAACTTGCATATTTGCTCCCCCGCCCCCCACAAATCTATTATTACTCACCCAAAAGCCAGGCATAAGCCAGGGGGGGGACCACAGTGCTCCAGGTGTCCATGGGCTACAATTCCCATGAGCCACTGACAGTGGCTCATGGGAATTGTAGTCCATGGACATCTGGAGCGTTGGAGTTTGGCCACCCCGGATTACATTCCAGTTGGGTTTTATTGGCCCCTAGCTTGAGTGTGGGGCTTTTTTTGTTTAGGGAAGGCTGCTAAAAGTCAACAGAATAGTCAAATACCATCAAACACAAAATTAACGTTTTAAAAAAAAAACAACCAGAGGGCTGTGTTAGAACAAAAAGATACTTTAACCATCGATGAGTTTGAGATATGGGGATAATTACAAAAATGAATTCATCAGCATGAAGCTGTGACATTCACTTCTTCGTAAATGAATCATGAGACAATGGCATGAAAGGCTTCTGTAAGCGAATGACTGGCCAGTTCATCGTGTCGGATTTTAGTCTGGAACAACCAGGGTCAGCCCTACTGCAGCTTTTGCTCAACTTTTTTTTTTTTTTTTTTTTTTACAATTGAGAACCCCTCGAAACATCCTTCAGGGTTCGAGGAACCCCAGAAGGGGCACATTGGGGCAGAACATGGTTGGGAAGCATAGCCCACCTGGCGCACCTCCCCTCCCCACTCCCTCCAGGCCCCTCATTGGCCATTTGGGCAGGGGAAGGCGGATCAACAAGGCCACAGATGGTCCTATTGCCCGATAAATACTCAACACATATTTGCCTGCCAGCTGAGAATATCTGGCCCGCCCACTGTCCCCTAAATCGGGTACTCAGGAGGGGCTGGCAACGGCCGAGTTCCCGAAACACTCCCAAGAAAGCCGCTCGGAAACCACACACGCTGCCTTTAAACGTGTGGAAGACGAGACCTTGGTTTCCTGCGGCTCGACTCGCCGGCCTCCATTAATTTTGCCACTGCACACAACCGCATGACCCAAACTGCACACACACACACACAAAAGACCCCAAGCGCCATCCTTCTGGGTAGTTTGTCACCATCTGGCGTCTGGAAGTCTCTCGAACGTGCACAAATGGAGCAAGACCGGGAAAAGAGGGAGCGTGGCACTTTTGGCCTGCCGACAGACGGAACAGCGCAGTCCCCGTAAATCCTTCACCAGCGTTTCTGCATTCCTCGCTTGGTCACCTTGACCTGAGTAATCCTACAAAACGGGTCACAAACTACACCCATTTCACAGGTGCAACCGCAGAGGCGGGAAGCCTTGCCGCACACCCGGACTCAGGCTCGGCCAGATCGCTGAGGTCCACAGGGTCCTTTGGCATGCGTTTGGCATGCGTTTGGCGGAAGGAAACATGTTGATTTTAAGGCACGCCGAAAGAGGTGATTGGCAACCTGACACAGCCTTCCTTCTGGCCCCGAGGGTTTCGACATCATTGGCTGTTTCCCTGCTCAAATCATTTACTCTGTCCCCATTTCCTATCTGCTGTCCTAGATAGAAGAGCGCGGGTCTCTGCGACATGGCCTGCGGCTAACGGAGAGGCAGGGCGACGATGGCAGCGTTTTCATCAGAAGCCGATAGGCGAAACGGGAGGGGCCGCAGAGGTCTTCCCCACCCCACCCTCACCCCCACACAAGTCTCTTTCCCTCCCCAACGAGAGGCATACCCGGAACGGCTCCCCACCAGGAGTCAAAGACAGAGGGACGGGCCGTTCAAGCCAGCGACTGACACAGGGAGTAAAATTTCATTTTTGACTCTAGGAGCCTTTATGAAGGTGGGCAGGAAGTCCACCCCAGCCTTCCCAAGTCAGCCCAACTTTGAGGGCATGAAGAAACCCGGCCGAAATCCTTTCGTCGGGGCAAGGAAGTCAGAATTGCAAGAGCTCCACTGGATCAGAGGTAGCCAAACTGTGGCTCTCCGGATGTCTGTGGACAACAATTCCCATAAGCCCCTGGCCAGCACATGGGAACTGTAGTCCGCGGACATCTTGAGAGCCACAGTTTGGCCACCCTTGCCATTGGATAATGCCACAAGGCAAGTTCCTGAGTCCCTCAGGTCGGTTTCTGACTTGATGCCCATTCCCCCGAGCAACACATGACGATGACAACTCATGCATCGCCAGAGAAACATGAGGCTATCCCAGACTAAGGGGCCTGGCGGGTCACCGTTATCGTGCGCTGGATCGGCGCAAGGCCTCCTTTGAGATATTTCACGTAGTCCAGGGTAGGCTCCTGGTTGCTTAGAGGCGGCCTGGCGACCTCTTTAAATCGAACGAGCCATTGCACATTCTCGTGGCTGACAGCTGCAGGCCTTGAGGAGCGCAACGGATTGCTCTGACCCAACCGAAATGACTCACTCCCCAGCGAAGCACGGAAGTTGCGACGCACAAGCCGCAGGCATGAGGAAGACATGGAAGAAGGACGGTGGTGGCTGCCAGGCGGGCACCCCGACACGAGGCCCGTGTCACTGGGCGTCAGCGGCAGAGTCGCTGAAGCGAGATCTCGGCTTCCTCCTTCCAGGGAGTGTGTGGAAATGTCCCCCGACGACATCTGTAAGGATGCTGGGAACTGGGAACCGTCTCCAACACCCACCCCCCTTTTCACCAGAAGCCAAGGTCACCCCAAAGCTGCTCCCCGCTGGCCGGAAGCTCTTTCAGGTGAGTGAACCTGGTTCAGAGCTCCCCTTTAACTCATTAGCTCCCAGTTCATTTGTGGATCCTACAAGCCTATGCTGGCTCCGGAGACAGCCACGAGGAGACGGCTGGAGAGCAGCCTGAAGGGCAAAGTCAAGGCCCAGAGATGTACGAGCTCACTGTGCCGGAAGGGAGCTCATGCCTGGAAATCACTTCCCATTACTCTGGGAGGCAAAGCAGGCAGGAAAAGGCCGTCCCCTAAAACCAAGGGCCGCTTTCAACCGCAAACGTTCGTGCGAATTCGTGACGCCAAACCCAACGGGCGGGAGAAGGTTCTTGTTTGGCAATGAGGAAGAGCAAGAACGATTGTGTATAGAGATTCAGCCGCTGTGCTTCTGTTTTAGGAGAATGGCGCTCGAGCCCCGCTGGACCCGACCATGCCGTCCATCCGGGCCCACACCCTATTGTCCACACTGACTGACCAGTGGCCTTCGAGGGCCGACAGACACTGCCTCCTGGCCCTGGGATTCAGAATTAATGAATTCTGGGTGGGATGGTTCCGAAAGTCCCGGAAGGATTCGTCCTCCGGGAATCTGCCTAGCCCCGTTTAAAGCCACCCATGCTAACGGTGAATTCCAGAATGTCATTACAAGATCACCTCACCCGCTCTCTGCCCGGAAGAAACGCCCGCAGCGGAACTGGAGACGCCTCCCTTGGCATGGCCAGTTATCAGAAACTTGCAAAAACGGGAGGTTTCTTACAGGGGTTGGTTGCCCCCCAAGGCTCCAATTTGCTCCCATAGCAACAGTCGGCTCTCGACAAGAGCACAAGGAGTACAGCTGCAGCCACTGCGCACCAGTCAGCGGAGAACTGTGGCGGAAAGGAAAGCAGAAGGACAGAGTCCCAGATACTTGCAGAAGGCAGAAGGGGGGTTACAAAAAGCAGCTGCCCTCAGGGTAGCCGGGGGGGGGGGGTGAGGCAAGGGGTGCCTAACTGTGGCTCTCCAGAGGTCCATGGTTTACACATCTGCTGGCAGGGGCTCATGGGAATTGTAGTCCATGGACCGCTGGAGAGCCACAGTTTGGAACCCCAGGGTTGCCATCTTCTCTCCAGGGCAGACTGGAGGAGACGCCAGGGATAAAATTTGCGACTTGTGGGTCATAGAAAAGGTGGTAAGCTACTATCTTTAACTATTTCACATATTCTAAGGGGCTGCTTCCGGTCACAAACTGGATGATGGGCCCACGAGTCCTATGGGAGAGAGGCCGTTTAGAATAATAATAAAATAATAACAATCACAATAATAAACTTGTCTAAACTCCGTTATAACTGTCATAACCTCTGCGCATTTTTGCCGACGCATCTAAAATACAGGCAGAAGCGCCTTAACTGCAACGCAAAACAAATGCGGAAATGGCGATTTTGAAGCCGTTTCCAGAGGGTTCGGACGGACTCACAAACCGGATAACTTTGGGCGAGGTCTATATCCTTCACGAGATCCGAAGCAGCGAGAACCACCAGAAATGGAAGCAACTGGAAATCCCTCCTGGGACGGGTTCCATCTTAGCCACCTTGCTTTAAAAGGTACAGTTGTTTCAACAAGACCGTCTCAGCCTAAAAAGGAGCATTGACTTCCACACAGCCCAAATGGCTGCTTGGGTGCAGCTGTCGGCAAGACGCTGGTGCTTTAAGAAGGACAACTGGTGTTGTGTTCATATATGGGGTGAATGCCAGCCCACCAGCAGCTGCCCCTTGGAATAACCGCTAGGCCATAATCTACCCTGGTCGTGCCTTTGGCCCCTTTGAGATCCCAGAGGGACGACCCGACCCGACAGGTGCTGTGGTGGTTCTTCCTCGTTGCTGCCATGCTATTGGGATTCAAGGAACGTCCCCCCCGCTCCCGGAAGTCTTAATGGAATTGATACACTACAGCAAGCCCAGCTGCTGCAGATTGGATGGCAGGCTTAGGAACATACACAAATCCCTCCTGGGCCATGGGGAAGACTGGCTATTTGGGGGCCATATCCGCCTCACATGGCTTTTATTGCACTTCTGAGACGCCGGGTAAAACACAAAATATTTTAAATTGCTGTGTTGCTTTTTCTCGTGCTTCCCCTCTTGCTTTAATGCAAAGACAAAAGATTGTATTTGACGGTTTCCCCCACCCCTTCCCTGGCTTGCTACCGTAACGCTTGGATTCCCAATTGGCTATCAAGGGCTTTGCTTTAGAACCGGGGTGGGCCAGACTGTGGCCTTCCAGCTATCCATGGGCTGCCACTCCCATAAACCTTGCCAGCACAGACTGGATCATGGGAATTGTAGTCCAACCGGAGAGTCACAGTCCGGCCACCCCTGCTTTAGAATTCCCTGGCATTTGGGTCTCTCTCCCAAAAAGCCAACGGCCCCGTTCTGCGGGATGACGCAGCCGCCAGCCTCACCCACAAAACGGTCCAGAAATTTATTCCGCGGGCGAAGTCGGCTTCCGGGGGCACACAACGAGAGCGTTGAGTCCAAACAAACAACGGCAATGAACCTTCCTACCTCTCTTCCCTCCCTCGGGTAGAACTGGCTTGCCTCAAGGTAATAACAGCCACTTTCAGCCCTCCAAGAAGAACCCTAAGAGTATCATTACCCGCCCCCGTCCCTTGCTGAAAACCACATCTCTTCGCCTCGAGGCTCAGCAAGGTGGGCCTCCTCGCAAGACTAAACGCTCGGTTTGCCGGTGAGGATGCACTTTTCCAACCCACGCTCACCAGCCGCAAGAGACAGACACGGTCCGGGGCCAAGCACAAGAGCCCCATCTGTTTGTCTCCACTTACTGCTTGGAGAGAAAAGTGCATGTCTGCAAACGCAAGCCCCCTCTGCTTCCCCCTGAGAGGCATAATACTTACCCCGTACATTCCAATTCATATCTTCAGAGCGCTTACACACACATCAGTTAGTTAATGTGTCACCTGGCAGAGTATGTTGAAGATTTACCTTCGCAGCGAGCCTTATTTTATGGGGGCTAGAGGTCTTCTCGACAGCCGGGGAAACGGCGCCACGAAACCCACCGTTATCTTTTTGCAGAGATAAGGCTGGGGGGCTGGGCTAATCATTAGAGGGGAGACCTCTACTGAAAAAGGCAGTGGTGTCGGAGACGGTTTTAACTTGAGCGCTGGTCTTTGGGCTAGATGAAGCAATGGGATGCACGATGTGAAAAGAGCAGAAGTGACGCGGGTAAGTCAAGGGTAAAACTTTGCTCCACCCAGCCACAAATTACCTGGGCGGACCCTGACTATCTACTCCCCTTCAGACCTGAACATTATTACTTGTAATAATAGGGGAATTGTACCAATGACCTTGCAGGGGTGGCCAAATTGTGGCTCTCCAGATGTCCATGGACTGCAATTCCCTTGAGCTCCTGACAGACTGTGCTGGCAAGGGCTTGTGGGAACTGTAGTCCATGGACATCTGGAGAGCCACAGTTAGGCCAACCCAGCGGATTTTCATTAAAGGTTACACGGTAGTGGTTTTGAAAGGGTTCTGTTTAAGAAATAACACGAAAAGAAAAATATCCTCGCATTTCATCAGCCGTTGTCTGGATGCTGCAATTTGACTCTTCAAACATCATGAACAAGCCAGAGTGCATTTGCGATGGACACCAACATTGCCCCTGGTCAAAATCAGGCATCCTTACTCTCCTGCACTTGCTTAGAGCGACAGGACTCTTCCACCGACTCCTGTTATGGCGGTGATGTCCTTGACAACCCAAAGCAAAATTTCTTTCCTGGCAACTGTGATTCTTAAGGAGAATTAAAGAAATTCCACATGCTGAGAAGAAAAAAAAAACTGCATGCGTGTTTGTGTGAAGTGCTGTTAAGCAGCTTCCGACTTATGGCGACCCTAAAATTAATGTCTTCCAAAATGTCCTATCCTTCACAGCCTCGCTCAGGGCTTGCAAACTGAGGACCGTGGCTTCCCCAATTGAGTCCATCCATCGGCTGGGTCTTCCTCTTTTCGGCCGCCTTCATCTTTCCCCAGCGTTATTATCTTTTCCGGTGACTCTTTGCCTTTTCATGTTGTGACCCAAGTACGATAGCCTCAGTTCAATCGTTTCTGTATCCGGGGAGAGTTCAGGCTTGATTTCATCAAGAACCCACTTATCGGTCTTTTGGGGGGTCCACGGTAGCCGTGAAACTCTCCTCCTTCACCACGTTTCCAGTGGAATAAACTAACCTGGGTTTATTAAGCTGCTGGCATTCGTAGGGCACAACTGATTGGAAACAAGTTGAAGGTTTCAGTTTTGGCACACTGCACAAGTAGGGGGGGGATGATGGAGGCAGCGTGTTGTGCTTGGCAATTAACTCGGTTCTCGCCTGCCAAACAAGCTCTGGCTTATTCCTGGTGACTTAATACTCTCTTCCAAGACTCTCCAAGTCTAGTGTGGGATAATTACCATTGTATCTCTCCTCTAATGATCCCCGGCCGGAGCACGTGGGGTCGATCAGCCCTCACTCCATCCCGCTCTTGGCAGACCTATTTCTGTTTCGGAGCTGGGCCTCCACCAAGTGCTATCAAAGCATTTTACGGGGCCAAAAACACAACTTGTTTTTGACGCAGGATTCGTTTATACGAAAACAGGCCCCGATATCCAGGTTCCTTTGCAAGCAATTCCATCTGCTTCTAGCCATCCTCCGGTAGCGGAGAATGTACTTTATCAATTTAAATTATTATTTCTCAGCTTGCTTCTCAACCAACTACCACAACGTAAATGTACTCTATGAACAATCCTACCCCACCACCCTATTTCAACAGGACCCGTTCAACACTACCAGTTGTGTAAGAACAAGGCCCAACAACTTCAGCAGGCACACGCAGCACAACAGTCCCAAAACAAACGGGCGGAAAGCAAACTGCACAAAACCAGATTCAAGTGGGTAGCCGTGTTGGTCTGAAGCAGCACAACAAAACAAAATCGGAGTCCAGTGGCACCTTGAAGACCAACAAAGATTTATTTCAGAAATGCTTTCGAGTGCAAGCACCCTTCCCTCAAGTCAGTTCATAGTCTGAGGAAGAGTGCTTGCAACTCAAAAGCCTTGAATAAATCTTCGTTGGTCTTAAAGGTGCCCCTGGACTCTGATTTAGTTTTGTTGTGCAAAGCCAATTAATGAGGTGAGACACTTTCATCTGGCACCCAAAACTTCAAATGCTTGCTTTGCATGATAAAGCATCCAGATCTCTGTCCCTAACAATAAAGGCCGCTGAGAGAGATGCTGGAGACAGCATCAGTGAAACGGGGCAACAAACCAAACTCAGCCCAACCTAGCTAAGAAGGCACCATTTCGCTAAGCGGCCAAAAGACTAGCACCTATTTCCACGAAAATGCTGCGCCGGGCTCTGGATTTCAATACTGAAAAAAAACGAATTGGCCGTGTCCTCTTTCTCCAGGCTTCCTAATTTCAAAAGGTAAAAGCAAGGACATGTGCGTATGAGCGTGCACGCACGTGTACACACATATACAGCAGAACGTGACCAGAAATAGAAGAGCTCCATCATTCTAGTTAAAGTCAACACGCAGCAGCAACTGGCATGGAAAAGATTTCCGTGAGCTTGCAGAACCCGGGAGCCCGGAGCACTCTGGGAAAAACCGCCTGGTCTGCCTTCTGCCAAGGCCCACTGCGATGCTTAGCTGGATTTAAAGCAGAAAGCACCCACTGGCCCCTGAGCCGGACATCAAATCCCCTGTCCTTCTAATTACTTTGCTAAAAATGCCATTATCCGAGCTGTCAAGGCCTGGCACTCGGTTGAAAGGACAGCAGGCTGGCGCAGAAGGAGGCTCAGAGGGGCAGGGGGAGAAATTAGGGGACCCTGCAATCACTGCCAGCTGTAAATTCTTCAGGGTGCGCCTCCCCTCGCCCCTGTTCTCTCTCACCAGGTTTAAGACAAGCTGCCACAGCAGCTCTTAACGGAACCTATGTCAACATCATGTTTTTTCGCCATTTCCCCATGGCAAAAAAGCGTGCTGTAGCATTCAACAATTTCCCTTCAGGGTAGCACTGGGCAGGAGGGGGGAGGAATGTGGGGAGAACAAGGCGACGTCCTCTTTCCCCTTTGCCTCTGGAACAACGGCGAGGCGTGATAAAAGCAGAGGGAGACGAATATTCTTGTTCCGTGGGGCTAAAGACCAGGAAGCCGGGCCTCTCGTGACCTGACGTGAAGAGACGTGGGCAGACAGCTTAAAAGCCGCAAATCACACACAGGCGTGCAGGCCAGAGCAAGGCAGGGCTTTTGGGATCTCAGAGGGAAGGGCTGGGGGAAGGCAGGCAAGGAAACCAATAAGGCCGTTCAACTCACTCCCAAGAAAACGTCAACCTGTACAGGGAATCGGTAAGGGCTGGAGAGGCACCTCCCATGTTTGGCTTCATGGTCCCCTTTCCTGAGAGGGGCAGGATGCGGTAGCCGTCAGTGTACGCTGGCACACCAAGCAGGAAATGGGCGAGAGCGACTTCCTGTTTCCAATGCCGCTATACAGGTCTAAGGACCACACAAGTGCTTGCCAATCGTTTCGACTTCCTTTGTTCCGTCTGTGTGGAAGACAGAATTCAGAGAGAAACAAAACACGCACGGCCATCGGGCCCAGTTCTTGTGGGCTGAAACACCCTTTTCAACTCCATCCCACGTTGCTTTGGGGCCATGATCCAACACAGGAAGGGGCTGTGGATGAGCAGGAACATCTGCTTGGCATGCAGAAGGTCCCAGGTTCAATCCCCAGCACCTCCAGTTAAAAGGACCAGGGAGGAGGTGATGAGAAAGACCTCTCTCCTTGAAGTCCTGGAGAGCCACTGTCAGCTTGGCGGTACTGACCTTGACAGACCGATGCTGTGATTCAGAGTAAGGCAATTTCGTGTTCAACTCGATCACCTGTTATTCAATCTACAACTCAAACAGCTTGAGCTCCTGTGGAAGCTCCCCTGCACCTTTCAACCTGCTCTTCTCAGAGGAAGATCTGAGCTTAAAACAGTCCCGTTCTAAGCTTCAATTCCTCTCTCGAGCCACTGTTTTTTATGCTATGAAGTGCTTTTTCAGCCCATTTAAAATCGGGCCCAGAGACAGAACTTGTCTAGATTCTTATAAGGAAGTCTTCCAACAAGAAGCAAAACAAGATGCGTGAATCACATATAGACCGTATCTCCCCAATTACTCACCCAGAAGGCAGGCAATATAGATGAGTAAAAAATCTGGGAGAAATGGGCCGGATGCCAGACTCCAGCCAAAGGCAACCAGTGCAAGGAGGTATCTGGTCTGCTGTTGGGGGGGAAACAAGGACAGGATAAATTGCTGGGTCTCACAGCCTTGTCAGTAGATAAAAGATACAAAAGAGACATATGGGGAGGGGGGGGGTCATGTGGAAGTGAAGAAGAAGAGTTGGTTCTTATATGCCACTTTTCTTTACCTGAAGGAGGCTCAAAGCAGCTTACAGTCGCCTTCCCATTCCTCTCCCCACAACAGACACCCTGTGAGTTGGGTGAGGCTGAGAGAGCCCTGATATTCCTGCTCGGTCAGAACAGTTTTATCAGTGCCATGGCGAGCCCAAGGTCACCCAGCTGGCTGCATGTGGGGGAGTGCAGAATCGAACCCGGCTTGCCAGATCAGAAGTCCACAATCCTAGCCACTATACCAAACTGGCCATGTAAGGAACCAGAAAAGAATGACGAAAAACAGGAATGCTAAGTCCGCTGGCCTCAAACCTTTTCAGAAAGCAAAACCAAAAAGCGTTTCCTTTATGACGCACAGATGATAACCCAAAATACAAACAACATTGGAAGGATAAACATTTCAAACGCAAAAGAGGACCTCAACCACACCCACGGGTAAAGCCTCTATAGAGCCCGGCCCCTCTTTACACGTGTTCTGTTTTCGGAGAGCTGGGCTCTCTTATTTACTCTTCACATTCAGAAGCCATACTTCCTCTGAGTAATATACATGCCGGAAACCCTGCTTTGCCTTCACAACAATCCTGTGAAGTAGGCCAAGCTGAGACACAGCAATTGTCCAAGGGTGTCTTTGACAAGGAGGGATTGAAACCTGGGTCCCCATCCATTCTTCTACAATGGCTCAACAAATCCCCAAGATACAAAGAGTTACCCCTTCCAGACATACTTGGGCAAATGAATGAGTTACTCATATTCTTCTATGCTCCCAAACCAAGACAGTTTGATCATGGGAGGAAGATAGTACTGGACACTCATCCCAAGCAATCTAGGACTCTTGATTCTCTCCATCAAGGGGATCTAATAACCACCTTTAAGTAGTTAAAAGGAATGGAGGATGAAGCAGAATTGTTCTCTCTTGCCCCAGAGGGACAAACCAGAACTAATGGGATGAAATTAATGCATAAGAAATTCCAACTAACCATCCGGAAGAAGTTCCTGACAGTTAGAGCGATTCCTCAGTGGAACAGGCTTCCTCGGGCGGTGGTGGGTTCTCCATCTTTGGAGATTTTTAAACAGAGGCTGGAGAGCCATCTGACGGAGAGGCTGATTCTGGGAAGGCTCAAGGGGGTGTCGGGTGACTGTGGGTGAGAAATAGGGTCATGAGTGTCCTGCATTATGTGGGGGTTCAGACTAGATGACCCAGGAGATCCCTTCCAACTCTGTGATTCTATGTTTCTATAAGCAACTGTCCACAAAAGAACGCATTAAACCAACAGGCACCAAATTTGTTACTGACAAAACAGACTGCAGAACCTTTAACAAGACCAACCGTGTTCATAACCTTATTTATTTATAGATTCAAACAGCCGTGTTGGTCTGAAGTAGCACAATAAAATCAGAGTCCAGTAGCACCTTTAAGACCAACAAAGATTTATTTAGTTTAGGTTCTTCTGACATTATTTGCAGAAAACTGCCACGCAGAAAAAGGAAAACAGAGTCAACATCTCTTAACACAAGCACAGCCTCAAAACGGTGCCATTGCTTCGTAAAAGCTGGCCCTCTCAGAAAGGTACAAATATCGCTTTCTGAGAAGGGTAATCTTTAGGGAACACACAACTGCCTGGATGAGGAAAAAGAGTGCGCGAGAATGTTTCTTGATCTTGCAGGCAGTTTGATTTCAAGTAGTCCCTCATGATTTCCCGGCGCTCGCAAAAAGACACTCATACGGCAGAAGCGACACAAGCATATTTTCAAAAATTCACGGACTGGCTGCAGCCCAGAGAGCGACTGCCTGCAGAACGAACTGTAAAAACACTTGTATGTTCACTGCCACTTTTAATTGTCACAAGGACACGGATGAACGTGAACACACACAAGCACAGTGCGTGTAATTTTAAGCCAGTGCAAGTTAATTTTGCTTATTGGCTCGCAAGTGCCCATACACACACCTTATACATACACACACCATATAATGAGGTCTACATCACTTAGGATCTTGATGCACAAACTCCCGGAAACCCCTTACGAAACACGGTCACTGCATATCTGAATGTATCACAGTTTCAGCAATGTTAAGGTAAACTGGGATTCTTGCTTTATAAATTAAGCAGGGTTTTTGTACCCCACTTTTCTTTACCGGCGTAAGGAGTCTCAAAGCGGCTCACAATTGCTTTTCTTTTCCTCTCCCCACAAGAGGAATCTTGTGAGGGAGGTGGGACTGAGAGAGCTCTGAGAGAACTGTGACTGGCCCAAGGTCATCCAGCAAGCCTCACGTGGAGAAGGAGCGCGAAATCAAACCCAGTTCTCCAATTAGAGGCCACCAATCATAGCCACGACACCATGCCAGTTCTAATGGTTTATTTAAAGACTTTACAGTTCAGAAAGGTAGCACCCTCATGGAAATCTGGGTTTTTAAAAAATGTATTCTACAATAGCATGCAGAGATATGAAAAACGGCGATTCAGGCCAACAACCAACCCACCTCAATAAAACGTGGAATCCTCTAACCGGAGAACTGCATCAGCTCAAAGAATCCGCACAGGTAGCCAAGAAACGACAGCTCCCGGCTCTGTCTGACCTTAGGCTAGGAGCTTTGCTTCAACTTGATGCTCTTGTTCTGCCCTGTCCAGTTGGCGCCAGGAACGCCTCCCAACCTCCCAGCTAGGTAACAAGACTCAGCTCTACTGTGGCACAATCATAGCATCCCCTACGAGGTAGTTCAAAAATTCAAGAAAGGATGGGTTTTTTAAATAGAACTGGGCTCGTGGGAATTGTAGTCCATGAACATCTGGAGAGCTAGAGCTTGGCCTCCCCTGCAATATACATTGTAGGGCTTCCAGATCCCCCCCTGGACAGAAAGGAGCGATATGGGGTGGGGGCGAGGGGTAGAGTAGCCAAATCCAGGCTGGAAACTTCTGGAGATTATGTTACATAGATAGATATATTTCACAGTCTTTTATTTTTGAATTGGGATACTGATTGTTACACTGGTCTAAAGGGCTGAAAATCAAACTCTTGGTCTTGGGTTACGTGCCCCCCCCCCCATTCAAGGACGCAGAGAGCACCCAGGCTAGCCCTGAAGTAGGGTCAGGGAGACAACATCCCCCAGGCCAGAATTTAGCTAGTAATAACAACTTTACTTTTATAGGCTGCCCTTCCCAGTTAACCCCCTGCCCAGAATTTAAAAAATAATAATAATAACTTTTCTTTCATAGCCTACCCTTCCCAGTTAACCCCCCTGCCCAAAATTCAACTACTACTAGCACTTCTAATCCTAATAACTTTACAGCTATAGCCTCCTGCTCAGAATTTTAATACTAATTTTTCTTTCATAGCCTGCTCTTCCCAGTTCACACCCAGCCCGGAATTAAACTAATAACAAGAAAAATTGCTTTTACAGCCCACCCTTCCCAATTAACCCCCTGCCCAGAATTTAACTAATAACAATAGTAATTACTTTTATAGCCCTCCCTTCCCAATTGGCTCAGGGCAGAGAGCCCCCTCCCCAAATCCCAACTCCTAGATAAGGAGGGGGTGGGGGGCTTCACCTTCTCCCCTCCTTCTAGCCTCCCTAAACACTGTCCTCTCCCTCGGGGGCTCCTTTCCCGGGCGGGGTCCAGAGACCCTAAGTGACCCCCCCCATCTTCTCTTTTCTCCCCATATCTCCTAAAAGGGGGGGGTCCCACTCAGCCCAGGGCTCTCCCTCCCCTCAGGGCGCGCTCCCTTCGTGGACGCGCGCGCGCGCGTTCTGGCGCGTTCTTTCTTTCCCTCCCCTCCCCCTCAGCCCTGCCAAGGTTCTTTTCCCGCCTCCCCCCTCCTCACGGTCGCGCGCTCACTGACCGTTGCTGCGAGGCGGCGGCGGCGGCAACGGCTGGGCTGAGGCGGGCTCGTTCTCGCTTCCTCCGGCGCGCGCCGGCTGGGCTCTGCTCTCGTGTCGCCTCAGCGCGGGCGCTTCGTCCCCGTCGCCCCGCCTCGGGCGGCTGCCTAACTTCGCCCCCCGCCTCCTCCAGGAAACGGTTTCCTCTTTCTGCCTCAGCCCCCCGACAGCGGAGCCAGCGCCGGCCCCTCCGCGCCGCCGGGAGTGCAGGAGCCGGGCGCTTACGCCATCTGCGTAGCGCAGCCGCCCGTGTTGCCGCCGCCGCCGGCAGCGCAGGGGCCGTCGTGAATACCGGCGCGGGACTACGAAGCCCAGAAGGCCTAGCGGAGGGGAGCGGGGAAAGCGGAAGTGGCGGTGAGAACGGGGAAAAGCATCATGGGAGTTGTGGTCTTCTGCGGAGAGGGTCTTTCGCGGCTCGGGGCCTCGTTGGGTCGCTGACGCTGCGCTTGGAGGGTGCTTGGTTTGTATGGTGCGGGGGGGAAATGGAGAGGGGGCTTCTGGAAGGGGGGCTTTGCCAGCGGCGCGCTTGCAGCGGGAAGTGTGGCGCGCGGGGAACTACAACCCCCAGGGTTCCCCGCGCTTCCCGCGGAGCCAGGCAGCTGTGCCGCGGGCGTCGTGCTCACCTGGGGCGCAGCTGGAGGCGGGGGCGGGGCTGCGCGCGAGGCCAGCTCCAGGCTTCCGCTTGCTGCAGTCGCCGCAGCCGCCCCCCCCCCCCTTAAAAGCCACCATCACTCAGCAGCAGGCAAAAATATTAATTGCAAAAATAGCAGGGAGAGGGCAGGCCCGTGCAAATCTGTGCTCAGACTACAGGCTGCAGCGAGAGGCAGAAGGGGCGGGAGGGGGAAGGAACAGGCAAGGAACATTGGGAGGAAACCTGGGATCCGTGCTAGGTGCACCCCTAGGACACACCTTTGCATCTTTTGCACGATTTGGGGGCCAGAGTCGCATTCTGTGGCATGCCTTAAGAGGAGGCAGCCCATAGCTGAAGAAAGAATTCTCCATTGATGGGGAGCAAGTCTTGTGTAGGTTATAAGCAGATGTTCATTGGGCTCTGCCCATGTTGTCCTTCTGAAGAGCCTCGGTGATGCAGGTGGGAAGAAAGCCTGCAGGAGCGACCTTTGCATTGCCCACCTTGTTCGTCCTTCAGGATGCTGAAATCTCTCTGCAGTTGGGCCTGGCTTGCTCAAGCGGCAGAATCAACCCCTCTTCCTACGCTCTCGCCTCCGGATGACGGTCCACAGCAGCACTTAGCGGCTGAGCTACTCAAAGAAAAGGGGGTAGAGCCTAGCTGGAGGGACTAAAGGACAAGAAATCTGATCCCGGAGAGAGGCCGAGACCCTTAGGAGGAGGCTGTCATTTTTCTCTCCTGAGACCAACAGAGAGGAGACGCTCGGAGGGGCTCAAGCAATCGCTGCATTCTCTGACCTGCTCCCAACACGGCAAAGAAAAAAGGTGGGTGGGTGGGTTCTACTCTGCTTTTTACTACCTAGAGGTATACTCTGGTCTATGACCACAGAAACAAACTTAAACTTCTACCCAAAGGAGTCTCAAAGTGAGACTCTTCCAGTCACAACAGACAGGTGAGACACAGAGTTCTGAGAGAACTGGGACTGGCTGAAGGTCGGCCAGCTGGCTGCCGGTGGAGGAGTGGGGAATCAAACCCATTTCTCCAGATTAGAGGCTGACACCCTTAGCCACTAAACCATGCAGGTGCTCGCCTAAGAGAAATATCAGACTAATAGAGAAAACATCCTGGATCCTCTCCTTCTGGTGGCCCAGTAACAGACAGACCCCTAGAGCATTGTTGTGAAGATGAATGGGTCCTCTGGGTGAATTGTTTTGAACACCATTCAGTGTAATATGCAGACACCATAACAAAGCTTAACTCTTCAGTATCTTCTCCCTTTATCTATTGCACAGCCTCCACTCCATGAAAACGTTGCCGTAGCCACTCGACATGAAACCTTTCTATAATGTGGGTGGAAGTAGACATTATCATAATACAATCGGACAATAGTAGAAAATGCAAGAATAGGCCGATCACTCATTCATTCATTTGGAAGGTTTCAAAAGCCTGTACAAGGTGGCTTACAATTAAAAAAAAAAAAACAGCATGGAGAAAAACCAGGCCACAGAAGTGACTTGCATAAGAACTACCAGTAAATTGGGAAAAGACCATTAAAAACCTGTTGTTGTTGTTGGGTTTTTTTTACCTAGGCTTTAAATCTTTTCAGCTTGGTGCCTTAAGGAAAATAAAAGCAAACACCAGGCAATCTCAAAGGGGAAAAACATTCTTAAAACCACCCTCTCTCTGCACATCCCTCACCTTGAAGGTGAAGGGGGGAAGAGGCAGGTCTTAACTATCCTGAGGAGACAGGCCAAGTTCCCTAGCCCAAAGCCATTTTAGGGCCTTAAAAGTGCCAGATGCCTGCCTGCCTGCCTGCCTTGTGTGATTTTTCTCAGCACCAGCACACAGAAAGCCATCTAGCTATTCCGAGTTTGGGCTTCTCCCCATCCTACCGTGCACCTGCAAACTCCTGTCTTTTAAGTTAAAGTCGCAAAGGGATGTCTCGTTCTTGCACATTCTAACACATTGCAATATTTCTGATGCCAGATAATCCCAGGAAGGTCAGAGGGCTCCCGCGAGAAGCTTCGCTTTTTAATTTCCACCCGCCCGGCTTTTGCAACTCTCGTTTTGTTTATCACAGTTGCCAACAAGGTTGCTTAAGTAGCTTTAATGATGAAAAGCTGTTTGATGTGCCCGATCAGAGGAAGAGCTACAAAGCGTTCGACGCGGTGCTGAAATAAGCCTTAGAACGGCTGCCACCTGATTTCAGAAATCCATCCGCTGTGGCATTTAACCAATTCATCCGGAATGGGGTGGGGGGGGACTCCACCAAATGAGACAGTACGAAGCTATACGTGTATTACTGTTTTCAAGACAAGTCATTCTGCAACGGTGGCATTGCTTCTGACAGTTAACAAGTTCACGATCCATCAGCCGTGCGAAAAATTAAAATGCACAGTCATGTTTTTAAAAAAAACTGCAACGAAGGACCTGCATTTCTTCAAAACCTGCGTATTGTGCTTTCTTTCCAATCAACTGCACTCAAGGCAGCTTACATTAAATGGAGAAACATATTTTATGGATATCTGTTTTTCTAAAACAGTTGTGTGTCCTTAATATTGACCTCTGAGGAAGACCTGTATAGGTCGAAATGCATCAAGTCTTTGGATGTAAGAACATAACTGACTCATATATGTGTGACTTGTGTCTCTGTTGTTTTTATTGCTTTTTATACTTTTATGTATTTGAGCTCTGTAACTAAAATTCAAATTAAATACGTGTTTGTATATAAAGGAGCAGTTTTCTCAACCTTCTTAGGTTCTCGACCCCTTTTTTATGCCATTCAAGGTGTGTGTTCGTTGCTTTGACAATATAACGGAATTCTAAGACAGAAAGCCATTGTAAAATGACTCGACAAGAGTCACCTCCTGTATGTAACTTGCTCCATCTGAGTGTATCACCCGTCAACTCCATGCATTTCTGATTGGCTTGCCTTTCTATTAGGACTTTGGTAGGTTCTCTAGCCACACAACCCCGAAAGTTATATTCTTGGAGCGCTTCAGAAAACTCCAGTCTTCTACTAAGTGCGGTGAAGGTGGGAGATTTGGCCGGTCCTTTCGGTTCACACAGAAAGCTGCAGACCATGGTGAAAACAAGCGTCATCCTGTGACACTGACACAACTTGCGCTCTGCGAGACATCCGCATCCATGTACATGCGCAAGCCCCATTCATTCCTCACACACAAATACTTTGGCACATTATTTGCACATACGATTCACTTATCTTTCACATGCTCCCAGAACTTAGGCGCCAGTGAGATTTTCTGGGAGCTGGACAGGGAGCAGGTTTTCTTCTTCTTTCCGCAACAAGAGCAGATCCCAGGCTTCTAAGTGCTCGTGCCGACTGGGCGCCTGCCGGTTGGCACCAGTTGGCACTGAAATGCAGAGTTGCTCCCAACTGCTGGAGTCCCTGCTCTCTTTCCACCAATAACACAGAGCCCGGGCTGTCTAAAGAGCCGGAGCTGCAACAGCCCACAGCGACAAGAGCATTCCAAAAACTGCAGCTTGTATCTTCCCCCCTTTTCTCGAGTTTACGCAATCTCCCCGCACAAACCGGCAAAAATCACTTTCCCCCCCTGCTGTTTCGATTTGGGGAAGAGTGTGGAGGTGGGCATGGATGGCTGATGCTTTTTTTGGGGGGGGGGGGTGTTTACAAATGACGAAAACGTCTGCCGGCTTTGATTTCAAATGAATAATCGCGGGCGCCATTCGTCAAGCTGCAACGAGAACCCGAACGGGGATTTGTTTTACAGGAGGGAGCTTTTTGCTTGCTGCGATTACACGCTGGAAAGGAAAGGCCACCTCTGGGTCCCTAGTCATTAGCTTTTGTGCTGGACCCAGAAGAGGGGGAACGAATGTGTTTATCAGCACAGGAAGCTGCCGCCTTCTGAACCAGTTCTCAAGGGCAGAATTGTCTGGTCGGACTGGTTCTCTGGGTCTCCAGCACAGGTCTTTTGTATCA
Organism: Paroedura picta; assembly: GCF_049243985.1. Classification (NCBI taxonomy): domain Eukaryota; kingdom Metazoa; phylum Chordata; class Lepidosauria; order Squamata; family Gekkonidae; genus Paroedura; species Paroedura picta. The sequence goes on from NC_135385.1 coordinate 19,893,366, forward strand.
ACCACTAGCTAATCCTTTTGAGATGCCAGGGATTGAACCTGGGGTTCTCTCTGTTTTGGTTGTCTGCTTCTTATTCTCCCCATCCCGAGGCCTCCCAAGAATCACGAACCCTCTGCTATGGGCTTGCCTGCAGCTCAGGCGCCCGGACCGTTCATCACGACCCAGTCGAGTTTCATCCGCAATTAAAGCTTTAGGTAATGAATCTCGCCGATCAATCAAGCGGAGAGAGCGCCAGCCGTCAGCCAGAGGCTGAGCTGAAAAGTCTGTAGCTCCAGAAAACGCAGCTGCCCGGCTCCTCCTCCTTTGTCCACGAAGATGCTGCCAGATATGTAAAATGAAAAATGTCGATGTCCTCTGCCTTGGCCATGAGCCGTCCTCCCCAGCACCAACTGAACATCATGCCCTTCTGTGGCTCAGTGTGTCCCGTAATTAAAAACCAGAGATATGGCGTTGTACCGTAAGAGCAGTTCAGTGCGCTCCCCTGTCACTGAGTCATCTCAGCCCAGTTGTCATCATTTGGAGACAGACAACGGGGGGTGGATGGGGGAGAGGCGTTCCAGGGATGAACAGGATCTTGAGGCAGAGGGGGAGTTCCTTAACCAAGACTGGAGCGAGTTGTGTGCCCCCTGGAAGGAGACCCCATGTCTATCCACTCTGGAGTTGTGGAAGGAAGAGACATGTCTCCCTCCCCATCATTCTGATCTGACCTGGGGGGAAAGGGGATCCTGACAAGGCTGCCAGCTGGTTCCCATGCTTGTTCCCTGCAGGTGGTTTGAGGGAAGAGGAATGTCTACATCCGGTTCAGTTCCTTTTCCAAGGTCTCTTAGCCGCCTCGTTCACAAACAGCCCGATGGAACAGCCACACGGGAGAATCTCAGCGGTTGTGAAACCATCGTTGGTGTTGTCCGAGGCTGAGGTTCCACCTGTGTAATTAAACCACTTGAAGAGAAACAGTCTAGTAGAGAAGCCACAGGAAGACTCAAATTCTGGGGCTTTAAATTAATATATTTTTTAAAAACACCAGAAGTACAAACCTCACCTTCTGTAGTAGGATAGCGTGGATGAAAAACCTGTCACATTTTTTGGGGAGGGAATGTATGACCTCTGGGGTCCCCCAATGCACATCTGGCCAAGCCCACTCACTTTTGCCAACGGAGTGATTCTGCAGAAGTTGGAATTACGCTGCAGCTGTTTTCCGCTCCTGGCCCAGGGCCATGCTTTGGTGTGCCTTGGCTCCGAGGTAATTAAGTCATTAAAATTAATGCATGCTTCTGGTGGCTTGCACACAGTGTGTGTGTCCGTGCGTCGGCGGGGAAGGGAGGAATAAAGCCGCCTTAGTATACTCCCCCCCCCCCCGAAACAAAGTAAAAACGAAAAACCTGCTTAGCTACCCCTTGAATCCAAAGCGCCTTCCACCCCTGCCGCAGCGGAAGGCCCTCTGGACTCGGCCACCCACGGCTGCCATCTCCGAAATCACGGCTGTCGTGCAAAAATTGGCCACCCGTGCTTCGGATCAACTGGCAACCAACAGGACATTTCCGAGCAGCTTCTACCCAGCGCATCCAATGTTTTGATGGTGCAGCGCTCGACGTTCTTGCTTGCCTTCGCGCCAAGGAAAGGAGCCCACAACTCCCCATGTGGTTTTCATAAACCTTTCACGAGGGTGTCACCTCCCGCACTTCTGAGACAGCGCAGTGCTGCTACCAATTGCAACTTTCTCTGGGGGCTCTGGCAGGAAGTGTGTTCAGTCCTCAGCTCCCCCGAGCACCCCTTAATGTAACAGATCAGCTGGCGGCGTCAGATCCAATCACATCACCCCTGCAGGGCCCAGGCAGCTCCTTGGGAGCTGTGGAGAAGCATCGGCAACTCGTTAAGCTTTGGCCTGCGGAAGGATCGGGAGCTGTTTTGTGGATTTACAGCACCGGAAGCTGCTGTGTTCCCTGCCTGGGAAGATAGGGCTGCACCAAGGATCGTATTTTGAAGAGCAGGGCGTCACTGGGGCTGAGGAGTAGCCGAAAGGGAGCTGGGGTGGGTGTTCTTCCGGCCAGAGTTACTGGAGAAATGCAGGGAAAAGCTAAAGACCAGTGTTGGGAGGAGGGCGCATCATGTAGATGCATGCATGCAGTCGATCGGGTTTCCCCCCTTCATAGCGGCAGCAAAACACTGAGGCATTATGACACCCCACTGAAGTCTTCAGGTTAAAACCGTCCAGTCGAGCTGATCCCCCGGAAACCGCTCTTTGAAATCTAGCATCGAAGGTTTCTTCCTGGAGGTCAAAAGATCGAGGGGGGATCCGAGGGGCCGATACGGAAAAGGCCCTGCTCCACACCCCCACAGACCTTCAAGGGAGGGTTGGGGATTGGCACGCACGCTCCGGCAAGGCAGGTGACGATGTTGCTTGGCACCCAGAGCTTGCTGTCACTTTGGCTCTTTAAAGTATTTCTCCTCTTTGGGCTGCTCGTCACGGAACGAGGAACATTTCCCGTATGCCCCGGCAGGGCGCTCTACGGACCAGCTCCCTCCTGCCTGGCACCCCCAACCTAGGCAGCGAGAACGCATCCTTCCTCGGCATCTCTCTTCTTGCCCGCGTGCCTGCAGTTTCCCAGCTCTGTGCTCGCAAAGCAGGCAGAATACCGGCCAGGCAGGCTGTACAACAAGCTTCAACCTTGCTTCAACCACAGAACTGGCGTTGCCTTGGCACACCGCAGAAGGCAGCCTCCAAGCGCACCCCTCCGCCCTCGCCAGCTCCGCTGCGGTTGCCCTTCCTTACTCACCCGCATCCGCGGCCTCCTCGGCAGCCTACGGCACAGCAATAAGCCCGACGAGAGGAAGAGCAGCGTTTGCCCTCCACCGTCCCTGACGCTCGTCCGGCTGGAACCGTCTTTTGCCCTTTCGCCACCTTTTCCTAACTGCGTGCCTTCCACCTGCGGTGTTTTGGTGCTCCTCGGCTTCTGAAGACGGGCCTTTACAGGTCAGGCTGAACAAATGGATCAGTTTTGTCGCTCCTTTCCGCGCTAGGCTTTGAAGCAGGGAGAGGAGAAGTTCAAATGGGTCGCCGTGTTGGTCTGAAGTAGCACAACAAAGCCAGAGTCCAGGGGCACCTTTAAGACCAAGGAAGATTTATTCAAGGCGTGAGCTTTCAGGTGCAGGCACTCTTCCTCAGAGGAGAAGTCATCCTCCAGGGGTCCAGCAGATTGCGATGGGGCATCTGGGAAGGGAAGGGGGTCTTGGCAATCCACGCACTCGGCACCCAAGCCGCACCGGGAGTTTCTCAATCGCCAGTCGGCAATCGTTGCGAATTTTTAAGAGCATTTTGAATCACAAGGGGATTTTCAGTTTTCCAGTTAGCAGATTTGGAAGGAGAGGAGAGAAGAGGCCCATTGAGAACGATGGCGTTCAAACACTTTTTTTGGGGGGGGGGATAAGGGCAGGCTATTTGACACTTGGATGGGAGACTGCCAAGGTGGCCCTGCAGAAAGAGGCAATAGCCAACCCCCTGTGAACTCCTCCTGCCTTGGAAATCCCCTGGTGCTGGGACTGCCACGGCAGCATCATTAGATGCCACGTGAGAGACAGACTTGGCCGAGTCCTGCCTCATCGTAACTCCAGCACTGCTTGGCCTCAGTCTCAAAATGCTGCTGCTGATGGGGCTGCAGACCCGGCTCACAAAATTCAAAAAGATTTTCTAAAGCCACCGATCCAACGTGGAGAATTTGGACCTGCGTGAACACTAACACAGTGTATGTTTGGGGGCCTAACTGACCTCAAACCCTTAAAAAACTATACCCCAGCTTGGTGCACAGGCTAAAAGCAGCAGGCTAGAATGGTCAGGACCTTACTTCTCCTGCTGGAGGACCTTGGGCTGGTGCCCCGCCTGTCCGACAAGGTGCCACGGGGAGAGGGAAGAAAAGCGAATGCAAACTGCTTTGAGACACATTAAGGCAGAGAAAAGCGCGGTATAAAAACTTTGGCCTTCTCTCTAACTCTTAACCTTCATCAGCCCCACACACAAATCCTTAAAAAAACCCTGAGTTTTTAGTAGAAGGATATCAGGGCCAATGAGATCCCTGTTAGTGAATGAGGGAAATGCAGCCAGCCCAGGGTATGAAAACCTACTCAGCACAGGTAAAAAAAAAAAGAAAAAACCCAGCATCTAGGCTTACTTAACCCTGACGCTGCAGTCATGGCAGGAAGTGTTAACCATTCACTAATATCTCCAGGAGGTCTGAGTCTGAGAAAAGGCATCGGAGAACCAAAGAAGCCCCAGAGGGATCCTTAATCACATCCTTGGCTTAAGTGCGCCCCTTTAATAAGCGCCATAATCTTTTAATGCATTTCGTGTCTCCTAACGGGGGAGAATGAAAGGTGACTTAATTGGGCACTGCTAGACCCCGCTGTCGGCAGAGAGCTTTCGGCAGACAAAGGACGTTTTGAAAGCACGGCTTCCGAACGGAGAGCCTCTTTTCCGACGCAAACGTTTCGAGCGCTCGAACGCAAGGCCTCCGCCCACACCGCTGGGTCTCCGGCAAAATGCATCGATGCTGGCAGAGAAGGGGATTTCGAGGATCCAAAATTCACAGCGTTAGACGATTTATGCTGCCGCACGCAGCCGTCATGAAGAGCAAATGGGGTCCCCCATCCTCCAACCCCATTTCCCCAGGTTTTCCACAGGTTATTTGGGATAATCATCAAGATAATGCGCAAAATGCTCCCTTTGCACAAAACTCAGCTCAACTCAGTCCGTGGGGGTCAGGCAATCGGACTCTGGAGCCCAAAGAGAATTGAGTCAAGTATTTATTTTATTTATTTATTTTCGCATTTATAGACCGCCCTCCCCGAAGGGGAGTAGGGAGGTGTCCCGCCCCCCCTGCCCAATCATTGTACTAAAGTGACCCAGGAGCCAAATTCCTGCAATCCTTTGCCGCCCCCTAGTGCTGGAAGAGGAGAAGTGCCATAAGCCTTCCGCATTCAGGACAAGCAATGATCTCCCAATTAGAGCTGCTGGACAGTTCCAAAAGGCCCCAAAAGTGCCCTCCTCTGGAGGAAGTGGTCCTAACAAGCGATGCTTAACTTTCCCCAAAGCCCTTCCAGGGTGAATTCCTTGATCCCCCCCCCCCCCAAAAAAAAAACCAAACCCAGCTGTGGGCAGAGGAGAGAAGCGGGGCAGGGAGGTGGTGGTCGGCTGCATTGACCCACTTCACCACTCTTGGGTTTTGAAAACAAAACCTGGAACGGCAAGACGGGCCCCCTCAGAGACCTTTTCCTATGAGGCAGGAGTCCCTCTCCTGTTTCCAGCTCAGTCGTAGCCCCAAACTACCCCCGCCCCAATCTTCCTCCCAGGCAGGTCCCAGATCTGCAGCTGTTGAGGAGCAAAACTCCTGGTCGGAAATGGCTTTGGAGAACGAGGAGGAGAGTTGGACTTTATACCCCACTTTTCACTCCCAGAAGGGAACATGGGATGCTTTGCGGATGGATCATTAAAAGAAGAGCTGCTTTTCTCTACCCGAAGCAGACTCAAAGCGGCTTCCCATCGCCTTCCCTTCCTCCCCCCACAACAGGCACCCTGGGAGGGAGGGGAGGCTGAGAGAGCCCTGAGGGAATGGCTCAGTCCGAACAGCCCAAAGTCACCCAGCCGGCTGCTTGTGGAGGAGCGGGGAATCAAACCCAGCTGGCCAGATCGGAAGCTGACACCAAGCGACCTAACAGCAAGCGCCCTTCTTCTGTAGCTTCTCCCTCCATCCACGGGCAATTCAGGGATACCGTGCACCTGTACATGGAGGTTCCACACAGCCAGCATTCGGAACTGTGTCTTCGGCGTTTCCTTTCCCTACCTCCCCCAACGCGATAAGAAACAAAAGGCACAGGAAGAAACCAAGCCCAGCCGAGTCTCCTGCGAAGAGACGGTGACAGCTTTTAATCAGACAAGGGTCAGCACACCCGTCATGACAAGACACCGTTTGCCTCTTGGTTTGGGGGGGGGGGAATTCCTTCACATACCAGCAGGGAAGAACAGTTTTTTTCCCCCCTCGGGAAATTAAAGCCATGTGCAAGCCAGTGCTTTGCTGTTTGTTAAAAGGGTTTCTCGTTGCCCCGTCAGTTTGAATGGTTCCCCCTCCTGTGTTTTATTTACATTACAGTACCTGTTTGTGATCGGCCCGAAGGCGGAGAGGGGAGTGTGCGTGTGTCTTTGTCGTGGACAGAGCGGGTGCCCAAGTAGAGAAAGGCAGATCTGATATTTATAGATTTGTACATTATACATACATTATATATATATATATTGCGTGGGTGTGTGTGTTTGTGTGTGTATATACAGATACATTGCTCTCTTCTTCAAAGTCTTTTTTTAAAAAAACTGATCGGCCTTCATCAACGTTCTATAAAAAAATACCTAACTCTACAAAATAGAAAAAAGGAAAACAAAACCTTTCCCTCTCCAAGTATACACTGATTTACACCCCAAATGGTCCTCTGGAGCTGTGTGGAGTAAGGAGAGAGGATGGCTCGATTGATCCGGGCTCTGAGAACTGGATGTTTTTTTTGGGGGGGGGGTGTCTTCATTTCCATGCCCCTCTGTCCTTCGTCCCCATCCCCTCACGTGCACGCTGACATCTGATCCCCCTGAACCTGGAGCAGCATTGAACGCCTGGTTTGCCCCTTGTTTCAAGCAGTTGTCCAGCATGACCTAGCGCAGTGGTGCATAAGCCAATGGTGCTGGAGAGGGGGTGTGTATGCCCCCTTTGGTATATTTCCCCACCTAAGAACAGGACTGTGCAGCTCCGTCACACCCCAAGGCTACAGAACTCACTGCTGCTCACCCTGCCTCATGAGGACTAGAAGCATGAGGACCAGAAGCACGCCGTCTGCACATTCGGCTTCAGCGCACTCCCTCTTTTTTTGGGGGGGGGGGGAAGAGTTGACGTTTGCACTAAGCTACAATGCAAATCTGCCCTCCCAGGCATTCCCCGTGGGCTTCTCATCCCTATCTGAGCCCTTACAAGGAGAGGGGAGGGAGACAAACCAAGGAGGATTTAAAACCAACCGCCAAGGCCAGATATAAAAGCACCCTCCCCGGCATTCAGTGGAAACGGAGCCCACGCCTTCTTGGCTTTGAGCAAAGGGCATCTCTTCCCTGAAGAAGGAAGACTTACAAAGCTCTTGCTAACCGCTCCCCGCACGGCTCAGGAAAAGCGGAGCAGCGGTTATGGGAGGGAGGGGCAAACGTCTCTCGTCCTTGCCGAGGAAAGTACGGAGCGGATCCGAGGTCAGCGGAACCGGCGCCGGGCTCAGCTGGAAGGGAAAAGGGGGATGTGTCGGCAGAAGCCCCTTTCCGAGGCAACCCTCCACGGCCCTCCCAAGCTGCTTCCGGGCAACCGGACAGGAGGTAGGGGAACCGAGCCCCGCCAGAAGAGGGGGCATGTGCGGCCAGGGGGAGCCTGCCCCAGAACTGGGGGTGGGGGGGGGTGTTGGACAGCCCTGCCTCCAGCGCTGCAGTATCATCGGCAGAGCGCCCTCACCCACGGCCCCAGCTTCCGGCCGGCTGACTCCAGAGGGCCCCAAGGGAAGGGGGCCAGGGGGACCCTCGGCCACACGCCAAGAGATCCCACAGAACATTCTGGGGGAAGCCAGAGAGCACAGCACGGTTGAGGCAGGCCCGGCTCTTTCCCCCTTCCGGCGGCCGAAGAGGAGCAAGACGCAGCAGAACCTCTGACCCAAAGGGAGGTGTTCCTGGGCACCTTGGTGAGTGTTCAGACCGTGGGGAGGGGGGTGAAAGGCAGAGATGGGCAAGGCAAGAAGTCTGCTGCCCTCCCTCCCCCCAGGATTCCTCGGAGTTTCGGAGAGATCCCACTCCCTCCTTCCTCAGCCCCGTCACCGTGAGCTCAGAGCCAAAAAAGGTTTCTCTGTGTGTCCACACTGGGAGGCGGCGTGGGGCGTGCGTGTTCACAAATGGCCCTCCCTGTGTCCGTGGCCGGCCTCCTTCCCCAGAGGCGCCCTTTCCGGCGCCCCCCTGAAAGCCGCCGGAGTCAGCCACTCTGCCGGGCTCCCCTGCGTCCGCCGGGCACCATCTCCCAACCGTCCGCCGCCAGGTTTCCGGCGATTTCTTCGCAAAGCAAAGATTCCTCCAGCATCCTCCTCCTCCGGAGCAGCGCCTCCGCTGCGCCCCGGGTCAGCAGGACCAAGAAGCTGCGGCCTCTTACTTGACTTCCAGGATGGACGGGTTGGTCTCCATTATGGCCACGATGATCCGGTCGATGTAGTCCTGGAGTCGGAGGTTGATTTCTTTCTGCTTCTGCGTGGCCTCCAGGAGCTGGCAGGGAGAGAAGGCCGGCTCGTCACTCCCAGGCTGTTCTGCCGGGCGTGGGTGGGGACCGCTCACCCAAACGCCGGCACGACACCCTGGAACCCACGCAACTGAACGGCGGACGTTTCCCTCCATCTATGGGGAGATTCGCCAGTTTTCCGGCGTTTCTCTTCCCTCCCCGGTCAGAGGCCCGTGACTCTCTTCCGCCCAAAGGAAAAGGTTTCCTTCACCAAAGATGGGCTTTTCAAACACCTTTCTTCGCTGGAGGACAGCAGAAGAGAGTCACGGGATGTGAGTCATGGCAGACCGGCCAACAGTCTGCAGTTTTACGTGGCCTATCAATCTTTCCTCCATGCCTGCAAGCATTGGTTCATGTCACCCAATATATTTTAACACATTTAAAAATATATATATAATTGGCGAGACACTTCCTGGGTTGTTAGGAAACCTGGTTCAGAAAGCCTAAACCAGGGGTAGTCAAACGGTGGCCCTCCAGATGTCCATGGACTACAATTCCCACGAGCCCCTGCCAGAGGAGTTTCTGATTTATTCTGTGATATATACACCACCCATCTCCACCGTACCTCATCTCTGGAGACCGAGCTGATCTCTGCCGCCAAAGACTCCGAAAAGGAAGCAGAGAAGAGGTTCTTGGCGCCTTGAATGCTGAGGTTTATGATCTGCCCGTTGAGTTCATCGTTCTGCTCCTTCAGGTTTCGGTTATCCTGGGGGCAAAGGAAGACTTGGGCGGTCAAAGCAGCCGTTCTCAAGGGCTCCTAGTGCTCCCATGAGCGAATTCTCTCCCTTTCAGCCAAGCTTAGACCACCTGGAAACCGTCAGGGCGAGCTGGTGCCCCGACTGCCCGGCCACAGGTAGCTCCTGGGACATCCCAGGGACCTTCCCCACCTCCAGGTACCTGCTTGAGCCGCCTGATCTCTTGCTCCAGCTCCATCTCCCGCGTCCGGCTGTTGTACTCCTGGAGGCCGATGCTGCTGCTCCGGCCCCGCCGCTGCTCCGCCTCGAGCTTGAAGAGCTGCAGGTGTTCCAGCTGCTTCCGGAGGTCTTCGATCAGCTGCAAGGGCGGCAGGAAGGTCAGGGGCTGCGGTTTCTTCTGCCAGTTCCGCTCGCCCAGGGACTGTTTCCAGACACGCGGCTCAAGGGGCCCGTGGACGGAGCAGGTCCGTCAGAGGCACAAGGCCCTCCCAGAGCTGACAATACTAAAGGAGGTGCTCTTAAGGTGTACACCTTCAAATATATTTGGAAATAGAGCTTGAAACACTGCAAAGAATCTTGTCCCTGCCCATTCCTATGAAACCAGATTCAGGTCTCCTCTGCTATCCTATGATACCAGATTCAGGTTTCCTCACTATTTACCTGAGCTGGAGAAGCAAAGGGCACCCCCTAGAAACCCAAGGGGGTCCAAGTATAACCCCCCTATTGGCCATCTCTTAAGGGGGGGGGCATTATACCTCTCTGGACTTGTTGCCCAAATCAGGATGCTGATTAGTACCTACAAAGCCCTTGGGGGAATCCGAGAAGCCTCGCAAGATACAGATACAGAGCAATGGATGGATAGATGGAAGCTAGATGATAGATGCAAGATGGTTGCAAATGGCTGGAAGCTAGACGGAAGTTGGAAGACCGATGGAAGTTGGAAGACAGATGGAAGCTAGGTGGAAGTTGGAAGACAAATGGAAGGTAGATGGAAGACAGATGGAAGCTAGGTGGAAGTTGGAAGACAAATGGAAGGTAGATGGAAGAAAGATGGAAGCTAGGTGGAAGTTGGAAGACAGATGGAAGCTAGACGGAAGTTGGAAGCTAGATGGAAGTTGGAAGACAAATGGAAGGTAGATGGAAGAAAGATGGAAGGTAGATGGATGTTGGAAGCTAGATGGAGGAAAGAGAGATAGACAGATCAAGAGAGACAAAGAAAGAGATAGGCAGATAATAGATGGGATGGAAGCTAGATGGAAGACAGATGGAAGAAAGAGACAGATCGAGAGACAAAGAAAGAGAGACAGATGTAGGATCTACAAGGGATCTGTATCTAGCTAGGCTTTCTTTTTTTTTTTGCTGCTCTGCTTCTCCATCCAGTGCTTTATTTGTTTCTGATAGGTGTTCAACGCCAGTGGCCATTTCAAAATGGGCAGACGTGTAACGTTTTATGTACGGCAGCCCTGCCCACCCTTCCACCTCCCTGCAATGGCAGGTTTCAGCTGTCAGTCCAAGCTCCAGCTGATTTCCAGGAGGCCCAAATCCCCATCAGGCCAACCCCTTCCTCATCGGCCCCTCTGCCCACCTCCTGCGTGGATTCCTTGTCCTTCTGGAACTGGTGTCTCTCGTGGCTCAGTTTGTCACCAAGCTTCCTTTTGCTCTCCAGCTCCTCGTTCAGCTGCACCGTGAGGTCCTCTATTTCGTCCACCAGCTTCCGTTTCTCCTGAAAAAGAGCGAGCTGAAATGGAAAAGCCTCTCTTCCAATAGGGAAGCACACCTATGTCGAGTGTACCTGTGAGAGGGGGCTTCCCAAGGAGCCCTTTAAACTTGCCTCCTCTGTTAAGCCCTGCAGAATGGCTTAAGGTCCCTGATCTCACAGGGCTGAAGAAGAGGCCAACCAATTTGATTTCTTGATTGGCAGGGCCAACTTCAAATAGCTCTCTGAGTTCCACAGGGCCTGTAAGACGGAGCTCTTCCGCCAGGCGTTTGGTCGAGGCGGGGGTAGCAACTGGTGTTTTGATCTGCAGATCCCCCCCCCCTATTTCTATTTCTAATTTTTAACGAGCAAGACCCCTGGGTCATCTTGCTTGGGGTCTTCAGCTGGATCCATTGGCTGGAACAGCAGGGCTGGGTGTAGTCGGGCTTAGATTTTGATTTTCCGCCATCTGTTGCTGTTGTATAAATTGTTGTGCGGGGTTTGGTGGGGATTTTGTACTGCAGTTTTAATACTGGTTTGTGAGTGGCGGTCTATAAAAACTTGCGCCTCACTTGCCACTAGAGGGCAGGACGAGCCAAGAGTCAAGCGGTCCTACTCAGGGAAGAAAGGGGACACCCTGAAAGAGATTGAGGTGGGTCACCCGGTTGATCTGAAGCAACAGAACAGAGCAACGAGGACCACAGCACACCCAGCCCAGGCCCGTGGGCAAAAAGAAGTCTGGCGTTTGGTTTGGAGGAGGGCAGGGGAAAGGACAGCCCAGGCAGGGATTAACAGGCCCATATGTGGACCCCAAGCAAGGGGGAAGAAGAAGAAGAAGAGTTGGGTTTTATATCCTGCTTTTCTCTACCTCAAGGAGTCTCCAAGTGGCTTCCAATCTCCTTCCCTTCCTCTCCCCACCACAGGCACCCTGCAAGGTTGGTGGGGCTGAGAGAGCTCTGAGAGAACTGCACTGTGAGAACAGCTCTAGCCCAAAGTCACCCAGCTGGCTGCATGTGAAGGAGCACGGAATCGAGGCCGCCGCTCTTAGCATCACACTGGCTCCAAGAAGCTTTTGACAAGAGCAGGCCCAGCGTGGCAACTTCTCAAGGGCCCTCCACATGGAGGAAGGTGCTGAGGACCCCCCTCCCCTCACCTCCTCCAGCCGCTCAATGTTGGCTCGCAGACACGGGACGCAGGACCGGAGTTCGCCGTTCTCCTCATCCAGCTGCTGTAACCTGCAGTTTCCACACAGACACACCAACCCTGTCATAGTTGGGACAGCGTTCCCACGCTCTCCCAACCAGGGGATGCTGCAAGGGATCCACTGACTATGCTGAACATCAAGTGCTGCGGCGCCTTAAGGGCCTTAAGGACGTTAAATCCAGCGCCACCGATTGTGGCTCACACCGCAAGGAACGCTGGGCAGTCTTTCAGGTGCTGCAGGACTTCTGCTTCACTTTGCCACACTTGACTAACATGGCTCCCCTCTGGAAGGCTCGAGAAAAGCCAACAGAGTCCGCTTGTTTCAAGCAGGGCTTTCAAACGTATAGTGGGCGGCAAGGCAAAGAACCCCGTGCTGTGCAAGTAGGGACCATGGATTGCTGGCGAGCCCTCCATCGTCCGAGAATCACAGGACTGATTTAAGGAGAGCGTCCACATTCTGTGGCCTTTTCCACATTCTCCCCCTTCCTTCCTTCCTTCCTTCCTTCCTTCCTTCCTTCCTTCCTTCCTTCCTTCCTTCCTTCCTTCCTTCCTTCCTTCCTTCCTTCCTTCCTTCTCTTCGATCTCTCCCTTTTTCCTTCCTTCCTTCCTTCCTTCCTTCCTTCCTTCCTTCCTTCCTTCCTTCCTTCCTTCCTTCCTCCCTCCCTCCCTCCCTCCCTCCCTCCTTCCTTCCTTCCTTCCTTCCTTCCTTCCTTCCTTCCTTCCTTCCTTCTCTTCGATCTCTCCCTTTTTCCTTCCTTCCTTCCTTACATCTCTCCCTTTTTCCTTCCTTCCTTCCTTCCTTCCTTCCTTCCTTCCTTCCTTCCTTCCTTCCTTCCTTCCTTCCTTCCTTCCTTCCTTCCTTCCATCTCTCCCTTTTTCCTTCCTTCCTTCCTTCCTTCCTTCCTTCCTTCCTTCCTTCCTTCCTTCCTTCCTTCCTTCCTTCCTTCCTCCCTCCCACTCACTCACTCACTCACTCACTCACTCACTCACTCACTCACTCACTCACTCATTCTGCTGGCAGTGATTTGGGCTGGTAGACAGATCACTACAGTGGCCCAACATGTCTACCACGGAAACAGGCAAAAGGCCTCGAGAGAGACCAGCTGTGGGGCGCCAGCAGCAGGCGTGGTGGGGAAACACACAGATTATCTCCATGGGGAGGACCTCTTGCCACTGCACACGCCTTTGCACTCACAGCACCCACGGAAGCGGAACGGGGAACCGTCCCTGTGCGGAAGCAAGGAGCTTCGATGCCAGCCCAGTGCTGAAATCTCCACCAACAGGACTTTGGTTTTAAAAGTTCATTTCTCCCCCCCACACACACACACACATTTCCAACCCTCCTGCACAGCATCTATTTATTCTTTTGAAAACCAGAAGGGCCTGGACATTGGCATTCCCATTCTCAGGTCTTCGCTCCCCTGTTCCTTTCGAGGTGGGCCGCGCAAACCAGAAATTGCAGCCGTACACAGGGCCGCAAAACCAACCCAACTCTGTCCAGCCTGCTGGGAGGGGAACCTTTTTGGCTCGCCGTGTCGTGCAGGAGTGCAGGGGCCACGCCGCCAGGGCAATCATGCCGATCGGGCACCCACGTGTCTCTCGCCACCCCCACCCCCCCATACCGGGCTTGCAGGTTCTCGATCTCGATGCTCTTCTCTCGCTCCATCCTGGTCAGCAGCTCCCGTTGCCTCCGGATTTCTTCCACCAGGATCTCGTCGGCTCTCAGCTCTTGTTCCTTCAGCTGCTCCTCCAGGGCATTCGCTCTGCAAGCAGAGAGAGGGAGGGAGAGAGATTAGCTCACGCTGGCCTGCACTCCCGAAGTCCTCACTGGAGTTCAGCTATTTTGGGGGCCGGGGCACTCGAAGCTGGCTTCACAGGACTGCACTATCCTGGGACGGGTATTTTACAGCCTCGCTTTCTGCCTGGCCTCGGTGTACCTCTGGCACAGAAGCCTGTGCACCCAGCACAGGGGGAGGGCCTGTTGTATGAGGTCTCTGGAGCAGGGGTAGTCAAACTGCGGCCCTCCAAATGTCCATGGACTACAATTCCCAGGAGCCCCCTGCCAGCGAATGCTGGCAGGGGGCTCGTGGGAATTGTAGTCCATGGACATCTGGAGGGCCGCAGTTTGACTACCCCTGCTCTGGAGGAAACACAACCCGGCTTAGCCCAAATTTGTCAGAGACAGAAAGTGAAGCCTTGATTGGGACTTGGCTGGGAGGTCACCATGGAAGGCCAGGGGTTGCTACGCAGAGGACGGCAAGGGCAAACCGCCTCTGAACCTGGCCTCCCGACGCATTCATAGGTATATTCCTCGCAGCGCCGAAATTATCCCCGAAATATCCGGTCTAGCACTTCCCCCTGCCCCCCCAACAAGTTGAAGAAGGGATGCTCCATTACCACGAGGGACAGGAACACAGGACAGGGTTTAAATCCCTTTAAAACATGGGACGATTTTGGACTCTGCGTCAAATTTCGATTACGTTTCGTTCTGATCTCGCGAACAGGTCGACTCTGTTAGCAAGCAGGTGCCCTGAGCTTTTCGGAAGGGCGGTATAAAAAATGTAATCAATGAATATTGCCTTGAAACCCCTGCCGGTGGTGTCATCGTGGGCTGCCTGCTGCTCAACGGCCTAACAGCATTTGACTCCAGCGGCACCTTTCAGGGCAGAATGGCAGGATGGCACTGCATGCTTTTTCTGAACATGGGGGGGAGCCACTGTTGCAAAGGCCAACATCCTCCCCACCCACGGCCCGGCCTTCACCTGTGAACCAACTGGAGGTTTTCCTGCTTCAGCCGACTGTGCTGCTCTCCGTTGGCGGCCGTGTCTTTCTCCAGCTCCGTCACCCTTTTCTCTAGGAAGATCACCTGGAAAAGATAAACAAGGAGGCAAAAGAAGAGCGATTTGAGCCCCACGAGGCCTTTCCTTCCAGCTTTGCAGCCTTTCACGTGATAGGATCGTAGAGGTCATGCAGGTGATCCAGCCCAAACCTCTGCTCAGTGCAGGATCAGCCTCAAGCACCCAGGAGAAGGATAGCTCCAGCTGTTGCTGGAAGACCGCCAGCGAGGGGAGCTCCCCACCTCCTTAGGGAGCCGATCCCACTGTTGAACTACTCAGACTGTGAAAATCTTTTCCTTGCTACCTAACTGGTACTGTTCGACATGGAGTCTAAACCCACGACTGCAGGGCTCCTCTTATATTCTTAAACTGCTTTTGAAACTCAGGAACAGAGGGCACTGAAGTCAGAAAGGGGCGAGCCACCCATCCTGCAACACCGAATTCAGCTTGCCCGTGTCTCTCAACCTCTGCCCTCTCCCCGGCTCCCTGTGGAGGGGGGGGGGCAGAACACGAATATTAAGATGTTCCAAAGGCTGGCGAGGAACCTCTCATGAGAGGCCGTCCCGATTTCTTTCTAAGGAGCAGTTCGACCCTGAATGTCAAACACTGACAGAGAATACTGTGCACAGAGTCCTGCCTGCCTGCCTGGCTCTCCGGATCAAAGCCTTCAAAGGGGGGCTTTTAAAAGGACAGGAGGGCGCAATCCCAGCACCTCTGAGGAACAAGCAGGGCCTGGCCAGGCTCTGAAGGACCAGTGCCTTTCTTTGTACTGCAGTTGTTCCCAGCTGATCACAAAGATCAGCCACATCTTACTTAAGCCCTATAATACTGTCCTACTTGGGGCTCTTCCAGTCAGGGATCCCAACGCACCACGTATGAAGGGTGACGGGGGCCGAGAGGTGGACCCCGAAAGTACAAAGCTACCTTGGACCAAGTTACCCTGGCTGGCAGCTGCTGTCCAGGATCTCAGGCACAGAAAGCCTCTTGTGAAGCCAGATCCTGCAACTGGGGCTGCCAGGGAGAGAGCTCGGGACCTTCTGCAGACACTCGGCCACGACCCTTCCGCACTGCAGGCTTCTGTCACTCAAATCGGTGGCCCAATCAGAGGGAGCTCGAGTTGAGCATCCCAGAGAGGATCTCTTGTGCCCACGGAGCTGAAAATTAAGGCCTTTGCGACTCTTGTATGAAGCAAACAGGAACTAAACAAAAACGCAAGGCGGACTTGGCTTTGACGAACACTCTCGTCTTGGAAATATTTACATCCAGCCAGCATGGTGTTGGGGTTAGGAGTGCAGACTTCTAATCTGGCGAGCCGGGTTTGATTCCCTGCTCCCCCACAGGCAGCCGGCTGGGCAGGTAACGCCGATGTCTCTGCGCCCAGCCCTGGCTCCGCGGCACACCCACCTTGTCAGCGATGTCTTCCTCCAGGCAGTCCGTGCTGTTCTGGAACGTCTCTTCCATCCCGTCCACGGTGAGAGCCCCCGTCTGATGCAGGTGCCTGCCGAAGACACACACCAAGCCGACCCAAAGCAAGAACACCATCAGCGAGAGCATGGCTGGCGACACAGAGTCATGTCCCCCAGAACTGCTCATCCCCTCCCTGCCAGGGACCCTCCCCTCGACCTCCCCACCGCTCTGCTCGACCCCAAAGCCTCAGAACAAGAGAGAATCGGCCTCTCTGAGCTGGGCGGACGCTCGGTGCGGGGCAGAGACGGCGAGCTCTGCCTGGGACGGCACAGCGCAAGGCTTTTCCTTTGCTCTTTGGAACGGGGGACGATAAGATGTACTTTAATCGCGCTTCGTTTTTTTAAAATCTTGATGGCAGAAAGACACAAGCGGCGTTTCACGGCAATAAACGGCCCACAGCGGAGAGTGCATGCATGCAGCCAGCCTCCCCCCCTTGCTGGGGAGCCGTCGGCTCCACGCTCATAATTGCAACGTCGGCTCCATGCGCTTCTGTTGTGGTCCAAAGGGCACCGGTTTTACGAGGCGGCGATTGGGCCGGACGTTTTGATCAGCTGTGCCCCAGCAGTAGGCCACATCAGGGGCGCGAGGAGGAGTCGAGCCCTTCAAGGGGAGAGGGCGCTCCTCGGCCGTGGGCAAGAGAAAAAGGACACCTCTCCTCCGCTTACGGAAGGGCAACAAACAGAGGGCGCTCAAAAGCTTTGTGCGTCACTGGCGCTCCTGAAGGAAGAGCCCACGGAGGTCAAAAAGAGGCGTGCGAGGGGCTGCTTGGCAATCTGCCGCGGTGAGACCTGGCCATGGGCAAGTGCACACAGGACCTGTCCAGGCTTCAGGCGGGGGCCGATGGCCAGGGAGCCCTTCTCCGCCACGGAAACCAGCCGCCGCACTGAGCAACCACAACCTAGCCACTGGCCGGGGGCGAGGGACGCTTCACGGACGCTCCTGTGCTGCTTCCTGTGTTGCCAACCTCCAGTTAGTGATCTCCAGGCGACAGCCACCCGTCCACCTGCTTCGGAAGCCGGGTTCTACAGCCCTGGGCCCCAGCGGAAGTCCCTCCCCTCCCTGAGCCCTGCCCTTCTCAGGCAGCACCCCGGAAATCTGCAGCTCAGAGGTGGCCACCCTACCTACATCCTGTCACAGACTGCCTGCACGTCAGTTTAAGATTTCAGATGCTGCCAGGTGAGAGGGTCTTGTGGGAGAATGAGTCTGGAGAAGGATTGCCATTCCCCAGGGAAATCAGGCTTGTGCACAAACGCAAGCCAACGGCTCTTCTTGCCTCTGCTGCACACCCCTGTTCCACACTAACCCCACAGTGACAACCGGGGAAAGGGAATCCAGCCACGAAAGCCTCCCTTCTCTGTCTCTCTCTGAATGCTGCTCCGGTCTGGTCCCCCGGGGACCTCTGAGATGGCAACCAAATACTGGAGAACAGCCAATCTCTGAGGCGGATTCGGGCTCAAGGCTCCACACAGCCGGTCCAAGCCTCTGAGCACAAGGTGGGCTTGGAGCTAAGATGCACCCAGAGATCCCGCAGAGAGAGAAAGAGTCCTCCCCGTTCCCACGAGGACGAGAGCAAAAGGTGCCAAAGAGAGCCCCCCGCAGGTGGCAAGCCGCAAGAGGGAGAACGTGGGCACCCAGATCTTGAGAGGCCGCAGGCGGGAGCCGCTGAGCAAGGGAGACAGAATCGAAGGAAAGGCGGTGGGGGAAAGAGGCCGCGTCGGCGTACCTTGCTACCTTCTTGCTCGAGATCCTCTTATGGGGACTGTGGAATGAACAACAGGAAAACGAAGTCAGGAAAGCTGACACCAGAGAGCGAGGGGGGAAACAGGAAGCCGGCAAAGACAGAGACACGGGGGCATATCCTTCGCAACGCACAGCACAGCACCACACGCAGCACACCCCGCCGGCCATGCACCCAGCCCCCCCCCCCCGGGCAGGACACCCAGGCCACGTCTTGCACCCACCTTGAAAACCTCCGCCCCTCGGAAGGCACCTGGCCCCTCCAAAGGGTGCTCTTCCCCTCCCTCGCCCCCAGCTCCAGCCCTGAAAATGGATCCTCCCGCCTTGGCCCGCTTCCCAGGGGAAGGTGGCCCACCCTAGACTGAAGCCCAGCCCAAATAAGCCCCGGGGGTCCACGGGGCTCGACTCAAATGGACCACAGGGATTTTCGTTATCTGCATATTTCACCTGTATCCTGACTTGCTCCCCAGCGGGGGACTCCAAGGGGCTCGCTTCATTCTCCTCATTTTATCCCCGCCAGAACTGCGAGTGTGTGACTGGCCCAAGGCCATCCACTGAGCTGGCATGCAACGAGTGGGGCTCTTCAGGTGTCCACGGACTACAATTCCCACAAGTCCCTGCCCGCCTGCTCCCCTGCTCTGCCCCACTCTCTCTGGGAGGGATGGACAGCCCACTTTCTGCCTGCCAACCAAGCCCATCCATCTCCTGTGCAGCCTCCGTCTTTCCTGAGCCTTTAAACCAGGGGTAGTCAAACTGCAGCCCTCCAGATGTCCATGGACTACAATTCCCAGGAGCCCACTGCCAGCGAATGCTCCTGGGAATTGTAATCCATGGATATCTGGAGGGCCGCAGTTTGACTACCCCTGCTTTAAACTTTATAGAGGGCCCCGGCTCCTTCGGGGAGGCAAAACCTACCAGGATCGGGGCCTTCCCGGGGGTAGCCCCAGAGGAGACTGGATTTCCCTGAAAAATACGTATTCTCCAGCCTTCTCCGGCAAACAGACGGAAGGCTTTTGAAAATCCTGTCCGGCAACTCAGATTCACAATAATAAATATTTTATTTATAGACCGCCTTATCCTGTCTAGCTCAGAGTGTTTAACAACAGCGTTCAAAACAGTTATTAACAATAAAGCCTTTTTGCATATAAGAACTGCCTCCTCTTATTTTTTACCCTACAAGGATGGAGAAGCGCTTGGAGGGTTTTCCATGTGCGGATGGGTTTTTGGGCAGGGCGGCCAGTAGCTGAGGAATCGTTTCCTGGACTCAACCTATCGGAACGGCTCCATTTTTGCAGACCCTCCGGAATAATTCGAGATCTAACCGGTGCCCTTTTTTTTTAAGTGTGTGTACCGTTTGGTCCCTGGAGGTTTTAAGTTGTTGTCCATCTTATTTATTTGGTTTGTTTCTCATTAGATTCCTCGACTGCCCCTCTCTCGGGGCAGCCTCGTTGTCAAAGTGCACAGCGTCCTACAACTAAAACTCCCCACCCCACCCAGCCCCAACCGTCCTCCATCTGGCCTACAGACTGGCTACTGGCCAGGAACAGATGTCCAGCCACGAAGGAGGAGGAGAAGTTCCATCCTTCTGCCGAAAGGACAGGTGTTCAGATAGCCCTCGGCCCCTTCCTCCGCCTCAAGACTCCCAAGCCCCAGACTGGCTCCCGCTGGGCCCGGACACTCCCCAGCTCCTTCCTCAGCCGGCCCCCTGTCCCATTAACCCGACCCGGATCCGGAAACCAAGGGCTGCGGCCACGTCACACAAACGGCAGATCATGCAAGAGGAGGGTCCGTCAGACGGCAAGCGAGGAAGGACAGGAGGAAGGACTCCCACCAGGCTGCTCTGGTGGGAATAGCCGAATCTGCCAGATTCTCAAAAGCGCACGGGTGGCGCATCTGAGCGATCTGTTCCAGGGCCGCCTTGTGGTTCTCACAACAAGAGCTGCGCCCTGAACGACAGCCACCGGGTCCACAGCTCCGTTCTTTGCCTCTAGGCACAAGAGCCTTCCCTTGGCCCATCTCCAAGCCAGGCGCATCAATTTCCCAAGCCCCCCCTGCCAAAACAGTGAGGGTCCTTCCTCCCCTCGAGGGCACACAGCATGCACTTCAATTTCATTCCGGGGTGTGTGTCTGTGGGTTTTTTTTTGGGGGGGGGGATAAAGAGAGGAACGGCCATGCACAACACTTCTCCCCCCCCCCCCCCCCGTTACCTATTCATTTCAAGATCGCTTAGGCGGGCGGAAAGATCTTCGAGGCGATTGATTTGTTTGTGGCACTGGCTACAGTAAAACTCAAACGCCTCGTCTGTGAGGATGCTGTGCAGTTGGGTGGTGAGTGGGACGGCGCTGGAGGGAGCAAAGGGGGCATCCGTTTAGTGCTAGTGGGACACACCAGGGGAGGGAGGGAAGGGGTGGGGGGGTGGGGGGACCCAGGCCTGCATGTGGCTTCCAGAAGTCCGGTCTCTCCGTGCTCTCAAACAAGCCAGTTTGTAGGGGGAAGGGTTGGTTTTGCCCCGAGCAAAACAAAAGGATGGGGGCAAGATCCGCCCCATGCCAAGAGGAATCAGAGGCACTTAGGGAGCAAGCTGCTCCCACTAAGACCAACCAATCCTCACTCTCACAGAATCCTAGAGTGGGAAGGGGCCATGCAGGCCATCTAGTCCAGCCCCCTGCTCAGTGCTCTCCAGATTAGACATAGCCACGCTTATGGCTCAGCCCGGGGAGTTTAGCACAATACAGTCTTGGGGGTTATTTATACGAAGCTTTGAAACCACTGACGGATTTCAGCTTCAACCCGTCGTGAACATCAGCGGTCTGCAAGAGGAATAAGAACAGGTTTGCGTTTCCACTTCAGATCCTTGCTCGGGGCGATGCTTTTCCCTCGAAGGGGCCGCCTCCCTCTAGTCCCAAGCCTCCTGCCGTTTCGACAACAACGGCAGGAATTTCCCTTTCTCCTGGATGACTCAGGGGCAAACTGTGCCCCTGGGAAACCCTTCCTAAGCCAGGGTGGGGTGGGAATATCCCAAGGGGGCAGAGACGGACAGAGCAGGCAGGCAGGTGGAATCACGAGCCTTGCAACTTTCGGCAGCCCCAGCCAGAATCTCACCCACACTCTTTCGGTTGGAAGCCGTCAGGTCGTAATTTTTCTTTTTAAACAGCCTGCTTTGTGTTGTGTCCGTCTCCTCTCCACCCACATCTCAGGCTTGGTGCTTCACTGCTTCAGGCGGGGCGGGCTGTGACCAGCCCTGGGCAGGCTCTTCCACCGGCTTCCCAACCTGGCCCTGCATAGCTCTGACCTTCATTCTTCCTTCCCTGCCTGCCGTTGCTTCAACAACAACAGAGAGGCAAACAACAGATTTCAGAGAGGAAACAAAGTGAAAAGTCAGCGGAGCGAGCCGGGCTGGAAACCCTCCCTGATGAACTGCAATAGGCTTTTTTTGTATCCTTCCTGTCCACTTTTCTCGTCCGTTTTGGCTCGAACAACCGCCCTTGCAAAGTAGGCAAGGCTGTGAGAGAGCGACGTCAGGATCTGAAGCCAGCTCTCCCAAGTCCAGAGAGGGCAAGACCCGAGAAGGGCAGGGGGTTGGACTAGATGGCCCATGAGGTCCCTTCCAACTCTACTATTCTATGATTCTATGATTCTAGGGGGGCCCTTGTTTGATTGTTCTGGCCTCACCGTAGGCCTGGTGGAAGAGCGCCACCTTGCAACCCCTGCAGAATTGTAACAGATCCTCGGTCTCGGCTGGAGGGTCATTCCACCAGGCTGGAGCCACGGCCAAAAAGGCCCTGCCTCGGGTCAAGGCCAGACAAATCTCTTTGCGGCCGGTGACTACAAATACATTTGTACCAGATGAACAGAGGGCTCTCCAGGGAACCGATTGGGTTTGGTGTTCCCTCAGATGTGCAGACTGTGTAGGGCTCTTGTACCTGATCCATAACTCAATGGGTAGCCAATACAGAGGAC
The DNA here is from genome assembly GCF_049243985.1 of Paroedura picta. Taxonomy (NCBI): domain Eukaryota; kingdom Metazoa; phylum Chordata; class Lepidosauria; order Squamata; family Gekkonidae; genus Paroedura; species Paroedura picta. Next base: position 19,915,279 of record NC_135385.1, read on the forward strand.
CAGTCGCATAAATACCCTCCACAGGGTCCTCGTCAGGACCCCGGGTAGCCGCATTCCGCACCAGCCGTAATTTCCAGGTCAGGATCAAGGGCAGCCCCACGCAGAGCGAATTACAGCGATCCAGCCAGGATTTGCCCATCGCGTGGATCACTGTAAGCCGCCTGAGGCTCCATAAGGGAGGAGGGAAGGAAGGCGGCTAATGAAGTATTAAGAAGCATTTGGTGGAGGGCAGCGGGCACCACGGGGGCACTTGACTTCTGAAAGCCACAAGGCAGCATCGGAGGGAGGTTAACGAATGGCCTCCGTGGCCGGAAGGTTAATACGCGACACACACACACACAACACGCAGAGGCGCGAGACGACAGAGACAAGGTTAAACCTTCAGCTACACCTGGAAAGGAAACGTCGGCCTGTTAAATGGCAAACGCAGCCCTGTTTGCGGAACGGCCCCTGTGAGGCTGAGATGGGAGGGACAGGCCGGTTCCACGCGCCCGTCGCTGGAGCCTTGGACTTGGCGTGGCGCCAAGAGCAGCCCAGTAACTAAGGAGAGGCTGCACGTGAAGCCGCTCGAAAACTGCAAGCTAAGCTCCCGTGAAAGTTGGGGAAAGGGGGAGGACCGGAGCAGATTTCCTTTTCCTCCGAGCTTTTCGAGAACGGCTTTCTTGTCGCTGATGGGGTCCCAAACCAGCTGCAGCCGGCACTTCCCAAATGCAAGTCCCGGAGCGAGGAGCGGAGGAGAAGAAACAGAAACGGGCCTTCGGAGGCCGAGGGGCGTACGGAACAAGCGGTACTTGGCATGGTCTCAGTCTTAAAGCCAACACATGACTGGGTCAGTGACGAAGAGAGAAGAGCTGGTCTTTTATACCCTGCTTTTCACTCGTCATTCAAAGCGGCTTACAAACACCTTTCCCTTCCTCGCGCCACAAGACACCCTGAGTGAGATCTACGAGAACTGCTCTGCAAGAACTGTGAAGAGAACTGTGACTAGCCCAAGGTCACCAGCTGGCTGCGTAGGTAGGTAGGTAGGTAGGTAGGTAGGTAGGTAGGTAGGTAGGTAGGAAGGAAGGAAGGAAGGAAGGGGAGGGAGGGAGGGAGGGAGGGAGGGAGGGAGGGAGGGAGGAAGGAAGGAAGGAAGGAAGGAAGGAAGGAAGGAAGGAAGGAAGGAAGGAAGGATCAACTGCTCCTCCAAATGACATTCCTTGGGAGCAGGTGGTGAGAGGGCGGGGTACGTTGCAGCATCATGCCCGTGGGCCACATCACCTTTACAAAAAGCCCTGGGGGGCAGGAAGATCAGGCCTGGTCTAGCGACACCTTTCTCCCCCAGGGGCTGTTCCCTTGACCCTTCCCTCCCTCTGCCAATTCTCTTCCACATCCTGCATGAACAGGCCACGGACCTTCAAGGCTTTGGGAAAAGTGTGATGGGAAACCCAGATGGAGACCCAGAGGAAGCCTTTGTGGGCGCAGAACAGGTATACTTCACCAGGGCCTGGAGGCTCCACTGAACGTGAAATTCTCTACCCTCCCCGGTTTCTGTGCAGCATAAGCAACGAGCCCTCCCAGACGTCAGCTGTTACCTGGGAGAGAGGAAGGAGGAGCTGGTGTAGCTGTTTTCTCCGTTGCACAAGCTCTCGGAGAAGAGATCTGCCTCGTTCCCTTCCCCGTAATCCTCAAACTGCTCCTCCCCGCTAATTACGGTGACGATGGCGTGGCCGTTGATGTCCGCGCTCAAGGGGAGGTCCCGGGGATGAGATCTGTCGGAGGGAAACAAGAGTCACCCCAAGGAACAGCCCAAACATACTGCTACCTACGGAAGGAAGGTATGCCGTACCCCATTGTGGTCGCCTCTCCCCTGCGGCAAAGACAGCCCCTCTCAGGCTGCGGCCAGGACTTGGAGGGCGGGAGGAGAAGGATCCGTGGCACAGATTAAGCTTATTCTCCTCCAGATGTCCGAATGACAGAGGCAGGGCAACTTTGGGAAGGCTTCCCTCTGAGGCCAGCCTCACACGCTGCAGGATCTGAGAATTTTACCTGCCTCTCCCCATCCTAGTGCAGCAATAGCACTTGCCAGGACGACCTGTGCACAGCAATAGCACCTGCCAGGACGACCTGTGCACCAGCCAGACCGGACTTGCAAAGCGACAAAGCCAAAATAACAAAACCAGCAGGGCGCGGAAGCGTACGATGACTGGCAGAACCTCATGGTCCCAGGACCGAGAGCTGGTCCTTCCAAAGTTCAGCTGTGACTGCGCTCCAGGAATGCTTAATCCTGTTAAGGGTCCAGAAGCAGGCAGGAGTCCTGTAGCCCTCGACGGCCCACATTCCCGAACGGATCTTTGTCGTCCTCAACTCGCACCTCCCTGCCTGCTTCGTTGTGTCGAGTGCGGCTTTGACACAAGTGCAGACCGCCCCCGGGAATGCCGGGTTTGGGGGCCGATCCACAGCCTGCCCAAAAGCATCGGCCCACTTTCTAAGCCGCATGGCCTCTGTTCCCCACCAGGAGAAAGCTGCGTTCTCCCATCTCACAAGCTCACTGCATGAGGGACGGGACGGGCTGTACTTCCTGAGCCGAGAGGGGAACACTCAACGCAGGCCTGGGCTTCATTCATTCCTCTAGACTAGAGGCAGGCAAACTGTGGCTCTCCAGACGTCCATGAACTACAGTTCCCAGGAGCCCCTGCCAATAGTTTGGCCACCCTCTATCCTAACCCACATCTATCAATCCTGTTTGGCCCTTCAGCTTCGCAGCTGTGGCGTCTCCCTTTCTGGTGCGGCCAGGGCAATAATGCCGCCAAAGCCGGCTCACACGGACACGCTCCCCCATCGCAGCAGCCCCACGCCCCCAGAGAGGATCCCCGTGCAAGAGGCACCTGTACCTACAGGCAGGTGGGCCCAAGACTTCTCGCCATGTTCCCGGGACGCTGATTGGGACGGAGGCAGGCCGGCATGCCTGCCGATTCTCCCCCCGACGCAAAAGGTCCTGACGGCCTCAGCGCTCGGAAGCCGATTAGGGACGGAGGGTTAGCAACCGCCGAAGCCCAGGGCTTGTCAGCAAAGAACGCCCCGGCTGGCAGGTTAATCCCATTCCCCGTCTTAAGCTGCAGGGCCTCCGATGGCAAGCCACCCTTTCAGGCCCGGCTCCCAGCAAGTGAGGCAGGGGGGAAGGACCACCAACTGAAGCCGGCTCTACAGCTGGGCCGCCCTTCTTGCTCCACGATATTGTGATCGCATCAAGGCCTGCACCCCGACAGCGTCACCCGCCCATTCCTTAGCACAAGCCGGTGTGGTTTGTGGCCTTGGCTGGGATACTTATACCCTGCTTCTCTCCCCGGCAGGGACCAAAAGCGGCTTACAACGCCGTTCTCTCCTCTAACCCAGCCTTTCTCCACTTTTTTACCGTCGAGAAACCCCTGAAACATTCTTCAGGCTTTGAGAAACCCCAGAAGTGGTGCGATCGTGCAGAATATTGTTCTGAAGCAGAGCTGTGGACACGCCCACCTGGGGCTCCTCCCCTTCCCACCTCCTCCAGGCCCATCATTGGCCATTTGGGGAGGGGGCAGGTCTGCTCTAACCATTCTACACCACCGTAAGCGAGCTGCCTTGGAATCAGTGACCAGCTTAGCTAGATTCCCAGCAGCAGCGAATGCTTGTAACGTTTAAAGTATGCACAGATAACAGATCGCTTTAGGATTGTCCAGTGGGACCATTGCCCTCACTTCTTTAGCAACATTTCAAAACTAACTCCACGTTTTACTAATCAGTTGCCCTCCTGACCTTTCTCCAAGTCGCTCCGGGCACTACGCAACATTCCTCCCCTCGCTTTTCTCCCCGCAGCTACCTTGCGAGGTAGATGGAGGGAGAGATTATGACAGGCCCCACGTTTCCCCGGCCGGGCTCTCCGACTAGCATCCAGCCCCCACTGCACTCTGCTCTGCTCCAGCAGGGCTTCAGCAGGGAGAGGCACCTACCCGCTCTCCGGTTCCTCGATGGGGTCTGCGTACTCCGAGTGCACGGTCGAGTCGATGGCGCTGTCCGTCTCCACCTCGTCGTGCATCTCGTGGTGCACCAGGGTGCTGGTGTCCTCGTCCGTGAACGTCTCGCACTCGCTGTAGGTGCTCTCCGAGCCCATGTACGCGCTGTCCGTCACCTCGTTGGCCTGGAGGAAGAGCAAAGGCAGAAATAAAGATTGCAGGGTTGTTTGCGTTCCTTCTTTCGCTTGCGTCTCGAACTCCTCGGGCTCTGAAACACGATTTGGTTTGAACGACGCTGGCCATAGAATTGCCCTCCCCGCTAAGTCACATGAGCACGTGAGACTCCCCCTACGTTGAGGCAGACCACTGGTCCATGTAGTTCAGCATCCTCTTCCCGGATTGGCAGGGACTCTCCAGGGACGCCTCAGGAAGTGAAAAGGCTTTTCCCAATATGGCTACCGCAGGTGCTTGTCAACACTGGGGATTGAACCTGGGACCTTCTGCACACAGGACAGGTGTTCCACCACCTGAGCCGGCCACATTCCTCAGCAAGATTCCGGAGGGCAGCCATGCTGGTTTGAAGCAGCGGAACAAAATGTGAGTCCAAAGGCACCTTTAAGACCTTTGAATAAAACTTCGTTGGTCTTAAAGGTGCCTTTGGACTCACATTCCTCAGCAAATCTGGCTCGGCAAGGCCTCCCCTGATGGGCCGCTGCTCTCCAAGGTCTCAAAACGAGGAAGATCTCATTTCACATTTGCTATCTGGAGTCCCTGGAGAGGTCTAGGATTGGCCCTTGGCCCTTCTGCATGCAAAGTGGGTTTTCCAGTGATGATCCCGCAGCCCCTAGAATCACAGAGTTGGAAGGGACCTCCGGGGTCATCAACACCCTGCAGAATGCAGGAAACTCACAGCTCCCTGCCCACCCACAGGGACCCCAATTCCATGCCCCCCCAAACCAGAATCTCTGGCGAATCCAGAATAAATCTGCCTTCTGACTCCAAAGGGGCCATCAGCATGCAAGAAAAGGCCACAAGAGCCAAGCCCCGAGACAACCCCTTCTGCCCACCCCTGCCCCAAGTCACTCTACGCACAGGAAAGAGACCAAGTGCCGATCCACACCTCCCACTTTGCAACCCCAGGGCCTCCCCCCTGGTCTTCCGCACCCTGCTCTCTAGTTGGCAGTCCACTCTGGAAGGGCGGCAGTCACGTGCCAATAGCGAGTCTTCAGGCTGGCGGGGGGGGGGGCAGGAGAATGCTTGCCGGTTGCCCCGAGACACCTGAAGAATTCGTACGCGGGGAAGTCATGCCAGCACAAGGCTGTTCCCTCCTGCCGAAGGGCCCAGGAGTTAATTATTATTTCCAGAAAGCCAAGCAAGACTTGGCGCTTGACGCACAAGAGAGACACAGGCCCTGCCCTTGGGCTCACCAGCTAAAGACGGACACAAGGTGGCCAGGGGAAAGGGAGAGGGGGGAGGGAAAGGAGGCGTGAGAGAGATCGAGCGGAAAACACCAGCGGAAAGGAGCACGTTTTTTTTTTTTTTTTGCAATGCCCCATGGAAAGGAGGCAGCTGCCAGAAGGCAAAGAACTCTGCAGCAAGGGGCAAACAAGTCAAGCCAAGCAAGGGAAGGATCTAGCCGATGTCACCAAGCGGTGAGCACCACCTTAATGGGGGCTGCTTCTTTTTCCCAGATGGCCCAGCTTTGTTTGGTATCACTGAATTTTTTGGAAAGGGAAGCACAGGGGTGCAGACAGCCCTACTCCGCTGCTCTCCAGGAGGACCGCTCCCGTGGCCATGTTGCTAGAATCCACTTGGACCACGAAGGGCTCTGCAAGCTTGGAACAGGGGAACATGTGCTTTGGCTCCTCAAATGAGGAAGCCAAGCGCAGAGAGGAGGGAAGGGCTCGGATAGAGGGAAGAGCGGATTATGAAGGAGGAGCCAGAGAAACCAGAGGCGAGAATCAAGAGGGAGGCCGAAGGGAAAGCAGGGAAGAGAAGCCACACAGTACCGGCGAGGAGCAGAACTGATTGAGCCAAAGAAGTGACCGAGAGTCAGCTAAAACAGAAAGGCTGAGCAAGAAGGTAGGTGGTGGAGGGAGCGGAGAAGTCACAGCTAGCTGTTGGCAAGCCCACAGATGGTTTTCAAGGCCAGAAGTGTTTTGCTACTGCCTGTCTCTGTGTCATGACCTTGGTTTTCCTTAGTGGTGTCTCCTTGCCTAGCTTTCGAAACCAGGCCAGCCTGGGCCACTCCCGGCCGGGGCAAGCAGTAAAGTGGCAGAACTGTCAACGCAAGAGAGAAGCCAACAAGAGAGAAAAACCGGCATTGTGTTATCTGCATTAAGAAAAGCTGCCGGATTTGATGGCTTCTAGAACCGTAGACGTTGCTTCCAGAACGCTTCCGTTTCCATAAGCAGCATAAAAACAAAAAAATGATCCATGTTTTTTCCAGAATACACGTGCAGGAACGACCCATGGGAGAGAGGATCCCTGCTTTGTTCCACCCCAGAGGCTGAAAGCGCACGAAAGATTACTGAAGGGCACCCTTGGCCAGAAACCAGCACTCCTGACAAAACCAAACAGCGACTCTTATCACAAGTTCAAAGAAAAGACTATTTCAGGACAGTACAAGGAGACCTGCTTTGAAAAGAGGTGGGGTTGAGCGAGGCTGGGGCACGTACGGATTCCTTGGGGCTTAATTTTGATTAATTTCTCCACATATGCTCAAAGGGCAAGCCCAAAAAAAAGGCACAGAGGTGATGGGCAAAAATAAAGATGACATTCCATTCGTTTAAACTTCCCGCCACCCTCCCTAAAATGTCGACGTGGGTAGCTCTGCTTACCTGATTGTAATATGGACCGTCTAGGACAGGGGTAGTCAAACTGCGGACCTCCAGATGTCCATGGACTACAATTCCCAGGCTCCTGGGAATTGTAGTTCATGGACATCTGGAGGGCCGCAGTTTGACTACCCCTGGTCTAGGAAAAGGGTGTGTGTGTGTGGGGGGGGAGCCTATAGAACAGGGGCTCCCAACTGGGGATCCAGGTTCCACAAGATCCCCCCGGGGGTTCCTCAGCCTTTCCCAGCAGTTTGGACGGCCGCTGACGCCACTAGATGCCACTGGAGCTCACTCCCCCTGTTGTTCTACAGGCCTAATTTCCTTCTCCACAACAGAAATGGCAAATGATCGATCCATTTGATCGGCTGGCCCCTGCATCTTACTTCCGGACCCACTTCTTGGAAGGGGCCCTGGAGCCTGAGAAACGTTTCAGAGGTTCCCCCATGGTCAAAAGGTTGGAACAGGCTGCTCTACGAAGGGTCCTGGAGAGGGGCCACCTCAATTCAGCTCTTTGCGCTTCCTTCCAGACCAACGTCACGGGCCCCTGCAGCCGACGGCAAAGCCTGCAGAGGTGAGCCGCTCGGACCCACCCACAGCTACCTGCATCTGTTCAAGCCTACTTTTATCTCTATGTCCTGTATTTTCGGACGGCCGTGATTAAGCATGGTTTTGGGGGTTTTCCTGCCGCTGTTGTCCTTCCTGGAATTCGTCACGCTCTGTGATCCAGAACACGGTCACTCGCCAACAGGTATTGCAGCTCTTGTGTCGTTGGGCTGTTATGCCGTACGGTTTGCAAGAAGAAAAGAAGTGCCTGGGGGGTGGGGGGAACCCTGGGCACTGTCTCGCCCACAAAACACAGGCTAGGCCACCCACCTGTGGCCCGTTGCCAAAAAGCTGAAAACGGCAAGCAACTTTGAATGCATTCAAACGTGAGACACTCCGGCAGCACGCCGAGCTCCCCAGAGCCCCGATGAAACATTAAACCCCAAAGACGAGAACATCTCGGGAGACGGACTCCTGCTCCTAATCTTGAAGTCCATTTACCAAAAGGCAGAGCCTCCTCCCCCCCGAAACGCCACAGCCATTCATGCCCCCCCCACCAGCAAAACCGCCTACCTTGGCCCCAGCGCCACCTGCGGCATCTCGGACGAGGCTTGTCGCTGTTTAAAGCCCTTTGCGGAATTCCTCCACGAGGGAAGTTTGCTTTGGTACGGCCACCAGACCTGACCTCAGCACATTCCCACCCAGCCATCCTTCCCCAGATAAATTCTTTCTTTGACCTGACATGTGACACTGGACAATGAATGGGGCTTTTTTTTTGGGGGGGGGAGATCCAGGGGGACAGCCAAGTTTATTTCTCCCACACAGGAAGGGACGGCTTGCAAAGCATGCACACCGCCTTTCCCCGGCTCTGCTCTTCTCCATTGGACCTCGTGAGAGAATTCCGGGCCAGCTACGCTTGTATTCTCTTGGGAATGCTTCCGGAAGCTGTTTGAGGATCGTAGCCTCCAAAGCCACCCGGACAACGGCTCTTGGCTGGCCAAAGCCACTCAGGTGGTCCAGAGAAAGACCTTGAATTCAAGTGGGTCGCCGTGTCGGTCTGAAGCAGCACCCCCAAAATTTGAGCCCGGTAGCACCTTTAAGGCCAACCAAGATTTATTCGAGGCGAAATTCAGGGTGCCCCTCCCCGTGGAGCAAGCATTCAGCTAAGAAGATAAACGAAAATGCAAGAGTTTAAAAAAAATAATTAAATGTGGAACGTGCAGCAGCTGTCAAAAATGATTAAAAAGTCAACCTTCCTCCTTCCACCAATGCTCACGAGGTCGTTGAAGTCACCCGATGCCCCAAAGTTAAGAACCCTCTCTGCTAGTCCTAGACAGATGGCCTTCCCTTCCCCCCAGGATTTTGGGAATTGTCGTTTCAAGGGCACCTTTGCGAGGGAAACAAAGAGGGTCACATCCTGGTGATTTCCTATCAGTTCCTATTTTGTAGCATCTGAGCAACGTCATGCCGTGGCCTTCCTTTGGCCCTCGCCCCCGCGGGCGTTCCTGGGCTAGGTTACCACGAAAGGTCAGGACGACGGCGGACGTTGCCCAACTGGGAAGCCAAGCCGATCCCCACGCCAAAATCCTGAAATTTCTGAACGTACAAGCAGCAGCGTTGAAGCCGAACTACAGGCCCTGCAATCCAATGTTGTGTTTCACAAAGCGGGCCACCAGATAAGCTGAGGACCTCTCCTAAGCAAGGCACAGAGGCGAACAGCTCTCCCACTGTTGCCCCTGGTCACTGCGTCGGAACATGGAGGTTCCCTTTCACCCAAAACAGGCTGGTCCTCAAATCCAGGGGTAGTCAACCTGTGGTCCTCCAGCTGTTCATGGACTACAATTCCCATGAGCCCCTGCCAGCAAATGCTGGCAGGGGCTCATGGGAATTGTACTCCATGAACAGCTGGAGGACCACAGGTTGACTACCCCTGCTCTAATCCCCTTCTGAAACAAACTCTCCCCTTGTTCCCTGATCCGCTAAGTTTTATGTAAATTGCCCTGAGCCTCAGGGGAGGGCGGGGTATAAATATAATTAATTAAATCATAATCATTAAAGAAAACATTACAAGCCATAGTAAAGTGATTTATCCCGCTGAGCCAGCTGTCGGGAGAGCCAGCTGTCAAGACCTTTCCCTGCTTTACCTGCCACCAAAAAAAAAAACCCCAGAAAAAATCCACCTAGGAACTTTTTTTTTAAAAGTCCGTATTACTTCCGTAAACCGCAATCAGGTCTGTGTCACCTGCCGAGCTGAATTTTTCTGAAACGACCGCACAAAAGCCAATAGCGACGGCATTACTGAACCTGACAAAACCCACTGTGCAATGAAACACTCTCTACCTGCACTAGCTTTCTGTTAAACACCTGTGCCGAGCCCTGCTTGCCAAAGAAATGGTTTCACCCTCGGGCAGCTTCTTCCTGGAATAATTCTTTGCACGCCGAACTATTCTGGAGATGCAACTTTTAACCCAGAGGGGGCGAGCCCTTGTGGGACGAACCGCTTCCGGAAAATACCCCCCCCCCAAGTCATCCCCCTACCTCTACCGGCGCCACAGGCTGGGACCGGCCCCTGCCAACTCGGGCTGAACTTCCTGGAGGTGAGGCTCCCAACACCCTTCCGCGCTGGGATCGAGGATCCCGGATTCGATGCAAATCTGGATCGCGGCAACCAACCTGCCCGGCCTCGCCCGGAAGCGGGCTGTGGGGAGCCGGGAGGTGCACGGCGAAGCCCTGGCTGGGAAAGGGAAAAGTCCACCTCTGGAGACGCTCCGTTGAGAAGAGGAGAACGAGAGGAAAAAACACTCCCTTGCTTGCTGCCCAGGACGATGGGGCGGGGGAACGCGAAATCAGGAAGTGTACCGGCCTCGTAAAGCATAGGTCTCTTAACAGAGTTCCTTTTGTTCTTGAACTCCCCAGATAACATACGTGAGCTAATGCAGCCACCGCCCCCCTCCCAAAAATATTTCAGCGGGATGGCTCGACTTGGCTTCGCTCAATGCAAAGCTCTCTTTGGCTTTTGAAGGAGGAAGGAGACAGAGAGAGACAGAGAGACAGAGAGACAGAGAGAGACAGAGAGAGAGAGACAGAGAGAGAGAGAGAGAGAGAGAGAGACAGAGACAGAGAGAGAGAAAGAGAAAGAGAGAGAGAGAGAGAGAGAGAGGAGTACGGATCAAACCCCAACCTGGCTCAAGGGCTCCCCTACCCCGCCCTTTCCCGTAGAGCGTTGAAACCCGTGCAAAAATTAGGCAGGAGGGCTGAGGACTGACAAACAGACAGATCTCTTCGATTATGAAACGTAGGCGGAGAATTTACTGTTCGGCGATACGGAGGTGAGTTGCCGGCTTTAAAGGGAAGAGGCAAAGCCACATGTCGGCCGACTCACAAGCTGCCAACAACTCAGTGGAGCCTCCAGCCTCAGAGGCAGCCTACCTCTTAATGGTGGCTGCTGCAAGATGAACAGGAAGGGAGCGGCTAGCTTCACATCTAGCGCATTTTCATCCCACTCTTCAAAGAAACCAAGTTTCTAAAGCGGCCTTTCTCAACATTTTTACCGCTGAGAAACCCCTGAAACATTCTCCAGGCTTCAGGAAACACCAGCCAATGCTTGATTGTGCAGAATGTGGTTGGGAAGCTGAGCCCATCCCCATCCTACCCCCGCCAGGCCCATCCCTGGACATTTGGAAGGGGGGGGGGTGATCATATCTCTGGATAACTATTTAACAAATTATTAACTTTTGCCCATTTGGGTAACAAAGATGAGCCCACGGGTCAGGTCTGCTGCTACAAAAGGTGACAAGCCCAGGGTCACCCAGCTGGCTGCATGTGGAGGAGTGGGGAATCAAACCCAGCCCTCTGGATTTGAAGCGGTCGCATTTCACCACGACACCAAGGTGATTCTTGGTGATCGCTACCCAACTCCCAGTTACATCCAAAGCTGCCTCTTAGCAGCCAGTCCAAATGTAAGGAATGGGCAGGTTAATTGCCGCCTGACATTCCTCACGTCCTCTGAGCCCACAGGCTGTCTTCAAGTAATCATTTGCAGAAGCTGAAACTTCAGCGGCGACAGGCCATTCTGTGCTCCCTGCCCCCCGGCACGCACACACAACCCTCATTTGTCTTTGGCCTGAGCTGTACCAGATCTGAGCACAGGTGCAGTTTGACGCGAATAGTCCTCCGTTCCAAAAACACCAACCCTGCATGTCGAATACCGAGCACGTTGGCCAGGAGGCTTAGTTAGGCAAACCAGCAGAGAAGAGAGTTCTATGCGCAGGGTTTGGGGGTGGCGCGGAAGAGCGTATTGCGGTGTTTACTCCAATGCAAGGCTAAGATTTCCCCCCCACAGGTATGCAATCCAAAATTTAAAAAAAATTAAAACCTGGGTCATCTTGCATTCACACAGTTAGGTTCAATCTATTATTTCTTTTTGGAGTATAAGATTTCATAGAGGGTACCCTTATATCGTGGTGGCCGAACTGTGACTCTCTGGTTGTCCATGGACAACAATACCAGCAGGGCCTCATGGTAATTGTGGTCCATGGACATCTGGAGAGCCACAGTTTGGCCTCCCTGCTGGCAGGGGCTCCTGGGAATTGTAGTCCATGGACATCTGGAGAGCCACAGTTTGGCCTCCGTGCTGGCAGGGGCTCCTGGGAATTGTAGTCCATGGACATCTGGAGAGCCACAGTTTGGCCTCCCTGCTGGCAGGGGCTCCTGGGAATTGTAGTCCATGGACATCTGGAGAGCCACAGTTTGGCCTCCCTGCTGGCAGGGGCTCCTGGGAATTGTAGTCCATGGACATCTCGAGAGCCACAGTTTGGCCTCCCTGCTGGCAGGGGCTCCTGGGAATTGTAGTCCATGGACATCTGGAGAGCCACAGTTTGGCCTCCCTGCAAGCCAAGTTTGTACTGGCAGAAGACAACGGTGCCAAGACTTTTAGCTGCTGCCCCAGCAGTCGAGCCTGGTTCACTCCTCTGCCCATGGCTCTCTGGCAAACAGGTTTTGTTTCTTTTCTAAGGAAGGATACTCACCTGTTCTGCATGTCGTCGTGTTGACAGGCCACCTGGATGCCGATCGCAAAAGCCCTCTCTGGACAGGTAGACGGACAACCTTTGAACGCTGCCCTACCCTCTTCTGATCCTCTTTAAATGCCTCTGGGCTATTCCAGCTATTTGCTGCCTAACTTTTTTAAAAGGTTAAGCTTTCTTAGCTGACCCCCAGTTAAATATATACACGTGATTATGCCCATATTGCCAAACCTCGCCAAGGACATCCAAATGTACCGAATCACAGTTCAACCCTCCATGACCAACTGTGCGGGAAAAGTGGGGTGCAATTTTTTTTTATTCTTGCAAAAACGGATGGGCCACCAGATATTCTGCCCCTGAACGTGGAAGCTTCACTTAGCGACTGTGGCTAACAGCAGTTGATAAAGCGAGCCTTTTTGAGCCTTCTTGAACTCCGTCTGAATAGTTCCAGGGAACAGAATCACGCAAAATGCCTGAATTTGGACCAGCCGCCAATTGCCTTTCAATCTCCAGCTCTCCACAAAATCATGACGCTACAAATCGGACGAGCCAGAAGAACGCACGGGAAGCTACCTTATCCTGAATCGGACCACTGGCCCATCAAGGTCAGTACTGGCTCCTCTGACTGGAAGCAGCACCCCGGAGTTTCAGGAAATAATCGCTCGCATCACCAAATCCCAGTCCTTGGAGAGGCCGGGGATTGAACCCGGGTGCTGAATGCCAGACAGGGGTCCTGCCGCTGAGCAATGGACCTCAATTTCAGCGCTACCTACTCAGGCTGGCAGCTGCTCTCTAAGATCTCAGCTTGAGGTCTTCCACATCACCCCCTGCACGGTCCTTTCAACTGGAGCTGCTGGGGATTGAACCTGGGACCTTGGGCATGCTGAGCCGAAGCTCTACTGCCGAGCCACAGCCCTGGTGATTAAGATCTGCCAGTAAGTCATGGCTGCTTCCGAAACGCTGCTCTCACAGCATTTCGCTTCCCCTCCGGGCCACACTGCATTCTTCCTTTGCGTGAACCGCATATTACACGGCATCGAAGGCAACAAAAAAAAAGAAATCAGGGACTCCAGCAAAGGATATGCCCCCGCGGAGGGGAAAGGCTCACAACCCATGCAAACATGCACCCGAGAAAGATATAATAATATTAAAGGGACAGAAGAGGGCGTATTTGCATCTCCCTACCTCAAAGGCGACAAAGTCATCGAAGTCGTCCTGACAGGCAGACGGAGACTCCTCCTCCTCCTCCGGCATATAACCCATGGCACACAGCTGGCCGTCGGGATCCGCTGCAAAAAAGGAGGAAGAGGAGAAGAGCAGAGCAGCGTTACAGGAGAGGAAGGCCTTCCGGATCATTGGTGCCTTGGAGCTCTTTGCCTCTGGTCACCCCTCAGGCCAGGTAACGGAGAGCAAGTCTTTGAGAAGCGTCAGGGGGGAGGGAGAGAAAAAAGAGAGTCCTGCCGGCTACAGGCAGGTTTCTCACGGACGCTCTCCCTTGAATGGAGCCGCAGCTCTGCCTGGCCTCCTTCCAGCAAGCCTCTGCCGGGGACGGGTAACCCTGCCGCATCCCTGCGTCAGACGGGAGCAGCAGAGGCGCTCCTGGTGCACAGGGAAGCCACCTGGCTCTGAGGGGCTTACGGACGACAGCAATTCTCAGGAAGACCTGAAGCTGAGATACCCTAAGAGATGCATCCCGATGTCACACGCCACGCGTGCCAGGCATAAGGACGATCTGCTTGCTGTACTTGCGGGCAACAAGCACCAAGCACAAATGAAAGGCAGCCTGGCTCTGGTACAGCCTTCGGAGCGTGATTCACTGCAATGGCCAAGCGCAGGGAGCTGGGCAGGGGGTCTAAACTGAGCTGGAAGCATCTGAGCTCCGGACGTCTTGGAGAAATGCGGTCCAGAAGGAAGACGGCCGGGCCGCTTTCCGGAACTAGCATTTCTGCAATCCTGCTCCTCCAGGAAAACCTCGCTGTCATGGTTTAAGGGGAACGTTACACTTGGCTTTCAGTGTTGCTAGCTACCTGACACCTCCCGTGTCCAGGGCAGCTCTGGAAAGTTGGCTTAGGGCTCAGTTGGGTCGATCTAACTCCTTCCTCAATTCCCCCCCTCCCACCTCCGCTCTCTTGGTTTCCTTTCACCTGTATTTACAACCGGCCATCACATATGCCCATTCCCACCCCCTGGGAACTTGGTCTTATGCATCAGCTTCCTTGGCTCACAGAGAGGTGACAAAACAGCCAGCTGCTGACTATCCCCCATCCGGGGAAGGAGACTGGATGTGTCAAGAGTTCACGCCTAAAAGATCAAAGGCCTCCCCTATGTGAACCACTGTTCCCGCCTAAACCCCCAGACCTATATAAGACTGGGGAGAATTGTAAATCCATGTCTCTGTCGATAGCTACTGCTCCTGTCTCTGTGTGTTCTGCTTTGCTTTGTGGATATTCTCAATAAAGACGCCCTTTCCTTTTACAATCTGTGGAATTGTGTTGGAATTTTGTCTGAGAGGAGGTCTCTTCCCCGCACTGGAATCCTCAAGTTGTGACACTACTGCCACACGCACACAACAGCCAACAACAGAGTCACCACTGAAAACACAATTTTTTGGGGGGAGGGGGGATCATTCGGATTTTTGCAAGGCAATTCCATTTCAAAGAATTTCCTAAACTCCCCGTTAAAATCATTTAAGGGCTGCCCACTGCCCCCGGTATTCTATTCATAGTAATTTGGGTTTCCGTGCCATAGAGTAGCAGGGGGTCACTCTGGAAAAACCAATTTTGCTCTTTTTGGCCACATCGCTTTCCCCTGGAGAGGGAAACCCCCATTCCATCAGGGTTGGCACGTGCCAGCCTGACACATGGGCCTCGTCCAACCTGGGCGTGGGGCTGCCAGCAGCCCTAAGCGACACTGACAAGAGAAGCTCAGATTCAGTCGTGCAGCGCCGCAAGGTCTCCTGCAAGAATGGCGTGGGGGATGTTCGTCCAAGGACCCGAGCGTGCATTAAAGCAGCTGATCTTGTGGATCACCCCTAAGCCCCTTTCCCGTGGATTCTTCAGGCTGATCGGATACCCCGATGGAGAACAGCACTGGAAGCTGCGAGGGGGTGGACCAAGGCAGAGGGACACACGGGAAACTGCCAGAACGCCCACCCGAGGCAGGCATGGAGAAAAGGAGACAGCGTGACACCACCTTACAAAGCTAACGAGGCGTCGTCCGGTTTTGTCGACAGAGAATGCCAACAATGGCTCATACCGAGGAACGGAGGAGAATTTTCCCGAGAAAAAGGCGAGTCACCTTGGCAGCATGGGCTAGCCACAGCTCTCAAAAAGCTAGCTGGATTCTCTGCCAACGGCTCCCAGATGTAATTCGAGTGGATGCTTTTTTTTTCTTTTGCGACTCCGAGCAGCCCGACGCGGTTGGCCCGCTCTCCCAAATTAGGACTTGGCGCTCTATTGTCCGCCGCTCTTACGTCGACTGGATTTATAATCCGTCAGACAAAACGGGCGGTTGCCGAATTGGGCTTTTGTGTGAGCGTGCCGCACCCGGGAAGAGAGGCGCTTGAACAAAGAAGAAAAGCCCGTTATGCAAATTAAACTATTCAGCAGATGTCAACGGCCACCGAATCCGACTTGTAAGCATGGGGAGGCAAGGTTACGGCTGGGTCTCAGCCAAGATCCATTAGCTGCTCCTGCCAGTACAAACTGTCCCCGTGGACAAAGAACTGTATGTTGTCCTGGGTAACTGGGTCTCACAGTGTTTAGACCGAAACATCTTCATGTTTAGACTGATGCGTCCTCATTGTTGCTTACTGCTGTGGATGACAATTTCATAGGGAAGCAGGCGTTAATGTGCATTAGAATGGCCAGATTAGAACCTGTACTAAGATAAGATGTCCGATGTCCCTATCCGGCCCTGGAGGGTCCATTATTCTGAATTCGAGAATTAATGCAATTAACTTGTGGAGTTTGTTCACAAGTTTAGAACAATGGACCCCTCCCCAATAGGAACACAAGATTCATACTTCTCTACAAATGCTAATTTTCTGCCCTGCAAGCCATGTTAACGCCGTGTTAACACGAGCCGTGCCTTGCAGTGATAAACTGGTTTAACTAAATGAACCTGTACACTTCCTTACTCGCAGCCTTGCTACTCGGTAATGCTGGCAGAAGGGTCTCTAAGCACTGGGGTAGATTTCCAAGCCCCAAAGAAGAAGCTTGGAAATTTATATTCTGCCCCATTCAGGGTAGATTCTGTAATTTCTGTAATCGGAGCCCTACTACACTGCTTGTTATGTGTTTAATACTATTGATTGCATTGACCTATGCTGTGTGTAATCCACCTCGAGAAAGGCAGACTAGCCAGAAAATAAATCATTAACCTGCCTTGAGCCTCAGCAGGAAAGATGCACTGGAAGGAACGTGAATCATCCACGAATGACAGCTTCAGCCCTATAGGCCGGCCGGACCTCCACCTATTGCTCTGAGGGGCCTTTTTAGCTTCATCCAGGTGTACATTCCCCCCACCCCCAACTAATTGAAAATGTCCCCTGCGATTGAAAGAGATTAATACGCACACCGTTTTATAAACTGCGGAACAAAAAGAGGAAACAGCCTCAAAACATCAACGCGAGTGGGGAAAATCTGTCTCGGGCTGCTTCTGCATGGAAGGGTGTTTTCCATATAGGTCCAGGTATGGGAGGAGGAGGAGGTGTTCTCCTGACACCCTGGCTGTTGGTAGAGCAAAGAGAAAAGCCAGGCTCAGGGCAGCCGGCCCCAATTCTGCGCCCGATTCCTTTATTCCCTCGGTGTGGCTCTCCCCCCCCCCTCCCAGCACATGGGCCTATTGTGGACCCCAGAGGTTGCTATGGAGACCGGGCCTGCCACGGCCTGGGACACAATAGGGGCCCTCAAGCGATCCAAATTCCTGTCCAAATCAGCATTGTTCTTTGAAACCGGCACAGGCGCAGAGAGAGAACCCTTGGCTTCCCCATTAGGGATGGCAAACCTGGCATCTCCTCCTTGCTAGCGGCACGGGGTTCCTGACACACTCGGAAGAGACACCCTCTCATACCTAAAATAGCTGGGTCAATATAGCCTTTGCATCTCTCCATGGCTTATGCATGTTACTCCCTGCTTCCAGAGAGAATAAGAAGAGTTGGTACTTATATATCACTTTTTCTCTTTCCGAAGGAGTCTCAAAGCGGCTTACAATCCCCTTCCCTTTCCTCTCTCCGCAACAGGCACCCTGTGGGGTGGGTGAGGCTGAGAGAGCCCTGATATTACTGCCCGGTCAGGACAGCTTTCTCAGTGCTGTGGCAAGCCCAACGTCACCCAGCTGGCTGCATGTGGCGGAGCGGGGAATCAAACCTGGCTCGCCAGATTAGAAGTCCGCACTCCTAACCACTACTCCAAGCTGGGGTCCCGAACAGTCAAATCATTTCTGTTCACCCTGAGAGCCAGTGTTCAGGCCCCACCCCCAAGGATGACAGGTAGGAATCTCTGAGCTTAGGTACCACACCTCGTTATCCTGCTTATGGGGAGAAATTTGATCACAAAATTAGGTCGCAGAAGTTGATCCCCGAAAAAAGCCACGAGAGGTTTCCTGGTTCTGCACTGCCGTATCTCTATACCACGCGTCTTATCAGAGGTACCAGATTTTATTTGGGTTTTGTTCCAGGGGCTCGCCTCTGAAAGCCAGGCCCACAGGAGGGCGAAGAGGCAGCAGAAGAGGCGGGCAGGTAGGATTTAAGGAGGCAGAGGGGGCCGAGAGCTGAGATCCAAAGGAGAGAGACCCCCAGCAAAGGGGGGGGGGGATCACACGCCATGGGCCAGAGCTTGCAAAAGCAATGCACTGGTCAACCCTTTCGCCCTCCGCTTCACATACAGCCGGCCTGGAACAATAGTGGCTTTCAGGAGTGCCAAGTCAGCCGTGGGAGTGCGTTATTGGCCATGGTGCCTCAAAGAACAAATTCCCAGTGGCTCCAACAGAACGGTTTGTGGGGCTGAGCACAGGGGCGAGCTTTCATTCCCACGGGGCAGTGGGGACAGGGCCAGACAGGCAGAAAGAGGTCTGTCACTGCCACGGCAACAGCACCGCTGACCTTCGTGTTGAGCCATGCTATGCGTCTGTCGGACACGAGACAGTCTGAAAAATAAAGAGTCCGGATCTGGGGAGGTGAAATGCAGATAAAGCTTAAGCAGGCAAACAGCCACAAGCACTAGAAAAGAGCCAGAGTCCAGCAGCACCGTAAAGGCTAACAAAACTGGCGGGAGGATTTGAACTTCCCTGAGTCACTGCTCACTTCTTTGGACAAGGGCTGTACTTTGTCTTCCGGGTTCCATACACGGTCTCTATACACGGGCCTTCTCACATCCCAGGGCCAAAATGGACAAGGGTAACCCATGGATGGATGGATGATGGGATGGGAGGGTGGGTAGGTGGAAGGAAGGAAGGAAGGAAGGAAGGAAGGAAGGAAGGAAGGAAGGAAGGAAGGAAGGAAGGAAGGAAGGAAGGAAGGAAGGAAGGAAGGAAGGAAGGAAGGAAGGAAGACTACATGCATACTGATGTGTAGCCCTAACCGATGTGTAGCCCTAATTAAAAACTTGTAGAGGTTTCTGCCCAGTGTATGCAGATTAGCCCCTCCCCCTCCCAAATCTTCCAAACCTACAAGAGGAAAAAGAAATCTTGATGCAGCCGCAGCCTCACAGCTACGCATCTGACTAGCTGTTCCGTTGCCCCCATTTCAGCCCGGCAGCCATTAAAGCAAACCGGCATTCTTGTGACGAACTTCTTCTAACTAGGTCAACGTGTCGGATCGTCCGCCAGGCAGCTTTGGGGCTTGCAGATAACGGCTCAGCTCAGACGGGAGAGGCAGCAGCGAGCAAGATGGCTGGAGGAAAGAAAAAGCCCACCGGGATATCAGCAGAACTGGAAATCGTGACGCAGCATCATGTGTGAACATTAACCTAATGTTTAGCAGAGGAACACATTCCCATATCGGTCTGATGACGAACAGCAGTAAGGCGGAATACTTCCAAACGGGAGGGGGGGATACTTAAAAAAGGAGCACCTAGCACCTGTCTGCACATCTGAGCTGCTTTGAAGGGACTTCAAGGCAACCAGAATAGCATCTGAGCTCTCGGGAGATGCTGGGTGGCATTTGGGGTTGCCTGGGCAACCCACTGAATCACCAAGGCCTTCTGCTCCTTGAAGCAGAGATCGTGCCAGCCAGTCCCCATCCTCACCCAAGGGCTGGGCAAAAGGAGTAATGCGCATGGGAGTAAATATTCATTTAGAATAGCAGGACTTACTTGAGAGGTTACCTGCCCGGGCTAACATCTCCTGGTTTCGAAACTTTTTTGAACCCCTGCTTTCTACTCCCCGTGGATTCTCGCAGAGAGCAGAAAGCAGGGGCTGCCAGAGGTCAAACCTCCCATCCTGAGAAGGAATGAGGCAAGGAGCTTAGAAACAGAGGAGGGAAGAAGAGGACCGGAACGAAAATGAAAAGAAAAGTAAGTCCCGGATCAGAGAGAAGGTGGAGAGAAGGTGGAGAGAAGATGATGGCTTGAAATTCCTGACCGAGATCTCCCCAGACCTGGTCAGATCCTCTAATGATACCTGTTCTACTTTATTCACACAGAGTGAAGGAGATGGAGACAACAGCGAACCAACCTCCGTTTCTGATCGCCGAGATTCCGCGATAGAAGTCTTCAAAGCTGATCACTCCGAGGCCGGCGGGGTCCAAAAACTTGGTCAAGTCTTCCACCTGCAGTCACAGAGACAGCAAAACAGCGTTACATCGCCGGAGCCCAGATTCTTTTGATTCGGCATCCGACTTTGAGACATGGTACGGAGGCCGCTAGGGACAAAAACAGACGGATCCTGACTTTTTTCACTCGTTTCCACCTTGTGGCTGCGGCCCAGACTCGCCATTAGCTTTTTCGGGACTCGAAGGCTTGGGTTTCCAGAGGAAGCCATAGAGCGGCCACTTAACAAAAGGCTCGCATCCAAGGTCCACGGGAGAAGGAGCACTTAATTAAACAAGAGAAAGCATTGCTTTTTTAAATAAATTGGCAAGAAGAATCCAGGTTGGCTCAGCCTTGTGACTAAAGCTGCAATGGAATGCGCATACTCACTTAGAATAGCAGGACTTACTTGAGAGTATACCTGCATCTCAAGGGCTAACATCTCCTGGTTTCAAAACTTTTTTGAACCCCTGCTTTCTACTCCCTGTGGATTCTCGCAGAGAGCAGAAAGCAGGGGCTGCCAAACCGCTGAGCCATGGGATCACCACCCAGCGGTTTGGCTTCAACGGCTCTGAACATCAACGTCGTACAAATCCAACTGTACTTCTTTGGGGCAAGATTGTTTCCCCCACCTTGCCAGAAACAAATCACATGGGAAAGTTTAGCCAATAGTCGCAGGAGACCACTCTGGGCCTATCCCGTTTGTAAAAGAAAGTATGTTACAGCTACGAGTGGAAGACAGGAAGCCCCAACCTTGCTCCGTAAACCCTTCAGGATGACAAATGTTCCAACGTAGCCTTGTAGGAATCCTGGGTCACTTGCCCAGTCGGCACAGGGAAAGCGGGGAAATTCAAACAGGGCCAAGATTTACAATCACAACATTCCAAGGTGCAAACCTGGCAAGAGAGGTATGCCAAAGCCTCTGTCAGGTACCCAAAACCTTTTCCGTGAGCCTAATTTTAGCAGTAGCTGTTTTGAAGTTGCCGCTTCCTTTACGGGGTATTCACACCAGGCAGCATGCTAACCATCTGGGCTGCTGAAGCAGCAATTTTAAGGCCTGGGGGAGTTGAACCGACAAAGGCGCCCCTCTCCACCCCTTGTGGCAATTTTTGCTGTCAAGAAAACGCAACTTGGGGAGGAAAGAAAGCCCCAGAAAAACAGGAAGTTGCTCAGGGGTGCGTGTGTGGGTGTCCAGAAAAACGACAAACAAACGGGCACCATTATGTGAAATTAAAATTATAAGCATTAAGAACGCCACCGTCAGCCACACCGGATGTTACTGAAGGTTCATTTAACCTGCTGGCTCAGCAGATCTGAGCATCTGAGCCGATGCAGGGCGAATTGCCTCTCCCACATGTTGCTGACACCCTTCCTGCGACAGTTCACACGGGCGCTTTCATGGACACGAAATAACACACTTTCGATCCTTCAATGCATGTGGCGACTGGATTTGACTGTGCGGAACGGCAAGATATCCTTGAGGACCAAGGCTGAAGTGGATTGAAACGGTGTTAAAGAGCATGCGCGAAAGAAAACGGGGTCTCCCCCTCCCTGATTTTATCTTCAAGACAACCCTGTGAGGTAGGAATGGCTGAGAGTAGGGTTGCCAGCTTCCCCAGGCAGTGGTGATCTTGGGTTACTTGTCCCTCCTCCCCAATCCAGCTTGGATTTGGGGATGGATCCAGGGGAGTACAGAAACCCTGTTGGGATATAATGCCACAGAACATGGGTCTCCAGACGTCCATGGGCTACAATTCCCATGAGCCCCTGCCAGCAGGGGCTCATGGGAATTGTAGACCATGGACACTTGGAGGGCCACCGTTTGGCCACCCTGCCACAGGAGATGAGCTGTCATTCTGGGGGACTCTCAAGTCCCACACAGAGGTGGGCCCAAATTCCTCCAGCAAACTCACTATAGCGGACGGGAGGGTGGGGGGGATCTGAACTTGGACTAGCCTCAAAATCCTAGTCGGATATCCTAGCTGCCACTCCAAATTAGCCCTTGCTCATAGGATGCTAGATTTGAGTCCAGCAGCATCTTAAAGACCAACAAGATTTTCAGAGCATGCCCTTTTTAACAACTCTTCCAAGATGGCTTCCAGGCCGGCAAAAGCACCGGCATCGAAAGTGTTGTTTTCTTCCCGCCCCCGAACTATCAATTAATCAGAAGCAACTTTTTATCCTGGGGAGGGCTTCTCTTGGTCAGCAATGGAACCCACCCAAATGCCGCGACTAATTGAGAAACTATTTGGGTCAAGAAGCGGCCAGCAATTTGATGCACCGCTTGCTAAAAATAATCCGGCGGAAAACTCTAAAAAGAAAGCATCGAGGCAGCTTTCACCCGTAAAAGGTGGCCCACCACTGAACTAATGAGGCGGAAAACTAGAACGGGGAATGCTTCCGTCCTACATATTGTTCCTTCGTGAGCCGCCCAGTCTCGGCCTCCTACGTGAATCAGGCTGCAGCCATCCTGCTCCAGAGAGACGTTGTCGTACGTTTGCACATTCAAGGGCCAGAGGAAGAGGGCCATTCCCCCCAAAAGCAAAAGGCAGCATTCAGGAACTTTTATGCATCTGGAGAGGCAGGACGGACTCAATGCTCCTCGCAATGCTCCTTATGTGGCGTATTTCTAGCATTGAGCAGGCACCAAACAACGTCTAACCTTTACAACAGTGCAGCAGTGTAGGCCAGTGGACTTATATACTGCAGATGGTGGGCTGCCCAAAGGACAGGTGTGTGTAGAGGGGACCCACATGCCGCGTCACCTCGGTATGACAACAAATCTGTTCACGGTAATTTGTTCTTTTTAAAACGAGATTCCACTGATAAAACGCACTTAGGCGCTCAAGTCAATAAACAAACAGAAGCAAGCCACCTGGCCCCTCTTCGCCTCTTGCAGGTACGTAAACATCTCCCATATGGCAGCACCCGGCGTAATCAGATATTGTTCTGCTTTAAACCAGTTTTCCCTTCGGAGGGGGGAAATGTCTGCGGCATAAAAGCTCCTGGCCCGTAAGCGTCAAGCGGAAGACAGGAAGCAGCAAGGACAGACAGGAAGCAGACATGAACCAGCCCTTTCAAATATCCCTTGGCTCCTTTTTACAAATTAATCCAGGTTTGTTTTTTAAAACTAACGGAGGCTATTCTGCCACAAAGATCTTCTTTCTCTGTAAACTAACAACCCTCCACGTGGGGCCCACAATGTGCTTCCTTCTTCCCCGAACCAGACCCAACCCCCTTCATTCAAAAGGGAAATGCTCTCTGCCCATGCCCTTTGTCAGAATTCAGTCTCAAAAGGTTTGGGGACCGCTGTCTTAGACTGACACGCTCATTGCTGCATGGCTACAGCATTTCTTAGTTTTGTGCAAGATGAGAGTTTGGTGCCCCAGCTAAACACTCCCATCACAAAATCCCGTAGCTGAAAGCCAGCATGGTAGTGTTTAAAGAGCAGCAAATGTTAGTCTGGAGGACCAGGTCTGACTCCCCCACTCTGCCACATGCAGCCAGCTGGGTGACCTTGGGCCAGACTCAGGTCTCTTAGAGCTGTTCTTACAGAGCAGTTCTCTCAGAGCTTTCTCAGCCCCACCTAGCTCACAGGGGATTTGTAGTGGGGAGAGGAAAGGGAAGGCATTAGTAAGCTGATTTGGGACTCCTTCGGGCAGTCTGCCGTCTTACGGGCCTCCCTCCACCTCCTCCTTCTTGGCTGCCCCGAATTTGACATCACCTCCAGTCTGGGGTAGCAGGTGTGGGATGGGCGTGAGTATTTTTCTCGGTGATCCTATGGGTCAACTGTGCTTTATTGTAACTTTATTGTGGCAATAACAGATGCTTTTATTGCATGCTCTAGTTTTGTGAACTGCCCCCAAGCCCATATGGAAATCAAATATTATCGTTTAAAAGTGGGGTACAAATCACCAGCTCTCTTGTCCATGATACAACTGCTGGGCAAGAAATCCAGTGTACGACCCGTACTGACCCCCAGGAAGCCGAGGTTTTTATTAACTGGGGAGGAGTTGCAAAACAGGTAAAGGTGGGAAAGAGCCCTTGTTTCTTGGATCATTAAGCACCGGAGAACTCAGGCCACTTAAAAAACAGAAGGAACACACTGTGTTGATTTCCTAAAGGAAATTGCCCGCCCGGATAGAATCCGGCTTCACCATTCCTATTTCCCTCGCTCCCCCGGGGGCGAGCGCAAAATTAACTTCTGCCTCTCCTTCGATCCAGAAAGCTTTCTCTCCTATTGATGAGCCCGGAAACCCTGGAGGGGGGGGGGTGTCTTTTCTCCCAGCAGAAAAATAAAACCTAATTAAACACAAAGGGGGGAAAGAGCAAACCGGGCATGCCTGCTAAGCCACCATTTAAATGATGTTCTGAACCAAGCTTCCCGATTCCTCTGCTAGGGACAACCTACAGGGGAGGGCGGGAAAACGGGACGATGAAAGGTCCTTACGGGGCCCTGGGAGGGGACTCCAAGAAACTGGACCGTACACGTCTTTCATGGAGGGGCTTCTGTTCGAGGTAGCGTGGCCACAGCGCCTCTGTAGACTTTATAGCAGGGGTATTCAACCTGCGGTCCTCCAGATGTCCATGGACTACAATTCCCATGAGCAAATGCTGGCAGGGGCTCATGGGGAGTGTAGTCCATGGATATCTGGAGGACCACAGGTTGACTACTCCTGCTTTACAGGACACCAAAAAGGGCGGACCCTAATTCCTGAATGCCCCACCCATGGCCTGTTCCCTTTGTTCACCGCCCAGGCTGTCAAAGGACTAATCCGATTTCCCCTCCACGGGTTTCGCATGAAACTGTCTTCGACCCTACCTCTATTTATTTGTTTTTCGCGTGGCGTGTGGGTCATGGGAGGGGAGAAGGGCCGCTGCAAGTCTAGAAAGGAAAATAGAAAGGGGGGAGGGACACTACTGGAACTTGGGAGGGAAAGACTCCTTAATTTTATTTATTATTATTATATTATTAATTTATTTAATGAATGTCTGTATCGCCCAGACGAAAATTCTAATCGTTCAAATGTTTAAAACTGATGATTCTTGTGAAACCCCAATGCATTTTGTGTCAAATTTCTAAGGGGGGGGGGTTCACTTCCGATTCTCAGCAGAAGGTTATTTTCTCTTCTGTACGTCGGGGCTTCACAAATATTGTCTGATTTATTTATATAATTGCATTTCTATCCCGCCACTCCCACACAGTGGCTTGTGGCAGGGGACAGTAGTCCTCATCAAACCCCAACCATCATAAAGATTCCTTCCCTAAAAGCACAAATTGGCTTTTTGCTTCCCTATATTCTTCGTTCCCATTTCACTGTGTCCAAGGAATGGGGCGTGTACTCAAAAGCTTACCTCTAGAATAAAATGCTGTCGGATTCAAAGGGGCCACCGGGCTCTATCCTTGTTACGCTATTGAAGGGTGATGAATTTATTTATTTATTTATTTATTATTTATTTATTAATCATACTTCTATACCGCCCTCCCCGGAGGCTCAGGGCGGTTTACATTATAACAGAAAACAATACATAAAACAGTCTGTAGAACATGTATAACTGATAACTAATAATTGTAACCAAATAACAACACAGTATAACAGTAATTTATATACCACTTTCATCACTTTCAGTGGCAACGAATTTATATGCCACTTTCATCACTTCCAGCAGCGATGAACTTATATGCCACTTTGCCCGTATCAAGTTGCTTTAACCAGACAACATGGCTTTCAACCCATCACTTGCAGCACCGTCAGTGTCTCTTGTCAAACAGCAGCAAGCTTGGGACACATATCCCAAATTCCTGAGCCCAAAGCTTGAGAATGGTATGTCAGGAAGCTAATCATCTGCCCCTAGGTGAATGTTTTCAAATATTATGCTTGTCTGGAAACTCTCTGGCACAAAGTAATCTGGTAGGATCTGCAATTAAAGACAAAAGGGGGCCAGCTCAGAGGAAGGGGGACAGCTCAGAGGCTGGCGGCATGTGAAAGCATGAGAGAGGGGGGTCAAATACCAGGATACAGACACCGTCACTCTTAAACCTGGGGGCTTCACTGCATGGCTTTGGCAGGCAACACAACAATATGGTTTCCATCCTAGCCGAAGACTGTCAAGCAGGAAGGAAAAGGGGGGCACCGTGAGCCGGAGCCTGCAATCTGTGGCACCCCAATCAACTTGCCAAAGCAGCAGAAGAAAAGAGCTGGGTTTGGTTATCCTTCGGCATGGGTAAGGGTTGGGCCTGTGTATCTTGGTGAACCCACAGTATGCCTTCCACATAGTGGGCCACTAATTCCATATGCAAGAAGAAGACTCTAGTTATCGGCGTTGTTCTGAATGGAGCTCTTAAGTCTCGAGCTCTGGCTTTTGGACAAAACTCTATGGTAGAATTGGCTTCAAGCCATAGAGTTTTGCCCAAAAACAAGAGCGTCGCCTCCCTCTCCGACGACTCCAGCATGCCAACATCACTTCTGGGGGACATCAGCACGTCACAATGTTCTTCCAGGTTTGGAAAAGCGGCAAGTTCGGAAAGCGGGGGACCCCCACCCAGAACAGTGGCCCTCGCAACCTGGAACCAGGTGAGTGTCTCTCCTGGGAGATCAAAGCCCATCAAAAAGACTGACGATTTCTGGGTTTAGGGAAAAGATGTGAAATGGAAATGCCTTCAGCTAAGAGGAACTGATCCTTTCCCAACCTTCAAAAGAAAGAAAAAAGGGCCTTGGCGAACAAAGGCGTCCTGTCAGATCACTAAGGCGGCTGTGCAAGAGGAAATGGATCCCGTCTCCGAGCTAGGATTGGATTTCGGCCCCACAATGGCTCCCCGCCTCAGAAATGTTGAGACCTGGGACAAGCTCGATACCATCTCAGAGCCTCCCTTCACAGCCTCGACTGTAGCTCCGGTTACAGGGCGACGCACGGGGTATTGCCTTACTCCCTCCGAGTTTCCTTGGCAGAAACCACCCAAATTATTCCACTGGAGCCAGGAGGAGGAAAGGCGGTGGGGATGGGGGGGGGCAGATCAGCCCTCAAAGGATTTATTGAACACGGGGTCTTAAAAAATGACACGGGCAGAGGGGAAATGGTAATCCTACCGAGTCAAAGAAAACATTCGCGGTGCCTCAGCCGCAAAGCCTCGAGCCCCGAAACCTGGAGCGCCGCATGGGTGTGCCCCGAGTCAGAAAAACCTATTCAGCTTCCTCAACTTGGAAAGGAGTTCAGACTGGAAATTCCCGCACTTCCTTTTCGGAGCGGCCTTCGACCAAGAGAGAAAGGGCAGTATAAGCAATCCCACAGCTATTTGGGTGGTGCTGTGTAGCGGCAGCATCTATGAGCGGGCTCCGTTGTGTTTGGAGGGACGCCAGAATCCAGCTTTCCTGAGCACACCGGGGCTGGGCGTCACTCGGGAGGGCAGGGAAACATCTGAGACAGAAGACCAAACAAAGAGAGCGCTCGGGACGTTCGTGGCCCCAGGAGTTGCCCAGCGGCCAATTCAGTCAAGGCATCTCTGGATGCTACCATGGATAGTGGAACTATATTGAGGATGCCATATAGAGGACGGAGCAGAGTTGTTCTCTCTTACCCCGGAGGGACGGACCAGAACCCATGGGATGGAATTAATTCAAAAGAAATTCTGTCTAAGCCTCCGGAAGAAGTTCCTGACAGTCAGAGCGGTTCCTCAGTGGAACAGGCTTCCTCGGGAGGTGGTGGGTTCTCCATCTTTGGAGATTTTTAAACAGAGGCTGGAGAGCCATCTGACAGAGAAGCTGTGAAGGTTCGAGGAGGTGGCAGGTGACAGTGGATGAGCGATAGGGTTGTGGGTGTCCTGCATAGCGCAGGGGGTGGGACTAGATAACTCAGGAGGTCCCTTCCAACTCTATGATCCCTTCATGTCTCAGAAGCTAAGCAGGGTCAGCCCCCTCCCCGTGCTAGTGCTTCAACCGGTGACCTCTAAGCAACACCAAGGTTGTGGCGCTGAGGCAGGGTTAGGCTAAGAGAAGGAGTCAGAGCTTTGTGGCTGAGCCAAGGAGCTGAAACAAGGGTTTTCAGGGGAAATGTTGAGCAAAATTTAAGACGGTTTGCGTAAGACAACGAATGCACCCTATGCAAGGACCACACATTGCCTGACTGCAGATTGCATGTCTAGTCCCACGGAATTACTTCTAAAGGCACCTTGAGAAATGCATGTGGGCCTTTGCATCCTGCTGAAAGAATCCTTCTTTCCCCTTCTCCGAGGTGCCGAGGTGGGGAAGAAGGGGAGCGGAAAGACAAGCTCCCCCAAAACTGCTGGAAGCAACCAGGAGTTGCGTTCCTCGTCAGGTTGATGCCGTCGGTTTGTTTTAGCCACGCCGAGCGCCTGGCCAAGGACCAGCAAACAGCCCTTGAGTGCTATCTATGCACACAAAACAAGGCTCTGCATTGTAATACAAAACCAAGGGAGAACCACAGGTTTCAAGTTGCCAGCAATTGTTTCTTTGCCGGGAGCAGAAGAAAGGCATCTTCTGTTTCTAGAAGCCGGGGGTGGCCAAACAGTGCCTCTCCAGAAAACGTGGACTACAATTCCCATGAGCCCTTGGCTTGCAGGAGCTTGTAGTCCCTGGACATCTGGCAAGCCACTGTTCGGCCACCCCTGGTATAAGCCATCGAGCACATGTAGTTAGTTGTAGTATGTGTTAGACTAGAACTTGGGAGATCTCAGGTTCGAATCCCTATTCTGCCATGCTGGGAGCCCTTAGGCTCTCTGATTTGTCCTGCCTTCCTCAGAGAGAGGTGGGAAACACCCACACAGATGTCCTCCTGACTCAGAGGGAAAACGTGCAGTCAGCCATTCTGAAAAGAAAAATCTGATATACATGCAATACACAACCCGTTCACGTTATTTCCTTACTTGAAAGGGGCATGTGGGCAAAGGGCAACCAAGACTCTGTATGTTCTTAGGCGCTATGACTTTCAAGCATTTTTTTGTCCCACCCTGGCAGTGAAACTGGAATCATGAACACGCCGGCAGACGCCTGCCCAAGCTGACAAAGGGAAGGGAAGTTTTTGCTCCTAAATGCTCCATATCCTCCTTTGGATTTTATTATTATTCCTATTATTTATCATAAGGCAGAGTGGACACACAGGAAGCACACCACATAAAACATGCAGCCAAGTAGGACAATATAAAATTATGTAGGCCCCTGAATACAAATGCCGAAGTTTTCAATTCACTCAAGCGTGACTGGGGAGAGTACAAAGAGCTCCGTCACATCTCCCTGGAATGGAAAACACGTCAGGCAGCGCTGAAACCAAGAATAGCAAACACCAGAAAGAGAGCAGCCCCAGTGAGACACGATGACGCTCCGTTGAGGTGCTAAATAAAAAATGCCACATCCTCCTTTGGTGCGTTTCACCTTCGCGGGGAATGACGGCTTTGCGCCGACGCACACGCTCAAGTGCGTGCGCACACGAAGCCTCAATGTGGTTTAAAACAATCATAAATCATTCTTTCAACCCCTCGTGAGATGCAAACACATAATCCCACGCATTGCAAAGTGCTCGTGCGGTCACAACAGTCCTGGGACAGGTTTTAAAAACTTTGGCACACAAGGGGCAAAGGGGTGGCAGGTGACAGTGGGTGAGCAATAGGGTTGTGAGTGTCCTGCGTGGTGCAGGGGGTTGGACTAGATGACCCATGAGGTCCCTTCCAACTCTATTATTCTATGATTCTAAGTGTAGATGAGTCCAGTCAATTCGTTCTCCCTTGGGCAAGGATGGCCCAACGGTGGACTACAATTCCCATGAGCCCCTGCCAGCCTCTGGAGAGCCACCTTTTGGCCCCCCCTGCCCTATGGACTTCGTAGGAATTGTAGTCCATAAACATCTGGAGGGCCACAGGTTGACTACCCCTGCTTTACGGGAAACGTCAAATTTATTTATTTATTATTTCATTCACTCGATTTATTTACCGCCACTCCCAGGCTTCCTCGGGGAAGATGGAAAAAGACAGATTAGCTGTCTTCTATATCTATCTTGGGGGCCTCTTGTTGGTGTTTATCGCGTTATAGGTATCAGGCAGACTTGAGGGTGTCCATGTTTGCGAACATTAAGTCCCCAGATTGAAATTCTGTGACTGCTGTACTCTGAGGGCCACCCCTGCCTTCGGCTCACTCTGCCCACAACTACCCTCTACCTCGTGGGACGGCCGGCTCCCGGAGCCGAGTACGAATCAGGCCGCTTTCTGTTTAAGCCAAAAACAAAGGGGGGGAAACAGCTGTCATGCAGATGTTCCGATGCGGCCAAGAGAAGCTAATTCCGTTCCCGTTTAAGGCCCGGGCGAGACTCCGCTCTCTGCTCCTGAGATGAGAAACTTCTGGCTCGTGTTGAGTGAGAGCTGATGAAAGCATTAATGCTCCCCAGGGGGACGGTGTGAAGCTCTGAGAACAAGCGTCTACAGCCCTAGGCAGACAGTAGCGAGCTATCGAATGGCCCCCGGCCCTCCAAAAGAACGTGGGTGGGAAACTTCTGTTCACCTCCCCAGGTTATGGAAAGGCTGGGCTCAGGGGCCTTGGTGAGTCAGGAGGACGTCCCCGCACGGTCCCTGCCTCGGCGCATGAGCCATCCCTTCCCACACTGATACAGCCAGCAGCATCCTAAATTAAGCCAGACTTCAAAGCCAGGGGAGGGGAAGGAAGGGACGCCCACGGTGACAGCCTCTTTTTCCCATCCCGGCACTGTACTATTAGGCAGAGTCGCTCCTCAGAGCAGAATGCCAGCCTGCCCATCACAAAAGCCACAAGACCGAGAGGCTGGAGGTTCTCCGTCACCAAAGGGATCCCTAGAAGTGTGGATTGCAGGGTAGGGTGGGGTGGGAGATTGTAAAGTTCATCGACCCACCCAACAGAACTGGCCTGAGCAAGCTTTAGGAGGGCAGCGGCGTTGGGAAGAGCGGAGAAGAAGACGTGAGAGGAAAAAGCAGAGAGAAATAATACTGGTCAAGCTCCAGAGGGCTACCATTCCCATGAGCCCCTTGCTGGCATGGACATCTGTCGTCCCTGGACATCTTGAGGGCCACCGTTTGGCCATCTCTGGCTTACAAAAACAGAAGTAAATCAACAGGTTTGAAAACACAGCCATTAGGTCTTTCACGTAACTGGATTGCGTATGAAGAACTGTTGCACACTTTCTGCGTCTCTCTCCGGCATTACTTAGGCTTTTGGGCTTTACTTTTCAGGATTGGCCGCTCCGGCGCTCACACAGGTGACCGCTGACACCCTCTGCCTCCCTCCCCTACGCCACTCAATGTAGCCGTGCAAAGTGCCACAAGATGCAGTTGTGCAATACAGAGGTGCTCACAGCGTTTAAATCCCCTCTTTGACGGCAGAGTCAAAGGTAGACAGCAAAAGGGGGAGGGAGGAACCAAACTAGGAACGTCGTCGGGAGAGGCAGCACCGACTGTGCAAACCGGCCAAACGGTTGTGTTGCGTAAGCCCGACACCTCACCAGAAGCCACCACCTTCCCGAACTGAGTTTCTCATCAGCCACCAGCACCGTCCCCCTCCCACTCCACCCCTGGCCTGAAACTCTGCTCGGATTACCCACGCCCGAACAAAACGCGCAACGTCCAAGGCAACTGTGTGTGATCAGAGATAAGCGCGTGCACACATGCCCTGCAGCGCAGACTCCAATAACACCCGCTTTCCCAAGCAACAACTTGTATGTGGTGTTGGAGCGGCTTGCGGTCCCTTTCCGCAGACTTGTCAACATTTCCCCAAGGGCCACACCCGTCTAAATTTTTAATATTTTTTTACAAGTGGCATGAGTCTAGCGATGTGAGATGATTGCTAGTCTCAGATCACTGAATTAAAAAAAAAATCTAATACGGGGGAAAGTTTTAAAGGAGCTGTGCAGTCACTTTTCCCAGTAATACCTACCGTACTTGCCCTGCTTCGTCATGTTATCTGCACCGCTGAAACCACCTGACACACCTCAGCAAAACTGCCCAAGGCAACAGAAGGACACTGCCAAGGGACCCTGGGGTGCCCCTTTCACCCCGCTTCAGACATCTGAGCCGGCCGGGAACACAGAACAGAAAAGAAGTCTCCTTGTGAGCAAGCTACACCAAAGAGTTTCTGTTCCCCGCTGCCTTTCCCACAAGGGCTTTCACAACCTGAACCTGAGAGCTCCGATACACACAATGCCGGGTGTTGACTTTAGGGAGAAAGAAAAGCAGAGGAGGAAACCGGCTTCCTATACCGAATCTGGGCAAACTACCGTCCTGGCAAGGAACCGCGGCCGCAAATATGAAGGGCCTCAAACCAGTTCTCCTCCTTCCCAGGACTGTGGAGCGATCTCTGTTTTCAATAAGGTATTCCCCCTTCTCCCCCCCCCTCCCAAATGACTTTGTTCTAAGACAAACAGTCTTGGGAAGGCAGCCTACCGTGAAATCCTTAGTAGGGGGGGGGGGGGGGGGAGTTGTTGGCATTTCAAGCTCTGCCTCTTCTCCACTAGCAGGCAAGTGCACAAGGATCCTGCCCCCAAAACAGGACGATGCAGACCTCATGCAACACTATGAGAGCACACGGACAGTCGCGGTGCTGGGAAAAACAATTTGGGGCAAGGATGACCTCCTCAAAACCTCCCTCCTCTGGAAGCAAAGCATGATAAAGGGACGTATTCAGATTGCTCGCCAACTTCCTCAAACGCTGGAGGACCTGGAGTGTGTGGGGGGAAATGAACACTGTCCTCTTACCCACACTTCCCCATATAAAAAATGTATAGGTTGAGGTCCCTGATCTCTTTTGGCAGGGCGTTTCACCAGGCTGGGGCCAAGACCGAAAAGGCCCTGGCTCTGGATCAGGAAAATATTATTTCCCTTGGGACGGGGATCATGAGCCAATGTTGATCTGACGATTCAACGTTCTTTAGGGGATATAGGGGGGAAAGGACATTCATGCTGGGGAAGATACCCGATGGAAGTTGCGTTTTTAAAAAGAGAAAAGTTTGTTCCATGTTCAATTAACAGGTAATTAACAACTGACCAGGAAAATTTGAAGAGAAGGCTGCCTTCAGAGCACTGCAAGAAGAATTGGTTCTTATATGCCGCTTTTCTCTACCCGAAGGAGTCTCAAAGCGGCTTACAGTCGCCTTCCCTTTCCTCTCCCCACAACAGACACCCTGTGAGGTGGGTGAGGCTGAGAGAGCTCTGATATCACTGAAGAAGAAGAGTTGGTTCTTAGATGCCGCTTTTCTCTACCTGAAGGAGGCTCAAAGTGGCTTCCATTCGCCTTCCCTTTCCTCTCCCCACAACAGACACCCTGTGAGGGAGGGGAGGCTGAGAGAGCCCTGATATCACTGAAGAAGAAGAAGAGTTGGTTCTTATATGCTGCTTTTCTCTACCCGGGGGAGTCTCAAAGCGGCTGACAATCACCTTCCCTTTCCTCTCCCTACAACAGGAACCTTGTGAAGGAAGTGAGGCTGAGAGAGCAAGTTGAGAGATGAGAGGGATTCAAAACAAAAGGAAGGATCTGATCAAGGAACAGAAAGAAACCAAGCTGCGTAGGGCGCAGGCAAATAATCCGAAGGCAGAGACAGTGAGACGGCCCCTAAATATTGCAAGGATCTTGTTCCCAGACAGAATAGCGAGGAGCTTATGCAACACCATAGCTGAGCACAGAGGAGGTGAAATTTAAGGAGGCGAATCCAAGAACAGGATCAACGCCGAAGAGAAATCCGGGCAGGATTTATCCAGACTGTTGGCAACACAGGTGCGTGACCCAAATGCCCACCTGAGAATCCCCTCCATTAAGCCAACATCCAAGAGAAACTTAACTCTCCACCCCCCTAAATTATCAAATTCCCAGCAAGAGGAATCCTGCAGCCCTTTCCATGGGCATGGTCCAGTGTGAATAATTGATTTCACCTTTCAATGCTCCAAGCAGGCAGTTCTCACGCTGACCTTTCAAACCTTCCTCTATGGGAAGTCAGCTCAGGTTAATACTGCAAGGGATGGGAGGGGGGGCAAGGGCAAGCAGGGCTTTCAGCATCTCCCCTTATGTTTGCTCTTACGCCAACCCTATCAGGTAGGTCAGTAGCATTCTAGCCCGGGGTGACCAAACTGCGGCTCTCAGCCGAGGCCTACCCCACAAGGTTGTTTGAGGGTAGCGGTCCTTAACACTTTGGGGGAAGGCCGGGATTCTTTCTTTTTTTTTAAGAACTAAAATAAATTCTCCAGCCAAGAGGAACATGTCAGAGAGCATCGGGGGTCATGGTAGGGGACTAGGTGGTGGGGGACGTTAACCCTTATACCCCGGTAGTTGAAACGTAGCCGTATTCCTGCTTGAGGGGGAGGTTTCATTCCAGGGAAACACCTGGATGTTCAAGGGCTCCTCAAGGGCATCTTGATAGCCACTAAAGGAAACAGAGCACTCACTTAGAGACACAATTTTTTTTACATGCTTACATCCCTTGGCTTCGCTGCTATAAAGTCAACCTGGTATAAGAAAGAAGACGACAAAAAAGA
Source organism: Paroedura picta (assembly GCF_049243985.1). Lineage (NCBI taxonomy): Eukaryota > Metazoa > Chordata > Lepidosauria > Squamata > Gekkonidae > Paroedura > Paroedura picta. The sequence continues at coordinate 19,949,893 of NC_135385.1, forward strand.
GTTGGTTTTTATTCCCTATTTTTCACCACTCAAAGGTGTCTTAAAGAGGCTTACAATCGCCTTCCCTTCCTCTCCCCACAACCTGTGAGGCGGGGGGGGGGGGTCTGAGAGAGTTTGGGGAGAACTGCTCTAATAGGACTGTGACTAGCCCAAGGTCACCCAGCTAGCTGCATGCGGAAGAGTGGGGAATCAAACCCACTTAGAGGCCACCAAGACAGGTTTGGGAGGGGAGGTCACACACACAAACCAGAGCTCCTTTGAAAGTTGTAAACGATACATGGGTTGCCCCAGGAATCTGTTCTAGTTCAGAAATAATTTGAACTCCAGTTTTCCTGAGCCTCACTACCCTTTCTGAATATCCTCCTGCGTGTCCGTCCGTCCCCCCCATTTCTAACAGTGATCATTCTCCGTTTTAATTTTGCACGGGAGGACTCAGAAAGGTGGCAGGCAAAAGTTTTGGATGCCCGGTCAAACAGGCGTGGCAGGTTTTTGAAAAGTAAGATCAGAAACCTGCCAAACCCCTTTAAGCAGAGAAAAACATAAACCAGGACAACCTTCAACTGGGGAAGGTCAACCCTGCCAAGTGGCAGCTTGCCTCTGCACAGCAACCCTGGATTTCCCTTGGGGGTCTCCCATCCCAGTGCTAACCAGGGCTGACCCTGCCAGACTTCCAAAATCGGATGAGAGACAGCATTTCCTGGGCCACCGAGATCAGGGCCAACTTCCAACACGGAGAAGGGGTGGGAAATGAATTCGGCATCGACCCAAAGCCGTAGGAAGGACTCTATTGCCACTTAGTAAAGAAGGGGTTGTGGCCGCACTATTCGATCCTGCTTGGCAAAATACCGTGACTGGGACTTAACCGAGGGCCTTGCCGTTCCCAAAAGCAATTGCTTCACAGGCCGCCACTCCTAGATCTACCCAAACACCTTTTTAATGCACCTGTAATAGCCAGGTCAGGCTGGATTTACGCAGCGGGGGAGACCGAAAAGTCTGCAATCGCCAAGGTATTTTTTGGAGCGCTGGCAGGGAAATAATCCCTGGCCTTTCCAGGCTGGAAATGGAGACGTGTAAGCAAGAACAGCAGAGGGCCTGAAAGTTACACACACACACACACACACACACAGTAACACACCCTCAGCAGCTTCAAGCAGAATCAAGGTAGCCATCAACAGTGCACTGCAGGGATTTGCAGACCCCTAGGCGTCCAGGGGCGCCCCAAAGGGGTTCCCCGACATTTCTCCTCCTGCCTTAATGGACTCAGCCATAAGGTAGGTGACCGTCTGCTTCCGTTGCCCACCCCCACCCCCCAAAGTGTGACTTCTCTTGAGATTTCTGCTCCTTGGACGAAGCCTGCATGCCTACTCTGGCCTTAAACCGTACCCTATCTCTCCTCCCCAGTCCTCCTCCAGCCTGCCTGTTGTGATGTCACTTCTGATGGGCGTGGCAGGGAGGCGTGGAAAACTGACATCACTTCTGGGGCTCCCTGCAGCCTGAAACATTATTTCAGGTTAAAAGGTTGGGAAAAGATTGACTGGTTTTGGCTGCTAGGTCGCCAAGGGGGACCAGCCATCGCCCCAGCACTGATTCCTCTTTACCTGCAGTCAGATCAGAAAGGACAGACCTTTCCAGACGTGCAGGTCCCGTACCACGTGGTACTGCCAGACCCCTTCTTCTCCCACTCCAGTTCAAAATACAAGCATCTCTTTTCACTGCATGCCTCAATGGCCAGCTCCGCAACTCTGAAACGCCATCGTCTTATTCAAGGAAGCTCAGAGGATGTGACTCTGCGGCATCCCAGTCATCCCCATAACAACCCTGCAAGGTAGGTTACACGAAGAAAGAGGTCGGCAAAAGGCCGTCCAAGGGAACCTCACAGCCAAGTGTGCTCAAACCAACACGGACCTGGGGATGGGGATGGGGCTCATCATCGGCTTGACATGCAGAAGGACCCAGGCGCGACCCCTGACATCTCCAGTCCTCAAAAAAGACTTGACGGTGGGTGATGTGAAAGACCTACACCCTGGATGGCCGCCGTCAGTCTGAGGAGACAGGACTCACTCTGATGAACTGAGGTCCTTATTCTGTGAGTTCTTGGGCCAACGCTACTGACACAATAACCACTGGGCCACACTGCCAGTACCCATCTACAGTACTAAAGGTCTGAACCTTTGGCTCACCCAAGAGAACTTGGCGTGCCGGTGATTTCTGACATTTCCCGGCTCTCCCACGCCCTCCATCATGGGCAGAAACAGGGCTTCACAAGGACTCATTTGGGCAGGATGGGACTTGAGCCTGGCAATTAATTTTCCAGTGGCCAACATAGAATAAAGCCAGGGCGGTTGAGCTTATTTGCTGAGCTTATTTGTTCGGCTTATTTGCCCGTGAGCTCCAAGCCGGAGTTAAAACCTCCCCGCCCAGCTCAGCTTGGTTCAGTGGTCAAGACTAGAGCTGTGGCCCCTAATTTGGAGAACTGGGGTTGATTCCCTACTCCTCCGCAGGCAGCCGGCTGGAGGAACGCGAGCTAGTCACAGTTCTGTGCGAGCTCTCTCAGCCCCAGCGACCTCACAGGGAATCTGCTGTAGGGAGAGGAAAGGAAAGCAATTGTAAGTCGCTTTGGAACGCCTTCCGATAGGGAAAAAAACAAACAAACAGCTCTTCTTCTCTTCTGATTCCACAGGGGGAAGTCTGGAGAGTTCAAGGGGGTTGCAAACATCCAATCTGAGCAGTCAAAAATTGCCAAGTGACCCCCCCCCCAAGCATGGTTCAAGCATCCCACAAAAGCAGCGGTCTTAGGTGACGACCGAAGAGGAGTGGAAAACGGGCAGGACGCGTTCGAAGAAATCTTCCTTCCCCGACATTGTTAAAAATCAATTCCCGTTTTCTCCCAGCAGCTGTCACAACCCAGTTCAGTTGAGTCCGTAGTGTGAACTGCAGTCCGGCTGACAATGGAAGTTATTTCTTTATTATAAACAAAACCAAGGCTTCTTCGGTGTTTTTGCATTTTTAGCAAGTTTTTTCTCCCCAGAATTGAACCCTAGGGTAATATTGTTGCTTTCTTGGACCGGGGTAATGCCAAGATGATAAACAGACAAACAGACAACCCTTCTGAACTCTTTGTGATTCACCGGATGAGTCTTTTGTACGTGAAATTGCTTATTAAGAGGTGCAAAGCTGGGAGGGAGAGACCTACACACACATAAAGATTTTGGCCCCCCTGATGCCAACCGATCTCCATGTTGGGGCTGAATGACCCTTCCCAGTGCAGGTGACATATCTAGACCTGCACCCACACCAGTCTCAAAGCCAGAAAGCCCTTGATGTTTTGCTTTCAGGACAACACTGGGTCACTCACGTATTTTACGGTATCACGTTACAACACACACAACATAAGAACAGGCTGGCTTGGAATTCCAGCTACGGCACAACATGGCTAAGCAAACCACAGATCAATATACATCCCTGTAGCTTTAAAGGTAACTTTGAATTCAGGTTTTAAAGAGAGACCAGCCCACGGAGGGAAATTAGTTGCCTAAAGATGCACAACTGCACAAAAAGAATAACAGCACAGCTTTCGGTTGAGGTTAAAACTCCACGTCTGGCTTCCAGATTATGCTTTAATTGCTTTTCTACATTGTTGATTATTTAGGGTTTTATAGTGTGCTTCTTTCCCCAATGGGGAGCCCAAAGCAGCTTACAACATCTCCCCCCCTTCCTCTATTTTAACCTTATAACAACAACCTTGCGAGGTAGGCGAGAATGAAAGAGTGACAGGCCCAAGGACACCTGGTGAGTTTGCACAGCAGAGCCAGGACTTGAAACAGCACAGCTGGCTTTTATAAGCCACCTTTCATGCCCAAACGAATCTCAAAACTGCTTATAAATCGCCTTCCCTTCCTCTCCCTGCAACAGACACCCTGTGAGGTAGGGGGGGACTGGCAGAGCTCTCCGAGAACTGTGTAAGAACAGCTCTAACAGGCCCCAGCATCCCAGATTTCTAGGAGAGAAGTCGGCTCACCTGTCACTGACTTATTAAAGCCATTCCTGCCTGCATCCGACCCAGCGAGGGCAGAATTCCCTTTGGCAGCCTTACCTTTCATCCGTTCCCCATTCATTTCTTCCACCACTGGGCCATGCATCACAGCAGGTTCAACCCACAACAAGGCGACACCCTGAACTCCGCTCACCCGGCCAGTGAAACTGAAGCCCAGCCATTAAGAAAGTTCCCCCCCCCTCCAAAAGGACAGAGAACCCGCCTCTGAGAACCTCTTCGAACAGCAGCAAGCATGGGGCAGATGAGCGGCTGACCATGGCTCCCCTCTCGACAGGGGCGACGCTGTCGGTTTTTTGACCCATGCACGGGCCCAGTTTGCCCCACGGTGGGCAGGGAAACCATCCTGCTCCTTTGCTGCTCCAATATGGAGAGGCCCAGAATGCCGGAACCAGGGGAAGCCAAGGAGAAAGGCGACTGAGCGTGCAATTCCACCCCTGTGCGTTCCCAAGATAACCAGGCGGTGAGCGGGGGAAATCAATACAGAGAAGATACATTAACCATAACGGAACTGGCCAGTTCGTTTCGGTAATTCCCCTCCCCCCTTTCTCCCAGCACAAGAAACGGCACAACTACCACCACAACCTGACCCTGTGGCCAATCGATAATGTTTAGGCCAGGCGGGGTCCAAACTGTGGCTCTCCAGATGTCCACGGGCTACAATTCCCATGCTGGCAAGAGTTCATGGGAATTGTAGTCCACGGACACCCGGAGAACCACCCCTGGCTTAGGCCACGTTCGTCCCAGACCCGCACATCGAGCAGAGAGCAATTTAAAAAGGAGATGGGCAGTGGGTGCCCGAACCAACCCGGAGTCAGCATGTCAATAACCCAACAGAAAAACAGCTGTGGACACCAAACTTCAGAACCGAGAATCTGGCCTAGCTATTAAATCGGAAAGCCGATTTTTGAACGGAACAGGCCCATTTGGAACAGATGGGTCCCTTTTTGAGGGTAAAAACATCCCACAGAAGTGGGGAAAGGGGGAGCCTCCCCATATGGATGTTAAGCCAGCGGTGGCAGCTTTCCCCACCTTGCACAGAGGGCTGGTTTCTCAAGATGCCTCCAGGCTCCTGTTTTCGTCAGAGGAGATTTATGTAGCGCAGGGGTGGTCAAACTGTGGCTCTCCAGAGGTCCATAGACTACAATTCCCATGAGCCCCTGCCTGCTGGCAGGGGCTCATGGGAATTGTAGTCCATGGGCCTCTGGAGAGCCTCAGTTGGGCCTCCCCTGCTCTAAAGGATAAGCTTTGTCATTAAATGCTGAGAGAAGCCAAAACCAGGCCTTAGGCCATGCTTACCAGAGAGTAGGCCTCACTAACCTCAATGCGACTTACCTCCGAGGAGGCAGGCCGAGCCAAAGCAGAACCCTCGAAGGCATTCAACGGAAGCTACTCCCACTACAAAAACATGAAGCCGGCCACATAAACAGGCCTTCCCGTGAAAAGCAAGGTCACTCCTTTAAACTCCGTGCCAAGACGGGAAGGCAGAAATGTTAAAAATCACCTGTGGAAACCCATTCCTGCCCGTTTCCAAGGCACACCGGTTTGGGGTTAGAGATTACCTGTTCCGCTCCGTAGACGGTGGCGAACTGGATAAACTCCTCTATTCGGACAAAGCCATCTCCGTCCCCGTCCAGGGCATCGAAAACAGCGCGGAGACGGGAAGAGTCCTCCACAGAGGCCGGGGGCTCCTCGCCCAGGTGAGGCTCGGCCTCCCCAAATTCCAGGTGTGGGCTGAGGTCACTGGTGGAACAAAAAGCCGGGAAAAGGTCCACTCCCCCCTGAGCCACCTGGGGGTCTAAGGGCCGCAGCAAAGGGCTACCTGGAGGGCTTTGGTCCTTGTAGCTTTCCTCGTACGGAGTCCAGGGGGTCCCGAACAGAAGTCCATGGAAGGGGGCCGCTTCTGGAGGAGACTCCATGGCGAAGGACAAATCGCTTTCCGCTGGCAAATCCACTGGGCCTTCCATTACAGGTGCCGCTGGGCCTGATTCTTCCGCCGAGAGGTGTGAATCCAGAGTCCCCGCAGGCCCAGCTGGCTCGGGGGAGGAAGGGAAGGCCGAAGCAACCTGCTCCCCGCCCTGGAGGTCGGTGTCTCGCTCCCAGGCGTCCCGCACCGGAACCAGCCTCAAATCCAAACCGTCCCCCAGGCAATCCGGATCACCGGCTCCACCTGCACCGTCTCCCCGGCCGCTGATTGGCGCGGGGGGCTCCGGCTCCACCCGCGGGCTCCCCTCAGCTTGGCCCAAGCAGGACAGGTATTGTCGGAGGGCGCTGTCGGGGGAAAGGGCCCGATCCGGCTCGGAGGAGAGGTTCAAGCCGTTCAGCACCTGCTCCAAGGCCGACGCTTTCTTCTCCCCGGGCAGGAGGCGGGGCGGGGGTGGCTTGCTCTCAGGGCTCTCTCGGGAGACCAGCACGACTTGGGGATCGGGCCCCGGCGGGGGCCCCAGCAGGAGGAAGGGCCCGCTCTGCTCGGCCAGCAGCTGCCCCAGCGCCAGCAGCGCCTCCCGCTCCGGTTTGCTCCCGGGGGCGGCGAGAGACCGGAGCAGATCCGGATCCATTTCCCTCCGACAAGGCACGAAGGAAGGAGGCGGGGAAGATAAAGGAGGAGGGAGGCAGAGGAGGGAGCCGTAGCGGGAGCCAGGCGGGGGGACCCCAGCAGCCGGGCGGCTTAGCGGCCGCCTCCCCATCGCGTGGATCTGGGGGCGCCTCGCCCAGCGCCGGCATGCCAACGCCGCCCCGCATCCATCGCCCAAGCAGGCCAAGGCCGGGAGGGAGGGAGGGAGGGAGGGAGGGAGGGAGGGGGGCAAGGCAGGTTTTAAGAAAGGAGAGGGGGGGGATTGCAATGCAATGCAATGCAAAAAGGAAGGCGATCCCGGGATTGCTGCAATGCAATGCAATGCAATGCAATGCAATGCAATGCAATGCAATGCAAAGGGCCGGGGAGAGGTGGGGGGATCAAATAAAAGGGGGGCGCACAAAGGAGGGAGGGATCGGGCGCCTGCCCCCGCCTTCACTTGCCATCTCCCCCGCCAGCCTCCTCCGCCTCCTCCTTCTTCTCCGGCGGGATCCCGGCCGCGGCGCGCCCGCCTCGCTCGCTCGCCCGCCGGCTGCAGGGAAGGAGGGGCCAGGAGGGCGGCGCGGCCGGGTTGTCGCTCCTCCCGCGCCGGGGTGGGCAGAGGAGGAGGTGGGCGGCGCGGCTCTCGCCGGCCCGCTCGGGCGCCCCCTGCCGGCCGGGAGAGCCCCCGCCGGAGACGGGAGGGAATTGGGAAGCCGCCTGGGACGCAGGCAGGAGCAGGGGAGATCCGGGTTCAAGTGCGTGCCCTGCCATAGAAGCTGCTGCTTACCATCATCATAATAACAATTTATTATTAATAATAATAATTAATAATAAGTATCAATGTTATAAATTATGATCAATAATAATCGCAATCATTACCATCATTATTATTACCACTACTGATGTCTCGTATTGAATTTCTATTGTGCCTGTTCATGTTTTCTGCAAACCACCCTGATCCGCACAAGGACAGCATTAAATACATACATACATTATTTTTATAGCCTGCCCTTCCCTAGTAAGCTCAGAAGGATTTTATACCCTGCTTTTCACTGCCCAGAGGAGTCTCCAAGCGGCTTACAATCGCCTTCCCTTCTTCACGCCACAGTAGACAGCCTGGGAGGGAGGGGAGGAGGGATGAGAGCTCTGAGAGAACTGTGCTGTGGAAACAGCTCCAACAGGACTGTGACTAGCTCAAGGTCTCCCGGCAGGCTGCATGCCAAGGAGTGGGGCATCGAACCCAGCTCTTCACCACAAGCTGGTTCAGAATTGAGTAAATTGTATCAATTGAGTAAACTGTATCAGGTTTTAATGGGGTTTTCTCTCATTTTGTATTATTGTAAACCGCCACGAGCCGGCCTGGCCAAGACTGGCGGTCTATAAATCTAATAATAATTTAAAATAAATTCAATAAATAATCAAAACGCGGGATACAATATTTCGGGTGGCCTGGACTTCGTCATGGACTCTCTGCCTGACTTAAAGGTTTGTTGAGAATATGGGTTCCCCATTAATAAATTAACTAAGAGGGATGAAATAACTCAGTGCAGAGGATGTGCTCTCCTATTTTGTAACCGGTGTGTTGCCTGATTGTCTTGCTCTGTTGCTGCTGCAAGCTGCCTGCAGCCCCAGCGGAAAAGGTGAGCTATAAATGAAAAAAAATAAATAGAAAAAAAGGTGACTTGCTGAATTCGACTGGTCCAAGGTGTCCCGCATCCTGGCTCACGCAGTGGCGGACTAGTTGTCCTGCAGGGCCAGCAGACAAGGCCTAGAGGCCAAGGCCGTGCTCTCATCGCCTGGGATTCAGGGGTTGACTGCCTCTGGAAGTGGAGGTTCTCTTTCCTTGGGAGGCGCCAGCCGACTGAAGCCTCAGTGTCGCCCCAAATTTCGTTCATTCGAGATACGAATGCCTTGCCTACCGAAGGCAGCTGACAATATCGTTCTCTCTGCCTCGTTTCTCCTCACAACAGCCCTGCGAGGTAGGGTAGGCCGAGTGTATGGAACAGGCCACAGGTCAGCCAGGGTGTTTCCACGGCAGGGTGAGGACTGGGATCTGGATTCCCCAGATCCGAATCCAACTCGAATCGCCCCTCAAGTGACCTCTGTGAGAGGAAAAGGAAAGGCCTCAAGAAATTTTGAAGCCCTTTGTGACTTAAAAATGCCCTTCATGGCTTACAAAAAGCCTCTCAAGGGTTAAAAATGTGCGTTTTTGTTTAAAAATGGACGGCGGCTGCGAGGGCTCAAAGACGGGACGTGCTTTTTGGACATAAAACACGAGAGAAAATGCCGTTTTGAAGGACTTAATTTTTTTCTTTTTTTACGTCAAGCATATCAACTGCCCGCGCGGTTTTCCGCCGGGGAAACGAGCTGTGAACCGCAGGATTTATTGCCGTCTCGGCTCCAATCGACGCCGACGTCGCGGGTTGAAAGATGACGTCACGCACAAAGGTCCCCAGACGTCAGCCGTCCCCCCCCCGAGCCGAGCCTGCTGCGCATGCGTCGAGGCCGGCGGGAATTAAAGCACCAGCCCCTTTAAAACCCATTCAGTTTGAACGCTGCGCCCGTCGCTTTTTAGAAACTTGCCGTCTAGTACTTCGCTGATCCGCGACACACGACATCAGTTCCCAACCTACACCCTATACTCTGCAAAAGTGACTATTATTAGTATTATTAGCATTAATTAGTAATAATTAGTATTAATGAATTTATTAACGTAGGCATTTTTACTCCAAAGCATTCAGGTGTAAACTGGTTTTTGTTTTTGCATTGCTTTTGCATCAGTGCACTGGCTCCCAGCGTGGACTTGCATCCGTCTGAAATCGAACCCAGGACTGACGCTGCGTTCTCTCTGCCTCTGGAGAGAGAATCTCCCGTAAGTTGGGAGGCACCAACTGGTCAAAATGTCAATAATGGCCAGAGTTGATTTTATTTAAGATGTGGGATACTTTGCATTTCTCCCCAGTATAAAATTATCCTCACAAGATCCTTGGGAAGGGGAGGCAGATAGGAGATTTTCCACCCCGCTTTTCACTACCTTAAAGAGTCTCAAAAGCGGCTTATAATTGCCTTCCCTTCCTCTCCCCTGAACAGACACCTTGCGAGGGAGGTGGGGCTGAGAGAGCTGTGACAGGATGGCTTGATCAGAACAGAACTATCAGGACTGTGACTAGCCCAAGGTCCCCCCAGCCGGCTGCATGCGGGGGAGCGGGGAATCAAACCCAGCTCTCCAGATTAGAAGCCGCCACTGCCCCAACCTGGCTGAACCGCCAGCTGCAAGCCATGTGCAGGTTTAGGCTAGCACAGTAAAACGATTACACAAGTTGTGCCGATGTATATTAAGTATTTTTTAAAATTACACTTTAATTTCAAAGAATAAAACACTACAAGAGCAAAAGCACCAAAGGATATATATTTTTTAAAGCCTTACATAAGAAACTAGCATTGCTTTTGTATTATGGACTTCCAGTTCAATTCAATTCTTTACATCAGTCTATTGTATTAGCTGATAAATCTCCAGATATTTTACTCTTAGTGTGTGTTATTTGTGAGACCTTGTGGGTGCCACTTCCTAACGCGTCCCCCAGCCCCAACATCAGTTTAAAGGAGAACGGTGTAGCTCAACTCCTACTGCTCCCCCCCCCCCACCAAATTCCCTGCACAGAGATTATGACTACTCGTAAAATTCCACACCGACGCCCCTAGAACATGTGCTCACAACGCATAGTTTAATCCGTGACTTTGTTTTCTCATGCGCTGGCCCCTTTTTCTTATTTTAGACATTCTGCACTGTCAAAACGAACCCGCTGAGCAAAATGAAGACAGAAAAAGAAAGCCATTCCTAACACAGCATCGCCCGGTGTTTTCTGGAACAATACGGCACCGCAGAAGGTAACATTACACACCAGGGATCTTTGTTGTGCCTTTAATTAGCTGCCGGGAGGAAGAAAACTTGCTCAGGTCCAAACACGGCAAGTGAAATCTGTTACACCAAATAAACGTGGAGGAGGAATTAAATATATAACACCAAGGTGGCGGAAGAAACATCCCTCATTGACACAGAACATACGCAGTAGCTCTGAGAACAAAGCATTTGTGGGCGAAATTATAAAACATACAGCCCCCCCCCTCTTTTTTTCTCCCGAGTTCTCCTCTTAGAAGCATATAAGAGATTGCAAATTTCAGTAAAGGGATGGAAGATCTGCAGGGCGCGTAACTGAGCAGAGTATAAAGGGGGCATCCTGCAGGGGAAGTCAGAAGAGAGGTGAGGATGAGAGAGCTCAGAGAGAACTGTGAATGGCCCAAGGCATGTGGAGGAGGAGCGGGGAATCAAACCTGACGGTCCAGAATAGAGGCTGCCGCTCTCAACCACTGCACTAAGCTGGCTTTTCCCATTATTTAACACAAGTTCTTTGCCTGTCAGTGAGGGGGGGGAAAGCAGGGTGAGAGGTAAGCTTGCTTTGTCTGTAAAAGATGCTTTGGGCCTATAGGCAGCCCCCCTCCTCCCGTCGGAGGTGGTTTTTCGTGGGTGGGGGAGAGCAGATGAGCCGTTCCCCGGAGGAGGCAGCACGCAGCTGCCGTTGGCTCTTCTGAGTCAGCTCCAGCAGATTGGACCCACGGAGAGCACTTTGGGCCAAAGTATTCGTGTGGCAAGAATACTTTCCTTCCTTTCTTCCAGAGGCCTCCCGAGGCTGGACTTTTCTTCTCTGCAGCCAACTATTTTCCCTCCAAGTTGAGATTTACAGGATCTTGGAGAAGCTGCCAGATCCTGTGACCCCTTAAGGACAGAGGCCTGCCGGATGAGCGTGGATCAATCACACATTCTCACCCTCACCTACCTCACAAGGTTGTTGTGAGGATAAAATGGTGGAGCAGAGGACAGTATTTTTAACTGCTCTGGGTCCCCATGGAGGTCCCCCCCCATTTTAGACCACCCCAGTCTGGTTAGCCCAGAAGAGGGTATTTAAGACGGTGAGGGGAGAGTACTGGTTTTAAAACTATTTTTATTATTGGAAGCCACCCTGAGCTTACTTGCGGGGAAGGACAATATAGAAATTTGAATAAAGAAATAAAAGGGGGTTATAATATCTAAATAACATCCTTAAAACCTGTATTGGGCATATCTGTTGCATGCCGAGAGGACCCCTTGTGGCTATACAGAGCCTTAAACCAGGTAGCTTTTTGGGCTACCTGAAGGGCTGCTGGAGGAAAGGCGGTCACACTAGCATGGCCCACGTTCCCCTCCATCCTAACTCAGGTAGCCCAAGAGGCAAGGATGCTCACCTGCTGGTTGCCATAGCTACGAGAGGGGGAAGGACTGCAGGGCTGCAGCCTCTAGAGCCCCATTGGTTACCCGAAGAGAGGCAGGAGGAGTTGCCTAGCAACGGGCTTGCTTGACAACGGAGAAACCAGGCGGCTGAGAAACGCAGCCCACAACCAAGCAGGCACTGAAATCCAGAGGGCCAGGCCAGGCTGCCCAAATGAGCCCCTTTTTGTTTATGACGAGTGGGAAGAGAAGCTGGGCAGGGCTATTCCTTTTTTGGAAAGGGTTCCCTCATCTGCGGGGCAGTGCTTGGCACGTTGAGGAACAAAGTTCAAATCCGCTGTGTGTTGGAATATACAAGATCTGGGGGGTGCATAACTGAGCAGAGTCCAAAGGGTGTCCTGCAGGGGGCATCGGAAGAGAGATATTTAGCATGGTTAAATTTGTGAAAGGCTCATGCTGGTATTGCAGATGAACCCAGCAGAGACCGGATCCCCGGCTCACTCAAACCTTTTTTCCCTTTCCTCCCAGATAATCTAGGGGAATTTCTAGCGTGACCTTTTCCCCTCGGCTCCCCTGAGTAAAAGAACCATCTTGATTGTCAAGGTTTCCTCACTTGGGCCTGTTTCCTTCCCAGTCAGAGGCAACCTGGACTTTCCCCATCCCCCCCAAAAACTTACAAAAGCAAAAGGTCTGTCCTGTAGCCGCCTTCCACTCAGAGCTTCCCTTCTCCGCCATTCACAGCCATCTGCTGGTTACATGCATCACCAAACGCGGATGCTAAAAGGGGCAAGGCTACGGGCTACAGAAGCGCACAGCAGAAAGCAAACGCGTTACCGCCAGCCGAAGGCAATGCAATTAAGCGCTCCCTGCTACAAACAGCACTAAAAGGTGTGTGTGTGGGGGGGAGAAAAGTCAAAGGAAGGCAGCCTGAAGATTATGGGACAGAAGGGACACGATGCAAGAAAAAGGCTAATTTTAGGGTGGCTGCTGCTGCCTGGTGCGGGTGTTACATAAAGATGATGCAGAAGCAGAGACAATGTGACTTCATGCAGATGAGCCGTTGTATAATTAACGGGACTCTGATGCCCCAGGAGGGGAGAGAGAGCACAGCAGGTGGACAGCTCAGCTTTCTAAAATCTGCACTTCCATTCATTTTTTTTAAAAACCCTAAGTTTCCAGCATATAAGAACCCAATCTTCTTCTGCTTTAAAAAAGGAAGATCCCAGACGCATGCTTGCTACTTCAGTAATCTAAGCAGGGCTCAAACTACAGGATTGACCAAAATGTCTTTCAAAAGGGATTTATTAGACAGGAAACAGAGAATCTACGCAAGGACGGCTTTTTTACTTTTCCAGATGCTGCTAGTGTGTGTGTGGGGGGGGGGGGAGCATTGGAGAAAGTGCAAAAATCACCCTGTTCAATAGACCCTCAAAGATGAGAGGTTAAGAAAACAATCAGGCTAGGTTGGTAGAAATTCAACACATTGCACACCTTTCTCTGACAAAGGCCCGAATGGAGAACTCAGTAGACTAGCTCGTATTTGCAATTCTTAAAAGTTTGGCTTAAACGTGCTTCTAGGAAATGGGAGTCTAAACTAGGCTTTCTCAACCAGGGTTTTGGGAAACCCCCGGGGTTTCCTGCTGGCCCTGGAAGGGTCTCCTGAATATATTTTTAAAATTTTTATTCAACATTTATTGGGTGATGTGACCTTATGTGGTCATATCAACCTGCTCCCCCTCTCAAACTGGCCAATGATGGGCCTGGAGGGGGTGGGGAAAGGAGGGACCCGGGGTGGGCTCTGCTTCCTAACCATATTCTGTACAATCGGGCCACTTCCAGGGTTTCTTGAAGCCTGAAGAACATTTCAGGGGTTTCTCAATGGAGAAAAAGTTGAGAAAGCCTGGCCTCGAGTAAGCCACAAAGATTCATCTGACGACCGTCTCCCAAATCAGACGCAGATTGTGAATGAGAACATACCCCCCGCCCCCCATAACCTCTTCGCTCTTTGATCCCTCACCTGCTCTCCCACTACTCATGGTTCCAACCCGTCTTCCGTAATGTAATTTCAAACTATAGCTTTACAACGTAGCCTCTGGAATTGCTTTCTCCAAAAGGAGTGGTGTTGGGAATTAAACCTCCCTTGCCCAATAGACTAGTGCAAAAGATAACCTGTGTGTTAATCTTGGCTGACCCATGATTGTAACAAATAAAAGATTGATTGGCTGAGACAGACAGACACACACACACAACGACTGTGAGGCACTGTCTGGGTTTCCAGAGCCCCATGTGGAGGTATTTCACAACACTCACCACCCAATGCTTTAAGTGGAAAACGCAAAATGCTGAGAATCAGGCCAGCTCCCAAGCTGCTTACAGCCCTGCCGGAGAACACAAACAGCTACCTAGATTTATTTCTCCAGCTGGGGAGAAAACAGGTCAGGAATAACGTTTCTTCTTCCCCAGCCGGAAAACCACGGAGAGAGAATTCTCCATTTGAGAGAAAGCGACCAGTGCTGAAGAAATGCTAAGAGGTGGTCTGAGGGCATCCTGCTGTCGGAGAAGGGCCAAAATGTGCCCACACTGACCCTGCACAGATGTTTCCGGCAAAAGCATCTTGGTGGGAGCGACCCGTTGGCAGAGCCCTGCAGTCCCAGTTCATTTCTCTTTCTTTCCGTCCGTGGCCCAGGCAGCTGTAAGGAAGAAGAGGGACGTTGGGTGAGGCCGACGAGATCCAAAGAAAACGGGCAAAAGTGAGATCTGGAAGCGGCCAGGTAGCACGGCCTTCTGGGACACAAGTAAGGCCATCTGATTGGGGAACTTCCGGGTGGCTCGAAGACGTCGCCGTTCCGCCCGGAATAAGAGAGCACGGCGTGCGGAAACAGTGCATAAAGAAGTGTTAAATAAACGCAGTGCAATGCTGTATGACTTTTTCCCTCCCCTTAAGTACAGAACCCATCTAGAGACAGCCCAGCTGCTCATGCATTCTAGTCAGAAAACGGCAGAGAAATAAATCCGCCCCGTGCACGGTCAGATTGCCGGTGCCGGCAGAATTGCAAAGCTTCTTGAGAACGTCACAACACAAGGTTTTATCGATGACAACGCAACAAGCAACCGAGAAGCAGGTTAGGAGGGAGGGACTGGGGTGCATGGCGTGTCACCATGGCTGCAAATTCACTGCTAGCCTCGATTCTTTTCATTCCAGATGCAATCTGGTGATCGCACTGGCCTGCCTTATATGGCTGCAGGAGGGGGGGGTCCAAACATGACTTGTGCAGATTTCTGACCCTTCAAATGCATTATTGTGTAATATATTGATCATCCTGGCTTACGCTAGTCAAAGCGTAGGACTAGGGTGTGGGAAGATGCAGGCACGAGTCCCCGCTCTGCCATGGAAACTCGCAGGGAAAGAAAAAAAAGACGCCAACCAGGCATCAGCCATGCTCATGAAAAGCTGCATGGACAGTTGTATTCAATCGACATGCTTTAAAACATGCAGGGTGCCCACAGTCTTGGCCCTCCCAATGCATTTCGGAGGCTGGCCTGGGTTAGGATTAAACCCTCTGAGACGGTGCAGCGGATAGATCCCAATCCCCCAGCCGCTGGGCCAGAAGGTACCCACTAGCCTCCAGGCAAGAATTAGAATCATAGAGTTGGAACGGGCCAGACAGGCCATCTAGCCCAACCCTTGGCTCAATGCAGGACCAGCCTCAAGCATCCAAAATAAGAATCTGTCCAGCCGCTGCTTGAAGACCACCAGTGAGTTTACTTGGGCCCTGAACACCAAAGACCTATACAGCCCCTTGGCAGGCAAAGCAAAGAACCCAACGTCTCTTTTGCAGCCACCATGCACCGTCCAGGTCCCGAGGCGTCCCAGCTGTGAGACCTCCCCCCGCGGAGCACAACAAGACACCAACTCTCGCCCCACTGCTTTTCCGACACGGGGCCCTCGCTTAGCTACCGAATCCCCCACAGAGCGGGAAAGGGACGTCACCTAGAGCTTAGAAGAGTGTGAGGCAATACCCAACAGAGAGGGGAGGTCGTTCGGAGTGGTCAGCCAGCTGCCCCCGTCCACCACCAGGGTGGTGCCGGTCACATAGGAGGCCAAAGGGCTCGCCAGGTACAGCACACTGTGGGCGATCTCGGTCTTGTTGCCCATGCGCAGGAGGGGGATGGCTTGGTAGAGGCCGCTCGACTCAGCGTGACGCCCGCCTGCGAGGGAGAGGGAGGAAAAGAAAGGGATCAGAACGAGGACCGGACAAGGGAGGTCATCATGGCTCACCCGCTCCTTCACAAGCAGGCAGCTGGGTGACCTTGGGCTAGTCACAGTCATGTTAGCCGTTCTCTCAGAGCTCTCTCAGCCCCACCTCCCTCACAGGATGTCTGTTGTGGGGAGAGGAAAGGGAAGGCGAATGTAAGCTGCTTCGAGACTCCTTTGCATAGTGAAAAGCGAGGTATAAAAACCAGCTCTTCTCCAATCCCCTTTCTCAACAAATGCATTCTTTACCTTTATAAAATCGTATTGTTGCTTCTTGTCCTCAGGGTGTAGCACACCCCCTTCTTTTGGCATGCTTTTTATTTATTTATATCCCCCTTTTCACCCCAATCAGGACTCAAGGTGTTTAGAATGTAATCCTTTCCTCCTCCGTTTTCTCACAACCACCCTGTGAGGCAGGCCAGGCCAAGAACCGGTAGTGGGCCAGAGGTCAGCCGGCAAGCTTCCATGGTGGAAGTGGGGATTCGATCCTAGGCCAACGCTATGCCGTTCTGGCTCACTCATCCAAGAACGGGGGGGGGGGGGGGGGGGACCCTCAGAAAGCTCCATGCCTACCACTGGTACTTAATGCCTTACCCAAACGCCGGAAGCCCTCTGTGCCCGTGATGGGCCCTGGCGCCAGGCTATTCACTCGGATACGGTTGGGTCCCCATTCGACAGCCAGATGCTTGGTCATTGCATCTGCAGGGAAAGATTTGGATGGACAGACCTGAGATGAGGGAGCAAAAGAGGACCGGAAGTCCAACCATCCCAAACGTTTCCTTTTTGGCTTAAAATATTAATTGCCACGTGCAAGGAAACATCAGATCTGGCCTTCGTTTCATAGCAGCCTAGAGTTGGAAGGGCCCCTCCAAGCCATCTAGTTCAACCCCCAGCTCAAGGCAGGATCATTCATCTTACCTACGGCAGCCTTCGCGGTCCCAGCATGCACCTGGAGAGCCTGGCCTCGGTAGCTGAGCGTCGCCGTGATGTTCACGATGGCCCCGCCGTGGTCCTAGATTTATTTAATTTTTTTAAAAGACAGAGAGTCTATTTGAGCAACTCACCTAGAGGAATTAACGACAAATCTGGAACAACGCCGGTCTAAGCACCCTGTTTTTCATTGCGCTCTGCCTCGAATCTGATCTGGAAAGACTCACGATGAAGGAAGAAATCCGTCAGTTTGAGGGCCTGGGTAGGGCCGGGTTACTCACCCGGAGGTACTTATCGTAGATGACCTTGGAGACGTTGAAGGTGCCCAAAGTGTCGATGTCAATCACCGTTTTGTAAGCGTTGAAGGACAGCGAGCTAGCTGGGCAGAGAAAGTTCCCTGCAGCGTCTGGGGAAGGAAAGCGGAGATGACATCAGGCCATGTGGCATGGTAGAAGCAGAGTTGGGTTTGGCACTTTTCACTGCTCAAAGTGGCCTTCCCTTCCTCTCCCCACAACAGGCACCCTGAGAAGGAGATGGGGCTGCGAGAGCTCCGAGAGAACTGCTCTACAAGAAAAGCTCTGAGAGAACTGAGACGAGCCCTGGCTGCGAGTGGGTGACTGGGGAATAATCGAATCCGGCACTCCAGGTGAGAAGCCACCACACCACTCTCAGAGGCAGGACCCCCCACTGTACATGCAGGTCCCCAATCCCCTATCCTCACTATCTCCCCTTAAAGAAAGATACCCTCTTGGCTCAAGACCCCCAACTGCTCCCACCAATCGCTGGCGACACTGGCAAACTAGGAGAACCAACTCAGGGTATGAAGCACACGTCATCCGCCTTGCACTCGCTGGGACGCCATGTCCCCAACACTCACAGGGACCCCGTCTCCCATTTTCTCCCCCCAAACAGCACCCTGCGCCCACAACACGACTCACTGTTAACAAGGATATCGATCCTCGAAAACTCTTTTAGGGCTTCCTCCACGGCTGACATGATCGTCTGGGGCTGCCGGACGTCGAGGCAGAGGGGTAAGCAGCGCTGGCCCGTGGCTACAGATAGCTTTTGGGACGCCTGTCAAAGGAAAGGAGGGAGTTTCAAGTGGGCAGCAGAACACAGCTCGAGTCTGATGGCACCTTAAAGACCATTAAAGGTTTATTTGAGGGATAAGCTTCTGTGGGCAGCCCTGCTTTCTCAGATACAAGGAAATGGGTGTTATCAATCCAGATTTATAGGTGAAGGGGGAGCGGTAAACGAACAGGCAGCAGAATGAAAATGTGTAACAGATCCCAGAATCGAACAGGGGTAACGAGCACGGGAGTGACTCAAAACATTCTCAGCCGCTGGGGCGTCACTGGGAACTGAACCGTGAGGTCTCACGCGCTCACCTCTCTCAGTTTCGGCAGGTTTCGGCTTGCGATGACGGTCTGGCAGCCATGCCTGCAAAGGAAGGCCACACGGCATGAGACACACGTGGGAAGCGCATCACGCACACGCATAGAAGCCTCCCACCCAGAGGGGAAGTCCATTTGCTACTGAAGCTACGGCTGGGAATGCTTCGGCCAACTGACACATGTGGGGGACAAAGAGTAATCCTCTTCCAAGTTCGAAAACTATGGGCAGAGATGGCAGAAGAAAAGGAATCCAGCCAGGTCTCAAAGCTACCACCTATATTTATAGAATCAAAGAATAAGAGTTGGACCTCCAGGGTCATCTAGTCCAACCCCCTGCACTACGCAGGACACTCACAACCCACGCCGGGTTCGCAGGAGGGCAATTAGCTGTACCTCATCAGGACCTCTGCAATGCGGAATCCGATCCCAGAGCCGCCTCCGGTGATGAACGCCACTTTGCCCCTGGATCAGCGGAAGGGGGAGATTTTCACAATGTGCAAAACAGAATCAGTACATCACTTTTTGTCATGTATTCTGTCGTCTCAGGCAGCTGAATTGACACACTTCACGCCGGCCACCGTATCAAGAGACAACTTAGTACAACAACCCTGCGAGGCAGATTGGGCGCAGAGGCCACTGGGAAAAAGTTCTCCCAGAGGGAAACAGAGAGGGAAATCCCCCCTGCCCCGCAATTTTGCTAGCCTTTCCCATCTCTAATGCTGGAGCGCACTGAACTTACAACATGAAATGAAGGAGATTATCCCTGTAAGACCTTGGCTGTACTCACTTGAGGATGTCAGGGCTGAAGAGGTAGCAGTATTCCTGGAGGCAGTCGTCCGTGTCCACATCAGGAGGGGGTTCGCACGCAGAGCCTTGCAGGGACGTGGTGGGCTCCATGGAGGGGTCTGTGGGAAACATGCCCCGGAAAAGACTCCGTCACCCAAGCCCAACTTGGAGAAGCAGCACCACCACCACCCCTTATAGCTTGTGGCCCACAAACAACACCGATGCCATGATTTCGCTGGACTCTTTGCAGCTCAAGGAGAGACGTGGTCCCAAGCAGCTGCCTTGTACTGAGCCAGACCCTGGGTACAACAGGGTCAGCATTGCCTACTTAGACAGGAAGCCGCTTTCTGGTGTGTCTACTAGAGGTCTTTCGCATCCCCTGTGATTCTGTGAAGGTTCAAGGGGGTGGCAGGTGATAGTAGATGAGCAATAGGGTTGTGAGTGTCCTGCATATTTCAGGGGGCTGGACTAGATGACCCAGGAGTTCCCTTCCAACTCTATGATTTTACCTACTACCCAATCCTTGTAAGTGGAGAGAAGCCGGAATCGAACCTGGGAACTTCTGCAGGCCAAGCAAATGCTCTGCCACGGAGCTACAGTCCCTCCCTTCCGCGGGACAGAAAGACAATTATTGTGTCACCAAAACAGAACACGAAACCGCTTTAGTGTTTCCCATCTCAAACAATTATTCTTCTGGACTTTGTTGGGACGGGCGTTGTTTCTCAGGGGGAGACAGAACGCAAGCGGAGACATTTTGCAAGCCGTGATTCTGCCTCCCAGGCCAAAGCTGTGAGGCGTGAGATCGGCCCAAAAGATTTTTCTCAACACGCCAGAGCAGGCTGCCGTCTTTGCAAGGCCCGGCGGGAGTTGGAGGAAGAGATCAGAAGATCAGGTTGTTTGTGAAAGGTCAAAGGCGGGGGGGGGGGGGGGGGAAATCTGCCCAGGTTCACTGGGAAACGTGTTGAAATTCTGCCAGCAAGGATCTTGCCAGTACAGAGGGAAAGGTGCCCTCCAGGGAATAGGGCACCTCTCACACACTTTTTACTGCGGTGTTGGCACAGCAAGGCTAAGGAGAAATGGAAAAGGATTGCAAAATAGAGGGTGCAATGAAAACCTTTTTCCCCTTCAGTGAAACTTGAGCAGGGCACTTTGTAAGCCAGGGGAAAAGGAGCAGGGTTCAGGGGTGCAGGAGAGACTCCCCCAATCGCATTTGTAGGAGGAATTTCTCCGTGATCTGGACATGGCAAGGTTGCCAGCCAGGTGGTGCCTGGGAATCACCTGGAACATAAACTAACTCCCATGCCGCAAGAATCAGCCACTCCAGAGGAAATGGCTACTTCTCAAGGGTGGACTCTATGGTAGTTTACCTGCCGAGGTTCCGCCCCTCCCCGGACTGCACCCCCAAATCTTCAGGAACCTCCCAAACCAGAGTTGGCGACCCTGTTTCATAGCCAGGCACATGAGCACACACACACACACACCCTCAAGCCCGTAATTCTTCCTGTATTTACTTGGGGAAATACAGAAAGGGACTTCTCCTTCCCAACCTAATTTCAATCCTTTGCAGATGAATCTATTTCGTGTTTAACACGACGTCTGCACGCCTTCCTAATGCATTCATGTCAGATTTGTTTGATCCTGCTCTCTCTTGAAGAACCTCTCCAAGCAAGTTTTAAGCACGTGTCACGGAGATGACCCACCCACGTCCCCCTCCCAGGTCACTTCTGTGGCTTTCGACCTGTACGTTCCTCGGGGCAGAGAACCCAGCGACAAAGCAGAGCGACATTTAGGAGCAGGGGGTGGGTGGGTGGCATTAAAAGACACCTTCCAACTGGATCTCCCAATTTGGGGTCCTGGCAAAGTGGGTCTCACCCTCTCCTTGGGATCCAGCACCCACCTAATCGGAGCGCCCTCCCGCCTCCCTCCAGTCAGCGCTTCGAACTCCCCGCAGGTAAATCTCCGCTCACCTGGCCAGCGCAGGACTTTGCTCTGAAGACGGGACGCGTGCGCAGACGGCTCGCTGCAAAGCATGCTGGGGATCGTAGTTCCGTGCGAATCGGCCGCCCGTAGAGCATTGTGGGACTTTGTTTCTGGTTGCTCTTATTTATCGATCAATTTCGTCTCTGCGCGTCTGTAATTAACAGACAACTCACGTGGATACAAATTCTGTTTATATATGAGAAAAGTGTGTAGGGGTGTGTGTTAGGTTAGGGAACGGCTTCCAAAAGAGGTTGGTCTCCGTGCCTAAAATCCCCCCACCGTCCCCCCAAGCTCTGATCAGCCCCTCAGAAAAGTTGAATGAACAAGATTTTTAAAATGTTTCAAGGCGCACATATCTGATTGCTGTTGTGACCTGTCCTGAGCCGACCACGGAAGGGCAGGATCCAAATAAAAAATAATTGTTATTATATTTATACTTATTTAGTTTTATTTATATTAGGTTTATATACCGCCCTTCCATACGGCTCTGGGCGGTTAATATGTATTATATAAATACTAGTAATCAAGCCCGCTGTAATCTAAATACAGCGGGCGCTAGACCAGGGAGCCCCCGGCAGTCGCGCGGAGAAATCGCAGGGCAGGATGCCAGAGGCACAGTTAAGTTTATGAGTCCGAGGGATGGAGAGAAGACTCCAAAGAACAGGCCCAACCTGTTGGGTCCTGGACAGGGGTCGCTGAGAAACGAGTTCAAACCTCACAGAGAATCCTAGCGGAAAAGCAGGGGCCATATCGTTCCATATCGTTCCTCAAGTCTGAAGCTTTTTTCCCCTGTTTCCTTCTCCCCTCCCGGCCTCCATAAAGACCTTGGATAGGTGCTGCACACCCAGCGCCTCGGTCTCAAGCTGGGAGAACTCCAGCATAAGGAGCCGGTGTTTGGAAACCATGATTGGCGATCCTCCCTTCCTCCCTTCTTCAGCTAGTTCAGCCTGCCCCAAATCCCTCAGGCCTAACTGTTAATACCTTGTACATATATTGTAAATAATTTTGGGAGCGTTTGTACTATAAAGTTTCTTTGTCATGTTTTGTTTTACGCTTTGTAATGATTTGTTCCCCCCCCCCCTTTGATTGTTGACTTCTATTGTTACATTTTTGGTTCACTGCCGTGGGATGGGCGGCCCAAGGAGTGTTGCGGGTCCCCTCCACTCCCCGGCCCAAACTGGATATAGTTGTAAGGAGTATAATGTCAATAAATTTGTTCTTGTTTGTTCTATAGTTTCTTTGTGACACTTTCTTCTAAGAGAACTATGTCTTTTATGGTGGAAATCTTGCCTCCTTGCTAGAAAAAGTTTAAAAAATGAACAGAAAGCATGTGTAGAATTAATTTTTGTTTCAGTGTCAAGAAGTAAACTTGGTATAAATGGATAAATCAGAAGTATAGGGTATAGTTTATGATCTTATTGGCTGGAGACTCAAAAAAAGTCTATAATAAAGTTGACCGGTCTATTACTTCTTAATTTGTTTTCATGTGTGTCCCCCCCACTCCAATAAAAATTATTTTTTGGGGAAAACTCACTGTCATTTTTTTCCCTAGGGGAGCTGGTTGTTGTAGTCAGTGGTAATTGTGGGAGATCTTCGTGGCCCCCTTGGAGGGCAGCAGCCGGGTGTCTCAGTGACCTTGGTCCAATCATGGTCTCTTAACCTAGTCTACCTCTCAGGGTTGCTGTGTGGAAAAATACACTCCCCTGATGTTCTTGGAGGAAAGAGGCTTGTAAGTCTGGCTTATGAAGAGAGGAAACCTGGCCCCACCCATCTTCCTTTGGTGTCACCGTGTATCTGTCGTCATGAGGACTAGAAACAGCCTCTTTTAAAGGAGAAGTGAAGCAGGACAGCCCAAAGCTGAAGTCCTCCGTGTTGCCCACTGGCTTCCGCTGAGCCACAAACGACGAGAAGGGAGAAAAAGATTCAGCAGTGCAAATTTCTTTGCAATCCGAAAGAGGTGAGCGGTGTTTGCCCTAGACGGGGGACCTCTCTTCACAATAACCAGATGCACAAAACAGACCATACTTGTACAGATCAGTGAGCGCACACACATATGTGTGCGTTTTTAATGTGAATTCTTTTAAGAACAGCACTCTGTGGTTTTCCTGAGACACGTATAATTCTTAGAGAAAACAATGGCACCTGGGTGATTCCAACGTACTGGGCAGCTTACGGCACTGGTTCAGCATGAGGTACCTACTCCCATGAGCAGAGGCATAGTAGCTGAAGTGCTACACCATCCCCCACACCGCACACCCCCATTCATGGCCTGGGATGCGCAATGCGCATGGCTTCAGAAAGGCCGCGCGCCGGCCGAGGTAGCAGACCGGAGACGGGTTCTTCCGGGCCCAGCGAGGCTGTCAGAGTTCATACATGATTTTGTGATCGCAGCAGTCCCAGTCAACCAACTCATTGCTGCGGAACCACAAACTGATCTCCCGCTGGGCCGTCTCCACGGAATCACTGGCGTGGACCACGTTCCTGTTTCCACGGGGGAGACAAAAAGACAGGCGCCGTGTGGGAGCAGGAAACGTCACAGCTCCCTGCGGAACCTCAAATGCTTCCCATCTGGCTGGCCAGCGAGCATCCTGGGAACTGCGGCGCAAGGAGGGCGGTGATAATTGGCCTTGCCAACATCCAGGCGGGGCTGGATACCACTCCCGGGTTACAATCTCCGAATTACATAAGCAGCTTACTTTATTATTTTGAAACGTTTATCCCACGTCTTCTGGATAGTACGGAAGGGGGACTGTGTGGGATTTCGCCCCAGAGCTAGTGCAGCGTAGTGGCTCAAGAGGGGCTGGAGAGTCAGGTTTGATTCTCCACTCCTCCACATGCAGCTAGCTGGGTTATCTTGGGCAGATCACAGTTCTCGTGGGGCTCTTCTCACAGAGCAGTTCTCTTAGAGCTCTCTCAGCCCCGCCTACCTCACAAGGTGTCTGTTGTGGGGAGAGGAACAGGAAGGCGTTTGAAAGTCGCTTTGGGAAAGTCGCTTTGGAAAGTGGAGTATTAAAAAAAAAACCTTTTCTTCTTCCACTGAAGCCCCTCCCTCCCTAGAGCCCACCTTTATTATGATATGCTTCCTGTGTGTGACTCTTCCGTACGATACATGATAATAACGAAATCCATCCCATTGCACTTTGACCAGGGTCTGCATTCCGTGGCATTTGTAGCCATGCCGCTGGACAATTGACACTGGCCACATCTCCCCCACTGTGAAAGTGGACGGGCCAGAGACTCCAATGGCGGTCTGAGCCCCATGACATCTATCCCCACCCAGCTGTCCCCCCCCCTCGCTCGTACCTGCTGACGTGGATGCTGAAGTCCCCACGGACGGTGCCCGGCTTGGCTTCCGCGGGGTTCGTCTCGCCCACCATGGCCCTGGAGGTCTTGACAACGTTGTAGCCTTCCCACACCTGCAACAGACCCGGGGAGCGTCACAAGCACAACCCCACACCAAGGGCTCCAAAATGGCCTCCTAGATTAGGACAGGAGGTTCTAGGTTCAAATCTCCACTCAGCCACGACACTCTCTGGGAAACACTGGGCTGATCGTGTGTATTTCCTCGCAACCTAACTTACCTCGCAGGGTCGTTGCGAGGAGAACAGAAGAGGGGAGAGTTGTAGCAGTGACCCAGAGCTAATACATTCCATAGAATGGAGCTAATAAATTACACAGAAACAATTGTGTTTTCTGGACTTGCAGACGGTAACTCCGCGGTTTGTACATTCTAAGTTCATATTGAGACATGAGTCATTTGGGCACTTCAGCACACCCTTATCTGTTGACTAGGTAGACACTGTTCTCCTCTGGGGAAACTGTTTTTTCCTGCAAAAGCCAGCTGTGTACAGCACTGGTTGGCTAGGCTAGTATCAGTGATGACTTTTAAGCCATGCTCCCGACAGTTGTCAGATCTGTGTCAATTAATTTGGTTTCTTCCCACGCCATGGAAAGATTCTTCTCCAAATTTCTGCTTGGCACATCCTTGATCAAGACGAAAGACCAGCCTATTTACCCTAGCTTATTAGCAAATCTATTGGGTGGTAACATTATTCACTGGCCTCTCCCCTCTGTTATTCAACATTCTGCTCTTCCACTTAAAAAAAAATCCATTCTGCTTCTTTAAAAGTTTGACGGGTCTGTACTTAACAGATGTAAATGCTGTGCTTCGGAAAAATACATTAAGGCAGAAAATATTTAAAAAGGAAAGGGACATTACTGCTCTCCCATGGTATCAGCATGCAGAGAGATGCTCAGGTGTGTGTGTGTTCCAGTCTTTGTGCCACCGTCTCCTTTGCATCCAAGATGCATGCGTGTTCCCCCCCCCTCGGATGCCTCGGTTCCTGTCCCAGCTTACCATGGCCACCACAGGTCCCGAGGTCATGTACTGGATCAGCTCGTGATAGAACGGCTTCCTCCGCAGCTCGTGGTAATGTTCTGACAGAATCCCCTCATTGGCCTGCCAAAGATAAGGGGGAATGTCTTGGATCGCAAAAGCAGGGTCTCCTTTGTGGTAGCCCCGCCCTGTTGGGTATCTGCTTGCATCCTCTTCATTTAATAGTTGGTGGGTAAAGCCAAACACTGGAATTCTCTCCTGTGGTCTTGTTTACTGGGACCAGGAAGAAGCTTTCAATTTAAATTGGGCTCCTTGGTCTCCAGATTCCATCATTCAATGGAGGAGGACCTCGGAGATTAGGCATTTTAAGGTCTCATAGAATTCTAGAATCAAAGAGTTGGAAGGGACCTCCTGGGTCATCTAGTCCAACCCCCTGCACCATGCAGGACACTCACAACCGTATCGCTCATCCACTGTCACCTGCCACCCCCTGAACATAGGACGCTGCCCTGTACAGAATCAGACCCTCGGTCTCTCAAGGGCAGTCCTGTCTCTTTGGACTAGCAGCATCTCTCTGGGCTATTCTCCCATTAAAGCTGCTGCTGAAAAAGTCCGGTCAGAAACAAAGTTTCTGTGTATACCAATCCCTGCTGGAAGGCTTGCCAGCACTGGGTGGAGAAATGCCTGGAGATTTGGGGGAGGGTAGAACCTGTGGAGGAAGGGGCAGGACCTTGGTGGGACATAATGTCATCTGGTCCCCCCTCAAAGCAGCCATTTTTTCCAGGGGAACTGATCTCTGTCTCCTGGAGGTGAGTTCGAATTCTGGGAGAGTTCCAGGCCCCACCTGGAGGCTGCCAGTCTCTTTGCCCACAACTTTACCTGGAGCAACTTTAGGCCCACGAGCTTGAAGCCCCGTTTCTCGAAGCGCTTGATGACGTCCCCTACCAATCTCCTTTGCACCCCATCTGGCTTGACGGCTATCAGGGTGCGTTCCTGCAGGCCGGGGATACCTGTCAGGCAAAGAAAAGGGACACATCACCGGCTGTCTTAAAAACACACGCAGCCACCGAAACACAGAAAAGAGTCACTTGCCAAACACAGACTTTCAAAAGTAAGAGAAATAAAGCTAAGTTTCTAGTCCTCAAGGCCATGCGGAGATTGTCGGCTCATGCAAGGACCCTGTTTCTCTGCGCTTGCAAGCAGCAAAGGACACGGAATTGTTTCTTGTAATGGAGTAGCCACCATTTCCCCTGCTTGATCCCTAGTTCCTGGAAACTGATGCTACAGCCTGATCCTGTTGCCGAGATCCTACCACACCCCACTGCTTGCATTTTGACCACCGTTGACGCACTTATGAGAAGACATGAATCGTCTGATGGGATAGAGCTGGCCTGGGTTACCCAGGGCCCATTCCGCATCCATTAGATAATCCACTTTCAATTCACTTTAGCCGATTTTCCTGTTCTGCACCGGGCTGCAAAAGCCCAATGAAAGTGCTTTATCCCGGGTGTACAGAATCAGGTCCAGGTCAGGTCAAAGTCAACCTTTCCCTGTGTCTCTTGGTCCACTTGAGGGCGCTATTTGTCTAAATAGGAAAAACCTTGATAGAGGGCCAACATTACAACGTGATCAAGAGAAAGCCACTAATTTTGCTCAGAAGTCCCAACAACAGAACGAGGACAGTTTCTTCCCCTTCTTTTTGTTATAGTTTGCAGTCGGAATGAATAAAAATGAATGGAAGTTTTCAGACAAGACTGGAAAAGATTCTTCGGGGCTGGAGATGGGGTGGGAGGGCACCTTCCTTTTCCATTCCAGTTTTAAGTCTGTTGAGTAGATTTTTATCTCCATTCTCCTGACATCTAAGGGTCTGCTTTCTCCCATCTTAATCCTGCAACAACCAGGGGAGGTAGGCTAGGCTTTGCAGTGGAGGAGGGGGGGAGAGAAGGGAGAGGCTAGACTTCAGTCCAAAAATTTCATCACAGTTTTGTTGGGTTGTCTGGTCCCTCCTGGCTTCTAGCTGGGGATCGGGGATAAAGTTGCCAAATTCAGCTCTGGGAAACTCCTGGATATTTGGGGATGGAGCCTAGGGAGGACAGAGAACTCAGCGGGGTACAAAGTTTCAGACTCTACTCTCCAAAGCAGCCCTTTTCTCCAGGGGAACGGATCTCTGTAGTCTGGAGATGAACTGTAATTCTGGGGAATCCCCAGGTCCCACCTGGAGGCTGGCATCCCTACAGTGTAAGGATTTGAACCTGGGTCCCCCATAGCCTATTCTAGTATGCTAGCTCCTGGTCCATGCTGGCCCCCTTTAAGAAGCATCTATCCCGATGGCACCTAGGAGTCTAGGAAAGCAGAATAAAAGACAGGTCTTATACAAATCTTAAATACGTAGATCTGTCTCTCCCACCCTTCCCTTAGCCAGACTTGCTCTCTTCTTTCCCGCAGAAGTAAGCAAAAGGCGACAACAGGAACCTTTTGGGAAGAGGAAGATGATATTCAAGGGACCATCCTGATGGGAGGATATAACAGGAAACACACAGCTTGGCGTGGGATTTCTCTACGGATGGGCAGCAGGGAGGGGGGGAGGGATTGCAATCGTTAAAAACAAAACAGCGGTGGAAGGATCTCAGCCTGATGCTCAAACTAGGAGATAAGCCGGAACATTAAGTATGTGTTGACTTAAAAAGCTCAATGCAGTTCAAAGGAACTTGGAATTTACTTTCCAGAGAGGAAGGGTGAGACATTTAAGCCTCTCCCTGGGGGTCAATGCTTCCCCCCTCCCTTCCACCGGAAAATACATATTTGGACGCAGTATCGTTGTGCCCCCTGGGTGAGAAATGAGCATTTGAGTTAGAACTGTGCACTGTTTTCCCCATGCAAACAGCAAATAAAGGAGAGCGAGGATGCGGTTGGTATGGGAAAAATTGTACCAAAAAGGGAGGGTACATGACAAGCGCATCAGACAAGGACAATGGTGTAATGGCGCAAATAAAGTCTGAACAGATAATTTATCCCTCTCGTTTTCACTAATCCGGGGGAGGAAAACCAAGACGAAAAGATTGGCTGTGCTGTTTTGGACTTCAAGAGCCCTGCCACAATTCTGAAATAGCAAGCCTTGAGATCTAAAGTCCCCTGGATTATTTTTCCTTGACCCCCTATCGTTTTGCTCGACCTGGACCAGTCTTTGGACCGCTCTATCGCCATCCGTGCTATGAACTTCATTGTAGATGCATCTAAGAAGATGCATATTTCATGGGGAAAAACGAAATGGAGAAATGACCTATTCAAACTTTCCTTGTGCCGTTACACGGCTTTCCTTGCCGGATGTGGATGGGGAAAGCAGCCGAAAGGATCAGGGCCACCTTTCCTTCAGGCCGCTGCTCGGTTCGGAGCCAAATATATCCACAGTGGCAGGAGACACTGGCATCCCCTGAAACTTTAGTTCAGATTGTGAATACTTCACATTTTGATAACTCCCTGGACTCCTATGATTCTATGAATGCTGACACTTCGGACCTGGGGAAAGATGGCAAGGCGGTCCGAGCCAGCCTTGCGCCCAGGGTCCAAATGGATGCACTGCTGCTTCAAAGCAAAGGCAATATAAAAGGGAGAAGGAGAAGAGCATCAGGGAGGCCGCTTGGGGCAGACACGCAGCCAAAAGTTGAAAAGCGCTTCCCAAGAAAGAAATGCCCCCGGGCTGCTATGGGGAGCTTGGTGGGGGGCACCAGAAGGCTGGGGAGGGGATCTAGGGGGCTGCTTGGCCCCTGCAGGGCTCCTGGGAGAGAGGGATCTCCCTGTAAGGCGGATGGCCCTGGAGAGGGCTGGCTGGCAGACTCACCGGCGGCGTAGAGGCGGCGGGGGAGCTGGATCTGGGGTTGGGGTTGTCCCCAGCGGGGCGCGCCCAGGGTCCGCCGGCCGGGCCAGAGGCTCCGCGCCACGCAGCGCTGCAGGAAACCCATGCCGGCCGGCCGGCGGGGCTGGAAGGCGCGCCCGCTCCGGCCGGATTTGTAGCCTGGGGGGCTGCCGCCCTCGCCCCAGATCCCCCACCGGGGAGGGGAGGAGGAGGATCCGGAGGGCGGGCCGGCCGGTCAGCCAGCCCTGCCTGCTCGGGGAAGCCTCCCGACTGGAAGCAGAGACCCGACGCCTCGGGGATGGGCGCTGCCTTGGCTTGGGGTCCCGCCCCCTCGCCCTCTGCAAACGGAGGGGTGCCAGCCTCCAGGCGCGGCCTGGAGATCCCCGGGATCGCCTACCCGGGAGGAAAGGGCTGCTCGGGAGGGGAGAAGATGTGGCATCAGACCTCACCGTCCTCCCGGAAGCTCCTGGAGCTTCTCAAGCTGGATTTGGCAACCCTACAAACTACCCCTCCCCATCTTCTCTAGGCAGAGGTAGACCCCCTCTCAGGGTAGCAGTGGCACCCCATCCTCCCAACTGCTTCTGCCAACTGGCGGCCAGTCGGAGGGGTCTCTGGCTTTTGAGACCCCTGGCCAACCTGAAAGGCAGGACCCCATCCCCTTGTAGACGCAGGACATTTACAAATCCCAGAATTTGCAAATAATTCCTGTTATTTTGACTGTTTTCCTCCTCTCCCTCTTTACCCCACAGACTAATTATTGGCTTTTATTTATTGCTTAGATTTATAACCTGCTGCTATAACAGTTTGCCTTACAGCAGCTTAAAATTAAAAAAATATATATATAAAAATTGTTCCCCTTGGCAATTTTAGTAGCTTCTAATATTTGCAAAGCAAGCAATGTTCGTACGAAATACTATTTTGCTACAGGCGTTGATATTACAGGTTTCGGTGGCTGAGGAATTGCAAACTCAATGCATGTCCTTCTGTTTTTCCCCTTGTGTGCAACTCTGATGCTGGTTTTTTTTTTTTTTTCAAAGTCGTATCTCAGTGTTTACAAAACGTCAATAAAATATTTGTCAAAAGAAAGATAGAGAGGGAATGCCAGGCTACGTAATTATTACAGAGTAGATACTGCCTGTTCTGTTAACACTTGCTCTGGCCGTCCCAGTCCAGGATGATAAGATGTTCTCCCATGTCATAACAAAACCATGAAAGTGGAGTGTCCTTTGTCCCAAATGTTCAGCAGTTAAGATGCTACATTTGCAACCTGTACTTTCTTGGGATGACTAATGGCTTTCTCATCTCTTATGCTCTTCCGAATTACTCCTCCTCTTCCGAATTACTCTGTATAGTCTCTGGTCTTCCACTTGGCCACTGTGTGGCTGTTCTATTGACTTCTTCAGCCGAGGACGTTGCTTTCTCCCGCGGTTCTTTTAAAGTCTCATCTTCACGTGAGCCTCATAGAAGCTGCTTGGCTGGGAGATTAGTAGCACGGCTTCTGCTTCCTTCACAGGCAGTGCCTGATTTGGCTGCATGTCATTTATTTATTACTTAGATTTATACGCCGCTGCTATCCCACAAAGGTTAAAAGTTAGAAATTAAAAACCCAAATATAACCGGTAGCACCGAAGAGGGAGAAAAAAAGGAGAAACCCCAATCTCTTCCCCTTCCTTCCCAACACTTCAGGGAGAAATCCCAGGGTGCAGATCCTTCCCATGCAGATTGTAGGAGCTTTGGATGTGGAGGGGACCCTAGGGAGTGGCGGGCAATAAATCGAAAGATAATAATAATAATAATAATAATCTCCCATCAGTTGTTACAATAAGTCCTGAAAACTCTGGCCTAGCAAATAATGTTCTTGGAGGCCTGTAATTTGGATTCACACCTCATAACAGCATTCCCAGATTTTTTTGCAGCCAAATCATTGCCTGGTAAGCATGGATATGCCTAATCCTTCCCTTATTCCTAGCATGCAAATTCCATTGTACCCTTTATACTAAATAGGGACCTCTGGCAACTGTACCTCAAAGGCTGGGCCACTGATGCCTTATTTTGTAAGTCCTGCCTAGTAGAGACTGGTTGTTTAAAGGACCAATTGTGGTTTAATAGGGCTAACCTCTGTCCCTGTCTCTCTGCAGCCCACCACCTCTTCGCCATTAACTTCCAGGGTTCCCAGTACAATCCCTATTTAGATCTTTTTGTACTTTCCACTTATTTAAAACTCTAGCTGAGCCTTCTGCTTGGGCTTCCCCAGGTACAGGGCTCCGCGCAGGGTTTTGATCTTCTCCCTCCCTTTTTATAAGATTAACCGTCTTGACCGAGGCAGGTGAGCATCGGTATTACATGTGACAGTGAAAGCACGCTACACTCTTCTTTCTCTCAGGTTCTGGGGGGTGCCGCCTTGCAGGGCTGGTTTTCAGTGGCCCGATTTTTCCTGAAGGGGCTAAGAATTTACTTTCCTTTACCAGGGGTGTAATAAGTGACCCTCTTAGGTCTCCCTAAAGTCCATCCAGTAATGTGTTTTTAACTTTTTTGTCTGACACACCATCTCAGTTGGGAAGAAACCTGTCTGTAGAATTACTCTAAACCTCCCAGGCTGCTCAACTCCTCAAAAATAATCACTTTGCTTCCCTCAAACCATCTATTGAGGGCTTTGTCCATTTTACAGCCAAGTTGTGAGCAGGTCTCCCCAAATTTCCTTCTCATCTCCCAAAAAGCCTTTCTGCGCTTTGCTCAGGACTCAAACCATATCTCGCCCCCTTTTTAAAGAGGTTGTCATTAGAGGACTCTTTCTCCCTTCATCTCCACATAGATTTCACTGAGCAGATATTTCATCCAGCCCCCATCAGTAACCCCAAAATCCCTACAAGTTCCCTCAAGATTAAAGTGGAATTCTTTGCCATCCTCCTCTTCCTGAAATTCAGGGCATCTTTTCTGGCCCACTGTGGGTCTATAGCTTCACTTCTGTGAGGGATTTGTAATTCGGCTCTCAATTTTTTCCATTTTTAAAGGGTACATTTCTTTCTCCTCAAAATAGGAGCTCAATGGCCAACCAAGATTTATTTGATTTCTTTTTTTCTCATGTTCCCTTTCAGCTTCTTGCTGTTTCTCTCGTTCCTGGCCCTGTGACCTTTCTCTGCCTTTCTCCCTTTTGACTGCCAGTCTGGCTAACTGCAATTCCTTTTCAATTTTTTAACTTTTTCCTTCTCTGCCTCAATCTTAGCTTTTCTCCTTCTCGGCTTCTAGTCTAGCCATTCCAATTTTCGGCTTCATAATTATCTCCTGACAGGAATAATTCTTCTGGGGAAGGTCCCTTTCTTCTTGTGCCTGGGGGTGGGAAGGGGGGTATGCCATGACTGACTAGAATGTCTGAGGTAGATTTCCTGAGGTAAAATTTGTTCAATTCTTCAAAATATTTCTTTTCTTCAGCCTTATCAGTCACAGGACTACCTGGTCGGTGGGTTTAATTCAGATCACGGCGCTGCCACTAATAAAAATCACAGCCTATCCTATGCCTGAGACACCTTTATTTCTGTGAGGGAGAGAAGGATTTTGTGGCTGGCCTATTTTTCCTTTCAAATAAACATCCCTCCTCTTTCTTCTGCTGGGGAGCTTTTTGCACCTTCTCCCTTCAGGAATCTCTCGTGTTTGTTGTCCCTTTCCTGGTTTAGGGAAAAGCAGATTATGGGGTTCTCCCTCACAGATACCATAAGGCATTTCTACCTCAGTCAACCGCACCACACAAGAACCGTACCAAAGTTCAACGAATAAATATAATTTATCAAACTCTTGCTGGGGTGGAGGAGAAATAAAAGAGTCAGGGCTAGATTTATACTGGTTTACCAGTATATGCTTAATCAAATATGAATATAGGCCTGTTCTAATACTTGAGAAAACGGTATAGTTTCCCTGAATCCCTTATCAGTAAGAACATAGGACTCAGGAAACCCGTCCCCAGAAGAGACTCCCTAACTTTGCCTAAATTTTGGATCTCCCAGGTTAGCCAGTCCCTCTATGTCCTTCCCTCAAGAGCACCCTGTGGGAGCATGGCTCCCCACGCTCTGGATCAGGGGTAGTCAAACTGCGGCCCTCCAGATGTCCATGGACTACAGTTCCCATGAGCCCCTGCCAGCGAATGCTGGCAGGGGCTCCTGGGAATTGTACTCCATGGACATCTGGAGGGCCGCAGTTTGACTACCCCTGCTCTGGATTCAACCTAGACTTTGCCGATTACACAGTTCCAAAGTTTGACCAGATCAGGGTCTCTCCCAGCGGCTTCTCCCCTCCAGCTTCTGAAAAATTCGAGTCCGGTGGCACCTTTAAGACCAACAAAAGTTTACTCAAGGTGTGAGCGTTCATGCGCAGGCACATTTCCTCAAACAATGGGACAGGGGTCCTAAAGTACAGATACTAGGAGAAAGTAAACTAGGAGCAAATTAGTAAACAGCATCAGGACACCCCAAATATGCAGTGTGTTGTGAGACTGTTTCCTAATTTGCTACTAAGTTACTTTCTCTTTGTATCTGTACTCTTAGGATCCCATTTTGTCTGTGGAAGTGTGCCTGCGCATGAACGCTCATGCCTTGAATAAATCTCTGTTGGTCGTAAAGGCGCCACTGGACTGAGATTTTGTTGTGCCACTTCACACCAACATGGCTACCCACTTGAGTCCTCCCTCCTGCATCAGCCATTCAGTTCTTTTCTGGTTCTCTGAACGATTAGCTCTCCACAGGATGGGTTCTACATGCAAACGCAAATGGAGGTTGTGTGTGTGTGTGTGGGGGGCTATTGCATTACAGTGTACAACACCGTACAAGCCAGTTATTTTCTGGACACAATCCATGGCTAAGTCTACAGGGGTGGAAACAGGGATTCTTCCTCTCCCTTAGGCAAAATCACAGAATCCTAGAGCTGGGAGGTCTCCTAGAGGCCATCTAGCCCAAGCCCCTGCTCAAGACAGGATCAGCCTGAAGCACCTATGAAAAACATCTGTCCAGCCACTGCTTAAAAACCGCCAAGTATCGACCTGCAACCCTGAACTGGGGACAGTCCAGAGGGCAAACTGGTTTAGTTTGCTCCCAGGGCACACAA
This sequence comes from Paroedura picta, assembly GCF_049243985.1. Classification (NCBI taxonomy): domain Eukaryota; kingdom Metazoa; phylum Chordata; class Lepidosauria; order Squamata; family Gekkonidae; genus Paroedura; species Paroedura picta. The sequence goes on from NC_135385.1 coordinate 19,984,389, forward strand.
AAATATTAGCACTATGTCAAGGACAGCGAATTTCCCCATCCTCCCCTGGACAATCTCTCTCGCTGGCACCCTTCACGGAGAGAAACCTGCTCTCCCCTCTGCTAATTTTCCACATAAAGTTGGAAATATGCATTAGAATTTTCCCGCTCAAAATCTACTTCTTCCAGGAGTCCTTGACCTTGTGCTGTGCCCAAATTCTATTTCAGCAGAAGCACGCACAACACACACATTGGCTAACATTGCCCATTGTTTCAGTATCACATTGCATCTCGATAATGCCATAAAATTGGAAGGGCCAACATGCCTCTTGGATCCCTGAGAAGCAGGTGGGCACCTGGCTGCGAAATTTGCCTCTCTTCATCCTAAACGAGCATCAAACCAGAGGGTGGGTGGGAGGTAGGACTGATTGACCAGTTGCAGGGTCATGGTTCATCTTGCAGAACAAGGATTCCCAGCCAGTGGTCCGTGGGTATGGGGTGCTCCTGGCTTGTATTCTCAGCTCCTGCTCTTCCTTCTGGCCTACATGAGGCAGAACTGCCATAGTAGCAAGAAAGGCAGGGGAAAGGAGGGTTAAGGGGGCAGGCAGTGATGTCAATTGTGGGAGTGTGGCCAGCCGACATCACTTCTGGGGCTCCTCCAAGTGTGATAAATCATTCTACGTTCAAAAGGTTGAAAGACTGTGGCAGAGATGTGCAGAACATCCTCGCAGAGAACATGAGCTGCAAGCAACATTCAAAAGGATGCTTAAGCTTCGCGGGATGCAACCTAGACGAGGGAGAGTCCGTTTTAAGCAGTGTTTCACACTCTTTTGACAGAAAGAGTGTGACATATATTCTGTTGGTCTGAAGCAGCAAAACAAAGTCTGGGTCCAGCGGCACCTTGAAGAACAACCCAAGTTTTATTCAAGGTATATCAGCTTCTGTGCGCATGCATGAGGAAGTATGCATACACATGGGAGTTCATGCCTCAAATAAGCTTTTGTTGGTTTATAGGTGCACGGGACTCCAATTTTGTTCTTTGGCGTCGGGACCTGGGTGCTTTCCAGAGCTCAGCCCTTGAGCCAGACAGAACACACACACATGGCCTTTGGGAGTTAACATGCTACTGGGATGGGTGTTTTCCCAAGGGTGACCCTTATACTGGGCCAGGGACCAGCAGGGCAGTGCCTGGGGAGAAAACAGAACAGGAGGAACTGGTTTGGAGAAGAGGGCTTGGGGCCTTTAGGACCGGATGGGCACCAAAGGGAGAAGTTGGCCTGTAAAGCTCCAGACTCCTCCCCAAGAGGGGTCCCTAAGACAGGGGTGGCCAAACTGTGGCTCTCCAGATGTCCATGGACTACAATTCCCTTGAAGACCAGGCAGGGGCTCATGGGAATCGTAGTCCATGGACATCTGGAGAGCCGCAGTTTGGCCACCCCACCCTAACAGGTAAGTAGAAGGTAACTTCCCTGCACCACAGTGCTATTCTGACAAGGTTCTTCATAGCTGGGAAAGTGGAACATGGTGGAACATTCCCGGTGGAACATCCCCAGTTCAAACCTCACCAGTACAATACGTGGATTGCAGTGCTGACCTACCTTACAGGGCTGCTGTAAAGGTTAACGAGGAACAAAGAGCCTGTACGAATCCACGTTTTGAACACGGAGTTGGGATCACGGAAATCTCTTACTCTGCTACGAAGCTCTTCGGCCAGTTGCACATCCTCCACGATGGAGATAAAATTATAAGGGGGATCCAACATATGAACCCACCCCATGTTCATGAACACGGTTGATTTCACACCTGAGAGAATGCCTCATCGACAGCAGCACTGGCTCTTCCCAGGCTTTAAAAACAATTTTATTTTAAAATTTCAACATCTGCTGCCTGATCAACTGGGGCGTCAAACCCAATTTGTTCAACTGCCTCTCGAAGAGAGAGCGGGTCACCCAGGTGCCGCTGGACTTAAATCTAACCGTTCTGTTGCACAATAACACGGCCACCCTCCAAAAAGTTCAACCACAGAAGATGATGCGCCTCTCAAAAGTCCTGCGAATTCGGCACGGCCAGGCCTGCGTGTATTCTCCCTCTCTTATCCTTGAAGGGGAATTAAGCAGACCCGTTTAAAACAACCAAGTAAGCACTTTTAATTTCCATTAAGCACATTTTAGTATCACAATGGAATGATGAGGAGAAAAAAAAACGTATATTAAAAAAAAAGAGTCTCTCTTTAACACCCCCCCCCCATGGACAGCAAGGGAGGTGTCAAGGCAATTTAAAAACCAACGAGGGGAGAAGGGGGGGGAGGCGGGAGGAATGACACGAAGGTGGGAAACATCCGAAGTAGTCTTTGGCCTCAATGTCTCATGATTGACGCCGGCCGTGGAAACACCTGCTGACGGACGACCGACCGCTGAAGGGTTGGGGGGAGATTAAGACAAGAACATCCAGCAGGAGGAACGGCCTGGCCTGCGATTGGCCTTACGATCCCCCCCCCCCCAAGGTAAAGGGAGCTGCCGACAGAACCAAGAAAGAGGTGTGGGGAGGACCAGGAAGGGGGGGTGTTGTGTGCACAGAGTGCGTGGCCCGCCTGCGAGAGGCTGTTTTCCTCGCGGGGACCAGAAACCGGCAGCCTCGGGAAGCGAAGCCGGCAGTGACGCGACAAGGACCGGTCTGCTCTCCACGCCAACCTCCGGGGGGGCTGAGTCCTTGTGCCGAAGACTATAGCTTCACGGTCCCCGGGGGCAGGCTGTCGTTGCAGAGCCGGTAGTAGCGGAAGTCGTTCACCAGGCGGTGCACGTTCTGGGTGAAGGATGGCAGGTCCTGGGCGGGGGGGAGGGGGGGCAGGAGGAAGACAAAGGAGAATGGAAATCAAAATGCCTCTTGCCATGGCACTTCCAGGGCGCTTCCCAGCACTGTGCTTCCCCCTTCCTCCCCTCACTTAGGAACAGAGAGGAACCCAAATCTCACCACTCGTGGAGGGAAAGGCAAAGTGTTTTGAGGGAGTGCCATTTTGGGGGGGAGCAGCAAATCCCCAAAATATGCCACAGGGCATAGTGTGGCATTTTGCACCAAGTGCTGTGAGCACACCAGAAGATGAGGCATGACCACGGCTGGCAAATAGAGACATATGGAAAGAGATGGTCCTTCAAGCACCCAGGCCCTTGACAAACTGGGACCCACGTATTTGGAGGACTGTCACCTTTCCGGTGTCCCTGTGCGCTGCCCATAAACACCCGGTGGCCAACAGTGGGCTATTCCACCATGCTGGGTGGCCTGTCTGACGTTAACCAGAGCCGGACCTTTTCTACTGCTGCTCTGTGGTAGGGGGCTCTCTAGAACAGTGAGAGCCCTGTTGGAACCAATGTTGTATGCTGCTTTGAACCACAGGGAAAAGCAGGATATAAAGGCTTTAATAAGCAGCACATTGCCGCCGCCATGCTCTTCCCTTCGGCACGATGCAGAACCGACGTGTCGCTCCCCCTGCCCCTCACCTACCCTGTCCATTTTGAAGTTCCTTCCGAGCACGCTTTTCTGGTTGGCATCGACCCCTTCGCAGCTGGCCAGGAACTCGGGGAGGAAGGCCGAGTAGAAGCTGTCAAAGTCCACCGAGGCCATGTTGTAGACGGCGATGCCGATGTCTTCCTGCAAGAGGTCATGTGACTTGTGGACCAGGACCTGGAGCAGCACGTTCACGAACTGGAACAGCATGGCCGTCCGGAAGATCTTCTGCAGGAGGAGGAGGAGAAAGGAACAGAGAGAGACAGAGAAAGAGAGAGAAGGAACAGGAGAAAAGAACGTATCTTCAGATCCACCTCCAAGGAAAAGCAACCCCGGGGAGAACTGAAAGGCCACTTCTTTGCAAACTAGGCCTGTGCCTCCGGAATCGCTACAGCCCAGCCTCCCTCCCGTTTCCCTCGAGCGGAGCACACGGATGTGCCCCTTTGCGCAGGCAGCCAGCATCCCACTCTCTTTGGCCTCGAGAGGGGTGCGGCGTTGGGTCCTCAACCCTCTAAGCAGGTGGCCGGTGGGCGGGGAAGAGACCCACCTTGTGGTACAGCTTCTGCTTTGTGTTCAGCGTCTCCAGATAAAACAGGTTTTGCTTGAACAGGTGGATATCGGGTTGCAGGAAGGACTGGCCAAAAGCCTACGGAACAGAAGGGCCTCTCAGGACGTGATCCAAAGACGGGGGAGCCGGGCCCCCCAACTCTACCCGGCCGGTTCAGAGTGCAGCGCAAAGGCCTCTGGGAGTGACCCCTGCCTCCTTGACCTGCCAGAGGGCCATGCATAAAACCACAGGCCAGACCTCTCGGGAGGTGGTCAACCATGGCTTGTGCCCTGCCTGCTGCCACCTTTTTGCCCGCCTGAACTCCCCAACGTTACTACACGGTGCTGCCCTTCAAGCAAGCACGTGTTACAAGGATGGCTCGAGATATGAGAGAACCTGTACTGTGACCTTAGTGGCAGTGGGCAGTCGAGAGGGATACAAGCACCCTGCCCCACAAAGGAACACGCGGAGAATGATAAAGAGATTGCCAGCTGGCCGAGAGTGGCGAAGGACGGGGGGAACTTGCCCGGGAGCAAAAGAGGGTCAGGAGGCAGCTGGAGCCTTTGGGCCGCTGACTTGTATTCTGCTTACAGATTAACAGGAGGACTAGCACTTGGGAAACAGTGTCACAGAGCGTAGGCCAACGAGGGGTTGGATGAGAGGACTGTCCCCCCCCTCCAATGCAAAACATTAACAGCCTCTTGGCAAAAGCTAGATAAAGGAGGGGCACTAGAGAGGGCAGTCCTATGCACAGCCACAGGGTGCTTCCAGTGACGCTCTGTGACCGCCAGTGATTTTGCACGGGCCAATATGCTCCGTTGTTTAGATGACCTTTCCCCAATCACTAGCTGGTAACAAATGGGCTATATGCACAGCTAGCAGGCTCCCTTGAGCCAAAAGGTGGCTTGCAATTCTCGCAACATGCGTGCCCGATCTGATGTGCTATGCTCACGCATGGAGTTGAAAGATGCAAATGCACTTTGTAAGCCCCCTCCTCCCCTTTTTGAGCAATCCTGAAGAATGCACGGAGCTCGTAAAGGATAATAAGAGTGATAATGGAACGTGCTGAAAATGTTATGAAATAAGTGCATTGTTTTATCATATGTGGTGGACCTGCTAGAAAGCCTGGAAATACTAGGTCGTGATTTATGATGAAATGCAACCGACTGAAAATAAAAATTCCAATGGACCCAAAACATAGGTTATTAAACAGTATTAAAATGTATAGTGAACGTGTTAGATATATGGTAACAGCAGACAGGATTTTTTTATGCGCACATCTCACAGAATGGGCAAATAAATTGCAGATTGGATGCAAAACAGACCAATATCAGATTTTTAATAGAAAAGAGTCCAATATTAGTGTTCGTATGGGACATTCTGTCAATGAAATATGTCATAACTCCAAGGAGTAAGTGACAGAAGATCGTATTATCTTGTTATGGATCCTGGAGGCCTGCTTTTGGGTCCTCCCACCTAAGGCATGCCACCCCTGGCAAATGGACTCACAGAATCATAGAATCATAGAGTTGGAAGGGGCCATACAGGCCATCTAGTCCAACCCCCTGCTCAACACAGGATCATAGAATCACAGAATCATAGAGTTGGAAGGGGCCATACAGGCCATCTAGTCCAACCCCCTGCTCAACACAGGATCATAGAATCACAGAATCATAGAGTTGGAAGGGGCCATACAGGCCATCTAGTCCAACCCCCTGCTCAATGCAGGATCAGCCCAAAGCATCCTAAAGCATCCAAGAAAAGTGTGTATCCAACCTTTGCTTGAAGACTGCCGGTGAGGGGAAGCTCACCACCTCCTTAGGCAGCCTATTCCACTGCTGAACTGTGGAATCTTCCTCCCTCCTCCTGCCAATACCTGCATGATGGCACTGAATTGTGGCTCATTGTCCATCTGCTCATCGGCTGCCCCTCGCTGGATGCTGGCCAGGACGCTGGACTTGAAGAAGTGCCGCCAGTTGTGGTGCAGGACCCGGAAGAGCAGCTCAAAGAGTTCCGCTTTCACATCTGGGGAGGATCGCTGCAGGGGGGACGGGGGGAAGGACACCTGTGTGTCAACACAACTGCCTCGCCTGAATGCCACCACTAGCACAGCCAAGGATAGCACAGAGCCAGTGTCTTGTGGAGAGAGGTCTGTTAAAGGGCAGAAACACTTAGGGGGTAATTCTGCCCTGGGCCCCTTTTAAGCACTGCCCTTCAAGGAAAGACCGCCCTCTTGCACAAATGGATCCTCCAACACGTAATTTTAATTCCACCTTCCAACATAGCAGTGGTCTTCAAGCCTCCAGAGCTTCAGCTGGGTCATACAAGCCCCCTTGACACTGGCCAAGGAAGACTCTTGCCAACCACCTCTTGCCTTGAAAGCCCCCTTGTTGGGGTCACCGTAAGCCAACTGTGACTTCATGGCACTTTCCATAGACACACCCCTTTCCACTTGGGGTGCAGGAGACTGAACCCGGGACCTTCTGCAAACCTAGTGGAGGTTTGACCACTGAAACTCATCGAGGGTTGCCAGCCTTCCCAGGGGAAATACCGTATGGGGGGAGAAACTGTCCTCGTTCTGTTGATGGGACTTCTGAGCAAAATTAGTGGCTCACAGAAGACTTCCCATGTTCCTTCTAGAGGGAACCATTAAGCATGAAGAGAAGTTCTTGTCTTCACAATCGGCTGCCACTCCGTTTTCAAGAGACCTTGCGCGCTGCGTGAATTTTTTGGGTTGCTTGCAATTATTACCAAACTGAAGAAGTTTCACTACGAAACTAGACGTTACCTGGGAATATGGTCTGATATAAAGATTCTGAAGACAAGAACTTCACCTTCATGCCTAATGTTTACCTCTAGTAGGAACACAGTAAGTCTTCTTTTAATGATAAGATTTCCTGAGCCACACGGTTTCTTCCCATGCTTGTAATCATTCTCCTGCATGTATCTCCACCCTGTTATCTTGATCTTCAAGCCTCTCAAGATGGGCCAGAAGACCTTCCAGAATGACAAGTGTTCTACAAACAGTGGCGATCACTTTCTCCTGGAGAAAAGGGCTACTTTATCACGCTACGCCACACTGAGGTCTGTCGGTTCCTCAAAGCCTGCTCCTCCACAGGCCCCACTTCCAAATGCCTAGGGTCTTCCCTACCTAGCGTTGGAAGCCCTGACCACAGCTGTGAAACCCCAAGCCTGAGAAGGCCAGAGACCACTGCTCTGCAAGTCTCCCGCCACGGCACCCACCGGAGCCCTCACCTCGGCCACGATGGGGTAGACCTGCTCCATGGAGAGCGTGATGATGCTGGGCAGGAAGGGCTTGAACACCTGGCCCGGCTCCTGGACCACCACTTGGAGGATCTTCAGGAACTTCTCCACCACTCGGCAGCCCGTGCTCCCGTCGTGGAGGATGCTCTCCGCCAGCTGCTCCCTAAAGGCAAAAGCCACACGTGTCCAAAGAAGAATCAAGGACCTTCCCCGGGAACGCTTAAGAGCCCTGCTAGGCTGGTTTGCAATCCATGAATGGGTAAGGCCAAGAGTCCTCACAGAAGGTGGGGGGGGGTGTATATTCACTAAGCATATATATTAAGGCGAGGTCCTTCTCCCACACCCAGGGCTCTGAGGGGCAGGCGAGGGCGGCTTACCGGGTGAACATGTTGAGGAAAGTCTGGATGACCTGCTCGGTGAAGGGCACGCCCATCTGCACCCGCAGCCCTTGGAAGAGGGTGAGGAAGAAGCTGAGCATCTTGTCCGTCACGTCTGAAAGGAGGAGGGAGAGCCGGACACGTTAGCAAGGCTGGAAAAGTCCCGCCGCTCCGTGTTGCCTAGGCTCACGGCAGCTGCAGTCCAGTGAATGGACAGGACAGAACTTTCAAGTGACAACCACAACACATCCTTTCTCGTGCAACCCTGGGAAGCTGGTTTTTTATACCCCACTTTTAACTGCCTGAAGTGGCTTACAAACACCTTTTTCCCTTCCTCTCCCCACAACAGACACCCGGTGAGGTAAGTGGGGCTGAGAGAGCTCTGAGAGAACTGTGACTGGCCCAAGGTCACCCAGCTGGCTGCCTGTGGAGGAGTGAAACCCGGCTGTCCAGAACAGAGGCCCCCGCTCTTCAATGCCGTGCCAAGCTGGCTCTCAACTAAAGTAGCAGACTTGCCGCTCTTAGCTGGAGCGGCAAGGGCAGCCCCTGCGGTTATACCTGACTGGTGAATGAAGGCGGGGAAGAGAGCTAGCGAGACCTGCACGGACTCCTGCAGCGACTGGTAACAGATCTGGCGCGACTTGGTCGCTTCTCCGGAGATGCTCTCGACAATGTCCTCCAGGACGCTCAGCGTCTGATGGATCACCACCTTGGCTGCGGGGTGGGGAAGAAACGGTGCCGTGATCATCACCCGTCCACACGGACCGATTAAGGCAGGGAAGGATGCAAAACAGCTAGGGGTCGATGGAAATTCGACACCAACAAACCCTCCGGCAGCAAGACTTACTGTCGTCCTGCTGCACCTTCCTCAGAGGCAAGATCGAGCTGGACTTCAGGCTGCGGTAGTTGCGGGTGAGGGCCGAGACCAGGCTGGCGTGGTTGGTGGAGCGGATGGGCCACTGCTGCTCGCTCTCGGGGAGGTTTGGCCACGGCAGGAGCAGGATGTTCGACAGGGCCCGGCACACCAGTATCTGAGCCTGCGGAACAGGGGACACCCGGAAAGTTAGAAGGATGAAGGTGTGCAGGGGGGAACTGGAAGAGGTCAAGGGGAGGCAATTTCCATCTTTGGAGATTTTTAAGCAGAGGCTGGAGAGCCATCTGACGGAAAGGCTTTTTCTGTGAAGGGGGTGGCAGGTGACAGTGGATGAGCGATAGGGCTGTGAGTGTCCTACACAGTGCAGGGGGTTGGACTAGATGACCCAGGACGTCCCTTCCAACTCTATGATTCTATGAGAGTTGTGGGAGCACACTAGCAGGAGATGGCTCCCTAGGGCTTGGGTCGATCCAGCGGGGTGGTTATCGGTGACTGGTGGCTCAACGGGAGCTGTGGGAGGGTTTTCTCAGGACTATCATCCCACCAGAGATCGGGTGATGAGCACCGAGAGGGCTTCAGTGCTGCTCTAATGGCAGTCACGCTTGCTACTGGGAGAAGGGCACGCTAACTGAACTAATCAGGGGGATCCTTCTACCCATTTTCAGATTTATTTCATTAGCAGAACAAGGAGGGTTTTGTCCCGACCTATGCAACAGTCCAAAGATGGGCAGGGAGAGCGCCAAAGAATAGATAAACACACCCACGGATGTCCTCCCTGCAGCCTCTGTCCTGAGTTCTAGCTTAGAGACATAACGGCCAGAAAAACGACCCCTCGCGCCCCTGACCTTTTCGGGAAGGCGCTGCGCGGAGCTGTCGGTGACCCGGTTGAACATCTTCTGGATGGCTGGGATGCCGATGAGGAACACGGGCCTCACGGTAGTGACCAGGGAGACCAGCAGGTGGCAGGCCGACAGAAGGAGCTTCTCCTGCACCTGGGGGCAGAAAGGATTTCAGACTGCGCCAGAGAAGGCAACTCGCCCTCAGAGCAGGGAAACGAGCTCTACCAAGTTAGAGTCTGCCAGCAGGGGTGGCCAAACAGTGGCTCTTCCTGGTGTCCTTGGACTATAATTCCCATGAGCCCTTGCCAGTACGCACTCACAGGGGCTCATGGGAATTGTAGTCCATAGGCATCTGGAGAGCCACCCCTGCTGCAGGTTTGCAGGAAAGGGTTCTAACCCTTAAACAGTGCTTTAAAAAAAAAAAATAAGAAGCTCAACAAAATTCCAAGTAGGAAAGAAACCTTCCACCTGGCAGAGCCCTCCCCAAAGGATCTTAACTCATCTGTTCGTCCCTAGGATGGGCACACGAGACGCCAGGCAGAAACTTGGTTTGTGAAGCCCAACACTGTTCCTTTGGCAGTAATGGAGACAGTCCACCCCCTTTACATTCACAGCAATGGATCTGTCCACCTGTCACCCCCCCCCCCAACTGCTGCACCAAGTCGCTCCGAGTGTGGGTTATCTTAGCATCTTCTGGAAGAGGAAGACCCCCCCCCCAAGTAGTCCTGTCGCTGCGCGCACCTTGGAGCTGATGAGCGGGGTGATCGCTTCCAGGGAGGTGGAGACGAGCGAGACGAACTGCTGCGGGTTCTGCCGGTGGACTTCGCCGTAGAACTGGGCTAGCCAGTGACAGTAGGCCTGCAGAGCGGCCAGCGATTGGGCATGCCTGGGGGGAACAGGAGTCTTCTGGGTAAGACAGAAGGAGGCGTCAAAAAGGCAAGGAGGGAGGGAACGTGGCGGGGAGAGAAAGCTTAGATTGACACACAAGTTGAATTTCAAGTGAGGACTCATTATCACTGGTCACTTTCCTCGACTGGCACAAACCGCCTCCCCTCTGTGCCTTGACATCCCTGGGATAAGGCCTTAATATACTCTTGCAATGAGTGAAAACCAGTTTCGTAGTAGACCCCGACCTGCTCCTTATGATTCGAACTCGGGTTCACTGGGCAGACCTTCCCGAGGCTGAATGCTGGGCTGGGGGCTTTCCCACTTACACGTCGATGAGGTCAGGCTTCAGCACGGATGGCACGGCAGTTTCGATGTTGTACAGCTTGATCTGGGACCCGTAGAGGGTGACCTTGACTAGCCTGCCGGAGAAGCAAGGGGGAGGGGGAGTCAGTGGCAAAGACGGAGGGGAACGAGGGAACGGCGGCTGCGATCCGAGCACCTTCGGCTGAGCCAGATCTTTTCCACTCACCCAGGTGCCAGCTACCACACAGAGTCACGGGGACGCAAGGGTCTTTCCTTGAGCTCGGCGGACTGGACTGAGCCAAAGTTGGCCTTCTATTGCTGAGCCAGCCCCCCCCCCCCGATACATTCGGACAGATCGCTCTGCCGTGGGAGGGCAAGAAAAGGAGCCTGATTTCTGCCCATTCATTACGGGCTGAGCTCAACATCCAATCTGGGCAATACAGGTCTACTCTACGGCCCAATTTCTCAGGTCTCCCTGGTTCCTCAAGCCCATCTTTGCATCTCTGCATGCCCCAGGCCCAGGCTCCCAGATGACACTATGCACATGACCCTGGGGAGGCGGGGAGGGAGACTGGTTTGGGCTAAAGACGGAAGCAGGGAAAGGCACAGGCCAGAGGCTCGTCCGATGCCCCGCACACACTCCCCCACCTACCTCTCCACAACCGTCAGGGCGTCCTGGAACCGGGCGGCAAACATGTCTCCGGTGAAGTACTCCGCCAGACGGCCTACAGCCTGGAGCAGGGAGCTGAGGTCTCGCAGGGAGCAGTGGAGACGCCGGCAGTCGTTCTCGGCACTAATATTCAGCCGGTGACCTGAGGAGAGTGCAAACAGAAGGAGGGAGTCCGGCGGAAACGACGCCCTGCTTCCACTGACAGGACCTCAAAGGCTCCCAGGCAAGGCTCGAACAAGCGTCTCTCTCCTCTCCGCACCAGCAGCTTCATCGAAATTTAAATACGACGCTTGCACGGGCTTCCCTAACCTTGTAACGCACTAAACGCTGGGGTGAGGAATCCAATTACGGGGCTCGCCTACCAGGAAATGGAGCATTCGCTGCAATTACGATACATGCTTCTGCTGGCTCAAGGTTCACAGTTCAGGCAACAGATGCAAGAGGAGGTGGCTAGGCTGGATTGTTTAAAAGCTGGACAGCCAGACCCGCTGTTAAAGGCCACATACATTGATGTTTCTCTCATCCTTGGGCTCATCACAGCCCTGATAGGGCTGTCCTGACCGAGCCGGAATATCAGGGCTCTCTCAGTCCCGGCAGAAAGGCAAGAAAGGACAAGCCCTCAGTGACAGTCAACGCTGCAGCAGGTGTGCATGCAGGGTGCCAGCCAACGGGAGACGACCTTACCTGTCCCCGACGTGATGACAAACTGCTGAAGTCCCAGATAGACATCCAAGTTCTCCTGCAGCACCGGAAACTGGGGAAGGGGGAGAAGAGACTGAGGAATACGGTCACAAGGGAGTTCAGAAGGGGTTTGGGATTCTGTCAAGCTTATGGGAGCTCAGTGTGCGTTTTCTGGAAATTTTGAGACGTGATTAAAACTCTCCTTATAAGCCAAGCTGGATCTGGTGTCTCATTTCCTTGGGATTTCGGCCAATTTTGGAGCTGATCCCTTAGAGCCCCACAAGCTTGCATAGGAACGGCAGCATGGTGGCCGAACCTCCAAAGCTTCATCCACCAGCAATGCCCCACAGAATGAGATTTTCTCGGAGACCCTGGGCTGGTCACGTCCTCTTGGCCGTACACACTCCACAGAGCTGTTGTGAGGGTAAACTAGATACGAAGAAAATCATGTAAGCTGCTCTCTCCTTGAAGGAAGGGTGAGATTTAAAAAATCCCCAAAACTAGGTCAATGGAGACCTTCAGGGATCCAGGCTGCACTAAGAATCAGGACTCTGCTAGATCAGATTGATCCCGATTGTAAAGCCAACCCATCCCCTGCTGGTAGCACTTAGAAGAACTTCAGATACCCTCCTCGAAACAGACAACGTCGCTAGATAAACTGCCTGGGGGCTGCCCCCTAGTGTTGGCATCACAGACCTCGAAAACGTTCGGCACTGGGACTGGGATCCAGCCTCCAAAGCTCGCTTACCAAGGTGGAGAAGGTGTGCGTTGGCAGAAGCTCCATCACTTTGGCTACCACCTCTAAACTCTGGCGCAAGTACCGCTGCCACTCTGTCTGCTGCTGCGGGAGAGAAATGTTGGGGGTCAGCTCATTTGCTCCTCCTTGGCCCCTTGAGAACAGTTTCATATGGGGGGGAGAGAGAATTTTGGACACTGTCTGGGCTCTTGAGTCCTACCTACTGCCCGGCACGTGGCAACCCAACTTCCCAAGTCTAAGGCACAGAGGATGCAGAAGCAGTCCCGCCCCCAGCCCAGATCAGCATCCATGTGACAAGTTCCTCCGAGGCCACAGTGGTCCAGTGCGCTGGGGTCCTGCCCCGATGTACGGTCCCGGTTCCCGAGGCCTAAATATTGGCTCTTACGTCGTCGTCCAGCGTCTCGTCGTCCAGTTCTTCTAGCTGGGCCTGGTTGTACCTGAACTGTATCCGATTCAGCACCTCCGTCAGCAGCAGAACCAGAGCGTCTTCGTACCTGGAGCAGAGCCGAAGCAGAGAGGAGCGGTCAGGGTGGGGGGCACTGGGGCTCGCAAGGGTCCTGGGACCCCGGGCTGAGCACCTCTTGCTCGTTCAGAACGCCTCCAACAGTTTTTTCATTCCTGGGTAAATGTTGCTGATAACTTTTGACCCTCGCCGTTGTCTGGAGAGCCAGTTTGGTGCAGTGGTTAGGAGTGTGGACTTCTAATCTGGCATGCCGGGTTCGATTCTGCACTCCCCCACATGCAGCCAGCTGGGTGACCTTGGGCTCGCCATGGCACTGATAAAACTGTTCTGACCGAGCAGGAATATCAGGGCTCTCTCAGCCTCACCCTCTTCACAGGGTGTCTGTTGTGGGGAGAGGAATGGGAAGGCGCCTGCCCAGACAGAGGCTAGCCATCATGCTGGCTTCCGCAGCCCGATCTGCAAGAGGAACTCTGCTGAATAAAAACAGGCTCGCCGTGCTGGGGGCAGGAAGTCGACAGCAGAGTTTCTGTGGTGTAACCACACTCCCAGCTATCCCCACCCCCCAGACACACACGTACGTAAAACGTGTGCCTGACAACTTCCGCTTCCTGTAGGGGCTGGAAAAAAAATGCTTCTCCAAAAAGGTATTCCCAGAAGTAACCATGTAAGCCTGCTCCTCTTGAGTAATGAGATCTAAGTCTGGTGCTCCCTTTTTGTCCCCAGGGCCACCCCAATACTCCAGGTGGGCACATCTGGAAGGGGGCTAACCCCAAACAGCCTCAGCACAAACCGGCTTCACTTACCTGTTGAGGACTGCTTCCTTGTCAGCCAGGCGGCTCTTGATCTTGCTGGTCAAGTAATCCAAGAAGAGCGACCAGATGTCTAGGCAGGAGAAGTAACCTTCGTGGGTAGGCTGGAGGAGAGAAGGCAGGACAGTCCAGCACGGTCACAACCAGAAAGGCAAGAGGGAAAGGACGGTCGGTCGCTTCCTGCCTCTCCTCGCACAATAAGGCAGACACGGATATCCTTTAAATCAGGGGTAGTCAAACTGCGGCCCTCCAGATGTCCATGGACTACAATTCCCAGGAGCCCTTGCCAGCATTCGCTGGCGAATGCTGGCAAGGGCTCCTGGGAATTGTAGTCCATGGACATCTGGAGGGCCGCAGTTTGACTACCCCTGTTTCAAATGTTCACCTAGTCCAGGGGTGGCCAAACTGTGGCTCTCCAGATGTCCAGGGACTACAATACCCATGAGTCCCTGCCAGCAGGGGCTCATGGGCATTGTAGTCCATGGACATCTGATGAGCCACAGTTTGGCCACGCCTGCCTAGTATCTCCCAACACGACCCCCACTCCAGCCCTGGTCTCAATCATCCCTTCCCTCCTACAGCTTGCAGATGCTCCCCTCAACGGCAGCCGAAAAGCTCAACCAATCAAAGGTGAACCCAAGTTTCGCTACCTGAGCCTGCTATGCTTGTCTCAACAAATGGTGCATACCTGTAATCCCTGGGAACAGGCAGGATGGAATCAGACTCCACTCTGTCCCCTATGCAGCATAAAGCAATCTAACGGATTTTTAATTTTAAAAAGTTTTTAACATGCGCAGCAGAAGAGCAACTCAGTTTATTTCATTTACTAATTAGAGGCCTGCTTTCGAACAGGAATACCGCAGACAGGCTTAACAGGGCTGCCTATGTACCGAGACGTCCATGCGCCCAAATCTAGGGGCCCGAAAAGAATTCTTCGAGCGCACTGTCTTTTAAAAACTGAAAAAGCCTCGCTCATTTGCTCTGTGGTTTTCACGAGGACAAATCGAGGCAGACGAGATCTGATCTGGCCATGTTCCTAGGCATCACAGCCAATCTGCCGGGGGCTTGCAGAAATGTAGAGGGGAGAAAATGTAGTTTTTAATCAAGCAAGAGGGATTGTTTGTTGTGTAGAACCTCTGTGCCAGCAGGAGGCCGTCCTACCGATGCTGCAATTCTTGCACAGTCCGGTGCCGGGAAATGAGCCGGACGAAACGGACGGGGTGCCGTGACGCGGTACCTGATGAAAGGTGTACTTGAACAGGAGGGCCAGGAATTGGACCACAGGAAACTGGGAGTAGGACTCGATCCGCCGCAAGTGGACGCTCACAAAGAGGCGCAGGAAATCGGTAAACTTCTCTATGAAACTACAGGAGGGTAAGAAGAAGAGGAGAGGGGGAGAGGGAGACCCAATTAAGGCAACCAGGGATTGGCATAGAAATATTGCAAGTCACTTGTTTTTCAAGCCAACGGTTGAAATTAAAGCCCCACCACAATTACCTACATGGCCGGTAACCCTTCCTTCCATTAACACCTGAAACATAGCAGAAAAAAAGACAGCCGCGTCAACAGCAACTTCAGCCTGGTCACAGCATCCAAACCACAGAGCTGCTGCTAAGCAGCTCCCCTCAGGGCTTCGTACAGCTTGCCTGCTCTCCGACCCCCCTCCCCAACCCCCACGAGCTCCCAGCGAGGCTCCAGAGCTTCCCAAGGCCAAGGAAGAATGGCTCAGATGCTTTGGCCCAGATTTCCTTTGTCCTGAGTCTGAAGGGGGGGAGGAAGAGTCAGAAACACAGGGGTGCATGAGCCATGTGCAGCTTTGTTTTTAAAAAAAGAAGTTGAAATCTCATGGGTATCTGCAAATTTTGGATGTAGGCCAGAGGTTCGAGCAGACAGGACAGACAATCAAGACCACCCACCCACTAGACTGCCCCCCCCCGACTTAATTGGTTTTTGTTTTTAAGAGAACACACAGGTTCTGAGGCCTGGTTCTCGAAGAACAAGTCCAAAGCACTCATACATATTTGGCTTCATTCAGATGCACCTGTCCTGGTCATATGAGCTCGGCTTCTCAGCGACAGGACTCATCTCCTTCACAGGAGTCTCACAAAAGTCTCACTGGGGCTTTCCACAGCGGAAAAAATAAATCAGCGAAGCAGCCTGCCTCGGGTGACTCGCATTGTCACCAAAGAGCTCAAGTAATAAACGGTGGAAAGTGGAAACTGATTGTGGAACACCTTCTTGCAGACCGGCAGTCCCACACCGAAGCTGGCTCAAATATCCAAAAACTTTCCCGAACAATTAAAAAAAAAATCCCCACGTCTTCTTAGAACAGGGGTGGCCAAGCTGTGGCTCTCCAGACACCCTCAGGCTGTAATTACCCATGAGCCCCTGCCAGCATGCACTGGTTCATGGTAACTGTAGTCCACAGACATCTGGATAGCCATCGTTTGGCCACGCCTGTTATGACAGCCCATGATGACCACTGGTGATTTTTTTCCTTTCATTACCTAGTTTTCCTCTAAAAAAAAGGGAGGAAGGAGAAAGAGAAAGAGAGAAAGAGGAGATGGCTAATCGAAAGAACCCTCCTCCTTTACCTCACTGGGTCTTTTCAGCTGCTTTCAATGGCAGCTGAACGCAGGCAAACTCAGATCTTGTACCAACTCAGATGTAATGAACGGGGGTGGTGGGGCACACACAACACAACACAACCCTCTGGAAGAACGGGAAGGGGGTGACAAAATATCAGCCTCCCACAGCCAACTTACCTGGTGTCATCTACCTACCCCTGTTGCTCCGTCCCAGGGACTCTTCAAAAGCCAAGGGGATTAGACCCGCCCACGCACAATAACCAATCAGTCAGCAGAGCGCCCCAAGAGCCCTCCCCCTTGGCTAGCCCCTCCCCTTACGTCTCGTCCAGTTCCTCCAGGCGGCTCTTCACCGTGTGGGCGTTGTTCTCCTTGGTGATCTTCTGCAGGAGGTAGAAGGTCTGCTGGAACATCCGCAGCAGGTACTCCTCGAACTCCACCGGCACGCAGTTCTTGGACATCAGCTCGTTGATGCACGCCATGGCCAGCACGCCCAGCCGGCCCCGCTCGGGCCCCAGGGCCGAGGTCTGGCTGCTGCCGTTGAGGGAGGGCAGCTTGCGGGCCCGGGTGTCGCAGCCGAAGCGGGCAAAGTGGAAGATGGTGGTGAGGAGGGAGGGGGTGATGCTGGCCGAGAGGGGGATCCAGCTGAAGAGGTGGGCCAGGCACTCCAGGGCCAGGGAGCAGACGCTCTCGCTGTCCGCGTCCAGGACGGGGATTGGCTGGTTCAGCAGTTTGGCCGTGCTGGGGCTCTGCAGCAGGCTACTGAGGAGGTCCCCTGGGAAAGGAAACAAATCAGGCACAGGGCTCAAATCATTCCGGCACAGTTCTGCCTTTCTGGGAGCAAAGCTTGGTAGAGGGCATTCACCACCCAAGGCACACAGAACTGGGGTTGTTGAATAATGATCACTACCTTTCAAATGGGGTTTGGTTATTATGGCAATCTTTACAACCACCTGGTTAAGGTAGGAGCGTGTTCAACACCACGGAATCACAGATGGACAGGGAAGAAGAGGGTTGGCATTTCGAACCGGAATGTCAGCTAAACCTGAACTTGGGAGTCCCCAAGCCCGGGAACCACAGCAGTGCGGCTTCTTCCCGAGCCACCGGTGTGGTGTTAAACAGCACCCACCCACACAGGGGAGCCGGCAGAGGCACCCCTCTGGAAGCTGGAGTCACTAGGAATACTATGGCAGGGATTGGCCGCAGCAGTTGCTTCGTAACAACAGCCCTGTGCCTTAAGTCCTCAGATCTGTCATGTATCACTAGCGGGGAAACATGAGGTTGTCAAATAAAGGCCTTACCACTTTCTCCCGATGTCGGGGATGGTGGTGGCGTGGCAGCAGTAACACTGTACTTGTCCCAGATGCTCTCCAAGATTCCTGTCCCGAAAGAAGCACAAAAGCCATGGGTTTTGCAGGCCACCTCCGGTGCCCTGCCAGAATAACCAGCTAGGTTTATACCGGTGCGCCCCTCTCCCAGTGGAGACGCCCGTCCGTGTGAGGAGCCGACCGCCAGTTCAGTGTGCCAAAGGGGACAGTGTTCGGGGCAAGACTGGCAGAGGAACGCCGAACTGAGCAGTTTTCACCCTACCCCTTCTTGAAGGAGAGTCCGTGGGGTAAGTGAGCCGGATAAAGAAGCCCCAAATCCTCCCCGTGAGATTCTTGGCTAAGGAGGAATGTGAACTCCCAGCTCCCTGACCTCGGCCCATTAAACCAGATTGGTCATAAGAGACTGGGATAGAACAATTTGGGCATTAAATGTGGCAGTGATGGCACCCTTGGGCTATGTGCGACAGCCTGTGAAGAAACACTCCAGGGAACTGCTGCTCATGTCCTCTGTGGGGAAAGACAGGGATTCTTTCTCCCCCCCCTCACCTGTCAGCAAGCCGAGGACCGTCTGGACCTGATCCAGGAGCAACTTCCGCAGTTCTTCCTTCCGGGCAATGCTGAGGTCCTCCCGAGGGCAGGCCAGCTCTTCCGACGTCGTCTTCAGCATGATCAACCCGAGCGGGGTGGTGACGGGGGACTGGATCAACTGCAAAAGGGCAAGGGAGCCTGAGGAGGGGTTTTACCTTCTGGGAGGTTAACGACTCGGAGAAAGTGACGAAATGGAAAGGGACCAATCTCTGGAGTCTGGGCACAGCCGAGGCCGAGAGATTTTCTAAATGCGGAGGAAGGACGGTGACACATTCAGAACTGTCAAAAGGGAGAGGTTTAGCCTGCATCTTGAAGGACCAGGAAGGATGGAGGCGCCAGAGATTTCAGGTAATTCCTGCCGGGTGACAGGCAGTCTGTTCAGGACGCAGGATCTGGAGACCACGCAAAGGAGCTGCCTAAGGGCATCAGATGCCGACAAAGGCGTTGGCATGTTCCCCAAACAAGGAGACATTAGAGACAGAAATCCATCTTTGTGTCAGACAAAGCCATGTGCAGTACAACTGCTGGAGTCAAAAATATTAACTCCCTTCTATGTCATAGCAGTCAGAGCACGAGACCTGGGCTGGGAAGTCCTGGGTTCAAATTCTCACTTGGGCCACAAAGTTTCCCAGGGGATTGAGGACCAGTTTTTCACTCCCAGCCTAACCCAGTTCACAAGGTTGGGGTTCCCTCCTACATGACAGTTGCTCCACCCAGGTATGCTGCCCAAAGTCATGGCCAGCTCAACTTCGCCCTTGCCAAAAGCAGCTGAAGGCAGATTACAAGAAAAGCAGCCACCTTTGCCCAGAGCCCGTTAAAGCCAGCCACAAGCCAGTGGCACACACCGAAACACAGTTCAAACAATAAGGTGATTTCAAAAGTTCCACCTGGGCTCTCTCTTAGGGTTTTTTTTGATCATTCAAAATACCAATCCACTATCTTTAAGGGGGCGTCCTTTGAGATTACAGACCCCAGTGTGCTATAACGGTCATTGCCCACCCAGGAAATGGGAGGTTCGGACGCAAAGCCTGGATGACCCCGGGCTGATCACACACTCACAGCCAAACTGGTGGGAGGTCAAACGGAGGAGGGAAGAAGACCAATGTCCCATGGTGAAGAAAAGCAGAGTACAAACGAACCAGACCAACTACACAGGCAGCTTTCCACAAGACCTATGTTCTGGCTTAGTTCAGCAATGAAACGCACCAGATCCCCGACAGATGAGGTGGCCCCCTTCACATTTAGAGGAGGAGAACTAGCTCAGCCTTCAGCCGCGCCGTTCCTCGGGCCCACCGTACCTGCAAGATGTTGGTGAAGAAGTCGTGGTAGAACATGGGCCAGTCTTGCCGCCCGATGTCCACGATGACCTTGCAAAGCTTGTTCCGGATGAAGTAAGGCAGCGTCTTGTGGTGAGCCAGCAGGAGCTTGGGCAGGCAGCTGCGGATCTCCATCTTGTCCTGCGACGGCACCCCGAGCCACATCTTGTTGATCAAGTTCTGAAAGCGGAAAGACAATCTCCAGTCCGGCCAATCCATTCAGCCGAGGTCATTATATTAAATGGTTAATGCTTTAAATGTTTAAGAACACTGATGCAATTTACTGAGTTTTAATTTTTGGAGTGTAGCGTTCCTCGTATGGTACTGGAACATGCGCCTTGATCTGTGCAGTGAACTGCCTGTGAACCACACAGAGCTGCTTCTGTCCACCGAGCCTGCGGCATTTAAATGCTCAAGACAATGGCTGACCCATGTGCCTGCTTCTCCCCAAGGACAGCGCAACTCCAAAGCGCATTGCCCACGAAGCAGCAAGGGTTTACTAGACTAGGACTACAAGGGTATGGAAGCTTTGATCGTTCTGCCGGGAGCGGGAATTTATCCCGGCCAAGGGCACCTGGAAGCACCTCGGCACTGAACGGACCTGGCGACACGTCAGCCTGGCCTGAAATCTCACCTCGAACACCGTCAGGCTGTACATCATGACGTAGTCGTTCCTCGTGCTCGACAGGAAATAGATGCAGAACCTCCAGGCGCCAATTTGCTGGGCAAAGTTATTCAGAAGCTCCTCTGGAGGAAAGACAGTTGCAAAAGAGGTGTGCTAACTGAGACAGTGAGCAGAGGGACCGCACTGTCCAGATTGGCTTCCCCAGGCAACCAGGTCCCAAGCCAAAGTCGCTGGGGGTGTGTGTGCCTCTGTCTCTCTCTCTTTATCTCTGTCTCTCAATAAATTGGATTCTATTCTATTGTTATGCTGACCGGCTCCCATCTCCCCAAATGGCCAGTGATGGGCCTGGAGGGATTGGAGGATGGTCATAAAACTCCTTGCTGGCTGAGGCTTGTTGCACATGGTAGCGACTGGAGTCCAGAGAGGTAAGCGCTCTCATTTTAACTTAATTGCATTAGGGGGGTGGTGAGGGGCAACAGAGCACACTAAAGACCCAGGGGCCCTTCCCACCACCAGCCTGCACTCGGTGCAATTTGAAAAACACTCCCAAAGTCGGGTAAACTTCCGTTACCGCTGTAAATTGCTACACAGAGGCCGAATTTGCGAGGTTATGCCTTTTAATGTCAAAACAATTATAGGTGCACAGGCGGCAAATTAATCAGGCCCCTGTGCATGCAGCAGGGGAGTAGGGAAGCAGATGCTCTGATTGCCTGTCAGGGTCTAGGTGTGCAAAAAAAAAAAAAAGTATATAATATGTAATTGTAACACTAAATAGTGAAAATCTGTTTCTGGTCCTTTGTGCACATGACTGGCCAGAGGCACAAAAGAAGATGAGCTGCTTGATTATACCCCACTTTTTGCCAAAGCGGTTTATAATCAACATTCGCTTCTTCTCCCCACAACGGACGCCCTGGGAAGGAGGTGGGGCATCAAACCCAGTTCTCCAGAGGAGAGTCTGACTCTTTTCCCCACAACACCGCTGTGGCTCCCGAAAGTCGGCGTGCTTACCGATCTCGCGCTTCCTTTCATTTGTCGTGCCGTTGTGGAAAAACTCGGTCATCAGACTCTCCAGAGCGCGTAACGAGGCCTCTTCCGAAGCCTGCCGAAAAGGTTTGGGGGAACGGGTGAAAATGGTGCATTTTGCTAATCTTGCACTGGCTGCTCCCAGCCTGAACCGGCCCTGGGGACCTCTGATCTCTTCCATGCTTTCGGGACCTTCCCTGCTGGTTTTCTTCCTCCTCAGCCTCGGCCAGAACGGTCCCCAAACCCGACCAAAGGATAGAGCACAACCCAGGGTGGTGAGCACAAATCTCGGCTGCTCGCCGAGCATGGAAACCCGCAGGCAAAGTACCCATGACCCTATTTAGTCAGAAAGAGCTGGTTAAACCATCTAAGCCCGGGGTAGTCAAACTGCGGCCCTCCAGATGTCCATGGACTACAATTCCCAGGAGCCCCTGCCAGCAAATGCTGGCAGGGGCTTCTGGGAATTGTAGTCCATGGACATCTGGAGGGCCGCAGTTTGACTACCCCTGATCTAAGCCTAGACGAGGTATCTGAATCAGGACTGCGTGTGTCCAGACACAGGGGAGAAGGGAGCGACTTTCACACACAAAGGCGGAAAAGAGGGAGGGCCTGCCGAAACTTGGACCGACTCATTCAACGAATGGCCGCAAGCGAAACACGATAGCCGAAGTACTGGAAAGAACAGACACAATCTTTCAACAGACCGGCACCTAAGTCTCACTGTGGTTGGTTTTCCGGACTACATGGGTTATCTTCTTTCCACCATAAGCAAGGAAGGGGTGATCGGATTCCTGTGCAACGCATCGTCCAAAAGCACAAAGAGGAGCCTCTGCCTCAAACTGATTCGCTATTCTGGTTTAAAACAAACCTCCTTATAATGGGGGGGGGGGGGGGCGGGACGCACATATATCCTTAACTTGCATCGCCACCTTCGCCCTTCCAAGCTGAACGCCAAAATTCTCACGAGCCGAACGGAATTAAGGCTGGCTTAGGAAATGCAGTCTGTAACTTAGCAACAGAATCCTGCATTTCCACCTTCCTCCATCCTCTTCAGTCTTAAAATAGAAGGCATATCCCATAAAGACAGCCTCTTGCCGAAGAGCGTGAATGACACAGAATGGAAGCCTCTCGAATAGTGGGGCTCCCGATCCTTAATATTTTCCACCTTGCCCCCCTTTTAACAGAGGGTCAGTTGAAATGTGGGAGAAACTCTCCATCCTATTCAGCCTGGAGAAAAGGAGGTTGAGAGGGGACATGAGAGCCCTGTTTAAGTATTTGAAAGGTTGTCACTTGGAGGAGGGCAGGATGCTGTTTCTGCTGGCTGCAGAGGAGAGGACACGCAGTAATGGGTTTAAACTTCAAGTCCAACGATATAGGCTAGATATCAGGAAAAAAAATTTCACAGTCAGAGTAGTTCAGCAGTGGAATAGGCTGCCTAAGGAGGTGGTGAGCTCCCCCTCACTGGCAGTCTTCAAGCAAAGGTTGGAGACACACTTTTCTTGGATGCTTTAGGATGCTTAGGGCTGATCCTGCGTTGAGCAGGGGGTTGGACTAGATGGCTTGTATGGCCCCTTCCAACTCTAGGATTCTATGATTCTATTATTCTATTTTTTAAAACTGCCTTTATTAAAGCAAACCCAGGCTCATCACAGTCAGAGTAGTCCAGCAGTGGAAGGGGCTGCCTAAGGAGGTGGGGACCTCCCCCTCACTGGTGGTCCTCAAACAGCAACTGGACAGAGGCTTCTCCTGGATGCTCTGGGCCGATCCTGCATTGGGCAGGGGGTGGGTCTCGATGGCCTGCGTGGCCCCTTCCAACGCTACGCTGCTACGATTCTAGGAGGAAAACGAAAAACAAGCACTTTTTAAAAGTTCCTTTTAAATATCCCAGCGTCGATTGCCACGGATGGACGCATCGGAATGCTTTGCACCGTTTTAAGACCTCTCCCCAAAGGTGTATACAAGGGCAATGCCATCACAGGGACTAAATAGAACCCCCTTGGCCAAAAGCAGAATATCTGTGAATACCAAAGGGGTGCCACAACAAAAGGGGGCGACATTAGTCTCCGTGCCCCTTTCCAGGAGCGTGCGTACACGTGCATGTAATAAACTACTGGGCTAAACGGCCTGTTACTTTGACCCAATCAGGATGCTCCGACACAGCTGCCCGTCACCATGAGATTTCGCAAATGGCTGAAAAGTTCAGAAGCCCCCATCAGCCTGTGCCTAATTTATCTTCCAGATCCGTATAGGAAAAAAACCACGATTAAGAGGATAATGTAGCCGATCTGAATAAGCTAATCATTTACAGCCTAGCCCAAACACGGTCACCAGCCCCACACCAACCACGCCCAGCTCCGGAAAGAACTTCTACTGTAGTTTGCGGCTCACGTGGTATTTTGTCCATCGGGGGCTCCCTGTTATGTGATAAAGACACCAGCTTTCCAGATCTAGCCTCTCCCTGCTCCCTGTGAGACTGCTTCTGAGAGGAATAAATTCCTCGACTCTTTAATGGCTGAGAAAACAGCTGTGACCCCAAAAATGAGAGAACTCTGAACAAATTATCCGTGGTATTTACCTGCTAAAACTTAGTCATGGACACGGGAGGCAAAAGGGAACTGGGGAGATGCAGAATGTAATATTGGAACGTTAATGTTTTGCCCGAAAGCACATATGGAATGTCCCGGGTTCGGTCCTTGGCATCTCCAGTTCAAAGCATCAAGCATCAGGCTGCAGGGGCAGGACTGACCTGGATGGACCCAGGGTCTGAATCTGCATAAGACAGCTTCATGCCTTCCTGGGTGTGTGATGAAGAGTACATGGCAGGTAATAGAAAGGGCCAGAGCGTTCCAGGGCTTCAGTGCCACCACTGAGAAGGCCCTCTCCCACACTGCCACCTGTTTGACCTCCGAAGGCGGGAGCCCCCAAAGCAGGGCCCTGGAAGATGACTGAGCTATATTGTGGGGGGTCAGGCAAGCTTTGCTAGGCTACTAGGCTGGCCCCAGCAGCTCCAGAGTGAGAGGGGGAGATGTGCCCAGCTGTGGCAAGTGACGGTCCTAACCTGCATGCATATAACCCCTAGAAAACTACACAAGGGAGCCGATCAGGACCCAGGCCGTGGCCACATCATTTCTGCCTCTTCGAGTCATGCTATGCTCTGTTTTGCCTTGGAAGCATCAGGGATGGCAAAAGCCCTTTAGCAGCCGGAAGCGGCAAGCAAATTCAACCAAAAAAGCTCTCTAGCACAGGGATTACAAACAAGGGGTCCACAGGAGCTCTGAAGGGGCATGGTATTGAGCAGGAGTAGTAAAGGCAGGGGAAGGGAGAAAAAGGAGGGCAAGGGGTGCAGGTAGTGATGTCACTTCTGGGGGCGTGGCAGGGAGTGTGGCCAGCTGACATCACTTCTGGGGCTTGCCGAAGCCTGAAAAATTATTTCAGGGGCTCATCCACGGTCCAGAGGCTGGTCTAGCATTTGGTAACAAAACATGTTTATCGTACAACTCTGCCAAAGAATGCAGAACAGAAAACAACTGCATGGAGGGTTATATTAAATGACCTTTTTCGGCATGTGTGTGGGGGGGGGGACCACTAGAATGTTGAAACATTTGGAATTAGGGAAGAAACTGAACTGGTCAACGCCACCAGGCACGTCACTGTGAGATTAGAACTTCGGAGAAGAGCTCCCTTGTTCTGCACACAAACCGAATGTGCAAGCAGTCTGAGTTGCATGTTTACCTACCTCTCCCTACATGCGTTTCTTCAGAAACTGCATCCCCTGGCTACTTCCCTAAAGTCATCTGTCGTAATCGGACCAAGAGCAGGGAGCAGACGACGAGGCAAAAGGCCTGCCTGAGACCAATGTCACGACTACCTCTGCCCACCCATGCTCAGGGAAAAGTCCCAACCCTGTAAGTGCGATTATCTCTGCACCCCTGGGTGCTCGTGTGGAAGGACAACTGAGCTGGAAACCTGGAAGCCATCTCTTTATGTCTTGGCCATGTCCTGACGCCCGGACTGTGGGAGAAATAATTCTGCAATGATTACTGAGATCAAGAGGGAGAGAGAGGGACAGTGGGACAGCAACCTAAAAGATTAATCCACTGCCTGGAAACAGATAGAGCAGGCTGTTCTGGCCCCCTTCCTCCAAATATCAACAGGCTCTTCAAACCATTCACCTTCCCCTAATCCCTGTAAGCTTTGTAGAGCTACAAGACAACAGGACAGAAAGCGCCAACAATGCAAGCTAGGAGAACAGCATCTAATCCAGAATTACATAGAGCAGGGGTTGCCAAGCTGTAGCTCTCCAGTTGTCCATGGACTACAATACCCATGAGCCCCTGACTGCTGGTGGAGAGCTGGTGTGGGCATGCTCTTTGACACAGCATCAGGTTCTTTGTGGCTATCAAGAGCCAGAAGCGTCCTGAATATGTCAGATAGATTGTGGGGCTGTACAAAATGTTGTTCACCCATTACCACCTCTCAGCAAGTGCCAGTGTGTCCTAAAAGAAGCCTTTCTCCATCTGATTCTTCTCCTCCGAGAGGCTTTCTCTCCAGCAGGGCACGGAATCCTTTGGGGGTGCTTCTATGGGGCAACCGCCAGGCCTGTCTGAACTGAAAGCATCACTAAAAGAAAAACTGCCCTTGCAAGAAAAAAAACCAACAGACCTTAAAGGGAAAGCTACTGTGGATGCTACCGCAGAAAGAGGGCAAAAGATTGCGTCGGAAGGACAATGTTACAGTAGCGCAGCCAGGAAGCAACTGGGTACCTGCCTCCTCCACAGCACTCCGACAACCACATCTGTTAGCGCATCGCTGTGCCTGCTTTTCAAAGGCGGGGATTGATATCAACAAGCACTTTGAATGGAGAGGTGGGCGGGAGAAGTCATGGTGGAGCACAGCAAACTAAAATGGCAGCCTGCTTTTTGATTTTGCGGCTGTCCCCAAGTCTGCCAACTACGCAGCCTCCCCCAGCACACGGCAACTGGGAAATGCTTCATCTTCGGCGCCGCCGTTCACAGTGGCTGTTACATAAATGGGGGTGGGGAGGTGGCTTCCCAAATCTCCAGCTTTTGATGCTGTTTTTGGGAGGGGGGGTCAATGGTGGATTGAACCGCCAGTCCTGCACAGGCCTGTGCAAAACCTTCGTGTATCAGCATGAGATTTCGAACAGCGGCTGCTGTCTTCTGGCTGAACTAGCTGCAGACGTTTGCGATTTCAGACCTGAGAAAACACCCACCCCTGCACACACACACCCCTTCTGTCCAAGTGAAAAAGTACACAATACACGGATGTATTGTGGCAATGTAGTTCTGCTGGAGAGGATTGGGGACTGCAGTTCATACTGTCTGTCGATTTAAGTCGGAACCGACAATGTAATTTTTGCATCACTTAAACACATCGTAATAATCCTTACAGCCTCCCTTTTGTTTCAGATTTCTGCAATCCATGTCCTACTGTACTCTTGACCGGATGTGCCACCCTGATACATAATTCGCCTTGAGCGCCAGTTTAAACGTAAAGCCCAAGTCGTTACTCTGCTAACATTGCAAGGTTGCAGTACCTTTGCACACCTGTCAGCCTCCCAAAGGCCCAGGCCTGCTAAGGAGGGACTCCAAAGCTATCGACACTCTCCCAATTGCCTCCTGCCTCAGTTCTGCCAGGAAATCTGGCCTCCATTCATTCTTCCACAGAGCTATCCCTCAGCAAGGAGCTGGGCAGCTCTCTGGGTCCCGGAAGGCAGGTACCAACGCTCCCCCTGACGGCTCTATATGAAACATCCTGCCGTGAGGATGGCCAGCCACCTCTGACGTCAGCACACCAGGAAGAAAAGCGAACATCCTTAGCCACACATGCCCTTCCGGACCACATTACAAATCTCTCCGGCCACAGCTTTTCTTAAATAGGGAGACAGCCCTTAACTGCAGGGTCACACCAATCATCGCACACTGGCCAGGCTCTGAAGTGACTGAGCATCCTTGCAAGCCACCAAAGGCATCTGCTCTTCAGAGCTTGCACTACACCGTGAGGACCAAATGCATAAACTTCATATCCCACAGCTCAGACATCCTGAATTAGTTTATCAGCCTTAGACCACTTCCCTGAGCTGCTCTAATCAGCATAGGGGGGGGGGTGTTCACACCACCAGCCGACTTTACAGAACTAGCAGAGGGATGGAGACGGGGAATAAGAACAGGCCACCCTCCCGAACGCTCAGACTGAACCACACATAATAAAAGCTAAATATTAAAGATGCGCCCACTTAGCCAAACCCACCCACCCTTCCAATCGTACAGTATAAATCCCCCTTATGAAACTTACCATAGCAGCTTCTGGAGGCTTCCAGGGTTAATTTGGCTCTTGGCGTTTGGCTTTCTCACCCCCCCTCTCCCCACCCTCCTGTCACCTCATGCCATGGTCAAGTGTGTCATTTCCTACCAGGCCCTATTTCTCCCATCGGGGTAAAATATATATATATATATATTATAATATTGTATATATTTAAAAACTCCCCTCCTGGTACTCTGCTCTCCCTCTCTCAAGAGGAGAAGGATGCTAACGCCCCCTCGCTCGCCAGGAACCCATGAGCACCCTTACAGGGTGCTCCAAACCCACCTCCACCCTCCCTCCCCTGCAGAAGGGAAATTCGGGCTTCAACCCCCCTAAAAAAAAGCTGGATGCAAAATGGGCTGAAGAGGAGGCAAAACGAGGCTCCTTCTTCGGGAGTGGGGGTGGGGATCCTCTCTAGATGTGCTGAGTTCGAGTCCTCCCACTGGGGATCAATGGCCCGCCTGCCTGCCTGGTCCGCCGTGGGGGTCACGAAGGCCGCTCCCCTCTCGCTGCCCCGCCAGGCCCTCGCCCTCTCGCTTCCTCTAGCCTCCTTCCGCCCCGGCTTAGGGGGGAGGGGGGGAAAGGGGGGAGTTTAAAAAAAAACCGCCGCTGCCCCGCCCACAACCGTCAACCGCCCCGCCCCGGCCGCCGCTCCCTTCCCCTTCCGGCTTGTCCCGCAAACACCGGAAGCGCCGCCCCTTCCAGCCCTGCCTCGCTCCGCTGCCCGCCCACGGCAAAGGGAGCCGACTGCGCACGCGCGCGCCAGAGCCAATCCGGGAGGGAGGGAGGAGCCGGTGGCGCCACGCCACGGCGCGGCGCGGCACGCGGGGCAGGGCCACGCCCCCTTTCAAAGCCGTTCGATAAATGGGGGGGGGTGCGTGTAACCCTTTGCTGGCAGCGCATTGAGCATGCGCAGATGGGGATTAACGGTTTCCCTAATAAAAGTGGTGGGGTATATTTTTATTTTGGCCACGGATTCTGGGGGTTTTTTTTCGGGGGGGGCAGGAGCATCATCTGGGCATGGAATTGGGTCACCGTAGGTAGTTTTGAATTCCCTGCATTCTGCAGGGGGTTGGTCTAGATGACCCCGGAGGTCCCTTCCAACACTATGATTCTATGAGCTCTATGCCTGGGCTGGTATTTTTTATCTTGTCTGCAAGTTCTACAAGATCCCTCCTTATATTTTGCTCCAACTTCCAATAAACAATGTTCTGCAGTCATTTGGGGGAAAAATGCCCTTATATTGAATTATAATTATATTAGAATAGAATTAAAGTATTTCAAACAAAACACTTGCATGGCAGACATTCAACCAGAGAGAGCTGTTTTCCCTCTTTGAGATATACGATGCTGAAGAAAAACTTTACCAGTTGGATTTCTGTCTGCCATGCAGTACAAGAATCCTGACCAGATGCTCCAGAAAAAGTGGGAGTTTCCCCCTGTGCCATAGACACAAATGATACCCTTCTGTAAATTATTCCAAAGCATTAATGGGATAACGGAACCGAAATGCTGACATGTAGTTAAAGAAATTCAGAATTGCTCACAATAAATAGCTTTGGTGTATTTATGGCAGAAAATAGAACACTGCCAGGAATGCTTTTGATTGCCTATTGCCCCCTGGGAGAATCAAGGTCCTCGGTGGTCTTCATAACGATTTAGCGTTTCAACTAAATCAAATGCTGAAAAATTGACATGGTCTAAAAGGGTAGCTCTCTGCAAACCGAAAAGGATTCAGAGCAGATTTCAGGAAAAATGGCGACATCCCCTGGCCGTGAAATGAATTGCAGCACCTGCAGAGTTTTGGTGAGGCGCTGGGGGTCGCAGCCCCAAAGGATCCGGCCCCTCCAAGGACAATGAGAACAGCCACCCCAGGTTCGCTGCCCAGCATGTCTGCTCACGAGCAAGAGGATGTGGACAAAATGGAGAGGGGGCAGAGGAGAGTGAGGAGGAGGATCCGGGGCCTGGGGACCAAGCCCTAGGAGGAAAGGCCGAGGGACTTGGGAATGTCCAACTTGGAGAGAGGAGGCTGAGAAGGGACAGGATGGCCCTCTTGAAGTATCTGAAAGGCTGTCACTTGGAGGAGGGCAGGGAAAGGTTCCTGTTGGCAGCAGAGGATAAGATCCACAGGAATGGTTTTAAACTTCGTGTAGAATGATACTGGCTAGATATCAGGAAAAACCATTTTCACAGTCAGAATAGTTTAGCAGTGGACTGCTTAAGAAGGTGGTGAGCTCCCCCTCACTGGCAGTCTTCAAACAGCAGCTGGACAGATCCTTCTCCTACACAGAAGATGCTTGAGGCTGATCCTGCATTGAGCAGGGGGTTGGACTAGATGGCCTTGATGGCCCCTTCCGACTCTATGATTCTATGATATTCTGTACTGCAGAAGACCTGCAGCCTTCTTTTTACCCCCTGGCCACTAGAGTCAGAGATGCTTGGAGGTACAACTTGGTTCCTGGGGGTGATCTGTCCTGAATTCAGGGGTTTGTTGAGCCGAACTACAATCCAGCACCTTGAGCTGCTTGGAAACTGTGCAATGGGGATGCCTTGAAGCTTGAATTATTAAAAAGACAGACACGATTCCACTGCTGAACTTGACTCGGTGACTTTCCGCCTGGGATTAGCCGTCTGCCGCTGGAAAGGGGGGTAAATCTTCAGACATTTTCGACAGTTCCTTGTAAATCCCATCATAAGAACCCGAGTGAGGCCTGGTTTGACGGGGGGGCGTCAAGATGCTAAGCATAGGGTTAAGAGGAAAGAGGCAGGAGGATGAAAGGGGCTGGCTCCGAGTTGGCAATTAAGGATCTCATGTGACTGAAAAGGGATTATAAGAACCGATTGAATTATAAGCAGTCTGGTCATTAAAGGCGCTTTGTGTTCTCGGCTCAGAGTGTGCTGCGAAATCAAAGGAGTCGGGATGATTTGGTTCGTGGGTTAAGCGTGGTCTTCTGATGTAGAACGACGACCTTTTATCGGCAAGCGTTGCCAAGAATGGAGCTCCTTGGCTGTTTGACCAAAGCAGCGCCAATTCCAGGCTCTCGTGGTCCAGAATCCAAACTCGCTCCCCTTTGCTTTCTCATTCTTCCACCCAAGGTGGTGGGAGGAGTCTGGGTTCTCAAACCGGATGGAGATTCCCGCTGGCCCCTAGGCACCCAAGGTGGAAATATAGTGCTGAGAAGAGCCACCAAGGCATGGTTTGATTCCCCGCTCTTCCACATCCCGCCAGCCGGGTGACCTTGGGCCAGTCTCAGTCCTGATAGAGCAGTTCTTCCAGAGCTCTCTCAGCCCCACCTACCTCACAGGGGGTCTGGAGAGAAAGGAAGGCAATTGTAAGCCACTTTGAGACTCCTTCTTCAGTGTGTTAGTAGTTCTTGCGTGCAGGAAGGTAGATTTGTGTGTCTGATCCTGCAAGGCCGTTCCTAACGTCTCAGCCCAGGAGGCCTCACAAACTCCCCCAAGTGACAGCTCAACAGCCCCAGCATGTAGGTGGCCTGAACTTCATCTCGAAATCTCTCATTATCCCCTGATGGTACATGAAATGTTCTGAGGGAAAGCCAGCCGGCCTGTGAACACCAGCCACCCAGCTATTAAAACCTTGTGATTTTCTTCGAGACGATGATCAAGCTAATGGGTTTTTATTGAGTTCTGTCTTTTATTTAAACAGAAGCAGGAGGGGAGGTGGCGGCGGCAGTGGGGAAAGCAAACAGGAACCAAGCCAAGGAAGGTCTCTGTCTCGGGGCACCTGGCAGCTCCTTTCCCCCAGAACCACTGCGAGTTTTGGAAGAGTGACTCGATCTATGCTGATTAATCTGAAATCATCTCTGCATCTTGCGGGAAAGGGCCGCCGGCTCGTGAAGCCCTCCTGTACCAGCAAATGCATGGGGCTTTGGGGCCAGATGTTCTTTTCTTTCCTGGAACCCATTAGGGCTGTCCCAGGGGCCCTCACCCCACAAGGGGTTCTGTCTGACAGCAGAGGATGCCTGTTTTGGAGGGCACTGCGCTCAACAAACACCAATTTTCTGGTGATCCCCAGCCTCAAGAACGTGGGCCCGGTCTCAACCAGGGCGAGGCCCAAAAAGGCTTGGTGGAATGAGTTGCTAGTTGAGATCCGGGCCCTGAAAGAGGTGTCAAAGTTCTGCAGGGCCCGTAAAACGGCAACCTTCCGCCCGGCCTACAGTCGAGACCAGGGCAGTTTGAGATTTTATCAGCCTCCCATATTTTGGGGTAGCTGGCAGAAGGCGCAAAGGGTTTTCAATGGTGTTTCATTGTAATTTTATTATTATAACGGAGTTTATTGCCCGTTTTCTTGTTGTGAGCTGCCCCAAATCCCTATGGGGAGGGGCAGCATAGAAAGTAAACACAATTCTGTCCCTCTCTTAGTGCTGGGAGTTTGCTCTCTGTGCATGCCCTTCCCACTGCGACCCTTTTCCATTGTGCTTTTCAACCCAAGAGGATCTGCAGGCCACTAGCAGGTGACGCTACTGGTCTCCGTTCGACACAAATTTCCCCAGGACTCTCTGTTTTGGAACAGACCATGGACATAAGACACAAGAGCAAGCCAGGCTGCAATTTCTTGGCTCAGCTGGCAGCCCTGGGAGCCATCCCATGACTGATCCACTGGGCTCATTCGGGCGAGATCTGCCGCACCATCCCCAAAAAAGCAATCCCCGTCCGACATGCAGTTCCTTCCTCGGACGCTGAAGGGCGTAACATTCCCAGTGTAACGGTAGCCCAGCCACAATCTTGCCAGGGCCATTCAAACTCCCCTCTCGGTCTCAGTCGACCTCCTAACCCCTCCTGCATTAATATGGCCCATTACGGGAGACCGGCAGAGTCATTTGAGTCCAGGTACCGTTCCTTCCATCCATTGCCTTTTTGGAACCCGTTCCGTGCTTCAGGGAAAGGCAATTGTTGCCCCCTGGAGAGCTGGTTTTTGTTGTGCTCGCTCTGGAGGATTTCAATATCAGCCCGGAACATCGAGGCCTTGAGAAAGCTCTGCACTAATGGGGCTGATCTCAAAGCGCAGGACGGTGCCGGCGTAGACAGAGAAATGGGTCTAAGTGGTTGCAACAAGACCGCCGGGGCCAGAAACAATTGGGAAAACGACATTCTCTTTCAGCCAGCCAGGGCGACTCGGGAAAGCCGGATTTCGTGGCGATGGTGTTTTCGTGCTTCTGCGAGGCGCATTTCAAGCCTTCCGGCCATGTCGCGATTAGGCCCATGCTGCAGACGGAAAGGTCAAGGCTGAGTCAGGGCAGCTTCCTGGAAGCCATAGGAGAACGAATTTCCTGCTTCGCATTCAATATTTTCGGTTATTATGCTACAGCGGAGAGATTTGGGTGGGTCGCTGCACGATTGTGACGAAGTTTGAGTCCAGAAGCACCTTTAAGGCCAGCAATTTTTTATTCAAGGTATATGAGCTTTGGCATAAGCTTTATACCTTGAAATAAAAGCCGCTGGTCTTAAAGGTGCCACCGGATGCCACCTTCGTTGTGCTGGGCCAGAGGAGAACCAGAGTGGCAGCGTGTTCAGTGTTGCAGACAGGGAATGTGAAGACCCAGGTTCGAATCTCCGCTCTGCCACGGAAGCTTGCTCGCAGGGTTATTGTGAGAACAGAACCGAGGAGAGGATAAGGATGGGGAGGAAAGTGGGGTTTAAATGAAGTCTCTCTGCAATGTGACAAAGTTCCATCCCAGCAACTGATTCCGAAAATGTGATGAACGTTTGAGCATGTGGAGGAGACGTTTCCTTGACTTCCGAATTTTAAATGTACTAGCTGTACGTGGGATGGCAGTGTGCACATGGCATGGGGATATGGAATATGGGAAGTTGAAGATGTGTCACACTGGGATGTGGCCATTGTAAAGCCACTCTGAGATTCTTTAAAGTAAAGAGGAATCAGGTATAACAACCTATTCTTTACATGCATTTTGTTTTAATTAATTTGTACCCTGCCAACCCAAGCAGCTTATGCCATTCTCCTCACCTCTGTTTTATCTTCACAATGGCCCTGTGAGGTAGTACAGGCTGAGAGAGGGTGACTGGCCCAAGCTTTTCTGGCTCAAGTAGGGATTCGAACCCGGTTCTCCCTGAAATTTGTCCCTGGCCACTTGGCCCCACAGGCCCTCTGTTGAGATCTACAGCTGGAAACTGACACACCCAGAGGAAAGGAAGGAAAAAGAAGGTATTCGGTAGAAGGTGTGATCAAGGGGAAATAAGATTTTTTAGAACATTAACGAAGGAACAGCCATCAGGAGGAGAGGCGCTGAGAAACACATATTCAACCTAAGATTTAGTCCAAAGGAAACTAAGATCCAGCAAACAAAGAGCAAAGCTTGTTCAGGATCCCCAACCCTGAAGAAGTTACACTGGCCTCAACCAGGGCTGCCTGGTGGAACCGTCTACCTTGTGAGAACAGGGCCTTGCAGGACCTGGGACATTTCTGTGGAGCTGTTCCACCAGGCCCATGGTTGAAATAATATCAAAATTCCTCCCTCCCTCAGTCAAATTATCCACCTCTCGATCATCAGACTTATGTTTATATTACCCCCTCTCCCCACGTAGAAGGAGGAAGCTTCTGGAAGGACTCGATTTTCAACGAAAATGTAAATGATATTTGAAGGTTTTAATATTAACGATTGTACGTGTGATGTTTCTTGTATCATTTTTATTGCCTCTTGCCCACCTTGAGCCTCCAGGGAAGGGTAGGATTTTGATAACATTTTACTTGTGTATTTCCTTAGCACGCGGGATGCTGCAAAGAAATCAATGCCTGTTTTTTGTGAGCTGCTAACTGTCGTAAGGCCCTGACCAGGATAACCCAGGTTCGCCTGATCTTGTCAAATCCTGGAAGCTAAGCAAGGGCAACTCTGGTTCGTGCTTGGATGGGAGACACCGGGGAAGTCCGGAGTTGCTACGCAGAGCCAAGTAATTGCGAACTGCCTCTGAACTCAGTTCCCTTGAAAACCCTACAAGGTCAACTTTAGTTGGCGATGACTTAAATGTACTTCCCACAAACTTCCATGAGAGAAAAGGGGGCAAGGTACAGAGTGTAGTTCAAGAAGCTGCACACCGGCAAACTGGCAACATGCTGATGGTGCACTCTCCGTCCCTGCCTCCCCTGGACTTCTCGGGCTCCACTTTGGAGCAGCGATGTCACATCAGTGTCCCGGCAGCTCGAGTGGCCCAGCCAAATGTTCTGCACGAGGCGCATTCGAGAGCCTCCCGGCCCCTATAAATTAGCAAAAGATTGATTTTTCCCATTAGCGGGAGCGGAGCTCGGCTGGGGAGATGCATTTCCAATGGAGGCCTGCTGAATAATTCAGGAGAAGGGATGACACGGAGCCCGCAGATGAGGGGGCAAGGGGGGAGCCGGGGACTCGTGCCATTCCTCCCCTCCCAGCATGCACCCCCCTCAGACAAGCTTGTAGCAGGAGCAGCACAACCCACCTTCCTCATTTAGCAGGAGGTGACGGATGTCAACGGTCTGCTAAAGAGTTCTGTGGCACTCCGAAACTTGCACGTCCCTAACCCGAACTCGGCAACTCTGGGCAAATATAGCATGCCAGATTTGCATCACAAGTTTGCATGGAGCTGTTGGGCTGGGGTTCGCAACGTGCGGCCTTTCAAAAGCAGTTTCAGAGAGTCCAAAAATCAAACTGAATGCATCGCGCTGGGGGTAGAATGACACTAGGGATCATGCCAGCTTCCGGGTGGGACCTGAGGATCACCCAGAATAACAGCTCATCTCCAGACTACAGAGATCAGTTCCCCTGGAGAAAAGGCCTGCCTTGGAGGGGGGAACTCCGAAGTGGCTCTTAGGTCTTGCAGAAGTGTCTTTTCCCTATCTGCTGTTTGCGCTTCTGAGCACAAACAGGATGGCTTCCTAGGGGGTTGGGAAGGTCGCCCGAGGACAGGACTGAACACACGCATGCAGCAAAGGGACGGGAGTTCGGGAAGCTTTGTGCGAGGAAGAAATCTGTTGCAAAACGGGTTAGGAACCTAGGAAGGCTGGAATAGTCAAGGAGGGGAGAGAGAAATGTTACAATTGCATCACCTACGGCCTTCTGCAGCAGACCCAGTCTTGGGTTCCAATTACATGTTCCACATGCTACCCAGGGGCAACTTTAGCCATCAGAAAACAAGGGCAGCTACCCCGGGCCTTGCTGGAAGGGGCCACAAATACCACAGCCTAGAACCCAGGACCAAACCGGAGGCTACCATCTAGGTTAGCTTCCCAAATCTGCTTTTAGGGGAGAGGCTGTTTCTAAGAGGTAGAGCAGGCTGCTGCCACCACATGTGCCCGCCCTGTCTGGGGGTCGTGCAGCTGGTTTTTGGGAATGGTGGTAGCTCCCACTCTCCCTACATAGGTTGAGGGCTGCCCTTATTTAGCCCCATTTAGGGAGCTAAATTTAGGGAATCCAGAATCTCTACAGTTATCCCCGGTTCGGACATGGTGGCCAGCCAGTCGGAAATACTGGGCTTAATCCGCAAATGGATATAGATTATTTCACCCGCCTTCGATGACTACTGTCATTTCTGTTTTGTGAGGTTTTAATCTTTTATTGTAAACTGTCACGAGCCGGACTGGTTTCAGGAGTGGTGGCACTTTCAAGACGGACAAAATTGGTGGAAGGAGAAGAGCTGCCATGAGTCATGGGTCATGTCTTCAGGTACTGAGGTAAAAAAGAGCCAGAGTCCAGCCGCAACTTCAAGATGGACAAAATTGGTGACCGGAAAAGAGCTTTCCAGAATCATGGCTCATCTTTTCAGGTTCTGAGGTAAAAAAAGAGTCAAAGTCCAGCCGCAACTTCAAGATGGACAAAATTGGTGACCGGAAAAGAGCTTTCCAGAATCATGGCTCATCTTTTCAGGTTCTGAGGTAAAAAAAGAGCCAAAGTCCAGCCGCAACTTCAAGATGGACAAAATTGGTGACCGGAAAAGAGCTTTCCAGAATCATGGCTCATGTCTTCAGGTACTGAGGTAAAAAAGAGCCAGAGTCCAGCCGCATCTTCAAGATGGACAAAATTGGTGACAGGGAGAGAGCTTTCCAGAATCATGGCTCCTCTCTTCAGGTACTGAGGTAAAAAAAAGAGCCAAAGTCCAGCCGCACCTTCACAATGAACAAAATTGGCGTCAGGGAAAGAGCTTTCAAGAGTCATGGCTAATCTTTTCAGGGACTGAGGTAAAAAAAAGAGCAAGAGTCCAGCAAAATTTGGTCAAAATTACCAAAACTGGTGACAGGGAAAGAGCTTTTGATAGTCATGGCTCATCTCTTCAGAACCTGAGGTAAAAAAGAGCCAGAGTCCAGCAGCATTTTAAATACAATCAAAATTGGTGGCAAGGAAGGAGCTTTTGATAGTCATGGCTCATCTCTTCAGAAACTGAGGTAAAAAAGAGCCAGAGTCCAGCAGCATTTTAAATACAATCAAAATTGGTGGCAAGGAAGGAGCTTTTGATGGTCATGGCTCATCTCTTCAGGCACTGAGGTAAAAAAAAAGAGCCAAAATCGAGCAGCACTTTCAAAATGAACAAAATTGGTGACAGGGAAGGAGCTTTCAAGAGTCACGGCTCACTTATTCAGGACCTGAGGTAAAAAAGAGCCAAAATCCAGCAGCACCTTCAAGATGAGCAATATTGTTGGCAGGGGAAGTGCTCCTCTCTTCAGGTACTGAGGTTAAAAAAAGCCAAAATCCAGCCGCAGTGACCTTGGGCCAGTCCCAGTTCTCTCAGAGCTCTCTCGGCCCCAGCTACCTCCCAGGGCGTCTGTTGTAGGAGAGGAAGAGAAGGCGATTGTAAGCCGCTTTGAGACTCCTTTGGGGAGTGAAAGAGGGGTAAAAAAAAAAAACAACCACCACAGCTGATTTCTGCACGTCTTTTTGGAAATCTGTGGCCGGACCGGGCTTGTGCCGGGAGTGGAAGAGTTAACCCTCCAGCCTCTCCACGTGAATCTTGAGCTATTAATACCCACACTGGTTTTATCTGTCAGAGAGAACCGGCTGCTCCGTCAAAGAGACAAGCCCTGCAGATCTGGGTCTCTTGAGCAGGTGCAGAAGTTCTCCGTGGTGGAGAGGAGCAGGTGGCGTGATCCCAGGACAGGAGCGGGCCACCCTGCAGGACTCTGGGGCTGTCCTCCGAGCTGCGTTGGAAGGACCTCTCTCTTTCTCACGTGCATGCTTCCGCTGCCACCGTGCATCTTCCCATCCCACAGACTGGGAACGCCACAGCTGGCTGGGTCTGCCTGGAAGGTCAGGGCCACCACGCCAGAAGGTGAGCAAGAAAAATCTCCCCAAGGCCAGTGATGTTGGGGAGTCTGCTTTGGAATCCAAGAACCTGCTTCTCGGCTGGACCACGACCTGCCTGCCTTCCCCGGAAGACACGCAGCATCTTTTTGGTGCACGGAAGGAAGCCAAACACCCCGGTGATAAGCCCTGCGGCATGAGCCATCCTTGGATGTCCACCTTGGAGGCAATTCCTCCCTCGTCCAGGTTCCTGTCTTGAAGTTCAATAACTTATCTGCTCTCCTTGCTCTGTCCAAGGGTGAGGGTTTGCCCCCCCACACAAACACACAGTGAAAAGACCCTGCCAGGTTTGACAGCCAGGGGTCCTACTCAACACCAGAGGTGGACTTTTTTTTCTGTGGGGCAGCAGGAAGACTCTGGTTTCGTCAAGGGCTGCAGATTTAGTGGCTCTCTGTTGCTGCTGAGCGAGGCCGTGACCCCTTGTGCCAGGGAGGTCAAGAGAATTGGGGTTGGTGGGCAACGTCTAGCCCCAGAGGAGCGGTGCACAAGTTTCCCTCTTGTCCCAAACAATAAGGGAGCCCCTTCCGGCACAGCCAGCAATGCAGTGACTCTTTCTCGCCTGGGCCACAGAACATCTGTCTTCTCCGTGCTGGAGGTTAGCGGGTGGATTCCCAGCAGGGTAGATCGCCTGCCGGGGAACCTGCCGAGTTTGGCACGCTGGAAGGAGCAGCGGGTAATCGGAGAGCCCAGGATGCCAGGCGGACGCTGGACCCAGCAGCTGGGCTGGGACAGCTGACCGGGACTTCGGCCTCGTCAGGGGAAGATGCGGACACCAGCTGGGTGCGGTCAAGAGTGGGTCAGCCCCTTCCCTGCTCCGCCGAAGACATGGATTCCTTCTGCTTCTCCTGCTTCCACAAAGACGAGCTGCAACCGTTGCAACCAAACAGGTGGGTCAGAAGGCGTCCGAAACTGTCAGGGATCCTGGCCTATGCAGCCCCCCTCCCCACTCAGTCATTCTTTTGGGCATAACCAAAGGGTCCACAGCTGGGGTAAGCAGAGGGGCGCTGGAGGTCCCGGCCTGCTATAGCGATCCTGACCCTTCTCTGCGGTATGGGGAGTCTTGCTGCG
Organism: Paroedura picta; assembly: GCF_049243985.1. Taxonomy (NCBI): domain Eukaryota; kingdom Metazoa; phylum Chordata; class Lepidosauria; order Squamata; family Gekkonidae; genus Paroedura; species Paroedura picta. The sequence continues at coordinate 20,023,501 of NC_135385.1, forward strand.
AGGGACTCGGCTCATGTTCAAGCACATGTTCTCGAATCAAAGCCCAGAGCTTGGCAAAGAGATGGTGGTGAATCCCTGCCTGGAATGATGCTCGTTCCACGATCTTGCAGGTCTCAGATTAGCTGCCTTCAGGAGACATTTCTCTTCCGAAGTTGCAAAGCTGCGGGAGATCAAGCAATCGCTTTATCCGTTGGTCCCCCTTCCCTTCGGCCCAGCCCCTTATTCAGTGGGGCGGCGGCTGAGTCTTGCTTCGTACCTGTGCTAGCTTCAGGATCCAGGAAGATGGTCCTTTCTAACAGGCAAGCAGCATCACTGGCCTGTGAGGATGCTCTTTGAAAGGGAGGAGAGAGAAAAAGCTCTCTTGGGTTTTTGTGATTTCTGGGCCCCAACAAACGCCTTGCTTCCCTTTCTTCTGGAGGCTGCTTGCAAAGTCTAGCTGGTTTGCCAAATCCCAGCAGTGCTTGAGCTTTGCCAAAGGCAGCATACGTTTTTTTGGAGCTGAGAATCAACCTGTCCATTTCTGTGTTCAGGGTCTGCTGTTTGACAGTTCTGTTTCTCCTCTTGGGGCATAAACAAAACAGCTCCACGCAAGAAGAACAAGGTGCTGGAACGGAGTGCAGGTGGTCAGGATTGAATAACCATATAAACAATACCCTCAGGCAGAAAACTATCACAGCAGGGGAAAGATTCTAGTTTCTCTCTCTTTTGCTGCGGTGCTGGCTTTCTACTTGCAGGGCGTTTTCAAACAAAGGAGGACACTGCAACATGGGATGCTCTGCCTGCTGTTGGAAGTCCATTCCGTTAAGAGCCAGCATGGTGTCAGGGTTAAAGAGCTGTGGCCTCTAATCTGGAGAACCGGTCTGATTCCCCCCTCCTCCTTCACATGCAGTGACCTTTGGTGATTCCCAGTTCTCTCAGAGCTCTCTCAGCCCCATCTGCCTCCCAGGGAAGAGAGGGCAATAGTCAGCTGCTTTGAGACTTCTTTGGGTATTAAAAATCAGGGTACTTTCTTCTTCTTCTTTTTCTTCACAACCCCCTAATTCTGAATCACTGAGATGCGCCTAGCCTTTAGAAAGCTAGCAGAAGGCAGCCTGAATAAAAACAACACTCTGTCCAGTTCTGGGTGAGTCTAGGATTTCACCCGCTTCTCTATGGCCCCTGCTCCTGCACTTAGAAAAGGAAACTTGTCCTGCTGGGATCAGATAAAACATACCTATTGTGGTTGGCTTGGAAGAAAACCTCACCTGTGGCATTTTTGTCTGGCTGCTGCATAAATTACAAGATTTGGGGATTTGATACAGACACTTTGTGACCCGCCACAAGCTGTTTGGGAGTGGAGGGCAAAAAATATAATAAATAAATAAACAAACAAACAAATTTTTAAAAAGAGGGTGAAGGGGATGCCAGCTGTACAGGTCCTTTACAAACCCAACGCTGCCATCCCTGGGTGCTAGATCGTGGCCTGACCCCGAAAAGTACTCCCCACATGCCAACGCAAAACGGCTTGCCAAACAGAGATGAATCCTATAGCCCCACCCCCTGCCCCGCCTGAACTACCTTGCAGGATTGGTGTGAAGAGGAAATAGAGGAGAGAAGGAGAATGCTGTGCGATGCTGTGCACCAATCAATTCCCATGAGCCACAGTTTGGCCGTCCCTGCCATACGACAAAAGGAGCCCTTCAGGGATGCCTTGCTTGGGATGCGGATTCCCCTCCGGATCTTGCTCTCTGCATCTTGTCCTCTGCATTCCTGCCCACCCACACACACCCCCGGGATGCAGGCCTGACCCAGCGTGCCAGCCGGTAGTGACAGGGAAGTGTGATGGCAGACATATGTCTCCACAAGCTGTCACAGGCTGGGCCTGTGGATTCTGGGCTGCCAGAGAGGTGGCGGGGGGGTGAGGAAGCCTTCCTCCCACGCTACAAGGCAGGGAACCCCTTTTTTCCGGCCCCGCTAAATTCTCTCTCGTCCCCCCCTCCCAGCTTCTGCCACAATGGATTTGCCATGCCCAAGAGCATCTCCCATGCTCCTCTTTTGCAGCCGATTTCTGACAGGGTCAGCCGTGTCGATCGCTTTGCTGTAGGAATAACCCCTCTGCTTCCACGGAAATCAGTGGGGAAGTTCCGGGGGTCTTCCGCCCAGGGGCAATTGAGAATCCCAGGAGTTGGCTATTGAGTTTATGGTCTCCAGCTCCCAGGCGGTAGAAGACAAGAACAACCGTTTGAGGCAAAAAGCTTCAAGCGCTCTGAAGATTTAATAAATCTCTCAAACGGAAGACGCTTCTTCCAAAATCAGTTTCTTGTGCGGTTTCCCAGCTGCAGACAGATACAGGACACTGGACTTTTGGAGGGAACATCTGGCAACGTCCCTAAATCACTAGTTTGACACGGGAATCTTTCAGGGCAGCCTTAGAAATAATGCAGGGCTATGCGATTATTACGGAGCTCAAAACATCGGGGTACGTCTCCTCCCCCTTTAGCAATCAGTTATCTCTCAGACTCAGTTTGCCGTCTGGAAAATGGGCACAGTGACCATTTCTTGCGCTGCAGGTTTCTGGGAGGAGTGGCCAAGCGCACAATGACAAAGTAGACCTGAAACTGAAAATGCCATATAAATTAAATATTAATTGTTATTCTTTCCCTTTCCTGGCATATGCCAGCTGCCTGGCAGGGAGAGACATTACACAGATCTCAAGGACACCGGCTTCCTTCCCCCTTCCTTTGTTTGTTTTCTTCGAGGGAGGGAATCAGAGCTGCTCAAGGAATCTCCAGCTGCCACACTGTAAAATGCCAACCTGATTATCGCAGGGCTGAGCGGCCCGTGTCCATTTCTGTTTTTTTCAAAAGATAATTACCTGCACATAGAGAACTAGCTTTCAAGGAGGAGGCGGAGCTAGAGCTTCTCTCCCTGACAGCTGCTTTTCCAACTGCAAGGGATTCGCTCGTTTATTTTGTAGGGTAAAACGATCTGCTGGCTGTCTAGCCTGGCCGTTTGTCACCTTCTTGAACGTTAAGGTCCAAGACAGGAGTGTGGATTCGGGATTTATACATTACAAGGACTTCCTAGTGCATAGATTCAAGTGGGTAGCCATGTTGGTCTGAAGGAGCCCAACAAAAAACGGAGTCCAATAGCACTTTTAAGAACAACAAAGATTTATTCAAGGCATGCACTCGAAGGCTCACGCCTTGAATGAATCTTTGTTGGTCTTAGAGGTGCTACTGGTCTCAGTTTTCCTAGTGTATAGATACACATCACACAACCTCCCCGTGCTAGAGGAAATCATATTATTGAAAGGGGCCAGAGAGGCCATCTAGTCCAAGTCCCTGCTCAATGCAGGATCAGCCTAAAGCATCCAGGAGAAGGATCTGTCCAGCCACTCCTTGAAGACTGCTGGTGAAGGGGAGCTCCCCACCTCCTTAGACACCCGATTCCACTGCTGAATTATTCTGACTATGAATCCCCCCCTCGATATCTATTTATTTTATTTATCTATTTATAGGACTTATATAAGAGCCTCTTGTGGCATAGAGAGGTAAGGCAGCAGATATTCAGTCTGAAGCTCTGCCCATGAGGCTGGGAGTTTGATCCCAGCAGCCGGCTCAAGGTTGACTCAGCCTTCCATCCTTCCGAGGTCGGTAAAATGAGTACCCAGCTTGCTGGGGGGTAAACGGTAATGACTGGGGAAGGCACTGGCAAACCACCCCGTATTGAGTCTGCCATGAAAACGCTGGAGGGCGTCACCCCAAGGGTCAGACATGACTCAGTGCTTGCACAGGGGATACCTTTACCTTTATGACTTATATCCTGCCACTCCCATACAATGGTTCATAGTGGGTCACAAGGTCCTCATTAAAAATCCCATTAAAAGCCCCATTAAAAGGACATACCGATACAATCCCTAGTCAATATCATTCTCCATGTAGTTTAAGCCCATTACTGCGGGTTCTGGACCCTGCTGCCAACAGGAATTGCTCTCTGCCCTCCTTCAAGGGACAACCTTTCAAATACCCCTTTCAACCTCCTCCAAGCTGAACATTCCCAAATCCCTCAGCCCTTCCTCACAGGACTTGATCTTCAAGTCCCTGGATCATCCTCATCACTCTCCTCTGAACTCTCTCCATTTTGTCCACGTCCTTTTTGGTGATGCCTCCAGAACTGCAGCCCCCCCCCCCCACACACACACACAACTGAAGTTGCTAACTTTATCTCCAGCTCAGCTAACAGAAACATGTGTGAGCCAGTGTGGTATCCTGGTTAAGAGTGATGGCCTCTAATCCCAAGGACTAGGTTTGATTCCCCACTTCTCCACCTGCCGAAATGTGGGCCAGCCACAGTTCGATCACAGCAGTTCTCTCAGAGCTCCCAGCCCCACTTACTCCACAGGGTGTCTGTTGTGGGGAGAAGAAGGGGAAGGTATTTGTAGGCTGGTTTAAGACTCCTCCAGGGAGTGAAAAATGAGGGATAAAAAACAGTTCTTCTTCTTCTTAAGTGCCTCAAGTCTTTTCCGATTTATGGCAATCCGATGAATTAATGCCCCGTCGTTGACAGCCTTGCTCAGGCCTTGCATCCTTAGCACCGTGGCTTCCTCGGCTGAGTCCCTCCATCTCTGGCTGGGTCTTCCTCTTACCTGACGCATTCATCTCAATCAATCAATATTTATTTACGGTCATTCAGACCGAAATTCAAATACATGCAACTAAAAACTAAGACAATTTAAAAAGAGAAAAAAACAGTAATAGTATTATAAATTTTATAAATATTATAAAAGATCTGGCGACATAAAAACTTTAAGATGTTAGATTGAATATTTAAGACATAGTTTAAGTTGCCATTTTTCTAGGGAGAGTTCAGGCTTGGTTTGATCTAGACCCCCCGCTGACTTGTCTTGCTGGTGGTCCAGAAACTTAGCAGGTCAATATGGTTCTGTCCTAGCCCCCAGGCCTATGTTTCCGCATCACTCTGAAAATGACAGCGGGGTCAGCTGTAGGTGAAATTGGCCCCTCTGACCACCTGATCGTGGCACCTGCTCTGCTGCCTTCCCACTCACCTTGGCTGCCGGCTTTGATGTGGGATCTCCGATTTCCGTGCTGTGGCTTTTGAAAGGAGCAGTTTGCGAAGGGCATTCTAAGGTGGGCGAAGGAGGAAAGGAGTGGGCTGCAAACGGGCCTTTAGGAAAGAACGGAAATAGGATGGCTTTTTAATCTTCGGGTGGGTGTTTGATCTTTTAAAAGTATGTAGACACACACACATATATGTCCAGTTCATTCTCACATTCAGCTGCTTGGCAGCTGAAATCCAAGGGGGAGGCAGATAGGTCTTTTTGTGAGTAAGCACAGAGGGTTGGACTACTAAGAGCCTGGGCTGCCCCATAAGGAAGCAGCGCCCAGGGGGCTATAATCTGACCCTTTTCTTGACTTGGCGCTCACTTCTGGGGAATCACTTTTGCCTGTCTCGGCAACTTTAAAACAGCTCAAAAAGTGGCTGCCAACTTTTCCTCCTAGGCAGATCTCCTTGGTAGAGAAGGGCTGATAGATTCTGGAGATGACGGGGATCAAACCTGGGACCTTCCATACAGACAGATGTCCTCCCACTAAGCCACCTTCCCTTTGCTCTAGAGGGCTACTGGCTGTAGACCTATCGCTGAGTGAGAACACGGCTACATTTTCATTTGGTTCTGTACTCCTATGTGTCTCCTTTGCCCGGCTCCTCCTATATCCTTTGGGTCAAAAGCAGCAACTGGCTTCTGTATTTTGCTGATTCAGTGTCCTCTGCAAAGACTGCTGTGGAGCTGCCACAGGGTTGAAAAATGCCATGGAATGCAATACATTCCCCAAATTCTTTTTAAAAGACAAGCAAGAGAGCTACTCTTGACCCTCCCCACATCTGTGGGATGGGGAGCAGATCTCTAGGGGGGAACAGGGTTTGAGCCAGGCATCCCTCTACTTTGGAACTGACCTCTCCGCAAGTTATTGCACCAACCTAGCCCGCCGTGGGAATTGCAGAGCGCCGCTCTCCTTCCCGAGATGAGAGCTGTTGACACGCTGGGTCTATTTCTAGGCTGTGAAGGGAGCGTTGCCAGCTTTGTCTCCGGCAAACTAAGTTAAGACGAAGCTGCGAAAACAGCTGTTTGCGTGATTTGGTGGGTGGATGGGGGAGAAGAGAATGCACCCCCTCTCCAGCAACTGAGCACGTTGATCTTCTCGCTTCCTAGGCCAGCCTGCCTCTGTAAGCTCCACACGTGCTTCCGGAACAGCCGGGGCGCTTCTAAACAAAATAATTAGCCATGAAATGAGGCCTCGGACAGGTTTCAGGGTGAATCTGTCAAGGAGATGCACGGCAGTGTTTTGGATCCTGCCATTCAGCTGTTGTCTTTGGTAGCAGCCCCCCCAATTCATCGACTCTTTCGATCCGCTGTCTTTTTCGCAACAGGGACCCCAAGGCACTCGCGTTTTTCTCCTCTATTTTCATCTCAAAACAATCCTGGGAGGTTGGTCACCCAGAAAGCTTTCTTGGCAGAATGGGGATTCGAACCGGGGTCTCCGAGAGTCCCCACATTGTTGGTTCTCTGAGCAAATGTGGACAGCAGAATTTAGCAATTGCCAGGCCGGAGAGCCGTGCTAAAGTTATGAGCTTGTAGGGCCGTTTTTGGGATAGCTGAGAGAGGGAAGGTGCATGGCCCATCTCAAACATCTCAGGTTTTGGAAGCTAAGCAGGATCAGTACTAGGAAGGGAGACCACCAAGAAGGGCTCTGCAGAGGAAGGCAGTGACCAACCACCTTGCCTTGAAAGCTCCTTGCTGGGGTCACCATAAGTCCTGTAGGAGAGACCACCAAGGAAGACTCTGTAGAGGAAGGCCATGGCCAACCACCTCTGCTTCTCCCTTGAGCTGCCAGAAGTTGGGAGTGAGTTGAGAGCATTTCACACACATCTCTTTGGGCAGCTGAAGTTCTGACTTGCCCAGTCTTGTAAACAAGTGTAAACAGGGGGTTTCAGACCCTTTCCTTGAGCAGCTTTCCCCTCTGCCGTCCTAGCAGTGAGTCATGTACAAGGGTCACCGTGAAGAACAGCACCAATGTGACCGTCAAAGTTGGCTCAATATCCTTTTCCTGTGCAGGGTCTGATCTCCGCACGGGAATGCACGCGGGCACCGGCTCAGCACGACACACAAACAGAGCGTTGGATCACAACCGCTCTTTCGCTGTGTTTTATTCATGGCCTCAAGCAGACACCAGGGTAGAAGAGCAAGGAGCGGGAATAATTAGCCTCACCAAATGTACCGACAGCCTTAAAATGCTCATTATCATGAGACACTTAGTGCTAAAGCAGAATCAGTCCAGGGTCCTCCACTGAACACCAGCTAAAAGCATCTTTCCGAAGCACTGGGGAGGACATTTTCAGGTCCCCCCAGAAAGCTTCAAGAGCCTGGAAGAGGACTGAGCATCCTGTGGCTTCACTCAGAAGCTATTTGAGATGCCTACATCTCTTTAGCACAGACCTTTCTCCAGTAAGCATTACAGTGTTTCCCTGCCCCAAAAAGTCTGGGGGAAAAATAACCGTTCAGATTATTGTATAAGAATCATAGAGAATCCACATACCTTGGTGTAGTGGTTAGGACTGGCAGCTTCTAATCTGGTAAACTGGGTCCAATTCCCCACCTTGGGCTAGTCTGAGTCCTATTAGAGCTGTTCTCACAGAACAGTTCTCTCAGAGCTCACTCAGCCTCACCCACCTCACAGGGTGTCTGTCAGGAGGAGAGGAAGGGAAGGTGGGGGTCAGCCGCTTTGGGGCTCCTCTGGGCAGTGCAAAGCAGGGTATAAAAACCAACTCTTCTTCTTCTAGCTTTGGGAAACATTTGGTAACTAACTAACTGGCACATGTAAAGAAAAAAGAGAGATTGCGTGCCTATGATTTGACACCCTGACACTCTTAGTGGTCCCCAGGGTGCTCCTAGACTCAAATCGGACCACAGGCAAACACAACTTCCCTCTGAAGTGGCTTTGACTGTATTTCTTTTGTTGAGTGGGGTAGCTGGTTGCATGGAATCATGCTCGGAGGTTTTCCTGCAAGGACCCCAATGGACACTAGATGGCGCTTGAGCCTCAAATTCGACTCTTTTTGTGGCACAACTTCAGGGACAGACAGGGCTGAGCATGGCTGTATTCCCTGCTTTAGAAAAACAGCCGCTACAGAGTAGATTTTATTTTGTAAAAAACAGGAATGTACGCGTCGATGCAGGGAACCAGAGGGCAAAGCATGCTGGAGTGGTTAAGAGGGGCAGCTTCTAATCTGGCGAGCCCGGTTTGATTCCCCGCTCTGTGTGCAGCCAGCTGGGTGACCTTGGGCTCCCCACAGCACTGATAGAGCTATTCTGACCGAGCAGGAATATCAGGGCTCTCTCAGCCTCACCCACCTCACGGGGTGTCTGTTGTGGGGAGAGGAAAGGGAAGGCCGAATGTAGGCCGCTTTGAGACTCCTTCGGGTAGAGAAAAGTGGCATATAAGAACCAACTCTTCTTCCTCTTCAGTAATCTCAGGGCTCTCTCAGCCCCACCTCCCCCACAGGGTGTCTGTTGTGGGGAGAGGAAAGGAAGGCAGTTATAAGCCGCTTAGAGACTCCTTCAGGCTGTGAAAAGCAGAGTATTAAAAACAGCTCTTCTTCTTCTAAGCGCAACGAATCAGGGCAACAATACAAAAAGGTCACCCATGAGCCTCTTGCCTTGGATCGTCCCCCCCCCCCAAGGAAGTGATTAATTCCTTAATTAAGCTCATGCCCTGGTTCGAGACAAGATCGGCTCTCCAAGCCAATTAAAACCCACAGCAAGGATTAAAACGAGGGATCCGTCTCTTAGCCCGGGCGCCTGCCTCTTCTCCATCTGGGAGCAGAGCTGCCCGTGCAGCCCAGAATATTCTCCGAGGACTCGCATAGGCTCACTGAGGTTTCCTGCAACCGAGCAAGGTCTTTCCCAGCATCTTTGACCCGTACCCAGTTCCTTTGAATTTGGAGTCGCGAGACTGAATTTTTGGAACAGGTACACCCAATGGAAAAGCGTGTGCTGGGCCTCTGAGCAAAAACTCCTTCTGTACCAAAGGGCAAAATGGTTTGCGCTCAGTGCTCAGAGCTTGACCCATGGAAGCTCCCCATCCCATGAACCAGATGTTTATCCAGCCCTTCATCTTGTGTGCACGGGGCACAACGCCAATGCAGAGGACAAGAAGAGTTGTTTTTTATACCCCGCTTTTCACAACCCGAAGGCGTCTCAAAGCAGCTGACAATTGCCTTCACAACAAACACCCAGGGAGGGAGGTGAGGCTGAGAGAGCCCTGGCAGAACTGCTCTGCAAGAACAGCTCTAGCAGAACTGAGAGTAGCCCAAGCTGGCTGCAAATGGAGTAGAAATGGCGAATCAAATACAGTCCTCCAGATTAGAGGCCACTGTACTTCACCATGACACATCGCTGGCTCTCTCAGCCCCACCTACCTCACAGGGGTAGCAGTTTAAGCGCTGGCTAGGAATCTGGGAGACCCAAGTTCGAATCCTCACTCCACCACGGAAGCTTGGACCCGTCCGACATTCTTATCTCAACCTACCTTGCAGGGTTATTGAGAGGACAGAGCTGGAGAAGGAAAGACTGTCATAATCGGCTCTTGGCCTCTCACTGGAAGGAAAAGTGAGATATTAGAGGTTATCCTCACGGCGCTCCTAAGATTTAGGTTAGGGAGATAAAAAGTCAGTGTCAGAGCAGAATGATATGAAAAACGGGTTTCTCATACTCTGCCACAGTGACGCATGCAGCGGTATCACGTAGGGGGTCTTTATATTCCCTAGACTGTCTTTTCTTCCTTGAAATCTGGCACACAGAGGTTTAGTGCACTGTGGGGAAGGAGAAACAAGAACCCTTTTTTTGTTCCAATGGCTAGCATCATGCCAGATACTGTACAATTGTGAGTCACGCTAAAAGAACAATCATGACCCTTTCTCTAGATCAGGAACTCTCTAGTTGTGGGGTGAAATACATGAGAGAAACGCTAGCAGCGAGCTGTGGGTAAGGACTGAAATTAAATCCACAAAGGGTTGCTGTTCTCCCAAAGAGGCTGCTTGCTGCCCCTCTGGATGAGCCCCTGTTCCGGTATTCCCGGACCTTCTCCTTTCTCTGCAAAGGCTTTTAATACCCCCTCCCGGCCATCGCTGCCGATTCCAAAATTTGCAAAGCGGCAAGCCAGGTGTTTCAGCACGCAGGACAGCTCCCTAGCCTGGGAATGAAAAATTTGAAGCACACCACAGTTGCTGATGTTTTGCTTCCCTTCATGCAGCCCTCACACTGCGTTCCCCACAGAAAGAGTCTCTGCCTGTGTGGTTGTTTTTGGCAGTCCCACCTCTCGGCCGTCTTTCCTGATTTGGAGAACCTGGAGACTTATTAATTTGTAGATTCAGGCCCTGCTTTTCTCTTGACGGGGACCCCAACCAGCTTAGACCGTCCTCCTCTGCTTCACTTTAGCCTTCTACATGTGCAGCCGGCTGGAGGATTTTTTAAAATTGTACCAGGCAGTCCATTTCAAAATAACATTCCTTGAATTTCATTTTGTGAGCGTTTTGTAATTCGTTTTTGGGTTGCGTGGGAGATTTTTCCGAGCCATGTGAGAAAGAGCGGCTAGGATGAGTAGTCTTATTAGCCTATAGGCTGCCACCCATTTGGTTAGTCTTTAAGGTGCGAATCAGTCCTTTGGGTTTGATTGTCCTTCACAAAAAAAGACTGGGGCAATAAACATGTAAAAGTTAGTGATTAATGGCAGATGCTTTCCCAGTTGTGAAAAGAAGTAATTAAAAGCTACTTGTAGAGGGGGTTATTTATACCTGGAAAAGGGCATGCCTGGCGATTTGAACCAGGAGTGCACAGATTCCTGGGGATCCGCAGGAGCTCTGGAGGGGGTCCATGGCCTTTCTCAGCCACAAGCTATGGAGCTGGCTGCTTCTATTGCTCCCCATCCCGAGCGTGAGTTTTCTTGCTTCTGTGCCTGGAAGGGGCTGGGCCTGTATGTCTATTCCCAGCTTAAACCACCTCCCCAGTCCTCCTCACGCCTGCCTGTTGTGATGTCACTTCTGGGGGCGTGGCCGAGAGGTGTGGCCAGCTGACATCACTTCCAGGGTTCCACGAAGCCTGAAAAATTATTTCAGGGGCTCCTTCATGGTCAAAAGGTTTTAAAAGTTTGCTCTATACGATTAGATACGATCACACATCACTTGTAACACGTCTGGTTCGGCTTTGAGGCCCAGCGATCGTAGCTACCGTGGGTTCTTCTCTTTGAAATTTAAAAATCCAGAGCAAAATACTGTCTTGTTCCCCTTCTTCTTTCGTTCTTGCGGGGTCATCTCCATCCAGCGAAGCAGCCGGTCTCTGTGCCAAGTGGTGGATTCCCCAAATTTGGATTCTTTTCTTTTAAAAGCCATCGCGGAGAGGCCTCCAACTGCAGCTCCTACGCATCCCAAACCCTGCACTGTAAATATTATACGTCTTAAGAAGCTGCGAGCCTTTCGACAGCTCTTAGTAACAGAAATTTCTGAATGTGGCTCTCGGCACTAAAAATAATTCAAAGGCAGAAAGCAGGTGGAGAAGAACATTCCCGCACATGTCAAGGAAACCGTCGCTTGAGCCGTCAGGCTGATTTCGGAAAAGGAAGGGGGGAGAAAAAGAACAAATCTAATTTTCTTTGCACAGCAGTGGGCTGTTTTTTGGTAATACAGAGACTTAAAAAAACAAACAAACCAACATTCACCTGTTCAAGATCCAGTCAGAGATCCGGGACTGGGTTTGCTGACAGTCAGTCCAGTTTTCGGAAGCAGAAAAGGGGAGAGAGGAGGTAGAGCAGTGCTGGAGAAAGAAAATGATTCTCTCCTTTCCTTTGTTTTCCTGAACGAAACAGGCCCTTCCTCGCAGTGGCTTTTAGTGCCAGTGGTACAAAGTACTGTCAAATTGCAACTGACTGATGGTGACCCCATAGGGATTTCAAGGCCAGAGATGTACAGAGGTGGTTTGACCTTGCCTACCTCTGTTTCATGACCTTAGTAATGCTTGGAGGCCAGCCAGGGCTGACCATGCTTAGCTCCTGAGATCTGGCTAGCCTGGGCTATCTAGGTCAGGGGGAAAAAGACAGGCATAAGGAGAGTACTGATTTCCTTCCTTCCTTCCTTCCTTCCTTCCTTCCTTCCTTCCTTCCTTCCTTCCTTCCTTCCTTCCTTCCTTCCTTCCTTCCTTCCTTCCTTCCTCCCTCCCTCCCTTCCTTCCTTCCTTCCTGGCCCAAAGTCACCCCACAGGCGCCAGATATCTCAAAGCCGCTGACAATCGCCTACCCTTCCTCTCCTCACAACAGGCACCCTGTGAGGGATGTGAAGCTGAGAAGCTCTAAGAGAACTGGGACTAGCCCAAGGTCACCCAGTTGGCTCCCTGGGGGGGGGAGTGGGGAATCAAACCCAGTTCTCCATCAAGCTGGCTTTCAGCACAGCATCGAACATGGACGATCCCACCAGCCAAAGGAGAGAAACTGTATTTGTGAAGAGGTCGACAATACCCCCTCAGACCTCAAATATGCTTTGCTTATCCAGTGATGTCCTGCTCTTTGTTTGGCGCCGGAAATGACCCGGTGCATTGAGTCAGCAAGATGTCAGCTTGCATTTATGGAGGGAGAGGCCAGAAGAGGAGAGGGGAGAGACACGGAACATCCAGAAGGACTCCCAGCTGGTCATCGGCCAGAGGCGGACGTGCTCAATTCCAGACAAGCGGATGGCAGCGTCAGCTCTTTTCCAGGGATCTGGAGTTGCCAACCTCCAGGTGGGGCCTGGAGTTCTTCCACGGTTCCAACTGACCTCCAGACAGTAAACCCTACATCCCCAAGTGCCACCCCACCCTCCCAAATCTCCAGAGCTGGCTACTCTGTTGATCTCAAGAAACTGGCAACTGTGTGATGTACATGAATGCAGAGAAAGAAAAGAGAAAATATATGTGGTGCGTGGCCAGGGAGCCCAGTCGCCTTCAGGGGGGACTGGAAACATAATCGATTGGAATAATTGATCCAGTGAGGACTCCAACCAGTGCAATCTTCTGCAGAGTTAGACTCAGGTCCACGGGAACTCTGCTCAGGATGGTGTCCTGCCTATGTTTGCTTAGACCAATGTTCCACTGAAGGCACTTGGCATTACTTCATAGTAGACCCAGGAAATCTGGCCTGGCTGGCTCACCAGATCTCAGATGTTAAGCAGGGTCAGCCCTGGGTAGAACTTGGACAGCAGACTCCCGACGGAAGGGCAGGGATACTACATGGGGGTAGGCAAAGGCCAGCCAGCTAGGAACACCCCTACAGCAGGGGTGGCCAAACCGTGCCTCTCCAGAGGCCTATGGGCTAGAATGCCCATGAGCCCCTGCCAGGTATAAGGAGCAGGGGCTCATGGGAACTGTAGTCCATGGACCTCTGGCGAGCCACAGTTTGGCCACCCCTGTCCTATGGGCTCAGCGTACCTTGGGGACACCTTAATGGCACTTCCCACCACCAGGGGGCGTGTTTATTGCTCTCGCTGCCCCACAGAATGCAAATTTCCATTTTTGACTGTCTTCTTTAACATTGGTGGAAGAAGCCATAGACGGTTGGTGGATCCTCTCAAGGATTTTGGGCCAGTGAAAGAAGACCCTTTGTCACCCCCCCAATGGAGGAGGGCACGAGGCCCCTCTGGATCCCTGTGGAATGGGGCTGGGGGGAAATGGGCAAGATCATCTCTCTCTTTTCTTGGACTGGAGGAAAAACTGGTAAAGTCCCATCCCAACATTATAGCACAGCAATTGCAAGAGGCAAATTCTTGCCTGAAAACCAGCCTGCAGGGGAAAGTTGATCTCACAGCCTCGGGATCCGGCTTCCGTGGCAAAGGCAGCGGGCGATGCCAAAGTGGGGGGTGGCAGGCCATAATTAAACCGCTCGGCTGTCACCTCCACAGTGCTCTTTGGAAGGAACAAAAGAGGAATCACATCCGGTTGGCTTGCGGCGGCAACAATGGCATGGCGAAGTTATGGGAAGGGGGGGGAAGGGGGGGCAGGCCCCGCTTGCGCAAGGAGAATCGTCACTGGGGGAATGGGCGAATGCAAAACCTTTCGGGACTGGCGTGTGTCGGATGGGGACGGAATTTATTAATCAATGCATCAGCCGAGGCAGAAAAAAAGACGAGGACGAGGACGAGGAGGAGGAGGAAGAAAAAGAAGCTGATTTTATACCCCAGTTTTCACTGCCTGAAGGAGTTCCAAAGTGACTGACAAACACCCTTCTCTTCCTCTCCTCACCACAGACACCCTGTGAAGTAGGTGAGTTGGAGAGAGCTCTGAAAGAACTGTGACTCACCTGCCTCCCAAGGCGTCAGTTATGGGGAGAGTGATGGTAGACAATTATAAGCCGCTTTGAGACTCCTTTGAGTAGTCAAAAGCGGGGTAAAAAAACCCAGCTCTTCTTCCTTTTCAATGGGATGCTCATACATAAAGCAGAGTGGATCTCCTTGAACAGGATTCGAATCCAGTAGCACTAGGGAGAGCGAGAAGATTTTGGAGGTATAAGGTCTCCTGAGTTGGCTCTGGTTTGGCCTCACTTGGAGTTCTGTGTTCAGTTTTGGGCGCTCCAGTTGAAGAGGGATGTTGACAAACTGGAGCGTGTCCAGAGGAGGGCGACAAAGATGGTGAGGGGTTTGGAGACCAAGACGTACAAGGAGAGGTTGGGGGAGCTTGGTCTGTTTAGCCTGGATAGGAGACGACTGAGAGGGGGTTTGATAACCATCTTCAGCTATTTAAAAGGCTGCCATGTAGAGGATGGAGCACAGTTCTTCTCTCTTGTCCCGGAGGGATGGGCCAGAACCAGTGGGATGAAATTAATGCAAAAGAAATCCTGTCTAAACATCTGGAAGAAGTTCCTGACAGTCAGAGCGGTTTCTCAGTGGAACAGGCTTCCTCAGGAGGGGGTGCGTTCTCCATCTTTGGAGATTTTTAAATAGAGGCTAGATAGCCATCTGACAGAGAGGCTGATTCTGTGAAGGCTCAAGGGGGTGGCAGGTGACAGTGGATGAGCGATCGGGATGTGAGTGTCCTGCATAGTGCAGGGGGTTGGACTAGATGACCCATGAGGTCCCTTCCAACTCTATGATTCTATGATTCTATGATTCTATGATTCTATGATTCTATGATTCTATGATTCTATGATTCTATGAATCAGTTACCATGGAGGCATCTTGTTTTCCCTTTCTTCTGTAGCATCTTAGAGCCCATCAAGATTTTGGGGGTGTAAAACTTTCAAAGAGTCAAAGTTCCCTCCGTCCGTATCTATGGGATACAGAGTTAAGTATTCGAGGGGCCGTTCTGGCTACAGTGCTGGTTGTCGTGGTTGGGCGCTTCTAGAAAAGGGCTGACTCCAGAGGCGCACGTCTGAATCGAAAAGCCACCTGATACCTTGAGCAGACTTCCGTACCGTTACCTGTCATGGTTGACCTAGAAAAGAAAAGAAAAAGGCAAGGAGAGCTTTAAAAATAGAGAAAGGCGAAAACAAGGAGAGATGCGGTGGAGAAATGTTTGAATCACAGCCTGGGAATGGCAGGGAAGGAATTCGCCATGAGACCCCAAACCAGTTAAAGAGTGGCAGGGTCTAATCCGGAGAGCTGGGTTTGATCCCCCACTCCTCGCCCTCGTGCAGCCAGCTGGATGAGCTTGGGCCAGGTACAGTTCTCTTATAGCTGTTCTCACAGGGCAGTTCTCCTAGAGGTCTGTCAGACCCACTTACCTCCCAGGGTGTCTGTTATGGGGAGAGGAAGGGAAAGCTATCATAAGTCACTTTGAAACACAGGAGGCCTGCTGGGTGACCCATTTCTCTCAGAGCTCTCTCAGTCCCACCTCCCTCCCAGGGTGTCTGTTGTGGGGAGAGGTGCTTGTAAGCTGCTTTGAGACTCCTTTGGGTAGTGAGTATAAAAACCACCTCTCTTCTCTCTTCTCTCTGTGTCTCTCTTTGTCTCAGACGTACACAGAGATTGATTCAAGTGAGAAGAAACATTCGCAAATCTCCGAATGGGTCCGACTGCCAGACCCATCGGGCTCGATCCGGCTGGCTGCCGGCTCCGGCGACACCCGATTCGTTCTGTTGGGCAGAAAAAAGCAGCATTTCTCCAGGCCCCTTCCCTAATTGGGCCTCCTGAGATCTGGAGCTGCAGGTGTGGCCAGCCCAATCCGGGCTGTTTATTGTGCAGAGGGTCCCCCAAGGGAGGCTGCCTCATCCCTCTGCTGGGGGAGGGACGGCCGGGCGTTTGATCCATGATGGCGAATCAGGCTTCTGGGCCTCCCCCCTCTATGCCGCATCTACGCCCAAAGGTCCCAGGGCAGGTTCCAAAGGCTCAGAGTGAAAACAAGATAAAATAATCGGAAATAGGCTTAAAACGTTTCAAGCATAGCCCCCTCCCTCCCAGCCTGGAAGGACTGCACACGGAGAAATACTAGATGTTTTCATGGATGCTTGAGGCTTGTCCTGCCTTGAGCAGGGGGTTGGACTAGATGCCCCTTAGGTCCCCTTCCACCTCTAGGATTCTAGGCTTTTGCCACCATCCAAAGCTGAATCAGGGCAGCCGTAGTTCAACAAGGAACTAGTTAACAAGGCCAACAACTGTAAATTATGCTATTATGCAAAGTGCATCCTGGACTGGGCAAAACCCACGACAACTAATATTCATCTGCACCAATATTTTCATGTTGGAGCAAAGATGCCAAGCTGGGGTGGAGTGACCTTTGGACGTATGGGGGTCTGGAGGGGTAAGTTCTCAGCTCTGACCCACCCCCTCTCCACCTGTTCGAGGGCTCTTTTAATTTCCCAGTCTGCTCCAGATGCCAGATGCCAGAGAAGAAGAGCTGTTTCTTTTGTAGCCCCTAAGGAGTCCAAAAGTGGCTAACAAACATCTTTCCTTTCCTCTCCCCACCACAGGCGCCCTGTGAGGTAGTTGGGGCTGAGAGAGCTCTGAGAGAACTGGGACAAGCCCAAGGTCACCCAGACAGCCACACGTGGAGGAGGAGTGGAGAATCAAACCCGACTCTCCAGATTAGAAGCCGCAGCTCTTGGCCACCCTGCCAAGCGGGCTCTCAATAATGTGTGTGCATGTTTACAGATATTTGCAATTTGGGGTTATTTAGGAGAGAGAGGGAAAGCGGCTATTGGGCCCTCTTGGGCTTTCAGCAGTCATTACGACATGAAATCTGGCTTAAAATAGAATTATTAAATGGGGGCTCTGCAGAAATGGCCTCATCTTGAAATGGGGGGGGGGAATTGACTGGTGACTCACCAGGATATTTCCCGTGATTCTGATCTGTTGCACAGAATGGGGCTGGCAGACAGGCTGGCCCCGCTGACTTTTCCATTTTCGTTCGACAACATGGGAAGGATGCAGGGCCAGGCGATTCGACGTCCGTCAAAATCTCCCCTTCCGCCATTTTCAGAGGATTCTTAAAAGGTGGAATTCGCTCCCAGAGGATGGAGGGATGGCCTTCTAGGGAATTCACTAGATCCCTGGGGGATCAGTCTATAGGGTAAACTCCACCTATGGATCCCAGAGCGAGGAGGTAACACCAGGGGAAGGGGCTGTATCAAAATGGGGTCCAAAATGGTACAGTCCTCTCTGCAGCTCCCTCACCACCCTGCAGGTGCAGCCGAGGTCTGAGGAAGGCATGGGGGATGAAGACTGCCTTGGGGGAAGTCAATTTGATGAGCTGTCCACCCTGCTTTTGGGGCATTTATGGGCGTACATCCAGCCTGGCTCCCCAAAGCGGATTCAGGCTCCGAAAGGTCCTGCATCTTTTCTGAAGAACCCTTTGGCTGCTTTCCAGGAAAGCTCTCGAGAGGCAGCTAAAAGGAAAAAAAATACAAGATGGGGAGGGGAGGAGCTGGGGGGAAAGGACGGATTGTATCTTGAGTTGCTTTACCCAGGCAGGCAACCCCTCAGCATACGAGCTAAGGGATTCATGGCAGAAGGCGACCAAGATATTTGCAAGCCGTCGTTCGGTCTCCGTTATATCAATAAGTGTCAACTGATATTAAATAGGTCTCCGTGGCCATGAGTGTTTATTTATGACCAATCTGGCTTCCTGAATTTGGAGAGAGAGCTTTTTGGAGAGGGCTTGGGAGAGTCGACTGCCAACTTGCAGATTCTGGGGCCTCAACAGCCCTATTGGCTTTTTTTTTAAAAAAAGGAGCCTCCATAGGCAGGAGCAGTCTAGCCCCGATTGCCGTCTGCTGATAATGAGGGCTGGAGGTTATTTCTGCAAAAGCAAGCGAGATCCCCAGAAAATCTTTTCCCAGAGGTGGTTGAAGGCGTTTTCTTTCCATCTGGCATGTGGGAGTCGGATGGACTCTTTCATTGTACTGTCAGTTTTGAAATGGGTTTGAACCGTTTTGTACTGCTCTCCTTGGATTTATATCTGAAGTTGGGGTTTTTTTGGGGGGGGAATAAATTGCCCGGGGGCTGCATATAAACCAACGAGAAAAAAAAAATTGCAACCAGTCGGCTTGCTGCTAGAACCACATGCCTGGATTTGTCTTTTTGATGTCTTTGGGTTGATTGACAGGCCCCTGTGGGAATCTGTTTGTGAGGTTTGGGGTCGGCTTTTGGGGAATGGGCAAACATGAAGGCTCCTAGCTCAAGCACTCCGTGGGACGTTGGGTAGGAGAGGGCTAAGGGAAGAAACTGCATCTGCTTTTTGGAGCCAGGGTGAACGTGCGCCCGTAAATGCCAAAAAAGCAGGGGGGGGGGTCTGTACACTGTATCAGCTTTCCGCAATATTTTCTTCATCCCCCGTGGCTTGCTTAGGCCTGGTCTGCACCGGCAGGGTGGCGAGGAGGCATCGGACAGGACTGTACCATGCTGGACCGTATGCCACTTGGGCACGTCCAGCCGTTTCAACCTTGAGGACTAGCAACTTGGTCCGGCTTATGAGGCTCATCCCTATCATGAAATAGGCCACCAGTGGGGTCTCGGGAGGAAGGGCTAGTGTTAGCATTTCAAGAGGTTTGAACTGTTGTGGGATTTCGGGAGATTTGGAAGTGGACTCAGCAAAGGGGGGGGGGGCTCAGCGGGGTATAAATGTCCAAATCAGACACTTTCTCCAGGGGGAACTGATCTCTGGCAGGCCCCCAGCCCCTACTGGAAGTTGGCAACTGTATAGCAGACGGAGGGGTGGGGAGAGAGAGAGGCCACCTCTTTATAGCTCTCCTTTCCACCAAAAGGCCCTCCGCCCTTCCTTTTTATTCCCGGCCTGCCTCCTTCGTAGGGATGCCAACCTCCAGGTGGGACCTGGGGATCCCCCAGAATGACTGCTCCTCTCCCGACCACGGAGATCAGCTCCCCTGGAAAGAAAGGGGGCCTGCCCTCTCCCCCAAATCTCCCTTCGCGGTGCATGCAAAGCTGCCTTCGCAAGAGCCAAGAGCCCAGAGGCAGAAAGCGGGCAGAGGCCGGGCGAGAGAGAGCGGACAGCTGAGCCGCGCATCGCCAGGCTCGGACGGGCAGCGGCTCGCCCTGGCAAAGGGAGGAGGGAGGGAGGAAGGGAACACGGTTCTTCCTAGGACCCGGCGGGCGGCAGGCAGGCAGGCAAGGAGGGAGGGAGGGAGGGGGCGAGCGGGCGCTGCCTGCCCAGACGCCAGGAGAGTCGCCGCGCCGGGCAGGCAGCTGCACCCGCAGCCGCAGAACAAAGGGACCGGCGGGCGGGCTGTCGGGCGGGCGGCGCCCCCTTTGCCCCTCGGCTTGTCCGCTTGGGCCCTCCGCCCGGGCCCTGGGGCGAGGCGGCGGCGGTGGCGAGCATGGCTTTGCTGCAGCGCGGCGGCGAGGCGGGGGCCAGCGGGATCTGAGCCCCCCTCCCCACCCCGTCCCCACCCGCAGCCCCCCCGCGGGGCCGGCCGCGACCCTCCCGCCCGGGGGACATGACGAGGAGCGCCCCTTGAAGGCAGGTGCGTGTGCGCGGCGGCGAGGCTGGTGGGGCAGGCAGAGGGGGACCCCCCCTCCCCCAGGCGGCTGCTCCTTGGGGGGGAGGAAAGAGGGGGGCAGGTGGGGGTCTTGCGAGGGATCGGGGGTGTCCCCCCCCGGGGGGGCACCACGCACATGCTTTTTTGCAAGGCTCTGCTGGAGAGGGCAGTGAGAGGGAGGGGGGGGTCGTGTCCTAGGAAGACCGCGGAGAGGGCGCGGGGGGGGGCTTGCCAAGGGCGCGTTCCGCACCGTCGCGACTAGAACAATGAGCCCCCCCCCCAGCCGCGCCACACACTCCGCCGTCCACCTGCAGCGAAAGGATCTGGGGGGGGGGGACGTTATTAACAAGGCTGCTCTACCAAACGCCACTGTCAGCCCCCTCCCCTCCATCCCTGCAAAAAAGGGATTACCTGGATCTCCCAAAGGACACCCCCCCCCCGCCCCGTCCCCATGCGGGAGGGTCGGCGCCCTTTCCCTCTTCTAAGGAGGGGCTTGCAAGAGGCCAGACCCCGCTGGAGCTGTTTGGTGGTAGACTGACCCCCTCCCCGCAATTCAGTCCCCCCCTACGACTCCGGAATCTGCAGAAAGCATAGCTCTCCTGGGCATATAGGCGGCGGGGAGGGGTGCGGGAGGGAGGGAGGGGCCGTCTGGCAGCCTCTTCCCGGGTTCTGGATCCACCTGCTTTAGGGGGTCTATTTTCTAGGAGGGGAGCTTCCCTGTCGGACCAGAGCTTTCTCTTCAATGGTACCCGGCTGATGCAGCCCGTTCTGTTCCTTCTCCTTTAGCATCCTCCCCCTCCCCACACAGGAATCTGGCGTTTGCCTCCCTCGGGCTTCATCACAATGCTTTTCAACCTGTGCGGCATCCCTGAAAAACACCCTGTCTCTCCCCTCCCCCTTCCACCGTCAGGCAAGGTAGATTCTCTGGGCTGGACTAGGAGGGGGTCTCTGTTTGAGGCAGGGCGACAGGGAGGGGCCAGGAAGGCTCATGGTGGATTCTCTGGTGTGGATTAAGTGGCAGTCCCTGTTCAAGGCAGGCAACACAGAGGGCCCGGGAAGACTCATAGTAGATTCTATGGTGTGAACAGGCAGTCCCTGTTCAAGGTAGGGCAGGACAGAGGGAGCAGGAAGACTCATGGAGCAGGTGGTGGTCTCTGTCCATTGCAGGGCCATACTGAGGGGCCAGGAAGCCTGGCCAGTACCCTACAGGGTCAACTTCTGTTTCCAGAATCCTCCAAGGGGGCTGGCGTTCTTTGTTAGGCAAATCAAAATGGGAAGAGTTTCCCAGCAGGCAGAAAGTTTTTTTGGGGGGAAGGGAATGCCCCACTGTTTTACTTGCCAAGTTGGGGGGGGGGAACAGGATGGACTTGAATGATGGGGGACGACAGGAGGAGGAAGAGAAGGCTGGGCTTGTTTTCTGTCAAAAAACAGAGAGGTATGCATGCCCGCCCACCTGCCCTCCCCAGGACAGGGCTGGATTGGTTATGGGATGGGGATTCTGAGATCCATGCTTCTTGCCTGTTTTCACCAGGCAGATCAGATTCGCCGAGGGCACGGTGGCTGTCGTACCATCTTCCTCTCAGATCCTTGGTAGAACGAGTGGTTTAGACAATGGACAAATTCATTGTTGACTCTTTAAAAAAACAAAACAAACAAAAGACAGCTCAGATCTTGAGTTCAGGTTCTCTCAGCCTCTCATCCGTTGCTCTCTAGCAAGTGATGATCCGGTTTCCGAATGCTTATCGAACGCTTTCCTATGCGGAGCCCGACGTTTTCCCATAAATGCTGGCTCTTGTATCTGTAATCCCTATGTTGGTTTTGATGTTGCTCTTTCCCAAAGGCTGTTTTCGAATCCTGACCTGCTATGAGTTCGACCATATCGGCAGATTTGCAGCGGTGCCGTTTCTGATAATGGCAGTGAGTTTGTTTGTCTGTGGCTGCAGATGTCCACAGGTCGTGGTAGTGTTCTATTGGGCTGCTGCTGTTTTGATAGATTGTGTGGCAGGAAACAGGCAGAATGTGGATGTAAGAACAGCCCCTGCTGGATCCAACCAGTGGTCCACCCAATCCAGCATCCTGTCTCACACAGGGACCACCACAGGGCACAGACTACCCAAGAAGGATAGCCCAATCCCATCAAGTCTTGGAAGCTAAGCAAGGTCGAATACCAAGGAATACCCGGGCCACAAGGAAGGGGCGGTCAATGGCCAACCACCTCTGAAGATCTCTTGCCTGGCTGTCAGACGATCTTGGTTGGGTTACACACATGCGGTACAGTACATGAAAACAAAAAAAAAAAAACAGTCCTTCTAGACGCAGGATCTCAAGTGTTTCCAAAAGCACGATCAATCAATGATTTTTTCCCCCGGCTTAAAAACAAAACAACCCAAAACAAACAGTAGCTCAGAACATCAAGGTAATGGAAATTCTTCGCCAAGAGACACCAGATTCTGCAACTGGAAATTAATTATTCAACGTGCTTCTGCATTTCCTTGATTTCTTTCCGGAACTTGGACAAAGAGGCCTGGATCAGGCTGGGATTGTCTCTTGCTCAGATGCAAACCTGTGACATCACAGGAAGGGGAGGAGTCAGAGGGATGACCTCACTGGTCTAGGTCAGGACTGCAGGATAAGAGAAGTTGGAGACAGGAAATACAAGCCCTGCACCACAGCAATGGACAAGCCAAGGGCTCAGCTCATGAGCAAATCCTTTGCACTGTGCGAATGCATGCATGCAGAATGACAAGGCGAGGTCCCTCCACAGGGTCCTCCTTTCACCCGCGCATGCCCTCATAGCCGTGCTTCCAAAGAGTATCAGAACTATGGCAGACGTACAACTCTTGCCGCCTGAGAAAGGTGGACCATTGCAACCCACCTGAGGGTATCTGGTTGAAGAACTCAGGCAGTAGAAGGTTACCAAGATGGCTTATAACCAATCGGACCAATGGTCCGTCAAGGTGGCAACTCTCCATAGTCCCAGGGGGAGCTCTTCCACATCTCAGTGGAAATACCAGGGACTGTACTTGCGAAGAGAGCTCAGGGATTCAACCCGGGACCTTCTGCATGCAAGCCACGTGCTCTGCCAGAGAGCTGCGGTCCTTCCCCGACTTTTCCAGTAATTTTTAGTGTTTTGCATTTCGGGTATTGTAAGAGGACAATGGACTCGAGCGGTCATTGTCACCATCTGGAGGCTGCTCGTCCCTGTTCGGCATCACAACGCTTGGTGACAAAGTGGCCGGCGAAATTAGGTAGAACTGGGCTTCCTGAAGAGCTGGAATAGGCTCTGGAGTGTGGACAGGAGCCTGCAGCTGGTGCACAGATTTGTGTTTTTGTTGTCCTTGGACAACTTTGCTGTTAGCTGGTAGCTTCGAAGGGCCACGAAGAGCTGGAGGGGAGTGCAACCATGACCGGGCCCACTGGAGCATGCGTCTGGGCGACAGACCCCATCTTTATTCTGAAGATACAGCGACAGAAGCTTTGAGCGCTGTCCCCCACAATGCTGCATTAGGTTTTGATGCCTTCTCTCCTCAAGCTTTGGGGGAGAAGCACTGGCAGGTCTTCCATGTGGGGACACGGTGCCCTTCACACAAACATAAGCCATGTTCATCGGCTTAGGTCATCTGCACCCCAAACTTTTTTTTGAAAAGAGGTTTCTGTGCCATTAAACGTGGAATAAAAACCACCTTGGTGAACCAGGGAAGCGATTTCTCAGGATGGGAAACACCGGAGACACCACGCAGACAACCACCTCCGTCGGGTGAGGGTGCTGGTGTGCGGAAACCTGTGGTCCCTGGACAGGAGCAAGTTTTCTGACTCTGGTGTGCAGCACACACACACACACACACCCGTCCCCAAATTACCTGCAAGAACCAATTGCAGGCCAGCTCATGCATGGTCCTCATGTGGGACAGCACAGAAGATTGAGGACAAATCAGTGATGCCATCTGGGTTCAGTGGTGGCCAACTGTGGGTCTCCAGAGGTCCATGGACTACAATTCCCATGAGCCCTTGCCAGCATGCGCTGGCAAGGGCTCATGGGAACTGTAGTCCATGGACCTCTGGAGACCTACAGTTTGGCCACTCCTGTGATCCCAATTAAAATCTAGATGTTAGAATAGCCATCTGCTTTCCCTGGAAACTCAGGGCGGAGAAGTCCCTCAATGGCGGCTAGCACCTCGGATCATGGCGGTGACGTTAGGCTGATCCTGGTTGGATCTCAGAGTCTTTAGGTTGTGCATTGAAGGCTGAGAGGGACAGCCAACGCGGGAACTGAGCTAAGGGCACCCAGACAGAACCAGGAGACAGACACCCCAATCCCTCCCGCACACATCTCACGGATGCAGTGGGAGTGCTTTCAGAGGGGATGTGAAAGGCGCATTTGGCCCAAACCCCACGGAAACACACCGCCAGACAAGTGCACACGCACACACAGACGAACACGGCGCGATTTCCCCTGACGTGGCTGATGTAGCATGTAAAATGGGAAGCGACTATTTTTATCCCCCATGATACTCCCTAGAAATGCGGCTGATTAATTGGAATGATCTGGTTGGAAACATGTCTTCCGGGGAACAGCTGCTGTGTTAAAGATAGGCATTCTCCTTGGCCAATCTCCATGTTTTACTTCATCTGGGTTTTTTTTGCCAAAGAGGAGGGGAGCATCGTGGTGCGGTCCTCCCGCCAGTGATATTCTCTGGGCTGGAAAACTACGGGCATGGAGTTTCGAGGACTGTGAGTCAGACCGCCTCCCCCCAAAATGATCCACCTTTGACTGGAGGCCTCTCCGAGATCTCCTGCTGACACAAACTCTTTCGACTGGAGAAGCTGGGAATTGAACCTGGCACCTTGGGCATCTTATCGCTGGGCCACGGCTCTTCCTGCTGCCCCCTTCTTTGGGCCTTTGAGAGTAAGCCCTGCCAGGAAGTTCAAAGAGTGGTGGATGCACCTTTTACAGCAAGGTGTGCTGCCCTTAAACGCCTACAGAATGAAAATGATTCCCAGCCGTTTGGAGAAGTTTTTGGTCCAAAAGAGAACATGAAAACCAGGGGAAGCAACCGGTGAAATTCAGAATTTTCACCCACTCTGCGCATTCAGGGCTTGGGCGAGGCAAGGGGCGTAGGCTAGAGCCAGCGTGGTGGAGGGTTGACATAGAATAATAGAGTTGGAAGGGACCTCGTGGGTCATCAAGTCCAACCCCCTGCACTATGCAGGACACTCACATCACGGCAGCGGCCGCTAATCTGGTGAGCCATGATTAATTGATTCCCTGCTCCTTTACATGCAGCCAGCTGGGGCACGTTGGGCTAGTCACAGTTCCTGATCGTGCTGTTCTCACAGAGCAGTTCTCTCAAAGCTCTGTCAGCCCCACCAACCTCCCAGGGTATCTGTTGTGGGGGGAATGATTGTGTATGGTGGATCCCAGTTTTGGCAGACAAATGCCTTGCAAGTAGAAAACTAGCACTAGCACTAGCGGCCAGCTGTGTTCATTTTTCTCTCCACACAAGAGTCTTGAACATAGTTCCAGAATAGTCTGCCATGGCACAGTCTGTTCTACCTCCTGGGTGTTTTACCACCTTGTTCTCCTCCGCATGTAAACACGGGGCGGGGTGGAATAAAGAATTAGCATCAGGAGCTTTGCACAGACTTAGAGCCATGGATGCAAATGAGGCCGGTGGGACTTGGAAGAAGATTTCAACCTGGTGAGAGATGGAATTGGCCCCGGGGATCGAGTTCCAGTCTCCCCCCCTCTAGACTGTTTTCACTGCACCAGCAATGCCCGGGAGGGTAGCCAGTGCAGGCGGTGGCTGTGGCTGAGGACAGAGAGAGAGACAGACAGAGAGATTGTACCCAAGGCTGAAGGAATGATGGAAAGGTGAGCGGCTGGGATGGAGAGGAGCAAAGGAAGTGATGGATATGGATGGAGGGGGAACTTGGGCAGCGGGGCGAGACACCCAAGCGAAGCCAGCTGGATGGGGGAGCAGGCGGAGGCGCCGGGAAGAGAGCGAAGGGCAGCCAGAGACCGTCCACTAGAGTGGCAGGCGGAAAAGACAAAGGGAGAGCAGCAGAGAGGGAGGGTGAGAAGAGCTAATGGGGCTTTGTCTGCAGCAGGACGCAGAGCTCTTGCAGCCGGAGGAGAGCCAGAGACCGCAGGACACGGCTGGGGAGAAGAGAATCAGGAGCCCTGGGGGAGCCTCCCTGTCTCTCCCCCCTCCTTCTCAGCCATCGCTGCATTTCCAGGCAGGGGAGATGGAGAGAGACACACATATAAACACACAGTACTGCGTCTAACACTGAAACTCGGGACTGGATCCAACTGATCTCTGGACCACAGAGATCAGCCCCCCCTGCGCTGCTTGGGAGGGCAGACTGTGGCGTTGAACTCCCTCTCCAAATTCTACCTCCCCAGACCCTTCCCCCAAATCCCCTGGGATTTCTGAAGCAGGAGCTGGCCGGGATCTGGGTCCCCCCTCCAAAGCAGCCCTGTCCTCCAGGGGAACTGCTCTGTCCCCTGGAGATTAGCTGTGAAACCAGAGGAGCTCCAGGTCCCGCCTGGGGGCTGGCACCCCTGCCTCCTGAGGAACTGATTTCTGTTGCCTGGGGTGCCATTAAAATTCAGGGTGCGCTCCAGCCCCTGCCTGGAGACTGGCAACCCTTGCTGGTGCCGTGGCCCTGAGTCCACCAAGGTTCCACTTGACAGGTCAGGAAAGCAGAACTTTTCTAGAAATCGAGGAGGGACTTCTTTTAAAAGGACAAAACAGCCACCAACAATGCAACCATTAAATCCGCCCTGATAAATCATCGAGACCAGCCGGTGTGGATCCCGGAGAGACCTCGAGGGGGATCAAGAGCGAAGCGAACAAAGCCGGATCCTTTATCCTCCAATCACGGTGGAGATCCAGAGGCCTGGAGGGGAGCCCCGGGAGAGATGGGTGCTTTTCAACAGTGGCTCTGCTACGCTGGGCACGGAACGCCCGAAAATCCACATCTGGCTTGCAGGCAGCAATCACTGCTAAACCCACGGATGTGGGAATGCCACCGTGGTTGGGCCGGGCCTGCCTGGGAGAGGAGGCCTTGCGCATCTGCTGGCAAGGACAGAGGCGGTTCCGTCCCCCTTTCAGAAGATGCCTTTCAATGGGGTCCCTTCATCAGAGAGACCGGACAGCCAGTAACCCTGGCAACCACTGGGCAAAAGGTGTGCCGTTGCCATGGTTTGTGGGCAGTGTAAAGGGAGCAATGCGCCGGGGAGAGGGAAGGGGGGCTCGGCTGCCAGCATGCCAGGGGAAGAGCGCAGGATTTATGCACCGGCACGCCAGGAGGGACAAGATCGACACGGCTGTGTTTCTCTCCGAATTATTCGAGGCGGAGGGGGAGACGCTGCCCTCTCCTGACCGTCGGCTGCATTTGCGAGAGAGAGAGACAAACCCTGGCACATGTGCAAAGGGTAAAATCGCCCAGTGGGACCGTCCGCCACCAAAGCTGAACAGTTTGGCTGGCTGGGAGTGCAGGGAAAACACAATTTTTCTGGGCACACAAGAACTCCAGCTCCAAGTCAGCTCGCCGTCTTCCTCTACAGCCGCGGTCCCCAAACTTTTTTGGACTGCCGACCCCTTGGCTCCCAGGCCGCATTCCCACATACGAGCATACACCTCTTTCCTGGTGCTTGGAACATAGCAGATTGCCTACACCTTGTTTCGTGTGGCTGTGCTGTGGTCTACAAAAAATATATACATCTGTCCTTTGTAAAAGTCCTTTGTAAAGGAGAGCGTGGGTCTTCGCTGGGGCGAAAGACAGGGGGGGGAAAGAGAGAAGCAAACGATGGAGAATCCCATGGCCAGGAGCAAGCAGGAGAAGGCTTTTGGGGAAGGGTAGCTAAAGGGGCAATTCTACTTAGGGCAGGGGGATTTCAGGTCTGCAGGGCAGGAGGAAAAGTCCAGGAATTTGACTGCTTTAATGCGGAAGACTTTCATTTTAGAACCACGCAAAGGGAGTTTTGGAAGGACACTTTTTTTATTGGTCTAGTTGCACATTAAAATTGATAGTTTCGTTTATAATTATTAGACTGCTCCTCCTTGCAAGCAGGCTCAGGGGGTTTACAACAATAAATTTAAACATTTAAAACCATCAGTAAAAACAAAACAAAACAAAACACAGTAACATTTATAAAATGCTCCGCCATTCCATCAACCTGCCAGGTTCTTGCTGCCGATTTTACAATTATTTCAGTGGGAGTGGGAGCAGGGGGATAAGCCCAAGGGAGGGAAATAAAGAGGGAAGGAGGCACTGTCCTGGCCTCAACAGCAGGCGTGATGGAAGAGCGCCATTTTACAGGCCCCGCGGAACTTTGATAGCTCTCCCAAGGCCCGGATTTCCACCGGCAGGAGCCAAAACTCAAGCCCTGGCTCTGGTTGAGACCAGCCGGTTCCCTGTGGGGCCAGGTATCATCAGCAAGTTGGTATCTGCAGAATGCAATGTTCTTGGGGGAACGTATTGGGGTGGCAGGTTACAGCAGATGAGCGATTGGGACGTGAGTGCCCTGCATAGTGCAGGGGGTTGGACTAGATGGCCCAGGAGGTCCCTTCCAACTCTATGATTCTAGGATTCTATGGGGAGAGGTAGTCCCCCAGATGCTGAGTTGTTGTAGAGCAGGTTGAATAGGAGCCCTCCTGGGGTCCCTGTAAGGACCTGCACTTGGCATCAACTGTGATCTCCAGGTCAGGGTCAACTTGTGCAGAACATGTTACAGTAATCCAAATCCACGTAAAGCGAGTTACAGTAATCCAATCTGGAGGGGAGTCTCCTTTTTCATTCTAATTTTGCAGAGACAAGTTTAGGAAACGCACCCTGTAGAAGCTCAAGGGAGGGACATGATTTTTTCCCAAGAAGTGGCAGAGCCACATGGGGGCGGGTTGTGGAGGTGATCCTAAATAACGGGACCGGGCCGGGACTTCCAGAACTGGTGGGATTTGGCAGGACTGGGGGCGCCCTCTCATGCCCACAGGAGCTGACATCTTGTGTGTGTGTGCCCAGAAAACGCACACAAAGACATCCCTTCTCCTCCACATGCCTCCACAAGCATCTCAGGCAAACGTGCTTAAAATTGCGCAGCTGGGCGCATCGATCCCAGAGGAAGGTGAGCGCACGTGTCTGCCGGGGAACTGTAGCGCGTGCTAAACCAGCCCCCTTGTCTCCTCATCCAAACTGGCCTCGAAAAATTCTCGCCAGAGAGAGGAAGAGTGAATGTCGCCATGCCAAAACGATCGTGCAGAAATCGGCTGGTGGAGATGTAACCGGTGGGGGCAGAGCCGCATGCCGTCCCAAACAGGGAAAGGTTGCCAAAACAGCCTCCCCTCCATAATTCCGTAGAGGAAAACAAACCTGTAACACGTCCAGTTCTCACAGTGATAGGAGAACAGCCGCTTCTCACTTCCCGAAGGAGTCCCAGAGCGGCTTACAAATCCCTTTATTATTTCATTATTTATATTTATTATTCCATTTCTACAACCGTCGCTCTTGGCACAGCCGTCCTGGGGCGCTTTGTGGCGATTCGATCCACCGATTCGGATTCAAGAATCGCGGCAAAACGACCGAAAAGGTTAACCAGTGGAAATCCTTCGCCGTGGTTCTGTTCACTGTAGCTGCCAAACGGAGCAATCGGCCAGTCTGCTCACAAATCAGTCCCGGATGGGAGAAGAGTATTAATGAGGTTGGTAGAAGAAGAAGAGTTGGTTCTTATATGCCGCTTTTCCCTACCCGAAGGAGACTCAAAGCGGCTTACAGTCACCTTCCCTTTCCTCTCCCCACAACAGACACTCTGTGAGGTGGGTGAGGCTGAGAGAGCCCTGATATCACTGCCCGGTCAGAACAGTTTTATCAGTGCCATGGCGAGCCCAAGGTCACCCAGCTGGCTGCATGTGGGGGAGCGCAGAATCAAACCTGGCAAGCCAGATTAGAAGTCCGCACTCCTAACCACGACACCAAACTGGCTCTCTAGATTCATTGGGCCCAACCTGGCGGAAGAGCTCTGTCTTGCCGACTTTGTGGAACTGCTGCAATTCCTGCAGGGCCCTCTGCTCTCCTGGGAGCTCATTCCACCGGGTCAGGGCCAGAACCAAGATGGCCCTGGCCCTGATTGAGCCCAAGAGTACATCTCTCAGGCCTGGGATCACCAACCTGTTCACATTGGACTTTCATTCAGGCTTTCCCAGGGGAGCACAAGAATACAACTCTGCATCCTCTGAGATTAACCGCCGCCATTTTGAATGGAATGGCCATGGCATTTCCTCTCTGCTCTCGGCCAAAGATATTGGGGAATTTGGCTAATACAGCAAAGTTTGCCCAGTTGTAGAAGTGTGCTATTGGGGGCAGAAAATCAATCTCCTAAGACGTATATTGAGAAGGTTCAACTTCCCTTTATTCACACAGATTCCGTTCACATCCGGGTTGTGGGCCAAAAAAAAGAGGAGGACAAAGGAGTACTTTCTGTATCTCTAGTGTCCAGATAATCTAGTATTATGTTTATGGAAGTGTGAAGGCCATGTTTCCTCAGGAGAGCATTGTAGAGACATGTGATTCCATGTGAAGATGGTGGGGAGGACAAAGTGTACAGGGAGAGGAGAGCCATGTGAAGGGTGTGGGGAGAGCAAAGTGCACACAGAGAGATGAGGGGTCAGAGGTTAAAACAAGAGAGACATCCCATTCAAGGAGATAACACTAATACACATTTAGTAATGTTGCCCCTGCCCCGCCCCAATCTCCAGGCACACTGAGTCCCAATCCAAAAGAAGATACAACCTGATACCACTTCATCTGGCACAAAGCACAGAAAAGAATCCTTAAGATCATGGCCTGAAATATGCCTTCCCCCTTTTCAAAACACCTGTCCCGATGAAGCGCTCTGTTGTACTCAGTAGCTTGCACAGTTGGTTGTCGTTTCGGTTGGTCTTCACACGTGGCGGGGACTTTGCTCAGGATCGACGTGCGGCTCCCGTGGGGCCATGGGATGGGGTCTTTCCGGTTAAAACGCCAGCACAGAGCGACCTGGGAGGCACGATTTAGGACCGCGTTACGGGGATGGGAAAATTCAAGATTTGGGAGAACGAGCGGCCTTGTTGGGAGAGAAGACGCTTCCGGCAGGGCGGGGGAAAGACAGAGCGACAGCCTATAAATACCTGCTGCAGATTTGGAGCCAGCAAGGAGGGGGCGGATAATCTTTTAGTCAATGAGAAGCGGCTAAACACGGCAATTTGAATCCGAGCAGGGGAAAGGAAGCTCACGAAGGCTGCGGGGCTCACGGGCCTGGTAGGCAAATCTCAGAACGGGCGGTGGGACCAGGAGGGGCTTGACCCACACATAGGGCTGCCAGCTGTAGGGTGGGAAAGACCCAGAGACTTGTAGAGCCGGGAGGATGTGGAGTTTGGAGGGGGGCCCTCAGTGGAGGATAATGCCATGGAGCCCACCCCCTCCAAAGCAGCTATTTTCTCCAGGGGAACTGATCTCTTTAGTCTGGAGAGGAGCTGTCGTTCCAGGGGATCCCCTACCTGGGGCCGACGTCCCGAAAGCAGCCGTAGCTGCTCTGCATCTCCCCGGCTCTCCCTTGCCGGGTGACACAGAGATCATAATGCTGACCTATATTACCAGTGGCTGCAGTAACGCGTTCTGGGCTGAGCTGGCGTCCCAGGGCAAATCCGGTCTGAGCCGCACAAATTCGAAGCAAGGGCAAATGAACGAGAGGCGGCGAGCGGCGGAGGTGAGCCTGCAGCAGCAGAATCTGGGAACCCCCGGGGTGGAACAGCCCGCCCTGAAGCTGGGAGGGCCAGAGTTAGGGCCAGCGACGCTCCCCTCTCAGCCTCCTGCACCTCGTAAGGCTGTGAAGAGGATAAAAGTCAGAAAGGAAGGCCTGGGCGTGCTGCTCAGGATAGGAAGGATGGGAGGGAAATGCCTCCAAGAGGTAGACAGAACTGCCTTGAAAAATTCAACCAGTTACTCTAGCAAGAAGGTCTTATGATCCTCTTCCTGCCCCTTCTTGCAAGATAGAGAAAATTGGGCAATAGTTTGCAATGGTTTAACGCTTTAAGTTAACTAATTCAATTGAATTTCACCTTGTATTTTATTCTATTTGCTTGCTTTGTTCTGTTGTCACCTTCCCTGAGTTGCAAGAGAGAGGACAGGAGATTGGATGGATGGATGGATGGATGGATGGATGGATGGATGGATGGATGGATGGATGGATGGTTGGATGGATGGATGGGTGGGCGGGCAGGTAGGTAGGTAGGTAGGTAAGAGAGACAGACAAATAGGTAGGTAGGTAGATGAGAGAGAAAGACAGATAGACAGGCAGACAAATAGGTAGACAGGTAGGTAGATGAGAGAGATAGACAGATAGACAGGCAGACAAATAGGTAGACAGGTAGGTAGATGAGAGACAGACAGCTAAAAAGGCACAACATTTGGAAAGCACTGTCAATTTTAGCTATACTGAGTGTTGCATTTCCACTCCTGCCCAGAGGGAGGCAGCGTGGGACGAGCACCAGCTCATTCTATGGCTCCAGCCATTTGTGCTTTTGTTGTTGTTGTCGAGGCAGGACTTGAAGCAGTGGCGGGACCAGCAGGAGCAGTGGGCAAAGCCAGCGCTAATTTTTTTTTTTAAGGGGTTACGTCATAGGAAGCTCATGCAGGTGCAGCGGCTTAGACTGACGGATCTGGACAAGAGAGACAGATGTGGCTTCTGTGCTCCGTGGTGGGATGGTTAATGATGGTTTCCCTTCACCCCCCCCCCCCCGTAAAATGGCATTTGTCAATCAGCACCTGGAAGCCTGCATACCCCCACCCCAAGCCTATTTTCTGCTCTGCAAGATTTCTTTTGCACAAAGATTTGAACTTTATCGACGCCTGTTTGGGGGTCTCAATAGGGTCATTTCAGATTTTAGACTTGAACGTGGAGTTTTATGCGTGGAGGGTTTTTGTTGTTGTTGTTTTGCGGCTTCAACAAGATCGAAAGGCCTCCTAATTACACGCTTGATTTAACGGGGGGGGGGGAAATCAAAATACCCATGAAGCAACGCACTTGAAGAATACTGGCTGTACTTTATCCCCCCCCCCCCCACCCCGAACACATGGAAAATATTTTTAGCCCTCTGAAGCTTGTTCTTTAAAGACGCATTTCGCCGCCACAACTTGTTCAAATTCTAATGACAAAGCCAGGAACCCACTTTCAGGGGACCGCAAATGGGTCCATCTGAAGGGTTAAACCTTCCTCTCCCTTGTCCGCCTGGGCCCGAGGCAAACTGAGGCTGAGTGAGCGAGCAGTTTAATTGTAGAGACAAAAGGTGACCCATGAACGCGGGGTGTAGGACCCGGAGTTTTGAGTGTCTGCAAGAGTATCCGTCCCCCCAGCCTGGCTCTAACCTTCTACTACAGGGGGTGTCCAAAACGGTGTCTCTCCAGATGTCCATGAACATCTGGAGAGCCACCGTTCGGCCACGCCTGTTTTACAGTTTGACATTGTGTGGTGAAATTGAAATGCATGAACTCTTGACGTTTCAGCCTTCACGTTCTAGCTCTGCCCAGACGTGTCCTGCCATGGCGGATGCCTGACTGCCTCTCCCTCTCTCTCTTTCAGAGTGACCATGAGTGCGGGCTCCATTGACCAGGAGCCGTCACGGAAGCTGGCCTGCTGTGGGGTGCCCCTCATCACGGAGGACATGCAGTCGCTGGCAATCCGCACGCTCTCCGGCACGGACATCAGCAAGCACTATGACCTCATCCGCGAGCTGGGGAAGGGGACCTACGGCAAGGTGGACCTGGTCTCCCACAAGAGCACAGGTGAGCTCAGCGGCGCCCCTTGCTGGTGGATTAGGAGAAGAGGCTCGTTTAAATTTCACTTTCTCCGTTGGCAGGCCCAGAAACTTCCCAGCACCCCAAAACCTTGTGTGTCCACCTGGCATTCCATATCAACTGGAATAATGAAGAATTATTTGCTGAACTTCTGGTAGCCTGGCTGGCTGCCAGACAGGCCTCGGATCTCCTGGCTATATTTCACAGGCCATATATGATAAATAAAACAATAAATCCAGAGCCGGTCACCTTACACAGAAAAGGCTGTCTAGGGAACGGCCTCCTTGATTGACGAGGAGGTTCAACCGTACTCAGAATGGTAGTGAGAGTTTCCTCAGAGAAGGGTCAGTGGGGTGTAGAGGTTGAGAACGGTGGACTCTAATCTGGAGAACCGGGTTTGATTCCTCATGTCTCCTCCACACACAGCCATCTGGGTGACCTTGGGCTAGTCATGATTCTCTCAGAACTCCCAGTCTCACAAGGTGCCTCTCCTTAGGGTAGAGAAAAATGGGGCATAAAAGCCAACTCTTCTTCTTCTACATTCTGACTTGACGTCCGTCCAACAATCTCTTTTTCAGCTGACCACTAGCGGATGGCTTTGGTCAGCAAAATCAAGACTGCCTGAAGGGAAATTTCAGTCCTTTTCGTGGTACTGGAATGTTCCTTCGGGGCTGATTTCTCTAGATTACAAGTCTCTGAGGTGACTTTCCAGTATCCTTCTGTTCTCCAACTGCAGGCACCAAGATGGCGCTGAAGTTTGTCAACAAGAACAAGACGAAGCTGAAGAACTTCCTGAGGGAGTTCAGCATCACCAACACACTTTCGTCCAGCCCCTTCATCATCAAGGTCTTCGACGTGGTCTTTGAGACCGAGGACTGCTACGTCTTCGCTCAGGAATATGCGCCTGGTGGAGACCTTTTCGATATCATTCCACCACAGGTAACCAGGCTGCCATTTTAATTTTCTGGCTGCTTAAGCTAGGGCTGGCAGGTCCTGCACTTCCTGGTGCCTACCTCACCCCCACAGACCCTCCTAAACTGGAAGAATGCTGCAAATTAACACATGCTGAGTTGTCACCCAGAAGATGGGGTTGTCAGGAGGTGGGAATGCTAGGCTTTGGGCCCAAACTCTATGGTTAGAAGCTATTTCTACCATAGAGTTTTGCTGAGGTGGTGGTGGTGCCTGTTTTCATTATCTTGCCATGCAATGCTTTTTTGACCTGCTTTCTTCAACCACCTTATATTTGACTTGTTATATGCTTTTAAGCTTTGGCTAAGGGGTGGTCCCTTTGATCGGTTTCTAACTTGCCTTTGAATTGTGCAGTGGTTTCTCACAGCTCTTCCATTTGCATTTTATTTTAGCATTCTGAGCTTGCTGGCCTGATTTACATTCTTAGGATTGTAGGTAGTGATTAGAAGTTTGGGGACGCTTTAGCCTGGCTAAACTTGGCTTAGGGAGAGGGAGAGGGAGAGCCTGGCACATTATTGAGTGCGCCAAGATTCGAATTGAAGGAAGAGGTTACTAGGCATAAAAGCATAAAAGTATGCTTGTAGTTTTGTTTTTCGGTTCTAGCAAGGGAAACCCTTGCTTCTGTTCACTTTTTTCTTCAATAAAGAGATTTGTTGTTCACAACAGATCTACTTATTGGGGAGAGGAGAGCCTGGCACATTATTGAATGCGCCAAGATTTGAATTGAAGAAAGAGGTTACAAGACCAACATAAAAGTATGTGTGTGGTTTTGCTTTTCAGTTCTAGCAAGGGAAACCCTTCTTCTGTACACTATCTTCTTCAATAAAGAGATTTGTTGCTCACAGCGGATCTACTTATTGGGAACTCGATGGAGGCTTGGCAGTTGCTCGCCTTGGGTGTTCACCCTCCTGGTCAATGAAAGCAGGTCATTCAGAGAAAGGTCTCTGATGAAGGTTTTCATGAGCAGGGCGTGTTGTTGCTGATCCCAGACTCACATTATCTATCCGTACCTACAGGTTGGGCTTCCTGAAGACATGGTAAAGCGTTGCGTACAGCAGCTGGGCCTGGCACTAGATTACATGCACAGCAAAAACCTGGTCCATAGAGACATCAAGCCAGAAAATGTGCTCCTCTTTGACCACGACTGCCGGCGTGTCAAATTGGCAGACTTTGGCATGACACGTAAGGTGGGGTGCCGGGTGAAGCGCATCAGTGGGACCATCCCGTACACGGCGCCCGAGGTGTGCCAAGCAGGCCGGGCCGAGGGCTTCACTGTGGACACCAGTATTGACGTATGGGCTTTTGGGGTGCTCATCTTCTGCGTGCTGACAGGCAACTTCCCCTGGGAAGCAGCCTCGGCTTCGGACACATTCTTTGAGGAGTTTGTGAGGTGGCAAAAGGGGCGCCTGGCGGGTTTGCCCTCTCAGTGGCGCCGCTTCACAGACAATGCGCTGCGCATGTTCCAGCGCCTGCTGGCCCTTGACCCTGAGAAGCGTTGCCCCGTGAAGGAGGTCTTCTTCTTCATCAAGTACGATCTGATGTCCGAGGTGCGCCGCCGCCCCTCGTACCGCTCCCGCAAGCACACCGGAGACAAACTCTCCGCCGGCCCACACCGTCACGAGACACCCAGCGCCTGCACCCCGACGCCGCTCAAGAGGACCATCCTGACCGAAGGCAGCGTCTCCCGGCTGTCTGGCTCGGAGTCTGGACTTCCTTCCCCAGGGGGAGGTAACAGAACTGACGGGCGACAGGACAAAGGCAAGGGCCAAGTGGTATTGGCGACTGCCATTGAGATTTGCGTCTGACGAGGAAGTGGCCGGCCGTCTAGGGCCTTGCAGCCTGCAATGGAGATATCCGCACTACCCCTGCTTTGGGACAGAATACGTGCAGAAATCCTTTTATTCACGGCGAGGGGGGAAAGGGACCAGAATCCACGTCTTTGGAAGCAAAAAAACAAAACCAGTAAAAGTTTCATCTTACTCAATAATCCTCAGTGATGCAAAACGTCATCGGACGGTGGGACGAGGCCGTTTAGGAAAAGGCCGTCCCTCTCGTGGAGACCGAGAGCCGAGGGGCTGAGTGACGGGACCCGATTGGCTGGCGGCTGGCAAGGACACGGCTTGGCAAACTCACTCCGCCATCTCTGAAGCCAGCGAGTTGGACTCGTGCTCTCCTTTTCTGCTCGTTGGGGGTAGCTTCTGTTCAGAGGGGTAGGGGGACTGGTGCCAAGATGTAATAATAATTGATAGTGATGAGATGGGTGGCAGGGGGAGGGAGGGGAGGGGAGGGATTGTTGTGTGGGCAGAAAGACCCTACGGGCTTGGCAGGGAGTTCCTTTGCAGGGCTCGTTGGCCCGGAGGGATACACAAGCAAAGAGGCAGGAGCTTTCTCAGCACACAGGCTTGATGGTTGTCCGAGTTGTAGACTTGGTGGTTATCGGAGACGTACGGTGCCTTCTCGCTCGGCGTTACCTTGTTTATCTCTCCTGGCTTGGGAGCTTTTGAGTGCACAGAGACGATGGCATCTTCTTTGTAGTCTGTGAATGATGGAAGGGAACTCCCTCCAGAGAAGAGGCCAGTGACCTCAGTGCGCTGGGGGAGGCCTTGCGGAAGAGCCCGTTTCTGAAAACAGGCACTTGCCCCTTCACAGGGCTTGTTGTCCTAACTTTGGAGAGGTTTCTGAGGCATCCCAGAGGGCTCCGAAAGCCCGACAAGCTCAGCTGTGGTGCTAGGCCTGAACTAGCCCATGGCTGTATCTTTTCCGACTGGCGCTGCCCCAGTGTGACTGAGGACAATCCGAGGAACACTGGCTCTTGTCGTTCCGCCAGGGAAGCAATTGGTGCCACTGATGTAGCAAGTGTCTCCCGTGTCACGTGCGTGTGTGTGTGTGTGTGTTTATGTGGTGGTTGTCAGGTCCACTGTGGTTGTTTGCCATGTCGCCATTGCCCCCTCAGGAAAGAGACGTTTCCTTTTGCTCCCAAGGGCCTGACAGGGCGCTCGGCCGACAACGGAGAGGTCCGAGATGAAGCCATTTCGTCCGGGACCGTCGTCTACGCCTAAGAAGGTGCAAGCAAGCATGGGATCCTCCACTCGGTGGGAATAAAGGTTTATTCCTTTGCCCTAGTGGGACTCCTCAGGTGAGGCCGAGCTGCCCACCTGGACAGAGTAGGGTGAGGAAAAATTGCAGTCCTCCACAGAAGCAGCCTGGAAGGCTGAAGGGAATAGCCCTCGGCCAAACGAATACCCTTAACTTCTGACATCAAGGGCTCATTTCATACAACCCTTCTATCTGGGCTGGCTTTTTATTCAGCCTGGGATTACGAATACCTACGGCTGTGTTTCTTAAGGGAGGGGGGGAAAGGGAGAGGTTGGTCCAGAATTTTTAAACCATTTTATAACTACGAACTATCCAATGCACACTCTTGGGGCCTCTGAGGGAACAGTGGTTACCCAGAGTGGAATTTTTCTGATACCACGTTGACTGCGGGCACACCGCTAAGGGGGGTAAATGACAGCTCGGATGAAAGAAAATTAGTCTGGCCACATGCCCAGCGGTCGTGAGGCGAGGAGCGGAATAGGCTCGGAGTTCCGCTTGTAATTAAACCCGGGTTTAGGAAATTTGGGGCGAGGGGCCACCCCCATTCACAAAGGGGTGTCTGACCAATGCGATGCCCTCCTTTTCTCAAGGGCTTAGACCAATACGGACCTCCGCCTTTGACCTGATCCACATTGACCTGAGTTTGTGAGGGGTTTGAATCGCCGGCAGGTGCCCCTCGGAGGCCGTTGCCTCTGAGGGGAAAGCGTTGACCGTTGAGGCTC
Source organism: Paroedura picta (assembly GCF_049243985.1). Lineage (NCBI taxonomy): Eukaryota > Metazoa > Chordata > Lepidosauria > Squamata > Gekkonidae > Paroedura > Paroedura picta. The sequence continues at coordinate 20,062,124 of NC_135385.1, forward strand.
TCCGTGAGATAATGTCGTCTGCGTCACGCCCCGTCTCCCATCTGCTTCTAGCCTTCTCTACCCAAGGCAGCAGAGAATCGAACTGGACAGAGAACCCCAAATCAGTCCCTTGAGATCCCCAAAGTGATCCCTCCCCACTTTTCCCTAACAGACCGTGGGCACCTCCCGGTACGGAGTTGGGGAGGGGGCTGACCCATCTCCTCTCCAAGGTTCCATACGTTCTGCACCAAGGGCTACAATGCTATTTCTGAAGCAACAGCTGTTTACAACAGACAAGCGAAACAAAAAAACCCGGAAACCCTAGACACAACATGGGCGCCCCACTCTCCCATCTTCCCTCGGGCCCTTCCCAACTCAACGAGGAGGGCACCTGGTGGGTGGTTTTTACCCGATCATCACGCCTGCTTCTGTGTTCAAAGCACGGGGTTGTGTTTCCCCCACACAGTCAACGCCGACCATGCACGCCCTTGCCGAATCCATCCCCCCAAATCGGCTGCAAGATCCGGATACTAGGCCCTGTGTAATCTAACCGTGGTCTCATCCCCTGGTGGGACTCCGACGAGGTGTGCGTGCGGAGTATGACGAATGCCACCTAACTGCCTTCTTCACTGCCCTCCAGGCAAGCTCTCCATTTGGCGGAAGGAGACCCCAAGTCCCACGACCGTCTTGGGCGCAAACTGATAGACCCGCCGCTCATTGTCCGTCCCTTGCTTATCTCAATCCACATGTCTTGCCGGCCCACACCCGAATCTTCTAGAGAGGACGCGCCCGGCTCTGCCCCTCTCTCTTGGCATCGCCCCGCCATCTTGTGTGTGTGCGTGTGGGGGGGGGAGGGGGTATGGGGTGGCAGCCAAGGCTAGAATTTTTTTAGAGACTAGGTATTGCACAGGTTTTAGATATTAGCCGCAATTTCTCCTTTTTGCCTTAGGTCCCAACTGTCCTTGATCTTTTGCGCAATAATGTAGATAAGGATTAAGAACACCACATAGACCTTTTTTTTTAAAAAAAAGAAAACATTTCAGTTGGTTTCGGGGGAAACGGAGGGAGAAGGGTGGGCATACAGGGGAGGGCTTGGGGGGCGCGCGCGAGTGTGAGATGTTTTTTTTCGATATCCTTGTTCCGTTGGCCGTCCGGTTTTGGACTTCCTCCCCCCCCCCCCCGTCCCCTCGGTACGAGGTTTTTGTGTCAAACATATGTTACCTCATTTTCTGTCACAGTTGAGAAGAGAAACATTGTTTTTTTTTTAAAATAAAAACGACAAAAATTGTAACGGATAATTTCTTTAAAAAGCTGCTTCAAAGTGGGGGAGATGGGCGTGTTATGAGGGAGACGGCTTTGAACCAAATGGACGCTTCTTGTCACGACAGAAAAAACGGTCAAGATTTCCTGGTCATGAGAGTGCCGGGGACTGGAGAGGGGAACGTATTCCAAAAAAGAATAACATAATAAACCAAAGCTATTGGCTTCGAGGGACTGTGGGGAATAAGCGTCCAGGGGGGGAAGGCCTGTCCCTGGCAGGAAGGGGGCTGCCCAGGTCCCTGCCTCGGTGTCCTTTCTCCTGGCAGTGACTTTGGGGACAGCTGCTCCTGTGTCTGCCAGGGCAGGGTCCTTGCTGGTAGCTCTGGCCGCCTCTGGAGCAACGGTGAGCTTGCCAATCTCCAGGCGGGGCCTGGAGTTCTCCCAGAATTCTAGCTGATCTCCAGCAGACAGAGGTCAGTTCCCCTGAAGGGAATTGCAGCATTGCAGCACCAAGTGTAGGGCGTCACGTTCCCACGGAGCTCCCTCCCCTCCCCAGATGCCATCCTCCAGGATAGTTTCAGCCGGCCTGGAGGAAGAAGTGGCCTCCCGGTCCGAAGACCAGGTTTCTGAACAGGCTTTCACGCTTGCCGGCGGGATAAAGAGAGACAGAGAACCTCCCCTCTCCTGTTTAAGCATTAAAGCCCACGAGCAGCATGCTGCACAGAGAGCACTTTGATTCAGGCTCTGTGAGGGCTGGATCCGGGGAGAAGCAACAGCACGGACGCAGCAAGAAGACCTTGTGCGCTGGTTACTGGCCCAGCGCATCATAAATATGCATGCTGCCTCTTCCTAGGTCCAGACCAAGCCTGGCGAGCGCTGAGGCGGTTCTTCTGGGAGTGCAGAACGCTGCTGGAGGCACTGGGAACATACACCGTTGCCCTGGCTCTCTGGAGCATCGGTGGGTTTAGCTGGGGAAGGAGCAGGGTATAAGGACATTTGATCTAGGGCCCCATGCCCAGGGAACACGTCCACCTTAATCGGGTTACATAGAACTGGAACCCAGTTCTTTCAGGTAAGAATTCAAGACTCTCAACCAGAGTGCAGTTCCCGAGTCCACCGTGCGACATTCGCACTCGCTTCCCACCAACAGGCACTCCCTGGTATATTGTGGGAAATTTGTACGTATCATGAGCCTTCTGTAGGTCTATAACAGGCACCAAACCCACCAATGCACAGGCATCTCCTACTAACCGGGTCGGTAACTGGACCCTAAGTGTATTCCGGCCAGGTCGTCGGGCTAATTTCAATTTCCATTTCCTGGTAATTATGCAAATGAGTGAGGAATTAATTAAGGGCAAGATCCAGTAAAGCCTTCATGGAAGCCTGTGTGGCCAGAGAGTGGGAGGGTGGGGTGGGGAGAGGAGCAGCCGGTGTCATCTGCTCGGGGGGTGGACAACAGTAGGTAGAACAGAAGACATGTCCCACCTTGGATCAATCTCAGTTCTCTCAGAGTTCTCTCAGCCCCACCCACGTCGCAGGGGAGAGGAAGGTCAAGGTGCTTGTAAGCTGTTTTGCGACTCCTTCAGGTGGGGATGAGCGGGGTATAAAACCCAGCTTGATGTCATGGTTAAGAACGACGGCTGTTGATCTGGAGAGCTGGGTTTGATTCCCCAGTCCTCCTCCCCTCATGCAACCACCTGGGTGACCTTGGGCTAGTCACGGGCCTGTTAGAGCTGTTCTCACAGAGTAGTCAAGCCAGAGCTCTCTCAGCCCCACCGACCTCCCAGGGTGTCTGTTGTGAGGAGAGGAAGGGAAGGCGATTGTAAGCCACTTTGAGACCCCTTCAATTAGTGAAAAGGGGTACTAAAAACTAACTCTTCTTCTGCATGTGCCCCATCAGAGCACCATCAAATGGAGGTGGGAAAGATGTCCCCCAGGTTGCCACCAAGACAATTGGCAGAACATAAAGCTGAAAGCCCCCAGAGTTCCCAGATGTCCATCTTGACCCTGAGATGTGACCCGCGCTGCCCTGATACAGACAGCTGGCTCTCCATCCTTCTCTGCCCTGCTTTCTTCCTGCACTCTCTGATCTCGTCTCATTGGCCTTTGGGGGCATCTCTCCTCTCGCTCTCCACAGCTCTGTCGCGGAGCGATAACGGCGCCCCTTTGAAGCAGGGCAACCAGTCTATCACCCCACCACATTTCCGTCTGTGGAGGTGCCATCCTTTTGCCGTGACCTCCAGCATCAATCATGGTGGGGGTAATGAACAGAGCACTTAAAAAAACTCCTTGGTCCAATATATTAGTTGTGTATATTTACACACTGAACATGCAGCATAAATATTGCTAAAGAGAGCCAGCTTGGTGTCGTGGTAAATAGTGGCAGACTATAATCTGGAGAACCAGGTTTGATTCCCCACTCCTCCTCCACATGCGGCCACTTGGGTGACCTTGGGCCAGTCCCAGTTCTCCCAGAGCTCCACGCCTCTTAAAACTGAGCTGTGCAGCGTCTCGCCCGAGTGACAGCCCGAATGCGTCTCCTTCAGCCCTGGAAAGGACACCCGCCCTCCCAACTTGATGCTGTCTGCCGCTGGTTCTGCAGAACAAGGCTTTCTGGCACCCTGCAGGCCTCGGCTGGTCTCCATGGCAACTGCAGCTGCCTGGGCTTGCTAAGGCTATGAAAGATTCACACTTTGCGTGCAGCTGAAGCACCAGACGTGGAGGAAGGGAGTGGAGATCTCCTTGCAGGCCGTAATCCGAGGCACGGGCCAAACAAGGTTCAGCCTGGGATCCTCGAGGCTCAACAACTTCAGCAAAAATTGAAACTTCCGACCATGTGCAGAGTGCCTCTGGCACATCACTGAGGTACTATGCACGCACCCCTCCTAGCGCACTTGCTGTTGTCTTTATGCATCTGATATGGGAATAGTATAGCAGTCTGTAAACTGAAGAACAGGCTCAAAGCGTTTGCGAAGAACCAAACCGGTTGCTGAAAAACTGGCTCTTTGTTCACGAACGGCGAACAGGCCATGAGCCGAACCAGCGACTGTTCGAGCATCTCCACACCCGAATGAGAAAAAAAGCCCAACTGGTGCCCAACAGCTGACCTGCAATGACATTTCACATTTTCACAGTGGGAATGATTGGCATGCCGCGGGGCTTCCGAACGCGGCTGTGTTTGATCGCTGACATGTATTATATACAAACGGTTAGCCTTTGTGAGATCGCTCGCTAATTATCGGTATTTGTATTTCATAGCGCTTGGCAGCTGACAGCTTTCAAGAGTTCATATTTGAAGCCTGCCAAAAAATCAAAGCAGTCAGGTGGCGTCGATGAGTCATCCCCTTCCTCCAAATTTGAAGCCAACATTTTTCATATTCAACCGACTGGATGAAGCAACTGGAACCCTCGGTCAAAGTGGAGCATTCAATGGAATTGGTTCCACTGCACACATGTCTAGAGCAGGAGGTTCCTCCTCCATCAGTCCAAAGTTTGCCGCCATGGAATTCCTGCCCCATGGGGATCCTTCTTGCCGGTCTTTTGACTCAAAAGTGTTGGACCGATTGAGATCCAACTCTTTTACAGGCAATCGCCACAGCTTAATATTTAGCAACTGCTAAGGTAGCTTTCCAGTCCTCCTCTACGACAAACTGCATGGTTATTTTTGAGATGACAGCCTACTAAAAGGGAGGATAAATACCTTTCTCTCAAATCAGACCAGATTTCAAGCTGGTCACACCCATGCTTACAAACTCTGTCCAAACATGCTACGCCTGCAAACTGACTTTCCAGCATGGCCGAGGGAGAAGAATTTAACCCAGGGATTCTTTAACGAGGGATTGTTAGGCACAAGGAAGGATACATGCTGTGCCCTCTGTAAGGTAGTTGCTCTATTGTCACAACCCTCTCCGAAGGACAGGAAACCAAGCCCTGATGTACATATTTTTATCACCCTAACCTTTGGCGTCTATTCGTATAAGGCTGTCTCTCCATAAGATTCAGCCTTTGTCGGTTCAGTGGCGGTCCTCGTTCTGACATGAATCTGGCCTCTCGCCCTGAAGTCTCAAAATCTCGATGCCACCCACAGGCCACCGAGCTCTGTGCCTTGACCCACTTAGTTCCCAAGAGGCGGCCGGAGGCAGGAGGCTGATGAGACTGTAACCCCCGCGAGCCGATGTCACTGCGGATCGTCGCGTCGCTGTCGAATCCTGCCAAAATGCATTCGGGAACTGAAGGTGACCCACTTGGAATGCCTTGAAGAAGTGAAGGCTGCGGGTCTAAGGGAAAGGCAATGAGGGATGTCTCTTGAACTCGGGGCAAGCCTGCTGCCCTTCTGCCAATCAGCCCTTTCTTCGGGTTGTCTTTCAGGGCCCCTTCGGCACGCGAGTGAGGAAGGAGGCATAGAAACAACTGTGAAGTGATGCCTGTCCTTGGCTGTAGGATTTCTGAATAATAACATTGTCTACTGACACAGATGACCCCTTAACTTCATATGGATGACGTGGCCATCTGGATCCAACACCACAGTAACGTCAAGGCTCTACTGTAATGCACTGGACATCGGTCTCCCCACAAAATCAACCCAGAAACTCCAACTACTCCCGAATCTTGTAGCTCGGCTATTAACCAGCCCTGGTGTACTACCCTATTTTATGTCTGCGGTTCTCTGCAGAGATCGGCTCTCCGAAGAATGCAGCTGCTTCGGACAGTGGATGACATGGCAGGACATTCCGTTTGAACCCGTTCCTTGTCCATCAAATTGAGTTGCCAGCCATGGGAGAGTCTAGAGTAACCTTTCTCAACTTTTGTTTACTGTTGAGAACTCCCTGAAATATTCTCCAGGCTTTGAGAAACCCCAGAAGTAGCGCAGTCATGCAGGATATAGTTGGGAAGGAGAGCTGTGGACATGCCCACCCTGGGGCTCTCCCAGCCTCTCCAGACCCAACACTGACCATTTAGGGAAATGGGGGCAGGTCATCATGACTATATACGGTCCTATCATCCGATAAAAAGTTAAACAAAATTAAAAAAATATATTAAAAATTAATTCCCCCAAACCCTTCCAGAGCCATCATGAAACCCTGGTTGAGAAAGCCCGGGCTAGGACAAACTCTCTTTGCTCAGTGAAGGTGCCCCTGCGTTGACAAAATCAACAAACCGTGGAGAGCGAACCAGCTTCGCCCCGGCTTTTCTCCAAACAAACCGCTTGGCCCGTCCAGCTGGCTCATTTTGACCGGTCGTCAACCCCGACACAACTCTGTGTGTGCCCAGCAAGCTACGGGCTTCCCTGCCCAAGAAAGGGAGGCGGGGAGGCAGAGAAGCCGATGTCATTTGACATAATTTTTAATCTAAATTCCATTGCTTCCCCTTTCTTTGGCCGGGCAGCAAACAATCGGGCTTGTTTTGTTCTCTCTCTGTCTCTCTCTCTGTCTCCGGCTTTCATAATCTAAATGAATTGTTTGCAAGACGAGGCCCGCCGCAGAAGCAAACAACATTCCCCCTCCGCCAGTCAAAAAAATTCTCCTCCTCTGCTCTTGCCAGTTATTAAAGTTCTCCCTGACTCAAGGTGGCCATGGTGCTTGCTTCGAACTCAGAGCGGAGGGGCAGAGAGTAAACGGGAGCTTGGATGGGAGCGAACCAGATGACTTTGCCGGCCTATCCGTGGGACACTATTACGGGCGAAGGGGCTCTCTATTGTTCCGACCCTGGAGAATGAATACGGTTGAAGTCTAAATGGCTTCCTTTCGCCCACGCCTCCCTTTTCTCACCAGATACAATACCTGTTCTCTCGTCTCCTGGGAATAAAACCTTGAAACTCTCTTGAAACGCCTCCATCGCCACCCCGGTCTCTCCTACCATGTCAGACTCTCCCACGGACACGTTTCCCCCCTCTCTGCGCTCGCTGCTAGAATCCACCTTGCACGGCTGTGGTTTCTGGGCCGGGGTTCTTCGACAATCTGCATTTTTTCTCTCGCCTCCCACCTACGCTCCGCGGAATGCTTCCGAGAGAGCTTGCAACATTCCAAGGTCACGGCGGTCCAGCCGCACGCTAGCCATCCAAGCGTCGTGAAATCGCAAGCAGCCAGCGATGGAAAGTGTCCGTTTCAGGCCAAAAGAAAGGACACGGGGGGAAACAATCCAAGTCCCAAACCTGTGTGAATTGGATTTTTTCAAAGTCTTCACTTGATGTCCCTCAGCCCGCAGAGGTACACCGGGCAGCCTCTCTTGCAGGTTGAGTCCAATAGAGCAGGGGTAGTCAATCTGTGGTCCTCCAGATGTTCATGGACTACAATTCCCATGAGCCCCTGCCAGCATTTGCTGGCAGGGGCTCATGGGAATTGTAGTCCGTGAACATCTGGAGGACCACAGGTTGACGACCCCTGCACTAGAGCGTTTCATTTCTGATTTATGGATTTCATGGGGGATGCTAATTGTCCCCTTCAGGCGTAGCTGCATGTTTCAGGAGACAGACAGGAAGAGACTTGCACAGTCTAAGAAATCTCTCTAAAAGCAGCAGGGATACAGTGGCCCTTCAGGGACGTAATTACTGGGGCATAGATTTATGTGGATTCAGAGCTCATTTCGTCAGACGTTGGGTCCCAGGTCGTGGAAGTTCATGCCACAGTAAAACCACTAGTCTTTGGAGGTGTTACTCAGCTTCTGCTTTTGCTGTGGTTCCCCCCCCCCATTGGGGTCTCGCATTTGGCAGATTAGAGGCATTGGTAAACCGCACAGATGTTGATTAAAAAAAGATGGGGTGGAGATTTGAAAAATACAGCAGCGGAACTTTAGGAGTGTTCAAAGTGCATCCACTGTCTCAGTAACCTGAAAGCCAGCCCTGCTAGGTAGGACAGTGAGACTAGCTCCAGATAGTAGATACGGGAGGGTGCTGGAAAGGGTTTTAAATCACTTACGGCAACCCATAGAGCAGGCTTGGCCAAACTGTGGCTCTCCAGATGTCCACGGACTACAATGCCCCTGTGTTGGCAGGGGCTCATGGGCATTGTAGTCCATGGACACCTGGAGAGCCACAGTTTGGCCACCACTCCTGCCGTAGCTTTCTCAAGTCTAGAGACATTCTATGCAGAGTCCCTGGTGTCCCTGTTCAACTCAGCTCAGCTTCCGAAATCTGACGAGATCGGTCTACCTTGGCCCATCCAGGTTAGGACAGATAGACTTGTTCAAGGCCTCCTAGTGAATGAACCACGGCCCAGAGTCTTTCTTCTTGGAAGTTCTTCTTGGGGTGAATGCTCTGTTCGTTTCTTCAGCCAGCGTCCCATCCCACGCGGAGGAAAAAGCCAAGGACCCGAGGAGCGCTTTTGCTTAACGCTCGGAATAACACGATGCCGATGTTATCTACCTTATTGCAGCGTCTGCAGGTCAAAATATTTCTCGGCGGTTGTGTCGCAGGAAATAAAGCTCCTGTTTCAATAGCAGAATCCAGGAGCAACCCGAAGGCTACCGAAATAGGTGGCCGGGGAGGAGCTGCTATAATGCCCATGGGCAAGGAGCACAGCCGTGTCAGGAAACAGAACCAGCACCCATAACGGGCCCAAATGAGAAGCCACCTAGTGTGTAAGGGGGTAGGCTCAGCGATCGAGCATTTGAATGCCGCTCAAGAGGTCCCTGGTTCAAATCCAGGTGCCCCCCCCCCCTGATTTCTTTCTTTAAAGGGGAAAAAAAGTTTGCCAATGTAGTTTCACCACTGCTGATTTCTTTTCTACACTCCCTTCTTCCAAAAGGATCCAAGCGGTTCAAATTTACAGACGAGTTTTGTTCCGTTTCTGCCCGGAAACGAATCCCTGTGTCTTCTAAGGACGCAGCAGCCATGCCAAGGAGAGAAGAAGAGAAGTAAAATTAAAAAAAATGTTTCCTGGCATGCTGCCTGTGTCCTTTCGAAGATATAAACTCGGCAGCCAAAGCGTTCGCGGTCGTGGTGGAGCCGTGCCAGTTCCGAAAGCCCCTCTCATCGCTGTACCCTCGACTTCCCAAAATTTGGCAGGGGATTGCTTCTTGTGCTGCAGAGTTCAGCGTGGCCCTGCCGTGCTTGGAAGGGAACCAGCAGTGGAGACTCTGCCTGTCGGTGGCAGAAGAGGGAGGTGTTCCCTGGATCGCGAATGCAAAAGCAGAGCGTGCTTCCAGGAAAACAGCAGATAGGGCGTGCTCCCCACGCTTCAGTCACCCTCGTCCCTGGCCAAGTTGTCTTCCCCAGCCGGGGGGTGGGCGGATCTCCGCGGGAGAAGCCTTTCTCGTCCCTGCCATCTCCACTCTGCCGACGCTCACGCACCGCACTCGCCAGCTATGGGGGAAACGGGAGCCCTGAGGTTTTCTTTTTAACGCTCCAAAGCGGCCACAGAGAGGGAAAGCAGAAAGAGCGCCTGAATCATCGTGAGAGATGAAGAGTTGGTTCTTATATGCTGTTTTTCTCTACCCAACGGAGGCTCAAAGCAGCTTACAGTCGCCTTCCCTTTCCTCTCCCCACAACAGACACCCTGTGAGAGAGTCCTGATATTCCTGCTCGGTCAGAACAGCTTTATCAGTGGTGTGGCGAGCCCAAGGTCACCCAGCTGGCTGCCTGTGGGGGAAGCAGGGAATCGAACCTGGCTTCCCAGATTAGAAGTCCGCACTCCTAACCACGACACCAAGCTGGCTCCCAAGGCTGTCCCAAGGCCATCCGCTGTGGTGGGAAAAGAAGATGCCTACCCCCCGCCCCAGTGCCCAATAACAACGTCAGGAGGGTGCCACCACTTCTGCCTCCACAGGCGTTGCAACCCTGAATGCTTCTCTGGAAGCTGCTTTTAGGCGTTCGGCAATGCACCTCCTGAGCAAGAATCCCCCCCCCCACATTGCCTATGTGGATCCAGATTTTCTGCACAGCAAGAGAGGGGGCACACGTGAGGCCACACGGGCCAACCTATTTGTGAGCGACGATCTGGGTGAGACCGACAATGCATCTGTTCCGGATTCCTGTTTCCCGCAGGGCTCATGCTGATTCCTCTTGGAAGCATTTCAGTGGGGCAGGAGGGCAACGTCGCTCTTCTTCCCCAAAGCGGTAGCTCAGGGGGGCGCTGCGTACCTCGTGTGACCCGTTTTGAGTCTCCGTGGAAAAGGGGGGCATTAATAATTACGAAAGCAACAATTTCCGGGCGGTGATCATGGCTAACTGCCACGGAGGGGCCCTTCCACGAACGGGCCTTGCCCCCTATCAAAGCCACGCGAGTCTGTGATTGTCTCCCCCTCTGATTGGGGCTGGTTAAGTCTCCCAGGCCACAGACTCACTCGAGCCGCAGACACGAGACGTCAAAAGCTTTCCGAATTGGTCACTTTATTAAACACAACTGGAGACCTGTAACCCTCGAGATTAAAAAAACAAACCCTGCAGTTTTGTGGGCGGGCTGGTCCGGGCTACGAGGAGCCGTGGGTTTCGATTTGATGGATGCTGTCCGTGGTCAGCGAGTCGAAAAGGCAGCAGAGAAGCTCCTCGGCCTTGGGAGAAAGCAAAAACAGAAGAACTGTGATGGGTCTGGAGACTTTGCACTGCTGCCTGATTACTAGCTGAGCTCATTTGGGCTGACTGGCTTGTCCCACCATGCCGATCTCACCCTTTTCCGCTGCTCCAGACAGACAAACGCTCTGTCTTGATCTACCCCGCAAGGCTGTTGTGTGGAAGGCACCCCCCTGGCCAAGCTGTTTGCCCTTCCACGACCCCTCTGAAAGGGGTCCCATAAAAATACGATGCTCTAAAGCAGCATAGTTTTAAGTTCTACTTTATGATCTGTTTTAAATGGTATTAGATTAAATGACCATATATCCTTTGGTCTCTTATGGAACGACTCCAGATCACTTGGTCTGAACGACTGATTGGTCCCGACCCCCAGGTGGAGAACCACCGATCTAAACAATCCATAGGAGCTCCGGAGCAGCCCTGTATGCACACTGCTCGGAGTCATGGGAGGAATATAACCAATTAAAATATTTGTTATGTTGTTAGTTGCGAAGTCGTGTCCGACCCATCGCGGCCCCCTGGACAATGATCCTCCAGGCCTTCCTGTCCTCTACCATTCCCCGGAGTCCATTTAAGTTTGCACCGACTGCTTCAGTGACTCCATCCAGCCACCTCGTTCTCTGTCGTCCCCTTCTTCTTTTGCCCTCAATCGCTCCCAGCATTAGGCTCTAATTAAAATAACACACCCATAAAACCCTGCTTTTTGAGGACCCTGCTTCACGGCACGGGCTGCCCTGGCCCTATTGGTTATTTCGGGCGGAGGACGGAAGAAGGGAGTGCTGGCTCGCCCGTCGGCAGGTGCAACCCGGTTGCAGCTCTTCAGCCTGAATGCTCAGATTGGCAAAAGAGCTCCCAGGACGCAGGCGGCTTTCTGCTGGAGGCCAGATAAGCGTAGTCTCTTTCCGAGACACTTCCCAGGAACGCCGCAGCTGTGCCCGGATGAGCCATTTCGAGCCGGCCGGATTAAAGATCTCAATCAGATCCTGCTATTTAACTCTGCTGACACGTCTAATAGCGTATTGGCCCCGACCGCAGAGGCCCAGTTGGCCGTTTCCACACGCTTTTCTGATGCGAGGATCTCGTGGGTTTTCTTTGAGGGACGACCCTGGGAGGCTGTTACTTCTTCTGTCTTGGGAGGGGGGGGGGATGCAATGATTTAAGGCTGCCTGCATGCCATAGTTATATAAAGACCCGGATGTGCCTCAGTCCACAGGCTCCCTGTTGGTGCCGTCCCCTGTCAAAGATTCGAGTCGGCACGAAGCAACCAAAACGCTTCCGATAACAAAGAAGCGCCCCCAAAGGAACGCTCCAGAGTCGAGATGCCACAACAGCCAAGCCCAAATTTCCCACCTCGTAATCTCTGGGCCTCCTTCCCAGTTCTGTCTTGTCTGGTGACAGGTCCAGCGGGTCGCTGTCTTGGTCCGACAGCTGACGGCACCTTTAAGAACCCACCAAGCTTCACTCCGGGGAGAAGCTCACGTGTGCCTGCACACAAAAGCTCATGCCTAGAACTAGATTTGTCGGTTTTAAAGCTGCCGCCAACCTCAAGATATCTGTTCTGATACCTAGCAATAGTTAGGAGCCACTGCAAGGGTTTCTGGGGCAGGGCAAGCTCTGCCCCTCACAAGGGACACCTGGCGCACATTCCACCTTTCTCCCATGGAGGGACTCAAGATGGCTCACACGGTGGGACTCCCAAGAGGGCTCTCCCCCCGGACGTTGCCCGGGCCCAGCAGGGAATAACACCGGAGAGGTCACCGTTAGCGTGAATCAAGACCCTGTCTTTCCCTTGGCCTGTTTTCCGCCCTCTTCTAATTGTGTTGATTCTGCTGACCTCCCGAGCTCTGGCAGGAGAGCCCAGGGTTACCGGGCTTCTAGAACATTGACACCCAGCAATTATTTAATAGTAAATCTAGCGGTTGCAAAAGCCATGTTGCCAATTCCTCCCCCCCCCCCCCACTGCTGCTGCCTCTTTCAACAGAAATTGCCTGCAAGCCAAAATGGAATACATGCAGCCTTTTCAGGTGCGGGGACAGCATCAAACCACCCTTAAAAGCAGAGGAGCGGACCTGGAAGGAAAAGTTGGCCATCCTCTTAGAATGAGCAGCAGAGAAGAAATGGGAGAGAAACACAAACACACGCACACACGGACAAGCCACCGGAACGCGGAACTTGCCTGCTTCTCGGTTTTGGGATAAAGAAGATGCTGCACGCCACCCAACGCGGGCCGTTTCGGACAGTAATCGCTGTTGGGGGTGGGGAGAAAAGAGATTAAGTTAAAAAAAAACACACCGAAACTCTTGTTAAAAGGTGCAGCCTTCTTCAATAAAGAGATATCTTGTTTATAACAGTTCTGCTTATTGGGAACCTGGGCTCGGATCCCCGCTGCGGCTCAACCGGGTGGCTGTGGGCCAATCGCTTCTCCCTAGCCTACCTTGCAGGGTTGCGTATACAGGAAGAAAGGGGGACAACGACGCAGTGAAGGCAAATCACCCGGTGCTTTCTAGAAGCAAGGCTTAACAACGGCTTGGCTTTCTGTCCACCTGAGCAGCATTCTGCTGTCCTTCTCAATGCCCGAGGCACGATCGGCACAGATCCGGTGACCTTTTGCAGAAACGGCTTATGCCCTCCCCCTCCCTCCCGCTCAACTCCTCTTATTTGGGGCAACTGTGTCTCTGGGTATGTCCCCTGGCTGCTGCCCAGCACTCCCCCGCAGAAAGGGAACAGAAAAGCGAGCACTCCCGCGTGAAAGACAGGCTCGGACTTGGAGGAAACGGCCCGGCAAGAAAGCTCCCGAGAGGCTGGCGTGTCCTCACCTGACACGGCTCTGTGTGTGTGTGTGTGGGGGGGGGGGGGGCTGATGGAAAGAATTAATAGGCTCAGAAGGGCTGAAGGGAAGGCCTGCGTAGACAAGGCCTTCGTGGCGTACCTGGCGGCCTTCCCTGCCACCTCCCGCACGGCGTTCCCGGAGTCCTTTGCCGCGCCGGCTCACGCGAGCAAAGGGCCTCTGCAATAAAAGGCGCCACTTGCACACGGGAAGCCGGTGTGTCGGGACATGGGGCTACGGCTTATTCCCTGGCCTGCTGCTTTTCGGGGCTCCTTGGAAGAAGGCCTGTGCTGGTGAAGGACAGAAGTGTGGGGCCCTTACCCTGGTTAGCCTGGCTTTTCTACGGTTCAGGGCAGGGCGGTTCTCCGTTTGCGTCGAGGACCTGAAGTGGTTAAACGCAAAGCGCCCGCCGTTGATGTAGAGATTTTCACAGCCCTGAACTGAACACGGTGATTCCCCCCCTCTCCCGGGAAGCGTGCGGCGGATTCTGAAAGGGAGCTTTTCTTTTGCCGAACTCCCTGTAGCTATGCAACCATCTGTGGGCTCTCTCCCTCTCCCTCTCTCTTTCAGCACCCCCTTTTGCGTCCTTGAGAGAGTGGCTTTCCGCTTAGCCGCCGGGAGCCGGCTGCAGCCTCCGAAAACTAAGAGCCCTCCGAGGGCGCTGACTCAGTGGCTCAATATCGATAAATAATGGACAGGACCTTGGCTTTGTGACCGAGGAGCATCGGGCCCTCAGGAGGTGGGAGAGAGCGCGGGATCGATCCGCATCGGGGAAAAGAGGCCCAGGAGAGATTGGTGCAGCTTCATCTCTGTTAGTGCTGGGAACGGAGCCTCCCCATTCGCAGGCAGTCAACCTCCGGTGCTGGAGATGAGACTCGTGACTTGAGGGGATTGGCCCGCAAGCTGTTGGGGGGGTTGCAAAAAGACCGAGACAGGGGAGCAAGCCCCAACCAAGTGTCCCGAGCTGGTGCCCAAAATCAGGTCTAATTGGTCCGTTGTGGGATGTGTTTTCGGTGAGGGGCTGTGGCTCAGGAGCATGCAGAAGGTCCCAAGTTCAATCCCCAGCATCTCCAGTTAAAAGCCCAACTCATTGAGTTGCACGGCCAAACCAGGGTTCCCAAGTCTGTGCTCAGCCCGCTGACTGAGACGCTGGAGTCCTCCGGACTCCAAAGGAGGAGACGACGGCCGCGAAAGATGCAAAAAGAAGAAAAGGGCCTGGGGGTTTTGCACTCTGCTTTTCTCTACCCAAAAGGAGTCTCGTAGCGGCTCCCTTCCTCTCCCCACAACAAAGGCCCTGTGAGGTAGGTGAGGCTGAGGGAGCTCTGAGAGAACTGGGACTGGCAGAGAAGGAGCGGGGAATCAAACTCGGTTCCCCAGATTTGAGGCCGCCGCTCTGAAGTACGACGCCAAGCTGGCTCTCGTGAGCAACAGACGTGCTGGATGCTCCATGTATGAATGTGCACAATAAACATTTTGCACAAAAGGTTTTTTTTAGTGAACGATTCCATTCTAACCAAATTAGACCCCACTGCTCTTCGCCACCGTGCCAAGCTGGCTCAAAAGCTCACGGGCAAATTTCAGAAGGTCCTTTTGCGGGCCAGGGTGGGACTCCTCGTGCGGCCTCCCGGCCACCCCCTTCCCCCAGTTTAGGATGAGGCGTGGGCAGTCTATCACCGCGTCCCTGGCATGCCTCCCCTTCCTTCTGCTTTGGCAAGCCGCCTCCTGCACCGTGGCACATCACGCCCCGGACAGGCGTTTTGGGTTGCTTTGCCTTGTCGTCCAGGTCTGTGGCCCTAACCCACGTGGCCCTGTGGAAAAGATTGCCTTTACGCTGCCTGCCTGAGTTGTTTTCTACTGTGCAATGCACCCTGAGTCTCAGCGAGAAAGACCGGCTCTGAAGGAAGCAAAGAGGGAGAAAAAGACAGCATTTGCTAAGTATCGGGAAGCAGCAGCAAGAGACGGACGGACGGGCGGACGGGCCGGCTTCCCAGGTGGGAGTCTCTCTGGGCTAGCTGAGAGTAGGCATCAGACAGAAGGAGTGCAAAGGAAGGCAAGCCAGGCGGGAAGAATGCCTCCCTGGTAACAAGATCACATCTCCCCGCCTCCTGGCCCTTGGGCCAATTGCAGCGGAGTGACATCATGTGGAAGAACAGAGCAAACCACACCTGGGCCAGGTAACGAGGGAAAAAGAGATGAGAGATGGGGCCAGCACACAGGCAGAGCCCCGGGGGACGACAGACGGGATTCAACAAAGAGAGCTGAATGGGTGCCTGTAAAGATTCAGGGCCGTTCGCTTAGCTGATGGTTTCTCGGCATAGTTTGGCCACCCCTAGCATGACTGGAGAGGCGGACCGAAATGTGGGCAAGGCGAGGTTCCATAGGGCACCAGAGGTGGGTGGCCAGGCAGCCTTGGTGGGCTGGGTTGAGAGGGGCGGCCGGAGGGGGCTCTCCCTTACCCGTTCAGCAGGGCCTCAAAGCACACGACGGCGTTGTCCCGCTGCACCGCCAAGACCAGGCAGGGCCCCTCTGCGAGCGCGCGATGCTGGAAGACAGGGTGGCGTGAACTTCAATATCAGCAAATTCTGCAAACCCCGTTGTAAACTGTAGGTCGCAATATGCCCATCTCACAATTTAGCACGTACGGCTTTAGATATCACTGAATTTTGTAGATATTATTTCCTTGCACTACTCTTCTTTTAGTGTTTTATCACCTATTGTGCCAATATAGGTATTCCGCATCCTATTCTTATGTACACCTAGGGCCGCAGGCAGCGGGGAGACCAAGAAAAGGTTCATAATGAGCTCAACTCAGCTCAGCCAAGGAAAACTGGCTTCCTAAAGGAGCAGCTTTGCCTATAAGGAGGCAAGCAGGACTACCCAAAACCAGAAGTTCAGTGTATTTGGAGGACCGGCACGGACCATGCTCCCCATCGCCCATACCGTGCAGGAGGCCTCGCTCTCCTTGAGGCTGAGGATCGCAGTGATGCAGTGGGCCTGCGATGGATCGATTGCAGTGAGCCGCACTCCCGTCAGCAGGAAGTTCTTGCTGACCAGCTCTTCTAGAAGCTCGAGGTACGGGGGCCGCCCTGACCCCTGGCCGAGGGAGGCAGGAAGAAGCAGGCAAGTGGTCTGACAGAGCGCAGCGAGATGAGGTCGTGCTGGAGGGGGGAAGGAGGAGAAAGATTTTAAAAAGATTAAAATCACCTAATTCAGTTCTCCCCTGCTGTCCTTCGCGCACACTTCTGACCCTGTGGGGAAAAGCTGAGCTCTCGCAGATCAGGTTTCAAACGTTCAACCGTGGCTCGGGAGAGCAGATGGGGACTTCCATTCCATTCTGCAGAAGTCAAGCAAAGGGGCAAAGAGGAGAAAGTCCAATTCTCCGTGGGTTAGGAGGTCTGGGGCTGGCCACTACTCAGATCACAGTTTGGCAGTGGGGGAAGGAGGGTGGAGGACTGTGTGCTGCTATCCCAGAGGAAAACACTCCCTTCATGTAGAGACCTAGCATGTCAAGGGTGAAGATTCTAGCCTCCTCCTTGACAAGCTAGTTTTTCAAGTGCAGGATCCATGTCTGTTCAAGGAGCATCCAACCATAAGGGCCCTTTCCTGCAGCCTGCAGTGGCATTGCAGAAGGAACTGGGCAACAGAGGTGGAGACAGATGAGACGGGAATCATGCGTCTGCCACAGGTAGTGACCGTGGCTGTTCTTCCACTGCCACCCATTTTGTCAATTTTTTAAGGTGCTCCTGGAATCTGGCTCTGTTCTCCAGCAAAAAAACAGACTAACACGGCTACCCATTTGGAGCCAGGGCAAGGGTTTCTCTGCACTGTAACACATCCGTGAGAATGGGGGATACCTCCAGGCGAAATGAACTACCGTGTCCAGGTTTCTAGAGAAAGGGAGCCAGCTGGTTTGGGAATCTGAACATTTTAACATGGCTAAAATGTCGATGACGGCCATCTGGAAGGCTTCACCTGCAGGCCTGCCAGCGTCGGAACTTCGCCGAAAGACCAAGCCTGTTCCGAGCACCCATCTCACCAATCAATGAACAGCGACCTCTAGTGGCCAAGCCTCCTTCCTTACAGGACGTGGGGCCTTGTGGTCCCGGCTCCTCCAGTGTCATCCCTCTCGGCAAAGGAGCCTCGGCAGCTGCCTTGGCACCACAGCTCCACAGATTCCTTAAGTTGGGAGAGGGAGACGTCTCTGACCAAAGCAACGGAGTTTTGTACGACGCCCAGTGGAGATTTCGTGTTTAGTGCAGGCCTCGGCCTTCGGTTGAATCAACGGAGTGAGTTTCTCCTGGCTACAGGGTGGAGGTGAGGAGAGGAAACGCCCGGCTCTCTTCACAAGCCCCATAGAAACAGACGGGAACAGAAGAAGAACCTCCATCCAAGTGACAGGTGCCCTCCCAGTGCCCTCCCAGGGCAGCTGACGTCGTTCTTTTGTTTTATCTTCACAACAGCTCTGCGAGGTAGGCCGCTCCTTACCTAGACTCTGCGGTTGCTCCAGGCCCCGTAAACCGACCGGCGTTCTCCTCCCGCCTTTGACAAGCCTGCGCCGTCTGCCGGTTTGAAGGCCGAGCGTGGGATCAGAAGTCAGCCTCCCGATCTGGGGAGAAAAGAGAAAGGGAAGAAGTTGGGGGGACTTGGTTGCTCAAGCACAGGTAGGCCTGTTGCCTCTTCCGGAATTGGCCACAGGCTTCGCTAGGGGGTTAATAACCTATACAGTTCTCCTGGGAATCACTGTCTTTTCACGCATCATTTCAAAACAACATGATCAAAACAAACACAGGTATCTATAGGGACAGATTCCAATGGGTAGCCGTGTTGGTCTGAAGTAGCACAATAAAACCAGAGTCCAGT
This sequence comes from Paroedura picta, assembly GCF_049243985.1. Classification (NCBI taxonomy): domain Eukaryota; kingdom Metazoa; phylum Chordata; class Lepidosauria; order Squamata; family Gekkonidae; genus Paroedura; species Paroedura picta. Next base: position 20,080,555 of record NC_135385.1, read on the forward strand.
GACACCTTTAAGACCAACAAAGATTTATTCAGTCTGAGGAAAGAGGGCTTGCACTCGAAAGCTCACAACTTGAATAAATCTTTATTGGCCTTTACTGGACTCTGATTTTATAGGTATCTATAGGGCGACTTTTGAGTCCGGGTGCATCTTTAAGACCAACCAAGTTTCAGTTGAAGTCTAGCAGGGGCTCATGGGAATTGTAGTCCATGGACCTCTGGAGAGTCGCAGTTTGGCCATCCCTGTTTCAGCAAATAAATCAATGAATGCCCGCAGCTGCCGTTTACTGAATCAGACCGCTGTTCCGTCAAGGTCAATGTTGCCTGCTCTGACTGTCAGCAACTCTTGGCAAAGGTCCTTCGCGCCGCCTACTACCTGGTCCTTTTCGACCTAGAGATGCCGTGGATTCAACCCGGGGCCTTCTGCGTTCAAAACAGAGGCTCTTCCCCCAATCGCAACAGTGCGCATTCTCAGATCCTTAGCATCGGGCTGAAAACCGGTCACAACCAATGGCAACCGGTGGGGGAAAGACGACAATTAAAATGACACAGATAAAAGGAGAGTTCCATCTGCCAGGGAGGACGGCCAGGTAAGACGGGGCCTCCTACCTGTTCTTCCTCTAAAGCGGGACAGTCGGCCCCGCACAGCCCTTCCGGAAAGAACAGCCGAATGTCCCGGACGGCGACACAATAAGAAACGGAGCCTAGCAGAGAGGAAGAGATGATACCATCAGGCTATGAATAAAACATCGTCTCTGCTCCCCGTTCGTCCCCCAGGAAGATGGATGGCACCCAGAGTCCCGGAGAAATTGCTTTAAAGGGCCGCAGTGCCGCGCTGTGATGGCCAACGTTGAAAGCTATTATCCCGGGGAACGACTTCATTGTCTCCTTGCTGTTTGGGCTGGGCTCTGTTACGACTCGGCTCCGTCTTCCGCCGCCTCCTTTCAAGCTAAGTAATAAAGTGCGGGGAAACTGGGATGGGTCCCCGGCAAAGCTGCTGTGATTCTTGGGGTGTTTTTGAGTCCCGGAGCGCTGGTGGAGTTATCGAGAAATGAAACCGTTTCCATGCCTGCACCAGACACGAGGTGATCTAGGCTCCCCTTCCCCCCTGCTCCGTCCCGTGTAAATAGGCACAGCGGAATATTCGCTCGCCCGTTTGAACAAAGGAGAAAGGCCGGTTTTGTTTGTCTGGGGTTGGCTTCGCCGGATCCAGAGGCAGGAGGGAGCATTTCGTACGGGTGGGGAAGTGGGCATGCGTGTGTGTTTCCCGAGCACCCCCGTAACGCCCATCTAAATGGCTCTGTGGCATGAGGATGTTCAAAATGGCGGCTGCAGAGGGCCCTCCCAACCTGGGCCTGCCGTTTCCGGCTCCAGGCGAAGAGGGAAGCAAAAGTTTTGCTTTTAAACTTAACTAGTTGGCCCCGTCTTCAACACCTCTCTCTTTGACGTAGATCGACACAGCTGTCAAATGGCCCCCTGCCCTCCTCTTCCCCCCCCTCTCCACTCTATTTATTAAATTAAACTTCTAGATCTCCCCCTCCTGAGACCCCTCCCCTTGCTCTAGATCCTGGGCTCCAAGCAACGCGGCCTGATATCGCATTAGTCTCCTAAGCTGCCGTATCGCTCTGTTGGCTCGCATTCAACTTCTTGTGTACCAGAACTCTTAAGTCCCTTTCCAATGTGCTACGATCAAGCCAGCTATTCCCCATCTTACATGAACACAGGAGGGCTCAGCCTCCCTCCTTCCCTCCTTTCCCTCCCTGTTGTGCTAAAAATTCCAATCTGAACCACAGCCACGAGGTCGTTACTTACACTTTAACACACCCACACACCCAGGAGATCCAAGCATGGCTCTGGATTGGTGCCGAGGCTGCATGCTCACGCACACCTGCTCGGCAGTAAGAAGCGCTGCCACGTTGTACCTGACTTCAGGTGACCTTGCAGGGATTTCTAGGCTGGTGGCTAAGAGGTGGTTAAGTCACTGCCTGCCTCCGGCCTTCTATGGCGGAGTATTGACCAGGGCCGACTGAGCTTCCCTGGGCCATCCGGGTGAGGCCAAGAGCCACAACAGTGCTGCAGAACCGCGTAAGGCCGGCCGCCGTGTTGCATCCGAAACGCAGAGCTCTCGTCGGCCTACGCATCCGCCAGGTGCCAAATCGGCCTCCCCGGATTTCAAATAGGGGCCTCGAAACTCACCGTACAGCCCGTTCCGGGCCGAGCTGAGGCGGTACTGAGCCCTCCAAGAAAAGGGATTCGCGGCTCGGGCTCGCTTTGTGTCTTCCGGCCCCAGCAGGTCGAGAAGCTTCTTCACGGCGTTTTCCCGCTGGAGGCACAGCACCAGGGAGGAGCCGGAGGTGAGGTCGGCGGACTCGGCCTGCAGCCCCTAGGAAGGAAAGGGAAAGAAGAGCTACGGGGGAAAGAGCCACGCCGGTGCTCGCTTTTCCAAAGGGAGAGTAGCTGGCCTGTTCATCTCTCTCCACCGGAAAAATCCTGAAATGCGGAACCCGGTGCTGTTTAATCACCTTAGATTCTGGGCTCCCCTGGGCTTCCATGGAGGTCTCCCTTCCAAATAACAGCCAGGGCCGACCCGGCTTAGCTTCTGCTATCTGATGGGGTTGGTCTAGCCTAGGCTGTCCAGGCCAGGGAGGGAATATTTCAGGCAACTTGAAACTTTAACGCTGCCGGGAACCGGCCAGTCGCCTTCCACCCCAAGTGTTGCTCCTTTCCCATCAGGACAATTATAACGGCAACAGCAATAAGTGTGTTCTTATATCCTGCCCTTCTCAGTAGACTTTTGGGCGGATAACATCTGATCAAACAACAGCGCAGCACGGGTGACTCCCCCCCCCCACACACTCCCGGTTAACTCTTGGTGATCCACAATGGGGCCAAAGCCGACTTCCTCACACTTCTCAGATGACAGGGCCGGACGCCGCCGGTCACGGGATTCTCTGAGTCATGACCGAGGAGAGAGACGGATTGGACTTGGGGGTGATGGAAACGTTGGTGCCTTAAGAGGGCTGCAGGAGGCCAGAAGGACATCTGCCCCCCCCCCCAAATCTCCAATCTCAGATTTTATTGACCTCGACGGATTCAACTACATCTGGGTCCAGCTGTCGGCACTGCATTTCGAAGCGCAGAGTCCACTAGGGATCTCGGAGTTTGCAGACTCGCGGCAGGGAGAAAACATCCGTGCTGTTTCCTAAACCCGGCTCCATTTGCAGAGAAGAAGCTGCAACACGCTGAGTGTCCCTCGAGGCTGCGGGGCGAGGAAATTCCAGGCGAGGCTCGAGGCCGCTCGCTGGGGAGAGGAGATCCCTCAGCAGGGTCGGCCTGCCTTTCGGGCGGCTGCAGTTCCAAGGCCGGGATTTATAAGGGCTCTGGGCCTTTTACTTGACCCTGCTGCTCGGGCGGAATTAAACCTTGCTATTGATTTGGCGTTCCATGAGGAGAAGCGCTTTTATGGCTAATGTGATTAGAGAGCCACAACGCAGGAGCTGCATCATGCACTAGGTAGGGAGAGCCGGGTGGGGGGGAGGGAGTTCCTTGGAAGGCCTCTAAGGGCACTTAAGATGGAAAGGATGGGGGTGGGGTGTTGTTGTGGATTCTGGAGCATTAAACATGAGCCTCTGACCCAGGCTGGGAGATCCGCACAGACGGGCAGCTGCCAAGGCCCAGGGAAATGGAGAAAGGCCACTGCCTTCCTTGCCTCCCACAATCCCCAAGGAGCTGGGGAAAGGGAGAGGTGCTCATGTGTGCATCACACCAGTCCCCAACCTTTTTGAGCCCATTAAGAATCCAGCTGTGGCATGGCAGGTGTGGCCACAAAAATGGCCGCCGCAGGAGGCGGAGCCATCCACAAAATGGCCGCCGCAGGAGGCGGAGCCTGCCACAAAATGGCTGCCATGGCTTAATTTTAGTAGCACAGCGCTACTGTGGCTGCTGCTAGGGCAAGATTTTAAAAAATCAGCACAGCCAAGCACGTCTCCCGGAGTCAACCGGAAACCTGGCTGGTATAAGCCCAACCTGGGCCCATCTACTTCTAAAAACACTTGACAGGTGCCAGAATCCTGGCATGTCACTGTAATCGACTGCCCGAGTCCAGGAGCTCCAGTGAGTGAATGCCCTCCAGCTTGATCATGCACTCTGCTGAGTGCTGCATGCAGGAGAGCGAGGCAGACAGGGACCTCTTGGGGGTGGCACGGCATTGCCGTTATCCCGGAGCCCATCATCAATCGCAGCTGTATGCGGGACAAGGCTTCCCTTTGTCGGAAGCTGGGTGGATTTGTCTGCCTCGGCCTGGTTGTTTGGGTGGGCTGAAATTTGTGGAATGCCTCGCAGCCCGGTTTCCCCCGTCCTCCCATAATTGCAGCTTGTGCGGCTGATTGTTTGCACGGAGACGTCTTTAATTGGCTGCCGGCGGCGTGGAGCACGTTTTGTTTGGGAAAGCGAGGAGAGAACGGGCTTTTTAACAAAGAAGGAAGAACGGTGACAGCGCAAAGGAAAGCATGGAATCTCGCCCTGGGATTTTGTGCAGGCGCATGATTTGTCCTGAGCATTGCTGGCTTGGGTAACCCAGAACCAATTTTCGTGGTTCTGGCTCTTAAGATGTTTCCCATGACCACGTTAACGCAGGCAGGCGTGCTCACAAAGATGGTCGTTTTACTGCTTTTCTATTACACATTTCGGTCATGGAGCTCCAGACCTCTGGCTCGGGGTGTCCTGGAGGTTTCCCACCCTTGCCCCGACCAGACCCACGGCAGCTTAACTTCAGCAAGGCCGCTGCATCATGTCCCCGCAGGCAGCATCTTGGACCCCTGGCGGGTGGCCCATCTTGCCTTTCTTTCAGAGTGAGCGTCGGGCTCTAAAAATAGACCCGCTCCTCTATTTATCATGTCCCGGTGCCACAACTGTCACATCTGGAGTTGCACAGCGCGGCTGACGGCTTTGGCAAATCATTTCCTGTAATTTCTCACGCCTTAATTGAAAAGGCAGAGAGAGAATAATCTGACAGTGCCTTCGCTCTGCCACCGCAGCAACGCCGGGGCTCTGTCGGATCAGCGTTAAGTCTCAGATCACTGGGCGGGAAGGGGAGGGGCACGATTAAAAATATCAAGCCTGCAGGGGTCCCTGTGTGCATGCAGGTGGCAAACACACCACAGGTGCTTGGGCCTCGAGGAAACGTCGCTCACAGGCAATAGGTGTGCGTGGTCCACGTTCTCATGGTGGGTCAAGCTCAACACGGACACCACAACCTCTATTAGTCATCTGACGTCAAATTACAGGTTGTGCAGCTCTAATTCAGGCAGAGGAAAGGAGAAGATGCTTAACCCCCCAGGGGCTTGTTCCTCTGTCCCCTTCCCAAGGCTTTTTAAAGAACTGTTAGGAATAACAGATGGAAACCTGGCTTTCCCCCTCCTTTTTTTCTGTGAAGGGCAAGGGGTCCAGTTTAAAAAACAGCCCTGCAGAGTTAAAAGGGTCAAATACCCTTCTCCCATTCTCCACGTGGCCCCGAGGGCTTTCCTGTATTCTCAGTTTCCTTGTTTATAAGTTCCTGTTTCCATGGGGGGGGGTGTGTGTGTAACTTTTCTGTATAGCTCCCTCTAGTGGTCAATTCAATGTTGCAGCAGGTTGTGCCTGCCTTAACGGCTGTGATACCGATTTGGCCTTTCCTCATACTTCTATGGCAAATGGGTACTGATTGCCGTGGTACAAACCCTTTACATATGTTAACGTAAAAAGAGCAACCCATGGGGAAGGAGAAACACTTGGGGTAGAAGAAAACTGCTCAAGTTCACGGCAGCATTAAGAGTAACACGCTAGAGCAAGTCCTTCAGTCTTTCATCATAGGGTTTGTTCCCCGGTCTCCAACGTGACACGCTCAAGACAGTTCCGAACCTGTTCAGTTGTCATGGCTCCCAACCAAGAAACTTTGATTCCCGTAAGAATCTACTGACCTCTAACAAAGTCTCACGCTGAACTTGGGACATGGATTTGATCCGCCCGTCACGTTCGGTACTTGCCCGACCAACCTCTTCATCTTCCGACGAAAGGAGCGCTTTGATGCCCTCCGCGTCCAAGTCCACGTGCTTCATTCCGACCAGGCGGAATCTCTCCAGGTCCAGTTTCCGAAGGATCCGAGGTAGATTACGGGTCCACATGCCGGGCTTGATCAACAGCACGGTGCAAAGGAGCTCGGCACCTGTCCAGGAGAGGAGTGGAAGAAGCTGCAGGAGGAGTTCCAAACGGCACCCTGTACAGGTGGGCATAGCTGTCACTGAGCTGACCTACCTGAGCACGGGTTTGTGTGTGCACGGCTTTCTCCGTGGAGGGAATGCCTCCTAGCATAGTCGGAGGTGGTACGGCCAAAACATTGGTCTGTAAGGACTAGACCAGTAATTAAGCCAATGAGAATAAAGAGGAGTGTCATGACCCCGTGGCATGAGCACAGTCTTAGGGAGTTCTGAGCAGAAAGTCCATAAGGGATTTTATTTAGTTCTTAGTCCAGGAGAGCTATTACAGGCAGTCAATCACAACAGGCAAGCACGGCTAAAGAGCAAAAATCCAGGAGAGGTAAAGGTTTCAGCACATACCCTCCTTCACTCGGCGTTTTCGTGCCAAAAGCCTTTCCCATGGCAAAGCCCTTTTATCCCCAAAGTGAAAGCAACTCGTAGCTTAGCACCTGGGGGCTAGACGTTCCCCAAGGACGTTTATTCCCTTCAGAAACTACACCGCTTTCTCCATAAGCCGTAAACAAGACGCCAAGCGATCAAAGAACCCAAAAGTCAGGGAGCGGTGCGGCAAAACAGAGCATGGACAAATACCAGGAGACCCCCTTAACTAGAGGGAGACCCCTGATCGACGACATGGAGCCAATAAGGGGATACAAACAACAACAAGTTGGGCGTATTTATCAAGTACTTGTTTTATCAACATATGCACCTTTAATCGCCTTTAGTGTTTCTAAACACACCAAGTTTTTAGACCCAGACCTAACAGATCTTGAGAAACGGTGGATTTCCATTTACAGATAAAGAATCGAGGCACAGAGGCAGCATCTCAGGAGAAAACAGCTTAGCGGCCTGCGAGGAATCTTCATGTGTGTGTGTGTGTTAATTCCTCTTCTGGAATTTGACATGTCATCGACTTGTCGGCGGTCGTGTGAGAAATCCATAGCAAGGATCAGAATGCTAGTTGCCAATACATGGCAGGGACACTTTCCCCCAGCATCTGTTGCCAAGGAGCCGGCGATTCTCCTCATGACTGTCCTCGAGGAGGTTTTCATCTTGCCGGCAAGAGACCTCCGGGTAGGAAATGGGTCACAGAGATTTGCTCCCGCATCCTGCTCCCCCTGGGGAGAGGAAGGGAAGGTGATTGGAAGCCGCTTTGAGACCCCTCCAGGCAGTGAAAAGCAGGGTATAAAAAACAGCTCTTCTTCTTTTTAAAGACGAGCAGAGCTTTCGAGAATCACCCCTCACTTCATCAGCCGCAGCTGTATCAGAAGAAGTGAGCGGTGATGCACAAAAGCCGCCAACTCTGCCCCAAATTTACTTGTCTGGAGTCAGCCAGGAAGGGCTAAAAAGAACCAGGGATGACTTCCTTCTCTGAGTAACTTCCCAAGCAGGGCGTTGTAGAGACCTCCGAGGTATCTCCTGGGCACCGCCAGTCAGCAGTGAGAGTTCTGCCAGGCACACGGCAGGCCCTCGCTGCTCTGGCTGGCGATGCCCGTCTCTTGCCCGCCCATCAGGTGATGGCAGAGATGAAGTTGACGGAAAGCAAAATGCTCGTGAGGAAACGGAGCAATGAGTTCAGGCGGAGGATGCGGTAAAAGAATGCGGTAAAGGATGTCTGGCCGCCATGGCTGATTAAAGCCTGTCATTCTGCCCTCGCTTCTCAGAGTGGCAGAGAACTGAGTAGGACAGAGACGGGGAGGAAACAGAATCAGACGTACAGTGGTAAGAGGATTAAGAGAAAGAAGGCGATTAAGAGATAACTAGATAAGGGCTAGAGGAGATGCAGGGCAGGCTGTTCTTGGGCTGCTCTCCCTGACGAGGCAGGAAAAGGACCGAGAGGGCGGGGGACTCCCGTGGAAGAGGCAGGAAGGAGAAAAGAAGTCATTCCTACCTCCCGGAAAGGATGGTGAAAATCACCAACCCAGAGAACACAGAACCATAGAGATGGAAAAGGTCATACAGGCCAACCTGTGCTCAATCAGCCTAAAGCAGGTGTAGTCAACCTGTGGTCCTCCAGATGTTCATGGACTACAATTCTCATGAGCCCCTGCCAGCAAACGCTGGCAGGGGCTCATGGGAATTGCAGTCCATGAACATCTGGAGGACCACAGGTTGACTATCCCGGGCCTAAAGCATCCAGGATAAGGATCTTGTCCAGCCGTTGCTTGAAGACTGCCATTGAAGGGGAGCTCCCCACCTCCTTAGGCAGCCCATTCCACTGCTGAACAACTCTGCTGAAATTATTTTTCCTGATGATATCTAGCCGGTATTGTTCTACATGCTCTCCACGAAGTTTGAACCCATTAGTTTAGGAGGGAAGAGGAGATAAACAAACACATCATGCAAGGGGCATAGAAGTAGAGGGGGGATACAGCATGGGGGCGTGCCCTGTCCGTCTCCCTCTCCCACACTGCGGGGTCCTTACCTGCTTGCATAAAGCGGAACAGTGACTCTGTATGGCTCGTCTGAGTCTCCTTCCCTGCAAAAGAATCATGAATGTCTTTGTTTAGGGGGATGGGGGGGTCGGGGGCGGACAGCAGATAGGGGTTAGGGGGTGAGCAGTCATAAATGCTGGTTCAATTCAGACTTCGGACCAGAGGGGGAAGAAAAGCAGCTCAGCTGGGAGGGGAGATACCATTCAACAGAAGAATGGGGAGGTTTCTGAACTGGGTCGGGGGTGGCTATGGACAGATGTCTATGGACTACAATTCCCATGAGCCCTTGCCAGCATGGTAGCCCACAGACATCTGAAGAGCACCCTGGGTAAATTAAATGTACTTTCAATGGTCCTTAATGGCTGGGAAATGTTTCCTCCACTTTTGCCCAGTGCCTGAAGGAAGTGACCTCAAGTGAAAAACGGGGAGAGAAGCGTGTGAAGAAAGTGTGGCAGATTCTAGCAGGGAGTGGGAGAGGAAAGCAGAACACCTCCCCTGGGAATGGGGCTGATGCTTTGCAAGGGTTCAGGATCTCCCCCTTTTCTGAAGATCTGAACTGCAGTAGACGCTCCGCTGCCCTTCAGGAGTAGCCCTTGGGCTCCTCCTGAGCTCCCCCCTTCACAACGAGGCAAACACCGTCGAGAATCGCCTGACGCCTCCGGCCCGTTTTCCTCCAGGGAGAACCAGCCCAGCTAAGAGCCACTTTAACCCTGGGCTAAAACAAAACATGGAGGGTTCTGATTTTACATTCCCACCCAATAATTAGTGGCTTCTCTTTCTGTGTCATCCATCTTGGCATTCGCTTCTCCTGTCGGTGGGGCTAGGGATAAGGACGATGCCTCGCATCTACACTATCAAGGCCTTCTTCAGAATTTAGGGCAAGGCCAGGGGTGGCCCAAGCTTGCTGATTGCGTGACGAGCTACGTCAGAGGAGAAGCTTCCCAACATCGTCTCTGCGTACAACAGAAAGAAACGCTCCTTGGGAGCAAACGACTGCGGGACTTACCTTTGGACTGGGAGCGCCTGGCGGGTGGCGGCAGGTACTTCCGGGCAGAGCGGCAGTGGGGATCTACCAAGAGAAAGCAACAGGGTTGTCGGGAATAAGCGGAGGGGGATTTTGGACCACATTAGGCTGTGAAAACGGAACCGGCTCCCCAGTGCGGCTGGGTCCCTCCCCCCTGGGTCCCCATTTGCATCGGAGTTGGGCTAGAACGCTGCCTTGTTCTTGTGGCTGAAGGCTCTCCGGGGACTTCATCCTCCAACTCAGAGGCTATCTTCCAGCAGCCGATTTCTACAAGCTAGATACGCATTGAGCAAAGAAGCGCCTTTTCATGCTTGTCTTGAACCTATCGCCGATCAGGGCCACAAAGGGGCTCTTTCAGCCAAAGGAGGGAAGCTGACAGACCCCCCCCCGGAAAAGATTCCATCTGCCTCCCCTGTGTAGCACAGGCCCAAAACACGATGACTTGCCCCCCTCCCCGGGCGCTCCAGCTGACCCCCAGAAAGCTGTCCTCTGAGTCCCTCGTACTGGGCGGTCTTGGCCAGAGGCAAGCAAACCTGGCTGTGATACCCTTGGAACTTCAAACTGCTCAGGGAAGTGTGGAGGGGTGGGGGGGGGCTTTGAAAAGGAAATCAGGGCCACAATCTGCTAGGCCGGCCCTTCTCAATGAGGGCCATATGGCTCCTTGGTAGTGGTAGCGGTGGCACTCTTGAAGGAAGCCACAGACGAAAAAAATTTGGGAAGGAAGCGGGGCACCAAAAACCAACCCCTCTTCTTTTCTGTCTTCTAAAAGGCCCCTGGGTCCAAGCAGGGTCCAGACTGGCAGCGTCTGCCTCTCTCGGTCGCAAAACGGATCTCACTTCCTTTTTTTTAGCATCCAATTATGACAATCGCAACCTCTCCTGTCCTCAACGTGTCCACAGTTAATTATCTGGCTGAGACACTTCTGAATTGCAGACGGGCTTCCTCAGCCTTTGGTATTTTAACGTTTGAATGGAATTGGATGTAAGGGGAGGGTGGGGTGGGGTGGGTGGAAATTAATGATGTTCCCAGCAGGCAGCGGCAGCCGCTTGGTAATGAGGCAGCGCACTGCACTCAAGAGGCAGATCCTGGGGGCCAAGAAGGGTCCGTGAGCAGGAGGCAGAACAATATTCACCCCCCCCTGCCCCCTCCCCCCGTGAGCGGGCGATCCCCTTGGATTGGCCGCCTCAGAGACCGAAATGTCAGAGGCCAGGCCCGACCGTCTTCCGCAGGAGAGCTCGGTGCAAGGAGGAGAACGTCCCACGCACCGCCCACAAAGTCTTCCGTGGCGAAGAAGACGGCCGCCTGCCGATAGGCCGTCTCCGGGGTTGAGGACATAATTCTCCGGAGGTTGCGGGTGTCCGCCTTTGGCTTGCTGTCGGGGAGCGTCGGAGCCGCCAGGATCCCGGCGAGGCCCGCGAAGGCGGCGATCCTCCGGAGGGCGCAGACGAGCGCGGGGCTGGACATGAGCGTCTGGATGCTCGCGGGCCAGCGCCGATCGCCCACTTCGAAAGGCGTCACTTCCTTGGCTTGGGACCGAGTGAGGCGGGGGAGCCATTTCAGCGCGAGAAGCTCGAAGCACTGGCCGAGGCCGTTTGAGGCTGCCCAGAGAAGTGGGGAGGGGGTGGGAGAAAAGGTCACGACTGAGGATCATGGCAGTCTTCTGTGGGAGATTCTCCCCCCCCCCCACGCAGCCCTCTCAGCATCCTGCTCCTAGCAGGTTTCCTTCTGAAGCCCAAACTATATTTTTTTGCACCGCTTCCTGGCCCACCTTCAAGCCCGGGAGTGGTTGGAAAACCTGATCATTCAGTTTAAAAAACAAACGGGGAGCAAAATGAACATCAAGAGTCCTTATTTCTGTCTTTCTCAACTTTTTTACCATTGAGAAGCCCTCTGAATCATAGAATCATAGAGTTGGAAGGGGCCATACAGGCCATCTAGTCCAACCCCCTGCTCAACGCAGGATTAGCCCTAAGCATCCCAAAGCATCCAAGAAAAGTGTGTCTCCAACATCCATCCGGCTTCGAGAAGCCCCAGAAGGGGCGCGATCGAGCAGAATAAGGTTGGGAAGCAGAGCTGTGGACACGCCCACCTGGGGCCCCGCCCCTTCCCATCCCCTCCAGGCCTCTCATTGGCCGTTTGGGGAGGAGTGGGCGGGTTAGCATGGCCACATACGGTCATATCATCCAATAAACGTGGGACCATTTTGAAAAACATCTAAACAAATTTCTTCCCCGCCGTTCGGGAAACCCTTCCAGAGCTGTCAAAGAAACCCCAGGCTTTCACGAAACCCTGTTTGAGAAAGTCTGCTTTATTTGGATGTCCTTGGCCAGTGAAAAAAACCCAGCCCAGACCCTCACTGTTCTTCACACACGCACCCCAACTGAAAAAACCCTTTCGGAGGCACCCTCGTGTTGCAAAGGCCCTGCTGCTGTTTGCTGAGAGGGAAAGAGATCGAGGGAGGTTTGGGGAGGGGGAGACACAGCAGGTCGCCTCGTTCTGAAGAGGAAACGGACAAAAGCGTCCCGATCCGTTTTCGGAGACGGCTGCTAAAGCAGACTCCCCGAGTGCTGGGGAGCGCTCCCACAGAGGCGCGTGCATAATTACAGGGTTTAGGCCAACTCTGATCGTGTTTCCTTGGCAGGGAGATTAATTATAGATCCAAACGAGATTGTCGCCCCAACCTCACGCGCATGAGGAAGTTATTCATGTTTGTGTTTGCAAACTGGGCTTGTGGCGCATGGTTGAGGAACCGGGGGGCTTTCCAATGTTACAGGGCTGCCCTAGCTCTGCAGCAAAACCCTCGAGAGAAAGGCCCCTCCCTTGGCCTTGGATCGGGCACAGTCCTTATGCTTTAGGACAGGGGTAGTCAAACTGCGGCCCTCCAGATGTCCATGGACTACAATTCCCAGGAGCCCCCTGCCAGCATTCGCTGGCAGGGGCTCCTGGGAATTGTAGTCCATGGACATCTGGAGGGCCGCAGTTTGACTACCCCTGCTTTAGGAGCTTGATGGATCCTATTCAGCCACCAAGCAAATCGGGCCTGGGCCAAATCGGATGAAAGCAAACAGGATTCTAATGCACTTTAATCTATACTAACACCCGTCGCTGCTCCTTCCAATAATAATACGCTTGGTGTAGTGGTTAGGGGCGGCGGACTTCTAATCTGGCGAGCCAGGTTTGATTCTGCACTCCCCCACATACAGCCAGCTGGGTGACCTTGGGCTCGCCACGGCACTGAGAAAGCTGTTCTGACCAAGCAGGAATCTCAGGGCTCTCTCAGCCTCACCCACCTCACAGGGTGTCCCGTTTGGGTCACTGCGTTGAAAGGAATCAGAATAAATTTCTGACCAATGTGTGGCAGCTGGGCCGGAGGAAGGGCTGGATCAGCACCGAGTATCAGAAAGCAGCCGGTTGCAGACGTTAAGCTCCTTAGGAGAAGCCTGATATGCATCTTTCTGAAGGTCTGCTGCCGTTCTGCTCCATGAACAGCATTCCCTGTGGCAAGCTCTGAGGTGGGGATTACCTGGGCCTTGCCCTTCTTCCACGTTGTCGCTGAACGCAAGGAGAGGGTGCAGGAACTCGCCCGCAGTCCTCACGGCTTCTTTCCCAGACAGGGTCAGCAGGACGATCTGTTCCATGTCAGGATCGGAGGCGTATCTCCTGGGGCGTAAAACACCCAGGGATGTGAGGCAGGGATCGGGCACCGTGGAAAAACTTCCGCCTGCCAATGAAACGAGACAAATACTCAGGTCGCCGCACGTGACTTTACTGCCCTGGTGGGCTGGCGCTTTGGATTTAGGAGGGATCCCGCCCTGGCATCTCCACGGATTCAGGCGAATGCAGGCCCAGCCCCTGAGGGGAGCGAATTTCCTCCCCCAAGCAGAAATGTTCTTAAAGAGAAAAATCACAGAGTGGCACGGGTCAGCTCTGCCTTCGGGCTTTTGGCCACCGCGTCACCCTCGGTCTCCTGCAGGCCGCAGCCACAATCGTAGGCCCTGCTCTGCTCTGCTCTCACGCACCAAGGGCCTGCAGCAAGCTGTCGGTGTAAGGAACGGCGTGAAAACTCCATTCGGGTTCCAGTCGAAGTCCAGGCGGCCGTCCGTCCTGCATCGCTGCCAGGAAGCCTTTCTCCGCCAGGCCGTTCATCAACCCTAAAAAGCGGGTCGGGGGGGAAAAAACGAAGACTGTGAGAAGAGTCTATTTTTGGCAGAACGTCGTAGGGATGCCACTAAACATGACCTTCACGCTGGGTCATGTTTCCAGCTGCTTGCAGCAGCCGCACGCCAGTAGACGGCAGCGCTTGCCGAGCCGAAATCATATATTCCGCCACAAAAAACCTCAAGAGCTGCTAGTGCTTCTAGTGGCAACCCGCTAAAAAAAATGCTGCTGGGCTACCAGAAAGCTTTCAGCAACCTCACAAGATTAGATGTGGGACGGCCTCCCCTGGTTCCGTTTGAGGCCGTATGAACCCATGTGTGGATCCGCTGGCCAGTTCGGGCCACCAGACCACTCTCAGGAGAGAGACGTCATCAGGACATGAGAGAAGCTATGTTGGGTCACACGGTGGCCCAAACCCAGGAGATCCACCAGCAGGGCCTGGACTACAGAAGGGCCCCCACTGTTTCCCCCCAAGCACCTAGAATATGGAGCATCACTACCCCAGATATAAGAGACACCATGTTGGATCAGGCCAATGGCCTATTCACTCAACTACTCTGTGCCACACAGTGGCCACAACCCAGGGGCCACCAGGAGGTCCACCAGCAGGGCCTGAACTCCAGAAGGGCCCCCACTGTTTTCCCCCAAGCGCCTAGAATATCACTGCCCCAGACATAAGAGATGCCATGTTGGATCAGGCCAACGGCCCATTCACTCCACTACTCCGTGTCACACAGTGGCCACAACCCAGGAGCCACCAGGAGGTCCACCAGCAGGGCCTGAAATTCAGAAGCCCTCCTACTGTTGCCCCCCAAGCACCAAGAATATGGAGCATCACTACCCCAGACATAAGAGACGCCATGTTGGATCACACCAACGGCCCATCCAGTCCAACACCTTGTGCCACGCATTGGCCACAACCCAGGGGCCACCAGGAGGACCAGAACCCCAGAAGCCCTCCTGCTGTTGCCCCCCAAGAGACAGCATCACTGCCCCAGACAGAGCGTTCCCTCCATCCCTTGTGGCTGACAGAGCTTTTACCTTTCAGCAGTGCAGCGATGTGATGGCTGGCGTTCTCCTTCCTCAGCAGCAAAGCTAAGCAGTGCCTCCGGGGCTGGACCGGAACGCTGTCCCCTGAGCCACTCCCATTCGGCAGACCGGAAGCCTCGCGAGGGCAAAACACAGCTGCCTGTCAAAGGTAAAACCCAGCAATTTCCAGGGTTGAGACGTTCCGCTTGGAAGTCCTCAAGAGAGCTGAGCGGCGGGACGTCCCGCTAGCCCTGCCATTACTGAGCTGGAGGCTCGGACCTGTGCTTTGAGAAAATGCTCCAGCAGAAAAACGACCATTGGAAAGTGGGGCCTTCAGCAATTGGGCTTGCTTCTGTGTACCAAAGGGATCATCCGGAGCCCAGACTGGCGTGGCAGCGTGGTTATTTGGACCACAGTCACGTGATATGACAGTGGACCTTGGCAGGTCTGAGACCAGCCGCTTCTGAGCTTTTCACCGTGGAGGGACAGCGGTCCTCATGCAAATCCCCCTGCCCCCACAATGGCTTGCTTCACGATTAAATTACATAGCAGGGAATCTGCACGCCTCGCTTGGACAGTGTGGTTAGGGACGCCGTATCTTGTGAGCTTGGCAGCTACGTTACAAGAATATTAACTCACAATAAGAGTAAACAAGGTGAGATGTGAGAGGTCTGCTTCTAGGACCTTTTGCAGGGTCTCAGGCAGAGGTCTTCCTCATCACCTGCTACCTGATCCTTTTGCAGGGAGATGCCAAGGATGGAACCTGGGACCTTCTGCGTGCCAAGCAGAGATTCCTCCCCTGAGCCAAGGTCTCAGACAGAGGTCTTTCACATTACTGCCAACCTAGATGTTTCAACTGGACATGCTGGGGATTGAACCAGGGACCTTCTGCATGCCAAGCAGAGGCCCTCCCACTGCGCCAGGGTCTCAGGCAAAGGTCTTTCCCATCACCTACTACCTGATCCTTTTTTCCTGGAGGTACTAGGGATTGAACTTGGGACTTTCTGCATGCCAAGCACAGCCTCTGCCCTGCTCCCCTTCCTTCCATGTCTCTCCCCTGCTAGGCCACAACTGGCTCGAAGGGGTCATGGGAGGAAGACAGGAAGAAGTGCCGTACTTTTCTTTTCCTATCAGAGGAACTACAACTGTGAAGGGGATGAGGTAAACCATGGAAGCGACTAGGGTGGAGTGATCCAACATGCTTTGGCCGCTTCGGTGCTCGTTGGAGCGCGCAATCCTAGAAGCGACAGGGAGGCAAGGGTTAATACGTGTCCTTCCTCCACGTCCTTTCCTAGGGCATCAGGAAAAGGTCTGCTAAACTAGCTCTAAAAATCTACTCAAGACACCCAGATAGCAACACTCTTGACGTCATGCCTTGTTCAACCCACGGCATGAAGCAACACATCAGAATATTCTCTCGTCCACTTCTAAGCGGAGATCTGGTTATTCACTTTGGGAACAATTCCAAATCGGGCTCCCGAGGAAGCCTTGTTGAGATCAGGTGCCAAAATTGGCAAGCCGGGAGAGCTGACTTTCGGAGGGGACCCCGTGTGGCCGATGACAAATGCACAGACGTCTAAAAGAGAAAAAGCTTTCTCTGTGGGATGAAAAGGCGGCCAGACAAACGTTTTGGATCGGCCATCTGTCCTTGCGTCACCGAGCGGCAACTTCCTGACAAAACCGGCGTAAATACTGCGGTGAATCACGGCGGTGAATCACCACCTTCCCCCTCCAAAAATATTCTTGGAGCTGTCTGGATAAAAAACAGTTGTTGATACATATCTTTACTTTCAGCTAGAAGGTGCCCCTCGTCCCGCAAATGGCAGTTGTGTGGGCTTTTCCCTTGGTCCACCCAACCTGTTTTGCAAATCAGACATGAGCCGACCTGGTGGGATGAGTTTTCTCAGTTCTGCTGGGCTTGCAAGACCGAGCTCACCACAGCGATTAAGATCTACGAGGCCTCCTTGCCATAGTTGTAGCATCTTGAAAGCTCCCCACTTATCTCCCCCTCCCCGAGGCACAGGATGTGGCAGGGGTCTGTTGAGTTAGGGGAGGCTGGGGGAATGGATTGCTGCTACCGTTGTGGTTTTAAGGGTTGGGGGGTTGTTATGTTTTATTGCGGGGATCTTTTATTGTAACCCGCCACGAGCTGGTGAGTCTGGGAGTGGTGGGGGATGGATGGATGGATGGATGGATGGGTGGGTAGGTGGGTGGATAATAGATGGATGGATGGATGAGTGGATGGATGGATGGGTGGGTGGATGGATGGGTGGATGGAAAGATAGACATACAGACAGATGGATGAGAGAGAGAGAGAGAGAGAGAGAGAGAGAGAGAGAGAGAGAGAGAGAGAGAATGATAGAAAGCTAGAAAGAGAGATAGAGATAGAGAGACAGAGACAGAGAGAGACAGAGAGAATGATAGATAGAAAGATAAAAAGACAGAGATAGAGATAGACAGAGAGATTGACAGATGGATGAGAGAGAGACCGACAGAGAGATAGAGACACAGATAGATGGACAGATGACAGATAGGATGACTGATAGACCGAGAACCCGACACAGAAAGGTTTCGTGCTGGTTTCCTCCTGCCCTTCACCTGGTTTGCTGCCATGCTGAGTGAGGCCGCTTGCTCGGGCGACAGCTGCAGCTGCTTGACTCCCTGCAGAACGAAGCCTCTCTGGGCGCACGTGGCAAGCACTCCGCCGTAGGCACAGGGGCGCACCGCAGGCGAGGCCACCACAATGATGTCACCTGGAAGCAACGGAAGGACGCATAAGGGGGTTTTCTGTGCTGCTGTGGAAAGTTTTTCAGAAGTGACTTCAGCCCCACCTGCAAACCCCCCCCCCCCCCCCGATCAAGCTCCTTTTTTTCACAGTCTCATCTCCCTATGGTTGGGGTGTCGGGGCTCGTGCATTTTTGGAGCTCAGTCCTCCGTTCCAGGCAGAGGGCTGAGCAGTGCTAATTGGGTGACGATTTATTTATGATTTCAGGTTCCTTCGCCAGCGAGCGGATTCCACGAGGGCCTCCAAATTGGACCGGGGCGTAAATTAGTGATACGTCTTGTAGCTAATCACCCTTTTAATAGACGAGCAACGGGTTCCCCGCGTCGGAGCGTTTAGGACACATCGCAGTTTCTCCGCGAGGAACAAAAGTAACGGAAACTTAACAAGGCTTTCCCCTCCCTGTTATCTTTGATCTAGGCTTTGACGGAGCCCAACGACAAGCCTGCCAAACCCCAGCATGCAAATCAACTTGTCCTGCCTTGAAAAAGCCGTCGCTTCAAAGAAAGAAACTCTCCTAAGGAATACCGGCAGGTTAGTAAAGCTCTGCTCCGTTAATTGCTGTGGTTAACGGTGTGGCCTTTAGATTCCCCAGCCGGCATGGGGCAAAGGGGCTTTGGCACAGTCTCCAAGGAAAGGCCCCAAGGGAGCGCGAGAAGACTGGGACCGGTCGTCCCCATGCCAGTTTGCTCCTGATGAGGACAGGATGAGGACAGGCCTGGTTTGCTCCTGACGAGGACAGGCCTGGTTTGTCCTCGGACTCCAACGCTGGCTCCCCTCTCCTCTGCTCATGGGCAGAGCTAAAGTCTTCAGGGTTTAGCAAATTTTTCCATCCACATTTGGGCGGTGCGACTGGTTAGGGTTTGCTTCTTATCCAGAGCCCTGGATTGGAATCAGGATCAAACCACGGTAGGGGGACAACTCCCCCCGCCCCCCGCATGCATGCATGGAAGAAGAAGAAGAGTTGGTTCTTATATGCCGCTTTTTCCCTACCCGAAGGAGGCTCAAAGTGGCTTCCAATCGCCTTCCCTTTCCTCTCCCCACAACAGACACCCTGTGGGGTGGGTGAGGCTGAGAGAGCCCTGATATCACTGCTCGGTCAGAGCAGTTTTATCAGTGCCGTGGTGAGCCCAAGGTCACCCAGCTGGTTGCATGTGGGGGAGTGCAGAATCGAACCCGGCATGCCAGATTAGAAGTCCACACTCCTAACCACTACACCAAACTGGCTACCACTACACCAAACCACTACACCAAACTGGGAGGGTGGGAGTTGTTTTTTGGCAAGGGTATTTACCTCAATTTACCTTTGGTGGTGGAGACGAGGGTTGCGGGAGGTGTGGATGGCACCGATTCTTGCAAGCTGCTCGTTCCGCAATCGGTGCCCACTGGAAGGCTGGAGGACCTAGGAGGGCCAAAGGTAAAAAAGAAGGCACACGTCTAGGGCAGACATTCTCAACCGGGGTTTCTTGACAGCCCTGGAAGGGTTTGCCAAACGGGTGGGGGTGAATGAATTTTTAATATATTTTTTAAAATCTGTTAAACGTTTACGGGGTGATAGGACTACATATGGTCACATCAACCCGCCTCCCCCTCCTGAAAGGAGGGAGTGGGAAGGGTGGGGCCCAGAGGCCGGGTCACCTGGGTCTGCTGCACCTGCAGGCAGGCTGCCAGTCCCCACCGCAAGACGCCTCTTCGCAGCATGCCCGCCCTCCGAACCAGACGCACAGCTCCCTGTGCACGCGGCTGTCCGTGCGCGGCAGGTAGACGAGGGGCTGGGCTGGACTGGTGCAGTAGGCGGCATTGAGAGAGCAGCTATCGGTCACGCTGGCCAATAGGGGATCGGAAGGACCCACGATGTCTTGCAGGACGGCCCGGGCGTTGCACCCTCTCAGGCTCACGGCCAGCACGGGCAGATTTCTCTCTGGCGTGTACGAAGGCGGCAGGAGTCCTGCGGAAGAATAACAAAAACGGGCGACCCCATGCGATTGGACGGCCGTGTCTTTACCGCTCTTGTGCCTGACCTTGAGAAATTTATTTCCGTTCAAAGTGGGTCCTGGTGGAAACGTCATTTTCGAAGAACGACATGTCTTCCTCCATGGCTTAATTATGTACTGTGTGTATAAGTCTCACTCCGTCTGTTGGGTCAAATCGTTCAGCGTGGAGAAAGGGGGAATGGGGGACGCAGCCTACATTCTACTTTCTTCTCCACGGTGTTCCACGGCTGACTGGTCTCGGTTCCGTTTTTCTCTTTGCATGCCGTTTTTGAGAAATAGAAACGCAAAGATGGACTCCCCCACGTGCAGGGGGGGGGCACAAGGCCTTCGATTGGCCCAGGGCTCCGCCAGGACTTTCTCACCTCATGCACCAGCTAGGGCCTGCGAGTGCGTGGGGACCTGAGTTCAAGAGATACTCAGAAGAGAAGCGTCAGCAAGGCTGACTTGACTCTTTTTATTTCGTTCAAGCGAGTGTGCCTTTCTCGTGGAGACTCAAGGCGGCTTATACGATGGACGGAAGTGCAGCCAAGGGAATAAGATATCTTAAGCGAAGAGATTAGAAGCCTCCGCTCCTAACCAAGACACTTGGAGCTGTTAGGAAAGATAAAGATATCAGGGGTGGCAGATTACAGTAGATGAGCAATTGGGATGTGAGCGTCCTGCAGAGTGCAGGGGGTTGGGCCAGATGACCCAGGAGGTCCCTTCCAACTCTATGATTCTAGGTCTACCCCTGTTGCAATGCAGTACACAGGGCTACATGCTGGCCTGTTACCTGCGCTAGAGAGCAATACGCTGTGCGGCGGGTAGAGCAGGCGGAGTCCGCAGATATCCAAACCGGAGGCCAGAATCAGCTGGAACATGTGGTGGACCGCCATGGGGCTTCTGAGCAGGGTTTCAAACAGCAGCACCATGGCAACCTAGGAGGGGGAGGAGAGAACAAAGCAGGCGGTCCAAGCCCTCGGAACAGGAGAGCCGCTTCCCTTGCCAGTTAAGGGCTCCCTTCCCTCCTTCCTTCCCTCAAAGAAGCCCTCACTGATTTATCTGCAAAGCCGTCTGAAATGCAGGGAATGGGATGGCAGCTTTTCCCGAACACACCAAGCGATTCTGCAACAGCTGCTGCAGCTGCTTTTGAGTAATTCACAACCAAGGGAGTGGACAGATGTGAAGCTGCCTTCTAGTGAGTCAGACCGACAACTGGCCCGCCCAGCCTGATGGTCTGCAAACCATGGCAGAGGAAGAGCCCCTACGAAGCCGCCATAGGCAGAGGCTTAGGACCTATATCTATACATGGCAAGAAATGCTGCCAGGGAGAAAGGCTCATTCGGCTAGGAAAACAAATGGGATTTGGGGCTGTATCAAGCGGAGTATCGTGCCCGGATCACGGGAGGTGAGGGTACCGCTGTACTCTGCTCTGGTTCGGCCTCACTTGGAGTCCTGTGTTCACTTTTGGGCGCCCCAGTTGAAGAGGGATGCAGACAAACTGGAGCGTGTCCAGAGGAGGGCAGCAAAGATGGTGAGGGGTTTGGAGACCAAGACATAGGAGGAAAGGTTGGGGGAGCTTGGTCTGTTTAGCCTGGAGAGGAGGCGACTGAGAGCGGATCTGATAACCATCTTCAAGTATTTAGAAGGCTGCCACGTAGAGGATGGAGCAGAGTTGTTCTCTCTTGCCCTGAAGGGACAGAGCAGAACCAACGGGATGAAATTAATTCAAAAGAAATTCCGTCTAAACATCCGGAAGAAGTTCCTGACAGTTCGAGCGGTTCCTCAGTGGAACAGGCTTCCTTGGGAGGTGGCGGGTTCTCCAACTTTGGAGATTTTTAAGCAGAGGCTGGAGAGCCATCTGACAAAGAGGCTGATTCTGTGAAGGCTCAAGGGGGTGGCAGGTGACAGTGGGTGAGCGATGGGGTTGTGAGTGTCCTCCACAGTGCAGGGGGTTGGACTAGATGACCCAGGGGTCCCTTCCAACTCTATGATTCTATGAAAACCAAAACCTATTCTGCTTCTTTGAACTAACAGTGACTCCTTTGAAGGAAGGAAGGAAGGCAACTGACCAGGGCCGGTGTGGGGCAGGTTTACCTCTGTATCGGTATCACTGCTCTCTCTGATGTCACTGCCGCCGGCGAAATATTTTTCCTCCGTCTCGACCGTCTGCCAGTGAAACCCAGCTGGCACCGGGCAGGCGTCCTCCGCCGCCTGAAACACACCAAAGAAGAGCTGTCGTCTGCAAATTGTGTCGGTTCCTCCAACGCAGGGGGGAGAACAAAGACCGCCAGAGCGAGCGCCAAGGATGGAAAGCGTGAGAACCGAGGCCACTGGGAGGCATCAATCACTGACATCTCCCTTCCTCGAGCATTTCTGGGCCAAACCGGTCGGTGTGAAGGACAGCTGGTTCAAACCGACGGCACGGGCGGCTGCAGGACCAGACCCAGCAAACGGCACACCAAGCCCCTATCAATTTTGGGGTTCCCCGCTTGCAAAAGACATAGCCCCGAGGCTCACGCAGCGAGGCTCAAACGCCTTACCCGCCATTCACGAAACGCCCCAACAGCTTGCCCACATCCTGTTTAAAAACCAACCCGTGCCTTCTGCCCAGCATCCCGAGCACCATTCAAGAAGATAATGATTTCTCCAGTTGTTCTGTTGTTTTTCCCACCAGGAGAGGCGCTGTTTGACTTTTCCGCCTCAGCCTTTCTCGACTGTTTGCCCGCAGCCAAACGGGCAGGAAAACTGAATGTTCTTTCCCTCCCTGGCTCATTAACGCACAACTCAATCTGCTGGGAAGTTCTCCTGTGCAATTCCAGACTGAATGAGGTTTGTGCAGGAGACTTTTCCAGAGGACTGGGCCAGATCTTTCTCCTTCCCATTCGGTCACTCTTGACGACATCTCGGATCCACCTTATCGGATCTCAAAAGAAGGCCGCCTCTCTTAACGAGCCCTTAGTGTAGCTCTTTAGGAAGCACCCTGAAACATTCGTCAGGCTTTGAGAAACCCCAGAAGTGGCTCCATCATCTAGAACAGGGGTAGTCAAACTGCGGCCCTCCAGATGTCCATGGACTACAATTCCCAGAAGCCCCTGCCAGCAAATGCTGGCAGCAAATGCTGGCAGGGGCTTCTGGGAATTGTAGTCCATGGACATCTGGAGGGCCGCAGTTTGACTACCCCTGATCTAGAATATGGTCTAGAATATGGTTGGGAAGCAGAGCTGTGGACACGCCCACCCGGGGCCCCTCCTCTTCCCGCCCCCTCCAGGCCCTTCATTGGCCATTTACGGTGACATGACCATATATGGTCCTATCACCTAATGTTTAACAAATTTAAAAACATATTAAAAAGTCAATTAACTCCTACCCATCCAGGGAACCCTTCCAGGGCTGCTTTAGTGCAACCCTGCTTTTGTTAGTATTATTTTAGTATTTTTAAAAAATTATTTATTAAAGTTTATAAGGCAGGGAAAGAGAACGCACTCATTTTTCTGCCGACGGCTTCAAGGAAGAATCTGAAGCCGTCGTTTGAAGCTGGCTTCCGATCCAGGGTTAAGCAAGAGCACAACCGCAGGGAAAAGCACAGGGAGGGCAACAGACTTTGGCTCCACTTCGCAGGCAAACAGCTGCCACCAGCACATGGTGAAGGACGCCAGGCACGTGAGTGCTGTGCTCGGGGACCCCTTCCTCGAGAACAAAATGCCAGGAAGGGACCGGCCCTACGGCGAAGCGCCCTTTTCTCGCGTGCTTTAAGAGACGCGCCGATTGATTTTCGTACCTTCAAGGCTTGCCAAACAAAAAAACAAATAAATAAAAAGCCCAGCAGAGACAGAAAAGAGACAACAATAATTTTTAAATATCAGAACAGGGAAAGCAGGAACCGCTTTCCTGTTTGAGTCAATCTCTCGGAGACAGGAGGGAAACATTCATTACAGCCGTGCGGAGGAGCTGGGAAACACAGTGACATTATAATTTCAAAGGCGGGGAGGGGGGGGGAATGAAAGGAGGGAAGGAGCCCCTGGGGCTCGCTCACACTGGGCATCTGCCTGGGAACGCCGCCATCGTGAGATTCCTGGGAGAAAAGTGGTTCTGAAGCTGTGGGCAGAAGGCGCCAACAGAAGGCGTCAGATGAACCTCCCGGGGGCGGGGTGGGGGGTGGAGATCCGACATTTTGGTGCCACCGCCGAGAAGGCCTCCGGGGATAACCAGCCGCCGCTCTTAACCACTACGCCAGGCTGGTGAGAGCTCATGTGACACCAGGGGCTGTTGCGGACATAACATTGCCAAGGGCCTCGAGGAAGAATCAGAGGCCGTAGTTAGAAGCTGCTTTCAGGTCCTGGGTTTAGCAGGAGCACAACCAAAGGGAGGGTAAGAGAGAAGGATAATTGAGTTTGACAGAAATTCACACTCCAGAAAAGGGGTGGGAGGGGGAAGAAAGGGGAATTCAGTCCTGCAGCTTATTTCCCAAATGCTCGAGCGCATGGCAGCAGTGGCTGGTTTTTGATCTGACTTTGGCTCGCTCTCGCCACAGGGGACCACACAGGGCCGGAGAAACGGTCCGCTGAAGACGGGACCAGGAGGGAGGGGAAAGAAGGGAGCCGGAAGCCAGGCAGCCTGTCCTTTCGTCTGCTCGCTCCTGCTTGCGCGAAATCATAAGTGAGGACAGAAAATGTAAACCTCCGTGGGATTTAGAGTAGCCAGCATAAAGGGTCACTGCTCAAAATTGCTCGTACAAGCACCCTATTTTATGACTGTCCGCATGTGAAAAAAACAACAACTGCAATCCAGCCGTAGTTCTGCTGTACAGGCAAGCTAGTTTCGATAGACCTTCATCAGTGGCATGAGCCAATGAGGATGCTAAAATACACTCCGAAACTGAACCAGCCAGGGAAGCCACCCCAGAGACATCTACCCCAGTTTCCGGCAGCAAAACTCAGAAACACCAAAGTGGGGGAGCGTCCTCACCTGGGGGTCCGGGTCGACGGCGGCGATGTCACTTAGGCAGACATCAGGAATCTCAGGGAGGAAGGGGCATGGCTGGTCCTGCAGGCGACCGGCCAGCTCTGCCTTCCACCCAAGGACACTCGGGAGGGACGTCCTGGAGAGATATGCGGAGGTCTGCTGATAGAACGGAGATGTTCTTGGAAGGGATTCCTCCTCGAGCTGCCAAAAGGACACATGGTTACGGTTAGGAACCGAGTTCATGTAAAATTGTGGGGAAGGCAGGCTCTGCGCCAGTTCCTTTATCCTGGGCTCTTGATATTCACCCCAGAGCAGTCCTTCTAGCTGGAAAAGGGTCACTGTCTAAGAGCTGAGGGACCTTCCTTACCAGGAATGATGAACAGACAGTAATCTACGCAATTTTAAAATGATGGAAGCTGCAGGGTATAAATCCCAATAGGAAGGAAGGAAGGAAGGAAGGAAGGAAGGAAGGAAGGAAGGAAGGAAGGAAGGAAGGAAACTGACCAGTCCTCGGAAGGAAGGAAGGAAGGAAGGAAGGAAGGAAGGAAGGAAGGAAGGAAGGAAGGAAGGAAGGAAGGAAGGAAGGAAACTGACCAGTCCTCAGAAGGAAGGAAGGAAGGAAGGAAGGAAGGAAGGAAGGAAGGAAGGAAGGAAACTGACCAGTCCTCGGAAGGAAGGAAGGAAGGAAGGAAGGAAGGAAGGAAGGAAGGAAGGAAACTGACCAGTCCTCAGAAGGAAGGAAGGAAGGAAGGAAGGAAGGAAGGAAGGAAGGAAGGAAGGAAGGAAGGAAGGAAGGAAGGAAGGAAGGAAGGAAGGAAACTGACCAGTCCTCAGAAGGAAGGAAGGAAGGAAGGAAGGAAACTGACCAGTCCTTGGAAGGAAGGAAGGAAGGAAGGAAGGAAGGAAGGAAGGAAGGAAGGAAGGAAGGAAGGAAGGAAGGAAGGAAGGAAGGAAGGAAGGAAGGAAGGAAGGAAGGAAGGAAGGAAACTGACCAGTCCTCGGAAGGAAGGAAGGAAGGGTCGGCTAGGACATGACAGCCCCTCTCCCCCAAACTATGGACAACCAAGGAGTCAGTGGTGCTTTTGGGATGCTGGGCTCCCAGCACGTGAAGAGGGGGTCCTAAGCTCAGTCAACCAGTCGTCCCAGGCATGAGGAGCTGGGCCTCGACCCTCCGGGGCCCCACGGAAGTGGGGACAGGGAGGACAGTGACAGCGAGGATCACATGGGACTGTGCAGGCTTCCCTGAGCTCCCTCCCTGGAGGGATAAAAACGAATTAATAGCATACCGGAGAAGACATCGCCTTAACGAGGGTTAAACGGGTAAAAAGGCAATGGGCTTTTTGAAATGCTGGAGCTCTGCAAAGGACCTTGGACTTGTTATTGGAAGAACGGCAGCCACATAACCCACACACACACACACACACACACGCACACGGACACAGGCCCCCTGTAAAATGCCCCGAGCCCAGCCCAAGGAGGCGAGAGGCATCGATTCCCTGGAAGATACTTCCAGAGATAAACATGTCAGATTCTTTTCTTAAAACGAGGTGTTGATTAAGGAGGTCACGGAGGAGCCGCCTGTTGCCGGCGCTGAGACAGTGCGAAGAATTAAATCCGAGCAGCTGAAAATTTCCCCAGAGACATGCAAGGAGGCTTGTTTGCTTTCCCTTTGCCGCTGCTGACATTTTGGAAAGACCGGGGAGTGTGTGTGTGTGTTTCCCACCAGCTCTAGTGTTGAGCGACAGCTGTGCAGAACCCTCGGGAGAATGAGAACGACAGAATTTCGAGGCAGCGGGAGAGAGACTTGAGGTCACCTTTGTAGCGGCAACGAAAACACCAGCAGCACACCGAAGAGCTGCAGGAAATGCCAGAACGTGCTTAATCTGATGCCTCATTTTACTGCATTTCGGCGCACTAATGAAGCGGTGTTCGGTTAAGAAGAGGAGTTGATTTTTATGCCCCACTTTTCGCTAACCGAAGGAGTCTCAAGTTGATTTATTACTCGCCACTCCCAAATGGCTCGTGGTGGGTTACAACGAATAAAACCCCCATAAAATCCCCAGCCATAAAAACACAGTTCATTGATCAAAAACCGAGAAGGATACAGCGGAAAAAAAACAAGTCTCTTCCTCTCCCCACAACAGACACCCTGCGAGGTTGGAGTGGCGGGGGGGGGGGCTGAGAGAGCTCTGAAAGAAGTGCTCTACGAGGACAGCTTTAAAAGGACAATGACTGGCCCAAAGCTGGCTGTATGTGGAGGAGTGAGGAATCAAACCCGGCTCTCCAAATTAGGGGCAGCCACTCTTAACCATGGCACCACACTGCCTCCTTCACGGCATATTGCCAATCGTAACAACTCTCTGCCCCTGAGAGTTGGGGGTTAATGTGCCAAAGAATTTTTCGGCCGCAGCTGCTGGCTGAAGCCACCTAATCCTCATCAACAGCACCTTCCCAGGCGTCAAGGCCTGACAGAAGCTTGGCACCCATAGCTTTCTTCACGGCAACCAGGAACAATTTCCTGCTCAGCTTGTAATAAAAGTGGCCGCTCAGCTCCATCGGCCTCCCAGGGTGTCTGCTGTGGGGAGAGGACGGGAAGGCCATCGGAAGCCGCTCGGAGACTCCCTCGGGCCGTGAAAAGCGGGGCAGAAAAACCAACTCTTCTTCTTCTACTTCAAGAGGGATTCTCTTTGTGGACATCTGACTTCTAGTCCAGTTGAGCACGGCAGCTAGTTGCCCCTTACATGCCACCGAGGGCT
The DNA here is from genome assembly GCF_049243985.1 of Paroedura picta. Lineage (NCBI taxonomy): Eukaryota > Metazoa > Chordata > Lepidosauria > Squamata > Gekkonidae > Paroedura > Paroedura picta. The sequence goes on from NC_135385.1 coordinate 20,107,906, forward strand.
GCCCACCAGCTCCCTCCTTTGACAGGCTCTCCGAAGAAGGCACCAAGACTGGCCATGGGAGTCGTCCTCCCTTCTCCATTGTGCTCGGCTGGAATCGAGGCCCACCATTGTGACTTGATCTCCCCAAACTTACCTTATGCTCCTGAAGTCCGGGCACGCGCCGCCCCTCTGACTCACGGGCCGGGGTCAAGCAAGCTCGCAGTGCCAGGCTCCCCTCCTGCCAGGCTTGCTGCAGGCCCGACACGGAGAACGGAGCTTTGCCTTCTCCTCGGCCTCCCAGGCTGGGGACCTGCGAATGCATTTGAACATTCAGCTTGGAGGAATTAGTTACCACAAAGAAATAGCCGGCTCAGAAGTGCAGACTACGGAGACCAGCTCGGGTGCGATTCCCTCAGGGGGCAAAAGGACAAAGGACTTGCCCGCACAGGGTGGCAAGGCATCTGTGAGAATCTTCTGGGCCTGTCACTTAATGGAGAAGCAGGAGCAGCCACAAACAAGGCAGGGACTCAGGCGGAAGGAAATGCCCCGTAAAAGTGGACCAATGAGCAAGTGCAGGACCTAGGTCAAGGGTGGCCAATCTGTGGCTCTCTAGATGCCCACGGACTACAATTCCCACGAGCCCTTGCCAGCACCATGTTGGCACAGTTTGACCTCGGGGATGCATAGAATCAATTAAAGGGGGGGGGATTAGCCGGACTGAGCTGCAACCTGCCGTACGCGAGAATTCGGGATAATGCGAAAGAGGCAGTGCGGTGCAAGGCTTATAGTGCCCGTTAAGACCTAGGAGACCTGAGTTCAAATCCCCCACCTCAGCCATGAAGCTCTACAGGTGAGTCAAACACTCTCTCTGTTGTGAAGACAAAACGGGCGAAGACGGAACCCACATGTGCTCTTCTGTCCCTCAGAGGTGCTCTTGATGAGCAAACATCTGTCATTACAAAGACGGGTTTGGCCTTTATGCCCTACTTTTCACCGCCCGGAGCAGTCTCAAAGCGGCTTCCCATCGCCTTCTCTTCCTCTCCGCTGAGTCCTCCATTTCCTTCAGACAGCTGGGGAAGACTCACGCCTCCCATCCGTTTCCCGTAAGCGAGACGAGAACGAGGAGTCCTCATCGACGTCCTGTTCCCTGCCGCGGCTGTCCGGGACGCTGCCTTTGCTAACGATAATGGGGTCGATGGGCTCTGCTAAAAATCAATGCTAGGCGATTATGCTGCTATAAGGAGACGGCGCATGGCTTCTGGCAAGGGCTCGTGGCCCCCCCCCCCGGGGAATGCATGCTCATCGGCACAAGCTCATCACCCACCTTCTGTTTTCACTCGGAGTAAGGTGGAGAGGTGGTTGACGGGGAGGGGTCCCCATCCCTCCTTGCTGTCTTTGGCCAGGGGAGCAAAGCGGGCTGTTTGATTCAAAGCACCCTTCTGAAGCGGAAATGAAAGCGGATGGCCAAGGATGGAAGGAGGGCCCGCAAACTTCACTTGCCTGCCTTGCAGAGCTCCCCACACCTATGTGGCTCCGGTCAGCTGCTCTTTCCAAAAAAGAATTAAGTTTCGAATGCTTCTCTGCCTGGGAACTCAAGGCACAATTCAAAGCTCTGGAGGACAATACCTAAGCTACACTCCTACATCTTAGGAGAGCCAGTTTGGTGTAGTGGTTAGGAGTGCGGACTTCTAATCTGGCATGCCAGGTTCGATTCTGCACTCCTCCACATGCAGCCAGCTGGGTGACCTTGGGCTCACCACAGCACTGATAAAACGGCTCTGACCGAGCATTGATATCAGGGCTCTCTCAGCCTCACCCACCTCACAGGGTGTCTGTTGTGGGGAGAGGAAAGGGAAGGAGACTGTAAGCCGCTTTGAGCCTCCTTCGGGTAGGGAAAAGCGGCATATAAGAACCAACTCTTCTTTTTCTTCTTCTTAAAAATCCCATGTGAATACTCTGCCAAATACGCTCTGCCTCTTTAAAATTACCCCACCGCGTCCCTTCGCTTCCCTGCAAAACCGCTCTTCTTTTGGAGAATGTGCGCCTCCCCCTTCCCTGTGTCTTTCACTTGCGTTGCAGCTGTCGTCAGCACTGGAAATATAGGCCGCGGATGGATTAATTGTCCCGTTAATCTTTCGGAACGAGATCCAAGTCTCGAGGCCTCCGTGAAGAGAGACGTGGGCCAGGTATCGCTATAGGAAAATACTTCCTGCTCCCTCTGTTCCCCCGAGTCCTAAGAAGACCCTGGAGCTGCCTTCGACAGAATCAATTCCTGTGTGACGAAGCGGCAATATTTATTTGCGGGGAAACCAAAAACTGAGCCGAGGGGAGCAGGCAACGGCTCGGGCAGCCCACGTTGGCCGTTGGAGTGGCATCAGGGCCCTCCAGAAGGAAAGGTCGTGCCCTTGGAACACCGCTGGCCGGCCGGCCTGCCAGCCAGCTGCGCAGTCCAAGATCCGATCTTCTTTACTGGCTGCAGGCCCAAATTCCCTCCAACGGCTCAACCTTGCCAGCCCTGGCCCAAAAAGGCAGAGGGCGTCCGGCACCTGCCAGCCATCCGCGGTGGCCACTGTCATGGGAACAGCGTTATTCGAATTTGCAAGGCTAATCTGATCCCCAGCGGCCAATCAGAAGCCTTTGGCTACCGAGATGGGTACCAACATATTTTCTCCTCCTGGGGCCAAACAGGCCAGAGGGAGACAAATCCACATGCCTAAAAACAGAATTTTCAAAAATGTCGGGCACTGGGAACACACAACTGCCAGCCCACCCCTCAACCGGTTTGGCCAAAACCCGCCGGTCTGTTTGGATGCCCTGCCGCATCTCCCCGCTGCATTCTGCCGAGCAGCGTGGGGGAACTGGAGCCGTCATTTCCAATTGTAGAAGATGGCTTCCATTGATCCACTTATGGCTCTTCTCTGCCGGAAATGGCTATTTATTACACCCATTGAGCGCTTATCAGCTCTCCGTGGCTGCTTTAGAGCCGAAGCCAATTAAAACACGGCGCCGCCGTCCTCTCTCGCCAACGGGTTCTCATTGGGAACCCGATCCTGACGTTAAGTGAGGGGAAAAGCCAAAAACAAAGAACCCCTTCCCCTTCGTTCTAACCCGTCGCATTTAATTCTGCTCGGCTTGATTCTTTCCCTTGCCGTGTCCCCCCTCCTACACACACACACACACCGCCTGCCCCTCAATTTACGTGACTTGAAAACGAAAAACGTGATTTTGCCCGCTGTCTTTAGAAGCAGCTGGAAAGGACCATGAGGCCCCTGCGCTTTGCACGGGCTCAGCTGCTGCCATGATGTGTGCGGGAGAGAGAAATAATTTAGAGGAGATACTTCCTCCCCCCCTAGAAATCTAGGCTACAGGGCAGCTTCAGTGGCTCAGCTTTAGAAACGCTGGACGCTCCGGGGGAAGGAGAAGAATTGGGGGTGTGGAAGAGGCCGGATGGTTTCCCCCTTGCTCCCAAGCAGATTCTGATGATAGCTCTGGAGGGCAGGCAGAACCTCCAAGGCTCCCACCCGGAGACTCCAAGAGCACCTGGAGCCTGTGGGCTGGCAGGGCTCGTAAGTCAGAGCGTGGAACCTTCCGGGATGCGGGGGACACTGGGATGTATGGGGAGGGCAAGCCCCCTTAGGGCAAGCAGCATGGCCGGCTTGATTGTGGCAAGCCCTGAGACGTGGAAACCCCAGTGATGTTATAATAATGTTATAATAATGGGGCACAGAGGCAGCAGGGGGTACTGTAAGAATACCAAGGGGAGGGGGACACAGGATATGTTCCCACCAGTCACTCACTGTTACTTATTTTCCTGATATTCTGCTTTTCCTTCAAGGATCTCAAAGCAAAATCCAGGGCGACCTCCCCTCAAGTATATAGTTACAATCCTGTGAGGTGGGTGTGGCTCTGCTCCGGGATCCCCCTAGGGAGCTTTCCCGTTGAACGGGGTCTTGAACCCTGGGCCCAGCCTGACGTCTAAGCCATGCTAAGCCCTTAGCCGGGCTAAGCAAGGGGAGAGATTTGAGGATGTTTTGAAGCCTCCCACGGAACATAAACACCTCGAGGTCTAATGGGTCTGAATTAAAGTTGTTTAGACAACCGCTTTAGCCAATTAATTTGCTTAATAAACTACGGAGGAGCTGCCAATCAGGACGACGGGCTGCGCTCGTCTGCTGGGAGACGGGAAGCAAGCCGGAAGGGCAAGACCAAACGGGGTAACCGTGCTGCTGGAGTTGCCAACCTCCAGGTGGAGCCTGAAGATCTCCTAGAACTGTAATAATCTCCAGGCTAGAGAAATCGGCTCTGCTGTAGATGGCAGGAGCTCCAGAGGGCAAAAGAGGGGCAGTGCTTAAGAGCAATGGCCTCTAATCCGGAGAATCAGGTATGATGCTTCAGGCTTCATGAAATCCCAGAAGCAGTTGTGGACATGCCCACCCGGGGCTCCTCCCCTTCCCACCCCCCTCCAGGCCCATCATTGGCCATATCGGGGGTGGCCAACAGGACTATACGTGGTCATATCACCTGATAGATATTGGATCAATTTTAAAAAGATATCAACAAATCAATTCACTCCCGCCCATTCCGGAAACCCTTCCAAGGCAGGCGCGATTCTCCCGGGTTTCATAAAATCTCGGTTGGGAAAGCCTGAGCTAGCCTGATAGCATCCGAGCTCAGAAGCTAAGCAGGGCACAATGTTTGGAAAGTCACTGTCCACATTCCATGCTCCAGCCATGCTCCTCCTTCCCTTTTCCTGACATGTCTCCAAAATCCTACGTTTCCTCCTCAACCCTCCCACTTACCAGGGAGAGAAGCCAGGTCACGGCCGCAGGGTAGAGGTTGGCCACCGGCGAGGAAGTTTCTGGGAAGGAGTCCTTCTGCTGATGACGCAGGGCAACGCACCCACAGCTGGACAGCCCGATGGTCATCCGAAGCATCTCACGCCTCAGGCCTTTCAGGACAGGCAACGTGCTGACGGGCGCAAGGCAAGAGGCCTCCTGTTAAAAGAGAGGAGAGGCATCAAGATCACGTAGGCCGTTCACTGCTGAAATGATTGGGGAAGGGGCAGCTTTGACTCGTGCTTGTTTGCAAACTGGTGTCCTGGCCAGCCAGTGGCAATTCTTCCTTAGGACCCCCTTGAAAATCTTAGCTGTAGAGGTCTCTGGGTCTTAGAGGAAAGGCAGGGAGGCTGGATTTCTAGGTCAGCTTCAACTCTGGTCATCTCCGTTTCTGACATTAGGAGCCGTGAGGCAGGAAAGGACGCCAGGCTCTTGAAAACACAATCCGGCGGCAACTGAGCCATACTGGCAGCTTATGCCACACAACCTTCAATGTGTTTGGAAGCAACAGGCCTTTGAGTGTGCTTTGTGTCTCAGTCACGTGAGCCCACTGGGGAAGGGGGAATGGCCTTGTCACAAACACGAATTTGTGAATGGGTGGAGCACATGGAGCAGATGAGGATCCGGTGACCGAATATAGGTTTTATGAGTTCGATCGTTTCTCCCGGGGAATAACCTGATTTGAGGCCCTTTTATGACTATATGGTGGTGGAATTAAGGATTCTCAAGGCACGAGATCTCTTCTTGACAACCCTGGACTCCCTCAGAGGTCTCCCCTCCAAAAATGAATCAGGATTGGTCCTGGTGAGCTTCCGAGATCTAGCAAGACTTAGCTAGCTTGGACCAAGTAGAATTGATATTAATGGCAAATTAAGGAATTACGTCTGGGGCGGCCAGACTGCAGCTCTCCAGATGTTCATGGACTCCAATTCCCATGAGCCCCGGTAGGCTGGCAGACAGGTGGATCTGCACAACTTAAGCGAAACACAATTGAGTGGACAAACAACGCGACTTGCCCGGTGACACCTTCCCTCCCCAAACAAAAAAACCCACTCATTAAAAACGGAGCATTTCTAGCCCAGCTAACCAAAAACAGTAACCAATAATGACTGCAAACTTTTTGAGTGGTGCTTGACAAGAGGACCAAAGAGTACAAGTAGACATGAAAACAACGACTGGGCTCGATTCGCGGAACTGGCAGGCGAATGACGCCAATCCCCGAATGCGGGGAGCCGGGAAGCGACAGGTCCCCCTCCTCGCCTCGTGCTGCTTAACGCCCAGCCATCACGTCAATCTCCCCCGATGAAATGGAGCTACGTTTTGTCACTCAATAATGGCTTTTCGAAAATGTCACCAATGCACTGCTCTCCGTTCTCGAGGGAAGGCTAGAAGAATGACAACGCCATCTGTTAGCGGAGCCCAAGTTCCACGGGAAGGGTATACTGGAACCTGGACGCTCGAGAATCCCTTCTGTCGCTCGGAAGACGGGGAAAGGCTGGGCGTACTGGGAGCAGGGACACCAATTTTGTTACTTTAAGTGGCGTCACCCCAAACCATGTTGCAGTCAATGCTCCTCGCTTGTGAATTTGTATTCTGTTAGGAGTGGCGGTTTTCAGCCTATTGAGGTCATTGGCCTGAGCAATATTGCTGGGTCAGAATGGTCACGGGTTGGGTAGTGTGAATCCATCCTGCTTCTTCTGTTGATCTTGTACCAAAGGGAACTGACAGAGGCCGAGGCCTTCCTAAGAACATCAGGTCAGCAGTCCATCTGGTCCAACACTCTGTCTCTCACAAGGGCCAACCAGGTCCTCTGGAGGGCCAACAACAGGGCACAGAGGCTGAGGCCTTCCTGAGAACGTCAGAAGGGCCCTGCTGGATCAGGCCAGTGGTCCATCTGGTCCAGCATCCTGTCTTACACAGCGGCCAACCAGGTCCTCCGGAGGGCCAACAACAGGGCACGGAAGCTGAGGCCTTCCTGAGAACATCAGAAGAAAGCCAAGAAGAGCACATAGAAGCCAAGACCTTCTGGCTCTGGTATTCAGAGACGTTAACTGGAAGACTGTTTTCTGGAATTCTGCTCACCTTTACAAATAGAACACCCCGTCATCATTTAAGGATAAAACAAACACCTCTTCATTCACAAGAGCAATTAGTCCATTGGGGCCTCCTCAGAGCTGAAGGGGTGCATGGTGCTACCAGTGACAACTGCACAGGCAATGAGGTTCTTATGCCTGCCTGCTTGGGGTATTTGCTTGTGAAGAGGACACACAATCCCCCTTATATTTGTCTCAACTTATGCTCCGGATGTGGGCGGTTTCTTTCCACTCCTGGCTCCGGGAAATGACCCAGCGACTGCTTTGGTCTGTCAAGCTCCATCGCGACTTTCTTCAATAACAAAGTGAAATGTTCGCTTTAATCAACTCCGAGGAATAGGGAAAAGACTCAATTTGTCGGGTTTTTTACGCCAGGGCTGCTTAAAATTATATCTTGACAAAGACGACAGGAAAGAGCGGGGAATCCGATGTGCCTTGGGAGTCTTCAATTTCGGCTTTATAATTAGGAACCGGCAGAGGCACATCTGAGACCAAGATATATGGTGCAGCTCACATCTGTTGAGTCTAGCCTCTGCCAGGGCTCCAACTCAGCTGATATGTGCAGAATTCACAGTGGATTGTGGGCAGGGTTTGTGGATTGTACCAATTCAGGTGGTGGGGTGAAGGCTGGAATAGCTGGAATCCCCTCTCCAGAATAAATCGCCCGGCTTCTCCTAGCGTCACAAAGAGAAGGACGGCCATGTTTTTTTAAGTGGCAGAGAAATGCACAAACGCTTTCATTGGTACAGCCCAAGAAAACCTTTCCCCATATTGTTGAATGCTCACCCTAGGAGATCTCGTGCCCCAACCAGTGCGGTCTGGCCTTGTCTGATCTTGGAAGCTAAGCACAGCCAGCCCTGGTTTGTAGCTGGATGAGAGACCCCCAAGGACAGCTACAGAGAGGCAGGCAGTGGTAAGCCACCTGTGAAGGCCCCTGGCCTCGAAAATACTATGGGGTTGAAATATATTAACTGAGGAAGGAAGGAAGGAAGGAAGGAAGGAACTGACCAGTCCTAGGAAGGAAGGAAGGAAGGAAGGAAGGAAGGAAGGAAGGAAGGAAGGAAGGAAGGAAGGAAGGAAGGAAGGAAGGAAGGAAGGAAGGAAGGAAGGAAGGAAGGAAGCCAAGCCTAAGGCTTGCAGAGCCAGCAACAAGCAATGAGGCAAAGGATCTGGTATGATGGCTGACTCTCTGCTGAGGATCTTTAAGAAGAAGAGTTGGTTTTTATACCCCACTTTTCACTGCCCCAAAGAGTCTCGAAGAGGCTTACAATCACTGGCCCTTCTTCTCCCAACAAGCCCAAGGTCACCCAAGCTGGCTGCAGGTGGAGGAACGGGGAATCAAACCAAGCTTGCCAGGTGAAAGGCTGCCGCTCTTAGCCACGACACCACCCTAGACCTGACATCCTTTCGGGGGTGGGAAGTGGAAAGTTAAACCACAGCTGACTTATGGTGACTAGGCAGGGTTCTCAAGGCAGGAGATCTCCATCTTTGGAGATTTTTAAACAGAGGCTGGAGAGCCATCTGACGTCAAGGCTGATTCTGTGAAGGCTCAAGGGGGTGGCAGGTGACAGTGGGTGAGCGATGGGGTTGTGAGTGTCCTGCATGGTGCAGGGGGTTGGACTAGATGACCCAGGAGGTCCTTTCCGACTCTATGATTCTAGGATTCTATGAGATGCTCGGCAACGGCATGTGACGTCACAACCCTTGACTTCCTCGTTGCTCCTCCATCCAAATATTGGCCAGGGCCAATCCTGCTTAACGTCTGAGATCTGATGAGATGGGGTTAGCCTGGGCCATCCAGATCCAGGGGGACTTCCTTCTAGGTGCCAGGAAAGTCATTCATTTTTGCTTTATTTTCTCATTGTATCTAAATGCGTGAATGCATGGCCAGGCACAGAGGACCACAAATGTGAATCTCGCCTCTTCGGTCGACTTTCGGCCCCCTGAGATTCATTTCTCTTCTCTGCTTGGGTCGAGGCACCGGCTTCGATAAACAGAGCTAACTTGATTTCGGGGATGACTTGCTATTTCACAGGGCGAGGAGGTGAGATGAAGGGGCCATCTGGTGGCTGTTCTCGGGACTTCTGGGGCTGTGATCAAATGTGCTGAGCCTTTGTATACAATTCCCCAGCCCCACACCAACGCATTGTCGATCCCATGAAGGAAATGGCAGGTACCCAGCCTCTAGCGTACCTGAAGAAGTGCACAGTGACCGATGCTGCTGCACAGTCACATGGCAAGAAACAACGGCATGAAGTGTGACAGATCGACACGATGCAGTGGGGCGGTGGGTGCGCATGGAGCAACAAGCGCAAGGAAGGGACATGTCTCTTCAGGACAACATTCCCCAACACGGCTGCCTTGGCATTCGGGTTTCTTGTGTGAGCCACCAGGGTGTGGCGGTTAAGAGCGTCAGCCTCTAATCCGGCAAACTGGGTTTGATTCCACATGCAGCCAGCCTTGGGCTAGTCACAGTCCTGTTAGAGCTGTTCTCACCCAAAGAACCAAACTTGGCAGCAACTGAATGTATGTTTTGCAGTGCTCTCCTAGACTGGTCCCCTGGAACCGGCTGGCAATAACCACAAATGACCAGATAATTGATTCTTTTCAAACCGGGCTTCTTCCGCATACTGCTGAACTGCAGATTTGTGAGAGTTACTGAGTGTTCCCCCTTCACCAGCCGGCGCTTCAGACTTCTCCTCACCTCAGCGCCGAAAGGGATACTGAGCCGAGAGTCTATAAACCGATTCTAAGACGCGGAGTGCCGGGTTCGGCTTGGCAGACCGAACTGAATTCCTCCTCCCGTTTATACAAACCCCCAAACCGAACGGAAGCGGAGTGCGATTCCACAAAAGGACCGGGAGGGAGATGCCTCCAGATGCAGCGCGGAGGGGTAAGCTAAGGAGACAGAGAGGCCACCAAGCCTCGATTTACCTCAACGAGCCGAGGCCATTAATGTAATTGCTAATGTACTTAAAAAAAAAAACATGCACACACCCACCAAAAAGAGCTTATTACTTCCTAAGCACCTTCATTAGCCGCTGACGAGCTTCCGAGCTCCTCTGGAATAATTACCGTTCAGCTCAATTACTAAGGTGCAATACGAACGGCCCGGAAGATTTTCATGTTCCTGGTCTAAGCACCTGGCGCAGTCATTCTTAAACTGTTGGTATGCGCTAGTTATCACATTGGAGCTACTGAGCATGGCACGTCAAAGCCATTATTTCACGCGAGGTTCCCGAGATTTCAAACGGCTGGGGGTTGCCCGCTGCACCCCTGCATGATTCACGGCCATGGTTTTGTGTTAGGATCCTGGCATTGGAAGGACGAGGGTGAAGCGAGTAGACTTTTAATTGAGAGAAATTTTAAAAAATACATGACTTGACTATCAGAAGTCTGGAAAATGTTGGATTAGAGTGGCTGGAGTTACCCGCAGCACCCCTGCATGATTCACAACCATTGTTTTGTGTTAGGATCCTAGCGCTGGGAGGACGAGGGTGAAGCGAGGACACTTTTAATTGAGAGAAATTTAAAAAACGACTCAAACCTCAGAAGTCTGGAGAACACTGGATTCGAGAGACTAAAAATAGTACGTTTTGAAACCGTTGTGCCTAGAAATATATATATGTATTTCTATCCATTCGTCACGCTCATATCCAAATCTCTATGGGATGAGGCTGCCAAATTATGACTGCTTTGGTTTCACATGTCAAAACAGTTTAAATCATCAATCGGTGAGCGCATCCGGGGGAAAGCGCAAGCGGCCGTTTTGATCCGACTCGCCAAGAGGGCTCCTGTCTGAATGTCCTTGGGGCCCTCCTGAACAAGGGAGAGCCGTGGACCGTCCGGAGAGGCGACGGCTTCCACCCACTTAAATGTTTTGTTAGCAGAGGCTTACGAAGAATACGGCTCTGTCAGGCGGAACTGCTGCTCTTTTGGGCATCAGGATCTGAAAAAGTGACTCTTGAAAGCTCCTCTCCTGCCACCGGTTGTGATAGTCTGGCTCTTTTCGACCTCAGTCCCTGAAGAAGCGAGCTGTGCCCCACAAAAGCTCAGATCTCGGAAGCTAAGCAGAGTTGCTCCTGAGGAGCGCTTGGAGGGGAGACCACCACGGAAGGTATGCAGAGGCGGGGAAGTGGCCAGCCACCTGTTCATCCCTTGCCTTGAAGATGCTATTGGTTGTGACTTCGACGGCACTTTCCACCCACCCCCGTCACGACCTTGACTCACAGGTCATCGCTCAGTGGTCACGGCTACTGAAGGCCCCCAGGTGCCACACCTGCCAGGCCACTGCTGGTGTGACGCGGAAGGCCCTGCCGATTCTGGAAAGGAAGGAGGTTCAGGGGCAGATCTCTCACCCAGAACGAGCCCTTATGCGTGCATGTTTCTAGGCAGAGGGAGCCTCAGCTGCTTGCAAAAAAAGAAACCCCACAAGACAACAACTGCAGTCAGAAGTCAGGAGCACGGCGCAAGGAGACCTCCGGGGAACAGGATGTCCCTCGGCAACGCTGCCGCACTCACCGCGTGGAACAAGACGGGCGTCTGCTCTGCCGCGGGCTGCTTCCCAGTGACGGAGAGCCGCGGCTTGGATCCTTCCAGGTGATTGTGGAGCCTCTGCTGCCTCTGCTTCTCTAGAGTCCGTTCTTCTATCAGGTCTTTGTTAGGCCTGCAAAATAAAAGCGCGGGCAACTCCGTGGGTCTCTGAGCTGCTTGCAGAATCTGACCCTGCCCTCCTTTACGACTCTCGCCCAGGTGTCTCGGGCCCTGTTCGTTATTTCCCGCTCCCTCCTGTGCTGGTTTGCTTGGGGTTAGGGCCTCACCACTGCACCTTGCAGATGGCAGGGGCTACTCCTGGCACCTCCAGGTGAAGGATCTCCGGGAGGACAGGCCGGGAGTGACCTTTCTCGATCCGAAACCTTGGAGAGCTGCTGCAGGATGGAATCTGTCTTTGATCAGGGTGGCCAAACGGCAGCTGTCCGGCTGTCCGTGGACTATAATTCCCATGAGCCCCTGGGGCTCATGGGAATTGTAGTCCACAGACAGCCGGAGAGCCACCGTTTGGCCACCCCTGTACCTAGATGGACAATTCGACCGATCTGGCAAAAGCTCTTTGAGTCTTGAAGTCCTACTTGAAAACCAGGGACATATTAAAAAAAAAACAACCCAGTTGTGCCAACCTTGGACAGCCGGTGCCTTTGTCTTCTAGGGACACGTGCGTCGTCTCCGGATGTGACCCTTCCCTAGTTTCTTTCTTCAGCTCATCGGAAGAGTCGGTCTGGCTGATCGCGTGGCCAAGGACGGGAGAGCTCTTTGCTGCAGCCTCTGAATGCCCTGATGCCACTGAGGCCGGCCCCTGCAGTTTCAAGCGGCGTCTTTCCCTGACTTTTGGCACGACGGGTTCCGCCGCCGTTCCGAGATCCTGCCCCTTTCCTTTGTCTTGGGAAATTGCTCCGGAGCCGTTCGCAGGAGCCAGGAGCATTCTCCGGCGAAAATTGCGCAGCTGTTGCAGCAGAAAGCTCTTCCCGGTGCAATTTTTGCTAAATTAAAAGGCGGGAGAAGATCAGTTAAATCTGACTAAGAGCAGCACCTAAACTGGGCACTTTCCTGGGAGTAAGCTCCACCGACCACACCCCTGTAGGATTCTGCTTAGGTCTAAAAGGCCCAAACTCTGTGGAAATGAATTGGCCCAACACGTCACTTAAAGGTGTCCTGGAGCTTCAGCAGAACGAATACCACTGGAGGGGTAACAATAAAGTCACCGCCAGGCATTTTAGAATGCCAGACAGGTGCCAAAAAAGCACAGAATGGGTTACCGGTTACCCAGATTAGCTAGAAGAAGAGTTGGTTTTTATACCTACCCTACTTTTCACTCCCCAAAGGAGTCTCAAAGGGGCTTACGGTCACCTTCCCTTCCTCTCCCCGCAACAGACACCCTGAGAGAGTCCTGAGATTCCTGCTCAGTCAGGACAGCTCTATCAGGACTGTGACTAGCCCACGGTCACTCAGCTGGCTACATGTGGGAAAGGAGTGGGGAATCAAAGCTGGCTCGCCAGATTAGAAGCTGCCGCTATTCACCAAGATCCCACGCTGAAACTATTTCCACGCCAGGATTCCCCCCCACCCCCCATATTTCAAAATGCTCAAGCTCGCTCACAGAACACCACCGTAACAATGACTTTCGTCCAAACGGTAAACATCAGCCAGACTTCAGATCCCGGTGAGAACTTATTCAAAAACGTCCTGCCGAAATACACAGGGGTCTTCAGCGATGGGGCGGTCCACCTGCAGGAAGCTTCAGGCTGCAACGCCCTTCTCAGGGGTTAGTGAAAGGCGTAAAGCGACAAGCCAGCTTTTAAGTTTCGAAGACCCCTTTCTCGGGGTGCGTGTGTGTGCAGAGTAGGGGGAAAGGCATCTTTTTATATACGGTGCGGCAGAAACCCAACTGCAAGACCCCATCGTCTTAACATGGTGCCTTGGGAAGCCCTTGACTGAGAACCTCGGTTGCTTCGTGCCCAAAATCTCAGGTGACCCAAAACCTCCGTGGGACGAGGCAGCAGTGACCGCTTCCCTCCAACAGCCTGGGAAACCAGCAGTTTTCCAGCTCTGTCTCTGGCCCTCTCTGGACAGACACCCCAGCGCCTTGTCAGGAAAAAACGGCTTTATTTTGTACCGTGAGAGCGGAGAAAACCCGTCCATCGCCGCCTTTGCCTTTCCTGGGCCTGCCGCTTCCGTATCTTCGTCGCTGTCTGGGGAGCTGTCGCTTGAGCTACGGAAGCAAACACAGGGACTTATTTACTCTCCCCTTCTTCTCTAGCACCATTTCTGCTCACAGCCACGATCCTGTGATGTCACAGGCCACATTGGAGCGCCTTGTTCTACCAGAGGAGACTTATGCTATCTCCTCGGCGAGAACTGTTTAATATAATGTAAAGAGGGGTGTCCCCCGGGGAACAGCAGGGAAGACACAGGAAAGGGGAAACGTCCCTCCCCCTTCCAGAACCCCAACAGCTCTTAGGTTCTCCCTCCAACACAACACGACACATTTTCACAGGTGCTCAACTATCCATGTCTTCGCATGCCTCTTGGCTTGTTCCCACCAGGGCATTTGTGGAGGAATGGAGGGGTGGGATTTCAGTGATCTTTTCCCCAGACTTGAAAAATCCCTGGTTATACTGTACCGTCCTGTTGCAGTCCAATTTCTGTCCACCTCTTCTTTGGGTTAGTAAAAAAAGCTTCTAATTGGCATCAACATGACGGATTTTTTCCCCCTTTAAAAAATCCTAGGTGAAGGTAAATCTGATCCCTGGTACTATACTGGGTGTTTCCTCACCTGCTCCCCCCCCCCGCCACCGCCAGTCATGGCCCCCCTCCCCCATGATCCGTCCCTGCTGGGGACTCCGCATGCTTGAAAGGGAGTTCTAAAACTGGCCCTCTTCAAGAAGTGAGCAGCCAGCCTCCCGAAAGACTGCTTTGACATTGCCTTCATATGCGATCGGAAAACAGTCTGGGCTGCAAATTGATATCTCCTTCCGTTTTCTGCGGAGAAAGATCAGGCAGTTACGGAATAATGACTGGGGATTTTGGATTGTTGAGCAAGCCTGGGATGGATTCAAGCGTCACGCGTGAACCCTTTGGTAGGGGCCAAGATACCTTTTGATTCTTTACGTCGTATGGGGAGGGGGGGGGCGTACGAAAAGGGGCTTTCCCCTTTCAGCTGCCACTCTGGCACACTCCTGTGTGACACGCCGGTCATTACCTCGGTGCGGCTTCAGTCAGCGACTCACAGCTCTGCGGTTCTGCATCCCTTAAGTCAATATATACAGTCGGGGGTTCGGGAGCGCGTTGTAATTCCACTGGAGCGGTGCTGGGACTATTTGTCTGCGGTGCTAGGAAGGGGACGTCTCTGAGGATAGGAACCATCATGCCAACACGTTATCCGTCTTTGCAAGACAAGACGCAAAAGGCATCTTCACTGGAACTAAATATATATATATATGTTGACCTTTTCAATCACTCTGTCGTGGCTCCCAGCTGGTGGAAAGAGCTCCCGGAGGAGATCGGGGCCCTGACGGAGCTAAAACAGTTCCGCAGGGCCTGCAAAAGGGAGCTCTTCCGCCAGACATTCAGTTGAGACCAGATGACCCTGCTCCCTCCCAAAAACCCATTCATGCATTCTTCCCTGGGCCTCTTTGCAGTATTATATTCTGTTCCCTCTGTTATCGTTTAATGTTAATTAATTAATTAATAATTGGATTTATATACTGCCGTTCGCCAAAAGGTCTCATGGCGGTTCACAATAAAATATAAAATCAAAGTAAAATCCCATAAAATCCCATAAATACCCCATTATTACAATAAAAGATGGCATTCTATTCTATAACTTTCTATTCTATTCTATAACTCTATAACTGTGTTACTGATATTGTGAAAAGCTGAGTTCCGTGTATTATTCCCTGTGTTTTTATGTAAACCACCTGGAGCCTCAGGGGAAGGTGATATATAAATACAATAAATACAAATACTTCATTGCCGTCATTGTACACCCCGGCCAAAGATGGCTAGGATGCATTTCCTGTTATGGATTGTCACGAACGGGCATTACACCATTTGATTTATGTGGAGACGTTTTGTCCTGCTCTTCGGACCAAAGAGCTCCTGAAGAGCTGACGGGAATCAGCAGAGAACAAAAGGGCCCATGCGATCACTCCATCGAAACGATGTCTGATTGGCTCAGGGTGAGTTAACAAGGTGTAATTTTTACATGGAACACCAGTTTTTAAGACTCTTCATATGAGTCAAGTGATCAAATATTAACTATTACTCTTCCGCTGCCCTCGAGGAAACCCTGTGGAGGAAGCCTGTTCTTCCCTGGGTGAGTTGGTGTCCTTGTGGACCGTAAACCGCCACTCTGTATGTAGGGAGGCTGAGGTTACTTCAATGTTAATTTCCTGGCCTCAACTGCAGGACGGGTGGAATAACTCTGTCTCACACGCCCTTCAAAACTCTTTACAGTCCTGGAGGGCCCCAATTTCATCAGGGAAGAGCATTCCCCGGGGTTGAAGCCAGGCCCAAGTGGTTCCCTGCCCTTTCTCTGGGGGCCCTGTTGATGCAAACTGGGAGAAGAGGGGTTTCCCAGCAAGAGCTGGACCCAGGAACTGGCCGAATGTGAACACTGACCTCCCGTCCCCCTGGCCGTGGTTCAAACGGGGCAGCTTGGCAAAACGCCGCTTGTGGTGCAGGCAAAAGGCCCTCGACTGCTTCAGACACAGCTCCTTCAGCTTCCCCATGAGCTTCGCCTGCGACGCAGCCCTGTGGGTCTCTGGAGACGAGAACAAAGGAGAGAGTCACATTTCCCCCCTCGAGGAGCCGGCGTTGGCAGAGTAGGCAGCAGAAAAAGGGCGCTTCCCACCCACAGGGGCTACACTGGGCAACATCTGCAGAGGAAGTGAGCTGTGTAGTCACAGCAAAAGACAGTATTGATACGTCGCTTGCAAGCGGTGCTGAAAGTCTACATGGCAAGTTGTTTAAAGATAGGGACTGGCAACCCAGTTCACAAGGCTCTTCCTGGGTCTTGGAGGTGTGCAGGCGGGGCTGGATCTCCCAGATTCTGTCTGCTTTGGATCCGAAGCACGGCAGTGCACTTGGAATCTGGCCTCTACACATGTCAGCATTTTAAAGGTAAAGGTCAAGGTATCCCCTGTGCAAGCACCAGGTCATGTCTGACCCTTGGGGAGATGCCCTCCAGCGTTTGACTGTGTTCCAAATAGCGGGCCTGCATTTCCAAGCTGACTCAAGCAATCCTCTCACCGTGATCCATCGAAGGGAAAGCCATTTCCTCCGCTGCCTGGCTTCTGCTAGTCTCACTTTGCGTCTCCAGGTCTCGCAGAACCCTGTCTAGGTCCCACTTCTCAATGTCCTGAAAGAAGAAGGACAGCCGGCGGTTGAACTTTGGCACCACAGGATTGTGGGCATCCGGGCACCAGTGGGTGGTGGGCATCAGTGGACACCTGCACGGCAGAATACGGAAATGCAACTTGTTGTCTAAGCCGTCCCTTGGCACTGCTGCTTCAACAGAGAACAGGCCTGACTCTGTAAAGCACTGTAACATTTCAAAATAAATCAAGCTGATTTCAAATGCCCAGCATCGCCCCATAGTTTAAGGGCTGGACGAAAATAGCGAGGGGACCTGGGTTCAAATCCCCACTCGGCCACAAATCACTTCCTTATCTTAACGGGCTGCACTGGGATGCTGTGAAGAAGGGGAGAACGCAACACAATACAATCCGTTCGCATTAGATCAGACCTTCTTATTCAATTGAAGCAATTACGGATTACCAAAGACAACCAAAACCCACTGCTCAACGGATGAAAAAAAGAGAACCAGATGACCACACGTACCTCAAAGGCAAACAACATCTGCTCACGAGGGTACTTGGCTGAAGCCGCACGCTCGGCACTTTCCCCCTTATCCGTACTCCCTGAGTTGTTGTTATCGTTTTCCGGCATCACTTTGGAGAGGACTTTTGCCTCTATTAATTCCCTTCTTTCCTTCCCTCCGTTAATTACACTCGGTTTTCCTTTTTCACTTAAAGGAGTCAATCCCTTCACGGGCGGCAGTTCACCAGGCGTCGCGCTCCAAGTCTCCTCCTCTTCCTTAGCCACTGAATCCTTCTCTCCGAGAGTTCCCGAGATGCCCTCTTTCGAGGCATCCGATGGAGTCGTCCCTTGTTCACTTGGTGGTTCTTTTGTCCCGAGCCCAGGGCCCTCTCTGTCGAGCGCGATGTCTCCCTTTGAGGCGGACCGAGGTACGTTCTCTTCTGCCTGGAAGGATGCGGTATCTAAATCTTCGTTCTGGAGCTCTCGTGGATGTCTCATGAATGTGACTGTATTCTGCACACACAGAAAAGACTCAAGTCACAGCTATCCTGCATCACTCCCCCCATTTGCCCCAGAAGAGCAGACCAATTGTTTAAAATTTTCTCCCACCGCTGTTTGTGTCCTTCTACTGCCACACCTAAAGATGAAACTCAAGTACTTTGGCCACCTCATGAGAAGGAAGGACTCCCTGGAGAAGAGCCTAATGCTGGGAGCGACTGAGGGCAAAAGAAGAAGGGGACGACAGAGAATGAGGTGGCTGGATGGAGTCACTGAAGCAGTCGGTGCAAACTTAAATGGACTCCGGGGAATGGTAGAGGACAGGAAGGCCTGGAGGATCATTGTCCATGGGGTCGCGATGGGTCGGACACGACTTCGCACCTAACAACAACAACAACACTGCCACACCTCTCAGGTCATCACTAATGCACAGCGGCTACAAGACGGCTTTTACATTGGAAAATTCTCTCGCAATAAGAATACCAGCTTGGCTCACAGAGCAGCCCAATTGGTCCCCACCCACCCCCCCAAAAGAAATGACACAGAAATTTATCCAAGTCTTGTGGTAGAAAGGAGCATCAGACACCTGCAAGTTGCTTTTGTCCAAAGAAAAGTCTCCCAGCTCCTCAGACAAGTCGGGAATCAGCTTGGACAGGTCGCGCTGGAAGATCGAAAGGTCCCCGTCTTCGTCGCCATCAGACTGCGGAACGGCACAAAGAAGACGAGTGAGGCCTATTTGGTAACAGTAACATTGGTCTGGGGGCGGTTTAGGCAGCTCACGGGTTAGGATATTATGAGGAGGCGAGAAAGATTATAATTTCTGGCTCCCTGGCAGAGGTCAATGGATGACAGGGGTGCAGGAAGCAACTCTTCTTGTCCGGAAACCCTTCCAGGGCTGTCAGGAAACCGGAGAGAATTCAGCTGTCTCTGGTTCTAGAAGTTAACCTCATGCTCCCCTGAAATTTGGTGGTGCGATGGCCAACAGCGAGCCAAAGACCACCCTTTTGGGAAAACGGCATCAAGATCTGCATATGCCATTCTTTTGAGAGCAGAGTGCTGCTTACCGTGGAGTTATCAGAGTCCATTGAGGGAATCTGATCTTTCACTGCAGCCAGGACTGCTCCCCACTGGAAAGAAGCCATCGGGAGGTTTGGGGGAGCCACTTTGTCCTTGCTTTGACCTTCGGAGTCCATTTTAAGTCCTTCGCAAGTGTATTTTGCCAACGCAGAGCTTCAGAGGTCAGCATGAAAGGGGGGGGGGAAAGCAGAATAAGTGCCTGGCCAGGACGGTTTACACAGATAATATTGGACCAGTGGGAGTCCTGGGATGAAACCCCTCCTTAGCCATGAATCCAGATGTCCTTGAACAGAGGTCCAGAACTTTTTGAGCCTGCAGGCACCTTTGGGATTCTGATAACATGTGGTGTGGGAGTAACCACCTCCAGTCATAGAGTGAAGAGCCTCATGCAGTGGCACCAAGGAGAACCTGCCCAGCCAATCCAATCCCTGATGGGCATTAGAAACCTTCCAGGGCAAAAGGTTCACTTGGCCCCAGTCATTTTCTAAAACCAGTGGGCCCATGCCCAAAAAGATATCAATGGGCACCGTATTGGGGACCACCGAGCCAGAAGCCAGTCACGGAATGGGAAGGGTAATAGAATTTTACTAAGCGTCACGCTACAAATTTAATGGCAGGGGGGCATAGCACCGTGATAACAAACAAAAATCAGAAGCGTGTCATTTTATTTACTAGATGGATTGGATTTATCCATCGCCACTCCAGAAACCAGGCCAGCTCGTGGCGGTTTACAATAAAATACTAAAACCCCACGAAACAGAAATGACAGTAGCGTTCAAGGGTCGGTAAAATAATCTATGTTTATTTATCGTTTGCAGATTTATTATTTGCAGATTAAACCCAGCACTTCCGAACTAGCACAATAGGTACCACGTTTTTTCTTTTGCATCTCTGAACTCCCGCTACCAGCTGAGGTTTTATTTCCATTTTTTCATTCTTACTGCTTTAATCCTAAAGATTATTGATTCTTATTCCTGTTGCATTACTGTGCATGCATTTTTGTTGTTGCAAACAGCCCCAAACGCAGTGTGGGGAGGGTCGGTAGCCCAATAAAACGAATTAATTAGCTAATTGATTAATAATCAGGCCATATCTTTAAATAAGCCTGACGATGGAGAGCGGTCGTTTACAATTGATTTGTTAAAAATTAAACGGGCTTGCGGGGATGAAAGGAAGGGTCGGTCGCCAAGCCAACGGCCACCTCCCTTTACGGCGCGAGACCCCCAGTTGCCACCGTTTCTTAGGCAACCGTCACCACGGCGATGGCGCCTCACTTTCCGGCCGCCAGACCCCGCCTCCACTGTTCCCATGGCAACCGGACGCCAACGGCCCCAACCAACCAATAGTAACTTTGGGATGCTCCCCCCCCCCCCAAGTATGAAGATTAAAAAGGAGTTTGTCACCCCCCAACGCACCGCTCGTACTCCGCGCCCCCCGCCATCGCCCAAGCTTTCATCACCGCCTCTTCCCCGCCAATGCCACACACCTCTCGCAAACGGGCTCTGCAGGTGCACGCTCCGCCCACCGTGCTTTTGTTTTCTTTTTAAGTCCTGGAAGGTTCATTAAACTTAACTCACGGGCTTGAGTTATCCTGCTCCCTCCCAAGCCCGCTAACCCCAAACCTCCAACGGGAGACTCAGAAAAATAAAAACGCTGCTACTGAAACTATCCCGCGGCAAAGCCTATGAAATGTTTTTATAACACCTTTTGTCTTACTGCCCTTCCAGGACCTGAGCCGCGCCACCTGCTTACGCTCTCGTGATTTCGTCGACCGCCTCGTTCCGCGGCAGGCTGGATCTTTGCTTCTGATTGGCTGGTTTAAGGACGCGCCCTGCAGGGTGCGCTGGGAATTGTAGTTTTCACGGTCACACGGCGGGATGAGCGGCATCCGCAGTCCCGGCATGCTGTGCGCGGCGGAAGTGGCGGCGTTCCTCGCTGGGGGTGAATTGAAGCGAGCAGGTGAGGACCGGCGAAGGATAGAAGGTAGGAGCTTTTTTTGCTCGGTGCCCCGTGGGAAGCCTTGACCTTATGGGCCCCTCCTGCGAAGCTCCAGGCCCCTTAGAGGCAAAGAGATCCCGGACTGCGACGGTGAACTCTTAGCTTGGTTCTGCCGTTCGATACAGCGAGTTCGAGGACTCCCTGCACGCAGAAAGCTAGCATGTCAGGGACATGGATCAATAATACCCTTTTTTAATATATATATTCCGTCCTTCCTAGATAGCTCAGTGGCAGGTAACAGCCAGAGTGGAAGCAATCGAATTTTTGACGAACGAAAACTTTTTGTGCTCATTAGGCGACGGAATGGCATACAAGGCAGGCCAGGCATACAAGGAGAAAGTCGGTCGTGGATTAGTGTGCAGCATAATGACGATATTTGCCAGATACACAGGGCTTACAGGAATAACACACTGGGGTCCCGTAAGGTCTGTGTATCTGTTAAGCATCTTCATTAAGTTGTGTATTTACCTTTTCTTTAAGTCTGTACTCTTTTGATCCTTGTTCCATTTTGTGTGAGGAAGAGTGCATGCACTTGTTAGCTCACACTTCAAATAAACCTTTGTTGGTCTTAAAGGTGTTATTATAATCAAGTTTTGTTGTGTTCGACTTTCTCCACATATACGTGGCCTGTCATTTTCCATTTTAGCATCTGACAAAGCGTGCTGCGCACATACCTTGAGCAAAACTTTGTTGCCCTTAAAGGTGCCGCTGGACTCAAAATTTGTTTTGCTGCTTTGGACCAATGTGGTTACCTACTTGAATTGAGGGGGGTAGATTGTTTTTCAGCCAGATGCAAATGCTGTTGTGATGCTGGTGTGATATTTTGTTCGTTTTAGAAACATGCTCGTTCTGCTAAAAAGGAGGAAGGGAGGTTGTGATCATAGCACCCCTGGGAGTTTTAGTCCATTCCCATGCCGGCACCTCACAAGAGAATCCTTATCCAGGGGCAGGAAGTCTTGAGTTGTGTGTTTGCTCTACCTTTGAAGCCAGTGTGCCCCAATAAGCAGTTTGTTGCAGAAGTGGAGCGCCTAAAGCCAAACTGTGGCTCTCCAGATGCCTGTGGACTACAATTCCCATGAGCTTTTGCTAGCACAGAAATCCGGAGAGCCACAGTTTGGCCACCCCTGACCTAAAGCATAAGCTGACTTCCTTTGCCCTCGGAGGTTCCCCCTTTCACTGTATTCTGTCCTTAGAGCCCCCCTCCCCATTGAAACAAATGGCAAAACCTGGTTAGGAAGTTGAACACAGCTTGGCATTGTGCTAAAGAGCAGCAGCCTCTAATATGGCAAGCCAGGTTTAATTTCCTCCTCCACATGTAGCCAGCTAGGTGACCTTGGGCTCTCCCAGCTCTCTGCCTCACCTACCTCACAAAGTGTATGCTGGGGGAGAGGAAGAGACTCCTTTGGGTATTGAAAAGCAGATTATAATACCCACTCTTCTATTGTCAGGATATTGGTCTGTCAAGGTCAGTATTGTTTATTCTTGCGGATTCTCTAGCAGGATCTTAGTCCCAAATTGCTGACTTGTTTCCTCTCCGCCCTGCCAGGCCACTATGTCAGAACTGAGCGACGAAGCCAGCGAGTCGGAGCTGCTGGACCGCAGCTTGTCCATGTGGCACGGGCTGGGCCCGGTGGCCGGCCACCAAGAGCTGGACGTCCCGCTGGACCTTCACACGGCTGCCTCTGTCGGCCAGCATGAGGTGGTGCGAGCTTGCATTCAGGGGTAAGGCGTGAAAACCTTGAGATGTGATCGTGTCCTTCTAAAATCTTCAGTACTTGTTTGGCACTGCTACTAAAGAGGGTCAGTGAGATTTAAAAAAAAATGGTAACCCCTGAGAAGTTGGTAGACAGAGTAGGTTAGAAAACCAACATATATTTAAAAGAACAAAAGTTGTGTAATAACCTTTCTTAGAAGCAATCCAAGGGACACAAAACAGCATTCTGCCTTTCAGGTTCCCCAGAATGGGGTAGATATCAGAAACAGAAAATGTTTTAAAAAGTTGTCTCTCTCTCAGATCAGAAATGTGCATATTGTCACAACCGATCAAGATGTGCTCCCCCTTGGGGGAAAATCTCATCCTGTCCTGTCCCTTCCAGCGGGAGCTTGGATCTGAATCAGCGGAACTGGGGGGGCTGGACCGCCCTGATGTACGCCTCGTACATTGGCCACGATGCCATAGTGCAGATGCTCCTGGAGGCTGGCGCAAACGTGAACGTCCCGACCCCGGAAGGGCAGACTCCGCTCATGCTGGCCTCTAGTTGTGGGAATGAAACTGTCGCCTACCTGCTGCTTCAGGTAGGGTCTCTGTGCCAGGAACCTGAAGAAAGGGGCAACATGTATGGCAAATATGGTAGATCTTTGCTGTTTGCAGCCACTGATACAAGAAGAAGAGTTGGTTCTTATATGCCGCTTTTCCCTACCCGAAGGAGGCTCAGAGCGGCTTACAGTCACCTTCCCTTTCCTCTCCCCACAACAGACACCCTGTGGGGTGGGTGAGGCTGAGACAGCCCTGATATCACTGCCCGGTCAGAACAGCTTTATCAGTGCTGTGTTGAGCCCAAGGTCACCCAGCTGGTTGCATGTGGGGGAGCATAGAATCGAACCTGGCATGCCAGATTAGAAGTCCACACTCCTAACCACTACACCAAACTGGCTCTCTACATTGCAACTCCCCTCGTCATTATGGTGCTGGAAGGAGCGCAGATCTTGCGAGTGGTTAGAATGCTAGAGCTGGAAGGTTATATCTGCATCCTGAACTGTATTGGTATCCGGCAGTGATCTTATTCCTGATTGTCAACACTCAAGACTTCAGTCAGAAGAGCATGATAAATAAACACGGACATGTGGAGGACCAGATACTGGCCCTCTTTGTCTCCCTCCCAGTGCAGCAAAGGGTTTCAGCAACGCAGTGTAGACCTGGCCATAAAACGACTGCTGTGGGATTGCGGGACGAGCAGGCCTTAATTGACGCTCTGCTGTTTCTTTCTCAGCAAGGTGCTGAGCTGGAGATGAAAGACATTCACGGCTGGACCGCCCTCTTCCACTGCACCAGTGCCGGCCATCAGCAGATGGTGAAGTTCTTGCTGGAGAGCGGAGCCAACGCCAACTGCAGGTGAGGGGGAAGCTTGAAAGCCTTGCTTGTCTGCCAGCGCTGGCGTAGCCACACCAAGGGAAAGGCACTCACAGGGAAGACGCCTTGTTTGCGTCAAAGACTGGCAGAAGCTCCCGTTCTGTTCCTTTTCATCAGTACTTTGTGGTCCTCTTTCTTGGTCCTCTTTCTCACTTTTTGCTACTCGTGTTCATTCATCTGCTCTGATTCCTTTTCTTGCCTCTCTCTGGGTCACGCTGAGGCCTTCCTTCAGAGCTCTCTGCAGTCATCCTTTCCTCCTGCGGCCC
This sequence comes from Paroedura picta, assembly GCF_049243985.1. Lineage (NCBI taxonomy): Eukaryota > Metazoa > Chordata > Lepidosauria > Squamata > Gekkonidae > Paroedura > Paroedura picta. Next base: position 20,132,159 of record NC_135385.1, read on the forward strand.
TCTTGTTGGTTGTCTTCCCTTCCCGGATTTAAACTCTGAGCTCTTCTGCTTCTCCCTGTCTGCTCGTGTCTTCCTGCAGTGCTGTTCTTTGTTCTTGGGACTCCCTTTCAGAATCCTCTCTCATTTTCTCCCCCAAAGTGTGTTTGAGAAGCAGCAGACTATTGCAAAGTCAAGAGCAAAAGCATCAACAACTCAAATCTAGACATTTTTGGCCAGTGATGGCACGTAGGCTGTGGTGTCTTCGTGATGGTCCCGTGAGACGAGCATTTGCACTTTGGCCTGTCTTATGTGAGTCATTTGGCTCACATCAGAAGCTGAACCCATGCGCTCCCCCAAACTGTGTTAAACCCAAGCGGGGTACCTCTCTCTGGCTGCGTGTGACCGCCGTGCGCTCCACGACCATCCGCCTCTTTTGACCCTGGGGCTGGTATCTTTTTGTTGTCCAGGGAGCCCCTCTGCGGATACAGCCCCCTGATGGAAGCGGCCGCTTCTGGCCACGAAATCATTGTCCAGTATCTCCTCAACCATGTAAGTGCCTCCTCGGTCACTTCCAGGCACCTTTGCCCCAGCCTCTGCATCTCTCTTTGCCACTAATATTTCTTATTCCGCTGTCAGACTCTGAGCTGGGTGGGGGGTCGGGGTAGAGACAGTTCACCCGCACTAACTTCTTTCTCCAATAACTTTCTGCTATCCCCCCCCCCTCTTTTTTTATTCTTCTTCATGCGCCGTCCTTTATTTTGGAAAGCTTTGAATGGAGCCGTTGGCTCTTTCTTTCAGCTAACAAGCCAAACTCGCCAAATTGCTTATAGCTCCCAATATATTGCACGTAATTACTTTTTCTATCATCTGGCATGTGTATACTATAAAGGGGGGGGGGAGCAGGGAGGCGGGCAGCACCCAGCAGCGTATCACGACAAAAAGTTGAAAATGCTGGGTGACAAGTCATATTTCTTTCCCAAATTCACAATGTATTTCGCCCTGCAGGCTTCTTCGGGGGGGGGAGCGGGGGGAGAGAGAATCTATAAAAACACAACTTTATCTTTAATAACTGTAATAGAAAGACCCTGTAACAAAATGTTTGCAAAATTATCTAAAGCAGCCTTAAAAAGACAGGATCAAAATCTATTACAATAGATATATAGTTGGCAATATACCATTTAAGAGAAATAAACTATACATTAGACTTGAAACAACCCCTAAAGATGTAGAATATATATGAAGTAAAATAATGGCCAGAACATGTGATCAGCGCTACAACGATCCACAAAAGCTGGATTCTTTTCAGTACAGAATGACACAACCGTTTTTCTACATTATTTTTCCTACATCATGCTACGGCCCTCATGGCTACGGCCCTCATGCAAAACGTGGCCAGGGTTGTTAGCCACAGCACATTCTGACGATTGCCCAAAGCCAGATGAGCCTGAACAGCACTCCATGCATGCTCTCTACCTTCTGAGATCTCAGGGCAGCACCTGCGATTCTCCCCTCTCCATTTTATCCTCGGTGCAGTGGTTACAAGCGGCGGCTTCTAATCTGGCAAGCCAGGTTCGATTCCCTCCTCCTCCACATGCAGCCCACAGGCTCACCACAGTCCTGACAGAGCTGTTCTGCCCGAGCAGTAATATCAGGGCTCTCTCGGCCTCACCCACCTCACAGGGTGTCTGTTGTGGGGAGAGGAAAGGGAAGGCAATTGTAAGCTGTCCTTGTGTGTTCCTTCCTGGCAGGGTGTGCGAGTGGACGTAAGAGACAGTACGGGGGCCACGGCACGCACCTTGGCCATGCAATACGGACACACCAAGATCGTCGGGCTGATCGACTTGCACACAGCCCCCGTGCCCAAGATCCTTTGCAGAGGCGCAGGTGACTGTAGACCCTTTTTCACGGCTCGTGGCGGGAGAGGAGGGGGGGAGAGTCCATTCCTCACTGCAGCAGGATCTGTGCCCTGCGTCCCGAATTCTCCAGGCTTTCCTTCCGTGACTTAGAGATCCCTCCCCTCCACCAGGATCCCCTTTCTTGAAGTCTATTTTCTCTATTGCGAGCGTGGCATTTGTTTAAAAGACCAGCATATTGTAAGTAAACCAACGATTTATGCTGAGTTATATTCCCGGGCTTAGCCAGGCTCAAGCCCTTCCGAGGTTTAACCAACTTCCCCTTAATAATCTGCACTGTGGTTGTAGAAGGATGTTACCTTCACAATTCTAGGTTCTCCTCTCTATTTAGAAAACCGGCTTTACTTAGTTCATGGTTAAGTCTTTGGCCAATGCCTGTCTTTTCAAGGTGGGAGGGGAGGATTGACAGTACGAGACTGTTTGGTGCTAAGAATTCCTGAACCTGGGCGAAAAATAAGCAAATGTAAGCCACTAAAACAAACCCCCATGGCTTCTCGGCCTGCTGATCGCTTCCCTTTCGGACCCCCAGGGAAATACGAAGACCTGAGCTCCTCGGATGAATCGTACTCCTCCCCGCAGAGGCAAAGGCCCGCCCGCAAGTCCAAGGGGCCCAGCATCCACGAAGGGCCCCACGCTCTGGCCAAGATAACAGCGGTCAGGATCGGAGGAAGGAACCCCTCGCGCTATGGTGAATCGCGGCTCCACCTCCCGTCCCTCTCGGCCCTGGGATGACGCACTGCTGTGTTATGGGGCATCTGGGTCTGTGTGAACAAGCCAGTGCAAGGGGGCAGCTGGAGTGGCATTCCTGAGTCTGGGGAGTGGGGTGATTTGGGGTCAGACAGGCTTTCTTTTTCACTGGGTCTGCCTTTCGGAGTTATTGTGAGGGCAGATTTGGAGGGGCCGGGTGGGTTAGTAGCACCATGCCTTCCCCTGAACACCTTTGGGAAAGGCAAGGGGTGAAACCCCCTGCGTTGCTCCGTTGCGGCCCCAGCTTTCTGGGAAAAGCGGCTTACTGCGTGCTCCGCCGGTCGATCGTCAGCGCTACGTCGTAGGCTTGTTTCTCAGCACCCTGGCGTTCTGTTCCTTGGTTCACCTCCCTTTTCTTCTCCCCGCCTTGGTTTCCCACACAGAGCAGGTCCCTCCAGAAGGCTACGTGACCTTCAGTGACGAAGGAAGCTGCGCCGAAGGGGGAGACCTCCGGTACAGAGACGTCACCTCGCCCATCAACGAGCGGGACGTGGAGAGCAGCGGCAGCCGAGGTACGGCTCTTGGAGGGGGGAGGGAGGGAGGGAGGCCACACCATTGTCCCCCCCCACCAAACCAGCCTGCTGTTCTAGACAATCTGACTTTCCCTTCTGGGCTTTCTGGCCCAGAGACACCCCGCCCCCCAAAGAGTGCCTCAACATCCTGGTAGGAGGAAAGGGACTTCTCTGTCCTTCACAGCAGTGGAGTCAATTTCGAATAACGTATCTGAGAGGTTCCAATCGGTAGGCGCCCCAAGGCATTTCTGTACAGCAGTGCCGTGCTTCTCCTTGTGGCCTGGGGGCCCTGCTTTATTTCACGGGATAACAGCATCCACGGGCGTGGAGCTTGCTGCCTTACTCCAGAGAGGGTTGTCTTGGAGACGCCAATTCCTGCCGGCTTCCCCCTCCTGCCGCAAACCACCAGGACAGAAAAACCGGGCGGTCATAGCTTAATCATAATAATGGTGATGATGATGTGACCTCATTCCTGACCTGGGTAACCCGGTCACATCTCACCTGGGAAGGTTTGCGCTGCCTAGTATTTGGATGGGAGACCTCGGCGGACTGCCAGGCTCCTGACGCAGACAAACCACTGCTGAATGTCTCTTGCCTTGAAAATCCTACTAGGATGCTGTAGGTCAACCATGGCTTCCCCCAAACTTTGCACAATGCCAGAAATCTGTTGGGCAGAAATAATTTTTAAAATGTGCGAGCAACTTGATCCCTTGTCTCTGGATCTCTCCCTTCTGTAGGCTGGGAGGTGGGGAGGTCAGCAATGAGCTGAGAGGGGGAGAACCTCACTGTCGCTTCCCTTCTCTCCCTCCAGAAGAGTACTCCTCCGTCGCCAATCACTTGGCCCCGCTCCGGACGCCTTCCACCAGCAGCAGCTGCGAAAGCCTGCCCAAAGCGGCCGGGATCGGCAGCGAGGGCTCCGTGGAGAGCAACGAGGTGGGCGCTGTCGGAAAGGGAAAGGAGCTCGGCGGTCCAAACTTGCCTTCCCAGACCCATTCCCAGGCCGGGCCCTCTGGTTGAGCTCTTAAGATTCTACCCGACCGGAACATGGTTCCGTGCCTTTCCCTTGCTCGGGGCTCAATTCTTCTTCCTCTGTATTTTGCAGGATTCTGACCACGCCGGCAAACTCTCCCAGCGGAAACAGGCCAAGAGCTACACAAGGGCGAAGAACGATAACCACGGCAGCCGCGGATCTCACAGGCCCAGGGCATCTAGTCAGCACTGCGGGGGCCCAAAGCCCGAAGCACCGTCTAACCCCGGATCCCAGGTAAACACAGCGGGATGGCTAGAAAAGGAGCCAGCGTGTGGACGCAAGCCACCACGCTATTAGAAGCAAGTTGCAGCTTGCTCTGCAGGGTGGGTGTGGTGGGTAGCAGGCTGCCAACCCCCTCCCCCTCCCTCCCCCCTCCAGTCCTTCTGTTTGGGTGCTGCAGAACGTGGCACAGCCCTCCTTGCGTTGGAGAAGCGATGCCAGTGTTTCAGTCAGCAAGCCCCCTCCAGCATTGAGTCTTAGCATTTGCTCACCTCTCTTAGTGCACTGCCCCGCGCCAGGACCTGGCCACCTTCTTGGAGCAGATCGGCTGCCTGAAGTACCTGCCCGTGTTTGAGGAGCAGGACGTCGACCTGCGCATTTTCCTGACGCTAACGGAGAGCGACCTGAAGGAGATCGGCGTCACGTGAGTCGGCCGCCCCACTCGCCCCTGCGCTCCTGAAGGAGGCTTTGCAGGCTGAATCCCCTTTTCCCTGAATGTCGTAGCTTGGGCTGTGCTAGGGCTATTTATCTGCCTGCCCCATCCGATCACAGCTGCGGGGCAGCTTCCGGGGCCTTTGGCTGGGGTGCGCTCACCTACGAGGCGGAATTTATTTTCCGTGGTTGTAGCGTAGTCAGTAAATCTAGGATTGTCTGGCAGCCTGGAGATTGGACTCTTTTAACGTTCTCCAGGAGGTGAGCTTAGAATCGCATCCCCCCCTCCCCCAAGATGGAATATGCTACTGCATGTCCTGGGATATTTCCCTGCCTCCGGAACATTGTAGTCCACCATTTGTGGGTTGTAGAACAGCTTTCTCCATGGCGACATAGAGAAATGCTGGATGTTTTGGGCTCCATTATGCCTTATGAGGACGATTATAAACAGTGGTCTCCGTAGCATATAATGGAGCATGGATCCAGGGGCATCTCTTGGGCAGGGCCTGCTTTGTGAGGTAGAGGCCTCTGTCTCTGGCAGATTATTTTCTGGATGTTTTTTCAGCTCCGATTAGCCCACCCTTACTTGGCCGCCACCACACTTTTGACAAAGTGGATAGGACCATCATATGGCAGGGTTTCCCATGGCTGCATTAATTAGGAGGATTAGGAAGACTGATAAACACTCAGGCTTTTCTTAATCAGTGTGCGGTTCCATCCCCCCTTCCATTCTTCCCACAAAGGGCAAGGAGGGAAGCAGTTCTGCTTGGCTCCGCCTCCAGCAGCAGCCATTTTTACCTGTAGCTCCTCCTCTCGTGGCAGCCATTTTGGGGGTGGCGCTCTCAATCACTCTACTCCTTTCCCCTCCAGCCTCTTTGGACCGAAGAGGAAGATGACCTCTGCCATTGCCCGCTGGCACAGCAACGCGCGGCCATTGAGCGACGCCCTCGAGCTGGCCTACGCAGACCGCCTGGAGGCGGAAATGCAGGAGCTGGCCATTCAGCTGCACAAGGTGAGCCTCTCACCCTCGTGTATTCAGCCTGGTTCCACAAGTAAGGTGTAGGCAGAGGAAAGGGGCTCCCCGGGTCGGACCATCAAGACCCTCGATTCCGTGGGGTTGGGGAGGCCCCCCCTTTTCGCCGTCAAGTCAACTCGAAGGTCAGCCTGGAGTTCTCAGTGAGAACTGCCTCGCGCGGTGCCCGGCGGTACCGCTGACTCATGCCCACTGCCTTCCAGAGGTGCGAGGAGGCGGAATCGCTGAAGGGCCAAGTCTCCCAGGAGCAGGAGCTGCGCGCCGTGGCCGAGAGCTGCCTGATGGAGCGGGAGGTAGCCTGGAGCGAGGCCCAGGCGAAGCTGCGGGAGGTGCAGGCCGTGGCCCGGAACACTGGGGTCCTGCTAGAGCAGATGCGGTGAGCCCCCTGCCCCCCCCCCCGGTCCGGCCTCCTTTCTCTCCGCCCCCTTCCTTGCTAGCTCCTCCTTCCGCGTTGCGTTATCTGTTTGCGTGGAGAATCTGCCGTGGGAGAAATCCAGGCACCGGGCTGACTGTGGAACCTGGTGCCAGGGAATGGAGCCTGACTTCTGGGAATCCAGGATGAGCCCCCGGGTCCTCCTTGTGGGAATTAGTCAGGGATACAAGCCCAGAGCAAAACGGGGTTGCCGGCCACTGGAGAATCGCATCTTAGTTTTTTTGCTGGAAAGCCGCGCTTTCAGCACCTTTGAGGCCCCTCCAGGTAGTGGCGGCCACTCCAGTAAAGAAGGGAGCGTTCTCAGTGAACGACTCTAGATTTTTTTGTTTTAAATTAACACGAGCCTCTTATAAAAGAAGTGGGCTGGCCTTGAAAATACCCCCCTGGATCCCTGCTCTGTTATATGGGGGACCATTGTTTATAATCGTCCTCATTATAAGGTGTAACGGAGTCTGAAGATCCTGGGTTATTTCAGTGGACAGTTCACAGCGAGTGATTTCCCCACTTGGCAAAGTCTCCAATTTTGAGATGGGAATTTATTTCTGCGTAGCTGAAGTTTCCTTGGTGTGCAATGTTCATTTCTTTGCACCAGGGCAGCGGGGAGGGGGGGACCTGGAAGGGAAAGAGGCTCTTCCCTGGGAATTCTCCTCTCCCCTCCTCAGTTTCCATCCTAGTGAGGAGGTGGGAGCCTAGCCAGCGATCCCTCCAGAAGTATCTATGGCAGAGGCCCAGCTTCCAGACTTCTGTATGCTTTGGGGGTACCCCACTGACTGTATTTGCTTCCTCTTGGTAGGGCCTGCCAGGCAGAGCTGTCTTCTCGGTTGACTCGCAAACACACGGCTGGACGGCAGTCAGAGGCGAAAGCGCCCCGGGAAGCTGGTAAGTGGGAGGGAGGCATCTACCGTGGCAGAGAACAACTTCCCCCCTGAGTCCAGCCTCACTGCCTTGACACGTTTCCCTCCCCCTGGATGGCGAGTGCGGGGAGACGCCCTGCTTTCTTGCCTCGGAAGTGAAATGGCAAAGGTAGCTTCTTACCGCATCTTGATTCAGATTCGGCGAAGGGCCAGATGGAGTCGCTCTGGAGCCCAGGCTCAACCGGCACGCTTCCAGCTGGCCCTTCCCTGTTTGAAATCACTGTCCTGACCTCCCCCCTCCTACACACACACACACACACACACACACACACACACACACACACCCTTCCTTGCTTTTTCTCCTTGCTTGACACTGTATGGGCCAGTGGCTGATTGACCAAGGATTTTCTCTGCGCTTTTTTTCGTTTAGGTCCTGCAGAAGGGCCTTCCCCCTTGAAGGCCCTCAGCCTGCCAGAACTGTCGAGTCTCCTGGAAAATTGCGTGGGACAAATGGGTAAGGAGAATCGAATACTCTCACCCTCGATGGGGCCAGTTTGGTGTGGTCGTTCAGAGCGACGGCCTCTAATCCACAGAGCTGGGTTTGATACCTCACCCTCCTCCCCATGCAGCCAGCTAGGCGACCTTGGGCCGGTCAGAGTCCTGTTAGAGCTGTTCTCACAGAGCAGTTCTCTCAGGGCTCTCTCAGCTCCCCCTCGCAGGGTGTCTCTTGTGGGGAGAGGAAGGGAAAGGTGGTTGTCAGCCACTTTGGAGTTCCTTCAGCTAGTGCAAAAAACCCAGCTCTGTTTCTCCTTCCCTGGACGGCTCTGTGATAGGAGTAACGGCAGGGCACCCACCTGTGTTGATACCGCTTCTGGCTGCTAACGCCTCTGTCTGCCTGCCCAGTGGTGCTAACAGCTGGTCTGTCTGCCCCTAGGGAAAGCCCTTCAATCCATCAGCCACAATCTCGAGAGGCTTCAGAGTCCACCGAAGGGCAAGACGCCCCCGAAGCAGCCCTAGCAGCAGAGGCAGGTGAGTGGGAGAGGGGGGGAGGGGGGGTCAGGGCACACAGGTGCTCCCTGCACCCTCTGCTTGCCCTGCTGGGGAAAACCGGCACGATCAACATTAAAGGCACGTTTGCACCACTGTTTTTAAAAAAACCCTCGTGACCTTGTGAGCATCTGCACATCGGGATAAATGGGCAACTTTGAATCCCCCTTTTGAATTTAGGTGGGTCGCCATGTTTGTCTGTTGCGGTGGAAAAGGGCAAGAGAGTCCAGGAGCACCTTCAAGATGGACAAAATCATACCTGAAGAAGCAAGCTGGGACTCTTGCAAGCTCCTCCCTGTTGCAGGTGTTGTTTGTCTTGAAGGTGCTCCCGGGCTCTCCCTGCTTTCTGCCCCCATGTCTGAAAAAAACGAGCAAAGGACTCACAAAATATCCTCACCCGCTGCAGATTTTGCCACCCTTGACGGCGCTCCTTTTCTTGTTTTAAATTTGGGATGTAGACAAAGCCGCCTTGATCTCCTTGTAAAAAGGAGAGTGGGGGACTGTACCAAGTGGGTTCCGAACCGGTCTAAAATGTGCAGACGCCCCCTAAAAACTTGCCCTTACTGCACAGCACACTTGCCGGTGCATTGAAAGCCCCCCTGTTTTCCCTTGCAGGCGTTCTGACGTCGGGTGACTCTTCCACCTGGAAGCTGTGTTTGCCTTAGAACGGGAGCATGACAGCCGCTTGAGTGTCCGCCCCTGGCCAAGCGAGAGGTGGGCCGGGGAGGGCCTAGTCCCTCCGCCGAGGCAGAAGAGCCGTGAGTTGTTCCCTTTCGAAGCCGGAAACTCTGAGCCAGCAGCGGAAGTTGGTTTTGTGTTTCTCAGGAACTTGACGAACCGCCCGTTTTAGCAAGCGCGGGTCCGCTCTTTTTCCCGTCCCCGAGGGATGGTTGGAGCAGAGGACCCTCTGCCTCTAGGGGGACTCACCTTTCCTTGAGGCCTCCGTGAAGTGGGCAAATCCATCCTGCTGGTTTTGAAGCACAAATGGGAAGGCGGTCCGAGAACACAAGGGACTCGTGCGGATGCATTCCAGCTCTGTCCTCAACTCTGAGCTCGTTCTTGATTATGAGTTGAGCAGGATTCCTCCGTGGGTCTCTCCTAATCAGCTTTTGGGCCCTGTTCCCCACAGCCCCAATTCCGCGGTTGCTGACGTCTCCCAAAACAGAACTGCGTCTCTTCCTACCGGCTCGCCTCGGGGCGTCTAGCGTGGGACTGCACTCTCCGATAGCGTCTCGTTTCTGTTTTGCGGGATCCTCGGAGGAGCAGGAAATTGGGGAGGGCGGGTGGAGCTTCCCGCTTTTTCCAGAAGTGCTCGATTTGGCTTTGGGGCGTTTCGGGTTAATTGAGCGGCCTCCCCAACCCCGGCTGCCGTAGCGGAGGGCTCTCAAATGTTAATTAGCCAGGTCGGAAGAAGCGAACCTGCTGTGCCCTTCTTCCTTCGACAAAACCAAAAAGATTCTTACCAAGCTCGACATTGTTTGCTGTTGCACTCCTGGGAGTCGTTTCCTGTAAATTGTTTAGGCGTATCTCTCCTTCTCCCCCCCCCCCAATGAAATGTAATGAGGTCAACCTATTTACAAGCGTTGCTTTGGACAGGAGAGGGTGTAGCTCCTTACCTGGGGCCTGTATGCATGGGCCATCCTAGTTCCATGGTGCCCACACAAAGCCCCCTAAAGAGCACAATGAGATTGCAGTCCGCTGCAGCGGCAAGACCCCCGTTCCACCCCATCACTCGTGGGAACATGCCCCCCCCCCCAGGACTTCATCTCTGAAGTTACCTTCTAGGGGGCATGCAGCTCCACGGCCAAGGCTGTGGCTTGTGTGAGGGCCTCTAATCTGGAGAACTGGGCTTGATTCCCCCCTCCTCTTCCACATGCAGCCAGCTGGGCGATTTTGGGCCAGACTCAGTTCTCTCAGAGCTCTCTTGGCCTCTCCTATCCCACAGGGGGGAGAGGAAGGGAAGGCGACTGTAAGCCCCTTTGAGACTCCTTTGGGTAGTGAAAAGCAGGGTATGAAACTCAACTCTTCTACCTAATCCGGGTGCTGCATTGTACAACTGGTGACGCGTTCTGTGCTTTTTCTGTACTTGTTTGGCATTCTAATGTGCCCGGCCGTGACTTTATCGTTATCTCTCCAGTGATATTTATTCTGCTGAATGTTGGGCACATCTGTGATGGGGCAACAAAGGAAACTGCGGGAAGGCCTTCCTTTTTATTTTTATTTCCTGGGAGGGGGGGGGTACAAAGGACCCTGTGTCTTTTTGGGAATAAATCGGTCGTTGACTCCGCCAAAGGTGCTGCTTGCTTGTGGATTAGCTGTCCCTGACGTGCCGTCTTGAGGAATGGATATCTGCATCTCCACATGCCATTTGGCTCGCCGGCCCCAGGAGACAGATTTGCTGTGCTGACCCCCGTTGATCTCTCCCCTCCCTTCAGGCCTTTTGTGGGTCCCACCTGGGGATGCCCGTCCCAAGGGGGGACCTGGAGACCCCCTGGAATTATCGCTTCTCTCCTCGTGATGGCTGCTTGGGAGGGAAGATTCACAGCATAGCATTATCCTTCACTGAGGTCCCCTCCCTGCCCCAAATCCCGTGCTTAAACTTCCAAGACCTCATTACTTCCAGCAGATAAAATTGGGGGGGGGGGGGAGTTTAAGACTCCAAATAAACGGCTTGCTTCACCTTGATTCCTAAAACACTCCAGCTCCACCTCCCTCCCCATTAAAAGAAATACTCACACTTCCTTTGCTGAGAAATACCCATTTATTTAAAGATAAAGGTATCCCCTGTGCAAGCACCGGGTCATGTCTGACCCTTGGGGTGACGCCCTCCAGCGTTTTCTTGGCAGCCTCAATACAGGGTGGTTTGCCAGTGCCTTCCCCAGTCATTACCGTTTACCCCCCAGCAAGCTGGGTCCTCATTTGACCGACCTCGGAAGGATGGAAGGCTGAGTCGACCTTGAGCCGGCTGCTGGGATCGAACTCCCAGCCTCATGGGCAGAGCTTTCAGACTGCATGTCTGCTGCCTTACCACCCTGCACCACAAGAGGCTCACCCATTTATTTACAGCGCTCTTTAAAAAGAGAGAGTGGGCAATTAGTCGATTCTGCTTCATTGCTGCCAGTCTAGCGTGACAGTCTGTACATGCCGTGCCAGTAGCTTTCTGGTTTTGAAAGTTCCGAGGCACGCGCGCCGTCTTTGTTCTTTAGAAAAAGCCCCCGCGAAATGGCAGCTCAGCGGGCTTTCAAGGCACAATTCGAACCCCGGGCGGGGCGGCCGCAGCTCCGGAATGGCAGCCGAACAGTCCTCGGCCGCTAGGGGCCCCTCCGCCTGACGGTCAGCGGAATAAATTTCACGAGAGGTCCTTTTGCAAAGTCGGACACGCACGTCCTCACTTTAGAGCAGGGGTAGTAGTAGAATTGTAGTCCATGGACATCTGGAGGGCCGCAGTTTGACTACCCCTGCTTTAGAGCATCTGAGAAAGAACCGGCGGTTTTGTGCCCTGCTTCTTCCAGGAGGCCCAAGAAAGATAAAGATGCGGCTGGAGGTATAATCTGGCTTCCTTAACAGTGTGCCGACGAGTCAACCATTTCTGCTTTTCCAGGGGTGCGTTTGCAGGCACGGAAAGGCCAAAGGGCCCGAGTTCAAATCCATGCTTGTCCCCACGGGAGCCCGAAAGGCCCTGCGTGCCAAATTCCACCACGGAGCCCCCAAAGCAATGCGCTGGCTTCACAGCTTGGAGCACCTTGTTCAGAGGGGATTTGCAGCGCGTGGGAGATTCGCAGTCCCCAAACTCCTGCGGCTTCAGAGCCAAAACCCTGGAGAGTTTCCCCTTCCTCTCCTTGCTTCAAAGAACTGCAGGATCAAACCTCCTGTGGCGAACGCTCGCCCTCCCTTTCCTGCACCCACGCCAGGCCTGCAGGACCCTGAAGAGGCGGCCCTGAGCCCTCCAGTGGAAGCTGCAGAGGGAGCCAGAGACGAGGAGCCGGTCCTGGAACGAGGCTCAGGCGCTCGCCAAAGCAATAACGTCCCAGAGGGGCAGGGCCTCGGTGTCCGTGTCAAGGGGCACGCCCGGCCCTGGGAGCTTCTGCCCCTCCCACGCTGCTTAGGATCGTGGCTCTTCATTGGGTGCAGCAGAGCGCCGTGTGGTCCAGTTTCCAGAGCTGCCATTTCTTTTTCATTTCATATTTCACCTGGAGGAAAAGGGAGTATATGTGTGTGAATATCTGAGATCTCACAATTTGGGGGCATGTTTTAAAAAGCAGACCATGTCCGGTTCCCCAGCGGAGCAACTGCCCGGCGAGCAGAAGGGGCCAGCCCCACGCCGTCTCGCACTCACATCCCAACCGTGCCTGGCTCCCAAGGTCAGGCTATACCATGCTGCCTTCCCACCATCCAAAATTTATAGGAGCCCCCTTGAAAAAAATCAGTGGCTCCAGGCTGGGCCAAAAATAGTTTCTGCTGGGCATTCTGTTAATATAGATGGTGGGAACACCCCCCTAAAGGGGTGTGGCTGCTCAGGATTAGCACCCATCAGGTGCGTGCCCAAGAATGCCTGGTTAGACCGGCGGGACTTACCTCCTTATTTGCAAAGCAGTAGAGGACAGCAACCAGGAACCCCTAAGGGAAAGAGAAGATTGTAAGAATCCAAAGGCATAGATAGACAGGGAGGGAATGGCAGGGGCAACTTGATGGTGCTTTTGTTTTTTGCATAGAGCTATGAACTGGGCATGGTCTTAACAGGAAGAGAGGATGCGGCTCAGTGGCAGAGCCTCTGCTTCACACGCAGAAGGTCCCTGGTTCGATCCCCGGCATCTCCAGTTAGAAAAGGACCAGGCCTTGAGACCCCGGTGAGCTCAATGTAGATGCCTCCCATTTGACTTTCATCTTGTTTAGTAGAGGTCTCATCCTGATTCACACACATCTCCAGCTCCCAGGGACAAATCAGACGACGGAGATTCTGTTTCCTTGCTCAAAGCAGCTCAGGGAGGAGAAGAAAAGCAGCCACGCTGGCAAGGGAGAGAATCCGAACCCAGAACCCTTTCTTGACCCACCTGGAAGGAGTTGAGGAAGAGCGTGAAGAAGACTTTGACGTAGCGCAAGACGCCCGTGGTTTGTTCGTCAGTGGCGAAAATGAAGACCACTTCGTGGATCCCGAACAGAGGGACGAGGGTGAGCGTCGCTTTGGCTAGCCTGCAGGGGGGAGAGAGAGAGAAATGCAGAGCTGGAATCATAGAGTTGGAAGGGGCCATCTAGTCCAACCCCCTGCTCAACACAGGTTCATAGAATCATAGAGTTGGAAGGGGCCATACAGGCCATCTAGTCCAACCGCCTGCTCAACGCAGGATCAGCCCTAAGCATCCTAAAGCATCCAAGAAGAGACCTTGCAGAAGGGAGAGGAAAAACGACTCGGGTACTCAGTGAAATTAATGAGGGGTAAGCTTAGAGAAGAAAACAGGATGTCCTTCGCCCAAGGAATCGCTCACGGGTGGAACTCACTGCTGCAGGGAAGTGGCTGAGGCTCTTAGCTACAAGGCTGAGAGAAAACACTCTGTCTCGGCTCTATATTCTTCATGCTCGGAGGGCAACGCTGGAAAATCTTCTGACCCTGCTGGTGGACCACTTGGATTTTGGCCACTGTGTGCCACAGAGTTCTGGCCTGGACGGGCCGTCGACCTGACCCAACATAGCTTCTCTTATGACCCCACAGGCCATCTCGGCCTAGCCCCCCTGCACAGTGCAGCGACGCCCTGCTCTGGCCTCCGGCAGCAGGCAACGCAGGAGAGGAAGCCAGAACGGAACCCAAGGCTCCATTCGGGCATCACAACCAGCCCAAAATTGGCCTGCAAGTGGACATGAAGCCGGTTAAGCATCAGTGTCCACTCTCAAGGCCTCTTACCCAAGGGAGGGTCCTCTCCCAGCAAGGTGGTCTTTAGGGTTTGATCCTGACAAAGAATTGCAGTGCCCACGATCAGACGCCATAGAAAAGCCCAACAAATCCCCCAGCCTGTGCCCATCATGAACGAACACGAGTTCAGGAGAAGATTTCTAAAGGCTTCTTTGACTCTCCAAGGCTGATGCCGTGAAGCTCACTGCTCTCTAAGGCAGGGGTAGTCAACCTGTGGTCCTCCAGATGTCCATGGACTACAATTCCCAGGAGCCCCTGCCAGTGTTTTCTGGAAGGGGCTCAAGGGAATTGTAGTCCATGGACATCTGGAGGGCCACAGGTTGACTACCCCTGCTCTAAGGTGCTGCGGAAACGCCCATCATCGACCAGCCTGGCCACCCTCCGAAATTCCCCGATTCTTTGCGATTCTTTGCCACCTTGTCAGGGACGAGCGTCGAGTCGCCTGAAGTACAGGGCGTTCCTGCTGCTGTGTGCGTCAGCCGGCTCCCCTTTAGCCTCGGTGGGTGCACTCACCGCAGTTTGTAGTCGGCGTAGCCCTTCTGGCTGGCTCGCAGCTTGGCCAGGATCACCTTGAGGATCTGCATGAAGATCAACAGGTTGATCTGCAGGGGAAGAGAGCGAGAGGCAATCAGTGTGCCTGGAGCTTTCATCTCAAAACATTCACTATGCACAAGCAGGCAAGGAATCCGAGTCGGAAGGGACCTCCTGGGTCATCTAGTCCAACCCCCTGCACTATGCAGGACACTCACAGCTCTCTCGCTCCTCCACTGTCACCTGCCACCCCCTTGAGCCTTCACAGAATCAGCCTCTCTGTCAGGTGGCTCTCCAGCCTCTGCTTAAAAATCTCCAAAGATGGAGAACCCACCACCTCCCGAGGAAGCCTGTTCCACTGAGACACTCCTCCGTCAGCCACTCCAAAGTTCGGTGAAACAAGACCGATCCGCGGGGGAAGGAAGTTTTGGGGTGCCTCCTGGCCTCTAGGCCACAGAGACTTATAATGTAATAATTTCAACAATTTTAATAATAGATCTTGGGCTGGTTTCTACGACTCGCCTTATGAACATATTGCAAACGCCGTAAGCCAGCAGCCTTAGACATTCAACAAATCAATGCACAATAAATAACTACGGGAAAAAGACCGCATTAAATTTCTTTCTTTCTTCCTTCCTTCAACGGATTACCCACCTCTCCCTCCCAAAAAATGGCCATTTCTTCAGCGCTCTCAGCCTAGCCTCCCAGGCTTGCTGTGAGGTTCAAATGGAAGAAGAGAGAATCACTTGTGCTCCCGGTGCCGTTGGGACGAAGGGCAGGATAAACCCGGGAGGGATGAAAAAGCGCAGAGGTCCACCTGCAAAGGTGTGCCACAGGGCCCCGCCCACGGGGGCCAGATTGACAGTTGGCGACAGTTCCTCGGAGCCGTTGCTTGGCAACCGGGTAGAAGCACCTTCCGGCCAGAGTGAGGCCTGCTGTTGAGCAATCCCGGCGGCTGCTTGCGGCCTCCTGTCCATCCCGCCGTGCCCAGGACATGGGCAGGCCCTTTCTTCGGCTCCGTTCCCACGAGCCTTGGTAGCCCATGGCGATGCCAATCACCCCCATGGTGCCCCTGCCCGTCCCGCCTTCTATTTACCTCGAAGCGCGGGCCCCCTACGCCCAGGGGCAGCCTCAGCCCGGCGGCTCCTACAGCCACCCGTGGGTCGCCCCCCACACCGTCCTCCCGGCCCAGCGGCCGCCGCCCGACTACGTGCTCCTGTCGCTCTTCAACACCATGTTCCTGAACAGCTTCTGCTTCGGCTTCCTCGCCCTCATCTACTCCATCAAGTCGCGGGACTGCAAGGTGGTCCACGACCTCGAGGGGGCCGCCCGCTACGGCAAGACGGCCCGGCTCTTCAACATCGTGGCGGCCGTCCTGGGCCTCGTCATCTTTCTCGTCACGGTCGTGCTGGCGGCCGTGGTGGCCAACAACACCGTGAAGAAATGGAACAGCATCCAGTGGTCCGTGAACAAAATCAATTCGTCCGGGAATAACTAGTCGGGTTTCCTTCCCCCGGGGGACCGCGGCCGGCCTTTCTCCAGCGTGCGTTGGAGCTTTTCCGCAAAGGACCAGGCAGGCATCCCACAGCACCACTTGGCATTAAGCATCTTTCTGGAAAGACAGACGTTCTCCACTGGGGGAGTCGCTCCTCTCGCCCGCTGAGAGTCTGCCCCGGCGGTCTCCAAACTCAACACGGGAGTCCAACAGAAGCAGGAAAAAGGTCCGGCTACTCCCATCTTCAACGTCATGACCGGAAGATGCACTGTTCTTCCTGGGCGGTTCGATCCATCTCCTCTCGAGCGAAAAATCATACTTTTAGGGCGCTTTTAGAAATGTTCAGGCCCGGCGTGCGCAGAGAGCCAGAAGAATAAAAAATACAAACGGTTTTTAAAAAGTGACGTGGCCCAACTTTGCTTCGGAGGGGAACGAGGGGCCTCGAATTTCCTCGGAGTTTTAGGTCCGTATCACAAGCACCAAAGCGGTTTTGTAGGATCAGGGTCAGTGTGCGGGACGGGCTCCCCACACTGTGTCTCTCCCACACTGCTGACTGCTTTTCGGAGGTGGCTTGTTAAGCCTTTCCCAGGCAGGATGGGGTGTGGGGGTCCTCCCGACATTCCTTCACACAGCCCTACACCCAGCAGTCCGCATGGGACAGGCTCAGAAAAGGGCCATAACTGCTTCTCCCCTGGGACACCTGGGTGGACTTGGGTACTCAGCATGTGCAAAAGGGGTCTGTTTTGACCAGGGGAAGTGCTGCGCTTCCAGTTGGAAGCCTGAGATGGGGGGAAGTTTGCAGGGTACCCTGCGGCCACTAGGTCCCTCTGGCCCTGGAAAGCAAGTCACTTACAATGGATGCGAGCAGAATCGGGATGCGAATAATCCACCAATAAGCCATGTTCTCGTTCAGGGCCCAGCACCTAAAACACCGAGGAGAAGAGCCGAGTTCAGCACAGATTATTTGAACAGGCAGAAGGGGAAAAAAAACCTACGTGAAGCCCACAGCGTAAGGATTTGCACAATACGGAGAGAAATTTAATCCCATGCTTTGAAGGCACAACCAAAACGTCACAATACTGCAAAGATAGGAAGGAGTTCTAGGAAGGCCGCTGGAAATCCCAAATCCAGAGGAGGAACCGGTCGATCCTGTGGTTCGCTCGCTAATGCTTCCTCCGCGGACCTCAGGAAAAAAATGTACTGCACAACTGCCCGGATGTCTCTAAATAATCTTCACGTCCTAATTAGTTTCTTCATAGGTTAATTGCAGAGTTGCAACCCCTAAACGTATAAAGGACGGTAAGAAATCCTCGTTTGGATTTGAATTCTCCAGTGGCGTTCCTACAGCTTCTCAATATCTTTGTAGCATTGCCAAGTTTTGTTTGTGCTTTGAAAGCACTGGATGCTGTTCTCTGTGTTTTACAAATTCTTAGTGTGTTGCCTTTTGTGCAGTAGATTTATTTTCTGGAGCATTAACGCTGGCCGGCAGACAATAAAGACTCAGGTGGACAGCCCTGCTGGTCTGAAGCAGCAGAACAAAGTTTGAGTCAGGGTCACCTTGAAGACCAACAAAAGTTTAAATCTGGGGATAAACGTTCATGTGCAGGCCCATCTGGGAAAGCGCACGTTTGCATGGAAGCCTTTACTTTGGATGAAACTTTATCGGTATTCAAGGTGCCGCAGGCCTCAAACTTTGGTAGAGAATAAATTATTGAAAGGGTGACACTTTCCTCAGATAGCCACAACCATGTGGGCTCGGACCGCCCGTGCGTCCTTAGATGAGAGAGAAAGCTCCGAAACAAGGAGTTTGGAAACCTGAAAGGAGCTGCTCCAAGTTGCAAGGCTAAAATAACCCCCGTTTCACACACAGTCTGCTAAAGATGCAGTTACAGAAGCCGGTTTTCCCTGCCCCAAACGAAATGAGCGCCCTGGTCAGCATTTGCACGACTGCAGGAACCACAGTTAAATGAAGCCACTGCTCTGTGCCCTGCCCACAATGCACCATTCTCCCCCCCCCCCCCCCCCACGTGGCCTGATTCCTCTGCAGCCCCATCCTCACTTACTCTGTGTTCTCCTTCAGGTATTTGACCACCATCCAGGGAACCACAAAGGCCACAGGGGTCCCTGAAAGTCAAAAACGAGAGTCCCGTGAAGCCGAAAAAGAAAAACAGTGTGACCACCTGTTCTGTTCTTAATCTGCACATTACTTCCGATCGGGCGAGGTTTTACTCGAGGGAACAAGGTTAAGTTGGGCGCACAAAGTATAACAGACGTAAAAAAACAAAGCAATCGTGTGTAATAAGGCCACACAATGAATATGATCCCACAAAGTGTTAGTATATCGGGTATAAGGTTATGTCTTTCCAGTGGGATGTAAGACATTCCTCAATAGACCTAAAAAACCAAGGGTGCAAGCATTCCGTGCAATAAAGAAAGCATTCCTGCAAAGACATAAAAGTCCTTGAGAGATGGTTCAGTTGTTCCACACGGTAGGATCTTCTGACTTGATGTTGTGGAGACGGTAATCCAAGATAACGTTGCAAAAAAATATAGGCTCCAGATATATGTTTGCACTAATGAGGGTTATGACCTTACAGGGCCTGAAGAAGGCTGCTTGAAACAGGGTGAAAACCGGTTGCCTGCCGGAAAATAACATCCTGTTGTCCCATCAGAAAGACATAATATTGTATTTGATCTATTCACATTGCCGTACTATAAACTATTGTGAAAAGGCCAAGTCAGTAAGTTGCCCCGAAGTCAACCCCAGTTGGGCCAGCTGCCAGGATATGTCAATTCGCTCAATCCTGCATTTTCCACAGAGACCAGGGGATGAAAGGAAGGAGGGAGAGGGGGAGAGAGAGAGAAGATGCTTTTTTCTCCTGGTATTATTCAAGTTCGGGGTCGCCCTATGGAACCGGTCCGTTTTCAGTCCAAGGTAGACGATAAGGAATGGCTACTTTGCGCAGCAGACTTGTGGAACTCCCTGCCGCTAGATGAGGGGATGGCCACTGGTTTACATGGATTTAAAGGCAGCTGGTTAGATGTATATATGTTAAGTCTCTTGCCTGCTTGTTAGCCATAATCGCTGGATGGGCTATCTGGGTTCAGGGCCAGAATGCTTCTGGAGAGCCAACAAGGGGGAACTGTTGCCAGCAGGCTCGCCCTGCAGGCCTCCTAGGGACAACTAGTTGGGTGTTGCGGGAGAGATGGTCGACGGAATGGACCTGTGGCCCAATCCAGCAGAGTTTATGGAAAGGTGGATAGGCTGTATTCTGCAACAAAACTTTGCCACTGCTTCACTACTTTGTCATTGCTCCTCTGCATCACTACTTTGCCAGTGCTTCTCCGCAAGTAGAATGCTAACTTCTTGGGGAGACTAGTATAACCCAGCTTTCCCCTTGAATGATGCTTTTCTCAGTGCGGGGAGCTAATCTTGGGGCGGCCCTTTCAACTGGGGACACCGCCTCTTGCAAGCCCACCTCCCGCAATAAACGTCTCCTCCTTACCCCAGCCGAGGTACAGGTAGAGGGTGTAGTAATTCTTCTCCGAAAAGACGGCTCCAATCAGAAGCTTGTACAGATAGACGGCCTCCACCAGAAACCAATAGTGATTGGCCAGGATGCAGTATTGCATCACTACCTGAGCAACCCGGCAGCCAATCGCGGCCTGGGGAGCAACGAGAAGGAGCAGGTGAAATACCAGGCCGACCTCCACGGTGAAACAACAAAAGAGAGGAAGAATGGTTGTTTTGTACCCCGCTTTTCCTACCCGCAGGAGTCCCAAAGCGGCTTGTAATTGTTCCCCTGACCTTCGCGGAGCGGCCAAGGACGCGGCAACTCACTTCGTCACTGAGAAAGGCCTCCCAGTCGGACATCTGGAGGACCTCTTTCCCCCACAGCTTCTCCAGCAACGAGTCCTTGACGATCACCGAAACGGCCCGCAGCCCGAAGGAGGCAAAGAGATTCGCGTGGATGTAGTTCCGAGTGCAGCGCAGTTTCCTGTGGGGCCGGAAACGACACGGTGCTCAGAAGCTGGGAACGCGACCCGCCCACCCTCGACCCAAATCCCTTGCATCATCCCCCCCTCCTGCTGGTCTGAAATCCCCAGTCCGAAGCTCCCTGTTTCAAGCCTTTGATGCCGTTCATGGATGCGTTACGATTAAGCAAAACGGAAAATTAACTGGGAGACCAAAAATTAAAAGTTTAAGAAACGAGAAGCAATTTAGGAAGCCGGTGAAGATCAAAACGGGCAGCATAAAAAGTGGGGAACCAGCACAATAAAACCACGCCAGTAAAAGCAGCAAGCCAACGAGCGAGACACAGCGGGGCCAATGAAATCAAAACCAGTGGAAAAGCAGGCCGGGAAGATGACACAGGCCACCAGCAGCGAGCAGGAAAACCTTTTTAAAAAGGATATATTCATTCAGGCACCAGCTTTGTGTTGCTCCCATGTTAAGCGCCATGCCACGCTGCGGAGCTACACAGGGACAGCGGCAAGCAAAACATGGCCCACTGGCACCCCAATACCTGAAGACTGTAAGGATGAGGAGGGCCAAGATCAGGGACAGCAGCGACAAGGAGTAACCCACCGTGTAGATGACTTTAAAGCTGACCATCAGCTGGTGGGCCCCTTCCTGTTCCAAAGAGAAAGAGCACTGCTTTGAGGAGCTACATCCGTCTCCTGCCCACCCCAGCCCGCCAAACTGAGCATAGCCCTTATTCCGAGCTCCAAAGTAATCATTTACTGAAAGCTCTGTTTGCAAGATGCTATTCAGTGGGAAGGGATGCGCCGGAGGAGAGTGGAGGATTTGGGGATTTTGGGGGGGAGGGAGTGTTGCTTGGGGTAAAGGCAGCAAGCTAAATCGATCAGCATCCAACCCACCACCCGGGCCGAGAAAGCGCTCTCCTCCTCACCTCTTCGCTGGCGCCGTCCGTCTCCTCCTTGCACTGGGAATGGTCCCTCCAGGCCTCCGTCCCGTTGGGCAGCGCCCAGTGCCCATCGGCCCCGCACCTGCGGCTGACCACCCCGTGTTTCACTGCACAGCATTTGGAAGAAGGCATTTCTGGTTAAAAAACGGGTAGAAGGCCAGCTTCTGTCCGGCTCATGCAGTGGCGGCTTCCAGTCTGGAGAGCCGGGTTTGACTCTCCACCTGCTGATAGTCGCAGTCCTGAGAGCTGTTCTCTCTGAGCTCCCTCAGCCCCCCATTTCACAGGGTTCCTGTTGCGGGGAGAGAAGGGGGAAGGCATCCGCTTTGACACCGTTCAGCCACCAGGTGGGGCAGCTGAGCCACGGCTGCCCCATCCTTGTCTCCCGCTTGGAGCTGTCCATAGCAGCCATGCAATTGGGGGTGCTGAAAATCTTTTGCCCCAGGAACGTTTTCATAAACTTTGTTTTAGCCCACCTTTCTCTGTGGCGGGGATCTGAAAGAAAGAGCTGCCCTGGAGGAGGAGGAGGAGGAGGAGCGAGGGATCAAGGCCGCCGTACCTTTTTCAAACCAGGGCAAGTAGAAGGGGCAGGAGACGTTGACGGTGGTCCCGGGGGTCCCGTCCGGCCAACACGCGTACATGTCAAAGCTTCGGTTGCAGAACAGCCCTGCAAGGGACAGAAGAAAAAACAGGCGAGCCGGTTTGACACGCAGTGAATGCAACACTGAGCTCTTTCTACTTTCCAGAAGTGGGACCGATGCTCCCTTACCGGCGGGATACGGGTCGCTCTCCATCTTCTTCAAGCATTCGGCCTTGTACCTCATCCATTCCTCAAAAGTCTTCTCCAGGACTTTTCCACTGCAGGTCTGTGGAAGGGACAAAGGAGACACCTTACGCTGGAGGCAGGTCTTTCCGAGCTCAGACGCAGTCCAAGATCTCACACTCAAGGCAGGGCAGGAGAACGGCAAGGGAGGAGGATGCCGGCTACCGAGCGGTGGGCCTGAGAGAGCCCCAGAAGAACTGCTCTGCGGGAACAGCTCTAACAGGACTGGGACGAGCCCAAGGGGACCCAGCCGGCTGCGTGGGGAGGAGGAGCAGGGAATCGAACCGAGCTGGACAGGTGAGTGGCTGCCGCTCTCAACCATGACACCAAGCTAGAAGGGGCCACACCGGCCATCCCATCCAACCCCCTGCCCGATGCAGCCCTAAAGCATTTGGGTCGGGAAAACAATCTCGGTGGCAAGCAGCAAGTCCTCCAAGACTGCTACATCTCCCTCACCCTGCTAAGTGGTGGTACGGGGGACCCCCGCACCCGTCACATAAGCCAGAACAGGGAGATGCCACCCGTGGGCCAGGAATGCCCCCTCCCAATGACCAGATCCCAGTGTGGGGGAAAATCTACTCTGACCACCCGATCGTCTTACCTCTATGGAAAACAGGCCCACCCAGAGGAGGTGCACGAACCTCAGGGCGCCCTGGAAGAGATGCGCGTCCCTCATGGTCAGCGGCGTACGGCTCACCGGTCCACCACGACGGCGTCCCAAGACCCCTGGGAAAGAGAGGCTGCGTCAAGGCCCGTGTGCCTGGGGAGGAGCGCCACACCAAGGGCCAAGCCCGAATTAGTCTCTGCTGAGGTTCCAAGGGCAAGGGTGATCCTGCTCCCTACACTGCCGGCCAGAAAGCACTCCTGTATAAGAGGTAGAAATAGCTATGAAGGAGAGACGGAAGGAGCAACCTCTAAGCGGAGGAAAGAAGATTCTTCAGCTGCCCCCCCCCCCCAATTCCTCTACTGAAATCGGTCCAGGGGTGCAGCTCTTCTGGGGGCGCTGCTGGATTCTGGCCCCGACCCGGAGAGGAGGACGGTTTCCTTCGTGTTTCCTTGGAGGTTGGGAAGCCCCTTCCACTTGCCGTGTGACGGAGAGTGATTCTATTCCGGGCTCCCTCCTGCCACCTCCGGGTGGGAGAGAAAAGAGCTGGTTTTTCATCCCCCAAAGGAATCCCAGAGCAGCTGACAAACACCTATCCCTTTCTCTCCCTGTGACAGGCAACCTGTGAGGCGGGTGGGGCTGAGAGAGCTCTGAGAGAACTGCTGCTCCACAGCTCTAGGAGAACCGTGGCCGGCCCAAGGTCAGCCAGCTGGCTGCGTGTGAGGGAGGAGGGAGGAATTGAACCTGGTGCTCCAAACCAGAGGCCGCTGCTCTTAACAACCAGACCACGCCGCAAAAAGAAGCTCTTATAATTGGATGCGATCGCACTGTCTGATAAATTTTAATGCCGCAGTTTCCACGCTGCAGCCGCTCGGTTCCTATTGGCGCCTACTCAAATGGGTAAACCAAGAGGTGCTTGGGCTCTGCAGGTCTGGGTAGCAAACTTACCCAGAGATGCCTTTCCCTAGTCGTGTGGCTCAGCAGCAGGAGGGAAATCACTTTGCACGCACTCAGAGGCACCTTCTCCTCAGACTCCCCCCATCCTCAGGCGGATCCGTCCCGGCCGAAGTTAACCCTTACCGCCTGCCCTCTCTGCTGGGCTCCCAAGCCCACATGCCTCGGCAGCGCCAAGGAGAGCGGTGAAGCCTCACGGATCTGAACCGCCAAGCCGCAATGGATGCCCCTGCAGAGAAGCCACGCCAGGGCTCCAGTGGAGTCTGACGCTGCTGGGCTCGCGCCGTGACCCTTGTGGGGGCTGGAGACACACCCTCCCCTTCAGCCTCCCAAAGCGGGTGGGTGGGATTGCTCTGCAGGGCGGTGGGAGGGGGAGACTCTCTCTGACCCCCCCCCCATTTCTCTCAGAGCCATGACAAGCCAAGAAAAGGCAGGCAGCCCAGGAAGGGTGAGATTGACAGAGCCCCTAAAGCTCTTCCCAGATTCCGTCCAATTAAACCCCCCCCTCCCAAAAAGGGGCCAAGCGATGCACAGAACTGGGGTGCAGATTAGCCCCCCAGCGTGACCTCTTCCATCCTCCTTAGCCCAGGACCCCCCCCCCCGCCTCCCCATCAAACACACACACAGGCTAGGTCATTTAGTCTGGGGCAGCGCTCGGAAGCCCCCGCCCTAGAACCCCCGGGGACAGTCGTGCCGCCCCCAGCCTGTTGCTGCGAAAGGGGCAAGACGGGGAACTCTCCGGCCCCAGCCCTGCGCGCCTCCCTCCCTTACCTTCTCCCTCGGGCGTCCCCGGCAGATGCGACCCCTCCAGTCCCCTGGATGCTGGGGGAATGGAGGGAGGGGAGATTCCCACCGTGTCTCCGCCGGCCTCCTCTCCGATCCGCACGGTCGAGCTGCAGGCGTGCCTGGACTCGTATCAAATGCGCCGTGGGGACTGGGCGGCTCGTAGATGCGCGCTCGCTCCGCCCCTCTCGGCTCCACGTGGCTCTCGTCATTAATAACCTCCGGGAGGGAAGGGAGGGGGCGTGGCTTGGCACCTTATGAATGGACCCGGCGCCGCGGAGACTCCGCCCCCCGGGGCTGGGAAAGCGTGATTGGCTTCGCATCTCGGGTCCGGCAGAATTGCTCAGGGGGTCGTTAAGGGGGTTCCAGGGGGTCTGCAGACCGATTGAGCCGGTCCCCCTCTAAGATTTTCGACCCGCGCAATCGCAGCTTGGGGGGGGGGGGTGTAAGAGGGCGAAGAGCTCCCTCACATCTCCCTGGGAAGCACGACGCTCACATTATGGTGGCGGAGGGGAAACAGCTTGGCGGGATGGGGGCATTTAAAGAGAAATGCGACCCGCTATTGGGGGAATGGAGGGGGGCGAATCCCACTGTGTCAGTGTCTATGGATACCACTGCTGCTCATCAATTTGGGGGACTTTTGCCCAGGGAAGACGCATCACCCGTCTTGTACTGATTAAACATCGCCAATAAATTCCAAATAAGCCGAGAACAATAATTTATCAAGGGGCACGCAGGGTGGCGGCTTCCTGGGTAATCTGTTGGGTTTGACCTTTCATGGGGACCGATCAAGAGAGTTTTGTGATTGCCATGGCAGCAGGAAACAAGGAGGGGACAATTGCTTGCTTTTTGGGGAACCAACCTCACAAGAAAGGTCGAGACTATTGGCCAGTGCCAGTGACCTCACCGATTCCGTGGAGGTGCTGAGAGGTGTGACATTGTGATGGATGAAACAATCCCCGTTTCTTCAGGTCCTGCTAATGTAAAATATAGATCGTTACGGTTTGATTACAGGCCCTTCTTTGGCCTTGTTTGCTCTCGGAGGAGCCTCTGGTGCCGTATCCCTTCACTAAGAATTTCCCCCTTCCCGTCCCGCGTCCTTCAGACTCAGTTAAAGGACAAACTGTCCTTGCTTGTTAACCAATTTAAAACCTTCCTTCGGGAAGACTGCCTAGCATGTGGGTGGAAGAAATTGGCCGTGTCTGCTCCAGTGCTTTCTTTGGCTTTCGTTCATTAAAGCCAGCGGGGTACCTTGGGCGAGTCACAGCTCTCTTGGGGCTCTTTGTAGAGCAGTTCTCTCAGAGCTTTCTCAGCCTCACATACTTCTCTAGGTGTCTGTGGTGGGGAGAGGAAGGGAAGGCGATTGTAAACCGCTTTGAGACTCCTCCCGGAGCATCGAACCTGCCCACACAAACCAGGAAATATTTCCTGAAATTTAACTGGAACCTCATTTGCTGTAGTTTATGCCCGTTAACCTGAGTCCTGTCATCCAAGAACATACCTGCTCTATCCTGGGCATGGGGACTTCGCATCAAACCTCTGGGATTGTCAGATTTCCTCCTTCTGTCTTTGAGCCTGCTGCGTTTGCACAGAAGCCAAGGACCTGGGCTTGAGGTCCGGGGCAGGATCGCAATCTTCATGTCCGCAGGCATCTATCTCTGTATCAGCAAAGCGGTCGCTTCCTGTCGGTCCGGATGACGGACCGGCTGGGCGACAGATGAGCTCGTGGGTCGGGGGAGGCGGCTCTCATGTAGGGAACGCACGGGCGAAGATTCCTCGAACGAGGAACATTACAGATAACATCAGGGGGGAAATGCTCCGCCCCAGTTGGGCCCCAGCCGTGGCTTCGCCAATAATGCGATCGGAGCAGGAGGCTAGGTGTAAAACGGTTCAGAAAGCGAGGCAGATTTGCACGGGAAGAAAGAAAGAAAGTGTTCCCATCTTGTTATCTTGGCCAGCAGGACTAGGGAGAGATAATTAAGTCTTTCTTCTGCGCTTGGCTCCAAAGTCCCAGGGGTGTTTTGCCCCACCAGAGTTATCACGAAATCCGGACGACGAAGACTTTCGATTGAGCCCGTGCAGAAGTCGGGTGGATGTTTTCATGCTGTCCGCCAAATGTCCTGCGAAGAATTTTGGGTCAGAGGTGCCGCCCGGCGGTTTAAAGCGAGAAAGTAGGCTGCAGATTCAAAAGTAGGTCAGCGGCCCCTTGAAGACTGGCAAAATTGGTGGCTGGGGAGGAGATTTTGAGAGTCGCGGATCACGTCTTCAAATGCAGCAGATATTTTCTTACATTTACGCAGTGGAAAAGCAAGCCTGAACCAGGTCTGAGTATATTTCCTTTGCCAGGAGAGGAACCGGTTCGTACCTTCTTTCCGACAATGGCCAAATGACCAGAGGCTTTAAAAAACAGAAATACATTTGGGAGGGAATCCAGGCCCCGAATGCTTTTCAAGGGGCCACTTCTAGCCTGGGGAAGAACGAGAAACGCAAAAAACTGATGCCCGTTACGAAGGAGCCCCTGCAGCTTAGCATGAAAAGCTCCAGGCAAAATGTCTGCAGGGAGGTTGCCGGTCCCATGGCTCATTAGCCAGATATGTAGGGGGGTCTCAGAAAGAATAGCTTCCGTTTGTGGCGTGCTTCCTGAAGGCTCAACCTGTTTCCCGTTTGTTCCCTTGCGGGAATTCTTAGGAGGAGCCTGAGAGGTTGAGCTCCTGATCTTTTTGTTTTGCTATCCCTCTTGGGGTGGGGTGGGGTGTCTGGAGCAGAGAGAGCCTGACTCACCTTGGATGACTTCGTTTGAACCTAGAACGTGCCCATCTTGATTTCCACCTTTTAGGACCGGCAAATTTTTATTCAAAATCTGAGCTTGTTACGGTTGAGGAAATTTTGTTCCGTTGTATCTGAAGAAGCATAGGTGCACGTGAATGCTTATGCCGGGAATCCCTAGCCAGGGAGGTTAGATTTTAGGGGGAGGCAGTCTTCGATCCTGACCTGTCCCAATCAAGGATCTCCCCTCGCTCCAGATGGCTTTAAAAACAGCGTCAGATGCCGCCCCCCCCCAATTCTCACAATATTCCTTTTTCCCTGCAAGAGGCTGGGTTGCCAGGGCAACCCGAAAAGTAGCTGCACTCCTGCAAGAGGAAGGAATCTCACAGGTAGGGATGCCAACCGCCAGGCAGGACCTGGAGATGCCCAGGCTGGAATTACAGCTCATCTCCAGACTAAAGAGATCAGCTCCCCTGGAGAAAAGGGCTGCTTGGGAGGGTGAACTAGGGATGCCAGCCTCCAGGTGGGACCTGGAGATCCCCTGGCTGGAATTATGGCTCATCTCCAGACTAAAGAGCTCAGTTCCCCTGGAGGAAATGGCTGCTTGGGAGGGGGGGACTCCATCGCATTACACTCCACTGAGATCTCTCCCTGCCCCAAATCTGGCCCAGTCCTGGCTCCCTCCCCAAAATCTCCAGGTATTCTCCAACTCAGCTGGCACACCCTCCTCACAGGTGCTCTGGAAGCTGCAGTTCATTGCCCTGTTTCTCAAATGGTGGGTGGGCAGATCCTGCCACCCCGGTTTCCCAAAAATCTCCAGGCGCCACTGACTCCTGTCACGGATTCTGATAAAGCACAGGCAGATAACCTTGGCTTTGTTGTGCCAGGTCTGGAATGACACCAGACGCTGTAGGGCAGCTGCTAATTTGCATCCGTGTGACACGGAATTGGCCTGTTAGTGGGAGGGGGGGCCTTTGATCCGGCTCCCTTCCCCTGTCTCTTCCGATCGGCCTCTTTTGGCTTTGCGTCTTGTTTTTAAGGTTGCGATGAGCTTGCTGCAGGCACCGTCTGCCTCTCTCCGGACTCAAAAGCAAGTGTTCACTCTTGTTCTCTCAAACAATTCTGTCCTGTTTTAGCTGCCCCATCAGTGTGGTATTGAAGATCAAGGAAAGCTTCAAGGGATACAGGAATCTGCACCGGATCCCTGCCTGACCAAAGATCGGTCTTGTTTCCTCTGATGCCAGTGGCAGAATTTAACCACGAACCCTTGACTTCCCCGAGGCAAATGGAGGCCGAACCAGGCTGGATGGAACAAGACATGCAGGAACTGGGTAGATTTACGTGCCTGAATCGACCAGCCTAGGCTGGTTTGCTATATTTTCATCCTATTGTGCTCCTGCCTGACTCCCCTAACTGTGGGTCTGTTCTTTTTCTCACCTCTGTTCCCTTAGCAATATTATCTCAGCCAAGGGCTGCTGCCACATTCTCTCTCAGGGAAGAGTTTCGGGGTTGGGTTTTTTCCTCCCTCGCTGGAATGTCGAATGTCTTCCGAGCAGAGGTCAGAGACGGAATTGCGTTTGGGAACAGACCTGATGAGCTCTCTTTGAAACTCTAGACTGCGATCTTTAGCCTACTTTACTCTATAAAGGAATGACTCACTTGATTCTTCTGGGTGCTGGAGTTATGGGCATCGGGGTGATTTTCCTGAATACAGACTGGATGCTCTCGTAGCCAAAAGCTTGGAGGAATTTCTCTCCCCTAGAGATGCTCTCTCCCCTAGAGAAAGGCAGTGGGCCTCGAATTTCTCTCCCCTAGAGAAAGGCAGTGGGGCTACATATTCTAGGCTAGGGACGGCCAAACTGCATGATACTTGCTTCCTGTGGCTGTACCATACAGAGTGAAGCACGCGCCCCATGCTTGGCCTCCTGGATGCTTTCTGCTCTTGTCTCTGTGTCCTTTAAATCAGGGGTGGTCAACCTTTGGTCCTCCAGATGTTCATGGACTACAATTCCCATGAGACCCTGCCAGCATTTGCCAGCATTTGCTGGCTTGGGCTCATGGAAATTGTAGTCCATGAACATCTGGAGGACCACAGGTTGACTACCCCTGCTTTAAATGTTCCTAGTTGACAATTATTTCCATAACAGATTTCTGTTGCATTTTCCGTTGCAGATCTTAAAAGGTTTTTCCCTACGGCTGCCCCATAAGATGTTTTCACAGCCAGAGGCTCAGAAATCCACTATGTTCCGTGGGATTTATTCCCAGGTAACTGTGTTTAGGGTGACAGTCCTTGGAATCAGTTTGTCAACACTTCTCTATGTTTGTATCTGCAGGCCGACTTGGGGTGGGGAACGATTGTACCCCTAGAGCAGTGGGTCTCAACCCGGGGGTCGGGACCCCTTTGGGGGGTCGAACGACCCTTTCACAGGGGTCGCAGCAGGGCAAGCAGCTTGGCTCGGGGGGGGGCACCATCCACACAACAGCCTTGCGGGGCAGATCAAGAGAGAGCGTTCGTCTGTCTGGAGCCGCGGAAAAGAGCGAGATCGTCATGGTGGGACAAGAGGCAGAGCTGAACTGAGAAACCCCAGAAAAAAACAATTTATATACAATCATGAACAAGGGATCTTCATGCCATTGCTCAGTTTCAGCTTAATTTCCGTGAAAGAACGCTTGCATGATTTTATGGTTGGGGGTCACCACAACAGGAGGAACTGCATTAAAGGATCGCGGCATTAGGAAGGTTGAGGACCCCTCCCCTAGAGTGCTGAAACCCCTTGGGCCGTCCCCGGGCCTCCCCCCGAATGCATAATCATCCTTAACCATTTCGATTTTTCTAAACGGTTCCCAACTCTCCTAAAAGGCAATCCAATTAAAACGCCACTCGGTCTTCGATAGCGGCTCCGATGCTGCCGTTTGGTTTTCCGCTCAAATGAAACCCAAGGCGTCGGGGTGCCGAAAGCGACTTTCTTTGCCCTCTTCCCCCGCAGGGCCGTGAGAGGAATCCAAATTAACGGTGGCGGATGTTTCAAGTAATCTTACAAGTGCGACTTGTCAAATTACTCGGGTATAAATGTTAGATAATTTAAAAAAAACACTTATTATAAAAGGCTGCTGGATGGATGGGGGAGGGGGGTGCACGTCTGCTATTTCTGGCAGTGGCATCCAAACTTTCGTATCTTTTAAAGTGGATTGCAGGGCTACCCTATTGAGCTCTGAGATTCCCGGAGAATTCAGCTGTGGGTGGGAACAGAATCCCTGTCTTATAGAACACCTTGCCAGGAGCGTCTTCTCTGAGTCACCGGATCCCAGCTCTCATTTGCCCTCTTAAGGGCTAGAATCTTGCTCTGACTTAATTGTTTTAAAACAGAAATTCTCAGGTTATCCCCATGTGCCAGAAAAGCATGACCGTTTCTCCATTCTGCCTGAAAAATTCAGGGACGTAACCATAGTGTCTGGGAGACAGGCATCTCAAAAGCCCTGGGCTTCGTCACAGGTGAGAACACCTTCGTGATGAGCAACTGTGCGCCAAACCAGGTATTTTCCATTGCATTTCTCCCAAATAATAAGGGTAGCGAGTTGGGAGTTCCCATAACATACTGCTCGTCATTGATGCTGAAAATCGGAAGAGCTGAGGGTTTGTAATCACCCCCCTGACTTGTGCCCACCTCTGTATAGCATCCCTGGTCTTCTCTGGTGGTCCATGCGCCAAGTTTAAGTACGCTCAAAGCAAAGCTCAAAAGAATAAAATCGTTTTATCAAGAAGGGGGAATACCTGCAGCGAAAGAGGCGCGAGAGAGACTCAACTAACTGCTTAACTGTTGTTGTCATTCCGTCTTGCCCGTTTGAGAGGCAAGCCAGCCCCGCTCAGCTTTCCAGAGCTGATGAGACCAGGCCAGCCGGTGCTATCTAGGGCAGGCCTCATAATCTTATCAACGCAGTGAAAAGGAACGACCTCCCTAGCGATTTTAATTTGACGCTGAACTCTCTGGGATACATCGCGGGGCTGCTCTTGAAACTCTATTACATTCAGAGGACTCTTAAAACACAGAAAGCCCCAGCCGTGAACCCCCGATAAGACAAAGAAAAGCCTCCGAGCGGAAGCAGGACTGAGGTGGATTTTGCAGGTAATTGTTGTTGCCTGGGAGAGACAGACAAATGAGATTGATATGTAGAAATGGAAGTTTTCTAGGTCGTTGAACTGAGAGTTGGAGTGAGAGTGTTACTAGCGGTTATGAGCATGGAGGAGCATTGTAGTTTTGGGCCCATGAATAAACTGGGATGTTGGGGGAGATGGGAAGGCTCCTCGGCCCGGCTTTATTTTGGGAAGATCGGCTGGTTTGTTCGAAGGTTGTTGTTTTTGTATGGTTTTGGGAGGAATCCAAGTTGGCCTCTGTCGGACTTTGGCCTTATGGCTTCCTCAAGCAGGTTGGCTTGTGTAATATATTTGGAATCATAATTATTATATCCATTCCAGGATGTTTATATAATTTTTGTTTTAGTTATAAAAGTCTGTTATGTAGACCAGGAAACAAATGTGTCCTTAATAAATATATTTATATTAAATATATCTGTGTCTGTTGTGCTGTCAAATCGCTTCCACTCCTCCACGTGCAGCCAGCTGGGTGACTTTGGGCCAGGCACAGTCCTGATAGATCACCGAGCAATTCTCTCAGAGCTCTTTCAGCTCCCCCCACCTCATCGGGTGTCTGTTGTGGGGAGAGGAAGGGAAGGTGATTCTAAACCCCTTGGAGACTCCTTTGGGTAGGGAAAAGTGGGATATAAGGTCTGTCTGTTGTCCTTCCATCTATTGTCCATCCATACCTCTGTCTGTCATGTCATCCTTCCTTCCTTCCTTCCTTCCTTCCTTCCTTCCTTCCTTCCTTCCTTCCTTCCTACCTACCTACCTACCCACCCAGTGTTAATATATAAAGATATGCTTATTTGTGTTTGTATTTTACATATAAAGCAGAAGATATAACAATCTGAGTTTGCTAATGCATCGGCGCGCGCCGCCCGCCCTCCTTCTGAGCCCCGCCCACCCCTTCCCTTCCTGCCCCCGGCGCGCCTTCGCCTTCCCGCGGGTCTTGGGCCCGGCGACGCGCCGTAGAAGCGTTGCTATAGCGACCGCGGCGGCGCGGCCTGCTCTCGAAAAGCGGCGCGTTGAAGCCTGGGCTGCAGTTTTGACACAGGAGCGGCGAGCGACAGCAAGTGGGGCTTTCTGGGCAGGGATGTCTTTCCGCGACCTCCGTAGTGAGTCGAGGGGCCTGGGGGGGGGGCTTGCGGGGTTGAGGCTCTGCCGTCCCCGCCCTGTTATTTCCCGGGCGTGTCCCAATTTGACCCCCCTCCCTGCTCCAGGGGTCTTCAGGGCTAGCTTATTTCTGCCTTTCACAACAGCCCTGCCAGGTAGGCCGCGCCCGCGGTCTCTGGGGAAGCCAGCCCCGCCCCTGGGGCTCAGGTTCCCAACCTCCCGCCGAAGGACTATGGCTGCCTGGCCGTCATATTATATATATGTGTGTGTGTGTGTGTATAAAAAAACAAATATGCGTCAAATGACCTCCCATAAAGCTGGTGTCAGCTGTTTGTATAACTGTCCTCAGGATTTATATTCTCTAAATATAAAATAAATAACTGGAAATAGGACATACCTTTTTTAAACAAGGAAATTTGTTTACAGACAGCGAAGAAGACTTTAAAAACTGAATTACCTGATATGAAATCAAACTCTTTGGTTTTGTATGCGCGGCTCACAATTTATACAATATAAAGCCGCACATACAAAGCCAAAGCGTTTGACAGTTATATACAATATATAATTCTTGAAAATATACACGTAAGAGACGGCCTCCGATAAAGCCGGTTTCAACTCTTTGTACAGCCTTCCTCAGGACTTATATCTCTAAATCCAAAACGAAAATAAAAATATACATGAATCTTAATTATTAAAAAAAAAACTTTAAAATGGGAAACTAGTTAAGAATCTACTTTTGGATTTCTTACTGCCCAGTCTATATTTATAGTGCCACTATATTTATAGTGCCACCTGCAGTATTTGGCCAGACGCTTTTGAATTTCTGGGTGGGGACCGAAGATGTCCGGGAATGACGCCTGATTTGCAGATGGCACCCATCACACTGACGGTTTATTTAAGAGGGTAGCCATGTTGCCCTGAAGCAGCAGAGCCAAGTTTGACTCCAGTGGCACCTTTAAAACCAACCAAGTTATAGTCAAGGTATGAGCTTTTGTGTGCACACCCACTTCCCACTTCCTCAGATACAAGAGCACAGAAAGGAAGTCAGGGCTAGGTCTCAGCTAATTGTCATCAGCCATTGATTCTGTATTTGCTCATTACGCTCCTGTGTAGACACCTTTGGTGAACCCAAGACGTTGCCCACGCGATTCAATCTCAAGCGAATGAAAATAAATCCCAATGGCTGGTTTTTCCTGTTTATCTCTGGCATCTGTTCATCAGTTTCATTAGGCTGTGTGTGAATTGACTCTCACACTTGGCTTGTAAGTATGAACTGATTACTTCCATTCTGTGACATTAGTATGATGTGCGTGCTCATAAAGGCTCATGCCTGGAATAAAACAGGGCTGGTCTTAAAGGTGCCCCTGGACTCCCAATTTGTTCTGTGGTTCGTTTAAAATATGTATTCCACATCTGGAGAAAATGGCTGTGTGGCATGCTCTAGTGAGAGTCATTTCCTTTCCAAATCTCCAGACTTCAAACCTATCCAGGAAAGGTAAGCTGCAAAAATGAAGGTATTACAAATCCCCAGGGATTTTGGGCTGGCAACTGTAGCCTTTCTGCTTGCCGTGCTCTCTTGATCAAGCTTTTATTGCCTCCTTCCTTAGGGTGGCGGGTGAGGTTCTCCCTGCCTTCTTTTAAAAATCCTCACAACAACCTTGTGAGGTAGGCTAAGCCAAGATAAGGTGACTTTGGGGACTTGTGGGGGAAGGTGGCCGTTAGATTTGAATCTGGGTCTCTGTGGCCTACACCTCCCCTTGTCCTTTAGTCTAACCTCCCTCAAAGGGTTGTTATGAAAATCTTGCTATGGGCCTAATGGGCTCGGATCTAATTGTTCTGGTGCAGATTGTCACCGGTAGCATCTGAACCCGTGAAATCAAAATGAAGGATGGGAGAATCCAGCGCTGCCTTGGAGGAAGGGATTGAGGCGAATTCAACCCATGCTGCCCTTCATGTTTCTTCCTTCCCCGCTGTCAAAATTAAAATTGCATGCGCTTTGGAGCGTAGACCTCGGTGGCTTATTAAACGCCATTTGCGTTGATGGCTTGCTACAAATGATAGTGAAAACCCCTCTGTCTCATGAGGCACAACGGAGCTATTTAGAAATCTTGTTTAATTCTGTAGCTTTTTCTTTTTAAAAGGGTGTCGGGGGGGGGGGGGAACCTTGGTTACTCTGCACAGCCCTGCTTCCCTTATTCCGCTCAGATGCATGAGCGTAAACATTGTGAGTGACAAATCTGGTGTCGAGTTCCCCTGAATGCCAAACAATAAGCACACCATTCTTCTGGCTGATGAACGGCAGAAGCGGCAGGGTGGCATTGGATCCATTTTCACTTGTTGGCGCCTCACGCTCTGCAAAGGGGGGTGGGGAGCAGAGATTACCAGCGCTGTGCCGAGTTACTGCTGCAAAGGCAGAATGTTTCTTGAGCCGCACAGAATACGTTACTCCTTTCTTAGGGCTCTGCACCCGAGAGAGAGAGAGAGCAGAAGCAAGAGGTGTGCAATTGCCTCTCGAACTAGAATAACGCGTTATGAAATGGTGCCGCTTGGATCGTGCATTTGCGAGCGGTGCCGACCCGATCCAAAGTTGCATGCATCGTGTATGGCACATTCCTGGAATCATTGAGTTGGAAGGGTCCTGTAGGACCATCAACCCCCTGTGGAATGGAGGAAATTCACCGCTCCCTGCCCAGCCACGGTGACCCCAATTCCAGGTCCAGGTGATGCCCCCCGTTCATCGTCTGACCAAATGGCAGGGGTGCAGAATTGCTGGCACAGCTGGTTGAATTCTGAGAAATGCCACAGCTTCTAAGCGTCTAAGAGGAGGTTTGAGATTGAGGGAGAGAGAACAGGAGAGTTCGCATGCACAGTGGCACCCCCACCTATCCCAATCGGTAGCATTACCCCATCTTTGAATTCTCACTCCCCCCTGTCGTTCCCCTCCCTTCTTATCTTGCGTTCTCATTTTCTTTTAAATGCAAAGGACATAGTGGTAGTTAGGTTGCTGCTGGTATAATCCGTTTGGGTCACTGCATGCCAATTTTGATTTACCACCTGCCAGGTAAAAGCTTCTTTTGCTGTCATGCTGTGCTATGGATACAGAAAGGAAAACAGCTCATAAGACTCTATGAACGGGAGGGGGGGAGCCTGCGGCTTGTTTGCAATACTCCAAAGGTGCAGGGGATTGGCCTGTGTCAGGGGTGCCAAACTGTGGCTCTCCAGATGCCTGTGGACTACAATTCCCATGAGCCCCTGCCAGCTGGAGAGCCACACTTTGGCCACCCAAGTCTATATTATTCTAGCACTTTAGTATGAAGTTTTAACTTTTGTGAGCTGCCCCAAGCCCGTTCCTACAGAAGGGCGGCCGAGAAATAAAAATATAATAATAATAATATGAATATCTGGAAACATATGTCTCTGATAGGAACATTTAACTGAAAATTTATTTTCAGAGAGACAGTTTTCTGTTTGTGAACACTGGACTTGAGATTTTCTTAGGCCCTGTGGAGGATTACGTTACCGCAGCTGTGACGAACCACTGTAAATAAAAGAATTAACCCGTTTGCTTTGTTTCCAAAAGATTTCACCGAGATGATGAGGGCCCTAGGATATCCCCGGCTCATCTCCATGGAGAACTTCCGCACGCCAAACTTCATGCTGGTTTCCGAGATACTCCTTTGGCTGGTGAAAAGGTTGGTCCTTGTGCGTTATTTATCGGGCTTCTTTGTAGTCCGTCTTTCTCACTGACCCCCGAGACAGAGTACAGAATGTTGAGTGCAAGAGTAAACATCAGAGCAACCGCAATAGGGTCATTTGCCAAATGCTTGACGCATTGGGAGAGAACTCGCTTCATTCTGAACTGTTGAAGCCAAAGCATTCTGGGAGAGTTCTGCTAATGGTAACGCGGATTCAACACTTCTAAAAGAACCAGGGAGATTTTTTTCGTCTAGAACCCAGGGTCTTTCCTAGGAAAAACTGAGAACTGGGCCACCAGTGTTACAGGATTCTCTCTTGGCTTGTATAGCACCTTCCTTCCCTTCTGCTTCTGTAGGTGTAGATGCTTCTGTAGGTGTGTGTTTCTGCTTCCCTAGCTGTTGGCCAGAGCTGCACAGCTGGAGCTTTAGAAACAGTGACTTACATGGAAGGTGGGGAGGAATCGTTGAGACTGGGAACTGAGCAGCACTAATGCAGAAGACGAGACCTACCTTGAGCATGCGCGGAGTTCTACTCCGTGCTGCTCACTTGAGAAAAGAAAGATGGAGAAGTTTTCTGCTTCTGCTAGGCCACAGGCAAATGTCTTGAAGGAATGGGGGCTGCCAGGTAACAGGTTTTCTTCTTCAAGGTAGGCAGATCTTTGACTGGAGAGCAACGGACTATCCCTTTATGGCAGGAGAACTTCATGGTGCAATCTTTGGTATAATCACATCCTTTGACACCCATGGATTTTCTTGGACTTAGAATAGCGGAAGTGTGCTTGGTGCCATGGTTAAGAGTGGCCTCATCTGGAGAACCGGGTTTGATTCCCTGCTCCTCCACATGCGGCCAGCTGGGTGACCCTGGTTACAGTCCTGTTAGAGCTTTCCTCACAGAGCAGTTCAGTCAGAGCTCTCTCAGCCCCACCCCCAGGTTGTTGGATTGTCAGCTAATCTGGGGTCTGATCAAGCCACAGTTTATTGTCATCGCTTTTGAAATCCAATCTGAGGAAATCTTCCCAATTCTGTAGAATAGATTTAGGGTTTCATGGGCTGGGGAGCAGCTGAGCTTTGGGGGTCTCTGTACTTCGAAACGGGCCAAGCCTGGGATTCTATTGGGGTCTGCAGCGGCAGGAAAGGAAAGCACGCCCCAATCTGTCGGATTTCTTGGCAACCGGGTGCCGTGCGACTCCCTCACGAAACGGAAGCCGCTGGGCTCAGCCTCGCCTGGTCCTGAATTTAAAACAGGACCCGCGTGAGCCTGTGGTGCTGAAGGGATCGAGATGGATGTGCAACTTGACCCGTGTGTCACTTTTCTCTGACAATCTGAACGAATCGGGAGCCATTCCATATGCATGACATCCAGCCGCTTCCGTCTCAAGGATGACTCTTCTGAAATTTGCCTCGCGTTGAACCCCGTCTGAGGAGCGCTCTGGGAGCACAGCCTCTGAAGGTGGGAGCAGGGAAAACTCAGAGCGTTGGCAAAAATAAACCTCAGTAGTTTATTTCAGAAGAGAACCAACAGCCTCACGGGAGCCTTGTGATGCTATAGCAAAAGCAACAGGGATCAAAAGGCAACTCTAGAGGCAAGTAACCACCACCACCTGCACGCAATTCAGGTTCGCACTGGACCGCTCTTCCCCTCAAAGGATAGTACAGTTCACAGCCAGCACCTCTAGCCAGGAAAGAAACAACCCAAATGTCTGAAGATGTGATAGAGGACCATCGTTCCCTGCTTCAATACCGTAATCTCATGTGACCCTGCTAGAAAGGCGCTCCTAAAACTGCACCCATTTATAAAAGGAGAATTGCCTGGCTGTTTCACGATTTCTTTGCCCGGCGGGTAGTTACTTAGTAAAATTCACTTCTAGAGGGGGTGGTTATGACCACAGAGGTAGTTGGCTTCAAAAGGGGGCAAGCCAGGATCATGGACAGAAGGAGGAAGAGGAAGAAGAAGAAGAGGAGGAAGAAGACGACAAAGAGGAAGAATTGGTTCTTATATGCCGCTTTTCTCTACCCAGCTCTAAGTGCCCCAATGCAGCATTGGATCCAGCTCTCCAAGGCTTTGCCCTCTGCGCTTGGCCTTCCAGGGCAACCGGTTGGCCTCTGTTCTGCTGGCCTGACCCGGCAGGGCTCTTCCGAGCTTTCAGGGTATGCGGAGAGGACTCGGAGAGCCTCTTCAGTCCTAGCTGCAGGAGATAACAAGCTGTCCGGGCTTGCTGGAAGCGAAACAAGCCTCCAAAATATCCAGGTAGAAGGCCTAGCCGACTCAGCCTAGCCGACTCAGCGAGGATTTCTGGGGGAGGCGTGCGACAGCTTGAGATGGGCTTCGCTTTGAACGGTGGGCTGACGCGCTCCCGGCGTGAAGCGATGAGTCAGCGAGACGCGTAGGTGGACCGGAAACATCGGGTGGCTTTGTTGCCGTCTGGGGAGTTTGCGAATAACACGGAGCGGGCGGTGAGGCAGATCTGCCATGCCTGGGCAACTTGGTAACACACTGACCTATTAGCTGTGCCGCTCTGGCTGGGGAAGGCGAGCACCCCGATATTAGAAAGTAGGGGGTGGTCAGCTGAGGGACTTGGGAATGTTCAGCCTGGAGAAGAGGAGGTTGAGAGGGGACAGGGTGGCTCTCTTTAAGTATTTCAAAAGCTGTCACTTGGAGGAGGGCGGGGAACGGTTCTTGCTGGCAGCAGAGGCTCAGACCCGCAGGAATGGCTTTAAGCTATGTGTAGAACAGCACCTCTTGTGGCGCAGAGTGGTAAGGCAGCCGTCGGAAAGCTTTGCCCATAAGGCTGGGAGTTCAATCCCAGCAGCCGGCTCAAGGTTGACTCAGCCTTCCATCCTTCCGAGGTCGGTAAAATGAGTACCCAGCTTGCTGGGGGGTAAACGGTCATGACTGGGGAAGGCACTGGCAAACCACCCCGTATTGAGTCTGCCATGAAAACGCTAGAGGGCGTCACCCCAAGGGTCAGACATGACTCGGTGCTTGCACAGGGGATACCTTTACCTTTACCTTTTAGAACAGCACTGGCTAGGCATCAGGAAAAAAATGTTCACAGATATGTTCAGGTGTGGAACGGGCCGCCTAAGGAGGTGGGGAGCTTCCCCCCACTGGCGGTCTTCAAGCAGCAGCTGAACAGATTCTTATCCAGGTTGCTTGAGGCTGATCCTGCACTGAGCAGGGGGTGGGACTAGATGGCCTCTATGGGCCCTTCCAATTCTGGGATACTCAACAAGACTACCAAACCTGGTTTATTTGTCGTTGCAGTTTGAAGCCTTGAAGTCTAATATACTCAGGCTTCCTTTTCCCACTGTGTAATCTTAAGACAATATCTTACTCATCAGAAGAAATGAGCCATGACTCATGAATGTTCCTCCCTGCCCCCAATTTTGCTTTAAGGTGCTCCTGGATTCTGGCTCTTTTCTTCTGCTGCAGACAAAACGCAGCGGCGCACCCTGATCGACTTTTTAATCTGCCTGCCTTTGCCTGCTTTGCTAACGTCCGACCAGCTTGCCTTTTAACTCGACACCCGTCTCCTTTTGCAGATACGAGCCCCAGACCGATATCCCTTCAGATGTGGAAACGGAGCAAGATCGTGTCTTTTTCATTAAGGCCGTGGCTCAGTTCATGGTGAGTCTGTTCACGGATTGTACGGGGGTCCCGTTTATTCCAGGGCTTCACGCCGCCGAGTCCGGCTCTTCGTTTGCCTGAACGCCGCTCGCTCGTCCTTTGTGAGAAGCCCAACCAGGGTACTGCTGCCTCCTCTGCTCTCGTTTGATACGATTCTGCTTCAGAAAGGGAGAGAACTCACAGTGGGTACAACCGCACAATAGAGCCAGCAGGCAGGGAGACACAAACGCTCTACAGAAATTACCGTCTCATCATCTTCAGCTGATAATGGACGTGGGCCTCAAAGAGCCTGCCCGCCTTCAACCAATTTCCAGCTGTGCTCCCCCGTCCCTGACCGCTGATCCATTGTGGGAGAAGCCCGACGGATGTGTTTTTCCGCACGGCTTCAGTCGCTCTGTTTTAAAATGCCGGGACAGAACAGACGCAGCTACACTCTGCATTTTGTCGGCGCTGTAAGAAGCAGGAGCAAACTTCCCTGGACCTTCCCTTCCCTCTGTAGCTCTGTATAGGCCAGAGGGAAGGGTGCACTGTTACTCTGGCTGAGCCGCTTTGAAACTCTCTTCAGGCAGTGAAAAGCGGGGTATAAAAGCCAACTTTTCTTCTTCTATTCTAGTTTCTACAAAATTTGAAGCCACAGGAGTAAAATTAGGGCCAAATGCCCAACTTTCGGCCATAGCTGTACAATTCAATAGATTTCGACTTTTAGCTATGAATGTATACATAGCCCCTCAAGGTAATGCTTAGGCTACAGGAAATTTTGGGTCAACTGGAAAAGAATCATAGAATCGTAGAATCATAGTTTTGGAAGGGACCTCCTGGGTCATCTAGTCCAACCCCCTGCACTGTGCAGGACACTCACAACCCTATCGCTCCTCCACTGTCACCTGCCACCCCCTTGAGCCTTTGCAGAATCAGCCTCTCCGTCACATGGCTATCCAGCCTCTGTTTAAAAACTTCCAAAGATGGAGAACCCACCACCTCCCGAGGAAGC
Organism: Paroedura picta; assembly: GCF_049243985.1. Classification (NCBI taxonomy): domain Eukaryota; kingdom Metazoa; phylum Chordata; class Lepidosauria; order Squamata; family Gekkonidae; genus Paroedura; species Paroedura picta. The sequence goes on from NC_135385.1 coordinate 20,172,706, forward strand.
CTGTTCCACTGAGAAACCGCTCTGACTGTCAGGAACTTCTTCCGGATGTTTAGACGGAATTTCTTTTGAATTAATTCCATCCCATTGGTTCCGGTCCGTCCCTCCGGGGCAAGAGAGAACAACTCTGCTCCATCCTCTACATGGCAGCCTTTTAAACAAAACATAATCAGACCCCTACTGAAGTGACCTGAGGCTCTTCTTCTGGGAGGTGGCAATTTTAATGCCGGAGCCAGTCCCTCTGACAAAAATGGGGAATTTAAGCCATGATGCCGCCCCTTCCTTGGTTGAGCCACACTTCCATGCTCCCCTGAGCAATCCAAGGACGTCGAATCCAATTAGAAAGGATTCTGCTCAGCACCCTTGGCCAACAGATTTCAGTTTGTTTATTGTAAATGGCATAGTCAAGGGTGAGGTTTCGGTTGAACCGAGGAATTAGCACCCTTGATTGCACCCTGCTAGGTTAGGTAGATTATTGATGCATCGGGAGCCGCCAGGATAGTGACCGCTTCCTTAATCACCTAAGATTCCGAATCTTGCCGTTCACCTGGCAGAAATCTGACGCTGGGCTTACTCAGGGTTCGGGTTATAAAAGAATCCAGTGGTCCAAAAATGTAGATAAACCGAACCAAGTTTGTTATCTCAGTTCTCTGTGTTGACCGGAGAGGGACTGGGAGGTTGCTCCCCCCCCCCCCGCCTTAAAAGGACTGAATCACAAGCACAGTCTAGATAATCCACTCAGCTGCTCTGAGCCCGGGAGTCTAACCACCAAAGCCAGAGGGGTTCTCGGTTAGACCTCTCTTCTGAGCCCCGGCGTGCCTTGTTAAGGGGCCGCACAGCACTGGCAGACTCCGCATTTTCAGGGGCTTTGTTCTGGGCCTCCCATCCCCGGGCCTTTTACCAACTGAATTCTTCGATCCATTCTACGGGAAAACGGGATTTGGAAGCCTTAAACCGTAACAAGGCAGGCAATTTGCCAGCGTGGAACACGGGCCCCCGGGTTGGGCACCTTTGCTTCTGCTCCTCCAGCTTCTTCATCTTTTAACAAGCTGTGCTCATCGCGTAACACACTCCCCAGTCCCGTTGTGGTGGCTGGCTGTTCCAGGCGCTCCCCATAAGTTCTGAGGAACGGCACTGGAGCTGTCGATCCCCGTTAACTAGGGGGACTTGTTAGGGACCGTCTGTCTAAAGAGGCTGATTGACTCCACAGCAGCAGAGCTTTCGGCTGGACTTCGAACCGCTTGACTTGATCACGGGGCGATCCCTCCCCACCTCGAGCGACGAGGCTGTTTGGGGGTCTGTATTTGGGAGGCAATCTGTGTCTAAACATGGGCTGCCTGCCACAGGGACCCCGAACACACTTCCACTGCCGCCCTAATGATGCCACTTTCCTTGGCTGATTGTCGTCTCGAGCGTTTCCACCCGCAAAGGAGAGGGCGGATACTGAGGCTAGGGGAAGATGGTTTCGTAATGATCCCAGAGTGCCTTTGTGGTGTGCCAAGCACTATTATCCACCATCTCAGCAGAAGGGTTTTCGCGGCGGCCACGGGGAAATTGTCGGAACTTCGACTCCGCCGGATTTTGTCGCTATTTGAGCAATGCAGAAAGCGTGTTGTTTTCCTGTTGGGCCAACGGGGTCCCCATCCTCTTAACAAGCATCGATCTCTCTCGGCTTTGTGTCTTAGATGGATCTGAGGAGCGTCGGCTCTAACAACATTTTTCAGAATGCTTTTCGTCAGCCTTCCCGGCGAGGCTGCCCTTTCAGACCCCCGGCTGGGATCCAGATTTATGTTTCCTTCCAATGTTTGACATAAAGCAGGTCCTTATGACTTAAAAAAAAAAAAGAGTGTGGGTACTGTTTTGGAATGACAGCATTAAAAAAAATTTGTTTGTCTTAGTTAGTCAGCTTGGTGTCGTGGTTAGGAGTGCGGAATTCTAATCTGGCGAGCCGGGTTTGATTCGGTACTCTCCCACATGCAGCCAGCTGGGTGACCTTGGGCTCCTCACAGCAGTAATAAAGCTGTTCTGACCGAGCAGGAATATCAGGGCTCTCTCGGGGGGGTCTGTTGTGGGGAGAGGAAAGGGAAGGCGACCGTAAGCCGCTTTGAGACTCCTTCGGGTAGAGAAAAGCGGAATATCAGAACCAACTCTTCTTTTTCTTAGTGTGTCCAGCTGATCGTTTCTCACCTCTGGCTTCTAAAAGTCACCTCTGCGTAATTTTTGTGTTGCCGACTGTCTAGTGACAACCGCTCTTTGGGGTTTTCAAGGCGAGAGACTTCAGAGGTTATTTGCCATGGCCTGGCCCCGCACCACGACCCTAGCTTTCCTGGGTGGTCTCTCTTCCAAGTACCGACCCTGCTTAGCTTCCGGAGAATCTGACACTCTAGGGCAAGCCCGAGCTGAACATTGCTTAGGCCAGCCCAGCCCACAATGATGCACCGTGCTTGGTCAAGAACTGCCCTGTTTCCCTGTTCTTCCCTTTGCCATGGTAACCACTGGGAAAGGGGGAGCAACTCCCCCAGCCTCAGGCAGCTACTCCGTTGTGTCCCTTCTTCCGCAATTCCCGCAGCCTCCTTTCTTCCCCGTGCCCGTTGCTTCAAACCCCCTCCATGTCCCCTAATGCCTTTGCCTCCAGGCTGCAGCAACCCCTTTATTTACACGAATAATGGTCCACCTTTCTCACTGAGATTCTGCGCTACTCCCGTCTTATTTTGTCCTGATCCTTTTGTCCCGTCCCTCTAGCCCCGTGGAAGGCTTCTGTGTTGAGACCGCAGGGGACAGCCTCTCATTGGAACAGGGTAATAGATTTGTGTTTGCTCAAGAAGCCGCGTTAAAGGGACATTCTGCGGGGGTGCGGCGGCTGCCGTCAGCGGGCCTCTGGGTGGGCTGCAGCGCGTCCGGCACAGAAAGCCCTGAATGTATTGAAACATCGCCAAAGTGAGAGAGCTCCTGTCCCTTCCCAGACATAATGGTTTCATTTAGCTCTTTGCACCCGCCCCTTAGTCTCTCGCCCAAGGAGCCGCTGCCGTGTCGCCTCCGTGCCTTGACTTTATCTTCACGACAAGCAACCCCACGAGGTCGGTTAGGTGAGAGACAGACGCCGGAGATTGGTTAGGGGGCTTCAGCGGCAGAGTAGGGGGTTGGCCCCGGTGTCTCCCGGATCCTCTGACCACTCTGCTGTGTCGGTCAGACCTCAGCGATCAGGTTTATATATGTTCCGTCACCCCCCTCCACTTTTATCCCGTTTGTTATTGGCTAGGATTTGGGCAGCATATGGTCCACACTGGGAACATGCCGGCCAGTCCGTTCAGCGATGCTTTCCCATATGCTTGGGGTGGGGCGCTTGCCGAATAAAATTTCCAATCAGCCAGTGGATGCTTCATTGGCCAGGTTTTTAAAAATCTCGCCCTGGCTGCCCTTCTGCAGCAACAGTTTTGCGGTGGCCATTTTGCCCCTGTGCCTACCACGGTGTGCTGGAATTTCCAAGGCCCCCACAGGCTCTGAAAGGTTGGGGACACCCAGCCTGCCCAGTACAGTAGAGAGGAGATCCCCTGCAGGAGCTCGTGCAGCTCAGCTGGGGGGAAAGGGAGTCGGGTACCTCATCTCTTCCTCCTCCCCTTTGGGTGCCTTATCGCTCTTCCGTCCGCCTCCTGCCTTCGTCTTTTCTATCCGGCGTTCTTGGATATGTCCACAGCCGTCTGGCCCATTGCACATGCCTGGGAGAGGAGCGCGGCATTGCCGGTCCACAAGGACCGTCGAAAGAAGAGGGTTTGTCAAGGCAAGCAGTCTTATTAACCGCGGCGCTCCGGGAGAGTCCCTGACCCCGGCAAGGGCGGCAGGCGAACGGCGCTGAGGTGCCAATTAAGCCAAAGGCTGACTGTCTTTTTAAGCTAATTAGGGGATCGGTCAGCGCAGAAGTTAATGCACTGCACAGGGATTCCCGTCAGCCCTGGGGAACGGCTTACATGCTCTCCTTTGCCTCCGTCCTGTGATAGAACTCTGGGCTCAGTTGCGTGGCCAAAGGCCACTGTGTTTCCAGACAGTGGCCCCTACCAGCGGGTTGAAACCGGTGCCTTAGAACAGGCGGTTTGAGGTCCTTCTTCAAGCTTTTTCTGTCCCTCCCTAGGCGACCAAGGCTCACATCAAACTCAACACCAAGAAGCTGTACCAGGCCGACGGCTACGCGGTGAAAGAGCTGTTGAAGATCACCTCTGTGCTCTACAACGCCATGAAGACCAAGGGCCTCGACACCGTCGACGTGGACGAGGAAGACGTGGGGAAGTTCAAGTTTGACCTCGGCTCAAGAGTAAGGGGAGAGACGTTTTCTTCCACACAAAAAAATAATAATCTTGGCACAAATCTCTGATTTACAGAACGTCTCGGTGATGGAATGGGATTCACCAACATCCCCTTGGCTCCGTAAAGAAGTTAATTGCTCTTTGGGGAAACATCCCTTGCTTTCTCTCTCCGGGGGTCCCAAATTGGGCTTTGTGGCCTGTCCTCATGAGAATTGCAATCTTTGTGTTGTTTTCCCCCCTTTCTTTCTTTCGTAAAGAGCTTTTAAAAGCTTTTCCCTTAAACCTGGGAGCCGACGCACGGGGGATAATTGCAAATCAATGCCCATTATTGCAGCAAACCGCCATTGTGCTCCCCAAATAAGATGCGACCCTGGCCCCAGGGCTCCAGAAAACCTTCCCTGATGACCCCCAACAGGGCCGTTCAGGTTGGGACGAGACGCCGCTGTCGAAAGCCTTTCTTTCCCGCTCCCCGGAGCCTTGTTGAGGCGGCTGTTGAGCTTGACAGGAGGCCATTGTAGGTAAAATGGGAGTTGGTTTTAAAAATAAAACAGCCCCATTTCTAAAAGCGGCCTTTCTGTTGGGGGGGCAGGGACATATTCTTCCTCTTTTCTGTCTTGCTCCAAGCCCCCGGAGTACCACTGGGTGGAATCGTGGCATGACATGAGCCCAGGCCACATCTGTGCCAGAGGAAAGGTCAGCAGAACAGGGCCTCCTCTCCTACCTGCCGTTCCCAGCGACTCAAGAAATCATCGCAGTCAAAATTGAATTGATACATAATAAATACGAGATCAGCAGGAAGGCGGAGTGGGAGGGCTCCAGCAGGAGAGGAGACTCATCTCCCGCTTTCATTCATAGGAGTTCATGGTGGGGTGGAAACCTAGCCGTTTGGATTGGGGTTTCCCAACCAGGGTTAGGCGTTACCCCAGGGTAACCCCACACCCCTAGTGGCGTCACACTGGACTGGTAGTTGAAGCTAGGCAGCCGACTGAGTGGGTGGCTGCCCCCCCCTCCACCCCCTTAACTCACTCCCCGCTTTGGCCTGCCATGGCCACTGCGACCTTGTGCCTCGAATACGGCCGATGCGGCTGCGCTGATCCGCACCCAAGGGCCTTGTGCGTCCCCTGTCCTCCCAGGGGACAGTCGGGACCGATCCCAGCCGAACCCTGCCGTAGCCGTCAGCATCCTCCTGCCCAGGCAGAAAGGAGACGAGCGCGGGCTGCACGCCTGGCAACAAGGGCGCTTCACGCTCTTATTTCGGTTCCAGGGAACAATTAGGCGTTGCCGTTGGTGACTGGCCTCTTCCGCGGCTGTGCTCCTCTCTCGTTTTGTTCCTGCCTTGCTGGGAAAACCGATTGTGTGTGTCTTCCCCCCCCCCCCTATGTTTGGGCATCTTGAGAAAACACGTCCCTTGATGACGACAGGTACAGCCCTTTTGCTCCTCTCGCTTCCGGAAGCGTTCTTCCTCGCAGGGAGGGTTTAGTTTTTCTGATTAGGCTGGGCGAGGATGCTGTTTGCAAGCACGGTTCAAGCTCACCAAAACCTGTGCAGAAAGGAGCCCTGCATAACCTAGGGATGGGGGAGCGTTAGGCCCTTCCAGCCGCCGCTGTTTTCTGGCAATGTGTGCATATCTGTTATCATTCCCCCTGGGAACACCAGGGCCTGCCAGGCAGGTCACCGCCTTCTGCTTCTCCCGTTGGTCTAGATTGGCGAGCTGAAGGCAGCCAGGCAGCTGGCGTCCGAGATCACCTCCAAAGGCGCGTCCGTCTACGACCTGCTGGGCAAAGAAGTGGAGCTGAGGGTAAGTGGGCAGGAAGGCTGCAAGAGGAAGACCTTTGCTTAGGGATTGTAGGAGACGACGGCCACTTCCTGCTGGGCATCCCTGGGCTTGGATGTTTCTCCGTGAGCCCAGGACTGGGATGGTGGTTGCCCCCAAATCCGTGAGCTCCATCCCTCTTGGCGTCTCCACCTTTGGACCGGACACGCTTCTCCACTCTGTCCGTTTCCACCTCCTCCTTAAATGTCCCTTCTTTCCATCCTGCCCCTGATCCCGCTCCTCTGGGCTTGTACTCTTTTCTGTCTCCCTGGTGTCCTTTTGCTAAGCTTTTGCTTCCCTCCGATTCCGACTCAGTGAGTGGCCGACTGCTGTCTCTGCCGGGTCTACCTGTTTCCTGTTAAACCGTCTGTTCCCAACCCGACCGACGACCTTCCGCCCTGTGGATTGAGTTCCGCCTTGAGTCCAAGTGAGAAAGGTGGGCCACGGGTCGACGTCAGTCGATCAGGGACGGTTGTGGCCGACTTCCGTGGATCCCTTCATCCCTTCCTCTCATGCCTTTTGAAGGGGGGGCGCCTCAGCTAGATCTTAACAGGCTCTCGGGCTGCCATCATCTCTTCTTCGCCTCCTGTCCTGTCTCGGGAAAGAGATTAGTTTTGGAACCTGACTCTGGCACTTCCGCCTCGCCTTCCTGGCACTTCTTAGGGGGTCTTCCAAGGCACCGCACCGCTCAGCCTTTTGCTGTGACACCTATGATAGTTGCCGTGGGGAATTGTCCTCAGATGGAGCCGCAGAGGCGGTTGATTCAGAGACACGGAGTCACCCCTCTGCCGTACCTTTTTGAAGTTGCACCGTAGCCAGCGTCTCCGTCCAGTTCCCCCTCCCAGCCCCGGTGTCAGCCCCAGCAGTGCAGGTTGGGTATTCTCCATCCCCAGGGAGCGTTGGGACAAAAGGACAAGGCCGTCTTCGGGCCCTTTGACATAGCTGGTGGGGGAGGGGGAGGCCGTTTGCATCCTGGAAGCTGAATTGCGGTGGGTCCCGTGGGGGCTTTTTTGCCCGCGTCAGCCGGGATTATGTAAAATATGCGTTTACGTTCACAATTAAAATGCAAAGGAACAGGGTGTCTGGAAAGGCATGACACGGCACCTGTTTACATGGATTATTTCTAATGTAGTTTTTTTTTTTTAAATTGTGCATATTAAAACGTGTAGGCAGAAATCTGATTCTTCCCTATAGAGGAGCAGGCTGCGATGAGGGGCTCTGGAGAGGGAGGCTCACCGGAGTCCAATCAGAGAAAACTCCCCTCAAGGGCCATTGAACTCGGTGGGCTTAAAGGGTTTAACTCCATTTAGGACTGCAGGGGATTCGTTACATAATGTGTTCTCCTCCCAGAGCATTGCTTGTGGTTTGCCCTGTTGGCCATCCCCACAACACTCCTATAAGGTAGGCTCAGGTAGGCTTAGAAGCCGAGAACAGGGATGACATCATGCAGAGGTGGCCAAACCACCCAGATGTCCCTGAATTACAAGCAAAACACACTGCAGAGAGCCCAGAAAGTCCCGGGTTCAATCCTCAGATGCAGCCTGGAAGGCACGAATGAGGATGAGTCGATGGGCCGAGCCTAGGACTGGCCAAGTTTGGGTCAAGGGCCAGCTCCAGAAGCCGAAGGGGGGAGCAAGCTGCAGCGGCGGAGGTAGACGAGCAGACCAGGAAAGGAACAGGCAGGAAAGAGCTCCCGCGGGGGCCCAGGAGGGCGGGGGTCAGATGGGAGGGAGCCGAGGCAGTGACCTGGCGGTAAAGGGTGGCCTCCGAAACCTGAAGGTAATACAGCAGGGGGGGGGCAGCTCATTCGCAGGGAGGGGGAAAAAAAAGGGTTTGGAGGTTCCTTGGAGAGGAGCAGAGTGGGGTGACCCTCTTTGGCAGACAGGCTGAGGCCGGTCAGAGGGGGGGGGAAGACACTCCCCCCTCCCCCCCCGGTGGAGGTTGATTCCATTGCTCCCCTCCCCGTCTCTATGGATGCAGCACGCCTGCAGAACCGGTCGGCTCCTCACCGCTCCCCGTCTATCACGCCATCTGCAGCTGCGTCAGGATCCAACTTCTTTTCAGACGCAGCCGAGATCTCACAAGCAGCATGTGGCCATTAAAAAAAAAACACAATTAAATCTCAGAGCATCTTTTTGAGCGCTGCAGCCGAGCGGTGCCGGGGGCGGGGTGGGTGGGGCGGAGATTGCTTTTTGATGGTTGACGTCTTAATAACCAAGACGCAGCACGGTCAGAGGTGCTGGAAGGGGTGGCAGGGGAAGTGGCCCTCAAACAGCTCTGCACGAGTTCGTGCCTGTCATACCTTCGAGGTAGGCCTGCCACTGGGAGCATGCGGGGCATCTTTATAGCATCGTACAGGTGTAAGGGGTCCAGAGAGGCCATCCGGTCTGACCCCCCGTGCAGTGCAAGATCAGCCTCAAGCATCCAGGATAAGACCGCCAGTGAGTGGGAGCACTGCTGCCCTTTCGCAGCATGTCCCAATCTCGTTGAACTCTGTCCCTACCTTCGGTGGGTTTTCGGTAGGATTGCCAACCTCCAGGTGACCCCTGGCGAACTCCCACCTTCCACTCGATCTCCAGACGAAGATCCGGCCCCCGGGAGAAAACGCCTGCTTTGAACTCGACAGCATTGTACCCTGCTGAGGTCCCTCCCCTTCCCAAGCTCCGCCCTCCCCAGGCTCCACCCCCCAAATCTACAGGTCTCTCCCACCCGGAGCTGGCAACCATCGGCTTGCTTTCGTGAATCTCGAAGCCACGCTATGGCGACTGTGTTTGTTTCAGGAACTGGCCCGCGCCCCATCCCTTGCTGTTTTGTCAGGAAGCACAAAACTTCTCAGCTTTCGGTAGCACTGGCTTTTTGTCCCGCGGAGTTAGGAACCAGGCAGACGAGAGGGCAGGAGTCACCGTACACCGGGAACAGCGCTTGCCGCTCGCTCATTAAAAAATAATCCCGGCCAACTTCCCTCTCTCCTTTGTGCGTCGGAACACGGCAGGCTGGGGCGGTTTGGCCTTTGCCGAGAACAAAATCCGCAAGAAGAGCTGTGGATTTTGTGCTCCAAATTAGAGAGCCCCTCGCCAGTCCGGGAGCGGGGCAGTGGTGAACTCCCCTTTTTCGGTAAGCCCTGGCTTGTTTTCCCAGCCAGCGGTCACCGCTTCTGCCCTCCTTTTTGAAATTCCCCTCGGCAGCAGGAGAACAAAGTTTTGAGTCCAGCGGTATCTTTAAGACCAACTAACTTTTCTTCAAGGGATAAGCTTTGGCGTGCCTGCACACCTCTTCCGCCCTTTTCACGTCAACAACATTTTGTTTAAGAGAGAAATCTTGGGGGGCAGGCACAGTTCTTTGGATGCGTATTCAAGGGATAAGCTTTCATGTGCAACAAGGTTTCATCCAACATTACTTTTGCTCAGTTATTTTTTTAAAAGATGGCGCGGCCCCCGAAACGCATTGCCGGGAACCGAACGCTTCTTTCCCTTGCTGCCATCTTTGAGAAACGATCCAGCCAAGCAACGAGAGGAGGCCCATTAGAGAACCTCAGAACCCGGGTCGTCTCCCTTTCTGCATAATTTCCTAGACGTCAACAAAAAAATTCCTTCCTTAACGGTGCGATTCCGCTCTGCCCACGTTAATCTCGACGCGGTTGAGGCGTTGTTTCTTTCAAGAGGTGATTTGCCCCAAATGGTGTTCCGCTTGGGTGCCTCGCCGTTAATTGCTGGTTCTGCTTCCCTGATTCCTGATGAGCGGCTTGTTGTGAAATGCCTTGGTGGTTTTACACTCTCGGCCCTGGTAAACGGCGAGCCACAGGCCTCTCGAGTGAAGCACGTTCCCCGTTAATTGGAGCAAATGTTCGGCAGAAGCAGGTTTCCATTGTTCCCGACTTGTTACCTGCTCCCTCGCTTTGGGCCCGATCCCTCTAGTGAGTCCTCCTATTCTTCTGCTTGAGCATCGTTCTTTTCTTCTTAATTTCGTACAAAAGCAAGCCGTTCTCAAGGAGCCCCGGCTTTGCACGCAGAACGTCCCCGGTTCGGTCCGGCTTCATACCTCGGTCCCCAAGATCTTAGTCCCTTATCCCAACCGACTCTTGGATCTGAACTCGGGGCTCCCTGAGGCAAGTCCGCTGCTTCAGCTGTTGCCCCGCCGGCCTCTCTGCTCTCTGGACAGAGGGGGTGACAAAAACATACCCCCCACCCACCCCTACAGCTTTGTTCTCCAAGTTGGGCATTAAACCACGCCAGGAAGGACGGTAGCCCTGCAAAATGTCTGCTGGTTTGAGGCCCGTTCCGGCACGGCTCGTTCTTCTCGGACGCGTTTCTTGAGCAGCCTGAAGGAGTTTTGGCAAGGGCACTTCCCGTAATTACCGAGCCGCGTCCCCGCTGTTAGTCAGCGCCGAGCAGATGCCTGCTGGGCAGTAAATGGATTTCTCTCCTCCCTCCCAAACCGCGCCGAACAGATTTAGTCCTTGCGCGCTGGCAACGCCTTCTAAGCACCCTTGGACCTCCAAGAGGGGGCGTGAATGCATTAGGGGTATGCCGGGAGGGGGGGGGTCTTTGGCTCCCCACTCCCGCCGTCCCTCTGACCAACTCCTTGCTAAATTCGGGGGAGGTGCCAACACGCTTGCACGGTGTTCATTCCGATGGGCGTAATGCGCCGCAGCCCCCAATCTGACAGCTGGGAAACGAGGCTGAGATGCCGGTCCTGAAAAGCAAGCGGTCCGGAAGTCGTAGGCCGGTTTGGATCCAGGGGCACCTTTCAGAGCCACCGAATTTAATTCATGTAATAAGCTTTTGGGCACATGCCTGCCGTGGCTGGGGAAGCCTAGATCGGGCAGTCAATGTGGGAGACCTCCGGCTGAGACCCTGCCAGTCTGTGTTGACAGTTTTGACCTTGACGGATCGAGGGTCGGATTCAGTAGAAGGCAGCTTCACGGGTACAAGGTTGGGGGCTAAAGCCAATGAGTGAAGCTGCCGGGATTCTGGACCGTCCTCGGGAGAGGCTCTCAGGTTTAAATCCGGGGCCTTTATACGAACCCCACGGAAAGTGCTCCCGCCCTGCCGTGGCCTTCGAATCGCAGTGCACGAATATGAGTGCCACGCTCCATTTGTTATGCAGATTGCTTTGTCCAAGGGGCTGTGAATATTAACCCCGAGGTTTAATCTTTCAATTACCATTTGCCTCTTTTTTTCCGGGGGTGGGTGGGGCTGGTTTGTTTAGGAGATGAGAACCGAGGCAATCGCCAGACCGCTGGAGATAAACGAGACGGAGAAGGTGATGAGAATCGCTATCAAGGACATCTTGGTAAGTGGGACGGCCCCGCGCGGCAGGGGCTGTGCGGGGAATTGATGATCTGATTCAAGGGCTTTAGAAACCACCAGCAGGAAGACATCGCTCTTCGCTGCCCTGGATCAAAAAGCTCTGCCAAGAAGGTTCAGCTCAGAAAGGCCTGCGGAACAAAGAGGCCCATGGAGAAGGAGCATGCCGTTAGGGCTGGAAGGTTCTGGGTTTAGCCTAAAATGTGGTTCTCACCCGTTCCTGTGCAAGCCATGGCAAAGGTCCAGCTGCAAAAGACACCCCTCCCACAGGAAGAAGAAGAAGAGTTGGCTCTTATATGCCGCTTTTCTCTACCTGAAGGAGTCTCAAAGCGGCTTACAGTCGCCTTCCCTTTCTTCTCCCCACAACAGACACCCTGTGTGGTGGGTGAGGCTGAGAGAGCCCTGAGATTCCTGAAGAAGAAGAAGAGTTGGCTCTTAGATGCCGCTTTTCTCTACCCGAAGGAGTCTCAAAGCGGCTGACAGTCGCCTTCCCTTTCCTCTCCCCACAACAGACACCCTGTGAGGTGGGTGAGGCTGAGAGAGCCTTGATATCACTGCTCAGCCAGAGCCGTTTTATCAGTGCCATGGCTGGCTGCATGTGGAGGAGGAGCGGGGAATCAAACCCGGCTCGCCAGATTAGAAGTCCGCTCTCCTAACCACTACACCAAACTGGCTCTCAGGAGAGCACTCACATCTGGGCACGGCAGTTCCCATCCACCCACTCACCCCGGTCTCTGCCCCCGTCACCCTCCCGGAATGGCACCTCACGGCTCCCCAATTCCTCGCAGGAGCAGGTCCAGAACACCAAAGACCTGCTCAGCAACGTGGCGGCCGACGAAGCCAGCCTGGAAGCCAAGATCGACAAGAGGAAGGCAGAGCTGGAGCGGAGCCAGAAGCGGCTGCAGACCCTCCAGAGCGTTCGGTAAGGGCTGGGGTCCCTCCCGGACAGCTGCAGGCCTCCTGCTCCCCGGAACGGTTTGGAGGGAGGGTGTGGAGCTGGAGGAAGGCTGCAGTTCACCGAGCGTGACCAGCCCAATTTACCAGCCACCTGCTCGTTCCCACCTGGGCAATTATCCATTCTCATTCCCCAAATTATCGGTCCTTTTCGCTGCCACAGCGTTCGTTTAAGTCGTGACCAAATAATTAAAGGTGGCTTTTCAAAAAAGCCCTCCTTAAGAAATCCGGGACGCATTAGAAGAGGATGAGATCGAACCGATCCGATGCTTTGCATTCAAAGGGAATAGAAGCCTAATGTTGGAAGAGGGAGCTGTCTCGGAGACAAGGCCCTCCGCGAGGCACATCCCAAATGCATTTTCCCCTTCTCTCCGCATAATCGCCTTTCCAGGCTTCTTTGTATCCTTCCCAGCCCCCTGAGAGTTTAGAACACAGAAAGAACGTGAGATTTTTTCTTCCTCATCTGCTGTGTGGTGTTTTGGCCTTTTGCGTTCCCTTGCCTTCCCTTTGTCCCAAACCGAGAAGACAAGACCGATCCTTATAGCTTTAAACAATTATTAAGCAGTAATAATAAAGGAAGTCTTTAAACAATGTCCTTTCTCCAGTTTACTTTAGTTTATTTCATTCCGAGGGCGTCAGCCAGAACGGCTGTCCAGATAAAATCCGTTTTCTATTATCTTTTCCCTTTGTCCCATGCAGCTCGGTGACCATGAGGGCTGGAAACATGTTTAAAAAGAGAAAAAAGAAAAGAGTGGTAGTTTTCAAGACTCTCTCAGGCCACAGAACCTCCTAGTTTGTTCGCCTGGCTCGCTGGATTGGCCATCTCAAACCACCTTCCTCAGCTTTTTTACCCTTGAGAACCCCCTGAAGCATTCTCCAGGCTTTAGGAAACCTCAGAAGTGGCGCGATTGTGCAGGACAGAAGCAGAGATATATACATGCCCACTTGGGGGCCCTCCCCTTCCAGCCCCCAGGCCCATCCTTGGCCATTTTGGGAGGGGAGGAGCAGGTCAACATGACTATATTTCCCCCCAATCTCACAGCCCTTCATGCTCCTTGCCTTCATGTTTCCCCGCTCCCTTCCAGCCCAGCCTTCATGGACGAATACGAGAAGATCGAGGAGGAGCTGCAGAAGCAGTACAGCTGTTACCTGGAGAAGTTTCGGAACCTGGCCTACCTGGAGCAGCAGCTGGACGACCAGCACCGCATGGAGCAGGAGAGGTTTGAGGTGAGCGTGGGAGATTCTCGAACCCTCACGCCCATCCTGTCCCGGTTTGGCTTGTATCTCTGCCGCTTGTTCTCTCCAGTTGAGCTCATCCCGCACGGTGGGACAAAAACGTCTTGGGGGAGGGGTTGATTTCTTTTGGGGGAGGTGGATATTTCCTGGGTCTGGCTCGTTCTTTCCGTCAAAACCTGTGAAAATTGGACCATCTTGCCCAACATCCTCGTTGCCCCCCCTAACAAATATAATGGCCCTGCAAGGGTGAAGGACTCTGCTCCTGTCCTGAAAGGTCCGCCTGCACTGGCTACCCATTTGTTTCCAGGCCCTAAAAGGCTTGGGGTGGCGTACCTGAAGGGCCATCTTCCCCCCGTGGAATCCTAGAGTTGGAAGGGGCCAAATCCTCTGCTCAGTACAGGATCCGCCTAAAGCATCTAAAATAAGTATCTGTCCAGCCGTCGCTTGAAGTCCATCCATGAGGGAGAGCTCGCCACCTTCTAAGGGAGCCTGTTCCACTGCTGTGCTACTTGGAATGTGACATTTCTCCCCCTGAGATCTAGCCAATACCGTTCTGCACATAGTTTAAAACCATTCCTGCGGGTCGTCTCCTCTGCTGCCAACAGGAACCGCTCCCTGCCCTCCTCCAAGGGACAACCGTTCAGATACTTAGATGCTCCAGCCCCCCTTTTAAGATCCGCCCCTCAAGCCCTTCTCTCTGGGAGGCGAGATGGACGGCGACCGGAAACGGCCTTTTCTGAGGTGGCACCTCCCCTCTGGATCGCCCTCCCCCTTGAGGCTGGCCAGGGGCCTATTTGTCTTTCTTTTCAGGAGCCGAGCCAAAACGCGTCCTTTTACTTGGGCTGGGTTTTTCCCAATCTTCACTAGCTTTTTTTAGCTGTCTGCTCCTTTTGCGTGGGTAGCTTTTCCCCCCAGGATAAATGCCTAGTGGCTTGCCTTTTGATGGTTGCATTGTTTTGATTGCAAGCCTGCTGGGAACCAGGTGTGCTCTTCAGGCCCTGCCCCCTGCCTCCCATTCCTTGTCCCCCATCACCTCTCAAGTATTTAACGGCGAGCGGGAACAGCAGGCAGAAATGTGTAGGCGGTTGTAAGCACAAGTTTGGGAATAGTCCTGGGGCGTCATTGTCTCTGTCTCTTTGTTTTTGAGGAAGAGTTGGCATGCCTGATGTTTCCTCTATTGTAGGGATGGCAAAAATGTGGCTTTCCAGATGTCCCCGCACTACAATAACCATGAGCCCCTGCCGGCAGGGGCTCATGGTTATTGTAGTCCGGGGACATCTGGAAAGCCACATTTTGGGCACCCATATATTGCAGCACTCTGAACGCCCCAGTGGATCTCTGACAGATCTCCCTGTCAGGTTTATCCTTTTGTCTCCGACAGCCAATCTGTCAGAACCATAATACGGAGCGATTGATGCTCTCTGCACATACGCGCACTCAGGGTTTTGTGTTTTTTTTAACAAGGATAGCAATTACCAGGCAGCCGGGCCGGTCTGCTCCTCCGAAAGCGTGGCGGAACGTCCCCTTCCTGCGGGCTCGTCGACCAATGAACGTTTTCCGGGCGAGATCTCGCCCGAGTCGAAAGCTCGGTGTCAGAGAACGGTCTGGCGGTCTGTGGCTCGAGTCTCCAAGCTGCGGTTTCCCCGCTGAGGACACCCATTAAGAGAGCCTTCCTTAATTGAAAAAAGAGAGAGAGACGGAACAGGGGTTTTAGTATTTTAATCAAGGCAGCGCCGAACGGCTCGCCTGCGGCAGCCTCTCCAAACCGTTTCCCTCGCCCCGGAGGCTGGCGGGCGCTGGCTGCGTTCCATAACGCAGCACTGTGCTCCTCAGTGCTTGGCTCAGGTTCCTTCGACGGGTTGTAGAGAGCCACTTCCTGGGCTGGGGTGGGATGAGAGAAGTCCTCTCCTGACGTGAGGGAAGATGAGTCCACCTCCCTCTTCCTGTCATGTGACTCTGAGGTCCCAGAAGGTCTTTCCATGCGCTTTCCCTGCAGCAGCCTCGGTGGTTCGGGATTCGGTCCCAGGTCTGGGAAAGAGTCCTTCCTGGCAGGCCTGGCTGTCTTCTTCCCATCTCTTGCTCCTTTTTCACCTCTCCCGCATTAGCCCTCCTCCCCTATATACCACCCAGACCCCAAATCTGTTGCACGTAAAGCTGATTTCCTTGCCCAGTAAGAGAGAGCAAGGCCATGCCGTCGTAGAGAAGAAACGCCGATTTCCTGCCAGCGGAAAGGAAGAATCTCGTACCGAATCCGACAAAGCATTTCCTTGATGCGCTGAAGATGGCCACTCCTGTATTTACCCCTCTTTTCCTGTATTTGGGAAATTCTACCCATGTCCCTCTGTGATTAGTTGAGAGCAGTGGGGCAGTGTGTAATTCAGTGCGCCCGCGTGAGCTTCTGCAGTACATCGGCATTTTTTTGATTGGCTCCTTCCCTTCGTATGACCCCTCCATGTACGGGTCACTCCATATACGGATCTGGACCCGTCCAGAACTGCGCTGCGTCTCCGGAAGGAGGAGAAAGAATTCTGCACATGCTCTGCGTCCTACAACCATACAGCTCCGCCGGACTTCCTGACGGAACTACTCAAGGAGTTTGATGCTCCAAGAGAGCTTTGCAGCCTGGCCAGGGAGGGAGAACTGGCGTTCGTGTTTCCATGGAGCTCAGTCGCTCCTGCAACGGTGCACTCTGCCAGCATTGCCCTTCTAGTGGGAATAATTCATTCCAGTC
Organism: Paroedura picta; assembly: GCF_049243985.1. NCBI lineage: Eukaryota > Metazoa > Chordata > Lepidosauria > Squamata > Gekkonidae > Paroedura > Paroedura picta. The sequence continues at coordinate 20,189,041 of NC_135385.1, forward strand.
AAGCCTTAGCGCACAAACTGTTCCCGGCCAGCCTTGCCTCACAGTCCATCGGCATGAGCAGCCTGCTGGGTCCTGAGCGCCCGGTCTCTGTGCAGCTGTGGCACAATTTGCTGTTACAAAGCGCTGGAATCCCCCTTCCCTTGTTACAGGACTGGGGTACCGTCTGGCCCGCGAGTCAGATACCGGCTTTAGGAACCGGAGAATCATAGAATCATAGAGTTGGAAAGGGCCATACAGGCCATCTAGTCCAACCCCCTGCTCAACGCAGGATCATAGAATCATAGATTCATAGAATCATAGAGTTGGAAGGGGCCATACAGGCCATCTAGTCCAACCCCCTGCTCAACGCAGGATCATAGAATCATAGAGTTGGAAGGGGCCATACAGGCCATCTAGTCCAACCCCCTGCTCAACGCAGGATCATAGAATCATAGAATCCTAGAGTTGGAAGGGGCCACACAGGCCATATAGTCCCATCCCCTGCTCAAAGCAGGATCATAGAATCATAGAATCATAGAGTTGGAAGGGGCCATACAGGCCATCTAGTCCAACCCCCTGCTCAACGCAGGATCATAGAATCATAGAATCATAGAGTTGGAAGGGGCCATACGGGCCATCTAGTCCAATCCCCTGCTCAACGCAGGATCAGCCCTAAGCATCCTAAAGCAAGCAGCCATGGGCCACGCGGCTCGGCCAGTTAACATGGCTTCTGTCAGACGTCTACAAGTCTTGGGTAAAAGCAGCCTCTTAGAGGCCCTGTTAAGCCAACTGGCCCTGCAGGGGCTCCGGTACCTGAGAAGAGGTGGAAGTGTAAAGTAGAAACAGAGAGGGAAACGATAGACTTTCTTTTCACCTTTTGGAAGCGTTGAATGCATTTCGCTGTCTTCCGAATCCCCAGTGGGCCTGTTTGGAGCGAGAGTCGACTGAGCTCACGTTAGGACGGAGCTGACACTTCGGAATGGATTCCAGGGATGGGATTCTGACTGCCGTACAGAGGCACGGATGGCCGCTCCCTCTGAGCTCCCCTGGGCCAGACGACCACCTTGGGTCTACCCTGCTCCAGCCAGGTGCATTAAGAGAGCCTGTTTCTTGGCTCTCCTGCCATAGTCTCCATGGAGAGTTCTGGACAAGGTACCGCGGCTAAGAGAACAAGCCGCAAATCCGCCATTGCCGAAGGCTCGCTAGGTGACTATGGGCAAATCCAGCCGGGCATTTTCATCAGCCACGTCAGCCCATGTCCTTGATGCGAGGATCGCGGTCAGCTTGGAAGGCTTTGAATGCTTTCTGAAGATACTCTGTCCTGGGGGCTTTGCGATCCTTCAGGCGCGGCAAAAGGGGGACGATACCGAAAAACCTATCTATGGCAAATCATCTGGGAGGAACAATGAAACATCGTCCTTTGAGATCAGATTTCCCAGGACTTCTCTCTTGCGACGCCAGATGATCGTTCTGTAGTCTGCAGGCCACGAAGACCTCTTTGTAACCATTGAAGGAGTCGCAGCTGTTCTAGTCATTTCCCACCAGCAATCAGTGAGGTTAGCAAAGCAAGCTGATCTTGAGCTATTCCCCCGTGGAAGCCCCCGATGGGGGTCGTGCAAATGGCGCCCGTCCAAGCCCAGCGGGCCCAAGCTACTGAGGACAATGCGAAATGTAAATACGCCGGAAGACTAGCAAATCAGATTTGATGGAAGCATTACAATTCATGTGTTTCCGGGGTCCGGAGAGAGAAACAGGCAGGCAGAGAAACGGCCTGCTGAAAAGGCGTCTTTCCAACAGGCGCGTTTGACTCAATTAGAGAGGTCCCCGATCGAAGCTATTGTTTTGAGACAAGCTTGCCATTGAAAAGGGTATGAAATTATTGAGCGCTACTCTGCTTGCATGCTCCTTGTTTGAACACAAGTCTCCCTCGGGTGCAGGCCTCTTTTCCAATCACCTTTCCCTGCCTCTCCTGTCTTTGCCACCTGTTCCTTTCTCCTCCGACCGTAGCCTATCAGCCGTGAGGGTCTCAGCTTACGAGAGAGTCCCCTCTGATGCAGCGAGAAGAGATTTTTTGGGTGGCCTCCCTCTCCCTAGGTTCTGACATCTGGTGGGATCAGGCTAGGTCAGGCCAGAGGCAAACCCAAGGGGTTTCTTTGCCTCAGCCCAAAGAGAGAGAACTCCAGTTTCGACGGGAAATTCAGTGGTGGAACTACTAGATGGCGGCCTTTTAAAGACAGGTCCAAATTTGCTCGCCAAGGGGCGGAGCTGATCTTGAGACGAAGCCATCGCCCTCCCCTCGCCCCCTAATGCTGCCGTTCTGAATGTTCCCCACGTTCTACAAAGACGGGCGTCCTTTCTGGCCGGCGTTTTTGAAACTGATTAAAAAGACAGCCGGGTCGGTATCTCTCAGACAAAGCGCTCGGCTTCTCAATGCAGGCGGACCTGATACTTCCCTTGTGGAAACGGACCGTTAGAAAAGGGATAAAAAGTCCAGCTTTAGGGGCTAGGCGAGTTAATTGGAAAACCGGCCGCTGAAAGGGAAATTCGGAGCGGAGGTTTTGTGAAGAGCCGGTTGTGATCTGTCAGAGCTCATTACGGGGACGGGAATGGTGTGCCGAACAGCTGTCCTTCCAGGAGCTGGCGCAGAGCCCGCCTCCCGATCATATCTGACACGTAATTTTAAATCCCCCAAGAAGAGGAACGGACAGCCTTCGGACGGCGCCGGTTTGAAGCCGCTTGAAATGGCTTGGTGGGAGGGAGAGGCATTGCCTCTGGAGCTCAGCCCTCAGGACTGCCATCTGAGACATTTGTCCCCGAGCCACAAACATTTGTCCCCGGGGCTCGCTTTTGTGTCCCTTTCCAAGCCGGCCTTGCTGCGTGTGCACTGTTTGCCCCCCGTTGCCGGTGTGTTACAGCCTCTCCAGCGGGAGGTGTTGGCTGTTGGTGCAGGACATGCTCCAGTGCTCGAGTTACGGGTTCTTAATGCACCAGAGCCCGGCCATGGGTATCAAGCAGAATCCGAGGCCGAGACACAACCTGTGCAATCCCAGGCGGGATCGAGGATAGCCTAGTCAAACCAGGCACGGGCCACGATGGCCAACATAAGCTGGGGCAGGTTGATCAGGAGCAAGCGTTGTGCTCCATTGGGCCTGGCTGAGCGGGATTGGCCTTGGGAGATCCTTTAGACTTATTGCGGAATCTAGATCTCAGAACTGAGGGACGGGTAAGCGAGGGGCTGGATCTCTAGAGGGGCCGGGTCACAAAAGTCCGGGGAAGGAGAGCAGAGTTGGACGTCACAGGTGGAACGTTTCTCGTCCTTCCCTGGCGGAGAAGCCTGCCCGCTCTGAATCGCGGGACTCCTCAAGACCCAGCCAGCGACCGTTTCCCATGCGGCTTGATCTTCCCTGCAGCGCACGCAGACTGACTCCTGCCACTAGTATCTGGGGAGGGGACATCCAGGCACTATCCGTGAGAGGCCTCCCCAGCACGTGCCATCACCCTGGCGCGCAAATCCCCACCACCCAAGGGGCCTTTGCAAGTGGCTTGTCCCGCCTTAATCTCAACTCTGCTTTGAGCGCGTTTGGGGAGCATAAGAATAGTTCTCGACACTAAACAGCCAAACTCCTAACCTCTCTTAGCTGCTTCGCCATGCTGGCTCCGACCAGCTGAGGAGGGGGGATTAAAGTCAGGGAAATGTCACGGGGGGGAGAAGGTGAATCCCCCACCCCATACTATAACCCTAGAGCAAAATCATCACAAGCAGCAAAAGGAGAGGCATTTACTTGGGTTGTGGAGGTCGCAGTATACTAGGAGCTTTTTCCGGAGCTCTTCCCAATGCCTCTGAGCCCTCCAGAGCTGGGCAGGCCGAACGAAGCTCCCCGTTCGCTGGCAACTGCCCCCCCCTCCCTTCAGTGAAGTTTCTTGAGATTTGTTGCTGAGCTTGTGCTTGTCTCCTCTGTGACTTTTGTGTTTTCATTCCTCCACCAGTTACATAAAAGAACTTGTGAGTTTCCAGGCCTCTTTTTTCCCTTCAGAGCCTGCCATGAAAAGAGGCGCTCCAGCGGGATCAAAAGCTCCCCTTGCTTTTGAACTGTTTGATTCGAGCTGATGGGGGAGAAATAACACCGCTTGTTGGGTCGCTTTTAAAAAGAAAAATCAGACTTCCCTCTTCTGTAGCCGGATCAATGCCGGCTGCAGAGCCGTCCGGCGTAACCTTCGCAGCAGAGTTCCGCCACGACCTGTTCTTCTTCTCCCGAACCGGGTGTTGCAGCAGTGGCTGTTCTGACCTCGCTGTTTTCTCTTCCCCGCAGGAAGCGGAGAACACTTTGCGTCTGATGCAGAACAAGCTGAAGGAGGAGGAGAAGCGCTTGCTGAAGGCCGGAAGTAAGCCCCCGACCCTTGAACCCAATAAGGGGCCCCGGATCCCACCTGCCTTTAATCCCACCTGCCTGCCCAATAAGGGGCCCCGGATCCCACCTGCCCACCTGCCCTTCCGCCTGGACTTGAGTTAAAGGGGAGCAAAATAGGCTGCTGTCATGGGCAACAGGCATTTAAACCACCCGTCCCCCATCCCCCCCTGTTCACACAGACTTTGAAGGAGGGAAAGCGAAATGAACCGGTTCGGAGCCATTTCAGGCAAACGGTTCGGCTGCTCGGTTTAAACGCCCCGAACCAGGCAGAAGTCTGGGAAATGTTCAGAGGAGGTGCCTCTCGTGGGGCCCAAGCCAGGCCAAATTGGTGACAAACTTTGGTTTGTGAACAGGTTCATGCCCATCCCCGAGGGTGGACCAGGTTGTCTTTAAAATTGAGGTGTTAAACTCACTAGCTGAGAAGAAGACGGTCAGTTAAACAATTTAGCAACGGATAAAGATAAAAATACTCATAGCTCTTCTTTCAGCAGTAATCGAGCCACCGAAACGGACTCTGGATTTGTACCGTTTTCAACGTAGCAATTTCATCAGTGGTCGTTTCCTCCTGTAACTATTTTATGGCGTGATTCCTTTAGGTTTCCAACTGGTAGGTGCTGAGGCTCTAGTCCAGGGGTAGTCAAACTGCGGCCCTCCAGATGTCCATGGACTACAATTCCCAGGAGCCCCTGCCAGCAAATGCTGGCAGGGGCTCCTGGGAATTGTAGTCCATGGACATCTGGAGGGCCGCAGTTTGACTACCCCTGCTCTAGTCCTTCACTAATTCTCTGGTCTGCTGTTCTCCACTTGAATTTTGACAATATATATATTGGCCTTTAGCTCAAAAGTACGGAGAAGCTTGGCCAAAAGACCGTTTCGTGGTGTACTCCCAATTCGATGGCGGCGGTGGCAAAGGGGAAATATTAGGAGCTGTGGGAACGAGCCCCAGTTGCGCCGGGCTGCCAGCCTCCCCCAGCATGACGGGGACTCCTCCGAAAGGGGGAGTACAGCTTGTCCTCTGCGAGAGGAGTGTTCAGCAGAGCAAATGACACATCTGTCCCTGAGTCACAACCGTCAGCGGAGCAGTAGCAGTGGCTGTGATTGATGAGCAGTTGGTTGATTTCAAAGACCCGGGATTTGGGAGCGAGTCTAGTCCCTCCAATTTTGAAAAAAAAATTAAAACTCTGCCGCCCCAGCTCCCATAGAGCTGTTGATGTGCCAAGAGAGCAGCCTCTCCCCGCCACGATCCGTGACTCTCCTGGGCACCTTCGATTCCTGTCTTGTCCAGGTAACGAGGACTCCGACATCGAGATCCACGAGGACGAGGGCTCCGACAGCGACATGGAAGACCGGCCGCTCATCAAGCATCACACGGCCGTGGACATGCTGATGCAAGGTGCCTCTGGCTTCCCCGCTTGGCCCTCTCCCGGAGAGCCTCCTCCCCCACACGCAGGGGGTTGCCCCACACACTGCCTGATGGGAGGGAAGATGACCCAGGCGGGCTGAATGGGGAGCCGTGGGCTCTTCCCCCTTCCGCGATGGTTATCGCTCGCTTCTCTCTATCCTGGGCTTTGCAAAGCAGTCGTTTCGGCCACCCGGCCCCGCAGCAGCAGCACTACGAAATATCGAAGGTGTGCGTCAGGCCGGACAATACCAAGGGGGCCGGGCGATGCGAAGCTTCCCCCCCGCCCTGCTTTCAAATTGGGCGGCACCTTTGCAGCGTCTTTGCATGCCCCTGGGAAGGCCAGCCGGCTGGCCGGCCAGGTATTCATGGTCAGAGCTGCAGACGTTGAACGCAAGGGTGAGGGGAAGTGGGACCAGATTGGATTTCCGCCGTTTTTGTTCTCGCCCGGGGCAAACAGCCACAGAGCAGACAGGTCGGGGTTGCCTGCTGTGCTGAAAGGGTCAGCTGTGGCTCCACAGAGCTGCTTCCAGGGGCAACCGTGCTAGATGAGAAACGTTCTTTATTTCAAGAGAGCAAAAGCCGTGGTGGGAGTGCAGTCCTGAGATCTGGGAGCTCACAGCTGTGCCCTGGAAGCTCCCTGGATGGGCTAGTCCAGGGTTGGCCAAACTGGGGCTCTCCAGATGCCCATGGACTTCAATTCCCATGAGCCCCCCCCCTCCCATTGGTGGCTTCCATGTGCCCACACAGTCCCATGGCCACTTAACACTCTGTCTCTTTCCTTTGACCAGGGCGGCCCAGCAAGCGGATCGTGGGGACCATGCAAGGCGGCGACACAGAAGATGACGTGAGTAACTTGGAGATTGTCTTGTTGACCAGTAAGCTTTGCCCCTTGACTGCCTGCCTGCTTCTTTTCAACCCTCTTGGGCCCACCCTTCCCCCACCCACCGCCTTTGCTGGCCTCCCCCCTCCCTCTCCTGGCTGCAGCTGCGGCCAATTCGGACACCCCACCTGGGGTTTTGGTGCACGCCGTCAGGGTCCTGTTATTTGGCAAGCAGCTGCAATAACTGGGTGCTCTGCAGTGCAAAGGCATCTCCAGACACACCAAAAGGGGAGGACAAGGGACATTGCAGTCAGATGTCAACCATAACCATCGTGTACAAAGTGGCTCTAACTCCCCGGTCAGGCTTACAGGAGTTGAGGCATCCGAACGAACATCCCACTATTAGCCTTTCAGGAACACGCTTGGGTTGTCTCCTTACTTTGTTAAAATCACACACCTTGTGGGTTTTTACTTGGTCTTGTTTTATTGTCATTAGCGGTCACCAACACTTTACAACACTTTTAGCTTGTAACCAAGGCAAGTTCTCACCGATAAAGCTTGCTTCTTCACTCGCCCGTTCTAATAATTGCCCTCGACGGGCTCCTTGCGACTTTAACTCTTGACTGTGAAAATTAGTCCGCCATCGGGGCGGGCCTCAGCAGGAGCTGGGTGCAGAGCCCTAAGCAGAGCAGCGCTCGCTTGGGCCGGCTTCCCCAGGAGCGGACTTGGGACGTGACGCGGTCGTGCCGTGCGCTCCCAGGCTCCCGCTGTGCGCCGTCGGCTGTCCCTCCCGGGGGAGGTGTGATCACCGTGCGGGAGCATTGTGTGTGGCTGTTAGCGAAACGCAGCCGCGGGCAGACAACCAGCTGCAGCCGAGGCTCCTGCTTGGCGTGTGCCTGAGGCACTTGAAGAACCAGCCGTCCCTCGTCCCAGCCGAAAGGGGCCTTTTGTGAAAAATCTCTCCGGGGATTTCCCTGGGAAAATGGTCATCTTGTGATCTCACCCCCGTACGGCTCTGTTGCCCAGACTGCCCTCCCGTAGGTAGCCTTTCCGCTCTGCCTTCTATGTGCCACCCTGCCACCCATCCCGGGTCTCTCCTCCGCCACCCGTCATTGATGCCCGCCGCGCTGGTCTCACCTCTCTCTTTGTTTCCGCCTCCATCTCGCCCTGCCTGTGTGCCGCTGCCCCATCTCCAAAGGCCCGGGGGGGCGGAGCCCCTAAGCCCAGAGCTGCCAGAGCCAAGGCCAAGGTGGGTGCCTCTCCTCTCTGCCTCTCTCGGGTCGGCGCCCCTCGCCCCGCGGTCGGCAGCAGGCCATCGCCATCAAGGCACAATCGGCGCAGCAGAGCCACCGGAAGCTCGTGGGCAAGGGAAGGAATTGGAGGGGAGACCTCCAAGGATTTGGGCGGCAGTTCCTCCGAGGAACACTAGGGGGCAGGATGGGGAGGCAGGCAACGGTAAAACCCACTCCGAATGTCCCTTGTCCGGCTGCCAGGCCAACCTCGGATCTCCTGGCCATCCCACACATGTCCCACATGGCAGGGGTAGTCAACCTGTGGTCCTCCAGATGTCCATGGACTACAATCCCCATGAGCCCCTGCCAGCTGGCAGGGGCTCATGGGAATTGTAGTCCATGGACATCTGGAGGACCACAGGTTGACTACCCCTGCCATACGGCACATAAAATGCTACCCCACCCCCTAAATCCCCAGTCCGTGCCTAGAGTGATACTGAATCGGCTGTTGTCTAGAGACGCTGGGACCTAGCCTGCCGTCACCATTGGTGGGCATCTATCCATGATCCAGCGGTCACTGCAGCACCCTGGACTCTTGGCGAGGAAATTCCTGCTTACCCCTGCAGAGACAAGGTTTAGGAGCTGCGGGTTCAAAGGACGGGAAGGGAGACTCCATTTCAACATTAGAGAAAGCGTTTTCCGGACGCAAAGGCTGTCCGTGGATGGAATATGCTGCCTCGGGGGGGGGGGATGGGGGTGGTGGCATCTCCTTTGCTGGAGGTTTTCGGAGGGGATTAGAGGAGCAGCTGTCAGGAGCGTGTGGTTTTTAAGATGGTGGGGCCGGATGGATGGTCTTTTCCAGCTGTGTGATTCTGATCCGCCATCCCTGAATCCTGCCGGGCCCTGGGACGGGGGGGGGGGTGTTCTGTGTCGCTTGGGGACGGCTACTTGCTTATTTATTTATTTAATTTATATTCTGCCCTCCCACGAGGCTCATGGCGGTTTACATGAAATGTAAACATGGTGCGTGGCACGTTAGCTGTACTGCCATCGGTATTTGCCCAGAGAGAAGCATTTCTTCCAGGGTTCCGTCGCCATCTTGCAGATTGTCTCGACGAAAGCATTTTCCAAAAGCCGTTTTGCTGCTCGGAGGAGAGCAGGCGGCTCAAGGGGGCCCGCGTCACCACGAAAGGCAGTCCGGCCTTTTGACTTGGGCCGTTCGGGCGGCCTCGAAAGAGGAGCGGCCCCGGGCCCCAATCCAGCGGGTGAGTTTTCCAACCCAGGTCTCGCCCTCGCAGGAGGATTCGGAAGACAGCGAAATGGATCTGGACGACGACGACGACGAAGACGACGGGGACCTGGAGGACGACAGCATCGACATGTCCCCCAGCAAGACCAGCCGGAGGGTCCGGAAGCCGGAGCCGCTGGAGGAGAGCGATAACGATTTCTGAGCCCCGTCCCGGGAAACAGGTAGGCAGCCGAGGGCAGTGGCGGGAGCTGCCCAGGTGGGCCTTGCGCAGCCGGGATTTAGTCACAGTCGCTTTATTACTTCCCGAGGACACGGCTTTGTCGTTCATTTGAAGCTGCCCTCGGCGTAGCCCTCTCGCCAGCACCCACGCAGCCTCGGCTGGCAGAAGGTCCCGGGTTCAATCCCTGGCATCTCCCGTTAAAGGATCTGACAATAGGTGATGTGAAAGACCTCCACCGGAGACCCCCGGAGAGGAGACAATAGACGGTAGACAACATATAGACCAGGGGTAGTCAAACTGCGGCCCTCCAGATGTCCGTGGACTACAATTCCCAGGAGCCCCCTGCCAGCGAACGCTGGCAGGGGGCTCCTGGGAATTGTAGTCCATGGACATCTGGAGGGCTGCAGTTTGACTACTGATATAGACAATAGACCATGGATTTGAATCAGTGAAAGGCAGCTTTGTGCCTTTGTGTGGCTCCCACTTCTCCTCCCCCACCCTTCGGCTCTAATAACCATCCCTTCTGTGTTTTGGCCTCGGACAGATCCGATGGAGCCCCGCCGTGTGCTCGTCGCACATTGTATACATCTTGCGCAGAAGCCTCCACCAAAGACTCCCTTTTAGAAGATGGCAGAAATCTCCCACGGTCCTCCGTCGCCCGCAAGCCGAGACTGTCCTGCTGCCCGTGTGCTTTTTCACAAATAAATGGCCTCTCCCTCCCCCCCGATGTCCTGGTGAGTCCTGTCCGTTGCCGTTGAACCTGAGAAGGGAGCCCCAGGCCCGTCGGCTACTCGTCGAGACCCGAGCCAGGCAAGTAAGAAGGGCCCAAGGGTGGAAGCTGCAGGCAGCACGTTCTCCGGCCTCCGGAGGGACAGTCCCGGATTCAGCGGTCGCTCCTTCGGCCGGCTCCCCCTGGAAGGCGCCGGGTCTCGGGGGCCCTGGTTTCCCTCCCTCGGAGTCCTCCTCAGATCTCCACCGCGCACTCAGGGGCATGGGCACAGACAGCGTCGGCGATCACTTTGGCTCCCGACTCGCCAATCCGGTTGCCCTGTAAGCTGGGAGGGTGGAAGGAGAGGAGCCCGAGCTCAGCTTCATGAGCAGATGTTTTGTCCGGACCCTGACCAGTCGCTACGTGTGGACGGCCCATTGCAATAGGGGGGGCAAGGGCTGGGTGGGAGTCTTCCCTTGTAGGCATGTGGCTGTTCCCCCCCCCCCTCCAAGCTTACTGGAGCAGCCTCTCCAGGAAGGCACTTACTTGATGTACGTGAGGCCGTGGCTTCCGGACAGAGCGTTGGCGATGCAGATGCCTCCGTCCATGCCGAGGGAATTCTCCTGGAGGCTGGGGAGGGGAGCAAAGGGAAAGGCATGAGGGGCTGATCGGACGCACGCAGCCCCTGCTCTGATTTGGTTGCCCGTCAGAGAAATGCTACACAGTCTGCCGAACCAGTTCTGTGCTAAATCCTACGCGGGCCCCGTAGTTTTGCAGTCTGCTGTTCCCAGGTGCTAAGTTTGAGGTGCCTGTCTGAATTGGTTTGGCTTTTCTCAAGATGATGATCTTGGACTAGTACTGCTTTATTGAGGGGGCCAGTCTGCTCAGCAGCTTTTAAGGCCACCTCTGGACATGCAGCTGCCAGAATTCGGCATCTGACAGCTGTTAAGACTCCCCATCGACTTTACCATTAGCAGCAAAAACAGTTCGTTGAGGTACTGACACAGAGATCGCGATGATTCTTGCTGAAACCGATTTGACAGGCAACACACTGATCAGTATAAGACCAGGAACCCCCCCCCCCCGAAACTGACAATGGGCGGTCTTCCCAGGATATTGCGCACGCTAGTTTTGCGCCCAGGTGCTCGTGACATCACCCTTGCAAGGCGGGCTCAAGGCCTGCCTCACCAGTAACGTCCGAGCCTCCCCTCTCCCACAGCTCCATCCTCCCAAGGGAAAGTTGCCACTTAGACTACACAAAAGTTCACTTTCCCAGGCCCATTCCTCACTGACAGACGGGATCTTGCACGGACAGGATCGTGGCAGGAGGTGGGCAGCCAGGCAGATCCTGATACAGCCCAACCGTGAGCAGCAGGTGCGTGAGCCCGAGGCCCGATGTTACTGAGATGGACAAAATCGGGAAAAAATCCTCCCCTGCCCCTGGACAGGACGGGAGAGGAGAGGCCGTTCCCATTCACAGGACCCGCCTGCTGTCGTACTACTTACTTTACCCTGCGGAGGGCGGAGTTGACTTTCAAGGCGTTGGCCAGAGCCTTGGCCCCCGCCAACCCGATGGCGTTCCCTCTCAAACTGAAACAAACAGTGGAGTAACGTCAGTGGCCTGCCTGCCGAGAACTGTGCGGTGGCCGAAACCAGAGCGCCACGGTCCCCGCCAGCGGCAGGCAGAGCCATTCTGGCAGGGGGGAGAGGCTTTGGGGAGACTCACTCTAGGGTCGCGAGGCTTCGGTTCACCGTCAAGGCCTCGGCCAGCACCCTGGCCCCGCTCTCACCCACCAGCGCCACCTGAAGGCTGTGACAAAAGAGGACACGGTGAGAGAAACTCGGCTAGGGCTCAGCAAGCCCTCCCTCTAGTGCAGGGTGGCCAAACTGGGGCTCTCAGGATGTCAGTGGACTACAATTCCCATGAGCCTCCACCAACAGCTGGAGAGCCCCAGTTTGCACCCCCCCCACACACCACACCTGCTCTAGCGTGTGTGAAGGAAGGTCCTCCCAAGACAATCCTGGGCCTGAGGAGGGCAGGTAAGGGACTCGGCTGGTCCTCTCATGATGGGTGCAAAGATGGACAGAGGATCCTAATCCCAAGGCAGCTCCTGAAAGGCCCACAACACACCTGATGGCCCAGACCCAGGGACAAAAGTCTGGCTTCTGCCACTCAGGCACCCACTGTATCCCCTTGGGGGTCCTGCTCCCACCCCAAACCCTCTCCCCCTTCACACCCCGATGCCTGAGCGTCCCTTAGAGTTACTTCAGCCCCCCTCACTAGCTCCCTTTCCTCCAAGTGAGACCCCCACTCGCTTTGGAGCCCCCCCCCAGCCCCTTTCCCCTGGCTCCTGCAGGCCCCCTTACTAGAGAGCGGTGAGGGTGGAGTTCGCCTTCAGGGCAGCCGCCAGGGCAGCCAGGCCCTCGTCTCCAACGGCGTTCTCCTGCAAGCTGGAAGACAGCAAGGGCTCAGGGCAAGGGTGGGGGGACACATAGAGACCGACAGTAGTGGAAATATTTTCGTCTCCTTTGCCCAGAGAGAGTCTGCTTGCGGGGAAGTCTCCTTAGCCAATCCAGGCACCTGCAGTTACGCCTGTCTGGTCCACAACAGCACTCAATATCTGCCTGCGTAGCTAGAATGCGCCTCATTTCGAGCCAATTTCCCTGTAAGAAACTCTCCACCCTGCCCTGAAGCATCATGCTTTGCGTGCCACGAGTTCTCCAGAGACAGGCAGCGTGGCGTAGCAGTTAACAGCGACGGCCTCTAATCCAGAGAGCCAGGTTCGAATCCCCACGCCTCCTCCACGTGCAGCCAGCAGGGTGACCCTGGGCCAGTCCCACTTCTCTCAGAGCTCTCCCCGCCCCACCTAGCCCTCTCGGGGAGAGGCGGAGAAGAAGGGCTCCGCCAGCCGCTCGGAGGCTCCCTCGGGTCACGAAAAGCTCTCCTTCCTTACAAAAATCAACGCAGCGTTTCCCGGCAACAGGCCCCCGCCAGACGTCCCCGCTTGGGTATCGTCGTGGCTAAACTGGCCGCAGGCTTGTTTGTCCTTCGCCCGTCAGCAAAGGGGTCACTCCCCCCTCCTCTTTCGCCCCTGCAGAGCCGATAATTATGAGCATTTGCTCGTCAGGAATCCGGCGGCCGGAGGAGCACTTTGTGTACTCATTCTGAGTCGCCCTTACAAGCGACGTGCTGCCCCCGTCTCCTAGAGGCTTGACTTGGCCCTTGTTTTTACAACCGGGGGTCTGAGAGCGCCTCCGCCGTGGACTCCCTCATGCGATTCTAATAAAGCGTGAGGAGGGTGGGTGGGAGGGCTGTAGCAAGCCGCTCTGGTTATTTAGGCTCCGAAAAGCATCCGGGGTTTGCAATTGTGGGCCATGTGGAAGTGTTACCGAGCTTGCGGAATAATCCTCCCAACACTCGTAAATAATAATACGGCACATGCAGCAAGAGCGGCACAGGTCCCCTTCCTCTTGCTGGACTAGAGAGGCCTTAGAATGGAAGGGAAGCGCCCTTCTTCCATCCAGGAACGGCCCAGTACTGGGTGCAAATCCCACTGGACTCTGCTTCAGAGCAAACGCTCCTGGGATTGGCCCCGCAGCCCTTCTCAAGCGGCCAAGGGCGGCACGGGCGTAATCGTCCCTGTCACAACATCCCTGCGAGGCAGGCCAGCACGACTCACCCCGTCTGGCAAACGGAGCATCCCTCTGAGTTCTTATTCTCCCCCAGTCGCCTTTTGGCTCCCGACCCGATTGGCCCGGGCCTTGAGGACCCAGAATCGGGAGCACATTCAGTGCTTTAAGATCTGCCGCCAGCTCCAGAAACATGCCAGGTGACCTCAGGGCAGTCGGAAGCACGCAGTCAGCCTACCTTCCAGGACCGTTGCTGCGATTTCCGCCATCCGCCCCCCCGCCCCCCAAATTCTGATGGGAGAGTGGGATTTTCCCCCTTCTCCTTTGGGCTGGAAGGACTCTGCGCCAGGGACAGCAAGCAGACTTACTCCAGGGTGGCGAGGCTCCGGTTGAACTGCAGCGCTTGGCCGAGGGCCTGGGCAGCTTTGGACTGGAGGAAGTTCCACTGCAGACTGGAAAGGACGGAAAAAAGAGGGCGTGTGAGGAGCAGGCCTGGCGGAAGAACCCTCAGATTTGCCAGGGGCAGCAAAAGACCGAGCCTGGACCACGGGGAGGAGCAATGACACGCAGAAAAAGGTCTCCTTCCCAAACAGTGCAACCCTCCCCCCCAAAAAAGAAGGGAAGTGACTTACTGCAGGGAAGTGAGCGCCTGGTTCTCCTTCAGAGCCAGCGCAAGGGCCTGGGCACCTTCGTCGTGCAGGAGGTTGGCAGCCAAGCTGGAAGGGAGTGTGTGGGGGGGGTCACAATTCGGGATGCCAGGTCCCCAGGGGGATCCCCTGGAATTAGAGCTTGCCTCCAGACCAAAGCAATCAACCCCCTCCATGCCTCACTCCTCCCCTCCCTGTTTCCCTCTCCGCCTTCCTCCGCTGGTCCTTATGCCCAAATCGGCTTATGCCAGCAAAGAGACCCTGACTCCGTTACCAGATCTCTCTGAATGGCTGGCAGCCAGTTGTTAATTGTAGTATCTCGTGCCCGTTTTAATTGTTGTGTCGAGGGTTTTCTCTGAGTGCCGTGAGCCGGCCCAAGGGACGGTAGGCGAGCTGAATAATAAAATAAAATCCCCTCTCCTCTCCTTGCCCTTCCTAAACTCTCACACACCCCTGGTAGCCTCTCTCCGAGATCCATCCCATCGACCTGTGCCTTCGACCCCCCAATTTAAGTGCGCAAGCAGTGGCACATCATAACAGCTCCTAAAATGCACCAGAGAGCTCTGACCGCGGGACTCACTCCAAATTCTGCAGCGTGCCGTTTGCTCGCAGGGCCCGGGCAATCTCACACGCCCCCGCCTGGCTGATGGAGTTTTCCCGCAGGCTGGAAGCAGAAACAGAAAGCCAAAGCTTGAGCTGGGGACCTTCTGCAGGCCAAGTAGATGCTTTGCCCCTGGGCTGGGATGCAACAGCCCGATTAACTTTTATTAATGTATTGATTCGAACCTTCGTTCCCCCCCGCTATTCCCCAGGGTTCAAGGTGGCCGTTTGTTTACTTTTAGACGGAAGCGCGGAATAATTCATACCGCCTCCGGAATAATTCACAAGCCGTCTTGAGCCGAGAGGGGAGGAAAGGTTGGAATATTTTCAACCCATCAATAAAACAAACATCTCCTCGAACGCCCTCTCCGGCTGTCCCTGCCTCACCCCGTTTCACTCGCTGCCGCGTAGCGTTCTGATCTCCGGCTCGGCTACGGGATCGGTTCGCGGAGGAAGAAGCGGCCACGCTCCGGGGAAGCGGATGGTGCCGAGCAGGATCGGGAGGGGGAGTAAAAACGGACAGGATCCCTTTGACGGGAATGACAGCTCTCTCTCGAACGCTACACCCCACCGGGGCTGGAGGGGACAGCCAAATCAGCCTAAACTTCAAACTAAAGAGGAAAAACAGCCTTTGCAGACTGAAGACACAGCAGTTTGCCATCTGCCCAGAGACACTGCTAATCTCATCAGTCCTTTGGGAGTCTCTTTTAGGCCGCTCTGAACAAAAAATGTAGACCGGCGGGACCTGAGGGCAGTGTGCATTCAGCCTCCCAAAGCTCTGGGTCTCTCCGCTTTCCCACTGGAGCAGAGCTACAGCTGGAAGGTGCACCTTCCCTCCCCCCAGAACAAAAAGGAGTTTGGAGTGGCTGTGTTGGGGGTTCAGGCTCCTGCGTGTCCCCAGTTTTTGCCCTCCGCCCATCAGTATTGTGCTGCCCAATGTAGACCTTCCTAGCCCCACCAGGACTTACTTGAGACTGATGAGGCCTTGATTGGAGCAGAGGGCATGCATGAGTGCCGTGACCCCCACGTCACTGATTGAGTTGCTCTGGAGGCTGAAACAACAAATGCAGAGAAGCACGAGGCATGACAGGATCAGATGCACTATACAGAGGGGTCCTAGTAATCAACATGGGTAATGAGGCAGGAAACCTAGGTCTCTATTCAGTCCAGGAGGACGTGTTGTATTGGGCTTCATGACCAGTTCTGTAGTCTCTCTTTCTCATTTCCCTTTGAAATCCTATTGTAAGACGACGGTTATTGTTAGGTCAGCCACTGAATGTCCTGGAAGGGTAACACTCCCTCCCGCTGCTTTTGGGATGTCGTAGATTCTAACGTCAGACTGATAAATTGAATTCTTTATCGCTACCGGACTCTTGCTCTTCTACCTCTCGGGGATTCGTTCCCAGGGAAGAAAAATGCAACACGGGGACACACAACTATGAGGCGGACGATGACTTACTCCAGAGTCAAAAGGGTGTGATTCACCTTCAGTCCTTCCGCCAGGGCTGCTGCACCGGCATCTCCAAGACAGTTACCGGAGAGTCTGAGGAGGGGGGAGAATAAAGAGCAGTTAGCGCATGCAAAATATCTCCTAGCATCTGAACCTAATCCAGAAAGGAAAGTCTTAATTTCATCTCTGTTGCCAATATTCTCTTGATGGTTAGAGTGCATCCTCAGTCCAACAGGCTTCCTCGGGAGGTGGCGAGTTCTCCTCCTCTGGAGGTTTTCCAGCAGAACCTGGACAGCCGACAGAAATGCCGATGCCAGGAACTTAGGCAGATGGCGAGTGGGTGGGCAGAAGGGAGTGTGCAGGAGCTTGGCTCTTGTGGCCCTTTCTTGCATGCCAATCTGGGGGTCGGGAGGCGGGTTTCCTTACATGAGCTCCTTCAGGCCCCAGTTCTTCTTCAGCGCCTCCGCAAGTCTCTTGCAGCCCTGGGGACCTACGCCGTTCTTCTCAAGGCTGCAAAAGGAGAGGCCATGCGTGAGGACGGGATTCAGCGGCAAACCTCAGACCAGCGCCCGTTTGCTTTTTTTCACGTCGTTTCGTGGTTCCCTGCAGACCTCCGTAACCCACCCTGCAGCCTGAACGTAAGAGAGAAAGGGCAGCTGCCCAGAAGAAAAAGGAGCCGATGGGCAAAGGAGGCGTGAGCGGAACAGAACACAGAAAAAGACTCAACTGCAAAGTCCTCAGCGTGTGGTTGCCGGCGAGAGCCTCGGCCAAGGGTTTCATCCCGTCTTCCTTGATCATGTTATTCTGGAGGCTGAAAGAAGAGCACTTGCTTTATATAGGGACCACGCCCTCTGCAGTGTAGGGCGACCGAGGGGCAAGGCCTTGCTACCGATTAGGGCTGTTCAAAGTATACCTATCTGCCTGGCTGTTTGGACACGGTTCTGCCCCCCTCCTGCTCCCTTTACCCTGCTGCTGCTGATTCTTGATACCATCATATCTCTTTCTTTGCTCCCCACTGGAGGCTGAATTCTCCCCCAAATTGCTGGCTCCTTTGCACACGAAAAGCTAGCTCCTCAGGAAGGAAGGGAGCCCAGCCTTTCCCTCCACATGCTAACTTTTTCACAAGCAGGGAGTTTTCTGTAAGATCCGATCCCTCAGCAGAGCTCTCATGCTAGAATCCCGAGGAGGATTGAACTACCCCCATCCCGAATACATCGGCATTTTGATCCCAGATATGACTCTCCCCGAAAGGCCATTGTTAGTGAAGTAGTGTCAGGATCTGCCTGGTTGTTGGCCTCCTGCCATGGTCATTTGTGTATGATCATCTGTCAGTGGTCTGGGAAAGTTTCTGTTGTTTTGAACTGCTTGCTCATTTGTGTAGTGCAGTTGCCAATTTTCTCTTGGGAGGACGGAACTGTCGGGGAGGGGAATTTGGACATTCCCGGTGAGGCTGGCCTTGAGTCCACTTTGCACTTTTCCCTGGGAATGGGACGGACCCTGCTTGTTATTGGTTTAGGGGGGTGGGTTCAGGGATTATGTTGATCAGTGTATTGCCTTTCAACCCAGTTTCAACAAGAATAATTGCGAGCGTTGTATCACGACCTCAATAAATTGTAGTCTCTCCCCGAATTCTGCCCTCCCCCTCCAAGATCTGCAGGTAGTTCCCAACCCAAAGTTGGCAGTCCTGGGTTTGAACATTCACCACACCCAAATTTGCATCCAGTCTATCCATCCATCTTTCTTTAAGCCTCACCACAATCCTGTAAGGTAGTGCAGAGTGGGAGGAAAGGACTGGCCTGAGATCAGCCAGCAAGGTCCAAGGTAGCGCCCGCATTTGAACCTGGGTCTTCAAGTTTCGTTTAACCGCTACGTTGACTCGCCGAGGCCACAAAACGAAACGGAGGTCCACTTACTTCAGAGAGAGCAAACGCTGGTTGATTTTCAACGCGTCAGCAAGTGCCTTTGCTCCCTGGGGTCCAATGGAATTGCTCCGAAGACTAGGTGGCAAGACAGGAGGAGGAGAAAGGGAGGCATTAACACGCATGCTGCAGACAAAAATCCACCTAAAGGTAACCCCCTGTTTTGGCTGATGCAACAGCTGCAAACATCCTTGTTTCTCTGCTCTCCGCCTTTCAAAAGAGCCATCTGTGCCCATCAGTGCCAGAGATGGATCCAGATTACGGGCGAGTTGTATATTTTCAAGAGGTAGAGCAAGGCAGGTTTCTCCCGACCCTTTGGACCTAGGAGGGCCACCGGTGGTCTTCTTGCCCCAAGTGTAGTCCAAAGCAGAGCTGAGAACCAAGTGTCGTGTGTAGCATCAAGCCACACAGTTGCCGTTCTCCCGCAATCATTTATAGTAACAGTAAAATCTATCTAGTTAATGTTACCGCTCTGCGATGTAGCGTGAGGCGTCCCACAAAACGCATTACATTAATGCGAAAGTCCTCGAGATGTGCCAAAGTGTTTTGCGATGCGGCCGGGTGACTTTCTCCAAATGGAAAATATTTACGCTGTAGACAGGCCCGTTTCAGATATTTTTCATTTGGGAGACAATCACCCCGCTGCGTCCTAAAATAATCTGGCGCAACTCAAGGACGTTCGCATTAATTTTATGCGTTTTGTGGAACGCCTCACTCTACATAGCAGAGCGATAACATTAACTAGAGAGATTAGCTATTGACTTTTAATGTTACTATAAATGATTGAGTGATAAAGGCATACTCTGTTGCAGGGGTGACCAAACTGTGGCTCCCCAGATCGCCATGGACTACAATTACCATGAGCCCCTGCCAGCACCATCCTTGGACGGGAGGCCACTGAGCAAGCGTGGGGATGCTCTGTTTATGGGGTGTCCCAGTTCCAGGGGACAATACAGCATTAGTTATTATTCTGCCCTCCTTTTCACAAGGACAAATGACAAAGCAACACAGGTAAGCAACTGCACATATACAGGGAATTCCTCTGTGTGAGCAGGCTACCAATAATATAGTGCATGTAATCCTCAATAAAGTAGTAGAAATAAGAACTGACATCTCCAGTAGGTTGTCACATTGAAGGCTGGGCCCTCAGACGGAGAAGGTTTCACCTCACCGGGCGATATTCTTTGTGTGAAACCACTGAGGGTCTCGGAAAAATGTCTCAAGAGGCTGATTAGGACACTCAACGAGGTTTTTCTTAATACAGTAAGAGATTCTGTCTGCAGTCTTGGCCACCAAATAAAGTTTTGAAAGCGAATGGAATCCAGAAGCCGTTGTGGCCGGCCGTCAAGAAAAAAACTTACAGGACTTGGAAGTGGTTTGATTTCTATTGAGGGTTGCGTTCAATGTATTACTGGTAGCTTTTTCCACATCGGAGTGTCCCTGTTTTCAAAGAACCCGGCACTAAAATTCTAGACAAGAGCCTAGCCTAGCATCTTTTCCCTCTTCTTCTTCAGATCTTGAACAACCCTCGTTTCTATTCTCGGAGGACGTTCCCTCTATTAGAGTAGCACTCTTTGTTCTGGTGGCTAGGAAGCTCCGAACCAAGCAAGCAAAAAAAAAATGGAAACAAGTACACAGCAAGTATATCGGCTTCATTAAACCACGGGCGGCTTCTTCTTGGTCTCGCTTACACTGTTCTGTTGCAAGCGTGTATTCCTCTGGTATTCCTCCGGTTTTAATCTGAACCTTGCATTTTATATCGTACATAAACCACCCTGGAACGTCACTGTCTTGAAAATCCTATGAGTGGTAGCCATGAGTCAGCTGTGAGTTGATGGTCAATTTGACCTTAATATACTGTTGTCCTGCTGCTGAAGCCCAAATAACACTGTTCCAATGAATCTGTACCATATATTTTTTTAAAAGCTTAAAAACAGTAGGATCCCATCCTAGCTCTGCCCTTGACACCCTTGACCCTGCTCAACCACTCATGCCATGACCTGATCCATATCCTAAGAGGTGTCCACAGGATGGGCACTTTCGAAGGCAAAACACCTGCCCACGTGGTTGCCTCCCAGCTGATGTCTGATCAGCCGTAGACTGCTGATTGCCACCCACTTCCGTATTGTGGAGACGCTTTCAGAAGGCAGATCCTGCACTTACTCCAGTGCCAGCAGACTCCGGTTGACCATCAAGGATCTAGCCAGTGCTTTGGTGCCCTTGTTTCCAATCTGGTTTTCTGCTAAGCTGATAAAGAGATGCATATAATTATTGTTTATTACTTATCGTACGGCAGAGTCACACACACAGGAAGCGTAGAATAATATAAACTAAGTAGGTACAACAGTTATGCAGGCCAATTCGGCAATCCCCCTAAATGCTAATATCTGATCTTCCAGCCCACTCAATTGCAGCTGGGGAGAATGAAAAAATAAATAATGATTTTACATTTAACCTGCCCTTCCATGTAGCTAAAGAGGGGCAACAGCATACCAATTACATACAGATTTGTTGTTTGGGAAGGGGGAGAGAACAAGGCTAAAAGCCAGGCCCAGAAATTGATGTGGATCTCTTTCCCATGTCATCAATGTAATGCCTCATAGTTAGATTGTTTCAAGTAGTCGCTAGAACCGAGCAGGACTGGACTGCATGGTAGTAGTAGACTAAGCAAATTGCGTAATAGTGTTAGACTAAGCGATAGCAGACTAACTGCATAATAGCGATAGACTGATTGCATGATAATGGTAGACTGAAAATAGTAGATGAAGCGAATTTCACGATCGCGATGGGATTAATAAGTGAATTGAGCATGATTAGACTGCGAGATATTCAGGTCCACCAGGAGATTGCTCATCTTATCACCTGATCTTCTGGATGTGACAATCCTTCCCGCTCAGCACGCTGCCCAGCAGATCCATGGCGCCGTCTTTAAACTGGTTGTTGTCCAACCTGAGACAAAGAGAGGCGGCAGCGTGAGATGGAAGGGTTAGGGCCTTGTCCACGAGAGTGAGGAGGGAGGAGAAGGTGGCCCATCTCCAATTCAATGGGTCTCAGCTCACAGGGAAGGTCTCCTTTTGAGAGCATGGGCAGCTGTTGACTTCCTGCACACCAAGGCTCCCCGGTTCAGCCCCCTGCACCCTCAGCTAAAAGCACTGAGAAAAGACACCAATCTGCCAGGCCAGGCTCCTACCCTGAAAACAGACCAGGGGAGGGACTGCTATGGCGAGTCCTACCTGAGATTCCTGCAGTAAAGGAGCTGAGACAGAAGGCTCTGGAAGGAGTGGTGATCGAGGCAGCTGGACAGGTTGGCCTCTTCCCTGCAGGCCTCAGACGCCTGCAAGAGATAAGCCAAGGCAGAGCGGTTGGCCGGCGTCAACCTCCCCGCCAGGCTCTCGGTTTTCAAAGCTTCCTCGAGGTGGGCGGCAACCTCCACCTGCTGGATCTCATGCAAGCACCGCACGAGGTTCACGGTCCTGCAGGAGACGGCTTGGTCCATGGCCAGGAGGCTCTGGAGCACGGCGACCACCTGGCTCCGGTAGCCCTGCTGCTCGTCCCTCACCAGGAGCCAATCGGACAGGGCTCCGTTCACCCGCGGAGACAGGAGGCCGGCGAGGAAGCGCACGAAGACGTCCAGGTGTCCATCCTCGGACTGCAGCGCCCTCTGGACGGCGTTCTTGAAGTGGTTGAGGAAGCCCAGCTTGGGCCAGGACATGCCGCTCTCAATAAAGAGGTCAAACAGGGCCCGTTTGGCCGAGGCGTAGTAATAGGTGGCCGCTAGAAACTCCTGGAACGTCAAATGGGGGAAATAATAGACTGAAGACAAAGGCATCTCTTCCTTGAGGAGCAGCCTGTTGCACAGGCCGAGGTGGAGGGAGGAAAGGTCTACGCCGTATGTCTTCAGGTCCTGCTCGGTGAAGACGTACTTCCTCTTCGTCAGGCCATAAAAGGCCAGCCTGCCCAGGCAAGCCATCATTTTCTTGCTGTTGCTGTTTGCCGCTTGTTCTATCCGGGGAGCCTCCTTTGGCGTGGCTTGCCCATCGCCGCACAGCGCCATTTTGAAGTAGTACGAGTAGATTTCAGACAAAGTTTTCGGGAGGGCCATGGCATCCAGGGAGCAGCCGGCGTTCCTGAGAACGTAGCCCACGGCGGAGCCGCAGACGCGGCAGAAAGACGGCACGGTGCAGAGGGTGTACAAGGATTTGTGGGCTTTGAGATGCTCCCTCACGCCGTTGGAGAGGTTCTGGTTCTCAACAAACAGGCGGCCCAGGAAGTCCTCGATGTCTGCATCTCCAAACCCTTGGATCTCAGTCATCCGGTCCACCAATCCCCCTGGGATCTGGCCGGCCGCCGTCGGCCGCGAGGTTACCCACACGCAAACCTCCCGCAGAAGATTCCCCCTGATTATGTTGGTGATCAAGTAGTCCACTTGGATCTCCTTCTGAAGGTCTGTGCAAACAACGGTGTCCGAGAAATCCAACGGTCTCTTAAATTCATCCAGACCGTCCAGGATAAGAAGGGTCCTGGCGCCGGCCACCGAGGGAAAGCTCGATTCGGCGACGTGAGGGGAGGCCAGGCGCATCAGCCTCTCCCCCGAGAGTTTGTCGTAGGTGTTCAGTTCTCGGAAGGTCAGGGGCAGCACGAATTCAAAGCCCTTCCCCGTCTCTCCCTTGGCCCAAGCGTGGACAAACAGCTTAACCAGCGTGCTCTTCCCGACGCCTGCGACTCCGACAGTCACCAGGATGCGTGGAGGGATGCTGAACCTGGTCAGCGGCAAGAAGAGTTTCTCCAGTGGGATCTTCTTGGAGAAGTGGCTCACGCCCCTGGTGGCTTCTATCTGTACGAAATCATGCTGCTTCTGCTGTAGGTCGGTCAGGCCTTCCACCAGCAGGAGGTTGGTCAGTCTCTCCAAGGAAGCGAGGCCCGGGCTGGCATCACACCAGGGCTGAGGGGTCTCCATGGAGTTGGCTCTGTAGGGGGAGAAGTCAAGAGAAGAAGAGAGGCAAGAGACCTTGTGTCGGAGGGCCAGAGATGGGGTTCCCCTCGCCTGCCCAGCCCACCCCCGCTCGCTGAGAAAGACAGGGCACAGGTGTTCCTTTTGGGGGGAGCTTAATCCAATAGCTGCCTATTGAAGTCACGCTGCCTTACCTGGGGCCACTCACCCGGCAACCTCGGAAGCCAGAGAAAAGACGGCCACTGCGATGTAGAGCCAAGTTGAGCCCCACAGGGGCCTTCTTTACCCTCCGAACCTCTTGTGTCACAAGCCGCCCTGTCCCCGTCAAAAACACACCTGCCAAAATCCCACCCGGAGAGGCCTTCTAAGGCTCCTTCCTTTGCCACCATTAACAATTTTCTAAGGAGAGAAAATCTCACGCAAAATCCATCGGACTCCCTACCTTCTCCAAACACCTGGCTTTTTTATTGTATTTTTTTTTTGCAGAATTCGCCAGTCTATTTCTCTCCCCCGGCATAGCCGGCTGCGCCGGCCAGAGCTCAATGCACTTTCCTCCACATGTTTATCTCCAGTACAAGGATGTCCTCAAGCCACACGGGCGCGTTTGGGAAGTGTATCCCCCGAGGGACTTGAACAAGCCAAAGACTGCCTGCTTCAAAAGCCGCCAGAAGGTTTGGGAAACTTTGCTAAGGACAGGAGAGATCTGGCATCCCTGTTGGACGTCTTCTAATCCAGAGGAAGCAGAACCAGGAAGAAAGAAAGAGGGTTGCTTGCTGGCTGGCGGGTTTCCTTCTCTCCGCACGGCTGCCGAAGGCGTTTCGGCTGAGGTGTTTTCTCGCTGTCTCTCTGGTACAATATTTTGCTGCTCACCTCTTCCTGTGCTGCGGCTCTCACTCCATCTTCCTTCCTGTTCGTGACAAGAGCTGCAAGACGGCCACGTGCAGTGCACGGTGACCCCCGAGGGAAGGGGGGGGAGACACCCAAAGCTCACCCTCGGCAGGAACTAGCAGCTTGAGGCGCCGCTGGTTCCGTGCGGCCGGGGAGGGTGAGGAGACCAGCTCTGAAGCCAAGTCCTCTTAAGCAGGGCTGCCCCAAAACGATGAAGGGAACTGAGGGGGGAAGACACCAAATACTGCTCCAAATCGCATTAAAGGAGGATCGCATTAAAGATAACAGGATGTAACGGCAGCCATGTTGGATCTGGTATTCGGAGATCTGCCTCCTCTGAGCACGGAGGTGCAGGGGGTTGGACTAGATGACCCATGAGGTCCCTTCCAGCTCTAGGATTCTATGATTCTACCCTTTGTGCCTAGCTGATCTCTGTGCAAATCGCTCTCCCTAGGAAATCTGCCCACTATCCTTTTAAAGCCAGTTAAACTACCCTCTGCCACGAGCACATCCAGCACATCCTGCAGCAGGGAGTTCCATGGTCCCCTGCCTACTGCATCTCACCAAGCTACTAGAGTTTGCCATCTCTGCATTAGAGCTCCAACTTTTTTGGCCCCAGTTAAAACAAGACCTGGAGACTTTGAGGGTGGAGCCAGGAGCGGGCTGGTGGAGGTTAACGCCAGGGAGTCCCCCCTTCATCTATGTTGTCCATGGACACCTGGAGAGCCAATGCTTGGCCACCCCCGATTTAGGTTTTCAGAGGAAGGGAGCAGCAGCCAGGCGCATCGTCACACCTGGATCCACAGGCAGGAAAGCAGGAAGCAGCCAGGAGCTTCCCGACCCTTTCAGAGGAGAAAAGGGACCCCGTTGAATGCCCTGGGCTGGGGAGGTCTGACAGCTCCTTTCCAAACCCTCCACCCCTGCCCCTCTGCCAGCTCCCAGCCTGCATCTGGGAAGCCCATCCGGAACGGAAATCTTGGGCTGAATCCGTTAGGGAGAGGCATTCCTCCACGGCCAGCTGTTGATTTACATCTGCGATTGGCTGCCTAGAAACGGGATTGTTACCGAACTGACCCAGAGGCGAGCTTCCCCAAAGAACAAAAAACTTTTCCAGAATGACCGCTTGCCGCTCGAGCCTCTGCAGAGTTGCTCGGGGGCACGTGAGCGGGCACAGGTGGCCCTAGGGCAAACATTCGCGCCAGGATGAACAATCGAGGCGGCCACTGATGCCGACCCTGGAAAACAGCCCTGTCAACTTGATGGCTTTTTAATGAACATGTGAGATCTGCTGCCCCAGGAAGAGGCAGCAGCAACGAACCTGGACAGCTTCCGGAGGGGGAGAGAGGCCCATCAGCGGCTGCCGGCCACGAGGGTCAAGGTGGACCACTGTCCGGAGCATGGGTGCTCTGGATGCTTGGTGCTCGGGGGCAACAGAGGACAGGTTCCTGGAGGTCTGGCCCTGCTGCTGGACCTCCTGACGGCCCCTGGGTTGCAGCCACTGTGTGACACGGAGTGTTGGACTAGCCTGACCCAACATGGCTTCTCTTCTGTTCTTATGCTCTTCCTCCCCCCATAAGGCAAGAGACCGACAGAAAAGCTGAACAAAATGGCGGGGACTGTAGGCGGGACCGTAGACGCCTCTGTCCAATCACTGAAAGGTGTGCCTCACCGCCGTCTGCCCAGTTCACGTTCTGCGCACAGGCATCCATGGCAGGTCTCTCTTTGCAGAAACCCGTCTCCGTCCCTGCTGGCAACGGCAGCGGCCGATGTCTCTTTACCTGAGGAAACGGTGCCGTTTCCGAGACCTTGCGGGACCCTCGGCGAGCTGCAGGACGCCTTCCGCTTCAGGGGCCTGGCAGGCGGGGGGGGGGGCGTCTCTCTTTTTGCTGACAAGCAAACATGATTTTGCTCCTGAAAAGGGACATGCAAGCCGCTTTGCGTCCCCAAGAGGTTTTTTCAAGCGGGACGACGCATCCTGCACGCACGGAAGGGCAACCGGCGTTCCAAGACAACCCAGATGCCAAAGCTCGGTGTTCCCTTGCTGCAGAATTTTAATGTTTTCGTCTCTGGACCGCATGGCGCTCCCACAGTCGTCTGCTCGATACATAAACAGCTGGGGGTGAAGGGAAGCCACGCGCGTTCCACAGCCGCTTGAAAAACCGAACGAAGTTTGCCTTCGACGGCACCTTTAAAACCCGCAACGTTTTATTCCAGGTGCAAGCTTTTGTGTGCACGCACACGCCCTTCTAAATTCCCTCGCTCTAGATTCTATGCGCCTAGCGCTGCAGCCTGATCATCACATTGGCCTTCCTGGCTGCCAGATCACGCGGATGGCTCATATTCAGCCGGTCACCCTCCCGTCAACCTTCCCAACAACCCTTAGAGGAAGGCCAGGTGGAGGAAAAGGATAGGATTTGAACCCGGGCCTCCAGATCCTAACCTGGGAGCACCACGGCACGCTGGAAATGCCGAAGCGTCAAGTGAACCGAAGGCCTCATCATGCTCAGACACTCGCCCAAGCTTATGAAAAGCAATCTGCATTCCACACACACTCCCCAAACATAAAAAACGTGAAATACATACATTCTCCAGGAAGAGAATTGCGGGCCATTCCTCCAGAGCGCAGTTGCTCGTCATGCGCTGCAAGAGGAGACAATGAACTCTTCACCAGAGCAGCCTGCAGACAGGATGCCAAAAACCACATGCTGGGGGCAGGTGAAGGGGGGGGGTTAGCATTCTCTGCACATCGCTCGCCGTCCAAACCAACGTGAAACCGAAAGCACATCACCGACTCTGTGCCAGATCGCAGATCCTTTGCGTGCCGGTTCTGTGCGGCGGCCTCCCCGTCGGAGGGGAGCCAGATTCCGAAACCAAACCTGAAGGGAAGCGCGGAACAAGGGCCAACGGATCGATTGGAGACAAAATAGATCTTTGCCGTTAGGATGTGGCCAAGCGGACGTGTGAGCCAAGCATTGCCCAAGCTGTCCTCGGAGGGCGAGAAATTGAAATAATAGTGCGTCGAGCACCGGTTCTCTTTCCCACACTGTCATGCGAACCTCAACAGAGAACTCAGAGCTCCATCACATCTACAGACCACCCTAGGAGGTCAGCAACTGAACCCCCCCCCCCAAAAAAAATTATCTGTGTATGAGGCCGTTCACCAGCAGTCTCACCCCCGGTGCCTCGAACATGGGGCTCCACAAGGGGCAATCCTTTCCCCAACGTTAACATCTCCATGCGCCCTCTAGCCCAGCTCGTTCGGGGATCTGGGCTTGGGCACCTGTTGAGCAGCAGCCGGACGGATACACCCTGAGTCATTGATGAGAGGTCTGGGAACTGTGACAGGACGGCTCAGGCAAAACCACCTGACGCGCAACCCTTCAAAGACTGTGGCTTCCTGTGGCTGAGAAAGAAAGCGCCCAGCGAGGAAGCACACCTCCCCGGCCTGCCGCCTTGGCCGGTGGCGTGGCATGCGTAGAAGTACAGTCGATCAGCCACGTGCGATGGATTTAGTCATCCGTCACCCCCTGCACATGGACAGAGCCACGTATACGGGACATGTTCGGAGGAAAGGATATGTCTCCCAAATTCAGTTCTCTCGCCCTGAGATCTACTTGAGGACTTCCCCAATACTGTTACTCCTACGTGTGATGTTAAGGAGAGCTCCCCCCCCCCTTTCCAATTTCTTGCCCCAGAAATCCGGCCCCGTGACGTGCTTCTTTCAGATCCGAAGGATGGCTTTCGACAATAAGACTCCCAGAAGGAAGGCTTGGGGTCTCCAGGAAATGACATCTCCTGTTATTTTATCGATCCCAAAAAAGAAGAAAGAAAAAAAGATTGCTTCTAAAGAATCTCCTGTGACGCATCTCCTGCTAGATATGGGAACGGGAGCCGTGTTTCTCCCGGAGCATCAGTGGATAAGTGTGAGGTAGACACAACCCTTAATCGCATCAGCCAGCAATACATGCCAAGATAAGGGCAGAACCCCATTATTTCTAACACGTTAACGCCCCGTTTTGAGAGTCCGACTCTGTGTCTTTTAGCCGGGCAGAATAATGAGGGGATTGCGATGAAGGCAGAAAAAGTGCGGATCTGCAGGTGGGGAGAATGTATGAAGCGGTGCTTTGAACTTATTTGAACAAGGAGGAGAGCCAGGTTTCTAGAGCAGCAGGAGCATGCAGTCTTGCTTTCGGGCGACCGGGATGAGACAGGGAGCACGGGGTCGGGGTCCGACCGGCTCCAGCAGGGCCCTGCGATGGCCTTTGGAGGAAGAGGCAGCCGGCAGACCTGACCCAAACCCACAGCCAGTGAGAGAGAGACTGCCGGAGGAGGCAGACTTTGAGGGGACCAGCCGAGCGCCCCTCAAAATGGAGACGGATTGCCCTTCAAGACTACAGAATTGGTGGCTGGGGAGGAGCTTTTGTGGGCCGCTGCCCCCGTCTTCTCTTCCTTTCTCGCCTTGGAAGGAAGCCCTCTGGGAGCTACCATGAACCGGTTGCAACTTAGCAGCCTTTTCCGCCAACAGTTTATTCATCCTTGCTTACGGCTCATAAAAGCCAGCGTGGTGCCATGGCTAAGAGGGGCAGCCTCCGACCTGGAGAAGCAGCTTGATTCCCCCCTCCTCCTCCTCCACCTGGGGCCAGTCCAAGTTCTCCCGGAGCTCTCTCGGCCTCAGCTGCCTCGCAGGGCGTCCGTTGTGGGGAGAGACGACCGTGAGCCGCTGTGAGACTCCTTCATGTAGCAAAAAGCAGGCTGCAAACTCTCCGCTCTGCTCCTTCTTAGAAAACGGCCTTGGAAAGGATCAGGTTCGCTGCTGCAGCCTCCCCCTCTTCCTGCAGGAAGCACGCTGGGCATGTTGCAGGATAAACATTGCTTTGGCAGCGGCTGCCAGCCAGCACGCGGAAATTCACTGCCTGACTGAAGGTAAGCTGAAAAACTGTGTAAACAATATATGGATTTGTAAAAGGCCTCCCGCCAGCAGGCCTTCTGCCTGAAACGCTGACGTATCATTAGGAGTTACGCCCGAGATCACCCGCAGCTTCCCTTCTTGCAGCTGCCCTCCTGAAGTTGTACCCGCCAGCCCGGGCAAGGCCAGGAGGGGAGGGGAGCGGAACCCTGCCCTGATGGATGACCGCTCTCCCCCGGTGTGAAGGAGTGCGCTTTCCGGCTTTCATCTGGCACAGTTCTCCTGTCTTCGGCTTTGTTCTTCTCATCATTGCAACTCCGTGAGGCGGCTTAAGGCCGGCGGTCCTCAGAGTTTTAGGGCTTTGGGGGGTTTTGCAGCTCGGACTCCCACCTCAACACCACGCTGTTTTCCGCTGTGCTCTGGAAAGGGACCAAGCGGAAGAGCTTCGCCCGTTTTAAGGTCTTTCCATTTCCAAGAGAGGCTTGGGGGCCCTCTCGTGGAGAATCCTAGAATGCGGTCGAGATGTCACGCTCCTCTCAGTAGGCTGGTGGACCACAAAACGGGAAGCCACATTTCATGCCAGTGGCCGGGGTCAAAATCTAGACGGCACCCTTGCCGACGGTGAACGACCGGTGATGCATGCGAAACAGATCTGTAATCTGGGTCATACAGGCTTGTTGGCAATCGTTAAGATCTTACAAGCATCCTCCACACCCTCAAGCAAACCCTCTTGAGAAGAGAGAAACGCAAAAAGCTGTCGGCCGGGACATCCGGGTCACAAAAATGAGAAGCAAGCATGCTGGGTGGGAGATACACCTTCCAGGTAGCAGTGTGTGGGAACGAGATCTTAAGCGTATAAGATAAAACATGAGCAGACGGTGTGATGCGGCGGTAAAGGAGGAGCATCTGGTTTTGGGCTGTATCAGAAGAGGCACATAAAAATCACAGGATGTCATAGTCCCCGTCTGCCACATTGGTCAGACCACACTTGAAGGACTGTGGAGTTCTGGAGGCCTCACTTCAAAAAGGACATGGACAAAATGGTCTGGGTGCAAAGGAGAGCAACAAGGAGGATCTGGGACCAGGGGAACCAGCCCTAGGAGGAAAGGCTGAGGGACTTGGGGATGTTCAGCCTGGAGGACGTGGAGAGGCACAGGATGGCTCTCTTCCAAGTATTTGGAAGGAGGAGGACAGGGCAGCAAAGGAGCAGGCCCACCGCAATGGATTTAAACTGTGTAGAATGGTACTGACTAGTTATAAAATCTCGTTACGCGGTATTAAAAAATCCAAATAAATAAATATCGGGGGGGGGGAATTGAGCCATAGTTCAGCTGGTGAATCAGCTGCCTAAGGAGGCTATGAGCTCCCCCCATACTGGTGGTCTTCAAGCATGGATGCTTTAGGCTGATGTGGGGTTGGACTAGATGGCCTCTAGGACCCCTCCCAATTCTATGCTTTTATGATTGAACGGTCACTGCGGCAGCATGCTTGCCACAATTCACAGCTGTGTCCCAGTCCTCTCCTCAGAAGCAACCCATTCTTTTGCATTCTCAACTCACCCCTACTCCCTGGAAGCCGGGAAGTCCCGAGTTCAGGTCTAACCTCAACCACTAACCTTGCCTTTAATCTGGGGGAGGCTGAGGCAACATGAGTTACGCGCTTATTTTAAAATGCAGATTCAGTGCTAGGCATTTTAAAATGCGTACTAGGCCTTTATTGCTTGGTTCCAAAGCAACGTTTTGCCATCCCGGTTCTTTTAGCATTCCCCCCCTCCCCCTGGTAAAAACACAGGGACCAAACATCTGGCTCCAAGCTCTGCAGGGGGGGGGTTCCAAATGGTACAGAGGGCTAGAATCAGGCACAGCTGTCAAGGGAGGGGCCAGGCGTTAAGAGAGAGACAGTCCACTCCAAGCCACAAAGATAAGCTTTTAATGTGAATCAGACAGGCAACAGAACAGCAGTTTACTCACATCTTTAGACCAAATGCATTGAAAGCAAAAGAAAATAAAAAGGGATCCAATGCCCCAATCCCATGGAAGGATGGAAACCACTCATATTCTGCACCCTGTGCAGGGCCAGGCCTGGCTGGTTGCCTTTACTGGGCTGCAGCTTTTCCGACAGCAGGAGACACACCCAGCCGCTTCTCATCCCCCCCCCCACAACTGTTTGAGAAAAAAACTTAGGGCCCAATTGGAACCGGGACCAAATGCCTCTGCTGGGAATTTCTCGTGAAGCCGGCAGCCCGCTTTTTAAGAAAACAAAAGGCTCAGGAGACCTTCCCCCAGTCGCTGACCAAAAGGAGGGGCAAACGGGAAATTCTAGAGGGCAATCCGGAGGAACCCGCCAAGATTAACTTGTGCAGTGCAGCAGAGGACTCCCCCCCCCTCCCAAAAAAGAGGGCATAACGTGAACAGAAAGACGTTTTGCTGCACCGGATGAAATCCCCCAAAGTCAAAAGTACCAGCAGCCTCAGCTTCAAAACCCAACGGGTGCTCTCAAGGGAACCTGTCACGTCCCCAGCTTTCGAGAACGCCCCCAGAGATGTCCAACCCGCCTGCATTTCAATCCCTCACCACCAACGCACTCAATTTTGGGCAGCTGAAACCAGGGCCAGTTCAGGAGTGTTTGGAACTGTCAAAGCAGACATTGATGGAACGGTGACGGGGGAAAGGAGGAACCTAAGAACCGGTCGTCATCTAACGGGAGGCCGGGCTATTTTAATGGGCCTCTCATCGGTATGACTAGGAAATTGGGGGGGGGGGGGAGATTGTATCATATGGCACAAGTGATCTGGGAAAGCTTTTTTTTTTGAGGGGGAGCTCAGTTTGGGTCGTTTCCCAAAGGTTGACCTGTCTGGCGCGTTTGATATCGAGGAGTTAAATACAGGAGAGCAGAATATGGGCTGGCCGGACCAGGAATGGGAAGAGAAGCACCAGGGCAGCTTGAGAGAGCTCCTTGAGCATTTCGGAGGCTTGGCCTGCTACAGAAAGGCATTCTTTTTCAAATAAGGTGGCCCGGGGAGGGGGGAGGAGCAGAGGACTGTACATAGCAAGCCATGACCCCCTCCCCGAGCCCACCCCCCCAACCAGCTCCCAGCAGCCTCTTGGCTTAAATCACCTATCTGCATCGCAGACGGCTTGCTGTTATCTGTTTATTCCTTTAAAAAAAAAAAAACAACACAAAGCCAACCACCTTTAGAAAGGCCGTGGCCCATGGTCGAGAACGGAAGAACGGGTTGACGATACCAGCTCTGCCGCCTGCAGAAATCATAAAAATTGAGACCTACAAAAGATGTGCTGTATTCAGTTAATATAAATGGGGCGTTCGGATAGCGTCAGACGTTTCTCGAGGGCTATGTACAGGGCGACAGGGGAGGCCGGGGGCTTCAGATCTCGCCGGCTTCCCTCTCCTCCGACCTCTTGGAGCGGGATTTGCCGTTGGTGCTCTCGTGCCGCCGCTCGGACGAGCTCTTCTCTTTCTTCTCCCGCGACTTCTCCCGCGAGGAGCGATCTCGAGAGGACCTGAAGGGCAAACCAAGCCACGCGATCAGAAAGGAAAACAAAACGGGCTCCGTGGTGGGGAGCGATCGAGGACGATGCCCAGAATAATATTTACCAGGGGGGAAGTTAACTGTGGACTTATTCTGCCGGTTCTCCGAGTTTGGAAGGCGAGGAAGGGAGAAGACCCATGGCTAAGAACTAGGCGGCTATGTTCCCTGGCTGACCTCTCTGTCAGAGCTCTCGCAGCCCCACCTACCTCCCAGGGTGTCTGTGGCGGGGAGAGGAAGGGAAGGCAATTTAAGCCACCTTCCAGCAGTGAAAAGCGGGGTATAAAAACCACCTCTTCTCCTTCAAGTGTCCAACGGCAGGTTCGGCCGCCTCTTCTGATCCCATCATCCCCACCTCTCAGAAAGCAAGACAGCTCCCCGACACACCAGTTCACTCACAACAGCCTGATTCGGCTGAGAGTGCTCTGATAGAATTGTGACAACAGCTCGATCAGGACTGGGGCTGGCCCAAGGTCCCCCAGCCGGCTGCATGCGGAGCAGGGAATCAAACCTGCCTCTCCAGATTGGAGGCCAACGCTCTTAACCACAACATTGCGTTGGCTTTCGGCTTCACAGGTCGTTTTATTTTTTAATGCCCAGTTGCCCTGGATACCCAAGAGCCACCCAAGAGAAAGGCACAGGTGGCTGCAAGGAGGAAAGACGTGGGAGGCGAGCGGTCTTATGCTCGGCCCGGCCGAGCGAACCCTGGAGGAAGGGGCCAGGCGTACTTGTGCTTTGTGCTGCCGTCTCTGGATCCCCGCCGGTGGCCTCGGCTGTGGCTGCGGGAACGGCTGCGGTGGCGCCGGTGCCTCTCCCGCTCGCGGGACTTGGAGCGGGACTTCCGCCTCTCCCGCGAAGTGGACCTGGAGCGTCTTCGTCGCCGCTCTCGAGAACGAGACCTGCCGGGCACGGACACACAAAGCGGCTGAAGGCCAGGGGCACACCGGAGGCAGAGGCGGCTTGTTGGCCTCTACAGCAGGGGTAGTCAACCTGTGGTCCTCCAGGTGTCAATGGACTACAATTCCCATGAGCCCCTGCCAGCATTTGCTGGCAGGGGCTCATGGGAATTGTAGTCCATTGACACCTGGAGGTCCACAGGTTGACTACCCCTGCTCTACAGGACAACTGGACCAACTGGCCAATATGGCTGCCCTCGGCTACTAACCTCAGGCAACTAGTTGACAGGCATCAAGAAGCCCCCACAGCTGAGCCCTCTGTCCGACCCTGGAATCATCTTTAGTTGTATCTTAATTTATGTTATGTACCCCCCATTCCTGCAGAAGCAGGCTCAGCGTGGCCTTTTTAAAACCACACATCATTAAAAAACATAAGAAAACAGAATCAAATTCCCACAATGCGCTGCCACCCGCCAAGCATCAGCAATTTACGGAGGCAATTCAATGGATTTTAGGACTGGCCTAATGCCCATGGAGCAAAAGCACCACCTGGGTAAGCAGTGGCAACTTGTGCTTTTGGACCCTCCCTAATGTAGGACGCTCACCCGGATACAAACCGGATGATGCAGGGAGAGAGGCTGGCTTAGAACTGCTTGTAGTCGAGCCAGTGCTTGGGTGACTCCCCCCACATGGGGCCAAACGTCTATATAATCTCCCCCCCCCCCCAAACCAAGGGCCACCCACCTCCTGCGATCCCTGTTTCTCGATCCAGACCTGGGGGAGAAGAGGAGAGTACAGTCGTTCACAAGGCAGTTAAGGGAAGCTTTCAAGTTCAACGAAATACTTTGACCCAGCAAAGTCGAAACTTGCGCTCCAACACGCTGCCCCAGAATCCGTCCCTCGGCCCACCAGCGACAGCAGAAGCCATCGCTTCGAAAACACGGCCGAGGATTCCCGCATCCCCTTTTCTCATTCAGCCACGCGGCTCAGACGACACTCACCGCTGCCCCACGTGGTCGTCCCGCTCTCTCTCTTCTCTCCGCCTCATCCGATCCAGGTTTCTCTTCTCCTGCTTCTCCGCCACGGTTTTCTAAGTCCCAAAAACACATCTGGTTGAAGGTACGTGCCACGGGACAGCACAAATTGGGCTAGCAGCTCAGTCAGGGACCAGAGGGGAACGGACCGGGCCATGAGTATCTAGAAGCCGAGGCGCTTTACCTGCAGCTGGTCCAACTTCTCGCGGATCTGGATGAAGCCCAGGTGCAGCTTGCCTCCGAAGTGGTCGGCCAGGCGGCGATCGTTGTCGTGGAGGCCGAGGTAGGCGGAGCAGACCTCGCACACCCGCAGCTTCTGCTGCTGGAAGCTGGAGGCGGGCATGGAATTGCGGTATTCTTCCTGCGAGAGGGGGAGAAAGCAGAGGGGCACTGGAGGCGAGACTTCCCCAGTTGTCTGCTCTTCACTTGGAACTTCTGCCTATTCTCCAGGAACTGGTTGCCCACATAGCCTTCGTGCCTGTTATTTTGAGATCCTAACCCGTTTCGGAGAATTCCCAACCAGGATTCTGGGGAACGCTGGAGTTACATGAGCGCTCCCCAGGGACTCTGTGCCCCCCCCCCCCCCCGAAGTTCAGATAGCCACGTCGTTGTTCCTGCAGAACCGGACCATATCCCAGTATGCTAGGAGTGGGAAGGAAGGTCGCTTGACCCCCCCCTCCTGTTCCCAAATAACCTAAACCAATGGCAGATTTACTTCTCTGGCGATCAACAAAAACATCTGTCTCAAAAAAGTATCCACCAGAAGAAAAAACAAACAATCCGTCCTGAACCACACTTTGCTCTCAGGAATTCTGTATTTTGCTGGCTTCCCTGTTGCTCACGCGTGGGAAAAGGAAGCGGAAGACCAACGAACCTCGGCTTCTTTCTTTTTCGCGCGGACTTTCTCGACTTCCATCAGGATCTTCTGGGACTCGTCCACGTTCCCTTCCGCGCCCAGCTGCTCCGCCTTCGCCAGCAGCTTGCCGATGTCTTCGTTGAGCTCGTGGACCTTTTCGGCCTAGAGGGGGAGGGAGCGCTTTTTTAGCAAACGAAAGCACGGGCGGCATCGCCAGTTTCTGCTCTGCAGGCCTGCTTCGCTTCACGCCCCTGGCTCTGCACCACCAGCACTTTCTAACAGGGGTGGTCGAACTGTGGCTCTCCAGATGTCCGCGGACTACAATTCCCACGAGCCCCTCCCAGCATGCTTCATGCCGTGCAGGTTCAAGGTCTCCCAGAAGCCAGATACCTTTGCAGCCACCTCGGCGCTGATCTCCTCCTGGGTTTCCGCCAGGCGTTTCTTGGCCAGCTCGGTCCTTCTGTCACACTCGGCGATAAAGGACTCCAAGTGATTCATCGCCTGCGCATGAGCACAACAGCCAAACTGAGAATCTGGACATTTCCTTCCACCCAAAAAAGAGACTCTGGAAAACTACAATGGACACGACTTGTTGGAAGCGGGTCTGCTTGGCATGCAGAAGCTCCCCGGTTCAATCCCTGGCATCTCCAGCCAAAAGGAGACCGGGCAGGAGGCCTGAGAGCCCGCTTTACACTTAAAATAATGACACCTTTTTGTAGCCCACGCTTCCCAGCTGGCTCAGGGCAGGTGGCAGCAGCAAATAAACAAATAGCTCAATGTACATGATTTAAAACATTATTACAATTAATTTAAAATACGTTATTAAAACAGGCTTCTAAAACTTTGGGGGGCGGGGGGGTTAATTCCTGTTTCAAGTTGATGAATTGAGGGTTCTTGTTTTTTAATTTTAAAAAATCGTTTGAATGGCGAATGCTGTTAAAACAGGGCTTCCAGTCTAGGGACACAGATATATCGGAAGCAACAATTGTGAATACTGGCATAGGTACTAAATACAAATTTAACGCCCTGGTGACCCCGGCGGGCTGGGAAAGCAGGGTAAAAATACGGCCAATGAAACAAGTTCATCTCAGATTCGCTGGGGAGAGAAGCTTTTGCATCCCAGAACAGTCGGGTCATAAGAACTGCTAAGCAAGCCCGTCACAACGCCACCAGCTGGGCTCTGCATGTTGCGTGCTGTGCATGGTGGCGCACCTGTGCTGATTTTGGCAGCAAGTGCGTTTTCCTGAAGAAAGGAGCCCTTTATTAGAGATGGCCGGGAATGTCAGGGCTTGCTGCGCATCACGGCCAAGGAACACAAAAAAACTTACGTCCATCTCGAAGAACGGGTCTTTCTCTTTGCTTGCAATCTCGTAATCCGCTCGCAGAGCCAAATCGTGAATTTTCGTACACTCGCCCAGGTCCATGCGCTGTCGACAAGGAAAAGCCAGGCAGGGGAGGGATCGGTGAAAAACGGTTTGTGCATCAGTACAAGCACAATAAGACCTCACTACCCGCGATTGCTAGTTGGAAAGATTTCATGACTTTGGAAACTGTACTTTTAAGACACCCTGCTACTTCTCCTGGATCGCTCAATGTCCTTTCCAAAGACTGATGACTCTGTGAGCTTTCTGAGAACCAAAGCCCAGGAAATGACTCCTCGTGGCCAACAGAAACGTCATGAAAAACGGCATCGTTCACAGCTACAATGTCCGCCCTTGCTGATCCACAAGGTTCTTTCCTCCCCCTCCTCCCTCCAGTCCGGCAACCTGAATTCAGGCACCAGTGCCCTGCAGGGAGCATTCACCTCGACCTCTCCTTCCCATCCTAAACCAAGTCCCTAGAACCAGTAACAGACTCAGTGATGGCGAACCAACTGAAGTTCTCTTTTGCTTAGCAGCTTGGGACTTGCCTCTTCTTTCATAAGCAAAACACTTAAGGGGTTCTGCACGGCTGTTCCGAACAAGCAATTTGCGGGCAGCAGCCCTCAACTCTGAGGAGGAGGCCAAGAAACAGGGCCAAGGCACCAGACGGCGAGGCATGCTTAGGCGGCCCAACCCAAAAGCACCTACCGTTCCTGCCAGAATATCATGAGGGCAACAGTCCAGGAGATGGCTCTTGCACACCCGGTCGTCCGTGAACTTCACCCTTTGTCTGGTTTCGTCTCCTGAAATTCACGTTTGGTCATAAATGTGAAACGCCTCTTTTGCGTCGCTTCGGGGAAAAAAGCGGATCAAGCAAGGCAAAGCCGTGGCATTGCTTTTAGGTTGGCCTCATTACGCAGATTAAAAGACTTCACCAGAGAGCGGAAAAGTGACAGGATTTTCGGGGGTTTTTCCTCCACGGCCGAGACACACGCTCGGGAGCGTTTTTAAAAAACGTGACATGCGCCGTCGACTGCAGATGGTCCGTAACAGCCAAGAAAAGAGACGGCAGCGTCAACGAAAGGCAGCCTGGATGGAGACCCCCACGGGCTTCTGATACGGAGAACGTGGGTCCGGAGGTACCAAAACCCACGCTGTCCGGAGGCCGTGAATCGAGACACCCACGCCTGGGGGATTCCGATCGGCAGGTTATTTCCGAGTGGTAAATGCTGCCGATCGGCACGTAAAATGTTAACGCATGACGAGCTTCCCAGAGCCACGGGGACGTTTAGGTGCTGGCTGGGAACTGGGGGTCTTGCCTTACCCCTCCCTTTCCCACCCCCCCTGAAAACAAGCAAAACCAAAACCAAAAACAAAAGGTGGTTAATACACACTGCGAGCTCCAACACATACTATACCCTTCTGCATTCTTCAAGACCTCAGCTGCAGAATTTTATGCCCGCTGTAGAAAAGTTTTAAAGGAAAAGTTTTCTTGCCCACACCTGCAGTAAGGAAGTTAGGGGAATGATACATAAGAAGTAAAGGCAAAATGGTAATGGTATGTGACAATTTTCTTTTCTTTTTTTTTAAAGAAAGCTAGTCGGTGTATAGTTCAGGGTTCGCAAGCACCCAGGATTAATGTTGTGTCAACTGAAAATGGATTTTTAATTCTCTCTCTCTCTCTCTCTCTCTCTTTCGTCTGTCTAAACTACACTTTTAAAGTTACTGGTGGAGAAAAAAAAAGCAAACACTTTTTTCCGTTTTTTTTTTTTTCCGTTATAACAGCTTTAAAAATTGGTTTGTGACTCACGGCTCGATGAACATGAGGCTTTTCTGCAACTCCCTTGCAGAGTGAGGTAGGCAGGCAAAGATACAATGAACCTTTGTAAATAAAATAGAGGGGCCACAATTGTTCAGTTTGTATGAAATCAAAATATGGGAAGCAATTCAAAAGCAAAACTCAGATACACAAAGAAAGAACAGGCACTTATTCACTTACGAAACCAAGTGCGGGGGGAGGAAAAAAAAAAAAAGAGGTTATCGTGCAGTCTAGACTTTTTTTAAAAAGCCGCCGATTTGAGCGGAGAAGCAGATACGAACCTCGTTTAGGAATGCACAGCTTTTGGAAAGGATGTGATGTTTTCCTGGAGCAAAACACTTAAGTTCCTGTCTGCACACAGAACAGGTCTCCCTTTGTGTTCCTTTGAGTACGTGAAGCATGATTGCTACAGGTGAGCCTACTGAAGAAGCACCTCCCCAGGTTAAGAGCAGAGCAGTGATACTTTTTGCTTATGGCACAGAGCGAGGGCGGGGAAATTCGGCCCCTCGAAGCTCCAAGTTGCAGGAATTAGCGGCATGTCTATCCCTTGCCTCCCAAATATACCAAGCAGAGTGGGTGACTCTGAAGAGGCCCTATTGCTCTCCTCCGGCCACCTGTACCAGCGCTGTACCCTGCCGAGCAGACGTTTCCAGGGGGTTGACAATGGTCTCACCTGTATGGGTGGGCGGTTGGGCCGGCACACCTTGAGGATGTGATGACGCAGGCAGCAAGGGACTCGGCCGTCCCGCTTGGGCACCTGCCACCGTGGGCTGGGAGGAGAGCCTCGCTGCCCAAGCGTCAGGCCAGCCAAGCTGCTGCCCGGGCCAACTCCGAACTGGCCGGACTGGTTTGACTTTCGCTACGCTCTGCCACATGACAAGATTCGCACACATGACGCGTGACATTTTCGGACGAGCCACACTGGATCACGCCAAAGGTCCCCCTAGTCAGGGGAAAGAGCGACTGCTCCTATCTCCCTTTCCCCAGAATTCAGGGGGTAAACTGCCTCGGAATATGGAGGCTTCACTTGAGCACTCACAGCTCACAGGCTGAATGCAGCTTCTGTAAAGCCGAACAGGTGTCTTAAATATATCAACACAGACCAGATGGGCCCGTCTTAAAGGCGCCATCAGATTCTTGCCTTATCACGAGCAGCAAGGTTCTTTTAAGGTTCCCACCACGTGTGTCCAGAAGAACTCCAATACTCAAGGCAAGGGCCAACAGCGACATATAAAGAGTGTCTGTCCTCCATACAAGCCTGAGAAATCATGGAACAAAGCCGTGCATCTGAGCATGTGCAGAATGTTTAGTCTTTACAGGAGCCTGAAGAAATAACCAAATAGAGATCAGTGCCTGTTTGCCCTCTGCAGTATCCTGTGCAATGATGTCACAGAAAGCAGCATCTCAGAGCTTGTGGAAAGAGTCCCACCTTCCACCGGAGCCCGAGGAAATCAGCAGGCACAATAGTGCCTCTGAGCAGGTGCAAAGTAAGTATCCTGCACAGGAACCTAAAAAGGCAGCAGAGAGTAGTGCCTCTGCGCTGTGTTTTCCCTTTGCAAAGACCTGAGCAACAACGGCCCAGAAAGCGCCATCTCAGAGCATGCTCAAAGATTTACACCCTCCACTAAGGCCTGAGAGCCTCTGAGCATGTGCAAAGCAGCCGGTTTTCTCCACGGGAACCTAACAAGGCTCCCCTGAGCCATATGCCAAGTATTTAGCCTTCTTCGTGGGAGCCTAACAAGATAGCAGAGCGTCGTTCCTCTGAGCATATGCCAAGTATCTATCCTTCTTCATGGGAAACTGAGAAGGCAGCAAAGGGCCGTTCCTCTGAGCATATGCCAAGTATCTATCCTTCATGGGAAACTGACAAAGGAGCAAAGGGCCGTTCTTCTGAGCATATGCCAAGTATTTATCCTTCTTCATGGGAAACTGACAAAAGGAGCAAAGGGCAGTAACTCTGAGCATATGCCAAGTATTTATCCTTCTTCACGGGAACCCAACAGAGCAGCAGAGGGCAGTGCCTCTGAGCACGTGCAGAGCGCCCCAACCCACCCACGCCCCGAGGCCTCCAGTCGCCACCCCGGGGCGAAGGGCGAGCGGGGTCCCCAGGGAAGGTCAGCGAAGGAGAGCAGCGGGCCGCCCATCCTCCCTTCCTTGCTGCAGGCCTTACTCACCGTCCCGAGCTGTGCCCATCAGCTGGTCGAGCAGCGCCCGCATCTGGGCCTGGGCCGACATAATGGCGGCGGCGGCGGCGGTTGCGACGGTTGGGCAGAAGCGGGCGCGAGGGAGAACTTCGCGTCTCCACGGAGACCCGGGAGGGGGGGTGCGCCGCGAGCCCCGGCCGCGAGCGATCGGCTCTGGCGTCGCAAAGCACGACGGGAAGGGGAAGCGGAGGGCGGGGGGGGGGAGAGGCTCGGGCTTCGGCCGCTGTCGTCGTCTTCGTCGCTCTCACTTCCTCTCCCCCTCCGCCGGAAGTTGTAGCCCCGACTTCTTCCCCCCCTCCTAGGAAACATACACACGGCGCGCAATGCACGCTGGGAGTTGGAGTCCCCGCTCGGCCGCTGTGCACTTAGCGCCTCGGCCGCCGTCCCTCGGCGCAAGGCAAGCTGGGGGTCGTAGTCCCACCCGAGAAGGACGGCGCCGTAGAGTCGCTCTCGCCGGGTGCCAACCTCCCGGTCGGACCTAAATATTTCCTGGATTGACCGTTCATCTCCAGACTAAAGATATCAGTTCCTTTGGATGAGATGGCTGCTGTAGAAGGTGGATTTCATGGGACGGCACCCTTTTGGAGTCCCTGCCCACCCCAGGTGCCCTCCCGAAATCTCCAGGAGATTCCCACCCGGGATCTGGCAACCCTACCCCCCATCCCCAACCAGGTGGCCAGGAGGGAGCAGGCTACTTGATTCCAGCCTCTGAACCCTTAGTATTTGTAAGAAGAAGAAAAAGCCACTTATGAAAAGGAGCCCGAGCCAGCACCCACAAATCTCCTTTCCTCCGATTTATCTTCACAACAACCCTGTGTGGTCGGTGAGGATACGGGAAAGAGCACACCTGGAGCAGTGGTCCTCAACCTTCCTAATTCCACAACCCTTTAATCCAGTTCCTCCTGTTGTGGTGACCCCCAACCATAAAATCATGCAAGGATTCTTTCACAGAAATTAAACCGAAATTGACCAATGGTGTGAAGATCCATGGTTCATGATTGTATATAAACTGATTTTCCCCGGGGTTTCTCAGTTCAGTTCTGCCTCTTGTCCCACCATGCCGATCTCACTCTTTTCCGCTGCTCCAGACAGACGAACGCTCTATCTCAATCTACCCCGCAAGGCTGTTGTGTGGATGGCGCCCCCCCCCCCAGGCCAAGCTGCATGTCGGAGAGGGGCATGACTTCTTTAATGCGGCTTTAGAGACGAGGACTAGAAGGAATGGGCTCAAAATACAGGAAAGGAGGTCCCACTGAAATAATAGAAAGCATTTTCTGACCGGGAGAGCTATTCATAGATGGAACATGCTCCCTCAGACTGTGGTGCAGAATCCTCCGTTGGAAGTTTTTCGGTGAACATTGGATGAGCACCAGTCAGGAGGGTGTCATTTTTAAGTCCCAAGAAAGTGTGGGGCTGGACAGATGGTCCTTGCGGGGGTCTCTTCCAGCTGTCTGTGATTCTGATTCCACGAAAAAAAGGACAGTTCAAAATGAGTACAGCAACAGAAAAAATAACCTATCCTAGGCTACAACAGGGCAGTAACTCTGCCCTGTTTTCACGTAAGTTTTCATCAGTGGCTGTTTTTCAACTTACTGTTTGCTAATGAAGTCCTTCAATAGGATCAATTCTTCTTGGCAGGATTTAAATAATATATATGTGGCCTTTGGCTCACAGGTACGGGGCAGTCTAGTCAAAAGAACGGTCTTCAAAAGAACAACCACTGATGAAAACTTACTTGAAAACAGTTATAATCTAGAGGCCGTTTGGTTGTCCAAATAAAAAGAAGAGATTAGACACGTTTGTTGCATTCATTGTGAAATTGTTTATTGTACCCTAGGATAGGTTATTTTTGTCTGTTGTTGTGATTCTGATTCCGCAATGATTTCGCCAAAAATGCCAGAGACGGATCCCCTTGAATCCTG
Organism: Paroedura picta; assembly: GCF_049243985.1. Taxonomy (NCBI): domain Eukaryota; kingdom Metazoa; phylum Chordata; class Lepidosauria; order Squamata; family Gekkonidae; genus Paroedura; species Paroedura picta. Next base: position 20,231,691 of record NC_135385.1, read on the forward strand.
CCTAATTTGCTCTCTACTGGACAGCGGTGAGCCAGGGTGCTTCTGAAGTTAATAGCCGGCATGATATCGCCGCTAGCTTGGAGTGCGAACATATTGCTGCTATTGATTTTTCACCCCCTCGCATGGAGACCAAGGAGAGGGCCCACAACCCTCCCGCTGGCCTGGATCCACAGCCCCTCACCCTGAGGCACCCTCACAGATTCTGAGCCAATGGGTTGGCGATCAGACCAAAGCTGGGTTCAACAAACAGAAGACCGGTGGCTTTTAGGCTACAGATGCCCCTTGGCAGATGCTCTGTCGCCCTGCGCTGTGTGCCGTCGTTTGACGCTGACACGGTGGTTCAAACAAAGAAACGATCCGTAGAAAAGAGCCAGAGTCCAGGAACTCCTTCGGGACTAAAACTATTGGGGGCAAGGGAAGAGCTTTTGTGAGTCACGGCTGACTTCGTCAGGTATTGTTAGTCTTTTAGGGGCTCTCTTCTACCTCAGTCGCTGAAGAAGTGAGCTGAGATTCCCAAAAGGACCAAGCCATGTCTCCCACACGCTCCTTCCCTGCCACCAATTCTGCTAGTCCTCAAGGTGCTCCTGGACTCTTGCTGTTTTCTATTTCAGCATCCAAAGAAGTAAGCAGGGTTTCTTCTCATCTTGCATCTAAAACCGATTTTAACTCGTTGTAAACGGCCCCCGAGCCTGTTCACAGAGAAGGGCGGTGTGTAAATCGAAGAAGAAAATAAAACGTCAACACACATGTATAAAAATTGACATCGTTTTCCCGTGTAATGGCAGTGCTAAATTAAAATAAAATCCTGCCACTGAATCCTAAAGGCAGAGAAAAGTAGCGGGTAAATCGGGACATTCGGCGTATTTATTGCTTTCTTGTCTTTCAAACCAAATTCGACACGCTGGGAAGTGGGATCTGGACTGTGGATTCCTCTGTTACAGGCCTGTCATCTACGCCTGGGTCCAGATCTCTCCAGAAGGGTGAGATCTGCACATGAAATCTTATCCCCAGAATTCAACTCGATCGGCCATAAAGTTGCTGCTGGACTCAGATTTTGCTCTGCTGCTTCAGACCAACACGGCGGCCCACCTGACTCTATTCCACGCCTGTTCGCTTGGGAGTGACTGGGTGTCACCCGCACGTCTTTCATGCTCATATTCCTGGCCCCACCACCACCCGCCCGAGAGGAGTAGGCGGCAAAGCAACGGTGACGTCAGGAGAGCATATTGGCGGGCCGAGGACCGGCCTGGCCTTATCAGTTGCTGCTCGGATCTGTCTAAAACTTGTTTGTCAAGCTGGCAAACGAGCCAGTTAGACTCCGTTGAGGTGGGAGAGCTGCCGGGAGAATGTTTGGAGAAGGCTAAGTGCTCCCATGTGGGGCCCTGTCCCCACGTCACCGCACAAAGGGCAGAAGGGGGACGGGGGCGGGTCCCCACCCCACAGCCCCGGGGAAGGACGCACGTCTTCCTCCCATCTCTGGAGCAACCGGACCTCAAGGGACTGACTTTTGAAACACCATCCCATCATGTCTCAGGTCCCGCTGTGTTCGATTCTGGTTTCTTTGAGCAGCGGGCAAGGAGAAGGCTAGGATTATCCTGTCCACATTGAAGACAGGCAGCTGGGGAGAAGGCAGCAGGTTCACTGCAGAAGCAAAGTACACAAGAAGAAGAAGAGTTGGTTGTTATATGCCGCTTTTCTCTACTCAAAGGAGTCTCAAAGCGGCTTCCAGTCGCCTTCCCTTTCCTCTCCCCACAACAGACACCCTGTGAGGGAGGTGGGGCTGAGAGAGCCCTGATATTACTGAAGAAGAAGAGTTGGTTCTTCTATGCCGCTTTTCTCTACCCAAAGGAGTCTCAAAGCGGCTTACAATCCTCTTCCCTTTCCTTTCCCCACAACAGACACCCTGTGAGCGTTTGCTGGCAGGGGATCATGGGAATTGTAGTCCATAATCTGGAGGACCACAGGTTGACTACCCCTGCCATAAATCAATCAAATAAATAAATCTCGTTTTTGGAGTATAGAGATGTACAAACAAGCCCAAGACCACCTGATTCTGTGAAGGTTCAAGGGGGTGGCAGGTGACAGTGAGTGAGCGATAGGATTGTGAGTGTCCTGCACAGTGCAGGGGGTTGGACTAGATGACCCAGGAGGTCCCTTCCAACTCTGTGATTCTGTGATTCTATGAATAAGCTGTTTCCCACTGCAAAGGGATATGTCAGCCCTGTTTCCTGTCCTTTTTTTTTCAAAAGTTGCACATATGCAGTATATATATATATTGTGGGTTAACAAAAAACAAACAGCAGAGGTGAGCACCTATTGGCTAACATCAGTAACATCGTCTCTTTCCCCAGTAGCTGCAAACCACTGCTGGAATTTGGATGGGGGATGCAGATTACTCTGGGTGACGTTACTGATGTTAGCCAATTGGCACTTACCCTATGTGTTGTTTTTTCATCCCAAGGAAGCAGAAAATCTCCCGAACTGTTTTCCTTCCCCTCCAGAGTTCACACCTGGGAGAGAACAGAGGCCTAGAACAGGTCTATCCCTATACTCCCCCCTCCCATTCTAAAATGCCATACCAGCCTTGCATTATCTGGTGGGCTCTTCTCCGATTAATTTGTGCTGCAGGCGCAGGACCCTGTTTGGTCCAGGAGAGACCCACAATCTCTCCCCCACCCCTACGCAAACATCGCTTCAGAAGTCTCTTTGTGAGTGCAAAGCTCCTCAGCAGCAGCCCCCCCCCTTGCGGGTTCCATATAAATGAAATAATTTGGTTGCTACCTGTGATTTGCAATACAAGCGAGTTCTGATAAATCCATCAGAAAAGGAGGCAAATCTCTTCTAAGGCACCGTTATTATCAGCCCATTAGGGAGCCAGTGTGGAGAGGAAATGGGTCGAGATGGGAAAAAGAGAGGGAGAGATTTCAGGTGTTCATTAACCATTGCCCTTTGAGATAAAATGCTGCTCTCTGTCTCTCTCTCTGTCTGTCTGTCTCTCTCTGAGAGCTTAAAAAGAAAAGGGGGGAAAGTTTGAAAAACTTTAATGCAATCTCCAGTATTCTGTGGGGGGGGGGTAGGGCTCTGAGATTTCGGGGAATGAATGCAAAAATAAATTAGATAAAATCAATAGTGATCAGCAGGGGAGAATCCACTGTGACATCCCTGTCGGCCAAGCTGCACATGGAGAAGGACTAGAGTCTGCTGCTCTTAACCATCACTTCACGCTGGCTGTAGGCGAGATGTTTTTAAAAACCCTCTCCTCCCTCCGTCCCAGTCCTGCAGTCACTCTGATAACCATCTTCAAGTATTTAAAATACAGATGATGGAACAGAGTTGTTCTCTCTTTCCCCGGAGGGACGGACCAGAACCAGTGGGATGAGATTAATTTTGAAAAAAATTCCATCTAAGCATCCGGAAGAAGTTCCTGACAGTCAGAGCGGTTTCTCAGAGGAACAGGCTTCCTCGGGAGGTGCTGGGTTCTCCATCTTTGGAGATTTTTAAGCAGAGGTTGGAGAGCCATCTGACGGAGAAGCTAATTCTGGGAAGGCTCATGGGGGTGGCAGGTGACAGTGGATGAGAGATAGGGTTGGGAGTGTCCTGCACAGTGCAGGGGGTGGGACTAGATGACCCAGGAGGTCCCTTCCAACTCTAGGATTCTACGATTCTAACTATTTGTTTTTTTAAGCTGGGGGCTCTGATCCTAGAACTCGGCTCTCCTCCACTTCAGACCTAAGCCAGCTCCATCCGGCAGCAGTGAATTCCTCAGGCAAAGAAGAGCTTTCTCTCCTTCCTGCTCAAAGTGGACCCCAGAATTTCGTGCAAGGGCTGGTTTCAAAGGCAGGGGGGCCCAGAGACACCCCCCGCCCCCCAACCCCGTCTCAAGCTGCTACCCCAGTGGTGCATTTAGGCAGAGGGGCTTTGTCACTCGAAGACTCTCTTCTGTAGCTATTCTCTCTCTCTCTCCTTCCTCCCGCCCGCCTGCCCTCCCTGGACGTAGCTTGGCATCTCTTGTTTGCACAAAGGCTGTTGGGTAAGCATTGCTTTCTCCAAAAGATGATGCCTACTCGTGCAGTCAAAACACCGTGAAATTTAATTTTCCGCCTATTTGACGAGGCTTGATTCGGTCTCCAAATCGACAGCGGGGAGATAAGAGCCCTCTGTCAACGCAGGCCGGGCCCTCTCGGCAGCTGGACGGGTGGACCGACCGGGCGAACCAGCAGGAATAACACTCAAGAATCCCCCGGGAAGTCGGCCATTAAGGTGAGTCCAATCTCCCAGCCTCGCCTCCTCCTCGTCTGCGGTGTTCCCCGGTTGCTGGGCACGAAAGCAAACCCGAGTTTTGTTTGCCGAGGCCGCGATTACAATGCAGCCACTAAATATTTGCCAGCGGCCAGTTTGGGAGCTCCGCTATAAATACTTCAGCCCCGCCAGGGCGGCAGGGCTGAGATGGTCAAGGAATAGCGCAGGGCGTCCGGAGGGCAGCGGCCAGGTAAGCAGTGCAGGCTCGTCTCCTGGTTTGGGATCTCCTGAGAGGGACACACCACTTGGGAGGCAGAACTTTGGACCACGGTGCTGGGTGTGGTGTGATGTGGTTGGAAGGCGTCCACTTTAAAAAAAAAAAAGAGAGAGAACAGCACTGCAAGGAGAAAGGTAGCCTTTCACCTGAGGCGCTAGCTTTCTGCATGCAGGGTATTGGGGGTGGGGTCAGAAATGGGAGGTTTGGAATCCTGTTGCTTCTGCCTGCCAGGAAATAATCGAGGAGGTCCTTTGAATGACAACAGAAATGCCTCTTTCTGCGTAGGATTGCCCTCTTAATGATGCGATTGCGTTTGCAGAAGATCCTGAAAGTCCCACACTTGGAGGCTGCTTCTCGGCAGGAAGCCCGGCTGAATTTTATACCTGAGCACACAGGGCGGTCAGGAAAGGGAAGCCCTTCTCCCAAGGAGTCACAGGCAGCTCTTGGCCCAAGATCACCCAGCACGTTTCCACGAGAGAGCGGGGAGTTGAACCTGGGTGTCTGGGTTTCAGGTGGGTAGTCACATTGGTCATAAGGAGCAGGACAAAGTTGGAGTCCAGAGGCACTTTGTTGGCCTTAAAAGTGCCACTGGACTCAGAACTTTATGTCACTTTCTTTCTTTCTTTCTTTCTTGCTTGCTTGCTTGCTTGCTTGCTTGCTTGCTTGCTTGCTTGCTTGCTTGCTTGCTTGCTTCCTTCCTTCCTTCCTTCCTTCCTTCCTTCCTTCCTTCCTTCCTTCCTTCCTTCCTTCCTTCCTTCCTGTGATTTCAATGTTTTCAGTTATTCGGACAACCCCCCCGCCTCATTCTTGAATGAACTTATCTTGTGCTTTCCCCCCTATCCAGTCTAGATTGAAGGACCGGGAACCTACAATGGCCGCCGGTGTCATCCAGAACCTAAGCAAATTCCGGCTGCCCGCGGCCTTCCAGCTTCCCTTCCTGCCCACCTCCACCTGCCAGGAGATGGCTCTCCAGGACTCATCCGAGGAGGAAGAAATGGAGGACGAGGAGGAAGAGGAAAAAGACGATACGGAGCCGGAGGACAGTCTGCAGAGCCTCAGCCCGGGCTGCGGGGAACAGGCCGCTTCAGCTGAGCCCAGTCTGAGCAGTGCGGAAATGACCCTGCAGCTCCTCCAGTTTGCGGAACGCATCAGCGACGACATCCAGAGGTATTTCGGCCGCAAGGGCAAAGACGAAGACGGGGACCGGCGGAACATCTACGACGACCGCGGCTCTCCGCGGCTGTCGGGTCGGGTTTTGTACTACGCAGACTTGATCCGGATGTCGCAGAGCGGGGAACCCGAGGAAGGGAACGACGCTTTGGACACCCTGAGGTCCCCAGGGCCGCTCGACCCGCAGCTCTGGAAGTGCCTCTGCAGCAAAGACAGGGCTGGGAAGCTGGGGCCCCTGGCAGAGCTCTTTGAGTATGGCTTGGGCAGGTACATGGAGCATTGCACCACCTCCGAAGGCCAGCCCTCGAAGGTGACCAGGAAGTATGCCCACGTCACCCCCATGCAGAGCAGGAAGCTCCCCCCGTCCTTCTGGAAGGAGCCGTCCCACAGCCCTCTTGGCATCCTCAACAGCAGCCCCCCCGATTTCAGCGACCTTCTGGCCAACTGGACCAGCGAAACCAGTCAGGAAGGGCTTCCGGCCGGCCGAGAGCTGGCGGGCGAGGTGCACCGGCGGGCGGTGGACATGGACCAGTTCGGCGGTCTGTGAAGGTTCAAAGAAGGACACGGGTTCTAATTCCCGTTCGTCCACAAAAGTCAGCGGAGGACAGGTGCTAAGCCTTGGTGTAGCCTACCTCACAGGGTTGTTGTGAGGCACAAACGGAGGGGGAGGGAGGTATGTGTCATTTGTGGGGAAATAAAGAGGGATACGCATGGAACAAATTTTTTTAAAAAATGAGAGCGGGACACTCTTATTCTTCCCATGTTTACACGCACACCTCCATCTTCCGGCGTCTCCCTTCACCAACTGTATGATTCGAACCCTGTACGTCTTTGGTACATCCCCTCTTAGGAAGAAAGCGGACACTAGGGTACGGTTGCCAGCTTCCAGGCAGGGCCTGGAGGTCTCCCCAAAGCACAACTGACCCCCAAATGAAAGAGATCCGTTCCCTTGGGGGAAATGCGGGTTTGGAGGATGGCGTCTTTGCCATGATCCCCCACTGAGATGGGGCAGCAGGAGGGGGATAGGATTCAGGATCCAGGTTGCAGAACTCCTGGTGATTCGGGGACGGCCGTTCTTTGTAGGAAAGCTTGTTGCTTCCCTCTTGTGGCCATTGCTGGAATTGTTACTTATGGCGAGACTGCGGGTTTTCCAGGTTACCAGCTCTGGGTTAGAATAATCATAGAATCATAGAATCACAGAATCATAGAGTTGGAAGGGGCCATACAGACCATCTAGTCCAACCCCCTGCTCAACGCAGGATCAGCCCAGAGCATCCTAAAGCATCCAAGAAAAGTGTGTATCCAACCTTTGCTTGAAGACTTCCAGTGAGGGGGAGCTCACCACCTCCTTAGGCAGCCTATTCCACTGCTGAACTACTCTGACTGTGAACATTTTTTTCCTGATATCTAGCCTATATCGTTGTACTTGTAGTTTAAACCCATTACTGGGTGTCCTTTCCTCTGTAGCCAACGGAAACAGCATCCTGCCCTCCTCCAAGTGACAACCTTTCAAATACTTAAAGAGGGCTATCATGTCCCCTCTCAACCTCCTTTTCTCCAGGATAAACATTCCCAAGTCCCTCAGCCTATCCTCATAGCGCTTGGTCCCTTGGGAATTACCTGGAGATTTTGAAGATGCAGCCAGGAGCGGGCAGGATATGGGGCAGGGAGGGACCTCAGTGGTATATAATGAGATGGAGCCCATCTTCCAAAGCAGCCACTTTCTTGGGGGGGGGGGGCTGATCTCTCTCGCCTGGAGAGGAGATGTAAAACCAGGGGATCCCCAGGTTCCACCTGGAGGGTGGCATCCCTAGGTCTCCCATTCACACAGGGATTCTCAAATGTCCACTTTGTTTTTGAGAGCCAGATTTGTGTAGTATTTAGGAGCGGCAGCCTTCAATCCGCCCCACGCAGCCTGTGGGTGACCTTGGGCTACCCTCAGTTCTCCCAGAGCTCTCTCAGCCCCACCTACCTCGCAGGGTGTCTGTTGTGGGGAGAGGAAGGGGAGGCGAAGGCATCAGTCGGCAAGCAGATCCTCTTTCTTGCTATTCAAAATATGGTTTGATCCTAAGCACTAAACGTATTGATCCTGAGACTGGACAAGCTTGTGACACACACACCCACCCCAGGGCTTCCACCCCGAACTCTTCTGCTGCCAGAGCTTTGCAGCTTTAATTGAGGGACGTACTCCCCCAGGGCCGATTTCCGCAGGTGGCAGAGAGCAAAATCAATAAACTCAAAAAGTGACCTTGACCACTTCAGCTGAATAGACCGGCGGGTTGAAACACCCAGTGGGACACTTTTTGAGAGTTTGCAGCATATTTTACGGCCTTGCCTTGTTTTATAGCGCATGACGCCTCGAGGTGATTTGGGGTTTGCGCCGTTTCGGAGTGCGGCAATGTCATTTATGGGACGTCTTCCGCAGCCCGGTTGCATTTTTAAACGAGCCCCTGATTTTGTAACCCGGCTTGAGTCTCAGTGAGAAAAAGGGGCGATAGATCGAGTCAAGGCACCCCAAAACAAAGAACCAGCTCCTGTGTAAAGAAAACTCGCATGGCAAAGCACAAAATTGAAGTCCAGCGGGCACCTTGAAGACCCAACACGGTTGTATTCAGAGTGAAGGAAATAAAGGCATAGGAATAAACTGATCAAAATTGGACATTGGTGGGCCCTTCTTCATTGTGGGATGATGGGAGTAATTGAGACGCCCCTCCCCTCCATCCAAACCCACACCGATGTCCGTCCGTTCAAAGCTGCAGAATTGGGTCTCTGATCCCAGCGAGCCACACACAAAACTGTAATAATTTAGTGATCCTTGGGCTGGTCACAGTTCTCTCAGAGCTCTCCCCGCCCCACCTCCCTCCCAGGATTTCTGTTGTGGGGAGAGGAAGGGCAAGGTGTCCGTAAGCCACTCCGGGGCTCCTTTGGCTAGTGCAAAGCGGGGTATAAAAAAACCCTCCCAACTCTCTTTTTGTTCCCAAAATCGAGAGTGAAAAAATAAAATTAAATTACGCCCTTATTTCCCAAAGTACTTCCCAGGGGAGCCGGTGCCTTGTTCTCCGTTATCCACAAGGTGGAGGCCACACCTGCTAGCAACCTGTGTTGCTAGCAACCCAGGCCGACTGTGCCATGCCCGGAAAAGCAGCCTGGGAGAGATACAGCCCTTCGGATTGCTGCTTGCTTTTCCGCCCAGCTGTCCGGGCATCGGACAAACCCTTCCCGCTCTGGGCTCATGGACTCCAGAAAGGCCTCCGGCACCGACACTGTCAGCACCTTCCGAGAACAAGTCCAGCGTCTCACCAATGAGAATGTAAGTCTCCCCTTGGAAAAGTTCCTTTCCTGGAAACTGTCCCGGCAAATCTCCCCGAAGGACCACTGGTTTCCAGGCAAGAGGGTTGAATTCCCCGGAGAAATCAGCTGCTTTGGAGGGTTTATTCTATGTCCTGCTGAAGGTTTTTTCCCTTGCGGAACCATCTCCTCCCCAGGAATTTCCCCCTCCTCAAATCCCCAGGAGTTGGCAACCATATAGCAGCAGTTCCGGGGACCAAGAGCTAAAAAGAGTTGAATTTCTCCAGTTCAGATAACCACCTTCCAAGCTGCCTTGACCACGTAGGGGGAAATGCCGGGTGTGTTATGGTGTGAGCGCCAGATGACAGGGGTCGGTTCCCCTGGAGAAAAGGGCCGGTTTAGAGGGCGGACTTAGGGATGCCAACCTCCAGGCCAGACCTGGGGATCCTCCAGTTTTACAACCTGTCTCCAGGTGGCAAGAGATCGCTTCCCTTGGAGAAAAGGGCTGCTTTGGAGGAGGGGATGGGGCTCTACAGCATTCTACTCTACAGTAGCATTCTACCCCTTTGCACCCCAAATCCTGCCCTCTCCTGGCTCCACTCCCCAAAATCTCCAGGTCTTTCCCAATCAAGAGCCGGCAGCTTTAAATCCCAGCTTTGCCACTCACAATTTCTTTAAGGCAGGGGACTGACAAGCAGGGTTCAATGCCGTAGAGGCAACACACATAAACCCCAGCAGCCCTTTTCTCCAGGGGAACGGCTCTCTGCCATCTGGGGAATGGCGCGCAATAGCAGGATGTCTCCAGGCCCTGCCTGGAAGTTGGCAACCCTTTGGCTGTTTCCCCCCGGCCAGGTTCAGCTGCAAGACCGCAACGAGAGACTGTATGCCAGGCTCGGAGAGCTGCAGGAGAAGACGGGGCAGCTCGCCGGCTCGAAGACAGCACTGTCGTCGAGGCTGGTCCGGAGCGAAGAAGAGAAGCTGAAGGTAACAGGAGGCAAGCAGGTCGGGTGGGAGATGAGGGTGGCCACGCTGTGGCTCTCCAGAGCTCCATGGACTACAATTCCCATGAGCCCCTGCCAGGGGCTCATGGGAATTGTAGTCCATGGATCTCTGGAGAGCCACAGCGTGGCCATCCCTGATCTACCATATGTTCATGCCTGCCCTCCGTGTCCAAGCAATCAGCCGGGGTTCTCCCTTTTTCGAAGGGCAGGAGGGTGACAGCAACCAGCAGGGCCTTGTTGGGGGTGGCCCCCCAGGGTAGAAAGTTCTCTCCCTGGGGGCTTGTTGGCTGTCAGTGCCAGCCGAAAAGGCCTGCCACAAAGGTTAACCCAGGCACTAAATGGCGACCAGCAATCACGAAACCGTTGCTCGGTTCTACAAAACGTTGAGAAAGATCTTTTGGTTTCCTCGACGCTTCCGGTAGCTTCAATTGCTGGCCTGATACGTTACTCTCCGCTGTAGTATTTATATTTTTTCCCTGCTAGATGATGCCTGTCCTGCAGCTCCATGTTTTATTGTTTAAAATCAGAATGTAACATTTTCAAGGGTTTTTACCCTTTCGGCTGACGTCCGTTCTAGGAACAAGCTCTCTGGCTGCGGGGTGGGATGCTAAATACCCAGAGATAAAAACTATTTATTTCATTTGTAGAAAAGTAAATGAATTCCTTTCCGTTGGGAGATCAGGGCGACTTTGGCAGAGAGAAACGTGCATATATATAACCCGTTAAGACATCAGCCTTCTCATAACAGAACAGACCTACAAGTGTGACAAAAGCATCCCAGAGTTCAAAGTACAAGAGATGCTACAAAACTGCTGAAGTTTCACTCATGGGCCGTCCGGTCCTGTGGGAATGTCTTCTAATATTCGGCTGTCCTCAACAACAGTGGAGCGATCCTTTCCAAAACGTTTGCTTACAGTTTGTAATCTCCCACGTTCAACCCTGCCAATAAAACCAGGCATTCCCTTCAGCCAGCGTCCCACATGGGAGCATATTTCCGGGGGCAAGGGAGGAAGGACACAACAGATGCACAAGCTGGTCTTTTGACCTCTGGTGTTCGGGGATTTTCAGAACCGGCCGGCTGGGATTTGGCATCCGAAATTAGAAGGGAACCGTCATTTCCTCTCCCTCGTAGATTTCCAAGGACCTGGTGGATTTCCAGATCGAGAGCAACAAAATGAGAGAGTGTTACGAGGAAGAATGTTTCGAACTTAAGAACACGGTAGGTGTGATGTTGTAATTTTGACCTTGCAATGCCCCACTTGTAGACACTGGACAAGTCTGTGTGTTTCCCCTTATAAGCAGCCGTATTCTCTTCCCAGGGAACTCTGCAATGCAGGGTTGACAGATATCAGGGGTGGGCAAACAGCGGCTCTCCAGAGGTCCATGGACTACAATTCCCACGAGCCCCTGCCAGGCTCATGGGAATTGTAGCCCATGGACCTCCGGAGAGTCACCATTTGCCCACCCCTGGCGTAGACCTAGAAAGGACAGCTAGGCAGTGTGTTATAGCTTGCTTTTATCCTTTCATGTAGCCCTTCCATTTTTGGACCAAACGATTTTTAGAAGCTAAACACACCAAACTGCATTTCTGCCTTCTCAGATCTTGGCCTTGGAGACTCGCATCCTGGAAGTCGAGCTCCACGATGAGAAGGCCAGCAGGGAGCGAGACGCCTTGCGGGAACAGCTGCGGGCCTCCGAGGCAAATCGGAAGGAGCTGGCGGACGAATACCTGGCTCTGAAGGGGAATTATTTGGCGCTGAGCAGGGAGCATGGACAGGAAGTATGAAGGGGGGGGTAAAGGGTACACCACCTTCTGTACCTCTGGCTTCTCAGAGCTGGCGTGGGGAGCTCTGGGCTTTCCAGCAAGCAGAGGAGAAGAAAAGCGCAGCGGGTTTTTGGACCTCAGGGTCAATGGCCAGATCTCTGTGTTGCAAAACACAGTCTAGGCCAGGCATCTGCGGCCCCCCAGGGGTCTGTGGGAGCTCTCCTGCCCTCATGGTGGCTGTAATGCTCTGTCTGAAGTGAGGAGGGTTGGTGGTGGTGGTGGGAACACATCCAGACCTTCGTAAAAACATTTGCTGGCTCATGCTGCAATTCTCAGGTCACCAAGAATGAAGAGCTGAGCCTGGAGCTACTCAACTTGGCCAACGCCCGGAGTTCACCCCTTCGCCGGCAGAAGGACAGTCCCCAGGCCCGGGGCCAAGCCGCAGAGGCCACAGACGAACTGGAAAGGGTGCGCGCTCTCGTCCACCGCCTCTCGGCCCGCAAAGTCAAGGTAGGGCTCGGGGGGCTGGAAGACAGAGATGGGATGCTGGTTGGGTTGCCAGGACTCAATGGAAGGCCAATTCATGTGATCTCCCCCTGCCTTTTGTGTTTCATGGCCCCAGCCAGAAGACGTGGTTGCTTCCGAACACGAACGGCGGAAATTGGAGAAGACGGTGAGTGTGGGCGATCGGGACTATCGATAGGGAGGGACGGGCTAGAACTAAAAATATAAATAAAAATAAATATGTGGAGGACAGGCTGGGAGGAAATCCTCCCACAGCTGACTCCTCCCCTTCTCGTGGTACCCATTTTGTAGCTGACACCCCCCCATCCCTAGGCATCTATTATGTAGCTAACTCCTCCCCTTCCCTAGGCAGCCATTCTGAAGCTGATGCCTCCCCTTCCCTAGGCAGCCATTTTGAAGCGGACTAATCCTCTTCTCATGGCAGCCATTTTCTCGTTGACTCTTTCCATTCTCATGGCAGCCATTTTCTAGCTGACTCCTCCTCTTCTCATGACAGCCATGACAGGCTGCCAATAGAAGGGGAGGAGTCAGCTCCAAAATGTCAGCCAATAGAAGGGGAGGAGTCAGCTCCAAAATGTCAGCCAATAGTCAGCTACAAAATGGCTGCAATGAGAAGGGGAGGAGTCAGCTACAAAATGGCTGCCATTAGAAGGGGAGGAGTCTGCTACAAAATGGCTGCCAACAGAAGAGGAGGAGTCATCTACAAAATGGCTGCCATGAGTCATCTACAAAATGGCTGCCATGGGAAGGGGAGGAGTCAGCTCCAAAATGGCTGCCAATAGAAGGGGAGGAGATAGCTCCAAAATGTCAGCCAATAGAAGGGGAAGAGTCAGCTACAAAATGGCTGCCAATAGAAGGGGAGGAGTCAGCTCCAAAATGTCAGCCAATAGAAGGGGAGGAGTCAGCTACAAAATGTCTGCCAAGAGAAGGGGAGGAGTCAGCTACATATTGTTTGCCAAGAAAAGGGGAGGAGTCAGCTCCAAAATGTCAGCCAATAGAAGGGGAGGAGTCAGCTACAAAATGTCAGCCAATAGTCAGCTACAAAATGGCTGCCATAAGTCATCTACAAAATGGCTGCCAATAGAAGGGGAGGAGTCAGCTCCAAAATGTCAGCCAATAGAAGGGGAGGAGTCAGCTACAAAATGGCTGCCAATAGAAGGGGAGGAGTCAGCTCCAAAATGTCAGCCAATAGAAGGGGAGGAGTCAGCTACAAAATGTCTGCCAAGAGAAGGGGAGGAGTCAGCTCCAAAATGTCAGCCAATAGAAGGGGAGGAGTCAGCTACATATTGTCTGCCAAGAGAAGGGGAGGAGTCAGCTCCAAAATGTCAGCCAATAGAAGGGGAGGAGTCAGCAACAAAATGTCAGCCAATAGTCAGCTACAAAATGGCTGCCATGAGAAGGGGAGGAGTAAGCTACAAAATGGCCGCCAATAAAAGGGGAGGAGTCATCTACAAAATGGCTGCCATAAGTCATCTACAAAATGGCTGCCATGAGAAGGGGAGGAGTCAGCTACAAAAGGTCTGCCAATGGAAGGGGAGGAGTCAGCTACAAAATGGCTACCAAAAAAGGGGAGGAGTCTGCAACAAAATGGCTGCCAACAGAAGAGGAGGAGTCATCTACAAAATGGCTGCCATGAATCATCTACAAAATGGCTGCCATGGGAAGAGGACTCAGCCCCAAAATGGCTGCCATGAGTAGGGGAGGAATCAGATACAAAATGTCTTCCAATAGAAGGGGAGGAGTCAGCTACAAAATGGTTGCCAATAGAAGGGGAGGAGTTAGCTACAAAATGGCTGCCATAAGTCATCTACAAAATGGCTGCCATGAGAAGGGGAGGAGTCAGCTACAAAATGGCTGCCAATGGAAGGGGAGGAGTCAGCTACAAAATGGCTGCCATTAGAAGGGGAGGAGTCTGCTACAAAATGGCTACCAATAAAAGGGGAGGACTCTGTTACAAAATGGCTGCCAACAGAAGAGGAGGAGTCATCTACAAAATGGCTGCCATGAGTCATCTACAAAATGGCTGCCATGGGAAGGGGAGGAGTCAGCTCCAAAATGGCTGCCAATAGAAGGGGAGGAGATAGCTCCAGAATTTCAGCCAATAGAAGGGGAGGAGTCAGCTACAAAATGGCTGCCAATAGAAGGGGAGGAGTCAGCTCCAAAATGTCAGACAATAGAAGGGGAGGAGTCAGCTACAAAATGTCAGCCAATAGTCAGCTACAAAATGGCTGCCATAAGTCATCTACAAAATGGCTGCCAATAGAAGGGGAGGAGTCAGCCTCAAAATATCAGCCAATAGAAGGGGAGGAGTCAGCTCCAAAATGTCAGCCAATAGAAGGGGAGGAGTCAGCTACAAAATGGCTGCCAATAGAAGGAGAGGAGTCAGCTCCAAAATGTCAGCCAATAGAAGGGGAGGAGTCAGCCTCAAAATATCAGCCAATAGAAGGGGAGGAGTCAGCTACAAAATGTCAGCCAATAGAAGGGGAGGAGTCAGCTACAAAATGGCTGCCAATAGAAGGAGAGGAGTCAGCTCCAAAATGTCAGCCAATAGAAGGGGAGGAGTCAGCTACAAAATGGCTGCCATGGGAAGAGGACTCAGCCCCAAAATGGCTGCCATGAGTAGGGGAGGAATCAGATACAAAATGTCTTCCAATAGAAGGGGAGGAGTCAGCTACAAAATGGTTGCCAATAGAAGGGGAGGAGTTAGCTACAAAATGGCTGCCATAAGTCATCTACAAAATGGCTGCCATGAGAAGGGGAGGCGTTAGCTACAAAATGGCTGCCAATGGAAGGGGAGGAGTCAGCTACAAAATGGCTGCCATTAGAAGGGGAGGAGTCTGCTACAAAATGGCTACCAATAAAAGGGGAGGACTCTGTTACAAAATGGCTGCCAACAGAAGAGGAGGAGTCATCTATAAAATGGCTGCCATGAGTCATCTACAAAATGGCTGCCATGGGAAGGGGAGGAGTCAGCTCCAAAATGGCTGCCAATAGAAGGGGAGGAGATAGCTCCAGAATTTCAGCCAATAGAAGGGGAGGAGTCAGCTACAAAATGGCTGCCCATAGAAGGGGAGGAGTCAGCTCCAAAATGTCAGCCAATAGAAGGGGAGGAGTCAGCTACAAAATGTCAGCCAATAGTCAGCTACAAAATGGCTGCCATAAGTCTTCTACAAAATGGCTGCCAATAGAAGGGGAGGAGTCAGCCTCAAAATATCAGCCAATAGAAGGGGAGGAGTCAGCTACAAAATGTCAGCCAATAGAAGGGGAGGAGTCAGCTACAAAATGGCTGCCAATAGAAGGAGAGGAGTCAGCTCCAAAATGTCAGCCAATAGAAGGGGAGGAGTCAGCTACAAAATGTCTGCCAAGAGAAGGGGAGGAGTCAGCTCCAAAATGTCAGCCAATAGAAGGGGAGGAGTAAGCAACAAAATGTCAGCCAATAGTCAGCTACAAAATGGCGCCATGAGAAGGGGAGGAGTAAGCTACAAAATGGCCACCAATAAAAGGGGAGGAGTCATCTACAAAATGGCTGCCCTAAGTCATCTACAAAATGGCTGCCATGAGAAGGGGAGGAGTCAGCTACAAAATGTCTGCCAGTGGAAGGAGTCAGCTACATATTGTCTGCCAAGAGAAGGGTAGGAGTCAGCTACAAAATGGCTGCCAATAAAAGGGGTGGAGTCAGCTACAAAATGGCTGCCATAAGTCATCTACGAAATGGCTGCCATAAGAAGGGTAGGAGTCAGCTACAAAATGGCTGCCATGAGTAGGGGAGGAGTCAGCTACAAAATGGTTGCCAATAGAAGGGGAGGAGTTAGCTACAAAATGGCTGCCTTGAGAAAAGGAGGAGTCTGCTACAAAATGTCAGCCAATAGAAGGGGAGGAGTCAGCTACAAAATGGCTGCCATGGGAAGGGGAGGAGTCAACTTCAAAATGGCTACCATGAGAAGGGGAGGAGTCAGCTTCAAAATGGATGCCTTGAGAAGGGGAGGAGTCATCTAAAAATGTCTGCCAATAGAAGGGGAGGAGTCAGCTACAAAATGGCTGCCATAAGTCATCTACAAAATGGCTGCCATGAGAAGGGGAGGAGTCAGCTATAAAATGGCTGCCAATGAAAGGGGAGGAGTCAGCTACAAAATGGCTGCCTCTAGAAGGGAAGGAGTCAGCTACAAAATGGCTGACATGAGAAGAGGAGGACTCAAATACAAAATGGCTGCTATGAACACAGGAGGACTCTGGTACAAAATGGCTGCCATTAGAAGGGGAGGAGTCAGCTCCAAAATGTCAGCCAATAGAAGGGGAGGAGTCAGCTACAAAATGGCTGCCATTAGAAGGGGAGGAGTCTGCTACAAAATGGCTGCCAACAGAAGGGGAGGAGTCAGCTACAAAATGGATGCCATGAGTCTTCTACAAAATGGCTGCCATGGGAAGGGGAGGAGTCAGCTACAAAATGGCTGACATGAGAAGAGGAGGATTCAAATACAAAATGGCTGCCATGAACACAGGAGGACTCTGGTACAAAATGGCTACCATTAGAAGGGGAGGAGTCTGCTACAAAATGGCTACCAATAAAAGGGGAGGAGTCTGCAACAAAATGGCTGCCAACAGAAGAGGAGGAGTCATCTACAAAATGGCTTCCATGAATCATCTACAAAATGGCTGCCATGGGAAGAGGACTTAGCCCCAAAATGGCTGCCATGAGTAGGGGAGGAGTCAGATACAAAATGTCTTCCAATAGAAGGAGAGGAGTCAGCTACAAAATGGCTGCCAAGAGAAGGGGTCAGCTTCAAAATGGATGCCTTGAGAAGGGGAGGAGTCATCTAAAAATGTCTGCCAATAGAAGGGGAGGAGTCAGCTACAAAATGGCTGCCATAAGTCATCTACAAAATGGCTGCCATGGGAAGGGGGGAGTCAGCTACAAAATGGCTGACATGAGAAGAGGAGGATTCAAATACAAAATGGCTGCCATGGACACAGGAGGACTCTGGTACAAAATGGCTACCATTAGAAGGGGAGGAGTCTGCAACAAAATGGCTGCCAACAGAAGGGCTGGAGTCATCTACAAAATGGCTGCCATTAGTCATCTACAAATTGGCTGCCATGGGAAGGGGAGGAGTCAGCTCCAAAATGGCTTCCAATAGAAGGGGAGGGGTCAGCTCCAAAATGTCAGCCAACAGAAGAGGAGGAGTCATCTACAAAATGGCTGCCATGAATCATCTACAAAATGGCTGCCATGGGAAGAGGACTCAGCCGCAAAATGGCTGCCATGAGTAGGGAGGAGTCAGATACAAAATGTCTTCCAATCGAAGGGGAGGAGTCAGCTACAAAATGTCTGCCAATGGAAGGGGAGGAGTCAGCTACAAAATGGCTGCCATTAGAAGGGGAGGAGTCTGCTACAAAATGGCTGCCAACAGAAGAGCTGGAGTCATCTACAAAATGGCTGCCATTAGACATCTACAAAATGGCTGCCATGGGAAGGGGAGGAGTCAGCTACAAAATGGCTTCCAATAGAAGGGGAGGAGTCAGCTCCAAAATGTCAGCCAATAGAAGGGGAGGAGTCAGCTACAAAATGTTAGCCAATAGAAGGGGAGGAGTCAGCTACAAAATGTCTGCCAAGAGAAGGGGAGGAGTCAGCTACAAAATGTCAGCCAATAGAAGGGGAGGAGTCAGCTACATATTGTCTGCCAAGAGACGGGGAGGAGTCAGCTCCAAAATGTCAGCCAATAGAAGGGGAGGAATCAGCTACAAAATGGCTGCCATTAGAAGGGGAGGAGTCTGCTATAAAATGGCTGCCCATAAAAGGGGAGGAGTCAGCTACAAAATGGCTGCCAATAGAAGGGGAGGAGTCAGCTACAAAATGGCTGCCATGGGAAGGGGAGAAGTCAGCTACAAAATGTCAGCCAATAGAAGGGGAGGAGTCAACGACAAAATGTCTGCCATGAGAAGGGGAGGAGTCAGCTCCAAAATGTCAGCCAATAGAAGGGGAGGAGTCAGCTACATATTGTCTGCCAACAGAATGGGAGGAGTCAGCTCCTAAATGTCAGCCAATAGAAGTGGAGGAGTCAGCTACAAAATGGATGCCATGAGTCTTCTACAAAATGGCTGCCATGGGAAGGGGAGTCTGCTACAAAATGGCTGCCAACAGAAGGGGAGGAGTCAGCTCCAAAATGGCTGCCAACAGAAGGGGAGGAGTCAGCTACAAAATGGCTGCCTTGAGAAGAGGAGTCTGCTACAAAATGGCTGCCAACAGAAGGGGAGGAGTCAGCTCCAAAATGGCTGCCAACAGAAGGGGAGGAGTCAGCTACAAAATGGATGCCATGAGTCTTCTACAAAATGGCTGCCATGGAAGGGGAGCAGTCAGCTACAAAATGGCTGCCAATAGAAGGGGAGGAGTCAGCTCCAAAATGTCAGCCAATAGAAGGGGAGGAGTCAGCTACAAAATGGCTGCCAGGAGAAGGGGAGGAGTCAGCTACAAAATGGCTGCCATGAGAAGGGGAGGAGTCAGCTACAAAATGGCTGCCATGAGAAGGGGAGGAGTCTGCTATAAAATGGCTGCCAATAAAAGGGGAGCAGTCAGCTACAAAATGGCTGCCAATAGAAGGGGAGGAGTCAGCTCCAAAATGTCAGCCAATAGAAGGGGAGGAGTCAGCTACAAAATGGCTGCCATAAGAAGGGGAGGAGTCAGCTACAAAATGGCTGCCATGAGAAGGGGAGGAGTCAGCTACAAAATGGCTGCCATTAGAAGTGGAGGAGTCTGCTACAAAATGGCTACCAATAAAAGGGGAGGAGTCAGCTACAAAATGTCTGCCAAGAGAAGGGGTGGAGTCAGCTCCAAAATGTCAGCCAATAGAAGGGGAGGAGTCAGCTACATATTGTCTGCCAAGAGAAGGGGAGGAGTCAGCTCCAATTTGTCAGCCAATAGAAGGGGAGTAGTCAGCTACAAAATGTCAGCCAATAGTCAGCTACAAAATGGCTGCCAATGGAAGGGGAGGAGTCAGCTACAAAATGGCTGCCATTAGAAGGGGAGGAGTCTGCTACAAAATGTCAGCCAATAGAAGGGGAGGAGTCAGCTACAAAATGGCTGCCATGGGAAGGGGAGGAGTCAACTTCAAAATGGATGCCTTGAGAATGGGAGGAGTCATCTACAAAATGGCTGCCATGAAAAGAGGAGTCTGCTACAAAATGGCTACCATGAGAAGGGGAGGAGTCAGCTTCAAAATGGATGCCTCGACAAGGGGAGGAATCAGCTACAAAATGGCTGCCATAAGTCATCTACAAAATGGCTGCCATGAATCATCTACAAAATGGCTGCCATGGGAAGAGGACTCAGCCCCAAAATGGCTGCCATGAGAAGGGGAGGAGTCAGCTTCAAAATGGATGCCTCGACAAGGGGAGGAATCAGCTACAAAATGGCTGCCATAAGTCATCTACAAAATGGCTGCCATAAGTCAGCTACAAAATGGCTGCCATGGGAAGGGGAGGAGTCAGCTTCAAAATGGATGCCTTGAGAAGGGGAGGAGTCATCTAAAATGTCTGCCAATAGAAGGGGAGGAGTCAGCTACAAAATGGATGCCATAAGTCATCTACAAAATGGCTGCCATGAGAAGGGGAGGAGTTAGCTACAAAATGGGTGCCAATGGAAAGGGAGGAGTCAGCTACAAAATGGCTGCCTATATAAGGGAAAGAGTCAGCTACAAAATGGCTGACATGAGAAGAGGAGGATTCAAATACAAAATGGCTGCCATGAACACAGGAGGACTCTGGTACAAAATGGCTGCCATTAGAAGGGGAGGAGTCTGCTACAAAATGGCTGCCAACAGAAGGGGAGGAGTCAGCTACAAAATGTCTGCCAATGGAAGGGGAGGAGTCAGCTACAAAATGGCTGCCATTAGAAGGGGAGGAGTCTGCTACAAAATGGCTGCCAACAGAAGAGCTGGAGTCTTCTACAAAATGGCTGCCATTAGTCATCTACAAAATGGCTGCCATGGGAAGGGGAGGAGTAGCTACAAAATGGCTTCCAATAGAAGGGGAGGAGTCAGCTCCTAAATGTCAGCCAATAGAAGGGGAGGAGTCAGCTACAAAATGTTAGCCAATAGAAGGGGAGGAGTCAGCTACAAAATGTCCGCCAAGAGAAGGGGAGGAGTCAGCTACAAAATGTCAGCCAATAGAAGGGGAGGAGTCAGCTACATATTGTCTGCCAATAGAAGGGGAGGAGTCAGCTCCAAAATGTCAGCCAATAGAAGGGGAGGAATCAGCTACAAAATGGCTGCCATTAGAAGGGGAGGAGTCTGCTATAAAATGGCTGCCAATAAAAGGGGAGGAGTCAGCTACAAAATGGCTGCCAACAGAAGAGGAGGAGTCATCTACAAAATGGCTGCCATGAGTCATCTACAAAATGGCTGCCATGGGAAGGGGAGGAGTCAGCTACAAAATGGTTGCCAATAGAAGGGGAGGAGTCAGCTCTAAAATGTCAGCCAATAGAAGGGGAGGAGTCAGCTACAAAATGGCTGCCAATAGAATGGGAGAAGTCAGCTACAAAATGTCAGCCAATAGAAGGGGAGGAGTCAACTACAAAATGTCTGCCATGAGAAGGGGAGGAGTCAGCTCCAAAATGTCAGCCAATAGAAGGGGAGGAGTCAGCTACATATTGTCTGCCAACAGAAGGGGAGGAGTCAGCTCCAAAATGTCAGCCAATAGAAGGGGAGGAGTCAGCTACAAAATGGCTTCCATGAGAGGAGGAGTTAGCTATAAAATGGCTGCCTTGAGAAGAGGAGGAGTCTGCTACAAAATGGCTGCCAACAGAAGGGGAGGAGTCAGCTACAAAATGGATGCCATGGGTCTTCTACAAAATGGCTGCCATGGGAAGGGGAGCAGTCAGCTACAAAATGGCTGCCAATAGAAGGGGAGGAGTCAGCTCCAAAATGTCAGCAAATAGAAGGGGAGGAGTAAGCTACAAAATGTCAGCCAATAGAAGGGGAGGAGTCAGCTACAAAATGTCAGCCAATAGTCAGCTACAAAATGGCTGCCATGAGAAGGGGAGGAGTCAGCTACAAAATGGCTGCCATGAGAAGGGGAGGAGTCAGCTACAAAATGGCTGCAATTAGAAGGGGAGGAGTCTGCTATAAAATGGCTGCCAATAAAAGGGGAGAAGTCAGCTACAAAATGGATGCCATAAGTCATCTACAAAATGGCTGCCATGAGAAGGGGAGGAGTCAGCTACAAAATGTCTGCCAATGGAAGGGGAGGAGTCAGCTACAAAATGACTGCCATTAGAAGGGGAGGAGTCTGCTACAAAATGGCTACCAATAAAAGGGGAGGACTCTGCTACAAAATGGCTGCCAACAGAAGAGGAGGTGTCATCTACAAAATGTCAGCCATTAGAAGGGGAGGAGTCTGCTACAAAATGGCTACCAATAAAAGGGGAGGAGTCAGCTACATATTGTCTGCCAACAGAAGGGGAGGAGTCAGCTCCAAAATGTCAGCCAATAGAAGGTGAGGAGTCAGCTACAAAATGGCTTCCATGAGAGGAGGAGTTAGCTACAAAATGGCTGCCTTGAGAAGAGGAGGAGTCTGCTACAAAATGGCTACCGATAAAAGGGGAGGACTCTGCTACAAAATGGCTGCCAACAGAAGAGGAGGAGTCATCTACAAAATGGCTGCCATGAGTCATCTACAAAATGGTTGCCATGGGAAGGGGAGGAGTCAGCTACAAAATGTCTGCCAAGAGAAGGGGAGGAGTCAGCTACAAAATGTCAGCCAATAGAAGGGGAGTAGTCAGCTACATATTGTCTGCCATTAGAAGGGGAGGAGTCTGCTCCAAAATGTCAGCCCATAGAAGGGGAGGAATCAGCTACAAAATGGCTGCCATTAGAAGGGGAGGAGTCTGCTATAAAATGGCTGCCAATAAAAGGGGAGGAGTCAGCTACAAAATGGCTGCCAACAGAAGAGGAGGAGTCATCTACAAAATGGCTGCCATGAGTCATCTACAAAATGGCTGCCATGGGAAGGGGAGGAGTCAGCTACAAAATGGTTGAAAATAGAAGGGGAGGAGTCAGCTCCAAAATGTCAGCCAATAGAAGGGGAGGAGTCAGCTACAAAATGGCTGCCAATAGAAGGGGAGAAGTCAGCTACAAAATGTCAGCCAATAGAAGGGGAGGAGTCAACGACAAAATGTCTGCCATGAGAAGAGGAGGAGTCAGCTCCAAAATGTCAGCCAATAGAAGGGGAGGAGTCAGCTACATATTGTCTGCCAACAGAAGGGGAGGAGTCAGCTCCAAAATGTCAGCCAATAGAAGGGGGGGAGTCAGCTACAAAATGGCTTCCATGAGAGGAGGGGTTAGCTACAAAATGGCTGCCTTGAGAAGAGGAGGAGTCTGCTACAAAATGGCTGCCAACAGAAGGGGAGGAGTCAGCTACAAAATGGATGCCATGAGTCTTCTACAAAATGGCTGCCATGGGAAGGGGAGCAGTCAGCTACAAAATGGCTGCCAATAGAAGGGGATGAGTCAGCTCCAAAATGTCAGCCAATAGAAGGGGAGGAGTCAGCTACAAAATGTCAGCCAATAGAAGGGGAGGAGTCAGCTACAAAATGTCAGCCAATAGTCAGCTACAAAATGGCTGCCATGAGAAGGGGAGGAGTCAGCTACAAAATGGCTGCCATGAGAAGGGGAGGAGTCAGCTACAAAATGGCTGCCATTAGAAGTAGAGGAGACTGGTATAAAATGGCTGCCAATAAAAGGGGAGAAGTCAGCTACAAAATTGCTGCCATAAGTCATCTACAAAATGGCTGCCATGAGAAGGGGAGGAGTCAGCTACAAAATGGCTGCCATTAGAAGTGGAGGAGTCTGCTACAAAATGGCTACCAATAAAAGGGGAGGACTCTGCTACAAAATGGCTGCCAACAGAAGAGGAGGAGTCATCTATAAAATGGCTGCCATGAGTCATCTACAAAATGGCTGCCATGGGAAGGGGAGGAGTCAGCTCCAAAATGGCTGCCAATAGAAGGGGAGGAGATAGTTCCAGAATTTCAGCCAATAGAAGGGGAGGAGTCAGCTACAAAATGTCTGCCAAGAGAAGGGGAGGAGTCAGCTACATATTGTCTGCCAAGAGAAGGGGAGGAGTCAGCTCCAAAATGTCAGCCAATAGAAGGGGAGGAGTCAGCTACAAAATGTCAGCCAATAGTCAGCTACAAAATGGCTGCCATAAGTCATCTACAAATGTCAGCCAATAGAAGGGGAGGAGTCAGCTACAAAATGTCTGCCAAGAGAAGGGGTGGAGTCAGCTCCGAAATGTCAGCCAATAGAAGGGGAGGAGTCAGCTACATATTGTCTGACAAGAGAAGGGGAGGAGTCAGCTCCAATTTGTCAGCCAATAGAAGGGGAGTAATCAGCTACAAAATGTCAGCCAACAGAAGAGGAGGAGTCATCTACAAAATGGCTAACATGAATCATCTACAAAATGGCTGCCATGGGAAGAGGACTCAGCCCCAAAATGGCTGCCATGAGTAGGGGAAGAGTCATCTAAAAATGTCTGCCAATAGAAGGGGAGGAGTCAGCTACATAATGGCTGCCATAAGTCATCTACAAAATGGCTGCCATGAGAAGGGGAGGAGTTAGCTACAAAATGGCTGCCAATGGAAGGGGAGGAGTCAGCTACAAAATGGCTGCCTATAGAAGGGAAGGAGTCAGCTACAAAATGGCTGACATGAGAAGAGGAGGATTCAAATACAAAATGGCTGCCATGAACACAGGAGGACTCTGGTACAAAATGGCTGCCATTAGAAGGGGAGGAGTCTGCTACAAAATGGCTGCCAACAGAAGGGGAGGAGGCAGCTACAAAATGGATGCCATGAGTCTTCTACAAAATGGCTGCCATGGGAAGGTGGAGTCAGCTACAAAATGGCTGACATGAGAAGAGGAGGATTCAAATACAAAATGGCTGCCATGAACACAGGAGGACTCTGGTACAAAATGGCTACCATTAGAAGGGGAGGAGTCTGCAACAAAATGGCTGCCAACAGAAGAGGAGGAGTCATCTACAAAATGGCTGCCATGAATCATCTACAAAATGGCTGCCATGGGAAGAGGACTCAGCCCCAAAATGGCTGCCATGTGTAGGGAGGAGTCAGATACAAAATGTCTTCCAATAGAAGGGGAGGAGTCACCTACAAAATGTCTGCCAATGGAAGGGGAGGAGTCAGCTACAAAATGGCTGCCATTAGAAGGGGAGGAGTCTGCTACAAAATGGCTGCCAACAGAAGAGCTGGAGTCATCTACAAAATGGCTGCCATTAGTCATCTACAAAATGGCTGCCATGGGAAGGGGAGGAGTCAGCTACAAAATGGCTTCCAATAGAAGGGGAGGAGTCATCTCCTAAATGTCAGCCAATAGAAGGGGAGGAGTCAGCTACAAAATGTTAGCCAATAGAAGGGGAGGAGTCAGCTACAAAATTTCTGCCAAGAGAAGGGGAGGAGTCAGCTACAAAATGTCAGCCAATAGAAGGGGAGGAGTCAGCTACATATTGTCTGCCAATAGAAGGGGAGGAGTCAGCTCCAAAATGTCAGCCAATAGAAGGGGAGTAATCAGCTACAAAATGGCTGCCATTAGAAGGGGAGGGGTCTGCTATAAAATGGGTGCCAATAAAGGGGAGGAGTCAGCTACAAAATGGCTGCCAACAGAAGAGGAGTCATCTACAAAATGGCTGCCATGAGTCATCTACAAAATGGCTGCCATGGGAAGGGGAGGAGTCAGCTACAAAATGGTTGCCAATAGAAGGGGAGGAGATAGTTCCAGAATGTCAGCCAATAGAAGGGGAGGAGTCAGCTACAAAATGGCTGCCAATAGAAGGGGAGGAGTCAGCTCCAAAATGTCAGCCAATAGAAGGGGAGGAATCAGGTACAATATGTCTGCCAAGAAAAGGGGAGGAGTCAGCTACATATTGTCTGCCAAGAGAAGGGGAGGAGTCAGCTACAAAATGTCAGCCAATAGTCATCTACAAAATGGCTGCCATGAGAAGGGGAGGAGTCAGCTACAAAATGGCTGCCATGAGAAGGGGAGGAGTCAGCTACAAAATGGCTGCCATTAGAAGGGGAGGAGTCGGCTATAAAATGGCTGCCAATAAAAGGGGAGAATTCAGCTACAAAATGGCTGCCATAAGTCATCTACAAAATGGCTGCCATGAGAAGGGGAGGAGTCAGCTACAAAATGGCTGCCATTAGAAGGGGAGGAGTCGGCTATAAAATGGCTGCCAATAAAAGGGGAGAATTCAGCTACAAAATGGCTGCCATAAGTCATCTACAAAATGGCTGCCATGGGAAGGGGAGGAGTCAGCTACAAAATGGTTGAAAATAGAAGGGGAGGAGTCAGCTCCAAAATGTCAGCCAATAGAAGGGGAGGAGTCAGCTACAAAATGGCTGCCATGAATCATCTACAAAATGGCTGCCATGGGAAGAGGACTCAGCCGCAAAATGGCTGCCATGAGTAGGGAGGAGTCAGATACAAAATGTCTTCCAATCGAAGGGGAGGAGTCAGCTACAAAATGTCTGCCAATGGAAGGGGAGGAGTCAGCTACAAAATGGCTGCCATTAGAAGGGGAGGAGTCTGCTACAAAATGGCTGCCAACAGAAGAGCTGGAGTCATCTACAAAATGGCTGCCATTAGACATCTACAAAATGGCTGCCATGGGAAGGGGAGGAGTCAGCTACAAAATGGCTTCCAATAGAAGGGGAGGAGTCAGCTCCAAAATGTCAGCCAATAGAAGGGGAGGAGTCAGCTACAAAATGTTAGCCAATAGAAGGGGAGGAGTCAGCTACAAAATGTCTGCCAAGAGAAGGGGAGGAGTCAGCTACAAAATGTCAGCCAATAGAAGGGGAGGAGTCAGCTACATATTGTCTGCCAAGAGACGGGGAGGAGTCAGCTCCAAAATGTCAGCCAATAGAAGGGGAGGAATCAGCTACAAAATGGCTGCCATTAGAAGGGGAGGAGTCTGCTATAAAATGGCTGCCCATAAAAGGGGAGGAGTCAGCTACAAAATGGCTGCCAATAGAAGGGGAGGAGTCAGCTACAAAATGGCTGCCATGGGAAGGGGAGAAGTCAGCTACAAAATGTCAGCCAATAGAAGGGGAGGAGTCAACGACAAAATGTCTGCCATGAGAAGGGGAGGAGTCAGCTCCAAAATGTCAGCCAATAGAAGGGGAGGAGTCAGCTACATATTGTCTGCCAACAGAATGGGAGGAGTCAGCTCCTAAATGTCAGCCAATAGAAGTGGAGGAGTCAGCTACAAAATGGATGCCATGAGTCTTCTACAAAATGGCTGCCATGGGAAGGGGAGTCTGCTACAAAATGGCTGCCAACAGAAGGGGAGGAGTCAGCTCCAAAATGGCTGCCAACAGAAGGGGAGGAGTCAGCTACAAAATGGCTGCCTTGAGAAGAGGAGTCTGCTACAAAATGGCTGCCAACAGAAGGGGAGGAGTCAGCTCCAAAATGGCTGCCAACAGAAGGGGAGGAGTCAGCTACAAAATGGATGCCATGAGTCTTCTACAAAATGGCTGCCATGGAAGGGGAGCAGTCAGCTACAAAATGGCTGCCAATAGAAGGGGAGGAGTCAGCTCCAAAATGTCAGCCAATAGAAGGGGAGGAGTCAGCTACAAAATGGCTGCCAGGAGAAGGGGAGGAGTCAGCTACAAAATGGCTGCCATGAGAAGGGGAGGAGTCAGCTACAAAATGGCTGCCATGAGAAGGGGAGGAGTCTGCTATAAAATGGCTGCCAATAAAAGGGGAGCAGTCAGCTACAAAATGGCTGCCAATAGAAGGGGAGGAGTCAGCTCCAAAATGTCAGCCAATAGAAGGGGAGGAGTCAGCTACAAAATGGCTGCCATAAGAAGGGGAGGAGTCAGCTACAAAATGGCTGCCATGAGAAGGGGAGGAGTCAGCTACAAAATGGCTGCCATTAGAAGTGGAGGAGTCTGCTACAAAATGGCTACCAATAAAAGGGGAGGAGTCAGCTACAAAATGTCTGCCAAGAGAAGGGGTGGAGTCAGCTCCAAAATGTCAGCCAATAGAAGGGGAGGAGTCAGCTACATATTGTCTGCCAAGAGAAGGGGAGGAGTCAGCTCCAATTTGTCAGCCAATAGAAGGGGAGTAGTCAGCTACAAAATGTCAGCCAATAGTCAGCTACAAAATGGCTGCCAATGGAAGGGGAGGAGTCAGCTACAAAATGGCTGCCATTAGAAGGGGAGGAGTCTGCTACAAAATGTCAGCCAATAGAAGGGGAGGAGTCAGCTACAAAATGGCTGCCATGGGAAGGGGAGGAGTCAACTTCAAAATGGATGCCTTGAGAATGGGAGGAGTCATCTACAAAATGGCTGCCATGAAAAGAGGAGTCTGCTACAAAATGGCTACCATGAGAAGGGGAGGAGTCAGCTTCAAAATGGATGCCTCGACAAGGGGAGGAATCAGCTACAAAATGGCTGCCATAAGTCATCTACAAAATGGCTGCCATGAATCATCTACAAAATGGCTGCCATGGGAAGAGGACTCAGCCCCAAAATGGCTGCCATGAGAAGGGGAGGAGTCAGCTTCAAAATGGATGCCTCGACAAGGGGAGGAATCAGCTACAAAATGGCTGCCATAAGTCATCTACAAAATGGCTGCCATAAGTCAGCTACAAAATGGCTGCCATGGGAAGGGGAGGAGTCAGCTTCAAAATGGATGCCTTGAGAACGGGAGGAGTCATCTAAAATGTCTGCCAATAGAAGGGGAGGAGTCAGCTACAAAATGGATGCCATAAGTCATCTACAAAATGGCTGCCATGAGAAGGGGAGGAGTTAGCTACAAAATGGGTGCCAATGGAAAGGGAGGAGTCAGCTACAAAATGGCTGCCTATATAAGGGAAAGAGTCAGCTACAAAATGGCTGACATGAGAAGAGGAGGATTCAAATACAAAATGGCTGCCATGAACACAGGAGGACTCTGGTACAAAATGGCTGCCATTAGAAGGGGAGGAGTCTGCTACAAAATGGCTGCCAACAGAAGGGGAGGAGTCAGCTACAAAATGTCTGCCAATGGAAGGGGAGGAGTCAGCTACAAAATGGCTGCCATTAGAAGGGGAGGAGTCTGCTACAAAATGGCTGCCAACAGAAGAGCTGGAGTCTTCTACAAAATGGCTGCCATTAGTCATCTACAAAATGGCTGCCATGGGAAGGGGAGGAGTAGCTACAAAATGGCTTCCAATAGAAGGGGAGGAGTCAGCTCCTAAATGTCAGCCAATAGAAGGGGAGGAGTCAGCTACAAAATGTTAGCCAATAGAAGGGGAGGAGTCAGCTACAAAATGTCCGCCAAGAGAAGGGGAGGAGTCAGCTACAAAATGTCAGCCAATAGAAGGGGAGGAGTCAGCTACATATTGTCTGCCAATAGAAGGGGAGGAGTCAGCTCCAAAATGTCAGCCAATAGAAGGGGAGGAATCAGCTACAAAATGGCTGCCATTAGAAGGGGAGGAGTCTGCTATAAAATGGCTGCCAATAAAAGGGGAGGAGTCAGCTACAAAATGGCTGCCAACAGAAGAGGAGGAGTCATCTACAAAATGGCTGCCATGAGTCATCTACAAAATGGCTGCCATGGGAAGGGGAGGAGTCAGCTACAAAATGGTTGCCAATAGAAGGGGAGGAGTCAGCTCTAAAATGTCAGCCAATAGAAGGGGAGGAGTCAGCTACAAAATGGCTGCCAATAGAATGGGAGAAGTCAGCTACAAAATGTCAGCCAATAGAAGGGGAGGAGTCAACTACAAAATGTCTGCCATGAGAAGGGGAGGAGTCAGCTCCAAAATGTCAGCCAATAGAAGGGGAGGAGTCAGCTACATATTGTCTGCCAACAGAAGGGGAGGAGTCAGCTCCAAAATGTCAGCCAATAGAAGGGGAGGAGTCAGCTACAAAATGGCTTCCATGAGAGGAGGAGTTAGCTATAAAATGGCTGCCTTGAGAAGAGGAGGAGTCTGCTACAAAATGGCTGCCAACAGAAGGGGAGGAGTCAGCTACAAAATGGATGCCATGGGTCTTCTACAAAATGGCTGCCATGGGAAGGGGAGCAGTCAGCTACAAAATGGCTGCCAATAGAAGGGGAGGAGTCAGCTCCAAAATGTCAGCAAATAGAAGGGGAGGAGTAAGCTACAAAATGTCAGCCAATAGAAGGGGAGGAGTCAGCTACAAAATGTCAGCCAATAGTCAGCTACAAAATGGCTGCCATGAGAAGGGGAGGAGTCAGCTACAAAATGGCTGCCATGAGAAGGGGAGGAGTCAGCTACAAAATGGCTGCAATTAGAAGGGGAGGAGTCTGCTATAAAATGGCTGCCAATAAAAGGGGAGAAGTCAGCTACAAAATGGATGCCATAAGTCATCTACAAAATGGCTGCCATGAGAAGGGGAGGAGTCAGCTACAAAATGTCTGCCAATGGAAGGGGAGGAGTCAGCTACAAAATGACTGCCATTAGAAGGGGAGGAGTCTGCTACAAAATGGCTACCAATAAAAGGGGAGGACTCTGCTACAAAATGGCTGCCAACAGAAGAGGAGGTGTCATCTACAAAATGTCAGCCATTAGAAGGGGAGGAGTCTGCTACAAAATGGCTACCAATAAAAGGGGAGGAGTCAGCTACATATTGTCTGCCAACAGAAGGGGAGGAGTCAGCTCCAAAATGTCAGCCAATAGAAGGTGAGGAGTCAGCTACAAAATGGCTTCCATGAGAGGAGGAGTTAGCTACAAAATGGCTGCCTTGAGAAGAGGAGGAGTCTGCTACAAAATGGCTACCGATAAAAGGGGAGGACTCTGCTACAAAATGGCTGCCAACAGAAGAGGAGGAGTCATCTACAAAATGGCTGCCATGAGTCATCTACAAAATGGTTGCCATGGGAAGGGGAGGAGTCAGCTACAAAATGTCTGCCAAGAGAAGGGGAGGAGTCAGCTACAAAATGTCAGCCAATAGAAGGGGAGTAGTCAGCTACATATTGTCTGCCATTAGAAGGGGAGGAGTCTGCTCCAAAATGTCAGCCCATAGAAGGGGAGGAATCAGCTACAAAATGGCTGCCATTAGAAGGGGAGGAGTCTGCTATAAAATGGCTGCCAATAAAAGGGGAGGAGTCAGCTACAAAATGGCTGCCAACAGAAGAGGAGGAGTCATCTACAAAATGGCTGCCATGAGTCATCTACAAAATGGCTGCCATGGGAAGGGGAGGAGTCAGCTACAAAATGGTTGAAAATAGAAGGGGAGGAGTCAGCTCCAAAATGTCAGCCAATAGAAGGGGAGGAGTCAGCTACAAAATGGCTGCCAATAGAAGGGGAGAAGTCAGCTACAAAATGTCAGCCAATAGAAGGGGAGGAGTCAACGACAAAATGTCTGCCATGAGAAGAGGAGGAGTCAGCTCCAAAATGTCAGCCAATAGAAGGGGAGGAGTCAGCTACATATTGTCTGCCAACAGAAGGGGAGGAGTCAGCTCCAAAATGTCAGCCAATAGAAGGGGGGGAGTCAGCTACAAAATGGCTTCCATGAGAGGAGGGGTTAGCTACAAAATGGCTGCCTTGAGAAGAGGAGGAGTCTGCTACAAAATGGCTGCCAACAGAAGGGGAGGAGTCAGCTACAAAATGGATGCCATGAGTCTTCTACAAAATGGCTGCCATGGGAAGGGGAGCAGTCAGCTACAAAATGGCTGCCAATAGAAGGGGATGAGTCAGCTCCAAAATGTCAGCCAATAGAAGGGGAGGAGTCAGCTACAAAATGTCAGCCAATAGAAGGGGAGGAGTCAGCTACAAAATGTCAGCCAATAGTCAGCTACAAAATGGCTGCCATGAGAAGGGGAGGAGTCAGCTACAAAATGGCTGCCATGAGAAGGGGAGGAGTCAGCTACAAAATGGCTGCCATTAGAAGTAGAGGAGACTGGTATAAAATGGCTGCCAATAAAAGGGGAGAAGTCAGCTACAAAATTGCTGCCATAAGTCATCTACAAAATGGCTGCCATGAGAAGGGGAGGAGTCAGCTACAAAATGGCTGCCATTAGAAGTGGAGGAGTCTGCTACAAAATGGCTACCAATAAAAGGGGAGGACTCTGCTACAAAATGGCTGCCAACAGAAGAGGAGGAGTCATCTATAAAATGGCTGCCATGAGTCATCTACAAAATGGCTGCCATGGGAAGGGGAGGAGTCAGCTCCAAAATGGCTGCCAATAGAAGGGGAGGAGATAGTTCCAGAATTTCAGCCAATAGAAGGGGAGGAGTCAGCTACAAAATGTCTGCCAAGAGAAGGGGAGGAGTCAGCTACATATTGTCTGCCAAGAGAAGGGGAGGAGTCAGCTCCAAAATGTCAGCCAATAGAAGGGGAGGAGTCAGCTACAAAATGTCAGCCAATAGTCAGCTACAAAATGGCTGCCATAAGTCATCTACAAATGTCAGCCAATAGAAGGGGAGGAGTCAGCTACAAAATGTCTGCCAAGAGAAGGGGTGGAGTCAGCTCCGAAATGTCAGCCAATAGAAGGGGAGGAGTCAGCTACATATTGTCTGACAAGAGAAGGGGAGGAGTCAGCTCCAATTTGTCAGCCAATAGAAGGGGAGTAATCAGCTACAAAATGTCAGCCAACAGAAGAGGAGGAGTCATCTACAAAATGGCTAACATGAATCATCTACAAAATGGCTGCCATGGGAAGAGGACTCAGCCCCAAAATGGCTGCCATGAGTAGGGGAAGAGTCATCTAAAAATGTCTGCCAATAGAAGGGGAGGAGTCAGCTACATAATGGCTGCCATAAGTCATCTACAAAATGGCTGCCATGAGAAGGGGAGGAGTTAGCTACAAAATGGCTGCCAATGGAAGGGGAGGAGTCAGCTACAAAATGGCTGCCTATAGAAGGGAAGGAGTCAGCTACAAAATGGCTGACATGAGAAGAGGAGGATTCAAATACAAAATGGCTGCCATGAACACAGGAGGACTCTGGTACAAAATGGCTGCCATTAGAAGGGGAGGAGTCTGCTACAAAATGGCTGCCAACAGAAGGGGAGGAGGCAGCTACAAAATGGATGCCATGAGTCTTCTACAAAATGGCTGCCATGGGAAGGTGGAGTCAGCTACAAAATGGCTGACATGAGAAGAGGAGGATTCAAATACAAAATGGCTGCCATGAACACAGGAGGACTCTGGTACAAAATGGCTACCATTAGAAGGGGAGGAGTCTGCAACAAAATGGCTGCCAACAGAAGAGGAGGAGTCATCTACAAAATGGCTGCCATGAATCATCTACAAAATGGCTGCCATGGGAAGAGGACTCAGCCCCAAAATGGCTGCCATGTGTAGGGAGGAGTCAGATACAAAATGTCTTCCAATAGAAGGGGAGGAGTCACCTACAAAATGTCTGCCAATGGAAGGGGAGGAGTCAGCTACAAAATGGCTGCCATTAGAAGGGGAGGAGTCTGCTACAAAATGGCTGCCAACAGAAGAGCTGGAGTCATCTACAAAATGGCTGCCATTAGTCATCTACAAAATGGCTGCCATGGGAAGGGGAGGAGTCAGCTACAAAATGGCTTCCAATAGAAGGGGAGGAGTCATCTCCTAAATGTCAGCCAATAGAAGGGGAGGAGTCAGCTACAAAATGTTAGCCAATAGAAGGGGAGGAGTCAGCTACAAAATTTCTGCCAAGAGAAGGGGAGGAGTCAGCTACAAAATGTCAGCCAATAGAAGGGGAGGAGTCAGCTACATATTGTCTGCCAATAGAAGGGGAGGAGTCAGCTCCAAAATGTCAGCCAATAGAAGGGGAGTAATCAGCTACAAAATGGCTGCCATTAGAAGGGGAGGGGTCTGCTATAAAATGGGTGCCAATAAAGGGGAGGAGTCAGCTACAAAATGGCTGCCAACAGAAGAGGAGTCATCTACAAAATGGCTGCCATGAGTCATCTACAAAATGGCTGCCATGGGAAGGGGAGGAGTCAGCTACAAAATGGTTGCCAATAGAAGGGGAGGAGATAGTTCCAGAATGTCAGCCAATAGAAGGGGAGGAGTCAGCTACAAAATGGCTGCCAATAGAAGGGGAGGAGTCAGCTCCAAAATGTCAGCCAATAGAAGGGGAGGAATCAGGTACAATATGTCTGCCAAGAAAAGGGGAGGAGTCAGCTACATATTGTCTGCCAAGAGAAGGGGAGGAGTCAGCTACAAAATGTCAGCCAATAGTCATCTACAAAATGGCTGCCATGAGAAGGGGAGGAGTCAGCTACAAAATGGCTGCCATGAGAAGGGGAGGAGTCAGCTACAAAATGGCTGCCATTAGAAGGGGAGGAGTCGGCTATAAAATGGCTGCCAATAAAAGGGGAGAATTCAGCTACAAAATGGCTGCCATAAGTCATCTACAAAATGGCTGCCATGAGAAGGGGAGGAGTCAGCTACAAAATGGCTGCCATTAGAAGGGGAGGAGTCGGCTATAAAATGGCTGCCAATAAAAGGGGAGAATTCAGCTACAAAATGGCTGCCATAAGTCATCTACAAAATGGCTGCCATGGGAAGGGGAGGAGTCAGCTACAAAATGGTTGAAAATAGAAGGGGAGGAGTCAGCTCCAAAATGTCAGCCAATAGAAGGGGAGGAGTCAGCTACAAAATGGCTGCCAATAGAAGGGGAGAAGTCAGCTACAAAATGTCAGCCAATAGAAGGGGAGGAGTCAACGACAAAATGTCTGCCAACAGAAGGGGAGGAGTCAGCTCCAAAATGTCAGCCAATAGAAGGGGGGGAGTCAGCTACAAAATGGCTTCCATGAGAGGAGGGGTTAGCTACAAAATGGCTGCCTTGAGAAGAGGAGGAGTCTGCTACAAAATGGCTGCCAACAGAAGGGGAGGAGTCAGCTACAAAATGGATGCCATGAGTCTTCTACAAAATGGCTGCCATGGGAAGGGGAGCAGTCAGCTACAAAATGGCTGCCAATAGAAGGGGATGAGTCAGCTCCAAAATGTCAGCCAATAGAAGGGGAGGAGTCAGCTACAAAATGTCAGCCAATAGAAGGGGAGGAGTCAGCTACAAAATGTCAGCCAATAGTCAGCTACAAAATGGCTGCCATGAGAAGGGGAGGAGTCAGCTACAAAATGGCTGCCATGAGAAGGGGAGGAGTCAGCTACAAAATGGCTGCCATTAGAAGTAGAGGAGACTGGTATAAAATGGCTGCCAATAAAAGGGGAGAAGTCAGCTACAAAATTGCTGCCATAAGTCATCTACAAAATGGCTGCCATGAGAAGGGGAGGAGTCAGCTACAAAATGGCTGCCATTAGAAGTGGAGGAGTCTGCTACAAAATGGCTACCAATAAAAGGGGAGGACTCTGCTACAAAATGGCTGCCAACAGAAGAGGAGGAGTCATCTATAAAATGGCTGCCATGAGTCATCTACAAAATGGCTGCCATGGGAAGGGGAGGAGTCAGCTCCAAAATGGCTGCCAATAGAAGGGGAGGAGATAGTTCCAGAATTTCAGCCAATAGAAGGGGAGGAGTCAGCTACAAAATGTCTGCCAAGAGAAGGGGAGGAGTCAGCTACATATTGTCTGCCAAGAGAAGGGGAGGAGTCAGCTCCAAAATGTCAGCCAATAGAAGGGGAGGAGTCAGCTACAAAATGTCAGCCAATAGTCAGCTACAAAATGGCTGCCATAAGTCATCTACAAATGTCAGCCAATAGAAGGGGAGGAGTCAGCTACAAAATGTCTGCCAAGAGAAGGGGTGGAGTCAGCTCCGAAATGTCAGCCAATAGAAGGGGAGGAGTCAGCTACATATTGTCTGACAAGAGAAGGGGAGGAGTCAGCTCCAATTTGTCAGCCAATAGAAGGGGAGTAATCAGCTACAAAATGTCAGCCAACAGAAGAGGAGGAGTCATCTACAAAACGGCTAACATGAATCATCTACAAAATGGCTGCCATGGGAAGAGGACTCAGCCCCAAAATGGCTGCCATGAGTAGGGGAAGAGTCATCTAAAAATGTCTGCCAATAGAAGGGGAGGAGTCAGCTACATAATGGCTGCCATAAGTCATATACAAAATGGCTGCCATGAGAAGGGGAGGAGTTAGCTACAAAATGGCTGCCAATGGAAGGGGAGGAGTCAGCTACAAAATGGCTGCCTATAGAAGGGAAGGAGTCAGCTACAAAATGGCTGACATGAGAAGAGGAGGATTCAAATACAAAATGGCTGCCATGAACACAGGAGGACTCTGGTACAAAATGGCTGCCATTAGAAGGGGAGGAGTCTGCTACAAAATGGCTGCCAACAGAAGGGGAGGAGTCAGCTACAAAATGGATGCCATGAGTCTTCTACAAAATGGCTGCCATGGGAAGGTGGAGTCAGCTACAAAATGGCTGACATGAGAAGAGGAGGATTCAAATACAAAATGGCTGCCATGAACACAGGAGGACTCTGGTACAAAATGGTTACCATTAGAAGGGGAGGAGTCTGCAACAAAATGGCTGCCAACAGAAGAGGAGGAGTCATCTACAAAATGGCTGCCATTAGAAGGGGAGGAGTCTGCTACAAAATGGCTGCCAACAGAAGAGCTGGAGTCATCTACAAAATGGCTGCCATTAGTCATCTACAAAATGGCTGCCATGGGAAGGGGAGGAGTCAGCTACAAAATGGCTTCCAATAGAAGGGGAGGAGTCAGCTCCTAAATGTCAGCCAATAGAAGGGGAGGAGTCAGCTACAAAATGTTAGCCAATAGAAGGGGAGGAGTCAGCTACAAAATGTCTGCCAAGAGAAGGGGAGGAGTCAGCTACAAAATGTCAGCCAATAGAAGGGGAGGAGTCAGCTACATATTGTCTGCCAATAGAAGGGGAGGAGTCAGCTCCAAAATGTCAGCCAATAGAAGGGGAGTAATCAGCTACAAAATGGCTGCCATTAGAAGGGGAGGAGTCTGCTATAAAATGGGTGCCAATAAAGGGGAGGAGTCAGCTACAAAATGGCTGCCAACAGAAGAGGAGTCATCTACAAAATGGCTGCCATGAGTCATCTACAAAATGGCTGCCATGGGAAGGGGAGGAGTCAGCTACAAAATGGTTGCCAATAGAAGGGGAGGAGATAGTTCCAGAATGTCAGCCAATAGAAGGGGAGGAGTCAGCTACAAAATGGCTGCCAATAGAAGGGGAGGAGTCAGCTCCAAAATGTCAGCCAATAGAAGGGGAGGAATCAGGTACAATATGTCTGCCAAGAAAAGGGGAGGAGTCAGCTACATATTGTCTGCCAAGAGAAGGGGAGGAGTCAGCTACAAAATGTCAGCCAATAGTCATCTACAAAATGGCTGCCATGAGAAGGGGAGGAGTCAGCTACAAAATGGCTGCCATGAGAAGGGGAGGAGTAAGCAACAAAATGGCTGCCATTAGAAGGGGAGGAGTCGGCTATAAAATGGCTGCCAATAAAAGGGGAGAATTCAGCTACAAAATGGCTGCCATAAGTCATCTACAAAATGGCTGCCATGAGAAGGGGAGGAGTCAGCTACAAAATGGCTGCCATTAGAAGGGGAGGAGTCGGCTATAAAATGGCTGCCAATAAAAGGGGAGAATTCAGCTACAAAATGGCTGCCATAAGTCATCTACAAAATGGCTGCCATGGGAAGGGGAGGAGTCAGCTACAAAATGGTTGAAAATAGAAGGGGAGGAGTCAGCTCCAAAATGTCAGCCAATAGAAGGGGAGGAGTCAGCTACAAAATGGCTGCCAATAGAAGGGGAGAAGTCAGCTACAAAATGGCTGCCATTAGTCATCTACAAAATGGCTGCCATGGGAAGTGGAGGAGTCAGCTACAAAATGGCTTCCAATAGAAGGGGAGGACTCTGCTACAAAATGGCTGCCAACAGAAGAGGAGTCATCTACAAAATGGCTGCCATGACTCATCTACAAAATGGCTGCCATGGGAAGGGGAGGAGTCAGCTCCAAAATGGCTGCCAATAAAAGGGGAGGAGATAGTTCCAGAATGTCAGCCAATAGAAGGGGAGGAGTCAGCTACAAAATGGCTGCCAATAGAAGGGGAGGAGTCAGCTCCAAAATGTCAGCCAATAGAAGGGGAGGAGTCAGCTACAAAATGTCTGCCAAGAGAAGGGGAGGAGTCAGCTACATATTGTCTGCCAAGAGAAGGGGAGGAGTCAGCTACATATTGTCTGCCAAGAGAAGGGGAGGAGTCAGCTCCAAAATGTCAGGCAATAGAAGGGGAGGAGTCAGCTACAAAATGTCAGCCAATAGTCAGCTACAAAATGGCTGCCATAAGTCATCTACAAAATGGCTTCTAATAGAAGGGGAGGAGTCAGCTCCAAAATGTCAGCCAATAGAAGGGGAGGAGTCAGCTACAAAATGGCTGCCAATAGAAGGGGAGGAGTCAGCTACAAAATGTCAGCCAATAGAAGGGGAGGAGTCAGCTACAAAATGTCTGCCAAGAGAAGGGGTGGAGTCAGCTCCAAAATGTCAGCCAATAGAAGGGGAGGAGTCAGCTACATATTGTCTGCCAAGAGAAGGGGAGGAGTCAGCTCCAAAATGTCAGGCAATAGAAGGGGAGGAGTCAGCTACAAAATGTCAGCCAATAGTCAGCTACAAAATGGCTGCCATAAGTCATCTACAAAATGGCTTCTAATAGAAGGGGAGGAGTCAGCTCCAAAATGTCAGCCAATAGAAGGGGAGGAGTCAGCTACAAAATGGCTGCCAATAGAAGGGGAGGAGTCAGCTACAAAATGTCAGCCAATAGAAGGGGAGGAGTAAGCTACAAAATGTCTGCCAAGAGAAGGGGTGGAGTCAGCTCCAAAATGTCAGCCAATAGAAGGGGAGGAGTCAGCTACATATTGTCTGCCAAGAGAAGGGGAGGAGTCAGCTCCAAAATGTCAGCCAATAGAAGGGGAGGAGTCAGCTACAAAATGTCAGCCAATAGTCAGCTACAAAATGTCTGCCAATGGAAGGGGAGGAGTCAGCTACAAAATGGCTACCAAAAAAGGGGAGGAGTCCGCAACAAAATGGCTGCCAACAGAATAGGAGGAGTCATCTACAAAATGGCTGCCATGAATCATCTACAAAATGGCTGCCATGGGAAGAGGACTCACACCCAAAATTGCTGCCATGAGTAGGGGAGGAGTCACCTACAAAATGGCGGCCATGAGTAGGGGAGGAATCAGATACAAAATGTCTTCCAATAGAAGCGGAGGAGTCAGCTACAAAATGGTTGCCAATAGAAGGGGAGGAGTTAGCTACAAAATGGCTGCCTTGAGAAAAGGAGGAGTCTGCTACAAAATGTCAGCTAATAAAAGGGGAGGAGTCAGCTACAAAATGGCTGCCATGGGAAGGGGAGGAGTCAACTTCAAAATGGATGCCTTGAGAATGGGAGGAGTCATCTACAAAATGGCTGCCATGAAAAGAAGAGTCTGCTACAAAATGGCTGCCATGAGAAGGGGAGGAGTCAGCTTCAAAATGGATGCCTTGAGAAGGGGAGGAGTCAGCTACAAAATGGCTGCCAATGGAAGGGGAGGAGTCAGCTACAAAATGGCTGCCTATAGAAGGGGAGGAGTCAGCTACAAAATGTCAGCCAATAGTCAGCTACAAAATGGCTGCCATAAGTCATCTACAAAATGGCTTCTAATAGAAGGGGAGGAGTCAGCTCCAAAATGTCAGCCAATAGAAGGGGAGGAGTCAGCTACAAAATGGCTGCCAATAGAAGGGGAGGAGTCAGCTACAAAATGTCAGCCAATAGAAGGGGAGGAGTAAGCTACAAAATGTCTGCCAAGAGAAGGGGTGGAGTCAGCTCCAAAATGTCAGCCAATAGAAGGGGAGGAGTCAGCTACATATTGTCTGCCAAGAGAAGGGGAGGAGTCAGCTCCAAAATGTCAGCCAATAGAAGGGGAGGAGTCAGCTACAAAATGTCAGCCAATAGTCAGCTACAAAATGTCTGCCAATGGAAGGGGAGGAGTCAGCTACAAAATGGCTACCAAAAAAGGGGAGGAGTCCGCAACAAAATGGCTGCCAACAGAATAGGAGGAGTCATCTACAAAATGGCTGCCATGAATCATCTACAAAATGGCTGCCATGGGAAGAGGACTCACACCCAAAATTGCTGCCATGAGTAGGGGAGGAGTCACCTACAAAATGGCGGCCATGAGTAGGGGAGGAATCAGATACAAAATGTCTTCCAATAGAAGGGGAGGAGTCAGCTACAAAATGGTTGCCAATAGAAGGGGAGGAGTTAGCTACAAAATGGCTGCCTTGAGAAAAGGAGGAGTCTGCTACAAAATGTCAGCTAATAAAAGGGGAGGAGTCAGCTACAAAATGGCTGCCATGGGAAGGGGAGGAGTCAACTTCAAAATGGATGCCTTGAGAATGGGAGGAGTCATCTACAAAATGGCTGCCATGAAAAGAAGAGTCTGCTACAAAATGGCTGCCATGAGAAGGGGAGGAGTCAGCTTCAAAATGGATGCCTTGAGAAGGGGAGGAGTCAGCTACAAAATGGCTGCCAATGGAAGGGGAGGAGTCAGCTACAAAATGGCTGCCTATAGAAGGGAAGGAGTCAGCTACAAAATGGCTGACATGAGAAGAGGAGGATTCAAATATAAAATGGCTGCCATGAACACAGGAGGACTGGTACAAAATGGCTGCCATTAGAAGGGGAGGAGTCTGCTACAAAATGGCTGCCAACAGAAGGGGAGGAGTCAGCTACAAAATGGATGCCATGAGTCTTCTACAAAATGGCTGCCATGGGAAGGGGAGGAGTCAGCTACAAAATGGCTGACATGAGAAGAGGAGGATTCAAATACAAAATGGCTGCCCTGAACACAGGAGGACTGGTACAAAATGGCTGCTATTAGAAGGGGAGGAGTCTGCTACAAAATGGTTACCATTAGAAGGGGAGGAGTCTGCTACAAAATGGCTACCAATAAAAGGGGAGGAGTCTGCAACAAAATGGCTGCCAACAGAAGAGGAGGAGTCATCTGCAAAATGGCTGCCATGAATCATCTACAAAATGGCTGCCATGAGAAGAGGAGGATTCAAATACAAAATGGCTGCCATGAACACAAGAGGACTCTGGTACAAAATGGCTGCCATTAGAAGGGGAGGAGTCTGCTACAAAATGGCTGCCAACAGAAGGGGAGGAGTCAGCTACAAAATGGATGCCATGAGTCTTCTACAAAATGGCTGCCATGGGAAGGTGGAGTCAGCTACAAAATGGCTGACATGAGAAGAGGAGGATTCAAATACAAAATGGCTGCCATGAACACAGGAGGACTCTGGTACAAAATGGCTACCATTAGAAGGGGAGGAGTCTGCAACAAAATGGCTGCCAACAGAAGAGGAGGAGTCATCTACAAAATGGCTGCCATGAATCATCTACAAAATGGCTGCCATGGGAAGAGGACTCAGCCCCAAAATGGCTGCCATGTGTAGGGAGGAGTCAGATACAAAATGTCTTCCGATAGAAGGGGAGGAGTCACCTACAAAATGTCTGCCAATGGAAGGGGAGGAGTCAGCTACAAAATGGCTGCCATTAGAAGGGGAGGAGTCTGCTACAAAATGGCTGCCAACAGAAGAGCTGGAGTCATCTACAAAATGGCTGCCATTAGTCATCTACAAAATGGCTGCCATGGGAAGGGGAGGAGTCAGCTACAAAATGGCTTCCAATAGAAGGGGAGGAGTCAGCTCCTAAATGTCAGCCAATAGAAGGGGAGGAGTCAGCTCCAAAATGTCAGCCAATAGAAGGGGAGGAGTCAGCTACAAAATGTCAGGCAATAGTCAGCTACAAAATGTCTGCCAATGGAAGGGGAGGAGTCAGCTACAAATGGCTGCCATTAGAATGGGAGGAGTCTGCTACAAAATGGCTGCCAACAGAAGAGGAGTCATCTACAAAATGGCTGCCATGGGAAGGGGAGGAGTCAGCTACAAAATGGCTGCCAATAGAAGGGGAGGAGTCAGCTACAAAATGTCAGCCAATAGAAGGGGAGGAGTCAGCTACAAAATTGCTGCCAATAGAAGGGGAGGAGTCAGCTACAAAATGTCAGCCAATAGAAGGGGAGGAGTCAGCTACAAAATGTCAGCCAATAGAAGGGGAGGAGTCAGCTACACAATGGCTGCCAATAGAAGGAGAGGAGTCAGCTCCAAAATGTCAGCCAATAGAAGGGGAGGAGTCAGCTCCAAATTGTCAGCCAATAGAAGGGGCGGAGTTAGCTACAAAATGTCAGCCCATAGTCAGCTACAAAATGGCTGCCATAAGTCATCTACAAAATGGCTGCCAATAGAAGGGGAGGAATCAGCCTCAAAATGTCAGCCAATAGAAGGGGAGGAGTCAGCTACAAAATGGCTGCCAATAGAAGGGGTGGAGTCAGCCTCAAAATGGCTACCAATAAAAGGGGAGGAGTCTGCAACAAAATGGCTGCCAACAGAAGAGGAGGAGTCATCTACAAAATGGCTGCCATGAATCATCTACAAAATGGCTGCCATGGGAAGAGGACTCAGCCCCAAAATGGCTGCCATGAGTAGGGGAGGAGTCAGCTCCAAAATGGCTGCCATGAGTAGGGGAGGAGTCATCTTCAAAATGGATGCCTTGAGAATGGGAGGAGTCATCTACAAAATGGCTGCCATGAAAAGAGGAGGAGTCTGCTACAAAATGGCTGCCATAAGTCATCTACAAAATGGCTACCATGAGAAGGGGAGGAGTCAGCTACAAAATGTCAGCCAATAGAAGGGGAGGAGGAGTCAGCTACAAAATGGCTGCCATGAGAAGGGGAAGAGTCAGCTTCAAAATGGCTGCCTTGAGAATGGGAGGAGTCATCTACAAAATGGCTGCCATGAAAAGAGGAGTCTGCTACAAAATGGCTGCCATGAGAAGGGGAGGAGCATCTCCATGAGAGGAGGAGTTATCTACAAAATGGCTGACTAGGGCAGGGGGGGATTCAGCTACAAAATGGCTGCCAATAAAAGGGGAGGAGTTTGCTACAAAATGGCTGCCAACAGAAGAGGAGGAGTCATCTACAAAATGGCTGCCATTAGCCATCTACAAAATGGCTGCCATGGGAAGGGGAGGAGTCAGCTATAAAATGGCTGCCATGAACACAGGAGGACTCTGGTATAAAATGGCTGCCATTAGAAGGGGAGGAGTCTGCAACAAAATGGCTTCCAACAGAAGAGGAGGAGTCATCTACAAAATGGCTGCCATGAATCATCTACAAAATGGCTGCCATGGAAAGAGGGCTCAGCCCCAAAATGGCTTCCATGAGT
The DNA here is from genome assembly GCF_049243985.1 of Paroedura picta. Lineage (NCBI taxonomy): Eukaryota > Metazoa > Chordata > Lepidosauria > Squamata > Gekkonidae > Paroedura > Paroedura picta. The sequence continues at coordinate 20,274,167 of NC_135385.1, forward strand.
AGGGGAGGAGTCAGCTACAAAATGGTTGCCAATATAAGGGGAGGAGTTAGCTACAAAATGGCTGCCTTGAGAAGAGGAGGAGTCTGCTACAAAATGGCTGCCAATAGATGGGGAGGAGTCAGCTAAAAAATGGATGCCATGAGTCTTCTACAAAATGGCTGCCATGGGAAGGGGAGGAGTCAGCTACAAAGTCAGCTCCAAATTGTTGCCAATAGAAGGGGAGGAGTCAGCTCCAAAATGTCAGCCAATAGTCAGCTACAAAATGGCTGCCATGAGAAGGGGAGGAGTCAGCTACAAAATGACTGCCATTAGAAGGGGAGTAGTCTGCTATAGAATGGCTGCCAATAAAAGAGGAGGAGTCAGCTACAAAATGGCTGCCATAAGTCATCTATAAAATGGCTACCATGAGAAGGGGAGGAGTCAGCTACAAAATGGCTGCCATAAGTCATCTATAAAATGGCTACCATGAGAAGGGGAGGAGTCAGCTACAAAATGTCTGCCAATGGAAGGGGAGGAGTCAGCTACAAATGGCTGCCATTAGAATGGGAGGAGTCTGCTACAAAATGGCTGCCAACAGAAGAGGAGTCATCTACAAAATGGCTGCCATGGGAAGGGGAGGAGTCAGCTACAAAATGGCTGCCAATAGAAGGGGAGGAGTCAGCTACAAAATGTCAGCCAATAGAAGGGGAGGAGTCAGCTACAAAATTGCTGCCAATAGAAGGGGAGGAGTCAGCTACAAAATGTCAGCCAATAGAAGGGGAGGAGTCAGCTACAAAATGTCAGCCAATAGAAGGGGAGGAGTCAGCTACAAAATGGCTGCCAATAGAAGGGGAGGAGTCAGCTACAAAATGTCAGCCAATAGAAGGGGAGGAGTCAGCTACAAAATGTCAGCCAATAGAAGAGGAGGAGTGAGCTACAAAATGTCTGCCAAGAGAAGGGGAGGAGTCAGCTACAAAATGTCAGCCAATAGAAGGGGAGGAGTCAGCTACATATTGTCTGCCAAGAGAAGGGGAGGAGTCAGCTCCAAAATGTCAGCCAATAGAAGGGGAGGAGTCAGCTACACAATGGCTTCCATGAGAGGAGGAGTTAGCTACAAAATGGCTGCCATAAGTCATCTACAAAGTGGCTGCCATAAGGGGAGGAGTCAGCTACAAAATGGCTGCCAATAGAAGGGGAGAAGGCAGCTCCAAAATGTCTGCCAATAGAAGGGAAGGAAGCAATTACAAAACGGCTGCCAATAATAGGGGAGGAGTCAGCTACAAAATGGCTCCATAAGTCCTCTACAAAATGGCTACCATTAGAAGGGGAGGAGTCAGCTACAAAATGTCTGCTAATAGTAGTGGAGGAGTTAGCTACAAAATGGCGTCCATGAGAGGAGGAGTTAGCTACAAAATGGCTGACTAGGGCAGGGGAGGATTCAGCTATAAAATGGCTTCCAATAAAAGGGGAGGAGTTAGCTACAAAATGGCTGCCATGAATCATCTACAAAATGGCTGCCATGGGAAGAGGACTCAGCCTCAAAATGGCTTCCATGAGTAGGGGAGGAGTCAGATACAAAATGTCTTCCAATAGAAGAGGAGGAGTCAGCTACAAAATGGTTGCCAATAGAAGGGGAGAAGTTAGCTACAAAATGGCTGCCTTGAGAAGAGGAGGAGTCTGCTACAAAATGGCTGCCAACAGAAGGGGAGGAGTCAGCTACAAAATGTATGCCATGAGTCTTCTACAAAATGGCTGCCATGGGAAGGGGAGGAGTCAGCTCCAAAATGTCCCCTTTTCATGGCAGCCATTTTGTAGCTGATTCCTCCCCTTCCATTGGCAGCCATTTTGTATCTGACTCATCGTCTTCTCATGGCAGCCATTTTGGAGCTGACTCCTCCCCTTCTATTGCAGACATTTTGTAGCTGACTCCTCGTCTTCTCATGGCAGACATTTTGTAGCTGACTCCTCCCCTTCTCATTGCAGCCATTTTGTAGCTGAATCCTCCTCATGGCAGCCATTTTGTAGCTGACTCCTCCCCTTCCCTAGGCAGTCATTTTGGCCTTTGGGGCATGCAGCACGACCCTCCTGTTTTCCCTCCCTCCACAGCTGTTCGGCAATCAAGATCACATCGTCGCTGAGATGGAAAAGATGAAGGAGATGTATAATTCCCAGCAACAAAAACTGGAGGAGAGAATGTAAGGGGCTACGTGTGTGTGTGTGTGTGTTTGTGTCTGTGTGTGTGTAGGCGTTATATCCCTTTTAATGGTATGGCCCAGGTCCCAAAGAATCCTGCGAAATGTAATTTGGAACGAGTACTGAGAATGGAACTGTGATTCCCAGAATTTACTGGGAAGAGAGAATGACCATGTCACTAGTATAAATCCGTAATGCTGGGTCTCTGTTGATGAATCCCAGCTGATTTGGTGTGTGGGTTTCTAGGCCTTCAGGAAACAATCAGATTTAGGGTCATCTGGTTCATTGACGCTGCTGAGGGGCAGAATGGGGCGCGCGTTCTGGGAGCGAGACTCCAGCAATTAATCTGACGCACTGATGTCACCCAGAAATGATATTGACATGTGGGCAAAACTCTATTATAGAATTGGCTTCGAACCATAGAGTTTTGCCCAAAACCTTGAGCGCCACCCTCCTGACAACCTCAACATCACATGCAGAGCCCATGCAGACAAGAGAGATGTGGGCAGTGCTAGAGTGATATCGCATAGATGGCTACATGGAGGTCTTGGTGTATTTTGGGCATACCACCAGTGCGGTGGGCATAATTACTTTCCTTCTGTGTGCAGGGTAGCCATGGGCAGAGAGCTGCAGGAGGCCAAGAAAGCAATCCGGAACACGCAACACAAGCTAGCAGAGAAATCAGCGGTAAGAAAGCCTCCATGCTCCAAATAAGACAAAACTCCTTACAAGGGTCACCTAAGCAGATAAGAAATTAGCCCACGTAACAAAAGTGCCTTTTGAAACCACAGAGATCGACCCAACACCCATGCCCTTTTAGGACATAACCCCCCGGCTCTTTCTTCTCGGTCTTCTTGGGCCACAGGTTCTTCTCAGCTCCCAAAGCCAGCTCCAAGAAGTCGAGGCGGAGAATTCCCGCCTCCAGATGCAGCTGAAGGAGTTGAACGAAGAGTATCGATCACGGCTGGTGCAGTACATCACAGATCTGGCGGTGAGCCGTTCCTAACCGGGAGCCAAGGCTGGGCCGTGAGGTCACCAGCCCACCCTCCGGGCGGCGGCTGCAGATTTCCAGGGGTTACGACTAATCTCCAGGTTCACCGGGAGAAAATGGCAGCCCCCAGTGAAGCCCCTCCATGCACAAACCCTTCTCAGGGTCGATTACCCAAACCTCCAGGTGTTTCCAAATTGGGAGCGGGCAACCCCAGCAGGTCCTTCCCAAGGAGAAGATGCGCCCTGTCCTGGCCCCCACCCAACTCCACCATCCTATGCCACTCACAAGACTTTCCCGGCCATACAGAAAACCTATAGAGCAGCGGTTCCCAACCAGGGGAACCGTGGGGTTCCACAATAAATCCCCATGGATTCTGTAGCCTTTTCCAGAAGTTTGGACAGCCACTGACATCACTAGACATTACCGGAGCCCACTTCTGCTGTTTCTCTGCAGGCTTCGTCTCTTTCTCCACGAGGGAAAGAGTAAACGATAAATTTATTGATCCATGGGCTGGCTCCTGCATCTAACTTACGGGCCCGCTTCTCAGAAGGGGCCTGTTATCACTTTTGGGGCTCCCCCAAAGCCTTGGAAACATTTCAGGGGGGCCTCCACAGTCAAAACGTTGGGAAAGGCTTCAATGAGGCTCGGTGTTTTCAATCTGCGCATTTCTGAGCGCATAGGAAGCGCTCCAACACCCACAGCCAGGGCTGGCGTGAAACACACCCGTGTCTTTCCAGGCCTATGTTGACAGCAAGTCGACGGAGTGTCCGGGAGCAGGGAAAGGGCCGTCTGAAGTGGCTCACATGAAGCGCTTCGTGGATAGCATGCTGAAGGACATCCGGGCTTCCCACAGGTCACGGGAAGAGCAGCTTGCTGGGGCGGCTCGAGGCTACAAGAAACGCCTGCAGAACCTGGTCAAGACGCACGAGAATCTGCTGATTGCCTACAGGTAGGGGGTGGCTCCCTTTTCTCTCCCCTGGGAGGTAGGCGGGGTTGAGCGAGCCCCGCCAGAACTGCTCCGAGAGAACTGGAGCTCACCCAAGGTCACCCGGCTGGATGCACGTGGAGGAGGAGCGGGGAATCAAGATTGGAGCCCCCTGCTCTTAACCCCGACACCAAGCTGCCTCTTAGCATTATCAACCAGCTTCTTGGGCTCCAAGGCCAGCGAGATCCTTTCTCCCCGCGCCCACAGGATGCAGCGGGAACACATCCGGTTGCTGGGGAGTGAGGAAACGGACGCTGGGCCACCGGAGTATCACCTCGCCATCACAGACGCCGAGCTGCTGACCGCCACCTCTCAGGAGCTGAACCGGCTGCGGGAGGACAAAGCCCGACTGGAGGCCGAGCTACACGAACTGCAGATGAAGGTGACGAAAGGGCTGTGTGGACAACCTGCATTGGGGGGTCACGAGGACCAGGCGGCAGGTGGCACTAAAGACCGGAGACCGGTCAGAGTAAAAAATACAGACCTCGAGGAACCAAGGGCCTGGTTTAGAACCAGGCGGATTCCAGTATCCAGGCGGATTCCAGGAAGGGCTGCGGGGAATGAATTTGGGGAGCTTGTGATCTTACGATGTTTGGACAGCGGGAGGAAAGTGTCGAACCTTCGTTTCTGTCCTCACAGGTCAAGTTCAGTGAAAACAGCGCCAGGACTTCGCCGCCACAGTGAGTATTCGTCATTACGGCATCAACATAGGGGTCAGTGCGTCAGATTAGGATCTCTGGCCTGCGGCTCAAAGCCAGGTTTGCCAGCTCTGGCCTAGGAGCATCCTGGAGATTTCATTCATTCATTCATTCATTCATTCATGTTTGCCAGCTCTGGTATAGGTGCATCCTGGAGATTTCATTCATTCATTCATTCATTCATTCATTCATTCATTCATGTTTGCCAGCTCTGGTATAGGTGCATCCTGGAGATTTCATTCATTCATTCATTCATTCATTCATTCATGTTTGCCAGCTCTGGTATAGGTGCATCCTGGAGATTTCATTCATTCATTCATTCATTCATTCATTCATTCATTCATTCATTCATTCATTCATTCATTCATGTTTGCCAGCTCTGGTATAGGTGCATCCTGGAGATTTCATTCATTCATTCATTCATTCATTCATTCATTCATTCATTCATTCATTCATTCATTGTTTGCCAGCTCTGGTATAGGTGCATCCTGGAGATTTCATTCATTCATTCTTTCATTCATTCATTCATAAACTTGTATACCGCTGCTCTTAGAGAATCACAGCGGTTTCCAATAAAAAAGTAAAAAAAAAAAACAGGGAGGGGAGGAGAAGGGGTATCAGATCATAGTGTCAACACTCCGAAGCAGCTGTTTCCTCCGGGGGCACTAATCCTCTATCCTCGGGGCGGTTATCGTTCCAGGAGATCTCCAGGCCCCACCTGGAGATTAGCAACCCAGAGCCCAGCCTACCACACTGGGTTGTTGTTGGGGGATAGAATCGAGGACGAGGGGTGTGTGCAATGTCCATTTCCCCGAGCTACTTGGTGGGAAGAGGACAAACTAAACAAAACAGATGCAGATCGGGAGGGTTGCGTCTGACCCCCTTACAGCAGCCCTCGAGCAGCGTCAAGCCGCTACGAAACATACAGCCCCTCTTCCGCCGGGGTTTAACGGCTCTCACGCCCCCCACCCCTACCCCCACGGACCCTCGTGCAACCTCGGTTCATCCCCCGCCTCCCACATACCTTGAGCGGCGACACAATGCATTCCTTGGTTCGTACCAACCAGAATTCCCCCAAACCTCAAACGTGACCCACATTCTGCTGAAACCGTCCCCGGCAGGCCAGGAAGGACTTTCCCACGGCATTCTCCGCCACAATTAAATCACCTAGCTCCGTGCTCCTAGGCGCGGCCGTGCGAAAGAGTCGATTTGCACAGAAAAGGGGATTTTATCTTGTTCTTTCTCGACCGGCAGGGGTGACATTCCGAGAAACCTTCTCGCCATTTCCCACTGGCCCAAGTGCCTCCATCGGAACTCGTTTTGGGGGGCTTCGGGTGGGAATCACTGGCCTGGGTGGGCCTCGTTGATGGGACGTTCTCGGCCTCTGCAGCCAAGGGGCAGGAGAAGTTCTAGAGCAGGGATTTCCAACTGGGATTCTGCGAGGACACCCCAGGGCTTCCGCAACCTTCCCCACATGTAGAAGACCGATTTACATAATTTTTATTTATTTGGGTTTTGTGGCCGCCCTCCCCGCGAGCCGGCTCAGGCGGGGTACAACATTACACGTGGAAATACAGCAATTAAAACAGGATAAAATTTAATTAATTAAGTCAGGTTTTTTAATGGATCAGCAGCGACAACCAAATGCACAGAGAGTAGCTAGTAATCTTCTCCCAGAGGCCAGGCTGTGATCTAGGTCTTCTTATGGAGATAAGGAAATAAATTAATGGAGAGAGAAGCCGGGTTTAATTAATCCAGACGTCTTCCTTCCTTCCTTCCCTCCTTCCTTCTTTTCTTCCTCCCTCCCTTCCCTCCTTCCTTCCTTCCCTCCCCCCCTCCTTCCTTCCTTCCTTCCATCTCTCCCTTTTTCCTTCCTTCCTTCCTTCCTTCCTTCCTTCCCTCCCTTCCTTCCTCCTCCCTCCCTTTCCTAGCATGCTGAACGAGGAGGGCTGGGCAGAACTCAGGAAGCAGCTCCGGGAATTCACGCACACCGTGCAGGTAAAAAGCTCAGGCCCAGAGCCTTTAGTGTCTCTGTTTTCAAGCAAGCAGCAGCTCTGGAACGAGCATTAAAGCATTAGGCGCTTTGTTTAGATTTGTGAGAAGGGAAATGTCAGATTACAGGAGGACCACTCATCGGGAAATGCAGGACATGCGTTTCAAGCCTCACCGTTGAAAAGGCACGAGGGTGCTAAGGGGCTGGCTGGAATCGAGACCTGGAAGGCATGCTGGATGCCACCACAAAGCAGCCCCTGCTCTGTGGAGGAGGCAAACTGCATTATTGAGCTATTCCTGATTACGATTCTGAAACTCTTTGACAACAATTTTGTTTGGGAAAAGTTTTATCTAGGCTACCCATGAGCAAACGCAACCTGTCTCACAGCCCTTCCGCAAGGCTCTTCTGAGAGCCAGCGGGGTGGAGTGGTTAAAGAGCAGTGGCCTGTAATTTGGAGAATGGGTGACCTTGGGCCAGTCGCAGTTCTTGGAGAGTTGTCTTTGTTGAGCAGTTCTCTCAGAGCTCTCAGCCCCACCTACCTCACAGGGTGCCTGTTGTGGGGAGAGGAAGGGAAGGTGATTGTAAGCCGCTTTGAGACTCCTTCGGTTATTGAAAAGGGGGGTATAAGGAACCAGCTCTTCTTCTCTGTGCAATGTGGATTCTCGCTGGGCTGACCTTCTTTCCTCTTTCTGTCTCTCTGCTCTCCTTTGCACAGGAAGATCTGGAGAAGGAGAGGAGCCAGCTGCTGACACGGGCTTTGGTAGCGGAAGAACAGGTGACCGAACTGCACGAGTATGTAGATAAGCACCTTGTGAGGTGAGGCTCCACCTTCTTCCTTTCCTGGAGCTTTCTGCAGATTTGAGATTGGGCTGCCCCTGGAAAGACTTCTCTGCCCACCTTGCTGGCTCCCCCTCCTTTTGTTCCTCCTGGGGCCCAGTTTAAACATGATGCTGATCCACACAAGCAAGAACTTCTCTCGAGTGACTCAGCGTACGCCTAGAGTCTTATTTTATAGTGAGGGTTTAAATAAGGTTTAAATGTCCAATGGTTGAGTAGGGATGCAAAAGGCATGTAATTCTCCTCCTTTTCTTTTGCTTTGATCCAATGTGGCTATCTGCAACTTCACGTGGTTGGAGAGAGCCCCTGGCAGTTTGAGGGAGATATCACAGCCTAGAAGTTTCCTGGGAGTCAACCAGCCCTGGAGAGCCAATCCCATGCTTTGGCCTAATATACAGTCTCAGGATCTATTCTATTCTCCCAAACAGGGCATGGGAATGCTGAGAGAGCCCCAAGTCCACCCCCAAATGATTTCCCCATTTGTCCAGGGGCTTAGGAAAGCCAGTCTTGGGCACCTGTGTTCGTAGGTCAACTGCTAAGCTAACTGAATTGAGGCACAGTGTTTTTTCTAAAAAAAATATTGCTTTTGCTGTAGATACAAGCAGGAGATTGTGAGGCTGAGGAAGCTCCTGGGAACAGACGGGCCTCGGGCCCTGAGTGCGGGAGCTGCTGACATTCCGCCGATGTTGAAACCCCAAAGGAATCTGAGCAACGAAATGTAGTGTCTGCGTCACAAAGTTACAGGAAGGGGCAGCCAGGGACACCCATCAAGAGGAGGGCCTACTCAGCGTGCCAGATAATGACGTTGGAGTATTCTGGTCTCGGGCCCCAACATTACTAGAGACAACCCAACCTTTAGTGGTTTGCAACCAGAAAAATGCAGCACCTTGGGAACTGCAGCCTTTTCTGCTTCTTTGAAGACGAATTCCAGGCCTGGCCATTCTTCAAGAGAGTCGTCACCATGCCAGGAGCAGCACACGGTGAAAGGGCACAAAACAATTCAGAGGCATCGGACTTGGTCCACTTGGTCTATCAAGTCCACCCCCATCCTGTCCATTCAGATGTGATTTTTACCTGCCGAATTATCCCACCATCCCTCTCGGCTCCCTTTTGCAAAGAGCCCTTCATGGAGCTTCAAGATGGAAAAAGGCCTCCTCCTGTAACAGGTCAAAGATCAGCCACCAGCTTGGGTCTTCGGGCCTCACACCGAGCTTCCTTCCGGATTGTCCCGCCGGGCTGCCCGTACGGCCTTGAGGTCGTATGCCCAGGCTTGGTTCAGTCCGTCCCCGGCCGTGCTTGTGGACGCCCAGTTGGGGAGCGGGAAGCGGCCGGCCACCACCCGGGCCTCTTCCGGAAGTTCCGCCAGCAGCTTCCTTTCAAGAAGTGGCAGCTGGGAAAGAAACGAGAGGAGCCGTGTTATTCCGGGTGCCCTTTTAGTGCTTCTTCCTCATTTATGCAGGTGGGGGTTGGACTCTGTGCAGTACTGAACACATAGAAACTCTCTCGCCCCTCTAGAAGCCTGGCTGAAAGGGGGGCGTATTTGGCCTTTCCTGCCCCAGTCCCAGGGAGAAACATTGTACTTACCACGCTAGGTGCCAGGAACACCGTCACGTTACCACAGTCTGATAAATCCACCTCCAAAGAAAACAACCGGGGCAAGCGGTCAGCGTGATCCCGTGCCAAAGATCCCAGCTTCCCAGACAAAACCCAGAAGATTCCTCCATTGAACCATCAACGACAACCCCTCCCCTCCCATCCTCGCTCTGCACGTGGAAAATCAGCCGTCAGGGAGGCGAGACTAGCCCCTTCGGGAAGGTCTGCCGTACTGCAGTATTTTTTAAAAATATATTTTTCACTCCCAAGCTCGTGAAACCCCTGGGGAACCCCCAACAAAACCCCAGGGTTTCATGAAAGACATAAGTTGAACCCCTTTCCCTGCCAGGTAGCTCTTCTATTTATGCAAGCGCCCCCCTCCCGCTGCAGCCTGAATTGGTACAGTCCCCCCCCCAGCTTCTACCACTTGGTTCAGCTGACCAACCAAGTCCTAAGAACTAACCAAGTTCGGCTGATCAACCAAGTCCTAAGAACTAACCAAGTTCGGCTGACCAACCAAGTCCTAAGATCCTGACGTATCGGTAGGCGGACCAGGGAAGGCCTCTGCCCCCAGGCCGACGTGCTTTGGGCCCTGCCAAGATGCCCCTCTCCCTCTCTTCTTACCTTCCACAGATCCTCCCGGCGGTAAGAAACCTCCCCGTAGCACCCAGCCTTCCAGGCCCGGTAGCTGGAAAGACGTAGCAGCCACGGGTTCAGCTCATAACCAATGGCGGGCCTGAAGCCTCGTCGGTGAGCCTCTAGGACCTGGAAGCAAAGCCAGAGCATCACTCTGGGAATTCTCCCCAAAGCGGTCAGGGGGCAAGCCTTAGGAAAGAGGGGCCAGCTCACCCAAAGGTACAAACAGGCTCCAGGGTTATTTTCCAGGGAACGGGGTGCCCTTGGGGACCCAGGCAGGAGCCTGCCTGTGAAACACCCCCTGCCAAGGCCCTTCTGTCTCTCCTCCTCCACTGGTGCTACCCTAAGATCTCCTGGAAGAGTAGGACTTTGCAATGCCTCTTGGTCTCAGCCTTCAGAGGGGGCTAGGAGAGAGTTTTAGGGATAGAGAGGCGAGAGACCTGGCAACTTCCTTCTCTCGCTGTCCCCTTTGACATGCAGACTGATCTCCTCACGGACTCTCCTTCCTTCCTGTTCCTTTTGCAGCCCTCTCTCGCATGCACTGCTAGAATTCTCCGTCTTGGGCACCACGGATGCAGGCACGGCTCCAGCATCTGCATCTGTCCTAGCTAAATAGAAGAGATTATTTTGTTGTATTTAGTTAGTTGCCGTTTAACTTTTAGTCCGCCCTACCCGCCAAGGGGGCTCATAGACGTATAGTAAAAGGTTTAAACAGAATGAAACGCTTTAAAAATCTGTGATCGCCTAACACTATCATGGGTTGGTCTCCGAATACAGTGGAGAGTTTGAGCAGGAAAGTGCATGAGAAGGGAAGGTCCACAGCTGTTCTTCCGTAATCTTGGCCTCAACCACTGGCCTGGTGGAAGAGTGCCGTCTTGCGGAACTTTGCTAGTTCCACCAGGGCCTGGATCTCTACTAGCAACTCATTCCATCAGGTGACAGCAAAGGCTGACTCAAGACAACTTCATCAAAGGGCTTTCAAGGCAAGGGAGAAGCAGAGGTGGAAGACTACAGCCTTCCTCTGCAGAGCCTTGCTTGGTGGTCTCCCGCCCAAGACTTACAGTGACCCCAGCAAGAGTCTTCTAAACCAAGGGGGAAGCCGAGGTGGTTGGCCATGGCCTTCCTCTGCAGAGCCTTGCCTGGTGGTCTCCCATCCAAGACTTACAGTGACCCCAGCAAGAGACTTCTAAACCAAGCTGGAAGCAGAGGTGGTTGGCCATGGCCTTCCTCTGCAGAGTCTTGCTTGGTGGTCCTCTCTTCCAAGTTCTAATCCTGCTTAGTTTCTGAGATCTGATGAGCTCAGGCTAGACCATACCACCTTCTCTCCCCATATGACTGAATGCATCCTCCTTAAAAAAATATATATATATATCCTGCAAGTAGAAAGCTAGCATTTCAGGGTGAAGACATCTGGAACTCCGCTCTCGGGCCTGTGGCAAGCCTCCCCAAATATCACGTCCAAGAAATCCCCCTTTCTTACAATTCGGCCGTCTCCTGACCCTAAATCCACCATCTTCCCAGAGCGGCCTGCAAGCAGCGACATCACATTCTCAACTTGTTTGACACTTGCCGGGACGTATGGCACCTAGTTTGGAGGAGAGAGAGAGAGAGAGATAAAGGCCACAACTGAATTGGAAGGGGCTCTGGTAGGGTTGGGGAATTCTGGGAGATTTGGGGGCAGAGGCTGGGGAAGATGGAGTTTGGGAAGGCAGCTCAATGATATAATCCCATCAAGTCCAACCTCTAGAATGTCTGTTTTCTCCAGGGGAACTGATATCTGTCACTTGGAGATCAGCTGTCATTCTAGAAAATCTCCAGGCCCCGCCTGGAGGTTAAATAAAAAAAAATATATGGCCAAACAGTGCAAAGTTGCAGTATATATATATATATACAAAAACCCATCTGAGGCAATGAAAAATCACCCAAATGTTTTCTTTGACAATATTTAATGCAATTCATGAGCTCTTCCAATACACAAAAAGGAATATCATTCCTCTTCCTTGGATCATTTTGAGCTCAAAGGAAGTGGAATTCTCTGTAGAGGTCATTAGACGTGGATAGAAATAAAGTCCTGAAGAACACTATGTTGCAATCAGCTGTCCCGGATGCCGTTTGACGTTAATTTCATTGTTGTGGATCAGAAGAACTTGTGAATTGCATTAAAAATCGCCAGAGAAAAAGGGTTTGGGAATTTTTCATTGCCTCAAATGTTTTTGTTTAAAATATATGTTCCCATTTTGTTTTTTTAACACTATTATAATTGGATTTATAGGACTGCCTCTCTCAGCCCAGCCGTCTTGGGATGGTGTACATCAAATAAAATGAACAGAGTTAAAAACAGTTCCATAAACCCATATACTTCATATGTGCCTGGCCTAGACTGCAGACATTCCTCCCCATCAGCCTAGTTCACTTCCCCACCAAAGTCTAGCCAAACCACCTGTAGCTTTACCTGTAGCTTTAAAGGCACTTTGCGGAAGCCGGGCATGAGAACGCCCGCCCACACAACATAGGCGGCCAAACCAGTGCCCGTTGCAAACTGCAAAAGGGCCCAGCCATCGATTGTCTTTCCGCGCATCTCAGACGCCAGCTGTTCCGCATCCTCCGGATCCATGTCTGCAAAAGCGAAAAGGATTTGCAAATCAAACGTTGCCCGTGCATGCCGACCACACCACCATCTGTCCAGCCTCACTGCTCATCTCAGAGAGCGGCTGAATTAACGGGGAAAGGCTAGGGGAAAGGCTAGCAAAATTATCTTCTGAGTGCGGAAGATACTTCTTGTTGCAAATTTAGCCTATTAAGAGGAAGCGCAGCATCAGGGGCACAGTGGAAAACCCTTTCTTTTATACTTTCGATTCTTACTCTGCCATTCCTGTCATTGGTGGCCAAAGTCTGTGATTGCTACAAGCTCAGAACTAAGAAAATGTTTTGCAAGCCAGGTATGTAGGAACACAACTTCTTGTAGCTTAGGTTTAATGTAGGGGATGATCAGTAAGCAAGGAGCAAGGAAGAGGCTTGGCAGTGAAATTTCCTGGCATACTTGGACCGGTATAGGAAGGCTCACAGGTCTAGCTGTGGCATACAGTCAGAGACACATTCTGGAAAAAGAAAAATCCAGCTTGATGGCTTGAATATTGCCTGCATATGTCTAAGTTCCTGGTCTATATACGATCACAGTAAACTAATTTTTCAGTATTTTCCTTCGACAAGCCTTCTATCTCACCTTTGGGTTTTGGCACCAGAGATACATTCTGGCCACCTTCTCCCACACTCCATCTTTGCCTGCCCAGGTTCTGAAGATGAGCCAAAAATGTCCTGTATCACCCAAAGGGTTCTTGAAGTATCTTTCAATACTGACTTGCCAGTTGTTTAAAGGGCAACGTCCTAAATAATAATAAAAAACCCTTTACAAATCTATTTCAATAGCACAGAGCAAAATACCTTATCAAAGGCATTCCTTTGTTTGGAATGCCTTCGGTAAAGTGTTTTGTTCCACCGAAACAGATTTGTAAAGCTTGTAGATAGATCTGTAAAGTTTTAATTTAGACCACTGCCCTGGACAACTCCTGCTGACATTGCAAGAACCTATTCACAAATCAGAAAATAGACGCCACTTTTCTAATTCGAATCAAAGAGGGGTCGGGAAGAAAGCAAGAGGAGGCTTGACGGGCGTTTCTCAGCATGCAATTCGGAGCACCCCCTCCCCAAACACAAGGGCTCAGGACATTAACTGTGGTTGCCACCTCTGCATTTGCAAATTCCTGGAGATTTGGGGGGTGCAGCCTGGGGAGGGGGAAGGACTTCACTGTGGTGCAATGCCATACAGCCCCCCGCCCATCCAGAGCAGCCCTTTTCTCCAGGGAGACTGGTCCCTGCAAGCTGGAGATCAGCTGCAATGCCAAAATATCTCCAGGCACCACCTCTCCTGGAGGTTGGCAACCCGGGGACACACAGTAAGAAGTCACCCGCTCGTGCATGGCAACAACAGACCAAGACACTGAAGAAATGCATGCAAAAAAACACACGCTTACCTATTCCGGAAGTCGAGGTTGCTTCCTACTTCCGGCGGTCCGACCTTTATTAAGCTCCCTGTGGAAACGCGACCTCCCTTCCTGGAGTGCCGCTGCGCAGAAAGAGGCGAAAGCGCTGCGAGGATGTGAATGCAGCGGGGGAGAGGGATTTAGCTGCATTGTCTGGGGCCAGAAGCAGGGTTGCCAGCTCTGGGATGGGAAAGACCTGGAGACTTTGGGGGTGGAGCCAGGAGTGGGGGGGGGATTTGGGGCGGGGTGGGACTCAGTGGAGAATAATGCTGTTGAGCCCTCCCTCCCTCCCAAGCAGCCATTGACTCCAAAGGAGCTGGTTTCTGCAGTATGGAGATGAGCTGTAATTCCGGGGGATGTCCAGGTCCCACCTGGAGGGTGGCATCCTTAAGTCACCCCTCCAAAGCAACCACTTTATCCAGGGAATTGGTCTCAGCAGCCAGATCTCTGCACCTTGGAATGAGCTGTAATTCCAGGGGATCCCCAGGGCCCCTTAAGCCCACCCTCCAAAGGAACCACTTTATCCAGGAGGGGGGCCCGATTTCAGTCACCTGGAGGTGAGCTATATTTCCAGGGGATGGCATCTCTAGCTAGAAGATCTCCCTGTTCCTTCCAGGATAGGTTCTGTTTAGGGCTGAAGCATCTCCATGCTCTTAAGTAGCACATTTAACCACCCACCCACCCCTGCACGGCCAGGGATGCTTCAAAATAAAAGGCATTTAACATGTAACTGTAGAGGGGCTCATCAGTCAATGACTAGCGCCAATTGTAATTGACAATTGGGGAGGCCAGCTCTGGAGTGGTGGGGATATCTGGAGATTTGTACATTGCCTCCTCCATCTTGTGACAATGAGTTCCAAAATTCAGTGACCAGATGCCAGGAAGTGTTGAGAATGACTGCTGACAAAGTTATCGTATAATTAAGTGGTATTCCCCTCTACATACACGTACTTCCTTTCACCAGTATTTCCCATAAGGGCTAGAAACTTACTTTAAAACAATGAAAGCTTAGCCCCGCAGGAAACCCAAGTCGGCATGCCATTTAGGCGTCTCAGCGCGACCACATCCTGGGGTAACCAATCCCATCTGCTGAGGCATTGTGCAATGGGAAATGGTTCCATTTTGACATCCAGACAGGGCCTGGAAATGACTCGGAGAAACCATGCAAAACCACACACCCTCACAAAACAGCAATTCGAGAAGTTTGAGAGCCTTCGTTGCAGACCAGTGAGGACGTGGGTGATCTCTACGAGCTTACGCAGTTTCTTAAAACGGCTAACAGCAGGCCAGAGCTGTGATGCTTTCAGAGTAACCAACACCATGGAGAAAAAACATGTTGGCAAGAGGATAATCTTGGATGCAATAAACAAACTTGCTAGCGGAAAAACTGTGCCTGAAACACGACAGTTTTAAACGCAATAAACAAACTGGCCTGCTGTCTTTTTCTTTGTTTTGTTTTGCTTGTAGTGACACACAAAACGATAAAGTGGTTTTATTTTGAATGGAAACAAAGTTTCCTTTTGTATACAAAAGCAGAGGAGAGAAAGAGTCTCAGTGGTCTAACTAGCTGTATGTTTCCTGCAGTCATTCTGGAGGCAAACAGGGAGAAAGTGACCTCAAAGAAGCAGAAAGTCTCTCATTGAGCAGATCTATGCTAAAAAAATACATCTCTGTTGCCCTCTGCAGGACACTCTTTATATTCTGCTCAGTTATGCACACTGCAGATTTTGCCTATTTCAACAAGATTCAGGAACAGATGGGCCCTACGTGGGAGAAATTCTGGGAGATCTGCTAAAGTGCACTGTTCCACAGTGTCCCCCCCCCTTGACTGTGGCATACAGTTCAGATCAGGTCTCACCATGTCACCCTTCCTTTAATGACCTCCCTAAATCTGGCAACTAACAACAAAGGCTCTGGTAATAAGTTCTTGTTGGAATTACAATCAGCAAGTCATATGGTGAAGTCAGCCCTGAAAGGCTGTTGTTAGGCTGTTTAAACAGCTGAGCGGGACCTATGTGCTTGCTAATATCATCAAATGCTCATTGGTGAGGTTGCAGGGAATTCTGAGCCATGTGCTTCAGGGAGTCCTTTGTTTAAGGTGGGCCCACTTCCTCTTTCTTCAGGAAGAAGAGAAGCTCAGTGTGCAGTGCAGGAGCAAGGAGCAGACTCCATTAGGCTCTTTGCTCTCTCCATCTGCTGATGTGTATTCATGTAGTCTACTTGCAGCCTAGCCATCGAGGCTTGCGATGTGCTGCTTTTGTAACTACTCTTTAAGTTTTTGTTCTCCGTTTCAGTAAGGAGTCTGAAGCAGATGAATACGATATATTTTTGTAAACAATCTTTCCAGTAAAGCTTCCTCTCTTTTAAACCTCATGCTCCGAGTCTGGATCTGTGCCTCATCCACAAAGGTAACTAATAGCTGCCTACTTTCAAAACGCTCAGTTACTCTGCAGCTCCATTCCTCTGGAGGGACTCGTTTGTGCCTATAAAAGCCTTCCTTTTTCACATCAGAGAATCTTTCCTGGCTCCCTCAGCAACACCCAAGTTTTTATGACACATCTTGCAAAAACTGGCAGGAAGACAGGAGTCTCTCAGGGGGAAGGGGAAGTGTGTCTAAATAAAGGTCCCTGCCTTTGGGTGTCCGGAGGACGAGGCAGAGAGAGGGAAGCACAATCTTCCTGAATGGAAGAGCTTGTCGAGGAAGGGAGAGAGGGGAGGGACATCCATCATGCGACGACAACACGCCATTAAACAAATTGACTTGGTGTGAAGCCTGCCGCTCACCCCCTTAAACAAACAGCCCTCCAGACCCCCGCAGCAACAAATAAACAGTGGAATGTAGGGAGGGACAGTGATTGCCAAGTTGTGTTTCCAGCGCTCGGCTGAAATCGCAGAATCCTCCTCTTCTTCTCGCAGAATTTGACTCGGAATTCCGATTCCTTATTCGAGGGACGCCCAATGCTCCAGGGGGTGAACACACAGAGCAAGACAAGCCTGACGCTTTGTCGCTGGCTGCCAAGAAGGTAGGAGTGGGAACCAGGGAAGGGGAGCTGAGAAGACAGAGCTCTCCCACCGCTGACGTGACACCGTATTGCTGCCGGCAGCTGGAGTCGATCACAGAATTGTTATGGATATTGCGAGCAGTCCAGAGTGCAGCAATCTGTTGCCAATCTGACTCTTTTGACAATGACTCCCTTTTTCCTTCCAGGTTTTCATCGCCAGCCCCCCACCCGGATCCAGTGGGGCGCATGCAGGGCAGCTGGCAGCGGCACCCTCCTTTTTAAGGAGAAAGTTAAAATCCGACTGATCCGCTATTGGTCAGGAGAGGGGGAGCAGGGAGATGGACTCCCCCCTTTTAACGAGCAGCCAATACACCCCACTGTGTCAGCGCATGGGTGTAGCTGTTTTTTCCTGTTCCTTGCTGTCTTGGCCTGGACCCTGCAACTAGGTTAATTTGCAAAGTCATATTACCTCCCACCATAACATGGGAGAGCTCTCTCAAGTTTGTCAAGACCTTTACCTGGTCTGCAGGTAGCCTCACATTAAAATGGCCAATTCACATCTGGAGAGGGGGGACAAAGCAGGATTCGGGGAGCGGAAATGTTAGATCAGTGGGTTAGACAACTGGGTGTTCTGGCAAACCTGCCCCGGTTATGCTTGGCCTGAGGGTGGGGGTGGAGGATCACTGCCTTTATTCAACTACGTGATAACAACGCAGATCGTCTCTACAGACTGCAAGCTTTTTGGGAAGTGTTTTTTGGGGGGGAGGGGGGACAATGCCAGCTGGGCACCGTGGAAGATTTGTGTTTGTCATGACGGGCGTTTTTCACACGGGCCCGTTGATCCGGCCAGACCAGGGGAAGGCTTCACGTCTCGGCTTTCAGGAGGAATGCGTGGCTTACGGGCAAATCCATGGGGTGAAATTTTTTCGACTGTGGAAATGCAGCCTGCACGGCTTTAACATTCCTCAGCTGCTGCTGCAGTTCTCCTGTTCTTTTAATTATTTTTATGGGCGGGCTGCCTCCCCTCCCCAGCCCAGGCCCTCATTTCACCCCCCCCCCCCGCCTCTAGCCCTGTGGCTTCAAAGGGAGCAGGCTTGGCGAGCGCATGAGACCCATTTTCTTCCGCGGGTTTTCCACTGTTAGAAAAGCCTCCAGATGGGCCGGCAGACGATCGCTTCCCTCTCTGATTCGAAGCAGATTCCCAGATGGGGCGGAGGGGCTTTGAACTGTCACTTTCTCCCTCCGGGAAGAAGCCAGTGGACTCTCTGGTGGTTATTCCTAGCTAGAGCGGGCAAAGAGACCCGTTTCTCCTTAGCCAGGATGCTCTGGGCCAATTCTGACCTGTTTTTCCACTGTCTCTCTAGGATGTTTCAGCCAATGGGGCTCATGCGTACACGTGGGAAGGTGGTGAGCAAAGAAGGCGAAAATTTGTCATGCAGTAAGCTGCAGCACTTGGCGGTGCAGTGCTCAGGATGCCACCCTCCAGGCAGTGTCTGGAGATCTCCCACTATTGTCATGGACCTCGTAAGGATGCCAGCCTCCAGCTGGGACCTGGGGATCCCCTGGGATGACAGCTCATCGCCAGGCCACAAAGATAATAGTAATATCAACCATCTTGTTTTTATCGCCTGCCCTTCCCGGTGGACGCAGGGCGGGTAACTACAGAAAATATACCAATGGTTACATTTACCCGATTAAAACAATTACTATATTGCATTTAAAATATATGTTATTAAAACGGCCACCCCAAAACCTTATAAAGCCTCCTGCGGCAGCCATTTTGTGGACGGCTCCACCTCCTGCAGTGGCCATTTTGTCGCCAGCTCCGCCTCCTGCAGCAGCCATTTTGTGGCTGCACCCACCGCTCTGTATCCAGATTCCAAAGGTGCCCTGCAGGCTCAGAAAGGTTGGAGATCCCTCCGCTTTTAATTTTTTTAAAAATCGCCGATCTGCAAGTTTTGTGTGTTCTGCAGCCAATGACCCCTAAATCCCCTTTCCCTTTTGACGGATTCTCTGACTCCCAGTCCCAGGCCACTGTTCCCATGGGGAAAGCCCCAGGAGGTCCAGATTTCGCAGCCACTGCCGTTGGAATGTGGTGGAGAAGAGGAGGGAGGTGTCCGCGGGAGAGGGAAAGACAGAGCGACAGCCCTGATGTCTCCGAAACTGTCACAGGGAAGCCACGAAGAAGGCCTTCTTTCATATCCTTCCCCCTCTCTAATTGACTCATTGTAGGCCTCTCCTCTCCCCTCCTCTAAGGGTGGGTGGGCTGTCTCTTAAATTGGGGGGGGGATAGGGAGCAGTCAGGAAGGGGCAGAGGGGCCGGTTTCCACCTCCCTGCCCCCCTCCCTTCCCCTTGGCTCGCCACTGTCTTCCTACATGTTGGAACTTTCCCACAGATCTACCTGCTTTCCCAAGACGGTTTTCTTTAACGGGGAAAGTAAACCGTAGTCGGATGGGAATGCGACTGTGGTGCAGAGAGCCGCAACAGGTGGTAGGGGTGGGGTTTAGAGTCCGCGGAGAGAAAGGAGCAAGCAACACAAGGGGAAGGAGCTGGGGAGGGGAGGGGAGGGTTGTTCAGCAGCAGGGCTGGTGAATCACCCGGCGTCGTAAGCCAAGGGAAGTAGGGAAAGTTTTTAAAAAGTAAACTGGTGGGGGGAAATTATGCAGACGCACCCTAATTGACTAGCACGGCCCTGGATGATCTTAAAGCCAGGAGGGTGACTTCTTGCTAGGGTTGGATGAGGGTCAGATTGGGTGTCTGTTGTGGGAAGAGGAAGGGAAGGGGATGGTGAGCCGTTTTGAGACACTTCTGGTAGAGGAAAGCAGGGAATAAAAAACCCAACTCTTCTTCTTCCTCTTCTTCTCCTTCAGGGGAACTGTTCGCTGTCATCTGCAGCCAAACTGTGATTCCAGGAGCTCTCCCGCCAACACCTGTAGGGGGGCAGCCCTAATGGGTCCCCCCATCCAGTGGCTACCAACCCTAATAGCACCCCTGGGGACCACAGTGTGACAGTTAAGTGGAACTGTGTGAAAGAGATCCATTTCCACTGATTGCCAAGAATTTGGCAAGCCCTAAGGAGCACAAGACCCTTGCCATCCTGTCTTCAAAGACTCCTGGGGAGGAAGGAGTATTATCTTCTCTGTGTCCTTGGGACCATCAGTGTGCTGTAACGGGAAGGGGCGGGGAGATGCCCAAGGCCATCCGGAACTCCGAAACAGGGAAGAAACCCCCCCTATGGAAAGAATGCTTCCTGGGGGGAAAATCCAAGCCGGGGGAAAGAATGCTTCCAGAAAAAAAATCCAAGCCGGGGGGGAAACGGCCAACGGCCAAAAGGGGTAATCTGTTTCTTCTCCGTTCCTTTGCTTAATCCATGGGAACCAAATATTTGGTTCTTCCTTGGAACCGGACTGAGTGTCACACACAAACACACAACCAGGAGCGTACACACAAGCCAAAAAATGCTTCCTCAATGGGTCTTCAAACATCTAGTGAGTATCAAGTTCAACTTGAGAGAGAGAGTGGAGGGGAGTTATAGGGAACGTTGCTTATTAAAAAGCCTCTAAGGAAACATATGGATCATTTCATCCGGTCCCTTTGTGTGTATCGAAGTTCTACGGGATTTGTTTGTAAATTCTGTTGTTCTTCCAAGCTGTTGACATCTAAAGGCCAGAGAAAGGGAGATTTTGTAATGCGGGCAGGACGGGAGGGAGATTCTACGCATATCCCAGAAAAGATTCTTTGGGGCGGTGGGATATTAAATTCCAGAGTTTGTGGCCGGAATAATCCCAGCTGGTGTGCAGTTTTTCCACCCAGCCGTCCTTTTCTTGAGCAGAAGGGATACGGCGAGCATGTGACTTTGGGCCGATGGCTTTACCTCAGCCTAGCCTGCCTCGGAGGTTCGTTGTGAGGTTAACAGGCGGGAAGGGATCACAAAGTCCGTTGTGTCTGTCGTTCAGCCGAGGTCCGAGCTTGAGATCCTGCAGTGTAATCAGCCAACGTGCAGCTAGATCCCGACTGCTGGATCCAGTCAGTGTAAAGTGAAATGGATCAATAGTGTACACCGACGGGAAGATCTATTGTGCTGCATTGTGTATAAGTTGAGGTTTTCGTGGGGTTTCCCTAGTTCAGATTCAGTTCGATCTTGATTCTCTGTACCATCATGTTGGAGGTCACAATACAGAGCGGAAACGAACTCCGAGGGTCTTGAACTCACGGATCTAACAAGGTCAGTTGTCCTGAATTACTTTATGGATGAATAGGACATACAAGAGATATTTTTAACCATGTTTTGGGGCCCTTGAGAAAGACTCTTCATCCTGGCACGGGCCTCCCAGCTAAACAACATAGACCAGGGGTAGTCAACGTGTGGTCCTCCAGATGTTCATGGACTACAATTCCCATGAGCCCCTGCCAGCAAACGCTGGCAGGGGCACATGGGAATTGCAGTCCATGAACATCTGGAGGACCACACGTTGACTACCCCTGACATAGACTATCGAACCAGTGTCCGATAAGGGAAATTGGGTTTTCTATGATCAGTTACATGCCGATAACTCCGTTGGTAAAAATAAATCCAAGAACCAGGCCATGGAAGGATGCATCAAAAGCCGTTCTTGAACCGAGAGGCCTGTAAGAACCCTCAGCATCGACCCAAAGGGAGTCTGGGGGTAAAGATCGTCTCTGATTCAGACATCGACGAGGCTGAGAACATTTGAGAATCCGTGAAAAAGGGTTGCAGTAATGTAAACAATCTGGAGGCTTAGCATATCCATAGCCGGCCATGGCGACTTCCCCAATGTTATGGTCCTCGCTGGCAGGTGCAACTAATTAGTTTATTCGCAAGCAGAAAATCCGAGGTGGAGGAACATTTAAAAACCAGGAGGGAATCCCGAGGAAAAAGGGAAAGGAAGGGGGGGAGACCAGGGCATACGCCGAGAGAAAAGGGGCCTGCACAGCATTTCTCTCCCTCTCCTCCTGCACTGATCTCGGAATGGAGATAAATTGATGTAGGTGGGGGGGGGATCGTCACCGGTTGAATATCTGCCTGCCATCGCTGCTGGCGAAAAACTCAGAAGCCCTCTCCTCGCCCCCCAATAAGGCGGCAATCCTAAAGTCCCAAAATCGGAGTGCTTCATTTGGTAAAGCAGGTGGGGTTCGGAGAAGCCAGCATGGGCCCTGTGTTAATGAGAGAGAGAGAGAGAGAGAGTTTTAACTATGCGCTTTCAAAGAAGAGTGCTCCCCCCCCCTCTTCCCCAGTCTCCGGTCCTGAAGAATTTGTCGCTATGCACGGCTACGTTCCGTCTCCCCCAGCTGTTGGGGGCTCAGCCAGCCTCTGGAAAGCCATGGGGGCCCAAACAGATGCAGGAGTGGGAGTGGGGCTGGGGGCTAGGAGAGCAGGAGGGAAGGCACAGCTGGAACCCGGTTCCAGAAAAGGACCCACACAACAGCACAATCTGGGGGGGGCGGGGGGAGTTGCCGTCGTGGGATTTGAATCCTGCAGGTTTGAAAAATAACTTTCACGACATCCCTGCCTCTCAAAATACTGTACTGTTTGCTCTGTTCCTGCAAAGAATAATTTCAAAACGTATTTGGATTTTGTTTCGGTGGCTCAAGTTCAGATAACTGGAGCACCAGGGTATGCCGTGGCAGGGGCACATGCTGGCAGGGGCTCATGGGGATTGTAGTCCGTGCACATCTGGAGAACCACAGTTTGGCCACGCCTGTTCTAAGCCTTCTCCCGGCCTGAGTAGCCTTCCACAGAGAGAAAATGACTCTTCCCCCGTGGCCACAGAGTTCCTTTGCGAGCAGGTTCCGGAAAGTCCAGTCGGCTTAGAAAGAGGGTCCCAATTCCACGTTCAAGGACTGTTCCTTTACACCCTTTGTGGAAAACACCTGAGAGTCCCGAGAGAAGAAAGGGGTCCTTGTAGAAATGTTGTGATTATTCCCTATTCGATCCATAGTTAATAAGAAGACAAATTGTCATTGTTTTGTATCGTCGTTCAGAGGAACCGTAACCATCTTGTATTCTGGCCCAAGATGGGTGAAGTTGCCAACGTCCACCCAGAAGGTCAGGAGACAAGCGGAGACCTCATGTACTGAAGGTAAAGGACGTTCCCTTCCAAGGTCAATTTCCCTACGAATGATTCCGGAAATCATGTTGTGATGCCCACCCCTGACGCTTGAGTGAGAGTTGGGTTGACCTATCAGAGCAGATCCAAACGACGGATCTGGGATCTGGCCAGCCCAACACCATCCTAAACATTTAGCGTCTGTGCATGTACCAATCAATGATGGAGACTGTAAAACTATGGGAATGCGACGTATTCAAACTTTTTTCTCCATCCTTGGAAGACGGAGACTCACTGTTCCAGCCATCATGGCTGTGCTGTGTTGATCTCCCTATTTTGCTCAAAATAGACCTTTCTCTTTTCTTCATCCGGACGTTTCCTTGCTTGGCTTATTTCGGATTATGGGCCCTTGTGCTGTTTGGGGGCTTGGGTCGTTTGCACAAAGCGTCGAGGCCTGACACAGCTAAAGCGAGGGACGCCGGGGAATAGTCATCATTAAAGACGCGCCCTGAACAAATTTGGAGCGCCACACAATGCTGAAAGGCAAAGCTTTCCCCATCTAGCTCTTTGCAGAAGCGTAAAAACTCGTGCATACCTATTTTCCACCAAGTACTGTCGGTAAAAGGTAAAGGTATCCCCTGTGCAAGCACCGAGTCATGTCTGACCCTTGGGGTGACGCTCTCTAGCGTTTTCATGGCAGACTCAATACGGGGTGGTTTGCCAGTGCCTTCCCCAGTCATTACCATTTACCCCCCAGCAGCAGGATGGGGACTCATTTTACCGAACTCGGAAGGAGGGAAGGCTGAGTCAACCTTGAGCCGGCTGCTGGGATCAAACGCCCAGCCTCATGGGCAGAGCTTCAGACTGCGTGTGTGCTGCCTTATCACTCTGCGCCACAAGAGGGTCATAAAAAAAAAGTACTATCGGAGGAGTATATTAACCTCTGTCCCCAGAACACCTGCTATTCTGTCCCCTATTGTGCGGGAGGCCTAGCCTTAATTTTCTCTCTGGGAAGGATTACTTCCCCACCAAAGTTCATGGAGTTCAAGGGCCGGGGGCCTCGGGGAGGCTGGGGGCGATCTTTCGCCATTCGCTGTGCCCGCCAGCCCCCTCCTGAATCCTCCAGCTGCTGTTTTATTTCAATCCAGAGAACACCCCCCCTTCCCCGGGCTTCATGCGCCAGGGGTGTCCCCATCCTCCTCCGCAGACCTCACACGCCACATCCCCAAATGCTCCCCCTCTATATCCCCCCACCCCATTCCCATTGGTGCCGCTGCTGTGTTTCAGATCTGGCTGTCTTTGCTTTTGTGGTTTCCTCTTTTGTCGCCGGAGCGATTCACAAATTCGGCCTTTTATCTCCCTTGGAAGGAGAAAAAGAAGACGGGGAGGGGGGGGGAAGGAGGGAGAGAAAAATAGTCGCAAGGAAGGGGGGAGTGAAAGGCCACAATGAAGGGGTAGAAAATGGCGGGAAATGTCTCCTCAGAGGCCCCCTTTGTGCGACTCTGCCCGTGGTGCAAGGGTAAACACACTAATCATGTGTGGGAAGGACCCCGTGGGCCTCGGGGAAGAATTCATTGACAAGATGCACATTCTTCGAGGGGAATTTGCCCCCCTAAATGCCTTCCCTAGGGCTTTGGGAAAATCGCCCGTTGGAGGGTTTTGCTGATGTGCCCAAGAGCTCTTCAGCTTTGTAGGAGCTCGGCTTGTTACGCTAACTGGACTCTTCATTATGTGCCTGAACATGTTCGGAGGGGATGGAGAGGGCATTCTCTATGCCATTCGGATGAGAAGGAGAAGAAGGAGAAGAAGAAGAAGGAGAAGAAGGAGAAGAAGGAGAAGAAGGAGAAGGAGAAGGAGAAGGAGAAGGAGAAGGAGAAGGAGGAGGAGAAGGAGAAGGAGAAGGAGAAGGAGAAGGAGGAGGAGGAGGAGAAGGAGAAGGAGGAGGAGGAGGAGGAGGAGGAGGAGGAGGAGGAGGAGAAGGAGAAGGAGAAGGAGGAGGAGGAGGAGAAGGAGAAGGAGAAGGAGAAGGAGGAGGAGGAGGAGGAGGAGGAGGAGGAGGAGGAGGAGAAGGAGAAGGAGAAGGAGAAGGAGAAGGAGAAGGAGAAGGAGACGGAGGAGGAGGAGGAGGAGGAGGAGGAGGAGGAGAAGAAGGAGAAGGAGAAGAAGAAGAAGAAGAAGAAGAAGAAGAAGAAGAAGAAGAAGAAGAAGAAGAAGAAGTCTCCACAGAGTTCCACAGTGCAATCATGGAGGGAGGGATTTGTACGTTAGGGCCGCCATATTGGAATCGCCAATGGTGGCAGAGCCCTGGCGAGTGGTTTCCGGGCTGGAAGCAACAAGCAGACTGGATTGGGCCGCTCTGCGTGTGCTTGTGGGCCTTCTCGGGCACTGGGTAGGCCACTGTGGTCTGATCCAGCAACACTCTTCTTGGGTCTCTGAGCATACGAAACACAATGCTGAGCAACAGTATCATTAAGCAGAGCGTAGGATAAATCTCTTGGGCCGGTCCCAACTGTTAATGTCCTGCCCCTGGTTGAGGCCAAATCTACTTCCTTGGGGCCAGGGACCACTAGCTTTGACTTTGGGGAGGCTGGAGGCTGGCCTCCCTACATGACACTCATGTGCATTGTAAATCACCACAAGCCGGCCATGTCGGGAGTGGCGATTAATAAATACAAGCATAAAATAAAATAAACCAGGGGGAAAATAGTTGAAAAGTGTGTAGAGAGAGTGTGTACAGGCAGAGGGACCAGTGACCGTTTGCACAAGGAGTTACCAGACGGAACTTCATTGTTTTGGAGGGTGAACAACCCAAGTTTGCCCTTATTTTATTTTTTTTTAAGGGTTGTTTTGTACAAACAGACCGTTTATCTCTCTGCACCTTCAATCTCCTAGTCTATTTCTGTGTGTGTGTGTGTGTCCCAGCCGCACAGTGCAGTGGTGCTTGACGCACTGTTTTCCCTTCCCCTGAGGAAATATTAATTTGGATGCGTCTCCGGAGGTGTGTTTTCCTCTCAGCACAGGTTGCCGGGTGGTGTGCCAAAGCGGCGACAATCCACAATGTCCTTTTGCTGAGTGTGTGGCAAATAATTAAGCCAGTGTGTCCCATTCGCACCGGAGCCCAGGAGATTTCTGGCCTTGACGCCACAGCCACGTTGGGTAATTTGGCCTCTCTGCAACTTTAGACTTTGCCTCATTCCTCAGAGATGACTAAGGTGGTGGCCAGGTGAGCATGTTTTGAGAGGAAGCTCCATTATCTGCTCCACAAAAGAGACCCCCTGACAGGAGCCGCCAACCTCTAGGTGGGCAGAAAACTATTGAAAGCCGCGAGAGGCAAAAAACACAGCTAAATATATTGTTTCAGAGACTGAATCCTCTTCTTTTCCGACGGACGAAAAGCAGAGTTGGGGAATCGAAGGGAACGTGCCAAACGTGAAACGTCTCAATAGAAAAACGGTCCAAAAAAGGAACAGGACTTTCTTGTCAACAGGAATTATTATAATTACTAGCAAGAAAGCCCATTGCAACCAGGAATGCAATGGGCGCTAGGACCCAGGGGACACCAGGAGGTGCTTTTTTTTCCTGCTGCGTGGAGCTGTGAAAGGCTCCTACAGGGTTTTTTTTTTTCTGCTGCTTGGAGCTGGGAAAGGCTCCTACAGGGTTTTGTTTTCTGCTGCTTGGATCTGCGAAAGGCTCCTACAGGGTTTTTTTTTCCTGCTAGCTCTCGTGGGCGTGCCGGCTTGGAGCTCCTACAGGGGTTTTTTTTTCCTGCTGCTTGGAGCTGGGAAAGGCTCCTTCAGGGTTTTTTTTTCTGCTGCCTCTCGTGGGCGTGCCGGCTTGGAGCTCCTACAGGGTTTTTTTTTCCTGCTGCCTGGAGCTGGGAAAGGCTCCTACAGGGTTTTTTTTTCTGCTGCCTCTCGTGGGCGGGCCGGCTTGGAGCTCCTACAGGGTTTTTTTTTCCTGCTGCCTGGAGCTGGGAAAGGCTCCTACAGGGTTTTTTTTTCTGCTGCCTCTCGTGGGCGTGCCGGCTTGGAGCTCCTACAGTGTTTTTTTTTTTCTGCTGCTTGGAGCTGGGAAAGGCTCCTTCAGGGTTTTGTTTTCTGCTGCTTGGAGCTGGGAAAGGCTCCTACAGGGTTTTTTTTCCTGCTGCTTGGAGCTGTGAAAGGCTCCTACAGGGTTTTTTTTTTCTGCTAGCTCTCGTGGGCGTGCCGGCTTGGAGCTCCTACAGGGGTTTTTTTTTCTGCTGCTTGGAGCTGGGAAAGGCTCCTTCAGGGTTTTGTTTTCTGCTGCTTGGATCTGCGAAAGGCTCTTACAGGGTTTTTTTGTCTGTCTACGACGCTGTGAGCCCGCTGCGGCCGGTGGCAGAAGGCTTCCCTTCCCCCCCCCTTCCCCCCCCCACCCATCCACCCCCCCCCCCCCCCGAGGCTCTCTGGAGCCTTCTCTCGGCCGGCGGAGCGGGCTCGCAGCGTCCACAACGCTGCGAGGCCGCTCCGCCGGCCGAGAGAAGGCTTCCCGGCCCACCCCCCAGCCGAGGCTCTCACCAGGCGGGCCGCCATTTTCCGAGCGAGTGAAGCAGGCAATGGGGAGCCGCGCTTCGCGCGGCTCCCCATTGTCTGCTTGGGGCGGGATTGACACTCGGAGGGGCCAATCAGGAGCCGCTTCGCGGCTCCTGATTGGCCCCCCCCGAGTTTTTATCCCGGACCGGTCCCGCCCTAACTCCTCCCCACTACCCCTTACTCCTTTATACAGTCCGTGGCGCCCGTGGCGCCACGGGCTGTTTACAGATTATTCCCATATCTTCTTTGATAGTTTGCTACCGACACTGTGTGGCCTATTCTTTTCAGACCTTCAGGTGGGGCTGCTATTCTACCTGTCCTCCAGACCAGGGGTAGTCAACCTGTGGTCCTCCAGATGTCCATGGACTACAATTCCCCTGAGCCCCTGCCAGCGGTCGGGTCCATGGACATCTGGAGGACCACAGGTTGACTACCCCTGCTCCAGACAATAGAGATCAGTTCCCCAGGGAAAAATGGCTGCTTCGGAAGGTGGACTCCGAAATTCTACCTCGCTAAGGTCTATCCCTTCCCCAAATCCCACCCTCCCCAGTTCGCACCTCCAAATCTCCAGGTATTTTCCAGCCCTAAGCTGGCAACCCTACCCCTAATCTCTAGCATCCATAGAAGGGACGTCATTGGTGATCTCAAGAGATTGGCAGGTAAGAGTGGATTCAAAGGGATATGATAGAGATCACACCTCTCCAGCTGCCCAGACAATACTGCTGTGGCCTCAATTTGCCTTGGGGACATACGGAAGGGGCGGGGAGTGTTTAACCCTTGAACCGCCACACTGGTTTCACGGCTTGATACCAAGGTCTCCCTGCTTTGGTAGCATTTGAAAGGAGAAAAGACATATCCCTTAAAAACACGCATTTCCCGCTTTAAAATGCCAACAGCAGAGCGGGGAGCAATAGCAAAATCCGAATAGCAAAATCGGTGTATTGTGTATGATTATTCATGCGAATGCAGGTTTCCCTGCCTTGCACTGACTCTGTGCCCTTACAGTCTTCTTTCCTCTGGCTGGGTTAGCTCTGTTTCTTTTTTTTTTCTCCCCCCGAAATGTTTCTGAAGTTTTGGCCTCGGCCCAAAGACCGCTCTGGAATGAGGGGGGTTTGGGGAAGTGGGTGGGGAGTGTGATTCTGACAGGAGGGCAAAGGGCATCGAAAACAGCACGGAAAAAAGATTCGCGTTGGGACGAGAGAAGAATCAATGTTTCTCTTTGGCAGAAAAGGCTATCTGATTTGGCCAAAAAAAATCCCTAGTTAAATCAAAACAAGATATATATATATATTTTTTTTCTCCTGGGCGAAACCCCACCGGATGTGCATAGCATTTAAGGCAATAATTTAAATAAGAGGAATGCCTCAGGGAGGGAAAGCAGCCAAAATCTCTTTTGTTTCATTAGCTGTTTTCTGTTTCAGGCGGTCTCTATTTGCCATGCTTTATGCTGTTTCTCTCCCACGCATACAGGGCCCATTCCTGTGTGCATTTCTGAGGGATACGGGGTTCGTCGGATCGGCTCTTTCTTTCTGCCCATTTCACACACACTCAAAGATGGGTGGGAATTTCTTCCCTACGGTGTCGTTTTCCCCAGCTGTGGAATGTGTGTCAATCCCAAAGCTGTGTGGACAGGCCGGATGCAAGAATCTTTCCTATCTGATCACCGGCACTGATTGGCCAAAAAAGAATGAGAAGAAGAGTTGGTTTTTATACCCCGCTTTTCACTTCCCTAAGGTGTCTCAAAGTGGCTTACTATTGCTGTCCCTTCCTCTCCCCACAACTGGCAGCCTGGTGGGGCTGAGGGAGCTCTGGCAGGACTGCTCTGTGGGAACAGCACTATCAGGACTGCGACGAGCCCAAAGTCACCCAGCTGGCTGCATGTGGAGGAGCGGGGAATCGAACCCGACTCAGCAGAGTAGAAGCTTGCAAACCCTCCCCCCCCCCGAAAAACCCACTCTGCTGTTACGGTTTCTGTGCCAGCGACAGCGTGTTTAAAATACTTTTCGTGTTAATATCAGGACGCTTTTGTTATATAAACTACGACATGCGGAATATGGAACAAGCAACCAATGAACCGAGGACAGTTTTGGAAAACGTCTCGCTTTACTGTACAATGTTTTGACGCCAGTACTGTTGACTTACGGTTGATTGTTGCCACCGATGAAATGGCTGAAAAGGTGTTTGGTAGAACCGGTAAACGTTTTAGCGCTTTTTCAACAAATGGGATCTCTGCAAAGGATTCACATTTTCAGTGTATGTGCCACAAATTCACGGCATACGGATTTGCACACTTCCAGGGAGGGCCTCGTGATCTCCTGGAATGACAACTCCTCTCCTAGAGGAAACAACATCTTTGCATGGTAGAGCCTGTGGGATCCCCTTCCTAACCCTAACCCCAAGCTCCAATCCCTAAACCTCCGGGAATCTCCCAACCCAAAAGGGCTCCCAATCTGTAGTTTTTCCATGTGAATTTTTTCGGTGGCCCTGGTAGAAAACGAATTTATAAAAAGGTGATTCGTTGGAGACTCCAGGGGGAAAAGACTACCGTTTCCTACAGTATGAGAATGTAGATAGGAAGTTCTAGGGTTACCACTTCAGCCCTAGCTGGGTAAATACCTGAAGATTTGGAGGCAGAGGAGGGCAGAATTTGGGGATGAGACGGAGCTCAATGGGGATAAGATTCCATAAAGTCCATCCTCCAAAGGCGCTGATGGCCATTGTCAAGAGATCACTTGGAATTCGGAGAAATCTCCAACCAGCACCTCGAGGTTGGGAAGTCAAGGCTCCCTTTGGGAGGTCATCTCTTGCCTTGAGGCTTTTGGAAGAGACGGACAGTCTGTCGGGAGGAGCCACCGGAGAGGCCTCACGTTCCGGACCCGATCCCCCCCTTCCTCCCTGGCCGTTCTCAGCGAAATATTGGCCTCCTGCGGGAGGGGGAGCCGCAAAATAGAGAAATGAATTCATTAGCAGAGATAAAGCAGGGGTGGGGGTGGCGGGTGGGAAAAGAAGAACAAAGGACGGATGGGAATTCGGGAGCATGGGAGCACCGATGCCAGATCTCTGTGTTTGGCTGGGAAAATTCATGTTTAACAAGCCTGCACAATGAGGCCTTGTGGTTTGAGACCTATGACAGAAATAAGCCCTGACAGCATCTCGGATGGCAGTCGCTCTCCAGCCCTCTTCCCTCTCTCGCTCTCCCCAGCCCCTCCTCGGCCAAAGCTATTTCAGCAATGCAACCGGCCCCCCGGACCCCCACTCCTGCACCTCCCGCCTCCCTCCCCTCCGCTCCTTCCTCAAGGCCATGGCAACACAGGCGGCCGGCTCTGCATACGCCAAGATACTTTGTGGGAATTAACCTCCGTCCCCAGCAGTCTCTCTCCCGGCTTCTGCGGAGGCTCCTGCAGGGAGCAGAGGTTGACGGCACGGATGCCCTTGCTGCCTGCTTGCCCCCCTTCCACGCCTTCTGTACAGATCCCGAGAACTCAGAACGAGCATCGCTTGGCAGCTCATGTGGCAGTCTAAGAGCTGGGAGGTCCATGTTCGACCCCCTAGTCTGCCTCAGCCTCGGGCCAGTTGTATGCTCTCAGCTGAACCGACCTCGGGCAATTGTTATCAGGAGTCACCTCCATTTTGTTAGGTCTCGGTATTATTGAGGGACAGTGCGAGGTGGTGGTTAGAGCAGAGTTTCTAGGGACTGTGTGGTGCCACGAAGGCCGCTCAATGGGACCGCCATGTGAAGGTTTTCAAAATGGCGGCTGGGGAGAGCCCTCGCACCCTCTGACTGCCGTTTCCAGCTCCAAGTGAAGAGGAAAGACAAAGGGTTTTGATTTATTTTTTTAATTGTCTACCATTATTTGGGCAAGTTGACCCGCCCACTCCCCAAGTGGCCAATGATGGGCCCGGAGGGGTTGGGAAGGGGAAGGTCTTTGGCCATTTTAACGTTTGCCGTTTGAGGCTCCTCTCACTTCTGGGGCGGGGCGCGGTAGGGAGGCGTGGCCATTTGACATCACTTCCTGGTTCCTTGAAGCTGGAAAAGATTTCAGCGATACTTCCATGGTCAAAAGGTTGAAAAAGTGTCAGACCAGGGCGTGGGGAGGGGGCGTGGCTCAGTGGTAAAGCCTCAATTTGGAAGACCCCAGGTTCAATTCTACTTCATTTGTAACCCACCACGAGTCGGTTCCGGGAGTGGCGGGCAATAAATTGGGTGATGCTGATGATGATGATGCTGATGATGATATTTTGGGGGTGAAACCTGGGGGGGAGGGTGAGGAGGGGAGGGAATGTTATTCAATGAAGCACCACGCCATAAAATCCACCCTCCAAAATGGCAGTTTACCCCGGAAGAATTGACTCCTGTTGCTTGGAGATAGTCATAAGAGTGAGAGATTCCCTACCCAACTCTTGCAGATTGGCAACCCTGCTCCCAGCTGAGACCCCTCTCTGGTTTGGGCCTCCTCTGGAAGCCATTAAAAGGTGGCAAGTCATCATCTTCTTAGAACGGTGTTGCGTTGAGTGCGTCTGTGTTATGTTTAGTGCCCGCAGCACACCCAGCTGAGATTTTCCGCCCCAGGAGCCAGAATTAATGTTCTGGCCCAGTCCTTGGTTACTGCACATTCCAGCGCCTGTGAAATTATGCACGCCGCTGAGTTGGCCGCTCCCCTAGACAAAGGACTCTCTCTCACCGAAATAGCCTCCAGATCTTCGTTAGTTTTGTTTGAAGGCTACCGAGGGGGGAAAGAATCCCTCCAGCGAGGGGTGAAAGTCCTTTTTTCCCCCTACAGACGAGTCATTATTAAGAACTCTGATGTATTTTTAATATAACCCTTCCCACATTTAAAAAAAAAAACACACCAGGATTAAGGAACAAATTGACAAAGAGAAAGCCCTCTGTTCCAAGCTGCAGAGAGTTGATCCTTGACCTGCGCGTGGAACAACATGTACAAAACCGTGGTTCAAATATTACAAGATCTCCTTCACACCGTTATCTAAAGAAAAGAATTCACTTACGGTTGGGTTGAAACATACTTGGCAGTGTCTTCCTAGCTGTGGAGATGCACTTTATATTAACATTTCACATTTTAAAAAAAAAATGACACACAGACACACAGACACACAAACACGACAATAAATTTTAGATCTGAGCGACAAATTCACAAATTTGGTATCGTTATAACTTTAGTGCACATATGATACGCTCCCCCCCACCCTCGTGGGGAGACAATGGTACAAAATCCCAGGACTCAGATGCCGATGAGGCTGTCATAGAGCATAGAGGTTCGCAGTGGATTTAATTGAGGGGTTTGGGATGGAGCTAAATTGAAATACGGGGTGCAGTTATCCGCCAGTGAGCCCTGCTGGCTTTTGCGGGGCTTACTTCCCAATAAATGCACATAGGGATCGAACGGTTAGGTCAGCCTTTTTCGAACTTTTGACTGTGAAGGAGCCCCTGAAATAATTTCTCAGACTTCACAGTGCCCCGGAAGTGATGTCAGTTGGCCACACGCCCTACCACGCCCCCGGAAGTGACACCCTTAGTCCACCTTTTGCTCTCTCCTCCCTCCTTTCCTACTACTATGGTGGTACGAGTAGGAGTTGAGAAAACAGCCCAGACTGCCCTCCCAAACCAAGCCACTTCAGAGCTCTCATGGACCCCCTTCAGAGCTCCCACAGAGCCCTGGTTGGGAATCCCTGGGCTAGGTCAACATTTTCTCCGAGTGGTGTTCCAAGCGGGTTGTTACATTTCCTGCACCCGTAATGCGGCATGTCCCCTTTTGGAGACTGTTAAAATGGTTTCCCAGAATCCCCTCCTTCTCTTTGCTTGGTCAATGAGGCCTCAGAGGACTGGGCAGTGCAGGAACCAATCTGCTGCCTCACACTAGGGATCCCCGCGTCCTTTCTCCATCTTACAGTGATAGAACCGTAGATTTGGAAGGGTCCCTACAGGCCATCTAGTCCGCCCCCCTGCTCGAGGCAGGAGTAGCCTAACGCATCCATAAAACGTTGTAGCATACTTGTCCAACGTTGTAGCACATTGATCACTGACCCGCCATGTTAAATATTTACAAAAGCTGGAGGAAGTGAGAAGTATATAAGTAAACCTAAACGTTTCTGAGATTTAGCAGCATCTTTTTTTTTCTTCCTTCCCTGCAATATTGTGAATATGTTCCTGGTGACAACGAGGGCATTGTTTTTGTGGTGGTCGCAAAACTTAGGAGCTAGCTTGGCGGGACGGGGAGATGGAGACCTGAGTGGCACCAGTGACAGGGAGGGATCCTGTCCTTGCTATTCTGTTCTAGTCTCTCTTCAGTTCCCCCAAACAACCATGAATTGAGTAGTCAACCTAATCTCCACCTTGGGAGGCCGTACTCCAGGAAACGGCTGGCCCATGGGTGGTCAAACGTTTCCAGAGGTTCATGGACTACAATTTCCATGAGACCATGCCATTGTGGCCAATTGGCAAGGGCTCATGGGAACTGTACTCCACAAACATCCGGAGACCCCCAGTTTGGCCACCCCTGGGCTAGAATCAATGGTTTAAGGAATGACGGGACTCAAGGAAGTCAGAAGAGAAGGAGGCCATAGAATCATAGAATCATAGAGTTGGAAGGGGCCATACAGGCCATCTAGTCCAACCCCCTGCTCAACGCAGGATCATAGAATCATAGAGTTGGAAGGGGCCATACAGGCCATCTAGTCCAACCCCCTGCTCAACGCAGGATCAGCCCTAGCATCCTAAAGCAAAAAGCCAGATCCCGACCCCATGACTAATTTTTAGATGCTCGTCGCAACTCAAGTTTTTGCACTCCTGGTTACAACCAACAGACCATCTCCATGCCAAACTGCATTTGAAACTTCCCCCTTCCTCCCACAATTCAGAGGTCAGGCTTTGTTCCCAGATCTTCTGGACACCCTTGAAAGGGCAGCTGAACCCCAAAAAGGCTCATGAGACTGTGGCATCCAGGTCGGATTTGTGGTGTTGCTTGAAGGGCCTCAGAACTTGCCCAGCTCTGTCCCCTTCCCACACACAGACTCTGGTTCTTCGTCCTGAAAAGGGCAGCTTGATGTCACAGGCGGGCAATCAAATTTCACAGAGGTCAGAAGAGGAGTTACAGTTACGGCGGCATGCCAAAAAGACATGGACCCGATCTCCAGTTCCCGGTCTTCAAGTGAAGATCTGTCCAAGCTGCATCTGCGGCATAGCATGTTGCACGCAGATGCAAATGTTACGGGAAAGCTCTTCAGAAGTCCCTACCCTCCTGCTCCCGGATCCCTCTGTCCCCTACCAGATGCCGTTCACTGTCTTCCATCTGGGAGTGGGAGGGAAACATGTGTCCCAGTGGGGGTGAAAATCAAGACCCTGTTTTCTCAGCAAGAGAATCCCAGTCTGCTTGAGATTTTGGTCACCAACTAAGAAGTCCTCCTGGGATGTGATTCTGCCTTGGTGCAGAGAGGCAGTCTGTGGGGAGTGGTGGAGCAGAGTCTTCCAATGTCTCTCCATCGGTCCTTGGGTACAATGCTAATTCTTCACACGCGGAGACCTGGGAGGAATTCCCTTCATATTATCCCCTGCATGTCGCAGTCTAACCAGGAAGCAGCCAAACCCACAGTCTCTGGACTAGCCTATCGCTGCTCCTTTTGGGGTGTCAGTTTAGGGCAGGCCCTCTAGTCTGAAACAACAAAAGAATGCCTTCTGTAAGCAAGGAGAGCATCTGCCACTCCCTTCTCAAGTGGACTGCGACTTGTTTTCTCCCTCCCCAAATCTGAAGTCAGGTTCGGTTCGTCTCCCCTCTGCCCCGAATCAGTCCAACGAAACTTCGCAGGGGTTATCGTGAGCCCGCCGCGCGTCCTCGTAGACCTGGCGGAAGTCTTTGTAGCGAGGGGCGCAACTCAGCCACGCCTCGCCGAAGTGCAGCCACCCCGTGAACAGGAAGCTGCCGGGTCCCGGCTTCACCCCGCACCGCAGCAGGGTACGGATGCTGCCGGCCGACTTGCCGTACTTGCCGACGGGCTGGAACAAGGCGAATTTCTGGCGGTGGATCCGGGTGGCGCTCACGTTGATGATCGATTCTTGTAAGCCCACGTCGTTGGCGACCGTCCGGATATTGCCGCGGATGACTGAGGGAGGAGGGGGAGAAAATGAGACAGAGGCCCGTGGACGACAATTCCCATGAGCCCCTGCCAACTGTGCTCTAGGGCAGGGGTGGTCAATGGACTACAATTCCCATGAGGCCCTGCCAGCGAACGCTGGCAGGGCCTCATGGGACTTGTAGTCCATGGACATCTGGAGGGTCACAGTTTGATCACCCCTGCTCTAGGGACTATCAAGGCCAGCCTTGTCACAGCTGTTTTGAGTCTCCTCTAGCACATGATCCTTCCAACCAGAGATGTTGGGCCCTGAATCTGGGACTTCCAGATGCTGTTCCACTGAGCCACTGTCCCTTCTCAGCCCAAGCCACTCTGGGGGGAGCTCAACAAGCAAGGCACTGCAGTAGCCAAGCCAAGCACCAGTAGAAGTATCCACCAATTAGAGTTGCCAGTTCTGGGTTGAGTGAAGTCAGAAGTGGGTGGCATTTGGGGCAGGGAGGGACCTCAGGGGAGTATAATACTATGGGATCCACCCTACAAAGCATCCTTTTCCTCCAGGGGGACTGATCGCTTTAGTCTGGAGATGAGTCAGAATTCCAGGGGATCCCCAGGCCCCACCTAAGACCTGGCATCTTTCCGGCCAATATTTTATAGGATAAATAGAAACGATCCTTTGGGGTTGCCTGTTCTGAGGCAAATGGCCGCCTATAATCAAGACCTGGCCAATTATTTGCAGGCGGTTTGCCTGTTTTGGGATAGGCGGGGCTTAGCCTCTCTCAGACATTCTGTCCGGCACAGGGACGAGCTCTCGCATGGCAAATCCCCTTGTTCTTCTGTTTGACTTCCTGGGGTTGCCGTGGCAACCCTGGAGTGGGCTGCCTGCGGACCCCCGTGACCTCTCCTTCCATTGTGCAGAGTTGCAAATCAGGAGGGGGTGGGGTTAGCGGAGCATGCAGGTCCCGTCATTCGCAATGCCCACAGACATTTGAAACCAGCAGAGAGAGAGAGAAAGAGAGAGAGAGAGAGAGAGAGAGAGAGAGAGAGAGAGAGAGAGAGAGAGAGAGAGAGAGAGAGAGAGAGAGAGAGAGAGAGAGAGAGAGAGAAGCCACCAAGCTGAGGAGATAGATTTCTTTATGGGAAGTTTGACTCTGACCTTGCAGCTACTAAAGCAGGAACAGGGAAGAGGATAAACAATGAGGAGGAAGAGATACTCACCAAAATCACTCGTACAAACAGCCATCAGGATCTCGGTGTTATTGCACGGCCGGCAGGTCCCTGCAGCTCCCAAAGAGAAAGAAGGACAGACTCTTAACCACGGGGAGCTCCCGGCACCCATTCAAAGGGTTAGATTTTCAGTTCTGCAAGAGCCGATTGGCTAGTGACCATGCCGTCCCTCTTATTAGTTTATGCCGCAGACAGCCTCGCATGAATTCAGGGCTTGCATTCTCCCCCTGCCTGAGTGTGCATACAATTGTTCGTAATTGCACGTTTTGGAAAGGGAGCACATGGGCATGGGTTTTTTGTGGGTGTGAAGGACTGTCATGTCACGTCCAACCTATGAAATTAACATCCCCCAGCGTCCCGTGCAAGGGAGCCATTCTGGAGCTGTGATTCCCCGGGGCAGCTCTCCCGCCGTGGCCAAAGCGTGCCGGAGCTTGTGTCGGACTGTGGCCTCTGGGTCAAGGTCCCCTGGGGCAAGGCCTTGCCAAAAGCTATTCCCCGTTGGGTCGAGGGCCCGTGTTGCTATGGCGACCCGCGTCCAGGCCTTATCTGGGACTCCCCCGTGGGGCTGCCACACACTGGACTTTTGTTAACTCGGAGATGAGGCCGATTAGATGTTCCCCCTCCAGCCTTGTGTTTCTGATAGCCGAGCACACTCCGGACCAACGTCTCCGGTTACCCTGCCCGCCGCCTCTGCTGGCTTTGAGGGAGGCCCTGGACATAGTCAGTCCTTGAAAAACCAGGCCGCTCCGGTTGCTTTCGACCTCCGCCGGGACTGTGCTTTGCCAAAATAAATGCCCCAGAACATTCTAAAACAAAACGTGTCCTTCCTTTGTGAATACTGTCTGGATGCGATCTGAACGATCTCTCTTTGCGTGCAAGAACCTCATGTGCGGAACAGATGGCCGCGGCTTGGGTTGAGGATGCTGACGCTATTGTAAGCAGAGGGCCGGAGCGACGGGTGCCAGCTTAGGTTGGGAAATACCTGGAGGCTTTGGGGATTTGGAGAGGGGAGGGATTTGAGTGGGGGACAATGCCAGACAGAGTCCAAACAGCCCTTTGCCGATCCTTGTAACCTGGAAAACAGTTGTGATTCTGGGGGACCTCCAGATGCCACCAGGCGACTGGTAGCTCTAACTCAAAGGTTGACTGCTGTTGAAATCTTTTTAGTCACCATGGCTAGTAGCCACTGTTTACAGTTGCTGGGTCCACTGGTCCAGGTAGGGGGCTTCCCCACTTTCCAGACCCACCTCGCCCCACAAAAAAGACTTACCCTAAATTGAAAAAATGCCGCATTTTGACACAATCTGCTACTGTCACCCTGGAGTCCATATGTTGGGGTCTATGCCCAGTTGCTGGCCCTCCAGGGGAACTGGTTAGCCACTGTGTGAGATGATAACATAAAATAAGCCCTCCTGGATCAGACCGGTGGTCCATCTAGTCCAGCCTCCTGTTTCACACAATGACCAACCAGTTCCTCTGGAGGGCCAGCGACAGGGCAGAGAGGCCAAGGCCTTCATGGAGATATCACAAGAGCCTTGCTGGGTCAGGCCAGTGAAGGTCCATCTAGTCCAGCCTCCTGTCTCACACAGCAGCCAATCAGTTCCTCTGGAGGACCAACAACAGAAGTGATGTCCACACATCAGGATCCCTTTAAGGGGCGATGTTCTGGTGTTTGGGCAAAACTCTATGGTTTGAAGCAAATCCCACCACAGAGTCTTGCCCAAAAGCCAGAGTATCCCCACCCAACATCACTTCCAGGCTACATCAACATGTCACGTCGCTCCCAGAAAGCACCGCCCACCGATGAACCTGGCCACCCAACCACAGATGGACCTATCTGAGAGATCACTGGGAGATCAGTTGTAACAGCAGCAGCTCTGTTGGCTACCCTAGATCATAGAGCTGGAGTGCCAAACAAGACCCCCATCACGTGCCACAACTGGACAACGTACCTTCCATGCTGAGGTTTCCAGACGGCCAAGAGAAGTGAGAGTTCCAGTCGCCCCTCAGCTCGTACCGGAAGGCGGCGATCCGGCGGCTGATGTCCTGGTGCAGGGTGGATTGGAGGAACAGCGCCACCTTCTCCCTGGGCAGCCAACTGAAGCAGCGCACTGTGGGCTGCAAGGCCGCATTGGCCTCCGAGAGCAGGAGCTCCAAGATGCCGTCCCTCTCCAGGTAGATCTGAGCCCCACGGAAGCTGCTGGACGATTTGATGCAGGCTGTGACGCGCCGTGGGGTCTTCTCTTTGCTCATGGAGCGCGTGGAAAGGCGGGGAAAGAGGCTCAAGCGCAAGGCTCCCGCGGGGTACAGCCACTCCAGCGATCCCTCCGCGCAGTGCAACGAGATCTGCTCCACGCTGCCTGATTCTTGGGACAGGCCACTGCAACGTAAGAAAATATGCATTGTCGGAAATATAATATTGTTGATATTGCTGTTTGATGGGTTGGGTCTGTCTTTTACATAGCTGTCGACCGCCGTGAGCCAGTTCGCAGAGAGCGGCGGTTATATGAATCCGAATAATAAATATAAATAAATTCCTGAACAGAAAGCCAGCCTTCTTGCCACACAATGCAATCCAGATGGCGGAAGGCACTCAGTCAACTCGTGCCTTTTCAATCAGACAGAGTCCTCTCATCTGCCGCCTTTTGCCGAGGATCAAGAGCGCCACAGAACAGATGTGTGGGCTGCTTTGTTCCTTGTATCTCCCCAATGAGAACTTCTCTCTTTTGGCTGCCCTCTAGAGGGCCTTCAGTACCCGAAATTGGAATGAATGAATGAATGAATGAATGAATGAATGAATGAATGAATGAATGAATGAATGAATGAATGAATGAATGAATGAATACTGGGGGAGATTTCCCCAGGTCACAGCCTGGAGAGGTGCCCCCTGCAGGAATGTACACCCCTGCGCACAAACATAAATCTTCAAATTCCTACAGTCCAAGCAGCTTCCCTCCAAGGAATGGAGGTCTTTTCACTAGATTCCTTGGCCTAGAAGTATTGTCAGAAAACACAGCAGACGTAAGATCAAGGAAGGAGAAAGGTTGTCTCATAGCATTAAAGCCGTCTTTTTCAACCTTTTGACTATGGAGGAACTCCTGAAATCTTTTTTGGGGGGCTTCGAGGTAACCCGGAATCGGTGGCGTTTCCCTTCAGAGAAGGTAGCGCAGAAGGAAGATGCAGGAGCCAGCCAATCGATTGATCGATCATTTATCATTTCGATTACGGAGAAAGAGAGTAGGGCTGCAGAGCAACAGGAGAAAAGGGCTCCACTCCTCTAGTGACGTGAGAGGTCGTCTGACTTTCTGGGAAAGACTGCAGAACCCCTGGGGAGATCTCACGAAACCCCTGGGTAAACCCTTCCATATTAAAGGTGATTTTTATTAAATTTAATGTTTTTGCATTTTGAGGCTTGCTGTTCACCTGTCCATTGTGATCCGTACAGGAACCAAAAGCAGTTTGTGGACTATCGTCCAAAGACCTCTGGATTAAGTGAACATGGACATTCCAAAAATACCATCTGTGAGTCACCTGAGCGAGACAACCATTTGGAGTTGTTTAAATCAATAAAACGCGCCAGCAAACGGTTGCTCAATTCAGACGTAAACTGAATTGGTTTCACCAGCGGGTTGCGAAACCAGAATTTCGCTTCCAGGGCAGTCATCCAGATCTTTCTTTGCT
Source organism: Paroedura picta (assembly GCF_049243985.1). Taxonomy (NCBI): domain Eukaryota; kingdom Metazoa; phylum Chordata; class Lepidosauria; order Squamata; family Gekkonidae; genus Paroedura; species Paroedura picta. The sequence goes on from NC_135385.1 coordinate 20,314,726, forward strand.
GCGACTAAGGTTAGTTCTCCTTCTCTCTGTTTTCCTGCAAGGACCCGGCAGGTATCCCAGCCTGCATTGTAGCAAGGGGTATACGTGTGCAGTAGAGCCATCCAAGACGTCCAAGTTGGCGTTGCAAAAAAACACACATAGTTACGACAAACCACGGTTTATCAGCCAACTTCAGACCACGCTTTCAGATCTTGGTTTGGCAAAGTCCTAACGAATCATTGTAAGTAGATCGGAGGACCGTACTGATCACATGCTGAGTCACTCAGTTCTCGCCTACACAAAGAACTTCCCTCTCCCCGTTTCCGGGTGTCAGTTCTCTCCTGGCTTCTGTGCCAGGGATGGGGCGGAGCCTGCATGTCTACTGCCACATCTTGACTCCTCCCCCAAGTCCTCATCAACCCTGGCTGTTAACCCAGATGGTGATGTCAATTCCAGTGACGTGTAATTTGGGGGGGGGCGTGGCAGGGGGCGTGGCCAGCTGACCACTTCCTGGTCTCCTCGAAGCTGGAACGATTATTTCAGGGGCTCCTTCATGGTCAAAAGTTTGAAAAAGACGGCTCCAAATAGCCCTTCCTCTACCTGTATGAAGAGTCAACAGAAATTCATATTTTTGGAAGGGGGAACGACACCGTTTTGCAGAAGGAAACAGGAACGTTCTCATCTCCCCGCAAGGATCACTGCTTGAGCACGCACATGGACACCTTTGCACACTTGTCGTTACACATCTGCATTTGCAGATCCTGCACAATAATTAATCTGTGCTACACAATAACCAATCATTGCATCCCACAAATCTCTCGCAAAGTGGAAGCAGGACTAGGCACAGGTGCTGGGAGAATTGCTAGGGGGGAAACGGGCAGGCAGAATGTGAAGATTAATCTCACTGTGGTATATGAAAAAAATCCAGTTTTTAGGGGGGTGGGTAGCTAATGAACAAAACCTGGTGTTTTATTGAGCTCGGCATCGTTAGAAAAACATGGCAATTCGCTCAGCGTTCCAAAACTGTCTTTCGTGTGTTTGAGGCATTCTTCCCCAAAAATGTTTATGAAAGCTTCATTGGCCTCTGAGAGTTTAAGCATTGTTTAGTCATGTTCAAAAAGAGTAAAGGGGCTTTCACATCCACTAAATAACATGGTTCGAATCCACTTCAGCGCCTTTTATAAGATTTTTGAGACCAAGACTGTGTCCAATCAGTATATGAATTTCAACTCAGCTTGACTTTTCTTGCTAAAAAAAAAAAAAAAATCCACCCAACGGTTATTGACTTGACTACTGTAACACACTCACAACAGGGGCTGCCCTTGAAGACTGTTTGGGACATATGTGGCTCAGTCCCTTGGCCAGAAGAATTGTACCCTGTGCCACACTATAACTTCCATGCACTGTTTACTATGCTAGCAGGGACAGAAGCTTTGGGGAGCTGGTGTTCACTTGTCTCCACGTATCCCCCCAAAACAAGAACCTAAAACTAAACTATCCCTCTGTTTCCGATGAAGCCTCCCAGGGTGAAATCCAGCCCAAGAGGATCCCTGTTGGTCTACTGCAGCAAAGAGGGTGCAATCTCCATTTCAAATCTTCAACTAAAGCAACAGGCGAGCCAGATATGAGTCCAAGATCTTTGTGGAATCTAACAATAAAGAGCTTTTCTGACTTCCGAAAGATCGTGCCCTGAATCTTTCGTTGGTCTCTAAGTGGATTCAAGCTCCAAAAAAACAGAGGAGACCTCAACCCAATTTTTAAAAATATTGCTCCATGGAAAATCTGAGTGGGCAAACCAATACCCAAAATTGACCAAGGCTCCGTTCAAAATGACCCAACCGGAGACTGACCAGATAAATCAGAAGCAAAGCTCAGAGGCACAGTTCCTATAGAAAACCTCTCACTGAATAGAAGTTATCCCCCTTTGTCGGTACCAACTCAACCAAGGGACGGCTGACAGGCCTGGTTCTCCGTTAAGAAGACTGCCTCTCCCTGCCCCTCCCAATCTTCCAAAACCTACCTGCTTCCCCCACCCCCTTTCTTTCCACTGACTTCTTCCCAAACCTATCTTTGCTGGCACCTCTGTCAAATGTGGCATGCAACAGGTTGGAAGACCCCAGACCCTGCTGTTACCCAGACCGAGAGTGACAAACCAGGGGGCAAAATATCTAGCAGGGAAGCCCAGCGACTAGTTACCAGCAAGGGATTTGGGGATCGTACCTACCTCCCTCTCCAGCTGCACTGGTCTTCGGAGTAACTGCAAAGGGCAGGATCCAAGAGGAGGAGGCAGAGAAGCGTCAAGGCCAAAGGCATGCTTAAGGTCGCGTCTCCCGGCCGAGCCGGAGGCGGGGAAGGAATCAAATGTGGGGGAAGGAATCCTTTGGCGGCACCATCCTGGATCTCCCCCGAGGAATCAGCAGCCCCCCTGGCTCTCCATCACCCATCTCCCGGCTGCTGTCTCCTTCAGGCGGCACAGGGGCCCGTCCTCGCCCCAGCCCCTGCAGATGGGGACTGAGATTTGGGGCAGGAGGGAGAAGAGGAAGGACAGCTCCTTTCCGAGATGCTCATGGTGAATTGGAAAGTCACTCTGAAGAATAGGGAGGGGGGTCTTGCGGATCTCTAGTCTGTTTCCACTGGGCTAGAGGGAGGAAGGGAGAGCTACTCTTGTGTGTGTGTGTAGGGGGGGGGGACTCTTTGTGAGTCTCCAATCCCAGCCAGGCTGAGGAAACTTTCAGCCAATTGGAGCCGGGGGAAAGGAGGGGGGCGGTTCTCCTCTGGACTAACAAGTAGAGCTTTTGGAGAACAATGTGATAAAAGGCGGACAAGGATGGGAGGCGGGGCCGTCTTTGGAATCACTGTGAAATTATTCCTGGCCAGATGTGAGGGGGAGTCCGTGGAGAGCGGGTGGCCAGGGGTGGCTTGCACATTCCTTTTGGCTGTGTGCTTTACAAAGGAGGACCTTTTAAGCAGCAAGGAAACGGTTGCCATCTTTGGGGTGGGAAGGACCTGGGGGCTTTGGGGATGGAGCCGGGAGCAGGAGGGATTTGGGGCATGAAGGGAACTCTTTGGGGGATAATGCTATGGAGCTTCCCCCCCCCCAAGCAGTCCTTTTTTCCAGGGGAACCGAGCTCTTTAATCTGAGCTATAATTGCAGGTGGAATCTGGAGAATTGGCATCTCTTCCAGATGAGCAGGTTCCAAACTTGGCCCCGGCTTCTTTCTAAAAACTCTCGGCAGGTGACAGAAAAGGGGTTGGTTTATTTATTTATTATTACATTTCTAGATCGCCCGCCAGGGAGATACCGAGGGAAGGAGATGTCATCGCCCTTCCCCAGTAGCGTAGCCCTGATCGGTATAACCCTAATTTCAGGCGGCTTTTTTAGTACATTAGGGGTCCCCAGTCTTTTTGAGCTGGTGGGCACATTTGGGATTCTGACACGGCATGAAGGGGGAAGCCACAAAATGGCAGCCGAAGGAGGCGGAGCCAGCTGCAAAATGATTGCCACAGCTAACATAGATCCTTGAGCTATACAGCCAATCTGGTCTCCGATAGCCAATCAGGAGTCTTGCTGAGCCAAAGTCCCACAAGGCCCCACCCACTCTCTAAAAACCCTTGATGGGCATGGCGGCACCTTGTTGGGACCCCCAACATGCATTAATTTTTGGATAGAAACCTGCGGGAGACACTACAGGAAATTGAGGCACAAGTATCTGCCTTTCTAATGAGCCCCCTGTAAGTCCAAAAACTTCAAACATCCGAGGGGGAGCTTTTGTACAAGTTGGACGCTCCCAGCTTCGGGCAAACCGGTCTCACCCCAGCCTAGCTTTACGCACTGATTTTCTGGGCCGGGTGACTTCAGTCCACTCTCCTTGTTTGAGCGAATCGTCCGCACCGATCACTCGGATCAGATCTGTTGATCCTTCGTCCGTCATTTGCACTTTCCCGGTAGATCGTGCTTTGTTTGTTTCTTCAATTTGAAAAGGTTAAAAAAAAAACCTCTCCTCGGTTGAGCATTTTCAGACTTGCATTCTTGGAAGCAGGCGATGGGGCTGGGTGAGTCCCAAAAGGAATTCTTCTCCAAACCTGCCCATGACGCAATCCCTTCATCGGGCTCTCCGACGAAGGCCTCGGCAGAGAGTCAATGGAATAATTTTGGTCCCTCCGTTGTCCTTATTAGCCTGTTCATCGGGACACCCGCACAGCCCCTCCCTCCACAGGCCTCCTCTGTTTATTTTATTCCCCCCACCCCAAACTGCACCAGACACTATTGTCCCCGGAGCTTTTAACAAACCCCAGCAATTAATTACGTTGCCATCCCAGTGACGGCCCGCCAAAAAGTTTGAAATAAGCACGGGACAATTGGGATGCAGCGATACGGGGGCCGGGGAGAACAAAGTCATTTAGGGGAAGGGAGGGTGGAGTGGAATGAAAATGAGGGTTCAGGCGGGCTGATGGGGGGAGAGGGGATGGTGTGGGAGCCTGTTTCTTGGATGCCAGCTAGGAAAAGAGCACCAGAGACAAGCCCATCTCTTGGCGTCTTTAGAAAACACATCCAGTTTGGAGAGAGAATAAAATCTTCTGGCACTGCACAATTATTAAAGTCCTCGTCTTGTGGACCAACAGCAGTAGTTTGGGATTGACACACCAAAGAAGGAAAAGAATCAATGTGTCATGGCTTGTTTTCTTTCTCTTCCTTGAAAAACCCTCCCCAAATCCCCAGCTGTTTGGGAAATGCAGCGTTGTATTCATCAATAAACGTCCGTTCAAGGTTAGGGCTGGGAAAATCCCAGGCGGCAGGACCCCCTGGTGCCTAGAAATTTGCCATAATTTGCTTTTGCCTTATATCTCTGCAGTAGTGATGGTTGTTCATAGCCGATGGAAAGAGCTCAGCTTAAGACCTTGGAGAGATGCTGTCAACCTTGCTAGATAATATCAGTGCCTTGTAAGGCATGTTCATCTGTTTCCAAAAATGAGAAAGGCCAGACAGTTTGATTTTGGATCTCCAATTCTCTCTGTTCTCTGCCAGATGGACAGACAAGGGGATGGGAGAAACTGGGTCTCACTCTCCACCTCCTGCAGGCTTGACACAACCACGCAATTTTTGTGCAGTTCGGATAACTTTCAAGAATCCGAGATGGCCTGTGAGCGGGAAGCCAGCCAGATCACGTTAACATAAAATTGGGGATGGGGGGAAATAACTGAAAGGAGGTGGGAAGGGGGGCACGGAGGCAGGAGCTGAGAGAGGAGAGCCAAGAACTTGTGGAGCCCGATTGTCTTCCACCCGTCAATCACAGCTCCCGCCAGAACTGCAGAGGGAAACGGCAGTTCTTGCAGGGAGATTGGGGAAGTCAGAGGAAAAAGGTTGTAAATTTGAGGGATTCAACTGGACTTCTGTGTTGGTTTGACACAGCAGGACAAAGTTCACGTCCAGCCGCGGCACCTTCAAGGCTAACCGGGTTTCATTTAGGGATAAGCTTTTGTGGGCAGGCACAATCCTTCAGGCAGATTCAGGTGGGCCACCTTGTCGGTCTGAAGCAACAGGATAGAGTTCGAATCCGACGGCACCTTAAAAAAAAACAGACACCAAAGTGGGAAGAATGTAGGGATATCACAACGGGCTGTTCAGCTTCCCGGCAGGGAGAAGGGGATGATCTTGGTCCAAAACAAAGGGCTCAGTGAGGGATCTACATTGGGACATGTCAAAATCTTATAGAGACCCAGAATTCAGACAGAACAAGACAGTCAGGGCTCAAAAATGCACCTCCAGCTGCGAAAGGCGCTGCTTCTCTTGTTCCATTTCTATTTGCTTCCCCACTCTTCATTTTGTCGGCTCTAGACTGGAGGCATCCCATAGCAAGGCTGGAAGGTGGAGGGGGGGGGGGTCAGGGTTCAAAAGTCATGGGTCACGGGGTGAGGAGCGCCACAAGGAGAGGGCCTGTCAGAGCAGACCCCCCTCCCCAGCCCGTTATCATAAACGCCTGTTAGTCTTGCCTCGGATCAAAGCATCCCTGCCGAAAAAAGGTCAGCAGGAGAGGGCCTCCCCTTTCTCCTTCCCTGACACTCCCCCCCCCCCCTTCTTCCTCTCGCTTGCCCTGGGCCCTGGGTCAGTTCTCTGTGTTTTGCACAGTTGTGGGTTTTGCTCCCACTTTGTGGGAATTCTGCAAGCCGCTTTTCAAAAGGCGGGATAATGGCGCTTTAAAAGGTCTTTACACGTTCCACAGATTTCGTCTTTCAACGCCCCGCTTGCCAACGGGAGAGCCGCCAGCCGGTCGCTCAGAAGGAGACAAGCGAGAATGAAGCATCTCACAGCCCAGGGATGAAGATCCTCCTTGGGAAGGCGTAGGAGTAGCGGCTGGTGGATAAGTTGGCCACCCCAGTTCGTGCAAGCTCGTCCCCCTCGATCGGATGGATCCACCACGCTTTCTGGGTTGGCTTCTGTCTCACCTTTCCGCCAACCTCTGTGATGGGTGTGATTTGTTGTGATTCTTCAATAATCCAATAAAGGTCCTCCCGGCCCCTTTCAAATTCCCTGCTTTGAGAAAGCCAGCGTGTCAGGGAGAAGGCTGGCCACAACAACACAGGGGCAAGGATGCTCTGTGATTCGCAGTGCTTTGGGGCCTCTGGCTTGAGGTGTTGGTTTCCTGCATCCCTTGGGGGAAGGAAGGAAGGAAGGAAGGAAGGAAGGAAGGAAGGAAGGAAGGAAGGAAGGAAGGAAGGAAGGAAGGAAGGAAGGAAAAAGGGAGAAATCGAAGAGAAGGAAGGGAGGGAGGGAGGGAGGGAGGGAGGGAGGGAGGAAGGAAGGAAGGAAGGAAGGAAGGAAGGAAGGAAGGAAGGAAGGAAGGAAGGAAGGAAGGAAGGAAGGAAGGAAGGAAAAAGGGAGAGATCGAAGAGAAGGAAGGAAGGGAGGGGGGAGGGAGGGAGGGAGGGAGGGAGGGAGGGAGGGAGGAAGGAAGGAAGGAAGGAAGGAAGGAAGGAAGGAAGGAAGGAAACCAGCCAGTCCTCTGCACCAGCTGGTTCACGGCATGTGCCCCTTCAATTTCAACCACATGTCCAAATCCTCAACAGGGGGATTTCTGCACATTCTCATCCACCCCTGGCGTGCCAAAGTCTTGCAGCCAACCCCCCTCGCCCTCGTATCCATCCGGTCGAAACGGAACCAGACACATCTGGAGGCCTCTGCGTGCAGCTCGCCGGACACAATGGGAGCATTTCTGCTCCAGGATGGCAGGCTGGGCCCCCTCCTCACCTACGGAGAAACATCTGCTGGCCGAGCTCTGTGACCCTGCCTCCTGTGTGCTCAGCCCGTGCTCCAGGCATGTGGCTGTTCGTTCCGGTTCGTCCCGGCCTGCAAACATATGCCAGCTTGCCGCCAGGGCCCTTCACGGCCTCTTGGGATCTCGGCTTTCCTCTTGGGGAGCCTCGAGACACCAGCTGGCCAAACTCCTCTGGAAAAGATCTCTCCCTCGGAAGACCACCGGAGAGAAATAACACATCACCTCCAATATTGCACGGGTGAAAATATTGATGCGCCCGTGCGGGGTGGGGTGGGGGGGGGGCAGACCTGGGACTGGCCCCAGGTCACCCAGCTTGGCTGCGTGTGGAGGAGGAGCAGGGGATCAAACCTGGTTCTCCAAATTAGAAGCCACCCTTAACCACCCCATGACGCAGGTTCTTGTTCTTCTTGGAATAATTGTCAGAGTCCAACGGAGGCCTGGGAGAATTGGGAGGTAAGGAGGGGCAGCTCCTGTTTTGCCACACCAAAGTGCCCGAAAGTGTCAGGGAGGCACAAGCTGACCCACGCCAGACCCACACGGAGTGCCTCTTGGAGGTCGTGCTCCCGGGCGCTCTCCTGATGGGCCAGTCCCGGGCAGGGTGTGGACAGCAGCCAATCCTGTGTCCGCCACCCTCTTTCCTGCCTCCTGCTCCAGCGGAGAGGTGGGCTTGGGCCTCATCCATCATGGCTGTCAACAGCCCTACCTCTGAGCTCTGGGATGGCTTAACCCCTGCCTGGCCAGCCCATAGAAACCCCAGATTCTCCGAGAAGGTCCTGGGAGGGAATTTAAAGGCTAGTAGCACCTTCAAGACCAATCAAGTTTTATTCAAGGTGCATGCACACTTCTGCAGACGCAGTGTCACAAAGCGGAAGTAACCCACTCATACATCCCCCTCATACATCTGCAAATTCCAACCGGCTGGTGGTCCCTGGCCCCTCAATCAGGGCCAGGACATTCTCAGTTTGGTGGAAAGAGCCCTTTCGGAGCTGGCACAGTTCCGCAGGGGCCTGCAAGACAGAGCTCTTCCGCCGAGCTTTGAGTAGGGGGCAATGACTTAATAACGTCCGTGGCCCTCCCGTACAAAACACCCCCTTGAGTGACATCCAGTCTGGAAATTTATTGCGAAGGTGGCTAATTCTTCGCTTATGTTATTGCTTTGTTTAATTTGTATTATTGAGTTCTTGTGTGGAGGATTTCATTCGCTGTTCATTTCAGCCCTGTTTTGTCCTCCGCCCTGAGCCAAGATGGGAAAGCAGTATAAAAATTTAATAATTAGTAATGACGCCAAGGATGATCATCATTACAATAATGAGGAAATCTAGAATCAATGGCTGAATCTAGAATCAATAGCTGATCCTTCCTTCCTTCCTTCCTTCCTTCCTTCCTTCCTTCCTTCCTTCCTTCCTTCCTTCCTTCCTTCCTTCCTTCCTTCCTTCCTTCCTTCCTTCTCTTCGATCTCTCCCTTTTTCCTTCCTTCCTTCCTTCCTTCCTTCCTTCCTTCCTTCCTTCCTTCCCCTTCCTTCCTTCCTTCCTTCCTTCCTTCCTTCCTTCCTTCCTTCTCTTCGATCTCTCCCTTTTTCCTTCCTTCCTTCCTTCCTTCCTTCCTTCCTTCCTTCCTTCCTTCCTTCCTTCCTTCCTTCCTTCCTTCCTTCCTTCCTTCCTTCCTTCCTTCCTCTCCTCTCCTCTCCTCTCCTCTCCTCTCCTCTCCTCTCCTCTCCAACATGGAAGCCTCTTAGGGCACCATTCTCCAATTTATCTCTGGATTCTCTTTCCCTTTTTCGTTGTGCTGTATGTAATACTTTTGGCCCCTAAGGAGAAAAGGATCCAGTCCCTGGCTGTAGCTGCAGAAGTTCCTGCCCACGAAATAAATAAAACTTTGTTGGTGTTAAAGATGCCCTTGGACTCCCACTTTTTGGGAAGAGAGGCTTTGGGGAAGCCATGCAGGAGGGGGAGGCGAGGGATGGGGTGGCCCAGGCAGAGACGGAGCTGGCAGCTGTTCCCAGTGCTCTCCTCCCCCCCCCCCCGCTTTCGGGCTGAAGAACCCAGCAGGGGGTGTGCATTGAGGGGGAGAAAGAAAGGCAAGGGCATTTGTGATGAAAAGGGGAGAGGAGAGCGGAGGACGAGGGGACGGGGGAGGGCGAAAAGAAGAAAGTCGAGAGGTCAGCTTTGAGGAGCCAAGAGGCGACCCCCCAATTTAGGATCCCTGATCCGTTCAGGTCTCTGCAGACCCTTGCAGGAGTCAGAAACCCCAACAGGGCCAAGCTGGGTTGCCAGGTCTCTCGGTATGACGAGCACCCTGCAACCTTGTGAAGAAGAAGAAGAAGAAGAAGAAGAAGAAGAAGAAGAAGAAGAAGAAGAAGAAGAAGAAGAAGAAGAAGAAGAGTTGGCTCTTATATGCTGCTTTTCTCTACCCGAAGGAGTCTCAAAGTGGCTTACATTCACCTTCCCTTTCCTCTCCCCACAACAGACACCCTGTGAGGGAGTTGAGGCTGAGAGAGCCCTGAGATTCCTGCTCAGTCAGAAGAGCTTTATCAGTGCTGTGACTAGCCCAAGGTCACCCAGCTGGCTGCCTGCGGAGAAGCGAGGAATCAAACCCGGCTCACCAGATTAGAAGTCCGCACTCCTAACCAGTCCACCAAGCTGGTTCTCCGTGCTCCTTTCGTGCCCACTGGCTTTCCCTTAGAGACGGGGATTTACTCTACTGCTCCCTCCAAGCCCCAAAAGAGAGCCAACTTTTCGGATGGGCCTTGGTGCGCACACCACTTTGTGGGAATCTCAAAAGGCGCACACCCACCCCTGTTTGGCAGTGTTGCCGCGGCCTCCTTTGTCCATCTCGGAAGCCTGGATCTTCGCCAGCGGTTTCCCTTTCTGTCCAAAGCTTCCGAAACATGGACTCCTTTGGCCCTCCGGCGCGGTGCCTCCGGCGCGGTTTAACCCCTCCGCAGCCGCGGCACCGCTGGACCTTCTCCGCGGAGCCTGGCCGGCTTTCTCCCTTTGTCCCCGGACTTCCAGCCTGCTCCCCGGCGCGAAATTTATGAATCCAAATGAGCCTGGGAAAAAAACCCACGCTGACCTTACACCCCCCTCCCCGCTTTCCCCCCCTTCCAATAACTATTCCAGCCAACACATCTTCCTCATTGTGTCCCCGCATTGCTGGGGAGTGAAGTAAACGCAGGCCGTTCATGACAGTTCTGGGTTAGCCCAGAAATTTGGGCAGGAGGAGGGGCACGGGGGAAGAACCGGGCTGGGAATCGCAGGAAACAAAGCTGAAAGCTTCTGGCAGCTTGCCCCTGTGGCTGGAATCGTAATTCAATTAAACGGAGTCCAGCTTTGGTTGGGCACCAAAGGGACGTTTCCGAGCAGAGATGGAACTTCCCTTGGCCAATCAACCCTGCTTGGGAGAGAAGCTCTTGGAAGGAGTTCTCTTGGGCCCGGCAGGCTCTCAAACCGGCCCGGATGGTCCCAGGACGCGTCAGCAGCTAGGTTAGTTCGCCTGTGGTGAATAGAGTCTCCTCCGGGCGAGCCAGCAAAGCTGCTTTATAAATGTCGGTTCCCCTCCCGTCATCCCACAGAGAAAATTCTTTTTTTCAGCACTGGTGGGCTGAGCTTTATAATCCGTTCAGAGGGCCAGCATGGTGTCACGGTTAAGAGCGGCAGACTCTAATCCGGAGAGCCGAGTTCGATTCCCCAATTCACCTTCACATGTAGCCAGCTGGGGGATCTTGGGCCAGCCCCAGTTCTCTCAGAATGTTGGCTTTTATACCCCACTTTTCACTGCCTGAAGGAGTCTCAAAGCAGCTTACAGTTGTCTTCCCTTCCTTTCCCCGCAACAGGCGCCTTGCGAGGCAGGTGGGGCGGAGAGAGCTCTGAGAGAACTGCTCTATGAGAACAGCACTATCAGGGCTTTCATGCTCCTCTCTTTCAGCCAGAAATAAAGAATCGTCTCTCGGGATGCCTGGAAGCATCCAAAAGAAATGGGGTTATAGCACCGCCTGGTGGCTAAATTCAAGAACTGACACCGAAAAGTTTTCTAAGCGGATCTTTCTTCGGAAGCGGCTTTTAATCTCTGCCCCCGTTCGTTGACTGTTCATCAACCCTTCCATGAATTGCCTAACTGGGGGAGAGAAGCGATTTTACCCGGCGAGAGCAAATTTTTATCAGGCCGCCCATAAATAAAAGATTTAAAAGGCCCCCAAGTTGTAAATTCTCCCATCCTTCCATTGCTATCTCAAAGAAGAGACATGAAGGTTCTGGAACGGATGCATGTATCCCAGTGAGGTTTCCGCAGCTCTTCCGGGAGCTCATTCCACCAGGTGGGGGCCAGGAGCGAAAAGGCCCTGGCCCTGGTTTCTTCGGTGGCTTCTGTTCCTACTTTGTCCTCACGCCAGCCCTGCGAAGAAGGTTTAGGCGGAGGGAGACTCACCCAAGATCAGGCGATGATCTTCGCAGCTCAGAAAGGATTTGAACCCGGTTCTCCTGGGCTCCTAGTTCAGCCCTCTACACCACAATGGCGGGCAGCGTTTAGAGTGTCTCTTGATAGGTCTGCTGGGCGTTGGGGAAAGGAGCAGAGCAAAAATAACACGGCAGTCCAGATGCAGTCCAGACACGTCTGCTGTGCTTTCTAAGAAACGTTTACTCCGCAATTAGGAGAAAGGTTACATGGAAGGAAAATAAATGCAGCCTCATTAGCTCGGCTTTCTAGGCCTGTCTTCATCCGGCTGCTTCTTCTTAACAGACAGATGAAGAGAGAACAAAGGGAACAGGAAATCTCCCCCCCCCCAAATTTCACCCCTGGTTATTTATTGAGAGCCAGCTTGGAGTAGTGGTGGTTCAGACAGGCAGCCTCTGACCTGGAGAACTGGGCTCGATCCCGCATTCCTCCTCCACATGCAGCCAGATGGGTGACCTGGGGCCACCCCCAGTTCTCTCAGAGCTCTCTCAAGCCCACACACACACCCTGGATAGTGCCCATTTCATGTGCTTTTGCAGCGGGATTTCTGCCATGGGAAACAGGAAAAGCCACTTCTACAGTACATTAAAAGGACATTATCGGACGTGTGCAGAACGAGCCACTGTCTCTCTCAACAGGGCCCAGGGAGATCCGAAACAATCACGGATCGCCAGACAGCAGAGACCTGTCCCTCAGGAGCAAACGGCTGCTTTGAAGGGGGACAGTCCGCCCACTGAGTCCCTTCCCTTCCCCTCCCCAAACCCACCTTCCACAGCCCCAAATCTCCAGGAATTTCCCCAGCCCAGAGTTGGCAACCGAAGCTGCCTCCCCACTGCCCATTCTCCTCCGCCTCTCCTGCGTCAAGAGGCAGAGAGACGGTGGCGTCAGCATCCCCGGGCTCCCGCCTCCACCCATCCCATGACTAACGCTTTCATATTCATAACACGCTTGGCCGTGGCTTTCCAGTCATCGCTCGCTCTGAATGAAATGGCCCCCTTTAAAGGAGGAGAAAAAGCTGAGCCTATTCTCCCCCCCTCCCTGGCGAGTTGGCGGTACTTATAATAACCATCTCCGTCAGAGCGATGGGCCATCTCCTCATCGCTCGATCCAAGGCTTTAAAAACATTACGGGGAAAGGATCCTTTTCCAAGCCACCGAGGGGACGGCCGGTGCCACGGAAATGACCCACCTGTGTGTCCAGCAGCGTCTGCCAAGACTGAAAACAGGGGGTCCTACCGATTTTTGCACCTCCGCTGTCCTGACACGAAAATTTTGATTTCGTTTTCCTCTCACCCGAATCGAACGGACGAATCTTCGTTCTCGTCTCCTTCGGTTCCTTGGGGCGAATTTTTCCGGTTCGGATGAGCCGGGCTTTGAACGCTATTTGTCTAGCTTGTGATAGGCACCCCCGTTTCTATGTGCTGACCACAGTGCTGTGAGGGTTAAGCTGTAGGAGAAGGAGAAGGAGAAGGAGAAGGAGAAGGAGAAGGAGAAGGAGAAGGAGAAGGAGAAGGAGAAGGAGAAGGAGAAGGAGAGTTGGTTCTTATATGCTGCTTTTCTCTGCCCTAACCACTACACCAAGCTGGCTGTCCCGAGGTCAATGGATCCTTTGGTCCTCCAGGCTAACCTGGACTTGTCAGACCTTGGAGGCTGAGGGGTCAGTCCTGGTTAGCACATGGACAGGAGATGACCTAGGAGGTCCAGGATCATGACACAGGGGCAGGCAAAGTCAAACCATCTCTGTTAGTCTCTGGCCTTGAAACGCCTATAATTTTGACCTAATCCTGCAGCGACCTGACAGCACTTTATAGACTCACATGCTATGGAAGTTTCCAGTACTGGGGCAATCAAACCACCCAAAAAATCACCTCTGGCTCTCTTCATTCCCGCTTGCTTGGAAGGCCTAGCTCTTCCTGTGCCCTTTGACCAAAGATCAGCAACTGGCTACTTAGGAAAGCATCGCTCCCTTCCGGACATGCAGCTGAAAAGCCACCCAAAAGCACAACAGTTGGGGGGAAGGAATGGTAGCAAATGCGCAACATTTGTTCCTCCTGCATCTTCTCCTGGCGTTCTCGGCGATCGATGTGCAACTCATGCTCCTCATTAGCACTTTGGCGCATGCCCTTCGGTGCGCTGCTCCTGTTTACTTGCTGCGAGACCTCATTAGCTCCGTTCCACCAGCCCACCCGGGTTCCGTCCGAGCTCGCCCTAGACTTGTGTTGTGAGGCTCTTTCAGAAATGTTTCTAGGTTCGCCAAGCTCTGAGTGGCAGCTGGGGGTCTCCCAGAAATACTGGTCATCTCCAGTCTATGGAAATCAGGTTTCCAGGAGGAGATGTCTGATTTAGAGGGTGGATTTAAGGGCATTGCACTCCAGTGGGGTCCTTCCTACCCCAAAACCCATCCTCCTTAGACCCCAACCCCAAAATCTTCGGGTATATCCCAACTCAGCGCTGTATTGCTTATCAGAAGGCCTCTGTCTGTCATGTCGACCTCCCCAATGGCCAATGAGGGACCTGGAGGGGTTGGGGAGGGGTCCCAGTTGGGCGTGTCCACAGCTCTGCTTCCCCGCCGAATTCTGGGTTTTCTCGAAGCCTGAAGAATGTTTCAGGGGGGTTTTGACAGTTAAAAAAGCTGAGAAAGGCTGGTTAGACGCCATAAGGAATGCATGCAAATGCAGACATCTAACTGGACTATTAGCATTCTTGCTAATAATTATTATTACCATTATCCTCACTAATATGCATGGAGAAGGAGAACTATTTTTTAATACTCCGCTTTTCACTACTCTAAAGGTGTCCCGAAGCGGCTTACAATTGAAAGAGTCAGAAGATATCAGAGAGCAAATATTGTACTTTTCTGTGCATGGAAATTCGCACACAAGGAAGTGTATACCCCAGATTAAATGTTGTGGGTCTTATAGGTGCCAGTGTAGACTCAAAATTAGTTCTGTTGCTTCAGACCAACACGGCGACCCACCTGGACCAATCTGAATACAGGCCACTCTACAAACCGTTCGGTGTGTCCATGCTGTGGTCAGAGCTTACTTCAGGTTTCCACGGGAGCTGAATTTTCCTGCGTGAACAAGACCAACCCAGTTGCAACTTCCAGCCCGACAACAGCTGGACTTCCAGGGACAAAACTTCAAGAACAGGCTGGAGAAACATCTGGAGAAGAAGCCCATCAGTGGCTAATAGCCCCAAGGTTTGGATGGGACACTTTGTACAGGGAAGTGACGCTCTATATTCATGGTGCTTGTGGGTCAAAACGGGAGGACTTCTGAAGTCCTGGCCCTGGTGGTGGACCTCCTGCTGGCCCCTGGGTTTTTGCCTCTGCGTGATGCACACTGTTGGACTTGTTGGTCCACAGGCCTGATCCAACATGGCTTCTCTTCTGTATTTGGATGCTTTGTATTCTTGTGCTTGGAGGGTGACAGTAGGAGGACGTCTATGGTTCTAGCCCTGCTGGTGGACCTTCTGATGGCCCCTGGGTTTGGGACACTGGGTGACATAGATAGCTAGACTGGATGGGCCATTGGCCTGACCCAA
Source organism: Paroedura picta (assembly GCF_049243985.1). Classification (NCBI taxonomy): domain Eukaryota; kingdom Metazoa; phylum Chordata; class Lepidosauria; order Squamata; family Gekkonidae; genus Paroedura; species Paroedura picta. The sequence goes on from NC_135385.1 coordinate 20,329,974, forward strand.
CACTGAGGTTTGGGCATGCCATCCTCCAGGTGACGCCTGGAGATCCCCCTGGAATTACAGCTCATCTGTGGACTACATAGATCAGTTCCTCTGGAGGAAATTGATGCTTTGGGGGATGGACATTATACCCTACTGAGGTCCCTGTCATCCCATTGCAGACCTAATTTCCCAGACAGGAACTGGCAACCCTACCCTCCATCCCACCCGTGGCCGTGGAGCTCAAAGCAACACACTCTCTCTTGGGTCCCGACCCCCCTCCCCAAATACCTGCTCCCACAAGCGAGACCCCCACCCTCACCAAACCCGTCCTCCTAACTAGCATCCTCCCCACAGCAAAGGAAGCTGTCGGGATCGATTTGCAACAGGGCTAAAAATAACTTTAAACTCTCCATCCAGAGCTGTGCCAAAAAAAAAAAAAAGGAGAAGAAGAAGAAAAAAAGCCTTATTGCTAGGCGACCGTGGTTACTGGGAGGCAGACGATTGCTAGGCGACACCGGTTGCTGTGGTGACAGCTGGGCGCCTGAGTCATCAGCGGTGTGGCCTATCTTGGACCGCTGCTGGCCAAACAGGAATTGGGCTCCTGCCGACAGATCGCACCCCTGCTCAGTCGGGGTTTGTTTTGGGAACGCGGCGGAGGGGTTTTTGGCACGGGAAGAATCCAGATTTTCGATTCGAGACAAAGAAGGCCTCGTTTTTAAGCCGTGCCAAGCAGAAGGCTCCAGTGTGTTTGGCAAGTGTGGGTTTTTTTCCGCAGGGACGAAGGGGCATCGCGAGGGCCGTGGAGGGACCAGGGTGTCCGTGGCCTCGCCTTCGTCGCAGTTTCAAAGGTTCGAAACGGACCGCCGCAATGTTCAAAAACCGGCGAAAGAATCTTTGAATCTCTCAGGTCCTCTTGCTGCAGACCTAAGAACGGCGCTGGTCAAACCCAAAAGCTTCAAGGGGAGAGTGCAATGGGAGATTGGCCCGCTTGAATTCATTCACAAGTTCAGAACGAGAGCTACCGGCCGAATAGGGTTTCTCATCTCGTGACAGATGCCAGTTTTCTGCCCTCTGCTCTGATCAAGTGGATTACCATTACACAGGGTTCCTTTGCCTCCTTTACAAGGATTTTGTGCAACGCCCAATGACTGGGGCATAGAGACCCAGAGGTCTCCGTTCCTACACAAAGGAAGCTTTGATTATCAAAATCGGACACCCTGAAATTCTTGCGGGTCTCTTAAGGTTGATCTGGGCTTGATTCCGACCGTTCTGTTGAGGACCATCATGGCTGTCCACTGAAATGATGTTCAAAGAAAATATATTTCTAACAGTGCTGCATACCAGAGTTGGCCAAACTGTAGTCTCCATGGACTACAATTCCCATGAGGCCATGTCAGCATTGGCAGGGGCTCATGGGAATTGTAGTCCTTGGACAGCTGGAGAGCCACGGTTTGGCCAACCCTGCTGTAAACAAATGCAGGTTACACTATTTCAATCAGATCTTCCATAGTATCTGTCTCACCTGAAGAAGTCACCTTTATGTCATGATTAAGAATGTTGGCCACTAAATCTGGAGAACATTTGATTCCGCACTCGTCCACATGCAACCAGCAGGGTGACTGTGGGCCAGGCACAGTTCTCTCAGAGCTCTCTCAGCCCCACCTCCCTCGCAGGGGGGTCTGTTGTGGAGAGAGGACAGGAAAGCTGTTTGTAAGCTGTTTTGGGCCTCCGGTTAGGTAAAATCAGGGTGCAACGTCCCTCCCAGCTCTTCTTCTTCCTGACGTTTCTTGTTGGCCACCTGGATTTTCCATGGCCAGGAGCAGCAAGTTTGGAGTGAGGCCTGCGACTCCCAAACTCCCCTCTCCTCGGCCCCCGAAAATCTCACGCCGGTCGATCAGCCTGGGCCAAGCTTCTGTAATAACCCTCCACTTCCTCCTCTGTTTAGGAAGTAATTTCTGCAAATTGTTCCGGTCGCTCGGACAAGCGAGCCACCCGGCCGGCGCTTTAGCGGTTCTCCGATACTTGACAGTTAATCATTTTGCAATCAGGCTGGCTTTTCTGAAAGAAACTCCTGCAAGCAACCGCGAGGGGAGAAGGAAAGAGAGAGAGAGAGAGAGAGAGAGAGAGAGAGAGAGAGATCGGGGGACTTATGCGTCTCATTAACATTGCTCGTCTTTCTCTCGATACATCTTGTATGTACGAAAACATCTGCTCACTCAGTCCCTGTCCCAATGTAATGGCACATTTGGTTCGGTTTTGGCCGTTCCGGGTGGAGCATTGAGTGATGTTTACATGGGACCCAGGTATGTTTCAGCCAGGTGTGTTCTAAGGCCGGGGGAGTCAACCTGTGGTCCTCCAGATGTCCATGGACTACAATTCCCAGGAGCCCCTGCCAGCGTTCGCTGGCAGGGGCTCCTGGGAATTGGAGTCCATGGACATCTGGAGGACCACAGGTTGACTGCCCCTGTTCTAAGGGACCAAAGATGGGAAGTTTGAATTTGTTTGAAGATACGCCCCTTCCTGGACACCTTGCCCCGATGTGTCAGGCTAACCTGATCCCATCACATCTCGAAAGCTAAGCAAGGTCAGCCCAGGTTAGAATCCGGATGGGAGACCGCCAAGAAGGCCAAAGTTGCTATGCACCTCTGAACATCCCTTGCTTCGAAAATCTTATTGAGTTGCCCAAAGCTACTATGCATCTTGACGGCCCTTTCTGGGGCCACTGCGCCTGCTCCAGGAGGTTTTGCACGTTGAACGATTTTGGGAATCGGAATCTCCAAACCGTCTTCCAGACCCGGGCCCTGCTGGCTGTTTTGAGCCGCCTGACGGCCCACCTGAAGCCCCCCAAAGCTGGGAACGTTGACTGACGTTAACAGGGACCACGAAAAGGAGTCCAGTAGGCTCAGATGTTGAGTCAATTGTTCGTGGGCAATTTTGATCCGCCGTTGCTTGGCAAATGGCGCATGGAGAGCATTTTCCCCTTTTTTTAGCTCCAGGAGTGATGAGTGCATTTATAAAACCATACCTAAGTGTATAAATAGCTGGTGAATCAACACTTCAGGTTAACTCCTGCCCTCCTGGAAGTTCCCTGCGTCGTGGTGCTCCGGCTTCAAAGACGGGAGTTCGGAGTAGGGTTTGTGGACTGATTCGATCACAGTGCCAGTGTGGCGTGGGGGTCTGCCAAAGAGCGTGGGGAGACCTCGATTCAAATCCCCACTCCGCCGAGTTTGTCAAGCGACTTGGTCCCGTTGTTTGGATATCCTCCTTTCCTACCTCGCAAGGTTGTTGTGAGAGCAGAGGAGTGGAGAAACAGGGAGGTGGCCTTGAGCTCCTTCCGGAATCAGAAGAAATAATTTGCCTGAATCTGCCAGATCCCAGGTCCACAAGAGGGGGAACTGGTCTCATCTGGGGGCAGGGCCTTTTTGTCCTTGGCCACGATCTGGTGGAAGGCTCTAGCAAAAGAGATCACGGCTTGTAAAACAGCTGTTTTGCCATGCCGATGGTTGAGGCCAGAAAGGACATCAGGAAATGCTGGCCTCTTCGCTGAAATACAGGGAATATCTGCCTTCCAAAAACCTCGACAACCCCCAGCCTCGGGTTTCATGAAATGGGGGAAGATGCAAAATATGAATACATTTGAATGACGATAATCAGATTTTGATGGGATTGTTTGCCCCTCTGCCCCTCTCTCTCTTCTAATACTCTAGCTCAGGGGTAGTCAACCTGTGGTCCTCCAGATGTCCATGGACTACAATTCCCATGAGCCCCTGCCAGCGTTTGCTGGCAGGGGCTCATGGGAACTGTAGTCCATGAACACCTGGAGGACCACAGGTTGACTACCCCTGCACTAGCTCACGGATTCTCAACCAAGGCTACCTGAGTCTCCATAAGAGCCCCCCAGGGGCCCCCCCAGGCCTTTCCCCTATATCCGCCTTAACGAGAAAAGGTGCATTTGGAGATCTTCCCACATCTGTTGACCCTTCTCAAGACTAGAGACTCCAGCCTCCAGGCGAGACCTGGAGATCCCAGGTATCCCCCACCCCAGAGGTGGCATCCCCGCCCCCAGCTTGCGACCACTGAACCGGACATGCAGAGAGCTTTTTGGGTTGAGGCTTAAGCCCGGCTTCGGCATGGTTTTAGGACTCCACCAAGCACCCCCCCCTCCCCTCCCTGCACCACTGTTGCTATGACACCCACTCGCTCCAGCTCAAATCCCCCTGCAGGGAGGGCGTGTAGCGCCTCGATTCCGGCCAGGGGGAGGGAGAAGCCTCGAGAGACACCGTCCCGAGGAGGACAGGAGGCGGGAAGCGTGGAGGAGGGGAAAGGCCCTTCCCCATCTGCCTCTGGGACTGGCCCAGTCCCAGGATGGAGAGCGGAGAAAAGCCGCTGCAAGCCAGCCGTGGGCCTGCACGGATGCCCGCCTGCCTCGTCTCCTCCTCCTCAATTATTTAAAAGGCCGGTCAGGTTTCTCAAAGCTGGCAGGCCTGCAAAATGCTAGGGAGGGGGAGAGACAGAGAGAGAGAGAGAGAGAGAGAGAGACTGCAGCTCTTAAAATAGCTACATCCCCTCCTCGACTGCTTCCCTCCTTCATACCTCCTTCATTCTCTGCCTCTAAGAGCATCTTTCCCGTCTTCTCTACGCTTTGCCCAGACGCAAGATGGCTTCCGCAACCCACGCTAGCACTCCCGGACAGGTTCCTGCTGCAATTCTGTGGCCAAGCTCATTCTCTTTCTCTCTCCTCCCACCCAAGGCCGTGTGGGGTGGCTTTTGGCTTTCGTGACAAAGGGGGAGTGTGGGCTTATTGGGTTTAGGGGTACGTGCACACCCCTGAACGCTGAACGGACTCTGTTCCGTTCCCAAGAGACCTTGCGCTCTGTTTGAATTTGGGAGGGAGGGGCCCGCATGCAATCATTGTTACAAAGCTGAAGAAGTTTCATGAGGAAACTAGATGCTACCTGGGAGTCTAGCCTTGTTCTGATGCTCCTGAAGACTCTGGAGATAAAAGCTTCTTAGGACCTGAGCTGAAGAAGTTTCACGACAAAACTAGACTTTACTTGGGAGTCTAGTCTTGTTTTGATGATATTAAAGACTTGAAAGGACTTCTCTTTGTTAATGTTAGCCTCTTGTTAGGAACAGAGGAAGTTTTTTTGTTAATTGTAAGATGTATGGAGCCACATGGGGAAGCTTGTAAGATTTATGGAGCCACACAGGGGGGCTGGGGGTCTCCTGGAATTACAGTTGATCTCTAGATGACGGAGAGCAGGTCCCCTGGAGGAAATGGCTGCTTTCAAGGGTGGGCTTTACGGTAATATATCTGGCCAAGGGCTCTCCCCTTCCTAGGCTTCACACGAGCATCCAGTGCAATATTGGCACTGGTGTGTGTTGTGGGTTTATTTAAAGCCTTCATTAGCTACTTTGTTTTCTTACATGTCCACCACATATGGTCAAAGGTTCCAGCTGCATCTTGACATTTCCAACATTTTCCTTCATAGTTTTTATCTATTTCCTCAATATTCTTTGTGGTAGTTCATAAATTGATTATTTTTTTCCATCTCATTTGTACTGATCCATACAGTCTAAGATTTGGAGATTCTGGGAACATCGTACAGTAGAGGATTCCCAAGTACGTTAATTTGGCTCTCCTCCTGCAAAAGCCTTCTCTTTTTTAAAATTTCACCAAAACTTCCATCCAGTTTTGCTGTCTTCCACAAGCGCGTAAGGCAGCAACCCTTATAAAAATAGGGAATGGGAACACTGCAAACAATTTGGTAACTAGCACGAACTAAAAATAACGACAACACGTTGAAGCAAAGGAAAGCATCCAAAACAATGCGTTACAATGGATACAACAGCAGAAATTGAAAAACCTTCATTGAACAGGGTTTTTTTTTTTTTTAAGGATTGCATTGTCAGGGCTGGAAGGAGAAACCAGCAAACGCCCTATAGAACAAGAGTCTTAATTTCCTGCAGGCTTCGAAGTGAGGCAGCAAAAGTGGACTTTTTTGTGAACACCATAGTGTGGGGGCCACCACAGAGAAGGCCGTTTGTTTTCTTACCATATGTGGTGGACGTGTAAGAAAACAAAGTCTTCTGCGGAAGGCATACAAAGCTAGACGCCAGTCAGCTGACCGGCAGGTTCAAGAACTAGGGTTGCCAGATCCGGATTGGGAGAAACCTGGGGACTTTGGGGGTGGAGCCTGCAGGGGGCGGGGTTTGGAGAGGGGAGGGACTTCAATGGGGCATAATGCCATACTTCTAAGCAGCCCTTTTCTCCAGGGTAACTGAACTCTGTCGCCTGGAGATGAGCAGCAATTCCAGGGGGTCCCCAGCTCTCACCTGCAGGCTGGCACCCCTAATACAACCCAAAATGTTGACTTCGTTCTGCCATGTATCTTGGAACGGAAGACATGGGAAATGTCCAACACAACAATGCTTTCCCCACTGCATTTGTTTGTCAGCGTCAAATTTTTCACCCTTACCTGATAACTGTCCAGAAGGACTCAAATGAGTAGCCGTGTTGGTCTGAAGCAGCACAATAAAACCAGAGTCCAGCCGCACCTTTAAGACCAGCAAAGATTTATTCAAGGCCTGAGCTTTTGGGTGCAAGGACAGACGTCATAGTCTGACGAAGAGGGCTTGCACTCGAAAGCTCACGCCTTGAATAAATCTTTGCTGGTCTTAAAGGTGCGGCTGGACTCTGGTTTCATTGTTCAGCAAGAGGCAACTGGAGCCGGGATGCTTATCTGTCCAAACTGCTGTGCATCCCTCTCCCATTCAGGATATCTTCCGAAGCCAATGGGCATTCCCCGCCCCAGGACAACAGAGAAGGGTCTTCTTTGTGGTGGCCCCTATTGGCATTCTGGACAGACAGAGGGGAAAGTGTGGGAAGTGGCCTTAGGAACCTTAGACGCCACTCCTGCCCCCTGCTCCGGAAGACGCCAGGCCTGGAGCAAGACACGTAAACCGGTTTCCCTCCAAACTTAAAGCCCTGGAGGGGGGGGGATGGGACTGCTTGATGGGTCTCGACACCCCCTATTATAAACCATCCCCACTGATCCACCCTCCACCCTGCCCGGAGCTCCGCTCTCCCCGTGGGCCCATCGTCCGAGCAGTTCCCAACCTGCTGCCTCTTTCTCTCTCTCCTTGGAAAAAAAAAACAAACGAGCCAGCTGGGGGTTCTCCCTAGCACCCCACCACCACCACCACCACCCCAGTGAAACGCAAAGACGCCTGCAAATAAATAAAGAAATAAATAAAGGAAAAAGAGGAGGAGAGGCAGGGTGTCCAAAAACAGACCCGGTGGCGAGTGCCTGTGTTTATCTGCGGCTGGATGGTTGTAATCCCAGTTAGGAGCCCAGCCAAGAGGCGGGAGGGCAGGGAGAGAGAGCGACAGAGAGACAGAGAGACAGAGAGAGACAGAGAGAGGCCTGCAGTCATGCATTATGGATATTGAAGGCCGTGTCTCTTTAAGGGGCCCTGCTCCACCACCCTCTCAAGGGTGTGTGCACACGGGGAGGGGCGGCAGGCAAGGAGACGGACAGCTCCGCATCCTCGCCTCCCCTCCTCATCTCTGGGTACCATCTCCGCGTTGGGCCGGAGGGGGGTGGGAAGGAAAGGGACTCTCTGCCCCCATCTCGGCGGCTGGATTCTCGGGTGGGAAGGACGCTCAAGAGTGGATAGCCCCCCCCCTCCCTCCCACTCCATCCTGGGGGTCGCCCCCCACCCCCCCCCAGGGAAGGAGCTGTGGGCTTCGCAGGGCCAGGATCTGGAAAGCCGTCAGGCCCATCTGCTTTTGGGGAGGGTCCCCCTGCGCGGCCGCCCTCCCGCCGATGTGGCTTCTCCCCGGGAGGCATGGCATGAACTGAGGCAGAGGTAAGCGTTGGAGCATCCTTCATCCCTTCACCCCACCCCAAAAAAAGATCTTTCCTTCCCCCCTCCCTCTGCACCCCTCCCCTCCCACGCTGCTGTGTATTGATGTCCCTGGGACGCATCTGACCCCCCCACACACACAAAAAAAGGGGGTTTCTTGCCTCCTCCTCCTCCTCGCCCTGCGATTGCATGCCTGAGAGCAGAGAGCATCTCCGAGCCGGTGTTACGTAAGGACAGCTTCCCCGGGCCGGGGGTCTCCTGTCTCCATCCCTGGGCACGGCAGCTCCTGGGGAGGGGGCTTCCGCAGCACTGCCAGGACCCGGCTGGATCCGCCTCCCCCCTTCTCTGTTGCTGCAGCGCGTGGAAATTTTGCAGGCTGGCTGCCGTGCATCCTTGGCCCCCAGCTTTTTGGACCAAGCGCCCCCTGTGAGGGATGGATCCGGAGGGATCCACCGGCCACCGAGCTCTGGGCCTGAGCAAGCTGGTAGCTGAGCAGTGAGACGGACGCGGGCGAAGGTAAGACCAGGGTTATCCCCCGGGGAGAAGCGGCTCAGGCCTTGGATGTGTGTGTCTTTCGGTTTCTCTCCCGCTAGGCTGCCTCTGGGTTTGTTTTCAAAATTTCTGGTCGGTGCCGCGGCCATTTGCATGTGGATCGGGGACGCATGTTTGCCTGGGAGGAATCTCCATGGGACCGTTAGAGCCCGGCTACCTTGCAGGGGGGGTGGACGGCACAGGTTTGTCGCTGGTGGGCCCCCTTGGATTTGAGTTTGGGGTTTTTCTTTGACAAGCCACCTGCTCTTGTGTCTTTTGCACCAGCAACCTGCTCGGGGATGCAGACATGAATTTGGGAGGTGCAGGGCACGTTCCTTGCGACTGTTCTGCTGAGAAAAGCCCCAGAGGAGAGCCGGGATGGGGGGGGAGGTGGATGCCTCTCCCCCAGGGATTAAAAACTGCCTTGGATGCCTACCCAGGGCCCCCAAAACACAGAAAAAGCAGCAGAGCCCCAGATTCCAGCAAGAGAATGCTTGACTGGCATGTTTTGTGCAGGGACAGAATGGCATCTTTTGCGTGCGAAGCTCTGAATTGTGTTGTTTGTTATTTGGAAGGCCGGCCTCAAACAGGCCCCAAACCTGTGACTACCTAGCCCGGAGATATTCCGTCTCTCACGCCTCCGACCTGTCTGGCATGCTCAGATGCAATTTTCCCTGCTCTCTGGTCTCACGAGTTTCAGGAGGCAATGAGGTTGCCAGCTTTTACCGCTGGCCTCTGCTCCTGTGCCTTTGAGGAGCAGGCATACTTAGCTTTGTGAAAATCGTGAGCTAACCACGAAAGCTAGGGAGAAAGAAGGAAGAGTACAGGTTCTTGGGCTGGGAGGGGGTGTCTGTGTCCGGTCTGGGTCGGCGAGGAGCTTTCGGTGTTCCCAGATGGATTGTTTACATGGCTGTTCTGTACGTCTTATAGCAAAGTTCTGATGTTTACAACAGACGGCCGGAGTGGGGTGAAGAAAGCCCCATAACTGCACGTTTCACCCCAAATTTCTTGCCAATTTGGAAGTGTTGATCATTGAGCATCAGAAATGCAGCCGTTGGGTTATTCTTAAAAAGAGGTCCCCATTGCAGAAACCTATACCTCTCAGCCCAGAGGTGAGGCGGCTCCATGGGGCAAGAAAATATTCCGTGCATGCTCAGAGGCAGTCTTATCTGTACCGTTAGTCACGTACTCCGTGTCTGTTGTTAAAAATATGCACCGGGGGTGATTTTAGGCCCTGGTTTAGTGGCCTGGATATACTTGTAAGGGGGCACAATTTTTGAGTTTTCACAGGACTCCATACCCGGCTTTTCGTCAATAAAATGACCTGTTTAGATTGGAGGGCCACGTGTCTAAGGCTCAGTTCGCACCAGCAACAGGGGAAGTGATGAAACTGTTTCCGGACTGTTCCGTTTACGGGATTGCAAGTAGGGGGATTTCGGCGAACGTGAATTTTTTCCTATGTCTTAAAGACTACCTATGGACTCCAATCCTAGCCTACTGGGATGAAACCTAGGCCGCAATTTATGGCGACAGCAGTAAGGGGCTTTCTGTGCAGTGGCTGGTCTCAGATCCCCAAGACCCGAGTTCAAGTTCTGACTTCACAATGAATTCCGCAAATAGCCTCGGAAGACGCTAAGGTTCCGCCGATGAAAGCCAGGAGATATCTTCTGGCCTTCCTATTAATGGAAAAGAGTCATTTGTTTCTTAAAGGGGTGAACATGTGAAGTTGTACACAGAAAACGTGCAGGCTGGGACGGGAGGGGAGCACTTTGCACATGCTCAAGAGCAAGCCTCTTAAATTTTTTTTATTTCACCCATTAGCTTATCACCACCCCAGCAAGGGGGTTTCGAGGAAAGGGAGAAACAGGTGTGGTTTGCCATGGCCTTTCTCTGTAAATCATTGGGTGGGGGTGAAGATATAAGGTGAAACGTTGTTTTTTGAAAGAACAGGCCTCAAGGTTCTGTCCTCTATCAGCGTAGCCAGAAAATTTGGCCATGCCCTGAATTTCCTGAAATACTTGGGGTGCTCTTATGCCAATAAGACTCCTTTTAAAAACTAAAAACAAGAGGGAACACCCCCAAATATCACACTGAGAGCTACTGAGAGCATTACTTTGCTGTGCTTAATGAAATAAAACCAGAGTCCAGTAGCACCTTTAAGACCAAAAAAAGACTTATTCAGGGCGGAATGAAATGAAAACGTTGATAAAACGTTGACAAACGTTTAATGAAAACGTTTATGAGCCGCCTTTCTTCCTTAGGGGGCTCAAGGCGGCTTACAAACATGGCTAAAAGACATCGAATACTTTGAAACCGGGAATCCCAAATTTAAAACCACGTTTTAAATAGTAGGACTGCTACTAAACTTACCCGAGTATTGTTCTAAATAACACTCACTTCAGTGGCCTGTCAAAGATTGAAAGTGGGGGGGAGCAGGTGGACCGCCCTGGGGAGGCCATTCCAGAATTGTGGGCCCTGCCTTGTGTACCCCCCAAACAAGCTTTTTGTATTGCTGGGATAATCAGGGCTTCTTCCCAGGACTGTAATTCCAGGGCAGGGACCTATGGAAGAAGATGGTCCATCAGATAATGGGGTCCCAAGCCACGTAGGGCTTCAAAGGCCAAAACCAACACCTTGAAGGGGGATCGGAAGCTGGTAGCAGGTGAAAGAAGAAGAGACGAAGAGGAAATGCAGAAGAGGAGGTCAAGAGGGGACATGATTGCTCTCTTTAAGTATTTGCGAGATTGTCACTTGGAAGAGGGCAGGGAAAGGTGCCTGTTGGCAGCAGAGGAAAGGGCCTGCAGGAATGGATTTAAACGACGTGCAAAACGGCACCAGCTAGATATCAGGGGGGAAATGAACAGTCAGAATAGTTCAGCAGTGGAATCGGCTGCTGAAGGAGGTGGTGAGCTCCCCCTCACTGGCCAGCCTTATTCTTATCATGGAGGCTTTAGGCCTTCCAACTCTAGGATTCTATGATTCTTCATGGCCAGTCTCGGTTCTCCCAGAGCTCTCTCGGCCTCCCCTCCCTCACAGGGTGTCTGTTGTGGGGAGAGGAAGGGAAGGCGACTGTAGGCCGCATTGAGACTCCTTCGGGTCTATCAGCGGTCGCTATGGGTCAGTCCAGAGAGGAAGCATGGATCTTCGTGTCCTCAGGCAGCATCTGCCCTGAGGTTTTGCAGAACTGCTGCTGTTTCCAGCCAGACAGGCTGAGGGGCTGACCCCAAAAGGAAGCTCCACTTTGTGTCATTGTCATATGTGCTAATGGATGATGGGGGGGGGTGTCTGTGTGCTCAAAACCAAGTATTCATTTAGGCAAACTCTCTCTTTCCCTCTCTAACCTGGAGAACTGGTTTTGATTCGCCACTCTTCCTCCACGTGCAGCCAACCGGGTGACCTTGGGCCAACCCCAGTTCTCTCAGAGCTCTCCCAGCCTCACAGGGTGTCCGTTGTGGGGAGAGGCAGGGAAGGCGATCGCAGGCCGCTTGGAGACTCCTTTGGGTGGCCGACAGCGGGGTGCGAAAACAATCCCTTCCCCTCCTCCTTCATGTGGGCGACCTCTCCCCCTCTCCCCCTCTCCCTCGTGGCGCATGTATGCGCACGCCCTTCCTCAGAGCCGGGCCGAAACCAGACTTCTGCTTTGCGCCGTCACCAAAAATCCAGACCGATCCTGACGGACCCATCAAGTCACCCATTGTGTGGGGCTAATGTGCCGGATGGCGTCACGGGTTCTGCACGTGACACCGAAATTACGTCTCCATTCATAGCTGAAAAGACAGATGATTGCCGTGTGCTTGCGGCCTTCTTCCTGCCAGAGCGAGGCGACTCTTACACTGGGGGCTCGCCCTCTAGCCTCTCAGATATAGGGCAGCTTTATCGCAGGTCTTTAGGCTCCCCTCTTTGTTTTGACTGTGGAAGGGATGCCAGCCTCCAGGGGGGGACCTGGCTGGAATTATGGCTCATCTCCAGACTGGAGAGCACAGCTCCCCTGGAGAAAAGGGCTGCTGGGGAGGGTGAACTAAGGATGCCAGCCTCCAGGAGGGACCTGGAGATCCCCTAACTGGAATTACAGCTCATCTCCAGACTAAAACGCTCAATCTGTCAATCCGGTGGCTGGGGGGGGGGGCCGAGATGGCAACCCTACCAACTTCTCCATAGGCTTTGCCCCTCAACTCCCCAGATATTTGACCACCCAGAGTTGGCGACCCAAATGATGGGCTCTTGAGTGTATTTGGAGAGCAGGTTGAAATGTTGGATGTCCGTGAGACTTCCCCACCCCAAGACGCCTGGAGGCCCCCACCTCTGAGCAATGGTTTAATGGCAGAACTTTCCAGGTGTAGCTCAAAGCTCTCCAGACAGCTCAGAAGTTGAGAAACCGACGGAAGAGACGCACCCCGCAGCGAAAAGCATCCTGGTCAGCAACCATCGGTGAAAGAAAACAGAACCGGAGAGACGAGGAACGCTGGGGCCGGCAGTGGGATGTCTAAAAATACAACGCAACAGATGAAGATCGATATGATCGCCAAAATATTATAGAAATTCTGGCTGAGGATGAAAGCAGATTGGTCGGAGCGGGACAGAGCGTCAGAACAAAAGCCAAAATCGCCGCCTTGAGAGGAGTGATCCCCCCGTTAATTCTTAGATTGTTTATTTGCTCCATTTCTACCCTGCCTTTCTCCCCAAAGGAGCTTCCGTCGTCCTCCTCGCCTCTGTCTTACCCTCACAACGACCCTGCGAGGTAGGCTAGGCCAAGAGTGGGTGACTGGCCTCAGATCACCCGTGGCAGAGTCGGGATTTGAACCCGGGTCTCCCTAGTCTGACTCGGACCCCCTACACCAGGGGTAGTCAACCTGTGGGCCTCCAGATCTTCGTGGACTACAATTCCCATGAGCCCCTGCCAGCAAACGCTGGCAGGGGCTCATGGGAATTGTAGTCCATGAACATCTGAAGGGACACAGGTCGACTACCCCTGGCCTACACCGTTTCTCACGACCAGGCTAAACACGGCTGTTCTGAGCTGGTGCAGAAAGTTTAACACAGAGGACGGCCCATGGGTGGCATCGAGGGGAGATTTCCGTGGCTCAAGAGCCACCCCCAAAAAGGCCCTGTTGTGTCCTCCTGCCTCACCGGGGTGAACACGAGCCCTCGCATCTGGGCCTTGAATTTAGGACGACCTTGTAGGTTTTCCAGCCAAGAGACGTTCAGGGGGCGTTTTGCCATTGCGTGACTCTGTCCGGCAGCTCGCGGTTTCTTCGGGGACACCTCTGGGCTGCTGTTTCTCTCTCCGTCTCCGTCTCTTCCTCGAAAACCACTTTTCTGTTGAGGAAGGGAGGACTTTGCCTTGTGTCTCAGCCCCAGACACCAGAGGGGGCTGTCAGAGAGTTGGCTCGAGAGAGAGGCCTGGAGCCAGAAGGTCCTTCCTATCTCCACTCTCTCGCTGTCCCTTTGATGTGTTGGTTGCAAGGGCTCGTGGGAATTGTAGTCCACGGGCCCCTGGAGCGCCACAACTTGGCCCCTCTGATGCACTCTTTTTGTGCAGTGAATGTACTCTCTTCCCTTCCCATGTCCCTCTCACATCCTCTCCATCTTGCTCCTCTCCCACTTTCCCTGGAAGTCTGCTACGTTCATGACCCACGCTGAGAGCCATTATCTGATTCCTACAGCCAGACAGGGACAAAAGCTATTCCAGGAAAGGAGGGGGGGGAGTAACGGACAGCAGGGGGAAGCGAGTTTGCTCTTTCTTTTCCCCCTGGCTGCTCGCCAGTATTCTCTTTGTTTAGTTCAGAGCAAGACGGGCTCTCTGGATTGATTCCGCAGCAGAGAAAAAGAGGCCGGGACGTATCGATCGTGGCCTTTCGGACTCCGAGTTCGGGTTCTGCCGGCTAAAATGGAACGGCAGGGACAGGAAGAGCGTTTCGGGGATGGTTCGACATCCACGCCCAGATCGTTTCTCCAGTAATCCCTGCCTACACGTCATGATATTATTGCAGATTTTAATCCCGCCTTGCTCCCAAGAAGTAGATCCCATAAGGGAAAGGAAGGCGATGGTGAGCCACTTTGAGATGTATGCGGCCTGCTGAGTTACCTCTGGCCAGTCACAGTTCTCTCAGAGCTCTCTCAGCATCCCCTACCCTATGGAGTGTCTGTTGTGGGGAGAGGGAGGGGAGGCGATTGTGAGCCACTTTGAGATGCATGCGGCCTGCTGACTGACCTCGGGCCAACCCCAGTTCTCTCAGAGCTCTCTCAGCCCCACCTCCTGCCCAGTTGTGAGGCGAGGAAGGGAAGGTGTTTGTGAGCCACTTTGAGGTACCCACGGCTTGATGAGTGACCTTGGGCCGGTCCCAGTTCTCTCAGAACTCTCTCAGCCTTACCTACCTCCCAGGGTGTTGGTTTTTGAGGAGATGAAGTGAAGGGGATTGTAGATGCCTTCAGGTAATAAACAGGATAAAAAAAACATATTTCTCTCCGGATTAGAATCTGTCACTCTTAACCATTTCTACCCTGCCTTTCTCCCCCAAGGAGCTTCCGTCGTTCTCCTCTCCTCTATGTTACCATCACAATGACCCTGCGAGGTAGGCTAGGCCAAGAGTGGGTGACTGGTCTCAGATCACCCGTGGCAGAAAACGAGAGCAAAAAAGAGGTGCATTTTTTCCCATTAAGTACATGAAAGAGCCCTCTGTGTGCTCCCCTCTTCAAAATCAACCTCACCAACACTAGACGTGGAGCTCCACCTTTGCATGGCACCATCGCATTAATGCGCATGCATTAAAGGCGCGGCACATCTGTTCTTCCCTCAGAGATTGAATTTCCCCAAGCCCCAGAGGAAGAAGCTGTACTCTGGAGAGCCACAACTCGAGCCAAGAGGAGGTGGCTCCTTTAAAAACAAAACAAAGGCAAAGAAACGGTGAGCAAACGAGGACAGCAATTTTCTACGTGGGGGTGGACTGCAGGCCGGAAGACTCAGGGACTGCCGGAGCGTGCAGCGTGGGCGTGATTCATCGCTTCCGGGCAGAACGGGCACTGTCCGAGAAACAAACTCCCCTGTCAGGCCTGATGAGGAGGATTTCGAAATATCGGGGGAATAAGGTTTTCCAGGTGAATGGAAGGAATCTGGCCGGGAGGGGCTGTGCCTTATGGTTAGGGAAGCTGCAGAGGCACAAGAGGGACAAGGCGCTCAAAGGAGGGACTTCTTGGACAATGCTCCAGCGCAGAGCACCAGCATGGGCCTAGCAATCCAGGTCTTCCCCAACCTCGTTCATTTTTTATTTTATTTTTATTTCACCATCACATCCCGGTCATCTCCCATCCAAGCTCCAACCAAGGCCGACCCTGCTTAGCTTCCAAGAGCTCATGAGAGCAGACTTGCCTGGGCCACCCCGGGAAGGACCCTGAAAAGTCGCCATCCGGCAACTGTAGTCTTTCCAAAGGAAGCATATCTTCTAGGGGCGGCATGACTTCGGTAGAACAAGTTGGGAGCCGGGCTTGCACGTTGGGCTTGTTCCGCCTGGAACGAATCGGCACGGATGAAGAGGACAGAGAGCCGGCTTGGTCCGAGGCTTAGTGTGGGCAGCTGGCCGGGCACAGCTCTTCCAATGCTGCTTCTCGTCGCCGTCATCCTGGTAATCTAGCGCAACCGGCCATGAAATACAGCAAACGGGCAGTGGATGGCGGGGGGGGGGAATGCCGCACGACTGCACCCTGCAGAACAGCTCTAGGGAGGAGCAGTTTATCTGAGCCGTGCGAACTCAGAATTTCAGCAATGGTGGCCTCACTGCAGCCATTCTTAGCTGGTTCTCGGAGGGGCAGGTTGTGAGTGAAGCAGAGAATGGTCTCCAAGTCATTAGAGTGGCCTCCAAGTCATTAGAGTGCTGCCTAACGCTGCCGAATCTTTCCAGGAATCGGTGGCATTCCTGCCCCCGTTCACCCGGGCACCTAAGAAGAATCTCAGCCCCAGAAATAGATAAAATATATCGATCCGCCTAAGCAAATAGCCCTCGCTGGAGGTCAACTGGAATGACACTGGCGCCATCTGTTAACACATGCTCCAGCGTGCACGCAAAAGGATACTGGGAGATATGCTGTTCGTCACAGGGTGCCTTTTACGACTTCCAGGGGCCTGGTGGGGTGCAACGCCCGAAGATTGTGGAAATCTTAACGGCACCGCTAATTAACCCCCTTTCGGCTGCCTGCCAGCGGGGTTGGTGGAGCTCCGATCCTTTTGTTTTCTCAGAGGAACAGAGTTCTCTGCTCTAGCGCTCTTGGGTTGCCTTCCCCGCCCTCCTTTCCCTGAAGTGCTTGCATTAGCAAAACCTGAGCCCTTGCGAGGACCCCAAGCAGATGTTAACCTCTGGTTCGGGTGTCCCCGGGCTTGCTGCCCTCCGTTGGGTAAAGGGCAGGGGACGGTCCCTTGTGCGTTTAACGGCTCGTAGCCAAAAGGAAGGACCCCTCCTTTAAAAGTAAAGAAAAAGTTGGGCGCTGGCAAACTCCCTGCATGTAGATAGCCAGGTGCTCAAGGTTCCCTTCATGAGGCCATTAAGCGTTTTGAAGGGAGAATCCGACTTGTACGTGGGTCGGGGAGGGCGCCGTTGCAACCAGCGTGTTGTGACCGTGTAGTAAGTAAGAACTTCTTTTCAAACAGGGGGTTTTGTGAGTAAGAAGCAGATAGTGGGGGAGTGAGGTTTCCCAGGGCAAAACGAAATCAGCAAGTTTGATCCACCTTTCTCCTTCTGGGTTTTGAGATCTAGGCCTTCTGCCCCTATCCAAGGTGCTGAACGGACTAGGGCAGCTCCTCTCTGGCTGTCCGTGGTACTGAAACAAGGCCCTTCCACAAACGGAAAGCCTGTGGGAAAAATCACAGATGGTTCCTTTGGGTTTGTTTTGGATTTTTTTGTTGTTGTTGCAGGGGATGGAGGAATTTGGCAGTGCCGATAGTATCTGTTGAATCCTGGAAAGCTCTGAGCTGGGGGATCCCATAGGGATGTGCTGAGGTTCCCGACACAATTAAATTTAGAAGGGGAAGAAGAAGAGTTGGCTAACAATCGCCTTCCCTGACTCTCCCCACAAGCCTCAAGGGAAGGCGGGATATCAATGTAAAACAAGTAAATAAATTAATTAATTAAAACAGACACCCTGTGAGGTAGGCGAGGCTGAGAGAGCTCTGGAAGAACTGCTCTGTCAGAAGAGTTCTAACAGGTCTTTGGCGAGCCCAAGATCACTGCGTGTGGAGGAGCAGGGAATCAAACCTGGATCTCCAGATTAGACGCAACTGCTCTTAACCACGACACCAAGCTGGCTCTTGGGTTTTTTTACAAGCTCGTTATCCTGAGATGCAAATCAATTTCTGTCTCAACTAGAAATCACAATCCTGTTCCTACTTCCCAGTAGGCTAGGGCAGGACACATAGCTCTCTTGTCCCCCATGTTGTGCTCACAACCCCCCTGCGAGGCAGGCCAGGCCAAGGGAGAATAACGGACCCAAGATCATGCCCTTAACTGAGAATCTGAGCCACTCCCCTCTCTTCCCTTCCACCGCTTCACCTCCAACCCAATGAAGAGTCCCAGAGAAGGGCCGTGGCTCAGAGCCCAAACATCGACTCTGGCCATGCAGATGGTCGCAGGTTCAATCCCCACCAACTCAAGTTCGACACCCGTAGCTTCTTCAAATGACCTTTGCCTTGGACCCAGGAGAGCCGCTGCCGGTCTGAGCCCGCGGTACTAACCTAGGCAGATCAGTGGCCAGATGCAGGAAAAGCCAGCTTCGTGGATGGGAAAAAAAACGTGTGTGGTTTCAATTAGCTTTAATCAAAGCCAAGACTTTTTTGCTTTCTATTGCTTAATGTCTCTCTCCCAGCGAGCTTTGCATGTGCGCGTTCATTCCAGCATAACATTCCCACCCCCCGGCGCCCTCTCGCATTTACCTCTCTGGGAAGAATAACGTTACCTTTGAGCAAGTTGTCAAGAAGCCAGCTCTCCATCTCCGAGCGGCTCCAGCCGGGAACCGTAAGGCAGTCTCTCTGCCAGGGACGCCTGCCAACGGTGAGCTCAGGATGAGCGAATGCTTAGCTCACCCGCTGCCAGCTTTGTAGAATGCAACAAAATAACCCTGGGTGTATTTTTGCCCCGCGTCCGGGCAGCCGTCGCTCCAAAGGTGGATTGTGGTGGTCACAGGCGCACACCCAAGTTGATGGCTGCGCTCAGGGTCTCAGAAGACACATGGCTGAATTCGTACCGTTGGAAAACCGCCGTGGCTGGATATTGGTGTTTTCGGCATGCAGGTGGTCGCATGAAACTAGTTCTCAGGACTGAATCCCCTTCTCCTGTTTAGCGGACAATCAGGCCTCTACAACCTTTTAAAAAATCTGAGATCGCACTCATTCAGGTCTCTTACCCATTCTGCAACCACCCAAGAAACAACAATGGAAATAAATATTCGTTATTTATTCATTGCATTTTTATGCCGCCGCTCCCAGCACAGCTGGCCCCAATATAGCCCCACATGAACTTTAACATCTACATATTAGGATATGCTGGTGGTTCCTGGCCTTGACCGGGGCTGGGGCCTTTTCTGTCCTGGCCCCAGCTTGGTGGAATATGCTGCCAGTAGAGACGTGAGTCTGACGGAACTACCGATGCCTGAAAAATAGACTCTTCCGCCAGGCATATGGCAGAGGCTAGGGTGCAAAGACGAACTCCCCACTCCCTCCCCGAATACTCCATGCCACTTATATATACTGAGCATTGGGACAGAGTTTCACAGTCTGGAGGAGGGGGAAGATGGCGAAGTAGAAAGGCGCCATCAGCTGTCTCCGGCACCAAGCGAGGGCTGGCCCATTCTGCGGGGCAGGGGGAGATGCGCAAGGACACCCCCACGCCCCCCTTCTAACAGCCCTCGGCGTTAGAGGTCCTAATTGGGCTTTATTCTTCCTTCGTATAGTTTTATATTCTAATTTTAACACTGTTGCAGAAATGCTTGTTGCCCACATGCCCTGAGCCTGAATCTAGAGGGGATGGTTAAGAAATCAAATCAATAAGTAACCAGCAAATTAGATAGATAGATAGATAGATAGATAGATAGATAGATAGATAGATAGATAGATAGATAGATAGATAGATAGATAGATAGATAGATAGATAGATAGATAGATAGATAGATAGATAGATAGATAGATAGATAGATAGATAGATAGATAGATAGATAGATAGATAGATAGATAGATAGATAGATAGATAGATAGATAGATAGATAGATAGATGGTGGGCAGGCGGGCAGACGGACGGACGGATGGACGGACAGTCAGGCAGATGCCTTTCTTGCAGATTTAAGCCAGCTACTCCAGGATAATATAAACACACCCAAAAGCAATTCCCAAAAAAGACGAGAGAACAGGGAATGAACTCTTGTTTGGTTTTCCGTACCGAGCATCAGATTTCGATTAAGCTGTCAGCCGAATGAGGGTTAGCAGCTCCTTGTGCTGTAGGATTGTTTAGACAGGATTAGCTGTGATTTCCGATACCTGTGGGAGTTGGGGGTTTGTTTCTGTTTTCAAAGCAAGGTAGCCAAACAAACCGCAAGCCCGGGGTCACGGCTGACCTGCCTGCTGGGGAGTAGGGAGGCTTTTCACCCAACCAGGATTCTTTGGGTAGCGATTCTCTGCCACAAAACCTCCCGCCGCAGAAACATCAAACAGATGGGCTCCCTTGTGCATACCCGAGGAAGCTTTTCAGCTTCAGTTTCTAGGAAATGGAGCAATCGGCTGTCTCTGGCATCTCCAGGAAATGTTATTCACAGCATCCCTGTGGCTCCGTTTCCCAGCTGGGCCCGAACAGCCAACAGGCGTTGGCAGGTCCAGGTTCAACCTTGCCGTGGCTACCTTC
Organism: Paroedura picta; assembly: GCF_049243985.1. Classification (NCBI taxonomy): domain Eukaryota; kingdom Metazoa; phylum Chordata; class Lepidosauria; order Squamata; family Gekkonidae; genus Paroedura; species Paroedura picta. The sequence goes on from NC_135385.1 coordinate 20,350,226, forward strand.
GAATTCCTCTTTCCCGGTCAACGGAGGGCCTGTGACTCATGTGGCCATCTCCTTTGCTTCTGAAAAACAAGAAAGCATTCATGTTTGGTGCTTTTTGTGCCTCTCTGAAAGCTTGCAGCTGCCCCAAATCTATCGGGCAGGGGTGCCCAAACTGTGGCTCTCCAGATGTCCATGGACTACAATTCCCATGAGCCCAGGGGCTCATGGGAATTGTAGTCCATGGATACCTGGAGAGTCACAGTTTGGCCACCCCTGTGTCTCTACTCTCCATCTCTCTCTGTTTGATGACATTTTCGCTCCCAAAGAATCCTGGGCACTGTAGCCGTAGAATGCCGAGAATTGTCTGCAGGGGAGCCCAGCTTCCTTCCCCAAGGACTACAATTCCCAGGGTTCCCTAGGGGTGAGACCACTCTTTCATACAGGTGTACCCTTGGCCTTCTAGAATCCTGGCCTCGCCATCCTCCAGTGAGCATTTTCCACTGCCTTCCAGGCAGCAGCCGTAGCCGCGGGGAATTGCCCGCCCTCCGGGCCGTGTCATCTGCCTTTTTTCACGCCGACTACGCCGTAATTTTCTGTTTGGATGGGTGTCGCACCCCTTCAATTTAGACGTCCCCTAATTGCTGTCAGGCGCACGGCTGCCAGGCTTATGCGCTTCCTTCCCGTCCCTCCCCTTTCCTCCCCCCCTTCCCGACTCATCTCCTTTCAAATAGATTTAGCAGGCATGAATGAAAAGACAGATGGGCCTCCCTCCACACCGCCCAGGCCCTCCCGAATCGACTCAGCCCCACGCAGGTGCTTTTCGAGGGATGGGGTGGGCCTGCTTTTTGATATGCAGTTCTTTTCTGACCCGGCCAGTCTTTTGGGTCAAGTTAGATCTAGTTGCATGAGAACAAATAGGGGAACTGCCGAGTTCTACATCTGAACTAGAAAAACTCAACCAATTGGCTGCTACAAAAATCTTTTTGGTTGTGGTAGTAGTTGTGTAGTTGTTGTTGTTAATTGCAAAGTCGTGTCCGACCCATCGCGACCCCCTGGACAATGATCCTCCAGGCCTTCCTGTCCTCTACCATTCCCCGGAGTCCATTTAAGTTTGCACTGACTGCTTCAGTGACTCCATCCAGCCACCTCATTCTCTGTCGTCTCCTTCTTCTTTTGGTTATAATTATGGAAGATACACCTTCTGGATAGCAGTGAGTGCGAATTAGATCTTGGGGTACTCGAGGACTGTAAGCTAAATACGAGCAGGCAGTGTGATGTAGTGGTAAGGAAGGCGAATGCAGTCTTGGGCTGCATCAAGAGAGGTGTCACATCGAAAAAACAAGATGTCGCGTTGTTCAGGCCCCACCTGGAGGACTGTGTGCAGTTCTGGAGGCCTCACTTCGAAGATGATGTGGACAAAATGGAGAGGAAGCAGAGGAGAGAGACAAGGAGGATCCAGGGCCTGGGGACCAAGCCCTGTGAGGAAAGGCTGAGGGACTTGGGAATGTCCAGCCTGGAGAAGAGCAGGCTGAGAAGGGACAGGATGGCTCTCTTGAAGTATCTGAAAGGTTGTCACTTGGAGGAGGGCAGGGAAAGGTTCCTGTTGGCAGCAGAGGAAAGGACCCACAGGCATGGCTTTAAACCACCTATCTAGCAATCAACACATTTTCTTCAAGCCCAATTGAAGAGAGAAAACACACCGCCCTACAAAGCAGCCCTTTTCTCCAAGGGAATGCATCTTTGTCGTCTGGGATTCCGGGAGATCCCCAGTTCCCACCTGGACGTTGGCATCCGTATTAGCCACAATCCCAATCTGTTCTTGCAAGGCAGTTCTTTCAGAGCTCTCACAGAGGGCCTCACAGAGTGGTCCACTGCGGGGAGAGGAAGAGACAGGCGTTATAAGCCGCTTTGGAACGCCTTCGTGGAGTGAGAAAGCAGGGTATAAAAAAACAAATTTAAGGGGGGTAGCCGTGTTGGACTGAAGCAGCAGGACAAATTTAGCGTCCAGGGGCACCCTTCAGACCAGCACATTTTCATTCAAGGGATCAGCTTTCATGACCTTGCATCTGAGGAGGTATGCGTGCCCACGAAAGCTCATCCCTTGAATAAGAATTTGTCTTAAAAAACCAGCTCTTCTTTTTCTTTTTCCCCTCCCCAGGGGAGCCAGCCTCCCCCCCCACACACACAATTTACTCTCCGCTGCAATACCAAGAGCAAGATGGACCGGTGGGCGGAGTGGAGGAGCTCCTGGTTCGCGGGGGTCCGTGGGGGTCTTCCGAGCCAGCTGGCCCAGCGCAGCCAGCCCTTCTGCCCTGGCGCACGATCTCAGGCGGCAGCGAGAGAGCCAGACAGACAGGCGATCCGGGCCGTCTGCGTCGACATGTCTGAGCCGGCGAAACGTCTCCCGAGATGCGTGCGCTCTGTCGGCTCTCAAGGTCAGGGCAGCCCGGGAAAGGCTAATAGGATGTGACATCCGACTCGGCTGGTGCCACCGGGGGCCTGTCCTTGGCACGGCGGGTGCAGAGGCCTGCCCAGGGAGGCAATCTGGCTAGGCAAGGAAGGCGTGTGGGGAACAGATCCTGACCGGGCGGGAGGGCATTGCCCAGTGGATCAGCCCTGGGCCTCTGCCCTCTGGAGAACTGCTCTAACAGGACTGTGACTAGCCCAAGGCCACCCAGCTGGCTGCCTGTGGAGGAGCAGGGAATCAAAGCCGGATCGCCAGATGAGAACCCGCCGATTTTGACCACGATATCAAGCCGGTCCAGAGTGCAGAACCGTGAACAGGTCAGAAGTAAACCTCCAGGAATAACCAGGTGGCATCTGAGACAGACAACTGGGAGGTGGCAGTGGGAAGGGGGGGGGGGAGCCGCCTGTCTCCGTGGGCGCCTGTGCCAGATGGGTGCTCCGGTGTTGTAAATAAACAATGGGCCGAGGACATAAATATTCATGGCCTGGCTTTTATTTTTATTCCTCTGGCGATGTTTCACGCTGAGGACCGCTGGGGCTCCGAAGAAGCTATCGGCCCTGGCCGGTGCCCCCTCCCTGACCCCTCCATCGAGATGGAAAACCGAGCCTTGCTTGTAGACCCCATTTCTCGTATTAAGGACCACCGTCCTGGCTTCTCCCTATTGCAGGTGGCTCTTCACCGAGGAAATTCGGGGATTCTACCTCTTGAAAAGCCTCCTGGGTGACCATAAATCGCTTGAGGCTGGACAGAACTCCCCGATGCAGAAATCGCAAGAATTGTTTCAAGTCTCCCTTTTTTTTAAAATGGACATTAAGCACCCTTTTACAGCAACGAGGTTGGGGGTGCAGAGAGGAAATACCGGCGGGCAGAAAGAAAAGCTGAAGTCTGCAAATCCCAACAGTCCTGAAGAGGGAGTGGAGCCAGCAGGCGGGCGGGCCTGGATTCGTTTCATCCTTGCTAGGTGCAAAAAACAGACCTCTCACGCAACCCGAAACGCTTCCGGCACGAATTAGAAGTCGTGCCATCTTTTGTCAGGCTGGGAGGGGAAGAATACAGGGCGGGGAGGGGAGGGGAGGGGGGCACACGGTTGCCTGCCCTTACACTGGCCAAGAATAATTTCCCTTTTCCAAGCAGGCCCAGTGGACAGACTAGAGCAGGGGTAGTCAAACTGCGGCCCTCCAGATGTCCATGGACTACAATTCCCAGAAGCCCCTGCCAGCGAATGCTGGCAGGGGATTCTGGGAATTGTAGTCCATGGACATCTGGAGGGCCGCAGTTTGACTACCCCTGGACTAGAGAATCCAAAGGAAGGGAGATTTTCTTATTTCTTCGATTGACTTCGATTGAGGGTCTCTGTTGCGGGGAGAGGGAGGGAAGGCGCTTGTCGGCCGCTTTGAGACACACGAGGCCTGCTGGGCGACCCTGGCCCGGTCGCAGTTCTCTCGGAGCTCGCTCCGCCCCACATGCCTCAACGGGTTGGGGGGAAAGGAAAGGTAAGGTGGTTGTCAGCTGGTTTGAGACTCGCCCCCCCCCCAAAAAAAAACCCCAGAACCGCCCCTACTGACGCCCTCCCCCCTTGTATTTCAGAGCGACCTTGGAAGATGTCGAACCAGAGCAACGGCGACACCAAACCCCCATGTCTGCCCCGGAACGGGCTCGTGAAGCTTCCGGCCCAGGCCAACGGTCTCGGCTCTGCCAGCATCACCAAAGGGACGCCGGCGATGAAAAACCGCCTCTGCCAGCCTCCTTCCGTGCCTGCCATCCTCAGCCCGGCCTTAGCCAACCACAGCGACCTGGCCATGCCTAGCCTTGCTTCGCCGCTGTCCCTGGCCGCCCTCTCCGGGGTGCCGTCCCCCTCCGGAGCCGCCGTGGTGGGCCTCCACTCCAGCGAGCTGTCCCCGGCCAATGGGGACCTGTCCTCCCTCGAGGGGCTCCCCGGTTCGCCCGCCGAGTGGCAGCTGGCCTTGGACGAGAAGATCCTCAACCGGCTTTTCTGGTACTTCTCGGCCTGCGAGAAATGCCTCCTGGCCCAGGTGTGCAAGGTCTGGAGGAGGGTCTTGTACCAGCCCAAGTTCTGGGTGGGCCTGACACCGGTGCTGCACACCAAAGAGCTCTACAACGTCCTGCCCGGCGGGGAGAAAGAGTTCGTCAACCTCCAAGGCTTCGCCGTCCGGGGCTTCGACGGCTTCTGCCTCGTCGGGGTCTCCGACCTGGACATTTGCGAGTTCATCGACAACTACCCCTTGTCCAAGAAAGGGGTCAAGTCCATGAGCCTGAAGAGGTCGACCATCACGGACGCCGGACTCGAGGTAAGCTCCCCGGGTCGGATCTGGAAAACGTGGAGAGCGTCGATGTTCCGGCTCGAGTGGCCACGCCCCCAGTGGGGGCGGAGCAACCGTGTTCAGCCCGTTTAGACTTCACGGCTCCTCGGAAGTGAGGTTAGTTGGCCCCGCCTCCAGGAAGTGACATCGATCACCAAGCATGTTAACATGCAGCCACGATGGGAACTCAGTGGGGGGAAAGACAGGGGTAAGGCAGGGATAGGTGTGCAGGCTTCACCCCCCCCCCCCCGATGTAGATGCCACAAGAGAATTCACTCATACTGGGGAGAGGGGAGAGGGTGCAATGGAAGGGGCCAATTCTCTAGCTTGTGGCCAAATCCATTAAGTCCATAAGAAGAAAAAGGCTTGGTCTTCATGCCCTGCTTTTCACTACCGGTTTGCAGTCGCTTTCCCTTCTCCCCAAAACAGACACTTGGGAGGTAGGTGGACACTTGAGAGCTCTGATGGAACTGTTCTGTGAGAACTGCTCTAACAGGACTGGGACTAGCCAAAGGCCACCCAGCGGGCTGCACAGGGAGGAGCCAGGAATCAAACCTGGCTCTCCAGATTAGAAGCCATCTCTCTGAACTACTCCCAAGTTGGCTCTCGTTTTGTGGATGACGCTCTATGCAGGGAAGCCAGTGTTAACTTGGTGTTCATTTCTTGGCCTCAATCACAGGCCTGGTGGAACTGCTGCTCTTGCAGGCCCTCCAGAACTGCTGAAGGTCCTGGAGGGACCTGATCCCATCAAGGAGAGCATTCTACCAGGCTGGAACCAAAACCAAAACGGCCCCGGTCCTAGTGGAAGCCAGTGTAACCTCTTTGGAGCCAGGGATCCTGAGCAAGTGCTGATCACTCGATCTCGGTGCTCTTTGGGAGGTAAAAGCAGAAGAGGCAATCCCATAAATGCAGGGGTCAGAACCAGTGGGATTCACTGCAGCTGGAGATGTGAATGATCCCCAGCTCTGATGACTTACAAATCTCACCCATTCCCCACTCCGCCCCGGAACTCAGAGTCACATATGTTGGCTGAGTGATTGATCGACTAGTTTTTGTGTTTAGAAACCCGAATTCAAATCCCCACTCTGCTATCAAGCTCACACACACACAAAGGCATTATACTGAGCCCTAGAGCTGCATGGCTCATGGGTGTTTTGCGAGTAACAAAAACCAAGCACTTAACACCACACACAAACCAACGTACTTGCATACACCAAGCTACCAGCCCAGCAAGTTGATTGGCTCTTAATAGAGCCCTGAGATAGGGCCATACACATGGCGTTTAATTGGTTACGGTTGAGAAGCTGCTATTGATTGGCTGCATTTCGGCCCCTGCATTAAGATGCCTGTGACCTGGTCCACTGACCACGTACACAACAATTTTACTGTTACTTAGCCCAAATCCCTTGCTGGTATATAAAATGATATCGCAGCTAAAATTAGAATAAGCAAGCATCAAAAGACGAAGTAAATGCAAAGGACCCACAAGGAATTAAAAGTATACAGCAGATTGTCCTTTAACACGGCAATTTGATGGGATCCTGCAAAAATCTGGCCACGTTTCCTATTATTTCTATGTTGGAATTATCCCAAAGAAAGGAAATCTGAAGGAGGTCAGGAAGTCCTTGCTTATTTATCAAAATGGGGCTCAAATATTTTAAACGAATACTTGTATAAGAAGGACAATACGAAAGGACATGCAGGGAATTAAAAAGACATGTAGAAATTTAAAAGGACATACGGGAATTTAAAAGGCCATACGGGAATTTAAAAGGACATACGGGAATTTAAAAGGCCATACGGGAATTTAAAAGGACATACGGGAATTTAAAAGGACATACGGGAATTTAAAAGGCCATACGGGAATTTAATAGGCCATACGGTAATTTAAAAGGCCATACAGGAATTTAAAAGGACATACATACGGGAATTTAAAAGGACATGCAGGGTTTTGCTATTACTGTCTTAGGTCTGTTGTTAAACTTTTGTTGCTCCCTGCCCTGAGCCTTTGGGGAAGGGCCGGCTATAAATAAAATTGTCTTCTCCCTCTTCTTAATTTGAACCCATTCCTTTGAGCTGTATCACCAGCATGCTATTCCCCAAGGCTTGGGAGAACAGCAGGTTTGCAGAGCCACGAAGCCCGTCTCCTCTCTCCGCAGGTGATGCTAGAACAGATGCAGGGGGTGATGCGGCTGGAGCTGTCCGGGTGCAATGACTTCACCGAGGCGGGGCTGTGGTCCAGCCTGAACGCCCGCATCACCTCCCTGAGCGTCAGCGACTGCATCAACGTGGCTGACGACGCCATCGCCGCCATCTCTCAGCTGCTGCCCAACCTAACGGAGCTCAACCTGCAGGCCTACCACGTGACGGACACGGCGCTGGCCTACTTCACCGCCAAGCAGGGCTACACGACCCACACCCTCCGCCTCAACTCCTGCTGGGAGATCACGAACCACGGGGTGGTCAATATGGTGCACAGCCTCCCCAACCTGAGCGCCCTCAGCCTCTCCGGCTGCTCCAAGGTGACGGACGACGGCGTGGAGCTGGTGGCGGAGAACCTCCGCAAACTCCGCAGCTTGGATCTCTCGTGGTGCCCGCGGATCACGGACATGGCTCTGGAATATATTGCCTGCGACCTGCACAAACTGGAGGAGCTGGTGCTTGATAGGTATGGAGGGCCAATAAGGTGGGAGAGTTCCGCGAGATCACCCGGGATGGGTCAGCTGATGTATTGGAGCCGGCATGTTCCGTGGCCAATTCCCCCCAAAGGCAAGCTCAAATGTTCTGGCAAGAAACTCAGTAGTTGTTTAGCTTCAAACCCCGCCTCCTTCTGTTACCATGCTCTCTGGGCCATTTTGATCACTATCGTGTGCCTAGTTGTTATGGCTGTTTTCTTCCCGCCTGGAAGTGTCGACTGTAAACTGTACAACCCTTTGATGATAAGAACCGTTCTGTGTGAAACTGAGGTGCATACAGAAGGGGGCGGAATTTGCCTCTGTAATCGCTTTATGTTTCCACAAGAAGTCTTGTGATGCCGTTTGCAATACTCTTGTGAATAAACTAGGAACCAGAGATGCTCTTCCCACGGCCGCTAAGCCTGCTTGGGTTCCCAGGGGAAATGCAGATAGATGAGGCAGAAGCCGAGAGGGGACAGAAACAGGGAACACCCTCAAGTGTTATTCTGTTGCAGAGTGTGTGTGTACATGGAGTGGGAGGGGAACTTCCGCCTCCCATCCTGTCCCTTCGGAGGGCTTACTTCCGGAGGGGAGCCACCATTTGGAGGCACCCTGTGGTTCTCCTCAGATGAGGCCTCACACATGGCCAACAATGCTTCCGTAATCCGATGCTGCCCTCTTGCGAATTGTCCTGCCACTGTACACAGGGAATTGGTCTTGGGCAGATTTTCCTCCACTGCTCTGATTCCGGATGTTTATTTGTCATTCCTCCCTGCGGCTGAATTCTGTGGGGGCCACGCTGATGCTTGTCGCGCTGAGTGCTGGCTAGCACCCAAACTGGCCTGAGGAAATCTCCCTGTGTCACTCTGGGAGTCACTCACTGGAACAGTTCTCTCGGAGAGCCCTCATGGCGTCATGGTGAAAGAGCGACAGACTCTCATCCAGAGAGCCTCGATTCCCCGCTCCTCCTCCGCATGCAGTCAGCTGGATGGTCTTGGGCTCGCCACAGTCCGGTTCGAGCTGTTCTCACTGAGCAGTTCTGTCAGAGCTCTCTGAGCCCCACCGACCTCACAGGGAGTCTGTTGTGCGGAGAGAAAGGGAAAGGTGTTTGTAAGTCACTTTGGGGAGTAAAAAGTGGGTTACCCCAAAACAGCTTTTCTTTTTTCCAATCAAAAGGCTGCTCGGCTGGAAAGAACTCCTGCTGGGAACTTGGAAAGTTGTTTGTTCGAATCTCCAGCTCATCATAAGGTTGCTTGATTTACCTCTTTGCCAGGCAGGGGCCAAGGCCTGCATTACAGAAGTGACCAGGTTCAGTTCCTGGGATCTGGCTGAACATCGAGGACCAAACGTGCAACATGGCCGCCTGAAATGTGTCTGGACCATAACCTCATAGGTAGCCCAGTCCTGCTAAGCGTCTTCCTGAAAGCCAACCTGGATGTTCACTCTCTGCCCTGTTCATACCATTGGTCAGCCTTTCTTGGCTTTTTTTTTACCATCAAGATACCCCCGAAACATTCTTCAGGCTTCGAGAAATCCCTGAAGTGGTTCGATCATGCAGAATATGGTTGGGAAGCCGTAGAGCTGTGGACATGACCACCAGGGCCCCTCCTCTTCCCACCCCCTCCAGGACCCTCATTGGCTATTTTGGGAGGAGGGGCGGGTCAATGTGGCCATAGACTTTGGGCAAGGATCCTCCGAGTGTCCCTTAAAGGCTCTTTGTTTCCTCTCCCCTTTTCCACTGTGATTTTCTTCTCACCCCTGTCATTTTCCACCTCTTCCACAGGTGTGTACGGATCACCGACACCGGACTGAGCTACCTGTCCACAATGTCCTCCCTTAGAAACTTATACCTCCGCTGGTGCTGCCAGGTAGGTGACAAGGATAAGACAGGGCAGGCAGGCAAGGAAGTGAATGACCACGTAGCCAAAAAAATCCATTCAGTCTCAACATTAGGAAGGCAAGGGAAGGGAGTGTTTTCTGGGAGTTCTTCCCTGTCGTGATCCAAGCCCAGAAGAACATCTGGCATGCAGATGTCAGCACCCTTATCAAACTACAATTCCCAGGAAAGCTGAGAGTGGTCTAAAATTGGGCTGAGGGGATTACAGCATAGGTTGCAAGTATGTTGGTAAATGTACATTTACCTCAACATTTTAATTGTCTGGTTTCCCATTCTTTCCTCCTTTTCTTCTGTTTCAGACATTTTAATTGTCTGGTTTCCCATTCTGTCCTCCTTTTCTTCTGTTTCAGATTCAAGATTTTGGCCTGAAGCATCTGCTGGGAATGAGAAGTTTACGGCTTTTGTCTCTTGCTGGTGAGAGATGAACTTAGAGAAACTTTTTGATGGCATGAGGTTGAAAGAGACTCAGTAGGAATCACAGGACCACAAATGACGAAAGGGGGAATGGGTAAATGTTAGAATCCGTGAAGCAGCCAGATGAGTGAACTTTCCCCTATTGTATTCCTATACTGATCCAGAAGTTCATTCCGTTTTCGCGAAGAACTTAATTTCAGAATGAGGGTATGTGTCCCTTGCTACAGTTCTGTTCAATTATATCTTTCTTTGTTGGCAAGGCACGTAGTGCCCATTGATAAAACACTGCAAGAAAGCAATCATATATGCAGTGATTAACACTGCAAAAAAGCAATCATATATGCAATGATTAACACTGCAAAAAAGCATTCAAACGCGCAATTATAAACACTACAAAAAAGCAATCCGTCATGCAATGGTAAACACTGCAAAAAAACAACAGTCATAGTACAGCAATAAAACATTGCCAAAAAAAACAGTCTGATGCAATCACACGTATTGCTTTTTTTTTTTTGCAGTGTTCATGACTGCGTATTTGATTGTATCGAGGTGAGCATAGAAGCACATTGGCAATACACCACACGAGAAGAATGTTTGAGATTACACTGCGGCCCATTGTGGGTTTCTCAACGTGACAATTTAACGTGATTCCATTGCTCTTTCCTGTTCACGGGTTTCTTGTGGTTCTTTTCAGGTTGCCCTCTGCTGACGACCACTGGACTTTCGGGCCTTGTCCAGCTTCAGGATCTGGAAGAGCTGGAGCTGACTAATTGTCCTGGGGCTACCCCGGAACTCTTCAAGTATTTTTCCCAACATCTGCCACGTTGCATGGTGATCGAATAAGCAGCTCCTTGGAAGAATGTGACCAATTTCTGGAGCCATGTCCTCCAATCCCAACCCAGCACTGACCAACCAATCAGAGTCATGGTTTTATTTATTCATTTAATATATATAAATATATATATAAATATATATATATATAATTTTTTTTTCCGGGAGAGATGCTGTGACTTCAAACACACATGCCCACAGAAAAAAAAAAACAACAACAGGCAAACACAAGGCATACTGAACGACAATGGTTTGAACAGTGACACACGGAGATAATTTCTTTTGTTTGGCACGTGTGTTCACATCCAGGGCACCACAGCCGTGAAGACTTGGAAGAATCCCTCCTCGAGTTTGTCCAGTCCCCATGCCTTCATCCTCGCCCGTCTTCCTCGTAGTGATCTGTCCTGAAATCTTCATTTTTGAAAAAAACAAAAACGAAAAAACACGTGGAGAAACAAAGAACCAAAACCAAATAAAAGGGAGAACCGGAAAAACAAAAAAAAAAAAAACGGGCAAGAAACCATAATGGCGGATTGGAGATTTGTTGGGGCGTGGTGTTACCACTCAGTGCTGGTTCGAAGCGGTTTCCGTCCAGGCGTCTCTCGTGACGTGGCAGATTAAAGTTTGCCGTTTTGCCGACCCAGTTGGAATGGGTTGCGTGGCAAGGATATGGGATCGGGGCCCTCGGGAAGGCCTTCCCAGGTATGGATTCTGAGTGGTCGGGCTTGGAGTTGGGAGCAGTAAGCGTCGTTCACTTTGGAGACCAAAAGCCGAAGAAAAAGAAGGTCCGTAGAAACGAGTTTCCTGGAAGGAGGATCTAACGAGCTTTGACGTCCAAGAATGGGACGCTATGGTGAAGTGTTTATAAAAGGGGACGGGGAAATATATATATATATATAAATAAAAGAATAAGCAAACCGACCAACGCTGTGAAAGAAAACAACCTCGGAGCTTGTTCCTGAGTCTCTTTGGAGTCTGAGATTGTGGGTGCTCCCAAAGGCAAAATGGACGTGTGGACCGTTGTCTGCCTTCATCGGAAAAAAGCGGGCCACGGAGCGACCTTTCCCAGGGAACGGATTGAACGAACTCACCTGAACGAGAGAGGAGGTTGCGGGACTCTTGGCCTACCGCCATCCACCTCCTTTCTCTTTTTAGTTTCTTTTTAACGTTTGGAAACGACGATGACCCTTATTATTTTGCTAATGGATAAGAGAGGTTCTTTATCCCCCCGCCCCCATCCTTTGGAACGACCCACAGCCTTCGCATGCTCGCTTGCTTCTGTCTTGTGGTAAGGTAGACTCTGGATTCTGCTTTGGCTCGGACAGGACTGCGGGTGGCAGTCTGGACCCAGGCTTGGCTTCTCTGTCCCAGTGTTAAGCTCGTGTGGCTTTCTATTGCATCCATGGTTCCATTGACCCGGGACACAGGTTTAAGCTGGGAGTTCTGCTCCCGCCCGGAGGAGATGGAGAATCTGCTTCCTTGAACCATCCTCAATTTCTCCTCTCCCATTTCTCCCTCCCACCCGCCTTCCCATCCTGAATTGCTGTACACAGACCCATGCCATCCTGCCGTCTCCTGGCTGCTCAAGAAGCTACGGACCGATTGTTCCGAGGTCCTTGGTTCGTTGTGTTGCTTAATCGCTTTCAATAGTCCTTGACCTGGCCCCGCAATTGTGAGGGTGGTTGACTCTCAGAACATGACTTAGCACGAAAAAGGTCCTCCGAAGCTACCCCTCCCGGGTGGAGCATCTGAAGCCAAGATCTGGATGCGCGTGACCCCCTTGAAGCAACCGGGGCATGTATTATCCCGGCACCAGAAAATCACTGGAGTGACTGATGGGACAGATAGAGCCAACACCCTTCATGCTTCTGGTGAGCATAGCTCACCCGCCATTCCTGCTCGCTCGAGTGCCTGTACATTTAAGCGCCACCTGCAGGGAGCAAGTCAGCTCCCGACTGACCTTTAAGAAGACCCATTTCTCGCACAAACCACTGAGAAAGTTCCCCCAGGGTGCCTCTTCCCTCCCGCATCTCTAAGAAAAATCCTGGGCACCAGGTGCCTTCAACTCCTGCGAGAAGACAGGGGTGCCCCTCGCTGGGCTTTGCTAGCTAGGGCAACCTGTTGATGTAATTAAGTTTCGTAAGCCATGATTCATAAAGTAACCAATCGCTGCAGAATTAGGGGGAACTGCGCTGGCGTTTTCCCAGGCAGGCTCAAACCACTTCGCTGACCCTGGCGAATCAATTTCACTGCCCCAGGCGAATCAATTTCACTGCCCTAGGCGAATCAGTTTTGCTGCCCTAGGTGAGTTAATTTCGCTGCCATCGGCCCATTGTATACCGCAAGAGAGGGAAATGGGGCAATTGTGTTCCCCCAATTGAGTTTTCTTGGCTCCAGATCTGTTTCCCTCTGTCATCCATGTAGGACAGGGCAAAGGGAAGGTATGCAACCCACATACAGAATTTGCGTCTGTATGTCTGTAAAAGGGGGACGGGAGCTGCGGAGGTGACAAGAGCAGGGATCCGCTGCTCCCTGCATCTCAGGGCACACTGTCCAGAGAGTCCGGAGGGTCCCCCCCCCCAGTTAGCCTAGATTTCTACTGCCTAGACTGCCCGCTTTCACAGGTGAGCTGGAGATCTTTTTATTACCCTCCCCCCTGTGCAATTTTCAACTCAGGGGTGATTTTGGTGGCCTTCTCGGTTTTCTTGAGACCGTTTAGAGGAAAACCATCCGGTATGCCTCCGGTTCCTAACCTCAGCAGCCTCTGATTCTGAGACCCCCCCCCCCCCCAGCTCTTCCAGCAGCTAAGCCATCTCCCACCCACTCCCGATACCAGCAGAAAGAGACCACGGGGACTGTCCACCCTACCTCGCGTTCGTCTTCCCTGCACCCACAGTGTCATCGTCAAGTTCCACCCAGGGATTCGTTTGAGCCGAAATCTCTGTTTCAGAACTAGTAATGCGTTTGTATTAGTATTGCATGCTAAAGGAGGAGGGTCACTGCTCCCCCTTGACCGCCCTTTTCCAAGCCATGCTCCGCTCTTGTTCTTCTATTTCTCTATTAAAACAACCTACCGATCAAAGACACCTTTTATTGTGATGCCAATATGCAGAGCGGGGTTTCCCTGATACCAAAAAGACCATTTCTTCTCTAGCCTGCCAATGAGCACAGAAATCGAGGTCAGATGGATCTGTTTCAAAACGGAGGGGAAGTGCACAGGAAAATTCTAGTTCAGGCCCAGAATTGTAGATTCTCAGGATGGTTGTGAGGTCCGAGTTAGCAGCAGACTAGAGTCCTTGGCCGGCTCACAAACCTTCCACTGCCCCAATTCCAGCTGCTCTTCAAAATATGTCGCTGTGTAAATATTTGCGGCAGAAGGCCAAGGGGCGTATTTACGCAGACAGCAGAAAGCAAGTCACTGGTACTTTCTGATGGGTCCGAAACGAACTCCCCAAACCCACGTCTACCCAAGCGTTCCTACCCAGAATTTAGAATCGGGTTATAAACAGTTTGTCCATTTCCACGAATGAAGAAACAGAAGCATAAATGTGGACATGTTTTCGGCCGAGGGTCTTGATCCAGCAGAGACTGTAAGAGCCTCCTGATGCTTGAAGGTCTCTTTAGCAGGACCAGGTAATCCAAATCCCATAAGAGAGCTTGGCAGCTTCTGTCTAGTATATTTATCAGGACAAACTGCTGTCAAGATATCATGGGCTCTAATAAAAAACTGGATAATGCCTTGACTATCAGTATAGCGGCTCAATCAAGCCCCCTACAGTAAATGTAAGGGGCTCTGCATACCGTTCCAGGGAACCTCCAGGTATACAGAAATAACTCGTTTGCAAAAAAGAAGAGAGGAAACTGAAAATCAGCCTAAGCAGTACCAGGTATGCTCAAGATTATCTACTGTGAGATGCTAAGAGCAGTTAGAAGGAGCGAAGAAGGACGATCCAGGAGGAATTGACCTGATTGCGTTCCTAACGCTATGCTGGGAAAGGATATTTAGCCTGTGGTTATAGATATATGTTAGGAAAAAAATGCTGATTTTCTAGGACGCTGTTCATGATATCAAGTGAAAGCAGGACAGCAAAGTTGGAAGCGATCACTTCTGTGAACAGATCTAAGGGGGAGGGTTTGGGGTATCGTACCGCAGGGCATCACACAACGCTCTTGTTGGAACTGGATTTTGTGCAGACCGTTCCTCAAACGCTTTTGTAGACCCCTTTACCCGCCCGCCCCCGCCCCCAGGTTCGTCTTATCTAGAAAACCAGTGCCCTTCCCGAGGGTTAGACTGTAGATTTCCAGCAAGGATTGAGGGAGCAATTTTTGCATTCCTACCTGGGTCCCGCTGAACTCATTTTTGACTGAGCGACCGTCGGATTCGTTCGGTCCTCTCTCTAGTGCGCTGGCGGAAAAAGATTCTCTGGAGAATCTCAGGAGATGGTTTGTGGATTCTGTGGAACGGAGATTTGTTCCATTAAAGTGAAGATTCCCCCAGGGGGGGGATTATTTATTTAAATATTTATATCCCTCCCTTTCCTCATGGCTCAAGGCAGCTGACGAGCGGCAGTCGAAACGTTACCATCGAACCCCGGCAGAATAAAAACCCCCTGCTACCCTCCCCACCCCAAGAAATCAACCGGCCAAGTTCACCGCATGTGATACGATCGAAAGGAACCGAATAAATCTCCCAGTGGGATATCTTACACGGTGTTAATTTCTCGTTTCTGTACCGTTTTCGGATCTGAATGTGCGCCTGCGAGTCACGGGGAGGGTTGGCGAAGGTTTTTCCGACCGCGGAAAGCTCTGATGCGATAGATTCCCGTGTCCACGCTACCTTGTAAAAGTTTGGAAGCTCTCCGAGTGACCCCATGAACAGGAAGGGAGGAAGTGACATACGTCCCCCAGCACCATGGATTTTCGATCTGGCTTATATTGCCATGGTATTTTTTGTATCAAGAGATCTGATTCCACATTTTGTCTAGGACAGGGGTAGTCAAACTGTGTCCCTCCAGATGTCCATGGACTACAATTCCCAGGAGCCCTTGTGAATGCTGGCAAGGGCTCCTGGGAATTGTAGTCCATGGATATCTGGAGGGCCGCAGTTTGACTACCCCTGATCTAGGATTTCCTACTTGTTTAAATTTCAAGTTAATAACTTGGGAAAGAAAGGGGCAAATCAAACTCTTCCCCCCAGTGTTATGCTATCTGTATACGTCCATCTGGAGAGCCACTGGTTAGTCACCCCTGACCCAGAGGAATAGACAACTGTTGTATCAGACTCCGCAGCCACGCCATCCCAAAAAAGCACAACTCTAGCTTGGGACTCATCCGATCATGGGTAGGGTCACCATTAGACGTGCTCCAGACCTCACCCCAGGCCTTGTAATGGAATTTATTGTTCATTTATGGTTTTGAATGGATTTATTTTGCAAACCAGCAGCACGGCTCTTTGCGAATGGCGACACCTGTTCCCCACATATGCACCGGTGGGATTGCAGCCTGCATCGATAAGTTGCTGAGAAGGCGGATCGGATGACTAGTCCAAAAACTAAGACAAAAACTCTGGCCACTTGGCTATCCTAAATTCTCTTTTTTTATTTAAATGTTCATAACAAAAAAAACAAAAAAAAAACTTTCTCGGATTTTAAAATGTCAAACAAAATATATAACCACCCAAACCGGTTCTGGATAGATAATTCTAAATAATTCTATTCCCCATTTTCAATTTTCATCTTCTTCGGTGGTATATTATCTGTAAAATATTATTTGGGTTCTGAACATTTTAATAAAAAAGAGAGTTCTGATTCCGACATCGCCCCTTGGGGTTCTAACTCTGTATTCTTCAGAATACTCTAGTATATATATAATAATAAATTAAAAATAAAGAATAGAATCTAAGAGGAAGATTAAGCATAGAGACATTTCGCATACGTTCAGGAGCTCCCCAAATTTAAGCCCCCTTGTGCCCACCGTCCTATTTTTTTTCGTTTTAAAGTTTTGCTTCAGAAAACATTAGCTGTTTTTCTACTTATATTCCACGAGTTGCAAATGCTAAAAGCTTAATAGAACACCGAAGACCAAAAGCCCCATCTACACTAAATATACAGCCTGTGCACACACCCTGCAAGGAATTTGGGAAACCACAGGTTGGTAATATGCTAAGCTTTCTGAACTTAATAGAAAACTAGACAGAGGCATTATGAGGTCTCATTTTGCTTGTGATGGTGAGTAGCCACTGAGCGATCTATTTTCAGTGTGTAGAGCCCGATAGGAACCATGCTCCTACCATCGAGGCCGAAAGAAACCCTGTGTGGGCTCACGGGCTAGACGTCGGGATTTAAAGATCCGGCGGTAGGGGAAGGGGTAGGGTTGAGGGGACGGTTTCATTCACCGAGTGCATGACAGGATTACGGGGTGGGGGAGACTCAATCTGTTTATGAATCTTCTGTGAGCAGGAGGATCCGTCCCAACCGGACGTCGCTAAGGTGTCCCGATTACGTCGCCTGCTCAGCTCAGCAGCCGTACGGAGGCCTAGCTTCTTCTACATGCATCCAGTCTGGGCAGGACGACCAGCTCAACGACGGACGTCCCGCCGCCGGGGGACGAAACAGGCTCATCATTTCTAAAGGACGCACCTGAACGCCGGCGACTTCATTCTGTAAGGAACTCGCAAATGAACTCAGTTGTACGGCGCCTCGTTTCTTTCCTTCTTTTTACATTGCAAAATTATGTTGCCATGACACCTTTATAAAGCTTTAAACCGAGCCTTATTTTTTTAGGATAATGTTTTACGACTTCCTGCTCTTTCGGCCTCTCTTCCCCGTCCCACCGAACTGTGTGATTGGGAGGGCCAGGTGTGGGGTGGGAGAGGGGCTCGTAGGGGGGCTACAGCTGTGGATCGTATTCGAGGTCCCTCCTCG
Organism: Paroedura picta; assembly: GCF_049243985.1. Taxonomy (NCBI): domain Eukaryota; kingdom Metazoa; phylum Chordata; class Lepidosauria; order Squamata; family Gekkonidae; genus Paroedura; species Paroedura picta. The sequence goes on from NC_135385.1 coordinate 20,367,733, forward strand.
ACCTCCCCCAAAGAAGCATGGCGGGAGGGAAAGGCGGTTGGGAGATATAGCTGACCCTCAATCTTGCCAATGGTCAACTTTGGTCTTTTCCAAAATTGGGGATCTTTGGAAAACTCTGGACACAGAAGCCCCAATAGCAGGGATGGCCAAACTGGGGCTCTCCAGATGTCCGTGGACTACACTTGCCATGAGCCCCTGCCAGCACCATACTGTGCAGGGGCTCATGGTAACTGTAGTCCACGGAATCTGAAGAGCCACAGTTTGGTCACCCCTGTTCTAAGTGCTGGACTTGCATATGGGAACGGGACTCCCCAGATCTCACTGTAATTCTACTCATGAAAGTCTGGTCATAGCCATGATGCTTCTCAGTGGAAATCTGTCCTCAAATTTGGGTCCGCCAGCTCCAAATTGGGGGTTTTGGGGGGTGGACCCTAAGAAAGGAAGCATTCAGGTTGGGGAAGGACTTCAGAGGGGGACTGCATAGTATTCCACACGTGCAACTGCCTTATACTGAATTTGCCTGCTCAGACCAGCAGGGTCTCAAGTGGAGGTCTTTCGTGTTACCTCCTGGCTGGTCCTTTTTAACTGGAGATGCCGGGGATTGAACCGGGGAACCTCCGTTCAAAGCAGAGGCTCGGTCATCAGCGACAACTTGAACGAGAATCCCCATTGCTTCCCAATAACCGCAGAGGCCTACAGAGTTGAAGTTACACTGATTTGGGGTTATAAATCCGCTGCACCTGCTTAGAGCATACTATCTTTCCGGATAATTTTCAAAAACAGGCAATTGCCCTCCCTCAAAAAATGTGGCCAGTGCCACCCTAAACTGAATTATTACACACCCTACTAAGGATCTCGTTGCTAGTTTACTAGATATTTAAGGAGATCTCAGATTGACAAATTCCGAGGCCAAAACTGCTCCAAATTAAGCCCTGTGCTACTGTGAGGCCCGTTCACACATTACGCCGCGGCACACGGAGGTTTGCTCCCTGCGAGTGCGGACGGCAGCGGGACAGAACCAGCAGAGGTCTCCGAAAGAGTGGGTGTGTACAGCGCAAGGGGTTCCAGAGGGTTAGCCTCATTTCACATTCCCACATTTACACTTCAACCCTCGTAAGGGTCAACCTAAAAAGGAAAGAAGGTCACGCACGGATCGGCCGTGATCCGAGGGTTCTCTGCTTCATGATGTCCAGACTTTCCTAAGTGTCCCGTTTGAGACTTTCGAGAGGAGGGAAGTGCGAGGAAGACTTGGAGGTGGGTCAGGTGCAGAAAAAGAAGCCATTGAGCAGTAAGTGCCTTCCGAAATGGTGCGTTTGGAGGAATATTTTTTCTCTCGTTTTGTCTTCAAAAAAAAAAGAGAGAGAGAGAGGGGTGCTATCAAGATTGCTTCTCGGACCGCAGCTTTATTGAAAACCTTTTCTTTAGGAGTCAGCCATGTTACGGGAGGGAGGGGTCACAAAGCACCTTGCTGGTCCAGTCCCTTCCTTGGGGGGGGGTGCTGTTGCATGGGCACAATGTGTTTCTGGAACGCAGCGTTCAAAATCGTAAAGTGAGAATGTGCATTTTCTGGGATTCCCCGGGAATGTTATTTTGGAACGCTAAATCAGCGACAGCAACGGATGAATTGCAAGAGCCGGGGGCGATTGCAACGGCTGAGGACGGGCGTCCGTGGACTACAATCACCATGAGCCCCTGCTAACGCACTCGCATGGGGCTCATGGTTATTGTAGTCCACGGACAACTGGAAAGCCACAGTTTGGTAGGAGCCTGGAAGCCTCAAGCAAGCCAATATCCATTAGCCTCTGCTTAGCCCCTCATTTGGGGTAGACGGATGATATTCAGGGCTCCATTTACCTGTTCTTATCATTTCTCATTTCATCACTGTAGCACAAGCACAGGTCACTTGAGAGAAGGTGCAGATTTCGACCTGTTAGGGGGAGGCGCCCACGTTGTTGAGAATAATATGATGTTGTAAATCCGCCAAAAGAACACGCCAACCTCCCCCCCCCCCAACATTGAGAGCAGTTGAGTGTCGACTAAAGGTGGGCAGAAAGGAGACTGGCTAGCACAATAGCGTTTTTTTGTATCAGGGAGGGGAGAAATCTGGAAGCATGTGTGGTTTGGTGATTCCTAATTGTTCTCCCCCCCCCCAAGATTAATCACCCCCCATGCTCCTTCTGGCAAACAAATGAAGGATTCTAGCTCCTTGGGTATACAGAAGAATATTGCTTGTAAATTTAAAAAAAGAGAATTTCCAAATTCTCCCATAGAGCACAGGGAACCGTGTCCTTCTGGTTAGCCGGGACCCCCGAAGCTCAATTTTGGAGAAGGGAGAAAGGTGGCACAGGAATAAACGAGGTTCCAGGCGAATCATTCCAGCTTCTACCGCCTTCTTGAGCAGCCCCGTTCATTTCGATGGGATTCATGCAAAAGTATGTCTTGATGAATTGAGCAGCCATTTTGGAAGAATCCCGTTTCTGCCAGGATCATTTTAAGTCTTATTCGTTGCTAGTTCTTTTTCTTTGCATCCGTTGCCTGTTAATAGGATTCCCACCTGCTCTCACCATGCCATTAATACTAACAATCCTTTTTCGTTATCATCCATCGTCGTAAGATCAAAATGGCCAATAATGGGTAGAATTCTTAACTAAGGGTTTCGTCCAACAGACCGTTGCTCAGCTCCGCTCCTCGGCCCTGTACAGGTGTGCTGCTTCCAGATTTGGGAAAGAAAGGTGCATTGGGAGAAGAAGCTCAAGGCCTTCTCCCTGGCTACCTTTTCAGAGCTAACCATGGTAGCGTGGTCTACCTGTACTTCGGAAGGAGTCACAGCGACAGAGCTTGTGGCGACGGTAAGAAACAAGCTTGCGAATTCTGGTTCGAGCTGCCCATGATTCACCACAGTTCGCTCTGGAAACAGACGGGAGGGTAGAAGCTGGCTTGCAGAGTCCTGCTAACCACGGTTAGGCCATCAGGATGTCATCACTGGGATGCACAATCCAAGAAGCGATGTGACCCACAAAGAAAGGGGCTTGGAGGAGGATAGGGCAGAGATTCCCTCTCACCACTTCCGGGGGTCCCTGAAGGCCGAGAAATATTTCAGGGGTCCCTCAAAAGTCGAAAAAGGCTGGGGGTGGAGGGAGCCACTCGTGTGAGGAAAAGGCCTGTGCAAAGAAGTGTGGGCAGAGGAACTACGTCAAGGTCTCCCGTCTTGTGAGGGTAGAGTAACAGCAATACCATAAACTACTCGTGTTGTAGAAGAGGCTGAGGGGTGTGACCCCATTTTCCACAAGAGTTCCTCCAGCCCCCGTGCCGGGCACAAATTCATCAGGGATTTCTCCTGCACAAGACGCAAGTGGAAATCGCAAATTTGTTTCGATGGGACTTCTGCAGGAGAGATTTCTGGTGGGTTACGCGCCCCCAACCCCACCCCAGTCTCCCTAGCACCTCAATTTTAAGCGTCCACTGGTCCAAAGTATTCTTTACGTGATTGAAGCTGTGCTACTTCAAATTGCTATAGAAGAGGGAAATTAAAATTATTAAAAACTCGGAAAAAAAAGACCATTTTTCTTATACTGTACATAAGCCTCATTCTCCTGTATATTCGGAAGATATAACCTTATATTTGGTAAGTGTTTCTTGTGCGATTTTATCATGTGATCTGTTTATAAAAATATATATTAAACATTTTAAAAAACGCCAACGGTTGCCCGTCCCTCTCTCTGTCATGTGTTTTTTAAAAATATTTACAAGTGGTACAGACGGAGGTGAAAACATCCCACACAACCCCAAACATTCAGGGAGCAAAACCAAAAATGAGCAACTAAATAAATAAATAAACCTAAAGATATTCCGGCACCCGAAAAGAGTAAGCATCCATCAAAACCAATGCGGAGATGTCCCTGGCAGGGGCTCATGGTAATTGTAGTCCATGGACATCTGGAGAGCCACAGATAGAAATGCACATAGGAGGGTGAACAGCTGAATACAAGAGGATGTGTTTGATAATGGCTCTCATCCAATAAAGTAACTGATCTTTAACACATACGAATCTCAAAGCTACCCAAACCCACCAAAACTAGGAACATGTTATGCAACCTTACCGGGAAAGAGGATTTGGTCGTTCTCATGGCTGAACTCCAGGGGTAGAGACCCTTCATGAAGGTAGCTGAAAAAGAAGCACAAAATTTGGCTGTCATCTGTTTGAGGACACTATGAGAGTCACAGATACCCCCAGTGAGTCTGAAGTCCCCCCCCCCCCAAGCAGCTATTTTCTCCTCAAAGATGGTTGGACGAACAAGTCAGACTTTGTAAACAGTCACTTTTTAGGCCATTTTTTGAGAGAAGGATCAAATTTGGCAAACTGTGCCACAAACTTTTGCCTTCCACCCAGCCCAGAGTGAGGAGAACACTGAAGCTTACTGAGTGATTGCCAAGCCCTCAGCCTCTCTTTCAACCTGCCCTACCTTGCAGGGTTATTGTGAAGCTTAAATGAAACAGAGGGAAGAACCGTCAAGCGGAGAAAGAACCACCAGGAGCCTTCCGAGGGAGCCTTACCGTCTTCAGCTTGTCACGCTCTGCCAGACCTCCCTCGCAGGGCTGTTGTGAGAGGAAACCGGAGAAGAGGCAAACCGTGTACGCCACACCACCCTTCTTTGAGGGAAGGATGGGATTTTAGAAGTCTGCCACGCAACCCGCAGGGCTGTGCGTAAAATGGAGGAGACGGATGGAAGCCATCTTGGATGGGGAGATAGTTGGGGTGTTAAATTAATTTTGGGAATACTGAGGTTAATTATTACAGAGGCAATTGCAATTCATAAATCTTCATAGGGAAGGGTTACCAGGTCTTCCTCCCGTCTCCAGGGAGTGATGCGGGGGGGGGGGTAGGTTTACCAGATCCAGGGTAGGAAACTCTGAAATTTGGGGATGGAGTCGGAGAAGGACAGAGATCTCATTGGGGTGCAATGTTGTAGACTCCCCCCTCCAAAGCAGCCATTTCCTCCAGGGGAACTGAGCTCTAATCTGCAGTTCCAGGGGATCCCCAGGCCCCACCTGGAGGCTGGCATCCTCACGATGTCCTCCTTTTTGACTGGCTGTCCTATTTGAGGCTCTTTTTAAAAATAAACTGATGAAAATATCCTCTTTCAGGGCGAGAAGTTTAGGAAATATTCCTAGCTAGTGGCAGCGACCGCGGCTGAAATTGTAGGGGAACCAACATAATGGCTAAAAAAAAAGCCACAAACTGGAGAACCGGGTTTGATTGACCTCTCCTCCCCATGCGGCCAGTTAGGGGGACAGTTCTCCTCGAGCTTCCCTCGCCGACCAGTTCTCAACCCCCCTGGGGAACATGGCTGCTTTGGAGGGGGCCTGTATGGGGGCCTGTATGGGGGCCTGGAGACTGCAACCCCACAGCGGCCCAGGGACGCCACCCTCCAGGCGGGACCTGGGGATCCCGGCACCCCAGCTCCTCTCCAGACTAGAGCTCCATCCTAGTGGGGGAAATGGGTGCCTTGGAGGGGGTCCTGTATGTGTATGGCATGGCACCCCACAGAGTCCCAGGGATGCCAGCCTCCAAGACCCCCCCCAATCCCCCCTCAACTCCAAGCTCCCCTCTCCTGCAGCCAAGGGCTACTTTGCAAGGCGGGCTCTGCACTGCGCCCCACGGAGGCCCCGTCGCCCCAAACCTCCCGGCCTCCCCCAGCCTGGAGCTGGCACCCGGGGAGAGCGCTGTGGGGTGGGCGGGGCGGGAGGCGGGGCGGGGGGCGGGGCGAAGCGCAGAGGAGCGGCCTCGCCGCGGAAAGGGCCGGGCCAGCCGCGGTCGGGGCGGAAGCGCCGTCCAGGCCTCTCTCTCCTTCCCTCCGTGGGTCGCCCGAGCCCGGCAGGCCGAGGAGCCGCGAGGGGGAGCCCCGGAAGGCCCGTGGCGGAGAGAGCAGGTCGGTTTGGGGGATCTTTCTTTCTTTCTTTCTTTCTTTCTTTCTTTCTTTCTTTCTTTCTTTCTTTCTTTCTTTCTTTCTTTCTTTCTTTCTTTCTTTCTTTCTTTCTTTCTTTCTGCATGTGCAAAGCGTGCCTTTGTGCATGTGCAGAGTGTCCCCCCCGCCCAAGCTGGTAAAGCGTCAAATTCGATCGTCCCAGCCTGCAGGTGGGTCTCCCCAAGAATTGCAGCTCATCCGCAGCCCCCCAGAGACCAGTCCCCCTGGAGAACATGGCTGCTTTTGGAAGGGGGGCTTTATGGCCTTGTGCCCCACCGAGGTTCAGGGATGCCAGCCTCCAGGTGGGGCCTGGGGGTGCCCAGGAATTGCAGCTCATCTCCCAGGGGGAGAGATCAGTTCCCCTGGAGGAAATGGCTGCTTGGGAGGGGGGGGGTGTCAATCTATGGCATTGCACCCACTGAGGTGCCTGTCTTCCCCACTTCTGTCCCCAAATGTCCAGTAGTTTCCCAGCTTGGATTTGGCAACCCTACAGGCTTTCAAACACCCCCCCCACACACACACACACACACACACTGGACTGGTCCTGGTGGTGGGCGATCACAGAGGCTGGGGGCTTCATCCCTGGGGCGGATCAAGCTGTCTTTAGGGCCTTGGGGAGCTTTCTGGGAAATTCCCCCGTTTTTTATTTTCAGGCACCTCCTCACCTGTTTCCTCTGTTCGTGTCTCCTCAGGGGCAAAGGACACCGATTAAATACCGATTCCGTAAAGGATTTTGCTTGTGTTAAAAGAGGAGATCCACGCCTGGACGGACTTCTGTAGGAATCGTCTCCTTTCCTGCCAAAATAAGGATCCGCCGTCAGTGGAAACAGGCCTGGTTTTGCGATCGGGCTGTCCCAAAGCTCAAATCTACACACCCTTTGCTCCGTGGCCGTGGTGACAGCTGTGGCGGCAGCCATGGAGAAGATGGCCCGGGTGACCACTGCCCTCGGCGGGAACACCATCACCGGGCGGACCATGTTCTGCCACCTGGACGCCCCCGCCAACGCCATCAGCGTGTGCCGGGACGCGGCCCAGGTGGTGGTGGCCGGCCGCAACATCTTCAAGATCTACTCCATAGAAGAAGACCAGTTTGTGGAGAAACTGAACCTGCGCGTGGGCCGCAAGCCCTCCCTGAACTTCAGCTGCGCCGACGTGGTGTGGCACCAGATGGACGAGAACCTGCTGGCCACGGCCGCCACCAACGGGGTGGTGGTGACGTGGAACCTGGGCAAGCCCTCCCGCAACAAGCAGGACCAGCTCTTCACGGAGCACAAGCGGACCGTGAACAAGGTCTGCTTCCACCCCACCGAAGTCTACATGCTGCTCAGCGGCTCCCAGGACGGCTACATGAAGTGCTTTGACCTGCGCAAGAAAGACTCCGTGAGCACCTTCTCAGGTAAAAGTGCGCCCGAGCTCAGCCGCTGGGGGGGACCTTGGGCTAGTCACAGCCCTGAGAGTTCTGTTCTCCCAGAGCAGTCCTGTCAGAGCTCTCCTAGCTGAGGGCATGACATTTTCCACAAGGGCAAGATCTGCTGAGCCATTTCCCCCTCTCCAGGTCAGTCGGAAAGCGTGCGGGACGTCCAGTTCAGCATCCGCGACTATTTCACGTTTGCGGCCACTTTTGAGAACGGGAACGTCCAGCTGTGGGACATCCGACGGCCCGATCGCTACGAGAGGATGTTCACGGCCCATAACGGGCCTGTCTTCTGCTGCGACTGGCACCCCGAGGACAGGTATGGACAGGGTAGGGGACGGGACAGATTGGCACAAAGAACACACTCCCTAGGCTGTAGCTACCTGCATTCTTTCTCTCTGTCCTCCGTGTCTCTTTGCTCTAGGGATTCAAGAGGGGAGAAATTCCTAGACTGCCTCTCTCCCGATATGGGCTCGAGGCGGCTTGCATCATCAGAATAAAATAATCACACTAATGCATGATTTAACTCCCATATTAAAATGATTACAATTAAAACCCGGTCACTGCCTGGCGACTGCTTTAAACTAACAGATCCCCCCCCCCCCCCCGTGGCATGGAAAGAAATGGGGAAGGCCCATGTTAGGATCTCCCTGGCCTTGACTCTAGGACTGATGGAAGAGCTTCCCTTTTCAGGCCCTGCGGAACGGTATAGAATCATTTGGAAGGGACCTCCCGGGTCATCTAGTCCAACCCTTTGCAGAATGCAGGAAATTCACAACTACGTGTCCACCTACTGTGACTCTGATTCCATGCCCAGGTGATGCCCCTCCCCAAAACCCCAGAATCCCTGGCCAGTCTGTAGTAGCTCCGTCATCTTTGTAAAGTTGAGAATTTCTTCTAAGGATGGGTGTTCTTGAGTCATGTGCACGCATGGAATCAAGGGCAGGAAGGGCACATGAGAATTGAGAGGAAGCTGTCAGGTTATGAGCCCAGCCACGGTCCGTAGAAATGTCAACGGACCCAATCAGGATTCAAAGCCAGAAAGCAGAATGGCCGGTGGGTGGCCCCGGGAGACATAAATGCGAGATCTGTGCTGCTGTCAAACTCCTTCGTCGTTTCTTGCACCAGGGGCTGGCTGGCCACAGGGGGCCGGGACAAGATGGTGAAGGTGTGGGACATGAACACGACCCGGGCGAAGGAGATCTACTGCGTGCAGACCATTGCGTCGGTGGCCAGGGTCAAGTGGCGCCCGGAGTGCAAGCATCACATCGCCACGTGCTCGATGATGGTGGACCACAACATCTACGTGTGGGACGTGCGCCGGCCCTTCATCCCCTCCGCCATGTTTGAGGAGCACAAAGACGTCACCACGGGCATCGTGTGGCGGCACCTCCACGACCCTTACTTCCTGCTGTCGGGCTCCAAGGACAGCACCCTCTACCAGCACATCTTCAAGGACGCCAGCCAGCCCATCGACCGGGCGAACCCCGAGGGCCTTTGCTACAGCCTCTTCGGGGACCTGGCCTTTGCCGCCAAGGAGAGCCTGATCTCTTCCGACTCGAACCGCAAGCCCTACGTGGGCGACCGGCGCCACCCCATCTTCTTCAAGCGCAAGCTGGACCCGACGGAGCAGTTTGAGTACGTCTCGTCGTCCAGCGCCCTGAGCGTCTTCGAGGCGGAGGCGGAGTGCGACGCGGGGGGCATGGACTGGTTCGTGCGAACCGCCGAGCAGTACGCACTGGCTGGGAGGCCGCTGGCGGAGCTGTGCGACCATAACGCCAAGGTGGCCAGAGAACTCGGGCGGAACCAGGTGAGGGGCCTCGTGGGAATTGCAGTCCGTGCGCCTCTGGAGAGACACCGTTTGGCCACCCCTGTTGCACGTGGGAGAGGGAACCTTGCAGTGAATTCTTCGAGACACATGAAAATACACTCGGGTGGAGAGAGGGCGTCAATAAGGCTGGAACGCGAAGAATCAGTATTTTAATTGGGAGGCTCTAAGACAGGGGTAGTCAACCTGTGGTCCTCCAGATGTCCACGGACTACAATTCCCATGAGCCCCTGCCAGCGTTTGCTGGCAGGGGCTCATGGGAATTGTAGTCCGTGGACATCTGGAGGACCACAGGTTGACTACCCCTGCTCTAAGAGATGTATTTGGACACATTTTATAAGTGGGGGGAACCTCTATATTTTTAACTTTAGATTTTTAACTTCCTTATACATGAGTGTATTTAAATATCAGACGCTGGAAGAAGACCCCCAAGAGGGCTTGAAATGGGTTTTTTTTTTGGAGGGGGGGTCATTCATCTGTGTGTCGGTATGATTTGGTTTTTTGCACTAGTGCGTGAGTTATGTTGACCTTTTAACATTTTACATGCACGCATGAATTAGAATAGATACTCGTGTCTTAGCGTTGACTATATTCTCCTGCTGGGCCTTTAAGGTTCCTAGCTTGGGGAGCAGGTTTATTTATTTGTTTGCTTTTGATTTTTGCCCCCTCTTTTGTCGTTCGCCCCCACACTGCATTACGCCGGGTCCCAAGCCCTGAATGTCTCCGATTTAGCCTTGTCACAAGCAGGTGGCCAGGGCTGTGGACCAACAATGCCCACCTCATTAAGGATTTTTCTGGCGATGCTTCGGCCCGAGAGATGCCTCCCTTCCCCATCTCTTTCCCATTGTGCTTTTCTCCTTGGCTCAGAAGAGCACTTCTGGGGGTCTTCAGCACCTTCTCTTCTCGCCCCCCAGGTGGCTCAGACCTGGACGATGCTTCGGATTATTTATTCGAGCCCCGGCACCGTGTCCTCGGCCAACCTGAATCACAGCCTGGGGAAGAGCAGCGCCAGCCTCCCGCTCATGAACAGGTAAATGGGGCCTGAAACGGAGGGGAGGGGAGGGGAAGCAGCGTAAGCCATGGAGCAGGATGCAAACTGCCAGGTGGAGCCTCCTGTTCCTGGGCTGCAACAGGAAAAGCAGGTGCGAATAAATCTAAAACAGCTTCCCGTCAACCAATTAAAATTTAAACCAAAACCCTGCGTCAAGGGCTCAGTTGGGGGGAGATGTTAAAACCCTTTTTGGATGGGGAGGAGGGGGAGGGCCCCCACCGATGTTAATTTGTGCATGGGATCGGCCTCAACCGTTTGCCTGGGGGAAGAGCGCCAAACTGGATCTGCATCAGCTCTGATCAGCCCCGATTCTTGGCCAGCGTTTCATTCCACCAGGCAGGAGGTCTGGACCAATTGCATTTCTCAGGGACGACCAGGATGTTGAACCTTGTAGAGCACAGCACCCTTCAAGGGACGTCCTCAAAGAGGATTGAGCCCAGAGATCTTGACTTGTCCCTCTGTATGCTTGAGTGACATTCAGAATATAAACGGTGCCAGACGGGATACTTGTGAGGCTACCGGTCATTGTCCCCTCCTCTCCCTAAAAAGTATAAAGCCTAATGAAAAGAGATCCGGGGTTCAGTAGGCACGCGGACGCAAGCGTTGGGTTTTGCCAAGACCCACAACGATGGCGTGTTCTCCCCCAGTTTTAACCTGAAGGACATTCCCTCGGGGATCGGCAGCGAGTCGCGGCTGGAGCGGAGCAAAGGGGAGAGCCGTCCCGAAAACATCCTCATGGATTCTTCCTCCACCCTGATCAACAATGACGGTAAGGACGGGGAATGAGGGAAACATGCCCACCTTAACCCTGCATCCAGAGCTCTCTGTCGGCCCCAGGGAGTTGGCTGCTTGCGCATTCTTAGAGGTTCTTATTCTGTACGTCAGGGTTGGCCAACTAGTGGCTCTCCTGATGTCCAAGGACTACATGAGCCCCTGCTGAATAAGAACATCCAAGAATGCGAAGCAGGACCATGGACTTTGGCCACCCCTCCCCTACGTTTTTCCTGACCCACTCTTTTCTTCGTCTTCTTTGCAACCACTCATTGTGTAGCAGACACTGCTTGTGAGCTTAGGAAGGCCTCCTTAGAAAACTCTCTGCTGGTAAGAAAAGTCTGGCCATTTTACTCAGTACTTACCTGCTGCCTTCCCCCTCCGTCTTGGATCTCTAGAGAACGAGGAGACGGAAGGCAGCGACGTCCCTGCGGATTATCTCCTGGGGGATGTGGAGGGAGATGAAGATGACCTCTACATGATGGATCATGAGAACCCCCAAGGTGAGTCAGCTCCCTACTACTGGCCTTCAGGCTTTCGAAGCAAGGGAGAAGGAGACGTGGTTGGCCAGGATGGCTTTCCTCTACGGAGGCTTCCTTGGTGGTCTCTCGTTGAAGGCCCACGGCAACCCCACAAGGGGCTTGCAAGACAAGGGAGAAGCGTAGGTGGTTGGCCATGGCTTTCTTCAGAGTCTTCCGTGGTAGTCTCGCATCAAAAGCCAGCAAGGCAAATGGGACAGAGAGGTGGTTGGCTGTGGCCTTCCTCTACAGAGCCTTGCTTGGTGGCCTTCCACCCAACTTATCGCTCACCGCCTCATGGGTTCTTCTCGTCTCATGGCAGAGGAGCAAGAGTACATCCTGCCCCAGGAGGCCTTCCCTCTGCGGCACGAGATCGTGGACAACCCTTCAGCCCTGGATCACCTGCAGGACAAGGCGGACTCCCCCCACGTCAGCGGCAACGAGGCCGAGACGGTGTCCTTGACCCCCGTGGAGTCCTTCTCCCTCATCTCCATCTCGCACGCCCTGTACGAAAACCGCCTACCCACAGACTTCTTCAGCCCCATCGTCCGTGACATGTTGCTCTTCTACGCTGAGCAGGGGGACGTGCAGATGGCAGCGTCCGTGCTCATCGTGTTGGGGGACCGTATCCGGAAGGAGATCGACGACCAGGCACAGGTACCTCTTTGGGGTGGACTTGGCAAGCCGTCTTTCGTGCGTGGTGGAACGAGGCCTCTGTTTTGGTTGGTTTCAGAGTGGGTTAGAACAGCTTGGTGTTGTGGTTCAGAGGGGCGGCTTCTGATCTTGGGAGCTGGATTCGATTTCCCGCCGTTCCACATGGCGGTAGCTGAGTGACCTTGGGCCAAGCACACAGCTGTTAGAGCAGTTCTGTTAGAGCTCCCTCAGCTCCTCCCACCACACAGCATGTCTGTTGTGGGGAGGGGAAGGGAAGAAGGCCATTATAAGCTGCTTTGAGTCTCCCATCTGGCAGTGAAAAGTGGGGCATAAAAACCAACTTTCCTTAAGTGGAGACGGATATTTGGAGTTCTGGCCGGGAGACCACCCGAATATAAATGCTGGGAAGGTTAAGGGGAAAAATCCTGATTGATAGGAGAACTTTTAACATCCAGCAGACAAGCAAGGGACCTTCCCTTGAATATCGAAGCTGATTGGAAAATGATATAGGAACACATTTTACTTAAATCTGTGTGTTTCAAAACCATGGTGCGTGTTTAATATTGACCTACAGGTCTTTGGATGTTAAGAGAGAGCAAATTTATCTATAGAAAAAGTGCCCCTCTCTGCTGTTTCTATGGTATTTTAAAATCCGGATGAAATACATTTATATATCATGTAAAGTGGCAGCTTTCTCATTCTTTTCAGGTTCTCAACTCTACTCCAGGTTGGGTTTTCTCCCTCCCCCCTCTTGTGTTTGTTTGTTTGTTTGTTGTTACGTGTGCGATGCAGCCAGGAGATCCTCAGACTGGCCACCAAGCAAGGGCCGTTCAGAGGGGGTTAGCCTTACTTAGCATCCCGAAATTTTGCACCCCACGTTTGCAGTGTTTTAGAAGCCTCCCTTGGCCGGACGGCAAGAGGGCAGACCTGTGACTGCCTGCGTGTGTCTCTAACCCACAGGAGCATTGGTACACGTCCTACATCGACCTGCTGCAGCGCTTCCAGCTGTGGAACATCTCCAACGAAGTGATCAAGCTGAGCACGTGCCGCGCCATCACCTGCCTCAACCAGGCCTCCACCACCCTGCACATCAACTGCAGCAACTGCAAGCGGCCCATGAGCAACAAGGGATGGATCTGCGACCGGTGAGTCTCCAAGGGGAGGAAAGAGTCCAGGTTTTGCCCTCCCCCGGACAGGTGGCGTGGCCTCTTCCAAGACCCAGATCACCCAATTAGCCAATCCCTGGTGGCAGGTCTTTTGCTGTCTTTTCTTCCAAATGTCAGCAGGGACGAAGGTGGTTGTAGCCAGGGACATCCGGGGAAGGTTGGCCAGTAACTACCTCCGTGTCACAGTCCCTGGTGTTCCTTGGAGGAACTCCACCCAAATCTTTGGGGGGTCTCCCGTCCAAACACTAGCCAGGGTCGGCCCTGCTTAGCCTCCGAGATCTGATGGGGGTCAGTCTTGCCTATCGCTCAACCGTAGCCACGAGTTATGGACTCGCGTCAGGACTTGCGGCAATTGGGTTGTGGGATCTGAGCTGGAACTGAATGTTAACACAGCTTGGTCTTTCCGCTTGGCTGATCCCCCCCCCTGCGGTCTCTCTCCAGGTGCCGGCAGTGCGCCAGCATGTGCGCCGTGTGCCACCACGTGGTGAAGGGCCTGTTCGTCTGGTGCCAGGGCTGCAGCCACGGGGGGCACCTCCAGCACATCATGAAATGGCTGGAGACCAGCTCCCATTGCCCTGCAGGATGCGGCCATCTCTGCGAATACACCTGAGCCCAGAAAGAGCACGCGAGGCGGCGGAACTGGCACCAGCCGGGGCTTGAAAAACCGAGACGGGACCGGCAAAGGAGACTGTGTTTGCGAGAGGTGTTGGGCCACGGCCGACGGTGCGCGGACAGCTGCATCGATCAGCTGGGTGGGCTGATAGCACGGTGGGAAAGGTGTCTTCAGGTCATACCTGAAAAGCAGCGGAACTCAGGGAAACTTTTGGTGCGCATGCAAAACTTTCCCCAATCAGTTTCTCCTATTTATTTCTCCCCCCCCTCCAAGATTGTTTTATATAAAGTTCTTTCTTGCGTTCCTGCAAAACGTCTTCGTGACAAAGAGTAGAATTTAGGATTTGAAAGGCAGCCTTTTATAACTCTCTCTGTATATATGTTCCATTAAAATGTCAAAGCAGACCGTTTCTGCCTGGTTCTTTTGTCTGGGCTTCCCAAATCCTTTGGCACAAACGGGCCCCAGCTCTCTAACCCGTTAGGCCTGGATTTATTCCTAAACAGGAATCTGCGAGATTTTGCTCCTGGGGATGTCATTTCGAGCCAGATCTCTCGACTGTGTTCCAGCTTGCCAGTGCAGTGCAAAAACTAGATACCCAGAACGAAGAGGACGGTTTTCTTGTTCGGATCAGGACTGTACGCCGGAGACCAGTCTGAAGAAAGTGTATCACTAGGATAGGGAGTTTGCCAGGTGAGCTGTCTGGTCCTTTTTGATCCTGCCCTTTCTCCAGGTAGCTCAGGGTGGTAAATGCACTTCTCGAGTCCCCTAATCTATCCGTGCAACAACTCCTTGAGCAAAGAAGTGGCCCAAGGTTCTGAGGTTCATAGCTGAGCGGGGATTTGGCTTTTGCTCGGCAATTTTGCAGCCTAGCCTGTCATTCTCACCTTGTGCCCACAATGTCAGCTGATCTTCCGAAATTCGGTGAAACCAGCAGTGTGCTTGAGGTCAGAATACGTATCGTTCCGTTCTGGCTGTGGGAATATCTTTGCTTTAAGAGCCAATGTGATGTAGTGGTTAAAGAGCTGCAGAATCTGGACATCCGGCTTTGATTCCCCACTCCTCACGCAGCCAGCTGGGTGACTTTGGGCTCGCTACGGTTCTCTTAGAGCTGTTCTCACAGAGCAGTTCTCTTAGAGCTCTCAGTTGTGTGGAGAGGAAGGGAAAGGTGACTGTCAGCGCCCTGGGACTCTTTTTGGGTACGAAAAACCAGTTTTTCTCCTCGATTCAGAAAGTAATCCCGCCCTCTCCACCCATGCTGCGTTCCACGCCAGTCCCTGTTTGAGAATGGCAAGAAATTACAGCGTTATCGTGACGGAACCCTGGCATGAACATTTACCTCTGCACGGATGCAACGGCTTTAAAAAATGCCCAGGAACGAAGATCTGCTTCTAACTCTTCCTTTCTCCTCTGGGCAGGTCAGCCAAGATTCTAGAAGGCGGCCAGGTCAAAGGTGGGGAGATCTCATTATGAGAAGGGTTCTGGAACCCCTGAACCAATCACGGTATTCTTTCCCCCCCAAGAGGAGGGTTAAGTGAAAGGCCCGGCCGCTCTTAATTGTCCCCTCCCAACAACTCGGAAAGAAAAAACATGGACGACGCGTCCGCTTCGGCGGGGTACTCCCACTGCCACATGGAGCGGAAGATGAGTGCCATGGCTTGCACCGTCTTCAACGAACTCCGGCTGGAAGGGAAGCTCTGCGACGTGGTCATCAAAGTCAACAGCTGCGAATTCAACGCCCACAAGAACATCCTCTGCAGCTGCAGCTCCTACTTTCGGTCAGTGCCCCACGGTGGACCCGAGAGACGGCTCAGGCCGTGGTCTCAGATGGGTTTTTTTTTAAGTTATGAAATGCCGTGGTTCCTGACCTACGTGGCCTGGGATCATCCGATTTTGGAAGCTTCTTGTAGAAGGAGGTTGGTTTTGATCCCCCCCTGCTTTTCACTACCCGAAGGAGTCTCCGAGCGGATGACGGTCACCTTCCTTTCCCCACAACAGACACCCTGGGAGGCAGAGTGGGAATGGAGAAAGCTCTCAGAGAACTGAGAGGACAGGCTTAACAGGACTGTGACTAGCCCAAGGTCGCCCAGCCGGCTGCAGGCAGAGGAGCGGGGGAGCCAACCCAGCGCTCCAGATTAGAAGTTGCCGATTTTAACCATGACACCAGGTTGGCGGTGGGGAAGAGGGAAAGGGACCGACCTGAAAATCCTGCCAGGATGCCAAAGGTTGAGCAATTAAAAATTAAAATGTAATGCAGCTATTTTATCACCCAGTGCACAGAAACTTAGAAATAAAAACATCTCTAAAGGTAAAGGTAAAGGTATCCCTTGTGCAAGCACCGGGTCATGTCTGATCCTTGGGGTGACGCCCTCTAGCGTTTTCTTGGCAGACTCAATACGGGGTGGTTTGCCAGTGCCTTCCCCAGTCATTACCATTTACCCCCCAGCAAGCTGGGTACTCGGAAGGATGGAAGGCTGAGTCAGCCTTGAGCCGGCTGCTGGGATTGGACTCCCAGCCTCATGGGCAAAGCTTTCAGACAGCTGCCTTACCACTCTGCGCCACAAGAGGCTCTTAAAAAAAAAACAGCATTAAAAACTCATCCCAGTAGCAACAAAATGAAGTGGCGCATCCGATACCAGGGGCCACAATAATTGTTACACACGTATATGAACCAAAGGACCTCACACGCTTCCACCTGGAGGGTCTTCTTGTTTTCATTGTCATCCTTTTTGCCCCTGTGACACATCTGGCGTTCAGTCCCTTTCACTTCTGCAAATTGTTTTCGGGTTTCTGTGTCCAAGCGGCTCACCAAATGAGACCGGGGGTCACTCTGCAGAGCCGGGCCAGAATTGCGGCCTTGAGAATCCCACGGGGCCACCACCAGGCAGCCCTTCCCCTATAAAATACTGCAGCTCTCAGTCTTCAGAAATCCACGCCTTTGAATTGGGGTGAAGGAGGGGGGCTGTTTCTACTGAACCGGCCTATATTTGCCTGGCCGTCTAACCCTACGGCCATGCCCAAACCCTACAGAAGCTCATTTCAAAAGTGACTTGGGTTTCAGCGCGTGGGGATGGCCGTCCCGAACCTTCCCGGAACGGAGACCGAATTGTCATCTTCTCTCTTTTGGTCCCCAGAGCTCTGTTCACCAGCAGCTGGAATAACACGGAGAAGCGGGTCTACAATATCCCCGGCATCACTCCGGACATGATGAAGCTCATCATCGAATACGCCTACACCAGGACGGTGCCCATCACCGTGGACAACGCGGAGGGCCTCTTCGTGGCCGCCGACCAGTTCAACGTGATGGGCATCGTCCGGGCGTGCTCCGACTTCATGAAGTGCCAGCTGTGCCTGGAGAACTGCATCGGCATCTGCAAGTTCACGGAATACTACTACTCCCCGGACCTGCGGCAGACGGCCTACATGTTCATCCTGCACAACTTCGAGGAGATGGTGAAAGAGTCGAACGAGTTCTTGGAGCTCTCGGTCAGCGAGTTTCAGGACATCATCGAGAAGGACGAGCTCAACGTGAAGCAGGAGGACGCCGTCTTCGAGGCCATCCTCAAGTGGATCACCCACGATCCCCAGACCAGGAAACAGCACATGGCAGGTCTGCTCCCCAAGGTTAGCTCCGCGTATCGAGCCGCGGTTGGCCGTGCGGGCGGACGTTATGGCGGACTCCACGGGAATGGGTTGCTTTGGGGACTTGGCACCAGAGTTTCCCAACTGGGGTTATGCTGGGGGGTTACATGGGTTAAAGGGGGGATTTAATTTTTATTTGTGTGCGTGTGACAGAGAGAGAGGGAGCCAGTTTGGTGTAGTGGTTAGGAGTGCGGACTTCTAATCTGGCGAGCCGGGTTTGATTCTTTGCTCCCCCACATGCAGCCAGCTAGTCACAGCACTGATAAAGCTGTTCTGACCAAGCAGTGATATCAGGGCTCTCTCCGCCTCACCCACCTCACAGGGTGTCTGTTGTGGGGAGAGGAAAGGGAAGGCGAATGTAAGCCACTTTGAGACTCCTCCAGGTAGAGAAAAGCAGCATATAAGAACCAACTCTTCTTCTTCTTCTACTTCTACTTCTACTACTACTACTACTTCTACTATTACTTCTACTTGTGTGTGTGTGTGTGTTAATGGGTTTTATGGGATTTTATGGGATTTATATTTTTATGTAACCTGCCTTGAGTTTTCGGAGGCCGATCAAGTCTTTTACGGGGAGCTGGAGGGATCGGCACGGCTCGGCCGCTGTCCTCGTCTGCAACTCTCGCCCGCTCTCTCCCCAGGTCCGCCTGGCCTTGATGCACGCCGAGTACTTCATGAACAACGTCAAGATGCACGACTACGTCAAAGACAGCGAGGAGTGCAAGCCCATCATCATCGACGCCCTGAAGGCCATGTACGACCTCAACATGAACGGCCCGTCCAGCTCGGACTTCACCAACCCGCTGACCAGGCCCCGCCTGCCCTACGCCATCCTCTTCGCCATCGGCGGCTGGAGCGGCGGGAGCCCCACCAACGCCATCGAGACGTACGACGCCCGCGCGGACCGCTGGGTGAACGTCACGTGCCAGCAGGAGAGCCCTCGGGCGTACCACGGCGCCGCCTACCTGAAGGGCTACGTTTATATCATCGGCGGCTTCGACAGCGTGGACTACTTCAACAGCGTCAAGCGCTTCGAGCCCGTCAAGAAGACCTGGCACCAGGTGGCGCCCATGCACTCCCGGCGCTGCTACGTCAGCGTCACTGTCCTGGAGAACTTCATCTACGCCATGGGCGGCTTCGACGGCTACGTGCGCCTCAACACGGCCGAGAGGTACGAGCCGGAGACGAACCAGTGGACCCTGATTGCCCCCATGCACGAGCAGAGGAGTGACGCCAGCGCCACGACCCTGCACGGAAAGGTAACCCGGCCAGGAGCATCGATCGTCCCAGTGCTGGTTTGTGTGAGGGGCTGTTCTCAGCTCGGAGAGTTGTGTGGCAGGGTGGGCTTGCAGGCATGGCTTATTTAAAATATATTTATCATCCACCGCATCTCCTTCGAGGAGGAGAGCCAGCGTGGTGCGGTGGATCGGAGTGATGGAGGTCTGGGTTTGATTCCCTGCTCCTGCTCTGCGTGGAGTCAGCTGGGAGGCCTTGGGCCAGTCCCAGTTCTCTCAGAGCTCTCTCTGCTACACCTGCCTCACAGTTTGCCTGTGGTGGGGAGAAGGAAGGAAGGCGATGGTAAGATGCTTTGAGACACACGAGGCCTGTTGGGTGTCCTTGGGCCTGCATGGTTCTCTCAGAGATGAATGAGGCCTGTTGGGGCAGTCCCAGTTCTCTCAGAGCTCTCTCAGCCCCACCTGCCTCACAAGGTGCGTGTTGTGGGGAGAGGGAAGGAAAATGAGACTCCTTCGTGTAGAGAAACGTAGGGTATAAAAACTAACTCTTCTTCTTATGGGGTTCAAGGTAGCTTTTAATAATAATAATAATGTACATAAAATGTCCTAAAAAGCAAAAAAAAACAAAGTCTAGAACAGGGGTAGTCAAACTGCGGCCCTCCAGATGTGCATGGACTACAATTCCCAGCGACCGCTGGCAGGGGCTCGTGGGAATTGTAGTCCATGCACATCTGGAGGGCCGCAGTTTGACTACCCCTGGTCTAGAATCACAATTTAGGATGGCGTGATTCAAATGCAGTCCTAAACACAAACGTTTTCAGATGCCTCCTAAAGATTGAAAGCGAGGGAAGTTGTTTCATAATTGTGGGGCTGCCACTGAAAATGCCCTGTCTTGTTCATCCACCTATTTATTTATTTACCTAACAACGAGGGGTTCTTCCTATGATCTTCATTCCTGGCCAAGCACATATGGGAGAAGACAGTCCTTAGATACCCTAATCCCAAGCTATTCAGGGCTTCAAAGGTCAAAAACCAACAACTCAACTAGCGGACTGGCACCCAGTGTCATCACTGTAATATCGGCTTTACATGCTCCCAAAAGCTGCCCCCCCCTCCAAACCAACAACCTACATCTTCCAAATATTCACCAAGAATAGCTGCAAGCAGAGCCCTTTGTGAACATAAAAACCACTTGCTAGAGTCAGTAATCTCCAACAGCCAGTCGGCAGAAGAACTAAACACATGCGGCCAAGAATAAAAATAATTTGACGTTAACGAACTGAAAAACACAGACGTTTTCCCAAACATCATGAGCAACCATTGGATTCTCGCAAAAAAACACAATCAAATTAAAAAATGGACCTCGGTTTACCTGCTAATTGTCTTTGGTCTGATTTTAGGCCTTTCCCAGGTACCGCTTGAAGGGGATTCTGTAGTAATAGGCCCAGTTTTACATTTCCCGGTTCCTAACGCCGCTCTGACTTTCTGCCTTCCCTCCCCGCTTGGCTTTGAAACGAGAAAAGGTCTACATCTGCGGAGGGTTCAACGGGAACGAATGCCTGTTTACCGCCGAGGTGTACGACGCCAAAGTGGATCAGTGGAGCTTGATCGCGCCGATGAGGAGCCGCCGCAGCGGCATCGGGGTGATTGCGTACGGAGAGCACGTCTACGCGGTAGGGGCAGGAACGAGGTTTGCGCTTCCTTGGGCGGGGCGATACGAAACGTCCAAATATTTATTACGATTGTGTGCAAATAATAAAAGCTAAAAACACGGATGAAATCTCAGTTGAATATACTGCGTAGCGCAGCAAGGGCAGAATCGACCTGTACACAGGGGAAGGCTAAGGGCCAAAACACAGATGCGTTTTGACCCCAAAGTGGTCCCTTTCCATGGTCAAATACATCTATACGCCCTTGGACCATATAGAAATAGGTGTTAAGGCAGGGGTGGCCAAGCTGTGGCTCTCCCGATGTCTGTGGACTACAATAACCATGAGCCCCTGCTGCTGGCAGGGGCTCTTATGTCGCTGTAACGTTATTCGAATCTATACAGCGAATCAGATTGCAGATGAGCAGTCAGAAGCCTTATTGGGCGGGACTCCAGGGTCATCTAGTCCAGTTTCAGGAAGTTAAACAACTACCTGCCCACCCACAGTGTCCCCAATTCCATGCCCAGATGATGCCCCCAAATATACGGTCATGTCAAACCCCTTTCCCCATGGCCAGTGACGGGCCTGGGAGGGGTGGGCCACAGATGAGCATGTCCACAGCTCTGCTTCCCAATTATATTCTGCCCGATTGCACCACTTCTGGGGTTTCTCAAAGCCGGAAGAATATTTCAGGTGGTCAAAAAGTTGAGCAAGGCTGGCATAGATGGAGGCCTGCCCAAGAACCATCCATGGTGAAGAATAAGGTGCCGAACCAATAGAGGGGAAGTTCTTTACCGGTCCCGGCCGGTTCTTCGGTGGTTTAATTGATGGCTTTCCCCAGCCAACAAACTCCCCTGTCTTTCTGGAGTCTCCAGGTGGGAGGATTCGACGGGGCCAACCGCCTCCGGAGCGCTGAAGCTTACAACCCGATCGCCAACACCTGGAGGACCATCCCGACCATGTTCAACCCCCGGAGCAACTTCGGCATCGAAGTGGTGGACGACCTCCTCTTCGTGGTGGGCGGCTTCAACGGCTTCACGACGACGTTCAACGTGGAGTGCTACGACGAGAAAACGGACGAGTGGTACGATGCTCATGACATGAGCATCTACCGCAGCGCACTCAGCTGCTGCGTGGTCCCCGGGCTGCCCAATGTCGGGGAGTACGCGGCCCGGAGGGACAATTACGTGGGGACCTCCCAAAGGGACGAGGTCAAGTACTCCTCGTCCACAAGCACGCTACCCGTGTGAGAAACTCTGTTTGATTTAATAAAGCCCTCTAAGCAAGAACTCTACGGCCAGGCGCTGTCTGCTCTTTGTAGGTCCTCCCCCTGCCCTTGAAATATTTATGTGCTCCGGAGACGCCAGCTTTCAAGAAAGCCGGCAGATTTCGCGTGGAATTTGTCGCCGTGCAAAAAAAGAATAAATCAAAAATAATAAAATCCCTCTAAGCTGCTTCTTAGGGGAGCCTGGTTTTATGTTTTCTGCTTCCTACCATCTGAACGCTCCCTGACTCCCTACTTCATCTCCTCCTGTAAGGCTGATGGGGATTTTGCTGCAAAGAAAAATGCAACCCTTTCTGCCTTTGAAAATAACATAGACAAGAAAGAAACTTTCAAGCTGGCGATGGCAAAAACCGCATTCAAACAACAGAACGAGTTCCTAGGTATAAAACCTCGTTTTTGTATATTTCTTCATCGGCGAACTTACTTCTTAATTGTTTTTTTCCAAGGAGACGAACAAAAGTCTTCAACACACTAACTCGTATTTTAAGCCATATAACTTGGGTCTATTAATATCAAAGGTCCATGAAGGTAGCTTGAAAATTTCTTTCTTGCCTACTCATCTTCGGCTGACGGGTCGTCCCTGCTTTGAAAATAACGTGGCATAAGGAAATATGTTCTTGTTTCTCATATAGGGGAAAGCAGAGAATCTGCTCAGATTTACTCACCCATGCAGGAGATGGGTGGAGGGGAGGTTGATCTATCTATCTATCTATCTATCTATCTATCTATCTATCTATCTATCTATCTATCTATCTATCTATCTATCTATCTATCTATCTATCTATCTATCGCACTGCGTGTGTAATTCTGCAAGGAGATCTGAAGGTTGTCTGCTAGCCGGGCAAGGGAGGTTCGGAGGTGTTTTGCCATTGCCCAACTCTGCATCATGACCCCCAGTATCCTTGAAGGTCTACCATCCAAATGCTAGCCAGGGTAGGGCCAGCTTAGTTCCCGAGATTTGAGAAAGTCAGGTTTGCCTGACTAGGTCAGGAAGAGGGAGGGTAGAAAGCAGCCAAGCAGACGTAAGAGATGCTGCCCGATTCAAATAGAATTAGAAATACCTGAGCAATATGCTGCAGTGTTTTCGTAGCAGCATCCCGTTGTTATGCATCGCAAAACAGCTGGAAGAGAACGGTCTAGCAGCTTTTTTAAAAATCATGTGAACAATTGAAGCCCTCTGTTGGGCCTTGGTCTAGCTCAGCTAAAAACATGCTCCCTTAATTTTTTAAAATTTAAAAACGTTTTGAGTCCGAGAGCACCTTTAAGGCCGACAAGGGGTGAGCGTCCTCAGACCCCAAAACGGGAACCTCTAGACATATTTTATTTTTTATTTTTCGAATTTTTATACCGCCCGTTCTTTACAGCTCTGGGCAGTTATATGGAGAGAGTAACTTAGCAGTTTTTTTGTTAGTTGGATTCTGACTTTAAGGCTGTGTCAGTGTTTGTCTCTTGTGGCCCTTTCTTGCATGCCCAGGGAAATGCCAATCTCCCCTTTGGGGTCAGGAGGCAAATTTCCTCCAGGCTAGACTGGCCGGGGATTCTGTATTTGGGGGTGGAGGCATCGCCTGGGCATGGAATTGGGGTGACTGCAGTACGGGAGGCAGTTGTGAGTTTACTGCAGGGGGGTTGGACTAGATGACCCTGGAGGCCCCTTCCAACTCTAGGATTCTATGAAATTGAACCAAAATGCACCAGTCCTACAAAGGCAGATATGAAGCCTGGCGCATGGCAGGGTGCGCATCCTTCCTGCCTCCATCACCGCATCTCAGCCATTCAGAAAAATACAAGTATGCCTGCCTCTGGCGGCAGCGGTGCATTCTGGGAGACGTAGTCTTCCCGCCCTCGTAACCATTAGCAACCGCGGGGCTTGGGCCGCGCCCTGCCTCTTGGTCCTCCGGGGACCAGGCGGGGGCGCGGGGCTTGCTGGGTAATGTAGTCCTCCGAGCCTCCCGGCTCCAGGGAAGCCTGCTTGGGAATCCGAAACTTCCCGGCTGGGGACGCAGTTTGGAAAGCTGGAGAAATGCCCAAGGCCGCCGCTGGCCGGGGACAGGCGTCCGTCGTGGGGCTGTTTGGGAGGGAAGAGGGAGATGCTTGGACTGCAACTCCCAGAATGCAGCGGGGCGAGGAGCGAGTTGCAGGGCTGGGCTGCAGAAAGCGTGCGTCGCTCCTGGGCTCCGGTGAGGAAAGGAAACGCCGGGCTGGGGGGCGAGGGGGGGGTCTGGGCAATGCTGCCAGCTCTGGGTTAGGAAAGATCTGGAGATTTGGGGCAGGGAGGGACCTCAGAAGAGGATAATGCTATGGAGCCCCCACTCCCCACTCCCAAGCAGCCACTTTCTGCAGGGGAGCTGAGCCCTGGGGGCTGGAGGGGAGCTGGAATTCCGGGGAATCCCCAGGTCCCGCCTGGAGGGTGGCATCCTTAAGTCCACCCTGCATAGCAGCCGCTTTCTCCAGGGGAATTGATCTCTGGGGTCTGGAGATGAGCTGGAATTCCAAGGGGTCCCCAGGCCTCGCCTGGAGGGTGGCATCGCTAGTTGAAGGGCCTCTTGCAGCCCCCTTTACTTGAAAATTAATCCCATTGTGTGACCCCTCGGTATAGGGCCTTGGGACAGATGGGACGGGGAGACACTGTTTTCCTGCTGTCGCTTATTCTGAAGCCTTTCCTGGTCTTTCCTGAAGTTTGGGCTTCCCTGGAATCCGACGGAGGATGGTGAGTCTTTCCGAAACTGAATCGATCCCAGCCTCCCTCCCAAGAAGCCCTTTTGTCCTCACAACAGCCCTGCGAGGTAGGCGCTGAGGAGGGAGTGCAGAATGCGGGGAACTCACAACTACCTGCACACCCACAGTGACCTCAGTTCCATGCCCAGATGACGCTTGGCCCGAAACAGAATCCCTGGCTGGTCTGAAGGAAATTCACCTCCCAAACTCAAGTGGTGATTCGGCATTTCCCTGGGCGTGCAAGAAAGGGATCACTGGCATGATCCCTTCTGCCCACTCACTTACATTCTGCCTGTTGGTGTATTCACCGTGACTGTGTGCTCCTCTCGTTGGTAGAGTTTGAATGTGCAGGCAGCTTAAAGAATAAAATAGTTTTTATCCGTCTGCAGTCATTCTGCTGTTCAACTGCTGTTCTGGAGGCAAGCAGGGAGGAAGTGTGCTCGAAAAGCAGGAAGATGTCTGCTCAGCCAATCAGAAGCTAAGCTGGGTGGGCCCTGACTTGGGTGGGTGACCTCTGAGGAATACCAGGGTCGTGATGCACATGGGATCAATCATTCAGAGGTGTTCTCCTTCCCAATTGCAGGTCAACCAGCGAGCCCTCTGCTCTGCGAGAAGAGGAAACCTGCTCCGTGGAGAGGAGAGATGCCTCCCTCACTTACGCCCAGTTCATCGAGCAGTTAAGTCTGCCGTTCCAGCTTTTCCTCCCCTTGTGTCTTGCATTAATCAATAAGGGCTGGTCTTGACAAAATCTGGTGACTGGCCCTCCGTGGAGACCGTCTGCCCCTTGCTCCGGAGACCTCTGCGACCCAAATCATTTTGAGAAAAGGGATGTCAAAATACCCATCCACTAAGACTGGTTTTGAGAGGCCTATGTCACAACTGCGTGATTGATGGGGCATATTTTTGTTGAATGTCGTTTTCTTAAAACTCTTCAGGCTTATGATGGGGGCAGCCAAACTGTGGCTGTTCCAGATGTCCATGGACTACAATTCCCATGGGGCTCGTGGTTATTTTAGAGCCACAGTTGGGCCACCTGTGGCTTCTGGGCTATTAAACTTTAACAGACTGAACTGTTGAGGGCCGTGTGCCATTTTGTGATTTGTGCCTTCCTTGCCTCTTTGGCTGCCTGGAGGCAGAGGAAGTTACAAACTGCCATACTCCTAAGTTCTAGATAGAATCATAAGAGTTGGAAGGGCTCTCTGGGGTCATCTAGTCCAACCCCCTGCGGAATGCTCCCGAGTACCACAAAGAAGCACACCTCAGTAGACCGTTGTTATCCTGTGTTCTATCTACAGCATTGGTGATTTCTTCTTCATTTCCCAGGTATGCTTTCTCCCGGCCAGTTATTCTCCAGGGAATAAGCGACAATACGGTGAGAACCTCCAGACTGTAGTTTGAGGCTGCTTTGGACCAAGACGCCGACCGACCTAAATTTAGCTTGTTCCTTCTGTGTCCGCAGGAATTCCAGGCCTACTGCACCAAGGAGAAGCTGTTGGCCAGGTTCGGAGATCACCTGGTCCGCCTCAGCACTGCCAACACCTACTCTTATCGCAAAGGTGAGGGCAGGAATGCCAAGGTCCTTTTCCTGTATGTTTCAGAAGAATTCATATATTTCAAACTGGAGGTTAACATTAAGCCGAGCAAGATGAAAAGTTTCTTGTCTTCAGTATCTTTAATGCTAATCTTCAAACACAACCCAGACTAGGTAACAGCTAGTTTCATTGTTGGACTTCCTCAGTTGTATAATAATTGCACGCGACCGATAAAGGCCTATTCTGTTACCTGAGAGACTTTGAGCTCAGCCTGAATTTATTGTGTGCAATTATACAACTGAGGAAGTCCAACAACGAAACTAGCTGTGAACTAGGATACTAGTCTTGGCTGTGTTGGATGATGATTATTAAAGATACTGAAGACAAGAAACTATTGTTCTCGCTTGGCTTAATGTTGACCTCCAGTTGAAATATATGAATTCTTCAGAAACTTACAGGATTTTTTGAGCCACAGTTTTTTTTTTCTTGTTTGCACATAACCTCCAGTGTGTATTTCTACTTAGTTATCTTCGGGTACTTTCCCCAGCAGTGATCAGGACAGGGTAGGGACAAGCTGTCTGCATATACATTTGCTCCCTGCTCAAAGCACTGAAAGCTCAAAGCATTCCTGGGTTTTAAGAAGGCAAAATTCGCCTGCCACCTTTTAATTTTTCCCTTTCCCTATGGAGTGAAATTGACTGACCCAGAAGCACCTATCTAGGCAAGTCAATTACAGGTCTTCAAGAAGTTCCATAGGATGAAAAGAAGCAATTAGAACCGGGGAGTGGGAACTGCCAGGATTTTGGAGGACGTCTCTCAGCCTTTGTGGGCAATACGGTGGCTGCATTTTTAGGGTCCATTTTCTCTGTTCCAGTCGACCTGCCCTTCCAGGATTATGTGGATCAGCTGTTGGAGCCGCAGGATCTGGCCTCCCTGGGGAGTGGTGAGTTGGCCCATTCCTTCGTCTTGAAAAACTGCATCTGCCCAGAGGTGATCTATGGGGCAGCCTCATTTGGGATCCTCTGTGCTGTTCTTCTGCAATTCTGGCCACTGTTTTTCTCTCTCTGCCTCGTCTGTCTCTTCCTCAGGCTCTGGGACGGGGGTGCCTTTCCACTGGCACGGCCCAGGATACTCCGAGGTGATTTTTGGCAGAAAGGTGAGTCGCGTCGGTGGAGAACGGGGGCCGAGCTAGAGGCCAAGTTAAAAGTTTCTTTAAACCAGAACAGGGGAGGGGGGGGGGTGAGAGGCCAGGAAGGGCTAATTAGACTTCTGCCTTCTCAGAAGGGCAGTGAAATGACACACACGGAGCCCCTTTCTCTCTCTTGGCAGCGTTGGTTTCTGTACCCCCCGGAGAAAACCCCTGAGTTCCACCCCAATAGGACCACGCTGTCGTGGCTGCTGGACACGTACCCTTTCCTGCCCCCCTGGGAGCGACCCCTGGAATGCACCATCCACCCTGGAGAGGTAACCGCGGCTGGGGTGAAACCAGAACGGCTCCAGAGAATCTGACCACCGTGGGCGCCTTTGTACCTGTGATGCTAGACTGCTTCCAAGTGAAGGGCGTCCCTTGATGACAGTCCAGGAGCTCCATCTGGCGTTTTTGATGGGGTAGGAGGTTGTCGGAAGCCAACGACAGCCGTGGTTCAGGGTTTACGTTGTCGCCAGGTGACCGCTCCTCCGTGTGGCCTTCCCCAATCTTTAGGACCCCGCAGGAATCCCCTCTCAAGCATAGAATTGGTGCCCCAAACTGGGTGCATAGAGATGTGTCCTTCAAGAAGTATGGCTTACAGTCTCCTTCCCTACCTCTCCCCACAACAGACACCCTGGAAGGAAGCTGGGGCTGAGAGAGCACTGAGAGAACTGTGACCAGCCCAAGGTCACCCAGCTGGCTGCATGTGGAGAACTGAGGATGCCACTTTTAACCATCTCTTCCAGCTGGGTGACCTTGGGCCGGTCCCGGCTCTGAGCTCTCTCAGCCTCACCTACCTCAACAGGGAAGAGGAACATGACGGTAAGCCTCTTTGAGGCACATGAGGCCGGATGGGTGACCTTCGGCTAGTCACAGTTCCCTCAGAGCAGTTCTCCTGGAGCTCTCCCAGCCTCACCTGTTGTGGGGAGAGGAAGGGAAAGAAGTTTGTAGGTCAAATTGAGACTCTTTGAGGAGTGGAAAGCAGGGTACAAACCCCCCCAGTTCTTCTTGGAAGGGCTGCCTCTCTCCTCCATCTCAGAGAGCCCGAAAATCCAGCTCTCTCGCATCGTCTGCTTAACTGCGTCCCCCTCCGTCTTCCCTCTCCGCAGGTCCTGTACTTCCCCAACCGCTGGTGGCATGCTACCCTCAACCTGGACACCAGCGTCTTCATCTCCACATTCCTGGGTTAGGAAACCCGCAGGGACGGCCATCTCTTCTCCGGCAGCTGACTGGCGACACTTGATTCCTCTCTTGGGGATCCCTGGACTGTGCCCTCAGACTCTCTCGTGCGGCGTGAGCATATAGCTCGGGTGCAAGCGGAAGGAATATTGCAGAAAGATGGGTGGGTCTTTGGCTAGGCTCAGCGGGGATGCGAAATAGCCCTGGCCTTGATTGAGCGTTGTACGATAGGAATTTGGGCTCAAAACGAAAACCACCGTGTCCGTCGACGTCTGTTCGTTCTCTCTCCACGGCTGGACACTCCTGTAAGAATGTTCACTTTATCAGCGGCGAATGACACAGCGGCGTAGATAAGAATCTGACACCGCTGCCTCCCCCAATGGGCTAGAACTCTGCCTCGAACGGCAGATTAGGAAAACGGCTCCGGAAATCCAGCCGATTTCACACTCCTGAATTGGGCAGCTGTGGCCCCCCTTCCCGAATTCCAGCCAACGTTGATATAATAATTAGGTCTAAATCTCCCCACCCTGAAACAAGAGACTCTTTATTTACAAAGATTACAACGGCTATTCTGGACAGGCAGGAGGAGGCGGGGGGGGGAATGCAAAAACTTTGTACAAACAGAGAGAGAGGTGAGAAATGACAACTCAAAGCAAGCGAAGAGGGACGAGGAGGGGGCAAGAAAAAGCGCACAGCCTTGGGGCGAGGGTTTCCCACTTGCTCGAGATCGGTCTTCATAGGCGGCGTGAGGAGGAGGCGGGAAAAACGGCAGAGAACCAAACGGAAACGGTTTCCAGGCTGCAAAACCCCTTCTTGGGGCTGTTACCCCTCACCTTTCTGCTGAGATGGGGGCCTGGATTCTGCGCCCACTCTGTCGGGAAGCTGCCCGGGGGCTGAGCCAACTCTCCGGTGATCTTTGGCCGGTGCTCTAATCTAGCCAAGCCGATGATGCTCCCGTAACCGTGAGCGGGAAAGGGAGGAGGGGCGGGCAGGGAGCAGAACAGACAGTGAGTAAGGCATTTTGCCGGCCCGGCAAGCTCGGAGAGCAGTCCGTAACGGGCGTCCACGGCTGGGAGCGCCGCGAGGGCGTGGGCAGGCGGCCGAGCCCGGCCGCTCCCCGTCGGCGTGTTGTCAGTACTCCTCGACCCAGCCGTTTTCCGATATGAACGCGTCGATCACCTCCTTCATGGCGAGGTTGGGGATCAGCTGGTCTTGGGTCAAAGGGCTCCGAGTCACGGGGTCGAAGTGGCCGACGCGCTGGGAAGGGTAAGAAAAGGGGGGTGGCGCCAATGTGATGGGAAGCAGCCCAATTTGTGGCCATGTGTCGCCCTCGTCCCCGTTTCGGGAGAATTTCAAAGGGGTTCACACAACCTCACTGCTACGAGGAATAATCCATTCCGCTTCTGCAGCCCATACACTGGCCGGGAACACAGGAAACAGATCCTAGGGACCTCAAGGGTCATCTAGTCCAACCCCCCCCTCCCGCACAATGCAGGAAATTCACTTCCCCAGTGGCCTCTAGGCCCAGAGGAAAGTGAGAAACCTCCAGGATCCCTGGACCCATCTAACCTGGAGGGAAATTCCTTCCTGACAAGGGCCCATTCTGCACACGCTAGATAACGTGCTTTGAATGCACTTTCAAAGTAGATTTTCCTGTTCTGCACAGAAAAACCCAGCTGCAAAAGCACACTGAAAGTGCATTGTCCAGTGTGTGC
Organism: Paroedura picta; assembly: GCF_049243985.1. NCBI lineage: Eukaryota > Metazoa > Chordata > Lepidosauria > Squamata > Gekkonidae > Paroedura > Paroedura picta. The sequence continues at coordinate 20,397,852 of NC_135385.1, forward strand.
AGAACGGGCCAAGCACTACCCTGGGCAGGCAAGAAGGAAGGGCCAAGAGCTGAGCACCGGCTCTTCCCTTCCGGCCGTCCCCATCCTGATCCTCCTAAATTCATAGACTCTGCTTTGCTGTCTAGATGGCCCTCTAGCCGAAAAACCTCCACTTGGGAGACCTGGGGTCTTAAATGGCACACACACGCCTTTCACCCCAATCTGTTTTCAGTTCCTGCCCTGGCTCTTTTCCCACAGAGGGCTGGAAACCCTAAGAATTTTGGGAAGCCCAGTTTCCATACCCGAGTCTGCCACGGAGCCACGGTGGCTGCTGGGCCTTAAGCCCAGCACAAGTGTCAGCTGCATATTTCGAGATTGCTCCTTCAAACCCGACCCCGGTATGGGTTGCTGCTTCTCCTCCTGCGACGCCCCCTTACCTGGAGGTGCTCTTCGATGTCCTTCCTGTCGTAGGTGATCCCGCTGGGCGTGATGCAGGGCTCTCGCATCAGTTCGAAGCTGATCTTCCCGCAGAGGTAATCCGGGATGTCCCGTTTCTGGTTCAGGGGAGAGAAAGGGCATCAGCAACGCCCTGGGAATTCTTTCATCTCCAGGCTTTAAAGAGCCATGGAGCTGCAGGGGGCTCGGGCCCCTCCTGCTCTGCATGCAGCCGGCGGGGTGACCTTGGGCTAGTCACGGATCTCTTAGAGCTGTTCTCGCAGGACAGTTCTCTCAGAGCTCTCTCGGCCCCACCCACCCTTCGCGGGGAGAGGAAGGGAAAGGTGTTTGCCAGCCACTTCCGGGGTCCTTCGGCCCTTCTGGTGAAATCAGGCCAGTCTGCACCCAGTCTGCACAGCAATTGTGAAACTCAGCCGTCCAGGGACAAAAAGAGAGGCTCCCCCCCCCCCCCAAGGCCTAGTTTCGTGTGCAGAAAGAGACAACTCCGGTCTGTTTGCAGACAACAAATCAGTAAAGTCACTGTGTTTTCCAGGAGATGCTGAGGGCAGGCAACTGGGTTCAGCAAGGATGATAAAACGGCTCTATTTCCATCGCCAAGGAGCTATAAAACCCTGGCAGGGAGAGGCGGGGTTGAGAAATCTCCTTCCTTGAGGTCCAGCCGGCGCCCCTGGCCAACCTGCCTCCTACAGGCCAGGCCTTGGCAAACCACCTCCGACGTCTCTTACCAGGCAGACAATCTCAGGACCCCCTGGCTACGTGACACCCATGCTGTGTGATAGATACGCCAATAAGGATTGTGGTGAGAGCGTTCCGGGGTCCCCTCCACTTCCGGCCCCCTCCCTCGCTTGGCCACGGCGGCTTCTCACCTTCCGCTTCTCGTCCACTTGGGAGAAGAGCTCGTCCATCTCTGCCAGGTACTTTTCCTGAAAAAGAGAGAGAGAACCTTGAGCGGGGAGGGAGAGGAGGGTGCAGATCTCGGAAGCTAAGCAGGGCCCACCCTGGCTGGTGTTTGGGTGGGAGGCTTTTGAGGGTTTGGCTGGAAGTCCCTCCAAGGAGGGGGTCAAGATTTAGAGTGAAGCCCCTTGCCTAGCGGCCTGACAGTCTTCCTGCCTACGCTACAGCCGCTGCATGATAAATTTTAAAATCCTCAAAGGAAAAAAGCCCCCAATCAAAGGGATTGAAGATGGAGGAGGAGGGCCCTCACGTGTTTGGTTTCGATGTTTGCCAGCTGCACCCGGCCCCGGTTTTCGTCCACGCTGTCCTCTTTCTGGGCCTGCCGACATTCTTCGAGCTCCCTGCAAGAGAAACGGAGTTATTGATCCACCTGACAGAATGAGGACCCATACCGCATTTCGCCAACTTGTCAGCAAGAATATGGCGTGGAGCCTTATCAAAAGCTCTACTGAAGTCCAGATAAACGATGTCCACGGCATTCCCCTGATCCAGCAAGGGAGCCACTTTCTCGAAAAAAGAGAAGGGGGCAAAGAACAAGGCTCTGCTTCATCGCAGCCTGACAATACTGGGACCGCCTTGCAGGGCCGTTGTGTCGCCCGAGATAGCCTTTTAAATTCTTATAGAGACATTCAGAGTGTCCAAGGGCGAGCTGATGCCTGGACTGGGCCCGGCATTTTTTAAGACCCCCGCCCCCGTCCCCATGATCGGCAGGCCCTCCCTGGCTCTACCTCTCCTTCTCCGCCATGATGAGTTTGGTGAGATAGGAGTGCAGCTCGTCTTCCTGGTTGATCCGCTTCTCCTCGATGTTGTTCCAGCGCTTCTTCTTGGCGATCCGCAGGGCGCTGGGAATGTCGTCCCCAAAATTCAGCCGCTGCTCCTTGGCCAGGTTGTAGGCTGGAAGGGACAAGAGGTCTTCGCTCAGGGTCAGAACGGACAGCTCTGGGTTGGGAAGGGCCCGGAGAGCTTTGGGGTGGATGTGATTTGGGACAGGGAGGGACCTCAGGGGAGGAGAATGCTATGGAGCCCCCCCCCTCCAAAACAGCTGTTTTCTCCAGGGGAACTGAGCTCTTTAGTCTGGAGATGAGCTAGAATTCCAGGGAATCCCCCCCTGGAGGTTGGCATCCCTATCTGGAGAGGAGAGGGACATTTCTCCTGGATACTGGTCCCCCATTCAAAATTTTACAGGATTATACCGTTTTTCTCTACCCAAGGGAGTCTCGAAGTAGTTTACAATTGCCTCCCCTTCCGCTCCCCACAACAGACGCCCTGCGGGGAGGCTGAGAGAGCTCTCAGAGAACGGCTCTGCGAGAACGGCTCTAACAGGACTGTGACTGGCTCAAGGTCATCCAGCTGGCTGCCGGCGGAGCTGCGGGGAATCAAAGCTGCCCCTCTTAACAACTGCTCCAAGCTGGCTCCCTTGCGATGGTGCCGAGGAGAGCAGCAAGGGTGATCCTCCCCTCTTCCCTTCCTTCCTAGCAACCCTGCGAGGTAGGACTGGCCGAGACAGAAAACGACTGGTTCTAAGCCACCCAAGCGAGCATCCTTGGCAGTGGGGGGTCCATTACACCCTGTTGGTTCCTCTAAATCCCCCCTTCCGAGTCCCGAGTCCCCCTACCTCTCTGCAGGTTGGCAATGGCTTCGTCGTAGTTCTCCATCTCCATCTGGCACTGCCCCAGGAAGAAGTGGGCCTTGACCGACTGGTTGTCCAGCTCCAGGGCGTGCTTGCAGTCGGCCAGGGCTTTGTCGTGTTGCTGCATTTTCAGGTAACACAAGGCACGGTTCGTGTAGTAGACGGCCACCAACGGATTTCGGTTCTGGGAAGGGTGGGGGGAAGCGTTCAGAAGCGTGGCCGGAGGCTCGGCCCGCTCCGCAAGGGGGTGGTTCCGTTACATTTATTATTATTATTTATTGTACGTATTATTATTATCCTGAACCCCTACAGAGGGTGAGGCTGAGAGAGCTCCCAGAGAACTGTGCCTGGCCCCAAATCACCCAACTGACTATATGCAGAAGACTGGGGATTCGAACCCAGCTCGCCAGATTAGAAGCTGCCGGTCTTAACCCCGCTGCTATGCTGGCTTTCTGCAGCAGTGATTGCACGGTTCTCGGGACGGAGCGGCTACGGTGCCCGAGGCCGAATCCTACGACACAAAGTAACGCTCGAGCATTTAAATTTTCCAGGGCTCTCAATCAGGCTGGCTGTAACAAAAAGGGGGCGTGTGTGGGTGCCTGTTTCAGATCCTGATCTCCGGGAGCCCCGTGTGTCTGCCGCCTTGTGGTGAGGGCCAGGCTGTCTGGAACAGATTGGGTGGAGCTGGTTTCGAGTTGCGCCTCCAGTTGCTTGCGAAGGAGGAGGAAAAACAGGTGGGGGCCCCGACTGAGAATGCAAAAACCGGGAGTTGATTTAATGACACTGAGACAGCAGACAGGCTCAGGGCCTTCGGGAAAGGGAGACGGCAGAGGGAGCAAACCGGAGAAACATTTCGGATAAGGGGGGGGGAGGTCAATGGTGATCCCAACTTTGTACACATGGCTCTTCATATGCAGGCAGCCGAGGGACCATGGACTCATCGCTGTCCTGTTAGAGCTGTTCTCGCAGAGCTTCCTCAGCACCACCTGCCTCAAAGGTTGGCGAAAGGAAGAGAAGGCAGTGGCAGGCCACTTTGAGACTCCTCCAGGGACCAAATAGTAGGGTATAAAACCAACTCTTCTTCTTCTTCGTGGCGTCTCCTTCGTTGGAAGTTTTTCGGAGGAGATTGGTGGCCCCTTGAACAAAATTTTGCTCCAGCATCAATTCCCACTGGTCCGTTACAGCCCCTGGACTATCTGCCATCTCCTCTGGGGAACTGGGTTCGAATTCCAAGACCAAGCTGAGGTTGGTGTTATTTCGAGGCTGCCCTCTGGCCTGCAGGGCTAGCGTTGTACAACCAGCAGTGGCTCTCCATGGCTACAGCAGAGAACGGTCATTCCCAACTCTTGCAACGGAAAATCCTTTAACTGAAGTTTTCAGGATTCGAACTCGGGATCTTAGGCATGCTGAACAGGTTCTCTGCCAGTGTGCCAGCCCAGCGCTCCTCCCCTAATTTTTTTGCCCGGGGAATCTCATGTAAATCCTGAAACTGTTTGGCAGGCGAACGACAAGGCCCACAGACCTGAGTCACATCCTCTCCTGTTTAAACATCCGCATCTCGATTTACAGTGTCGGCATAACAGTTCAGGCGTCTCCGGGTGACCGCATGCGGCGGAAAGTCCTGACGGTGCCCGAGAAGCATCGCTCCAGGGTCAAACCCTGCTGAATCAGAGGCCTCCGGGTCAAGCAGCTAATTCACCTCGCAGGGATGTTGTGAACATAAAACACAGGGCCGCGAGACCGGTCCCAATTTGACAGCAGTAAGAAAATCCGCTCCAGAACTTCCTAGCTTCAGACTTGGCTTCTGGTCCCCACTGAAGCCGGCTGGCTGTGAAACTCACGCGGAGACCTTAGGGTGGGCAAAATTATCTCTGCCTAACCTACCTCGCAGGATTGTTGTAAGGCATCAATGGAAAAAGGGGCGGACCAGGTGGGCTCCCTTTCCCTGGCGGAAGCAGATTTTTTGAAGGTCACCTGAATGGACAAACAGGACAATCCCCATCCACCACGGCGGATGAGGGGGTAACGTTGCCAGATTCAGGTGTGATAAATTCGGTGGACGTCAGCAAGACAAAGTCACGGACGGTGTCCCACTCAGCCCGTGCTCAAGGGCATCCTTTTTCCTGTTGACTTCTCTGCCGCCCTTCCTCCGAGGAGCTCCCAGCCTGCGTACACTTGCTTCATATTCATGGGGTGAGACGATCCCCGAACTCGTGTCCTTCATTCTCCCCGTCATGGACACAAGCCCCAGAGGCTCAAAGCAAAACGTACTCTGCCTATGCTCAGGAGCGCTCTCTCTTTAGCCCAGTCCTATGTCGGTGAGGTGTAAATGGGGGCCTGAGCCCTCCCATTTCAAACCATTGCCAGTCTCAAAACGAAACCGGCCCTCTGCTCATGCCCGGGGGACCTGGTCGCCCATCAGCCCAGGGCCAGCTTTGAAGCCACACGCCCATTCCCTTTATCCTTGGGATGCCCCGGAGGGGTGTATGTGTGATTCTTTGCCTCCTCTCCTGTCCCAGTCAGACACACAGCAAACCAAAAAAACTCTGCCCATACTCTGAGACACTCCTGACCCTCACATGCTCCTCTTCATCTCAGCCCACCTGCCCAATGTTCTCTGCCCATGCTCAGATGACACCGTGCCCTTCATATTCTGGGGATACAAGCAGGGGCCTGCTCCCAGCCATCTCAGCCCCCATGCTCCGAACGCGGTTCGCTCATTTCACGTTCTGCCCCCCCAACTCAGCCCACCCACCAGATGTTCTCTGCCCATGCTCAGAAGCCACCCTCCCATCCTTTTGCGGGGATCTGCCCAGGGATGCTCACTCCCTCCCCACCCAGGCCCCCTGCCCATTATAATCTTCCCTCCGCCTCAGCCCACCCACCAAATGTCCACTATCCCCTCTCTTCCTCTTGCAGGGGTCCAGGCAGAGCCCTGCTCCCTCCATCCCTTCTCTGCCCAGGCCCTCTGCACATGCTCTGAGACACACCCGGTGCTCATATCCTTCAGTCTTGCCTCAGTGCCAGCCCACCTGACCTGAAGTCCTCTGCCCATGCCCCCTTCTCCTTGCAGGAATCCAATCAGGGCCTCCTGCTCCCTCCCCTCCCCGGCCCTCTGCCCATGCTCCGAGACACCCTTGACCCTCATTCGCTCCCCCCTTCCTGTTGTGGGGATCCGGCCAGGGGTGCCCCCCTCCCCCTCGGGCCCTCTGCCCATGCCCCGGGGCGCCCTTGTCTCCCGCGGGACTCACGATGGCGCGTCCGTAGCAGGCGGCGGCCTCGGGGTACTTGCGGCCCACGAAGAGGCGGTTCCCCTGCTCCTTGTACTCCTGCGCGCTGCGGCTCTTCTCGGGGCTGCCGCCCGACAGGCCTCCTCCGCCGCCGCCGCCGCCTCCTCCTCCCGCGGGGCCCAGGCCCAGCCCCGGCCCGCCGATCCCCCCGGGCAGCCCCGCGCCGCCCTTCTCGGCCTCGGCCTCCTCCTTGCCCTTCATGCCGCCCAGGCACAGGCAGCCCAGGCAGCCCCCGCCGCCGACCCCGCCGCCGCCGCCGCCGCCGGCCCTCGACGACGAGGAGGAGGACGAGGAGGAGCCCGGCGGGCACCGATCGCCCCGCCCGCGCCGCGCCGCCACCGCCCGCTCGCCCGCCCGCCCGCCCCCCAAGACCCCCAGGCGGCGGCAGCAGCAGCACCCCGAGGCCCTCCGACCGGCAGAGACGCACCGACCGACCGACCGACGGGCGGAGAGGAGGAGGAGGAGGAGGGCAGGAGGCCCCGGGGATCCGCCTCCGCCTCCTTCCCCGTCTCCGCCCCGCGTCGGCTGCGGCGGAGGCGGCGGCTGGGGCGCGGGGGCGGAGTCGGGTGCCCGCGGAGGGGGCGGAGTCAGGGACTAGACCTCGGGGGGGGCGGGGTCTCTGAGCGCCGCTTGGTGGGGAGGGGGCGCCTGTGGGGTGTCCCGGGGGGGGGGATTGTGGGGAAGGAGCCTGGGGGGGCTTAGTTGGGGGGGAAGGAGCCTGGGGGACCTCCCTGAGCTGTCTGGGGGGCTTAGTTTGGGGGGAACTAATACAAAACACACACTCTAATCGCAGCACTAAAATTTTCTCTAGGCCCAAAGCACACGGGAATGCCTGAACTGGTTTGATAGGAGGTGGTACCCCTTGTCCCTTTGGGGTCTGCCCAGTCAGGCTGTTGACCCCAAAGTCCGCTGATAAAAAGAAGTCCTTCATCCAAAGAGGGGATCCGAGAAACATCTGGAGCAGAGGTTCACCTATGACTATTAGGTTTAGATGGAATATGAGGTCTGGGGCAGATCTGGATAGAAACCTCTGCGGGGATGCGCTCCGTATTTTGGGACTGGATTGGCCAAGGGGGGTGGGTCTCCGAGAATAGTTCACCGATCTTCTCCTAGAGCAAGGCAAAGACGAGTGCCTCTGAGCCCAAACAGAGTGCGCTTGGGTTTGCGGGGCAGGGGGGCCATCTCCCTCCCTTGCACCTTATCCCAGAAATCTGAACTTTTAAAAGAGAGCGCCTCTGAGCATGGGCAGAGAGCATGAAGCTAGGGATCGGGCACTTGGTTGTGGACGGCGGGCGCGTCTATTCAAGGCGGAACCTTCGTCGCGGGGGCGCCGCTTTCCACCCGGGCGGCTTTCGGGGATGGACGCGCGCATGCTCATTAGCCGCCCGCTGGGGGGGGTGAGCAGGGAGGCGCTGAGGGTGGCCCCTGGGAGTCCCAGGCGTGTGTTGTGGACAAGGGGGGCAGGATGTACACGGCGGGGACGGAAAGCTTCCTGCACCAGGCCAGGTAGGGAAAGGGAAATCCAGGGCTCTTGGGAAGCTTGCCTGGAGCCAGCGTTGCAAAAAGGATTGCCAACTCTGGGTTGGGAGCGACCTGGAGACTCTCGGGAGGGAGCTCAGGGGAGCATAAGGCTATGGCGCCCCCCCTGCAAAGCAGGCCTTTTCTCCACTGATCACTGCCGCCTGGGGCTGGGCTGTAATTCCAGGGGATCTCCAGGTCTCCCCTGGAGGCTGGCATCCCGAAATTGTAACGCTGTGTTTCTGTACAAGACCAAATATGTTTTGTTTAAGATATAACAGCTTTTGTGTGCAGGCACGCTTCCTCAGGTGTAAAGGAGCACATATATCGGAAGAGATAAAAGCCAAATGCTTTTGATTTAGACCATACAAGGTGCATGCAAGGTACAGCGTTTTATTTGGGGCTTTTCATGAAACCCTAGGATTTCCTGCAATCATTTTAGTGCAGTCACCTTTCTCAGCGCAATTCCAGTGTCCTGATCCGTGAGAGTTTTGAACTGAAAAGGTGCCTTTGTGTGTTTGGGAAGTTACGGGAAATCGGCTGTGCCTTTGGTCATTGGGATTGAGTTTCGTTCCTCTCCATACACACTGGATTCTGAAAGCAAATGGTTTCAGGTTTACACTAACACCACCCCCCTTTTATAAAGTTGCTTTCACTCCAAATCTTTGTGTGAAGAGACATTATTAACCTGCCCTTCAAAATCCAAGGCTGATGGATTTTCATAATTTAATTATGAAATGATGAGCTGCGTAAGGGAGCTCAGCATATCCTTATTCTACTGTCTGAAATCTAGTAACCAAGGATGTTGTGTGACATAAAATATTTACTAAGGGCAAAGCAACAGGGATTTTCTGAATGTCTGTTGCTGGTGGTATCTTAAGGAATTAAATCATTCCCGTGTTCTTCCCCGCTAGGAAAATCCAGGAGGAGGAACTGAAAAAATTCACTTCTCGAATCGCAGGCCTCTTCCAAAATCAGGATTTTGGGAACGAAACCATTGATTGCTTGCAGAGATTATTCCTTATTGTCTCAGCTACCAAATATGGACGGAGGTGAGTCAGCATAAATGCTGATTTTTTTTTTTGCAAGGGGGGGGAGGATTCATGCAGATGCCTGTTTCTCCCGCATACGCTCACCTGAAGATGTATCCCAGGCACTTCTGTAGAGATGCAATATCTCTGCTTCATTTCATCTTGGCCTGGTAACCCTGGCCGCCTTTTCCCATTCGAGAACTAACCAGGACAGACCCTGTTTGACTTCCGAGATCTAACGAGACTGAGCTAGCCTGGGCTGTCCAGGTCAGAACGTCCTAACTACAGAATTTTTTAAAAATCAGAAACACAAAACATTGTTTTTATCCCTTCCCCGGCTTTCTGCAGGTTGGATGGCAAATTTGTGGCGCTTCTGCAGACGGCGTTGCAGCCCCCCAAGTCCTCCAAGCAAGCCCAGGTCTTGTGTGCTGCTATCCTGAGAGAAATGCTGCCAAGCAATGACCTGTCCATGTCGTGGGATAAGATCCAGGACCCTGAGCTCTTGAGTCTAACATTCCCCATCATGCTGACCCAGGTAGGTTGACATATTCCTGGAATCTCCCTAGTTTGAGCGGTTTCAGTTCCGTTAGAACCCATTTCTCAAAATGGATTTCGGAGACGGTAAAGGTATCTTTTTTTCTTATTATTTCCACATGGTCACTTTAAAATCCTCCCCCCACTCCCAATTGTTCCCCCGTATGGGAAGATCTGGTGCGTTCCGAGTCAAGCAGTGCTGAACCTGATTCATTTATTGACTTGGTTTTGTAGTCTGTCTTTCTCGTTGAGGCCTGAGGCAGATTACAGAACCCAGTTCTTCTTCTTCATTCTTCAAAAGGGCAACGCAAAGGCAGAGGTAGAAGCCATGGGACAGCGGCTAGTCCGAGCCCTGGAAGGCAGACTTCCCGAAGGGCAGAGCGCGCGGCATCTCCTGCCCCTCCTGTCAAAGGTCATAAGCCTGGCGCCGACGAGCCTTAACGAAGGTGAGAGCATTAAAAATGCCCCATGCAGAATCTCTGACCATTTAGAACAGGGTTGAAGCCCAAAGGCACCATTAAGTTTTATTCAAGGCATAAGCTTTCATGTGCAGGCACTCTTCTTGAGCTATGTGCACACACGCAAAAAGCTTATGCCCGGCCTAAAACTTCGCCTCCTGACCCCAAAGTGGTGATTGACGTTTTTCTGGGCGTGCAAGAAAGGTCCACAAGAGCCGAGCACCAATCCAGCCCTTCCTGCCCATCCACTCACAATTGGCCTAAATTTATGGAATCAAAGAGTTCTTCAGTGTGTCTTTCTGACAAGTCGTCTTGCTTCACCCCCCCCCCCCTGCAGACCAGATCAACCTTCTTAGCAAGCGGATGGTGGACTGGCTGAGGTACGCCAGCATCCAGCAAGGAACCCCCCAATCCACTGGAGGTTTCTTCAACCCCCGAGCACGGCAGGTGAGGGAGAGCCAAATTAGGCCGTCGAAAGGTTTGTCTTCCGGTTCAGGAGTCACTGGGCCTGGAATTAGAATTGGTATGTAAGAGGAGGATGCGTAAAAGGGAGCCGATCAGCAAGTGAAGTAGAACATCTTCTTGGCATGCAGAAGGTCCCAGATCCAGTCCTGGCACCTGCAGGCAAAAGGTCCAGGCAGTAGCACCATAGAGATAAGCAAGGTTGTCAGGAGATGAGCTTTCGAGATGAAGGGAGCTTTGGCTCTCAAAAGCCCGGCCCCTGAAAATCTTGAGCAGTCTCCAAGCTGCCACTGAACTCCACTGTAGGTGTTCTGCTACTCTGCATTTGCAGCTGGCCGCCCAGGACTCTGTATTCTGATTTTTCTGCCTCTCCTCGCAGCCGGGCCCCGTGACGGAGGTGGACGGGACGGTCGCCACCGACTTCTTCACCGTGCTGTCGGTCGGCCAGCATTACACGGAGGACCAGTGGCTTAACATGGAGGCCTTCTCCATGCTGCGGAAGTGGCTCTTGTCCTGCGGGAGCGGTGGGACGAGCGGTCCCAGCTCGGGTAAGGATCTGTGCATGGAGACAGAGGATGTGAGGTCACGGCTGTCCGTGGCTGAGTTACGGCACAAACCGGGCCATTTCTGCCTAACTGGATTTGAGTCAGGTGACTTATTTATTGTTTTCTGCCTTGGAAACATATGAACATTCCTGAAAGCTGAGCAGAAAAAGGAGTTGAAGACTGCTTTGTCTCCAAAGGAAGAATCTGGGATTTTCTAACCCCTTTCTTCCAGGACTTCTTTAACATCCTGAGAGGGTTTGTGTGTCTGTATCTGAAAGGAACAGGAGCTGTTTTTTAAATTTTAATACCTCAATTTTCACTTCCAAGGGCGTCTCAAAGCAGCTGACCGTCGCCTTCCCTTCCTCCCCCCACAACAGACACCCTGGGAGGTCGGTGGGGCTGGGAGAACTCTGGGAGAACTGGGACTAGCCCAAGGTCACCTAGCTGGCAGCAAGGGGTGGAGGAGTGGGGAATCAAACCCAGTTCTCCAGATTAGAGGCCGCCACTCTTTAACCAGTACTCCATGCTGGCTCTCGAGTAAATCCTCTGCGGAAGCAAGAGGGAAGTGGGCCTTTAGGGTGGAGGGAATCAGCTTACTGAACAAGGCGACGTGTTGTTAGTCTTTGACCCTCGGCCCATCTCTTCCCTCGCAGACGACAAATCCGAGGTGGACGGCTCCATCATGTCGATGGTCTCCGTCACCTCCAGCTCCAGCCGCCTGCTGCCCCCCAAGGAGCGCCTGCGGGAGAAAGCCTTTGAGTATTGCCAGCGGCTCCTGGAGCAGAGCAACCGCCGTGAGTTGGGGCTCGTGCGCCGAACGGGGAACATTGTGGCCGGATTTCCGCTTCTCTTGCAGTGGGCCGAAGCGGCGTGATTCGGCACACGCAGAGGCGCTCCTGGGTCTCTTTTTCAAAATAAGTAACTAAGTCGACGATTCGTTTTAAAGTAAATTCTAGCTTGTTTTAATCGCGCGTATTTTAACCGTGACGAATCCGCCCGGATCCTGTAGAGATAGGACGGAAAACCAAAATAATAATTATAAATAAATATCGAGAAGGCCCGCCCATGACTTTGGGTCTCTCTGTTTGGGACCTGCTGCTTACTGCGGGAGTTTGATTGGTTCTGTCTGCCAGGGCCCGTGTCTGAGTTTGATTTGTTCTGTCTGCCAGGGCCCCTGAAGAAAGCAGACGGGGAGCTGCAGAAAGCCGTAAGTCCGCCAGCAAAGAGCGGCCCTTGGGCTCATCCACAGACCTCTGGGGTTCCTGACCCAGCAGCTCTTTCTCCCCTTCCCCTACAGTGTCTCATCGAAGCCGCCACCATAATGGACATCATTTGCAAGCAGGACTCCTCGTACGTCTACCGCTCCCTCTCCTGCCTGAAGATCCTGCACGGCCGGATCAGCGGGGACCTTTCCTACGCCCGAGTGCTCTTGCCCATCGCCCAGTTCTTCCTGAACCACAGTAAGCAGAGCAGGGGTCCCCAGCGGGGTGCCCCCGGGGGCCGTGCACCTGGGTGAGGCCAGGCAGGGCTTAGCCCAGCAAGGCCTCTGATTGGCCCTTGGAAGACTGGATCGTCTGGGTTTTTGAAAACACCACTTTGGCAGCAGCTGCCACCCCTTCCACACGAGCATCTTCGCTTTTTGATGGAAAGCACAGCGAGGCGGCCGTTTTGCGGTCGTCCCCACCATGCTAGGTCAGAATAACAAATCCGAAATGGTCGGAGACCCCCAAAGTAGCGAGTGCTGATTTCCCCCCTTCCCGGGGCCGATTTAGAGGCCGCGGGGAGGGGGGGGAGCCGCCATCTTGGACAGAAGCCCACGTCCCTGCTGTATCCCCACCTGCCCAGGTGAGACAGCAGCCGTCGACTCGGAAGCCGTCTACAGGCACCTGTTCAGCAAAGTCCCGGCGCAGCTCTTCCACAGCCCGATGCTGGCGTACGAGTTCGTCCAGTTCTGCCGGAACAACGTCGCTTTCTTCGCGGAGAACGCCTGTGTCTTCCGCCAGAGCATCCCCAACCTGTTCAAGGTACGCTGTGCCCAGGGCCTCCGTTGTGGGCCTGGGTCTGCTCTCTGGAGCAAACTCTCCTTGTTATGCCCACGCAAACGCCCCTGCCTGAAGAGGCATAGTTTGGGGACTCTCGAGCTAGATCTATTCCGGTCCGGAAGCCGACGGGTGCTAAATTAAATGCTGCGCATAGATTTAACCGGCCCCCAACTCTTATCCTGCACCAGGTAGCATGCTGACTCAGCCAAGTCAAATTTAAGAAGTGCGGAAAATTTTCACTAATCCTGACAGAGAGACACAAACGGCTGACTCATGCAACGTTTAGCGATCGCGGGAATTTCTGTCTAAAACGCCCAACCTGAAAGGTGTTTCTAAGCTGCCTTCGGGTAGTGAACTAATTCGGGTAGTGAAAGCCAATCCTCTTTCCTCTGTCTGGGGAACAGCTCGGGGCCTGCCCACTCGATCAGCTCGTCTTTCTGACCCTGCCCAGTCAGGAAATCCGCTTGGGATATCAAGGGAGAGCTGTCCTCGTGGGTGCAAATGTGTTGTGTTTCTCTCTCTCCCCCCGCAGTTCCTGGCATGGAACAGCCCAGCTCTGATCGCGGATTTCATGGACCTTCTCCCAGCCCTGATCGGGGCAGATAACGCCGTGGAGATCTTCCACCTGCTCCTGGACCTGCCGTGCTTGACGGCTGCCTTGGACATCCAGTTGAGGTAGCAGCGCTGTTCTCTCCTCCCCGTGACTTCCCAGCCCCACTCTCCAGGGAGCCGAAGTCTTGGTTCACACGAACGAGCCAGGCTGCTGTAGACTGAACCCAGCCCCTGTCTGTTAAGGCCAGCGTTCCCTGCTCTGACTGGCAGGGTCTCAGCCGGAAGTCTCTCCCATTCCCTGCTGCCTGGCCCTTGTTGAATCAGAGAAGCCGGGGATTGAACTGGGGACTTTCTGCGTATCTAGCAGGTGCTCTGCCACTGAGCCACGGCCCTTCCCAGAAGCAGCAGCGGTGGAGATCTCATCTGCATTTACACACTTGCAGGAATTCACAAGTCTTCCCAGGAACTTGAGAGCCCACGGGTGTCCCTTTACCTTTTCCCAGGTGTGCCCAGACGCCGATGTCCGAGCGAGCCGCTTTGGACCCAGGGCTTAAGCCGCCCACCTGCCTGGAAGCCTTCCGCCACCCGCAGTACCGGGGCCTGTTCCAGTATCTCCTCCGGGCCGAGTCTGCTCCGGGAGACGCTGGCAGGTAAAAAAGAAAACGTGGGCCAGGTGGGTGGATCGGAATCCTTTGCTTTCGGAGGGTGTGGCGATGAAGGGAAGCTACCGGCACAGGCTGAAGTCTGGCAGAACCACAAGGAATTCCGATGATTCTGGCGGGTTTCTTCCGCCTGTCAAGGGGACTCCGCAAGTCATAGAAGTTTCCCACGGTCTTCGGGACCCTTCCCAAGCTCGACTGAAGATAGACCAGGGTTTTTACAGTCAGAAGCGAAATAGGTTCACGTCCCCAGTCCGACGGGAAGGAAGGAGCGCTGGGAGCGGCCACACAGTCCCCAAATCTAATGGCCCGTTGATGGTTTCCTGCCTGCAGGTTGACTCCCCTCCGCCAGCTCCTGTGCCCCATGGCCAGTTCCCCCCGCGTGGTGCTGTGTGCGGAGAGCGTCCCCGTCGTGCTGCAGCTCTTCTTCGGGGTGGTGGCTGAGGTATGCCCTCCAGGTCTAGTCCTCGGGGAGAGGGAGAGAAACGTCTCTTTGTCACCTCTCTCCACCCAAGGCACAGTTTTGTATAAACCTTGATGATCGTGTCTTCCGCTGGTCGTCCCTTTCCCTCACAGGGAAAGTGCTCCAGCCCCCCAGTCGTCTTGGTTGCCCTCCTCTATCTTTCTGGAGATATACCGGAACTGTCCCAAATGAGGCCGCCCCACAAAAACCGCACAGGGGCATTCCAGGATCAGCTGTTTAATTCTCAGCCCCCTTTCCCGATCCTCCCTAACAGAATGTGCCCTTTTCAGGACACTGGGTCAACACATCCATCAAGTAACCCGAACCCAAGATCTTTTCCCCTCTCCGTCTCGGCAAATTCTGACTCCTATTAGCCAACCCTAGAAATTGCCAATTTTTGCCTCTGTGTGCATCACCGTCACTGAACCTCGCTTGGTACATTGTTGCCCGCTCACCCAGTTTGGGGAGGTCCCCTTGGAGCCCTCCGGTTTCCACCCTCCTGAATGATTTGGGGTCATCTGCAACCTCACCCACTGCCCTACTCACCCCTCGTCTGTTCCAGATCGTTGATAAATAAATTAACAAGTGCTACCCCTCGATACTGATCCTTGCCTTGTGAGAATGGCCCGTCGCTCCCGGCTCTCTGCTTCCTGTCACATGACCCGTTCTCCATCTCTCCCGCTCCCAGTTTGCGGACGGGGCCCTCGCCAACAAGCTGGTCGTGGCGTTGCTGGAGAGGAGCAGCCAGCTCTACGAGATCCCGGCCTTCAAAGCCGAGATGCACCAGTGAGTAGAAGACGGGAAGGAAGCAGGCCTCTTCCACGCGCGGGTGCTTTCCGAGGGGAGCTGCCAGAGTGGCAGAAGCTCTTGGACGATGCCGTGTTGTAGGTTCGATCCTTGGCTTTTCCCGCAAGCCGTCCTCCGTTTGCGTAGCCTGGCCAATTCACCTGCAGAGTTTCTTTTTTGGCTGCATTGGAGTGTGACAAGACCATTCAATACTGAAGCCAGTTAAGGACTGGGATGGCACCTCTGCAGGACATGCAAAGCTCTCTCTTTTTTTTTTAAGGCCCTTCTAAATTTTTAGGAATGTAGCTCCTCATTCCTTTTGTCCGAAGGTTTATCATTCATGAGAGCGGGGATGGGAAGAATGAATTCTGGATAAAAGGGTGTTAAAATAACCTGGTCGTGCAGAGGAAACGGGTGGGACTATTCTCCCGCAGCCAAGGGCTCTCGTCTCCTGTGTGTTTTGCCCAAGGCCTCTCCAGAGCCTCTCGTTTTCCAAGGAGCCAAAATCTCCTCAAGGCTACCTGGAAACGCGATCGGGACGCTCTGAGAGAAGCCCACGTGGGTCTTTCGGAAGCTGAACTCAGCACTGGCATGCGCGTTTCCCCAGGTCCTTGCAGGAAGTCCCAGGGTGTAGCCGTGTCAGCCTGCAGTAGCACAACTAAATTTTGAGTCCCTTAGAGACAACAAGGTCTTCAAAACATGAGCTGTGGCACGGCCAAGCTGCCAGACACGAGTCGGAACGCAGACTCCTTGACATCCCAGCTCTCTCCTTTCCCTGGCAGGGTGATGGGTGCACAGTTGCCTGTCCTGTGTAGACGCCACCCCTCGCTGGTCGTGGAACTGTCCAAGCCGCTCTTGGAGTTCTCAGGGACGGTCACCAACATCCAGAGCAAGGAAGAGATCTTCACCCACGTGGTAAGGAGCAATCCGTAAGCTGAAGGGACGAGTTTGCTTTCCCCCGGTTATCCACGTAGGATGGCGAGGACGGCCCTTAAGGGGGTTTCCCCTCCAATCTGCTTGGGCACAGGGTTATGGGGCAAGAGCATGCCAAAGTCTAATGTCACCTTTCCGTAAAATGACTGTATTTTTTAGTCGGCGCATCGTCCAAATTCTCCCCTACCCGTCTTTTCCGGAGATTGCGAATAATTCCAATCTTCCGGCGGAAAGTTCGTCGCTGAAAGTTCGCCGCGGAGAAGCTTTGCCCGCGGATCCCGAACAAGCCTTTACGGCCGCCTCACGAGAGGCTGAGGATCGTCACCCCCTCCTGTCTGACCTCGTTTCCCGACAGGTATGGGCCATCGGAGAGTACGCCTCAGTCCAGCACGACAAGCGGTGCACGGTGGAGCAGATCAATAAGTTCTTCGAGGCCCTGGAGGCGATGCTCTTCGAGATCACGCAGCTGCGGCCCTCCGCCAGCCTCCCCAAGCATGCGCCCCGCGTCATCACCGTCCTCATGACCGCCCTGACCAAGCTGGCGTCCCGCAGCCAGGACTTGATTCCCAGGTTTGAGACGGGGGACTGGAGGGGGGGAAAGAGGGGAGTGAACATTCAGTGGCGTGTGCAGGGAACACAACAGGGAGAGATTTGTCGGAGTTGTGATTCCACACGGCCCCCGGTGCCGTTCAGAGGAGTTGGCCTCCTGAATTTTTTGGGTCTTCGTTACGAAACGAACCGAGACGAAACTGAACGGCGGGAAGATGTTGGAATTACTGTGTTAGGCAAACTCCAAATTCATGACCCGAGGAGGTGTAACGTGAATATAACGACCTCACAATTATGTACTGAGCAAGGGTGTGAAAACATACCCCAAGCTGTACATAAAATGATTTCAGACGGACCGTCATCTCCCCGGTGTTTCTGTTGCACAACAGCCGGGGGCCGAAATCCTGGATCAAGAATGCCATCCAAAATATGAACGTCCAAAGAGATAACAACACAGGCGCAAATATCGTACGGTCGTTATGTATTATGAAATGAATTTGGATTTTTCCTAACACAGCATGGCCTTCTGCTTTCGTCTCTGACTTATTTTCACGGTGCACCTCCCTAGCTGCTTGCGAAATGTCAGGCGGCAGTTTTGGGGCTGGGAGGGGCAGAGTCTGAGTATGATGGCAGGCGATTTTGGGGTGATCTTCAGGGGCTCTCGCCTAGCTCCTTCCCCTCGCCTCCGGCTGACAAAGGGATTCAGAATGGCATAGCCTGCCTGATCCCATAAGCTGAGCAGGGGGTCCGCGTTTGGATGGGAGACTGCTGGATACAACGCAGCAGAGTAACAGCCAACCACCTCTGCTTAATCCCGTGCCTCGACAATCTTGTGGGGTTCGCTGTAAGTAAGTTAGGTGCGAGTCAACAGAGCTTTGATCGCATGCACAACTAGCAAAACAAGGATAAATTTTGCAGAGTAAGAGCCAGGTGCAGATACCCTTCTTGAATCTCGGTTGTCAAATCTTGCCTGCTCAGTGCAGCCTCTTGGTGTCCCGCCGCAGGGTCTCTCTCTTCTTGTCCAAGATGAGGCTGTTTGTCCAGAGCCCTGCCGTCTCCGCCGGATACAGCGCCGAGGACACGGAAGCCATCCTGACCCGGGCCACCGAGCTGATGAACCTGCTGAAAATGCCCAGCGTGGCTCAGTTCGTCCTGACGCCCTCGGACGAGGTCTCCAGCCCCCGGTTCCACCGCGACGCCCACGTCTCCCTGCCGCTCGCCATGAAGACGACCAGCCGGCTGCTGGAAGGAGGGGCGGGCTCCGTTCCGGCCTGAGCGAGGGTTGCGGTGGGCACGTCTTTGGCAGCACAATTTGGGCCGATTTGGGGGAAATGGGGTGCAGGTTACCCTTCCGAGAGGCAGAGGTCCTGGGAAGAGGGTGTAGGATTACGTACGACACTGAAGAATAAAAATCCGAACGGCTTGTTTGCAATTTGGCTCCGTCTGTGTCTTTTTCCCCAGATGATTCTTCCTTGTTCTTCTCTCTCAAGTGCCTGGAAGCTTCCACCTTCCTTGGCTCACACGGTGAAAAGATTTCCCTTCACCGGTGACTGTGGCCCAGTTCACCGAAAGAGGAGTCAGATCTGTGCTGCCTTCCTCTCCTCCAGCGGGGTCAAGGGAGCTATTCCTCCGAGAAGCATTTCCTTGGGCTCCCTGCTGGGTCTCGAAGGCTTTGAAGAAAGGCAGGCGGAAAGCGCCACAAGCTAAGAATAAAGTTCTGTCCCCTCCCAATTCAAAAAGGCAAGAACTTCTCCATGTCAAATAGTTACTTGGTAATTCCTGACCACCCCTTCCCCATGAAGCCTCCAAAATATATTGGGCGTGCTTCTAATCTGAGTTTGTGCAGAGCAACTGTGAGCTCCCGCAGCATGGCGTAAATTTAGTCCGGGTATTCCCTAGAACCCACAGCATTCGAACTCAGAGCTGTCTCAGGGTAGAGTAACGTGGGAAAGCTTCAACAGAGGAAGGAAACCTGGAAATCTCCGGTTCTTTCCAGTGTTGAGGCGGGGAGTCTTAAGGCAACTTGGACTCAGGTGGGTCTCTTGTTGGTCTGAAGCAGCAGAACAAATTTTGAGTACTGCAACATCTTTAAGACCCATGAAGTTTAATTCTGGGGATAGGCTCTTGTGGTGTGCAGATACCTGTCCTCAGGTAGGTTCAGGTGGGTTGGCCAAAAAAAGAAAAAGGCATAAAGTTGGAGTCCAGTGGCACCTTTAAGACCGACAAATTTTCATTCCTGGTAGAAGCTTCCAAGCTTCTACCTTGAATTAAACTGTGCGGGTCTTAAAGGTGCTACTGGACTCACACACTTCACTGTAAAGCAACCACAATTGTTGCATTCATAGCAATCAAGAAAAAAGCATCCACCAAGGCTATGACTCTCCGTTCTGTACAACACAAATTCCAAGCCCCCCGTTCAGCCATTCCTTTACCCCCCACCCTCCCACCCCATTCTTTTGCATACATGGACCGTGACCATTCGGAATCAGACACGCCAGTGGGTGCAACGGATGCTAACTTTACTCAATCCACTTTGTTCCTCCACGCAGGGAGGCTGAACCCGCCGCCCCCTGTCTTTGCAGTCCCGTTCTTTTATAACGCTCCTGCAATACCGTGACAATAGTTCAAGGAGGCAAGTATTAACATGGCTAGCAAAAAACGAACCCTGCCCGAGGAACGGGAAGCTCAATGCTGCTCTTTGCTCCTGGCAGCCGGCAGGCCTCCTCTGCTCAAACTAGGCCAAGGGGGCCCGAGACGTCGAAAAGGACTTTCTGCCTGCGTTTAGAGATCTCCTCCTGGTCGGAGAGCCTTCAGCGAGGGCTTATAAATAACTTGTGCGACTCAAATCCTGCGATCTTGACTTTATTTGTAATCGGAAGGATTATTGTCCTGTGTCGCAGCTGGGGTGACGCTGGGGCTACCTGTATCCAGCCTTTCGGGATCCTAAAGTGTGGTTCTCCCCCCCCCCCATATACACTCTTAGTTGTATCAGCTCACTTAAGAGGATTTAGCCAGAGAGTAGAAAAGACCCCTGGAGGGTAGAGCCGCTCAACGGCAAAATAAAACTGTCGGCCTGGCCCCCGGACGAGACGGGCCCTCGATTTGGTCTAAGCAGGGCTCGGCCCCGTCTGCCCGGCACAAAACCAGGAAAAAACGGACCCAGCTCAAATGCCAGGCGGGAGGTTGCCCGTAGGTGCCCCCTGAAGCCCCACGTTCCCTGAGCAGGGTTTTGAAGTTAAGACTGGTTGTGAAGGCCAGGGAGATGGACGCTGCGGTCTTGAGATTTGGGCGTGGGGGCTCGGAGGAGCTGACAGCTCA
Organism: Paroedura picta; assembly: GCF_049243985.1. NCBI lineage: Eukaryota > Metazoa > Chordata > Lepidosauria > Squamata > Gekkonidae > Paroedura > Paroedura picta. The sequence continues at coordinate 20,418,011 of NC_135385.1, forward strand.
GCATTTCAGGCTCCCGCCACACCGGTTACATCAACCCACATTGCCCTGTGCCCCACTCTCGGCTTGGGGGCCAAGCCAGGCTGGTGGATCTTTCAGTAGCTGAGCAATTGCAGAACAGTTTGTTCCAAGCGTTTGGGGAGGGGGGGGGATTCTGACAGCCCTTTTGCCGACAGGATGGAGGGAAAGCTAGCGGGCGAATGTTTTTTCTCCTGGGTTATTGTTGTCAGGCAAGCGTGGAGCGAATGTCCCCGCTGCCGTCTTATTGGCTGGCCTGTTTCTGCAAATGAAAGCAACCGGGGCGGTTGACAGCAGCTCGGCCCTGGGCCACGAGGTGGCAGCCTTGCTTCTCCGAGTGTCCCCTTAGCCACGGTGGCTCTTGGATTGGGCGGCGGGGGGCTGGCAGAGCTGAGCCGTCCTTTTGGCTCCTGGGGCTTCTCGGCAATTCGAACCAGCTGCCTGTTCCTAAGGGGAGGATGTCCTGGTGGGGAGGCCGGGCGTAGGTTTGCGTCGTTACCTGCCTACGGATCGGGCACGGGGACTTCCCGAGCGATCCTTGCCCCACACTCCCTCTGCCCCCAGAACCAGGAACGGTTTAAGGATTTGTGGGGCCTGAGGCCCCAGAGCCAGTTTAAGGGTTTACGGGGACCCTAGCAGAGTACAACTGCTGCGGGAACAGCCTGACGGGGGGCAGAGAGGCCCCCGACAGTGGAAAGAGTGCCCATAAACAGAGGGAATAGAGGAGGAGAGAGGCCGCAGCCCTGATCCGTGGGAGGAAGGCACTGGGTGGGGGCCCTGGAAGTGCATGTTCCACGGATAAACGAGCCCTGCCCGGAACTGGGTTTGAGCCTGTCGGATAACGGCCGGTCTTCTCCAGCCCCCACCCTTTGGCACGGTCTCTTTACCAGCAGGCCCAGCACCCAGCGAGTGAAATCTGCCCAAGTTCTGTGCCTCCGTGCTCAGGGAACAGCACCGACGCAGGGTGTTTAAGGAGAAACCAGAAGGGCTTAGTGGGAGCTATCCTCCGGACGCTCCGGGGAGCTGGCCCTCCAAAGCCGCACCCGGATTCCTGTCGGTCCTTCGGAAAGGCGAAAACATGCAGAACGTGCTTACGCTAGCTTACTTATCACCCCAGTCTACAGCGTTCCCAGCTCCAGGCTGGGAAATCCCTGGAGAATCTGGGGAGGGGAAGAGAATTGGGAGAGGAGGGGCTAAAATTACCCTGTTTTGCCGTTAGTGACTGGGTGAATCTTTACGGGCAGGCGTTCCATCCGCACGGCCCACAAATCTGGGAAATGGAAGAGGGTCATTCCAACACATGCCCAGTCTGATGGTTTTGACAGCGGAGTCCGCGGTCGCTCGTCCCCGATTCAAATCCACACATCCCGGCTGCTAAAATAATTTATGGAAGTCCAAAGTGCAAAGGATCTACAAGGAGCCTTCGAAAACACTGGCATACCCCTGGACTGTCAGGCAGGAGATGGTCCACAAAGAGGGTGGGGGTGGGACTCTACAATGCCTGGCTTTGGGGTCCAGATTGCACACACCGTGTAGCGTCTGTGATGTCCGACGCACATCCCGGCCCCGATGCCTCTGACGGCCAGCTCGGTTGGTCGTTGGCGCGTCTGCAGGAGGGGGGCTCCGGGAGGGTTCCCTCGCCGTGACGCTTCACGGGGAAGGAGAAGGGTTGAAGGTGATTTTCTTCGCTACCTCCAAGTCGGATTTGGCCACCAGGAAACGCAACTTCTTCCCCCCCGATCGGATGAGGTCCACAGCGCTGCGCGGGGAGAGAGGGAGAGCGTGCAATAAATCTCCAGCGGGTTTGCACGGGGAGGTAGGTTAGTTATTCGGTCCCCAAATCTATGCCCAGTTGGAACTGTGTCCACCCATACACTGAGTCTTTTATAGGGTGTGCATTTGGATCGACCAGAGTTGAAAATATACCCCCCAAATACCTTATTGGTAAAGTTTGGGGATATTTCGGCTTCCTGCATGTATCTGGGTTTTCTGAAGAAGAATGGGGGGGGGGGATCATGAGAAAAATCTGGATGTCTTCGGGAATTTTTTTTAAAACATTACCTTCTTCGGAGTATTGGAACTGATCTGTAAAAACCCAGATCTGAATGCCCTACCAGAATTGGGACGCGGCATTTTACGGAAACGCTGACAGTTTTCTGGGTCCAATGGACCCATACCGAAAAATACAGGTTGGGAGGGGGAAAAAATGCACGTCCCTAGTCTTTTAGTAGCCTCAAAATTCCAGAGCTCCCAGGTTGCCCCCAGCTTAACCCTGGCTCTATAGCCCAAGCGGCCCTTCCCTTCCCAACCAGTGTTTACCGCCAGCTTTCTTGGTTTGTTGAATTAATGGTAAGGGGGACTCTTTCAATGAAGATTGTCTGCTTTATGTGGGGTTTTATTATGTAACCCGCCACGAGACGGCTTCCCGTGAAAGGCGGGAAACAAATCCAATTAATAATAATAATAATAATAATAAATAATAATAATAATAAATAATAATAAATAATAATAATAATAATACCTCTGGTAATCCGAACCAATGAGGCTTGTGCCGTTGACCGCCAGGATGCGGTCCCCGAGGGAGAGCCGTCCGTCGGCCGCTGCCGGGCTGTCTTGGATCAAGGTCCGGATGTAGATCCCAGGAGAGCTCAAGGGAGTGTGCTGCAGAAGAGGCAAACAGGAGTCAGCGGCCAGGCAGGCGGGAGAGGCGGAAGAACAGGGCAGGCAGAGAGCCTGTCAGCCTCTGGTCCCAGCATTCAAGCTCAGCCACACCGTCTCTGAGAGGAGGGCAGAGAGACATGTGGAGGCCGGGAATTGGCTGCTGGGTATTAGGCCAAAAGCTGAAGCCATACAGCACATGCTGAAGCACGTCTAAGACCATCAACGTTAAATCCCAGATTGGCCAGAGAGCCTGACATATTTTTTGCGGGGAGAAGGGCATCATCTCGGCATGGAATTGGGGGTCACTGTGGGTGGGCAGGTGGTTGAGTTTCATGCACTGTGCAGGGGGTCAGACTAGATGACTCGGGAGGTCCCTTCTGGTGCCACAATTCTATCCTAGAATCATAGAGTCGGAAGGGGCCACACAGGCCATCTAGTCCAACCCCCTGCTCAATGCAGGATCAGCCCAAAGCATCCTAAATTCTATGATTCTGCTATCAGCTTTCATGGACGGGCACGCTGGTCTCTGAAGAAGCAAACCAGCACATGAAAGCCGATCCCCAGAGTGAAATTTTGTTGGTCTTTAAGGCACCGCCGGACTCAAATGTCGTTCTGCCACTTCAGACGAACCCACCGGGCCAATCAAGTCTCCAGAAGCGGGTCGAAAACCCCATCCGGCCCCACCCTCCTTTAAAAACATTTCGTGGGCACCAGGAAAGGCACTGGCAGGTGGGGTGGTGCCCACGGGCACCCTGTTGGGGACCCACGTCCTGCATGCTGGGATCTCAGAGCTGGCTCCTTCCGGGCACGACAGAGATGGTCAGAACTGAACCACACTCACCAAGCCGTCAATCAGCCCCATGCCCAGGCCGATGGGCCCCTTTTCCAGCTCCACCACAAAGACGTAGCAGAAATCGTCCGTCGCCGAACTGCGACTCGAGGAGGCTGGTGTGGGGAAGTCATACGGGGTCGGCGAAGATTCTGGGAAGGAAAGAAATGTAGTCATTTATTTATTGGATTTCTAGCCCGCTGCCCTCAGAAACCAGCTCACAGCGGGTCACCACCAATAATCCCAACAATAAAAACCTAATAAAATACCCATTACAACTCCAATCTATAATATTGTTCCTGGCAAAAGCTTCATATGGGAAAAACCTTAGGAGAACGGCATAGGGGGAGGCCAACCTGTGCTAAGATATTCGGGACTGATCTCAAGGGGGAACCCATTCCCCCTGCTCTAGCACTGGCCCTGACCATATACCTGGCGGAAGGGCTCAGTTTTGCAGGCCCTACAGAAAACAGAAAGCTCTCTGACGGCCCACAGCTCCTCCGGAAGCTCATTCCACCAGGTAGGGGCCAGGACCAAAAAGGCCCTGGCCCTGGTTGCGGCCAGGCGAGCATCCCTGGGGCCAGGAATAACCAACAGATCAGTACCAGCTGGGCACAAAGCTCTGCAAGGGACATCGGGCGAGAGATGATCCCTCACATATGTGGGTCCCAGACCACAAAGGGCCTTAAAGGTCAACACCATGACCTTGAACTAGATCCGGGCCACCACCGGCAGTCGATGCAGCTGCCTCACCTTCCGGGCTCGTGGTTTTGGTGCCGTTGAGCCCGTTCCTCCGAGGATCTGGGACAAGCTTCCCCGGGACGCCCTCAGGAGTCACGCTGAGACTTGCCGGGTCCACGGTCAGGGGCGTGTTCGGCGGGGTCAGCAAGCAAGAGAGGTTGGCCGTTATCGCAACAGGCTTCGTGCCGGTCTTCCCCGGCTGGGCCTGACGGTTCCCCGGTTGGGGGCTTTCCCGCAGCTGCGTCTCGCAGGGGTCGTAATCCCGGGCGGAGCCGTTGGAGACCGTCGCTGCCAGGAGGCTCCCTCCTGCCCTCGTCTCAGCACAACTCACGGGGGGCCTGTGGTTTGCCGAGCCGAGGGAGTTTCCCGTGGGGAGCAAAGCTGGCGGAGTCCCTGAAGCCACGCGGGGGGCCGCTGGGCAGCTGATCGGTTCCGTCTACAAGGGGGAGACATAAAGATAAGGAGTGGGGCCCCGTTTTTGCCGGGGGATAGTTTTATCACTTGCGAAGGGAAGGGTCAGAATCTGCAACTGGGCCAATCACGCCGTTTCGCCCCCTTCGTCTCGCACGCAGTGTCTGAAAAGGGCCCATCTGAATCCCAGTCTCAAAAAACTTTCCAGTAATGTGGAGTGCTAGCGCCAGAGCACGGCAGGACAGCCAATGGGGTGTGGTGGTTAGGGGGCGATGGCCTCTAATCGGGAGAAGCGGGTTTGATTTCCCGCTTCTCCACCTGCGGCTAGCCGGGTGACCTTTGGCCAGCTCTCTCAGAGCTCTCTCAGCCTCTCCCACCTCACAGGGTGTCTGTTGCGGGGAGGAGGGAAAGGTGCTCATAATCCGCTTTGACACGCCTTTGCATAGTGCAAAGTGGAATATAAAAAAACCTGTTCTTCTCAGGAGCACTTGGGGATGCCTCAAGGGAGCTGCTTCTAAGCAGTGAGCCAACTCAGGGTGATATCTGGGGTCTTAATACACCTCCTAGCAAAGGGGAGGGGGCTCAGCGGTGCAGGGATACGTAACCTGCCCTCTGGGGCACATAATCAGCTGGATGACCCAGCAGGGGTTTGAACCCCGTGCTCCGTGATTTGACCTGGCTGGCCATGACGCCGACTCAACCGTTCCGCCTGCCCCCCTCCCCGTCTCCCCTCTGCCCCTGATCTCAGCCTGGCTTCCCGACCCCTGGCTTTCAGGTTATGGGATTAGCACAGGGCTAATCCCTCACACCGGCCTGCTGTCTTCGCTGCTGGGGGTCTTCAAACATGAGCCCCAAAGAGAAAGGAGAGCAGCAAATAAACTCCCAGCTGCTTCTCCTGCTGCCGGCCCCCCAAGCCCCCCATGGCCCAGCAGGGGGCAAGCAAACAGCTCTGCCTCTGAAGCTCCCTGCGGTGGCGATTTGCCAATGCTCAATCAATCAATCAATCAATCGCCAGGTATTTATTTCATACTCTTGTTCACCGCCCGGTTCGATCGACATTTTCCTCATGTGTAACTGATTACACTTAGAATTTCTTTTGTAGGACTTAGCAGGTCTTTGGCTCACTTTGATCGAACTCAGTGTGTTTTTCTACACTTGGATGTTGGAAACTTGTCTATCTTTAACCGCATTAAATAAATCGATGGATGAATTATTAGATAAAGCTCCGCCTTCCAGAAACACATCTCACTTCTCCAGGGATGGTAAGAAGGGTACAGAGGTACCGGGGCGCACGCCCAATTCTGCAGTCTGCGTTTTGCAACAGGAATCCTCAAATTCGGCACCTCGCAGAAATTGGGCTGAGCAAACCGGGAGACACCACTGGCTCAGGTTCTGCTGCCTGGGAGAAACGCAAGAGACCTGCTCTCCGCTGGCTCTGGAAACATGTTTCCCCCGCCAGGTTCTGAGAGTCCGAGCGGGCGTCACCTCTGTGCATTCAAGCATGAGGACTAAAAACTTGCCAGGTCCCCTCTCTGACTTTCTCAATGAACCCACTTGGCGTTGGCACCCAAAGCAGCGTATTGAGGTGGTGACACGGAGCTTGTGCTAATTCTTACTGGGATTGCTTTCATAGGCAACACAGTGATCAGCATAAAGCCCCAACGGATAACAGGCAGGCTTCCTCCCCTATTCCTGAGCACATGGGTGACAGACAGTTGTCACATCGTTCTAATTCCAGATCCCCGTCAGCACCAAGCAAAAGAATCAGCGCCCTGAGTACCCTCCAGCGCAGGGGTTGTCAAACCTGTGTTCATCCAGATGTTCATGGACTACAATTCCCATGAGCCCCTGCCAGCGAACGCTGGCAGGGGCTCATGGGAATTGTAGTCCATGAACATCTGGACGAACACAGGTTGACTACCCCTGCTCCAGCGTGTCTCCGAGCCATGCTGCCTGCACGTCAGAGGACGGAGTCAACAGCCGTGGAAGAAGCAGAGGAAGAGAACTGTCCATTGCAATTTCTTGGCTCGGCGGCAGCAGAGGAGCTGTGGGGCTTAGAAACCGGTGAGCTAAGCAAGCATTCATCAGGCGAGCCCTGGCTTAAGGAGATTGGGCTGCGGTGAGTGGCTGGCAGCCGTGCAGCCGGGTGGGGGGGGCGGCGCGAGGGGTCCGGAGCCAAAGCGTTGTGAGGCATGAGAGGCAGGCTTCGCCGGAAAGGTCAGCTCAAAGTTAAAGAGGCTGGCTGCCGGTCTTCCCGAGGGGCGGGCCGAGCTGACGGCTGTTGGCTTTGCTAGAGTGATGGAGCCTCCGTGTTCGGAGGAAGTCTATCTTAGAGAACACCAAAGAAGGGAAACAGAGGAGAGATGCTAGCTGCCAGGTAGGACCTGGAATTGCACCTTGTCTCCAGACTACAGAGATCCGTTCCCCTGGAGGAAATGGCTGCTTCGGGGAGGGGGGATTCTAGGGCATCTGAACACCCCACTTCCCCAGGCTCCACCCCAAATCTCCAGGAGTTTCCCAGGCTGGAGCTGGCAACCTGACCCCCTGTCCCCTCTGCTGGTGGCCAGGGGAAGAATCATGTAAGCTGCCCTGAGATTCCTGGAAAGGAGGACAGGACTTTCAAAAACATACAACTTGTTTATGAGATTCAAAAGATTTCTGGATAGACACCGGACGGTTCCGGATTACACCTGAGGGGAGATTTCTTGGGCTTCTTACGCGGTTTCCTGCTCACCTCGAAAAACGGGAGAAGCCCCTTTACAATTGTCTTAAAATAAACCAGTAGCCCCTAGGCTCCCCAAAACACACGATGGGAAGGGGGGACAATGGCGACCAGCAAGGCGTGCAAGTCTGGCGTCTCATGCAAATAAGTCAGTGCGGTTTGGGGGCTTCCACCTCCCACCCCCCATCCTGGTTTGCTGGACAACTGGCTTTCCCAGGTAGGGACAAGAATCTGCAAAGATCTTCCATGCCGCTGTGCCACAGGAACTGGGATCCTCAGAAAAAGCATCTTGGACAAATGAGTGTTACCTGGGGGGTTTCCGCTTCTGGCGTGCCGCTGGGCCGGGGGCTCTTGCTTCGCAGGCTCCACAGGAAGTGGCGGATGTAGAGGAGGTGGCGGTAGATGTTGTCGTCCAGGCGCTCCACCTCCAGGTCCACCTTGAACCCCCCGCTGGGCAGCGTGATCGGAGGGTGCTTGTCGAACGACTCCACGATGTCGTCTGCAAGAGATACGGGACTCCGACTTAGTTGACTGGCCCACCTCTGCCTCTCCGGCGTGGCCCTGGTCGACCTCTGGACCGGGAAGGAGGCCCTGAAATAATTTTTCAGGCTTCGAGGAGCTCTGGAAGGGATGTCAAGTTGGCCACGCCTCCCCCTCCCTGGAAGTGACTGTCACAGGAAGTGACATCATCATCCATGTTAACAGGTAGGCTCCAGAAGGCCTGGGGGTGGAGGGGGGAGACAGGAGGCTCTGCCCCCTCCCAGGTGCAGTAATCACGACAGAACTCACTGATGCTTGGGAGAGGGCAAATTCATTCATTCATTCATTCATTCATTCATTCATTTATTCATTCATTCATTCGACTTCTGTCCCTCCGCTTTCCATAGACTCGTGGTGGGTTACATAAAATAGATGACCTCCCCTTCCCAATAAAACCAACCAGACCTCTTAAAACATACAAATAAAATACTTCCTAGGGTGGGGCGGGGCCAGTGTAGAGGCGGCGTCATGCCGACGAGCAGATTCAGGACGGAATGTTTTTGCGTTAAATTCTCAGCAGGGCACGTCCCCCCAGGGGACCAGCTAGAGAGCAGAGTTTAGCTTCATCCCACCGATCCTCCCATCTTCAATGAACCCGTATCTCCCACCTGCGGAAGCAGGTAACGCACGACAGGGTGTTTTCCGTCGCACGGCATATGTCAATCTCCCCGTTTTATGCCCGATGGATTATCTCCGAGGGGGGGGGGGGGTTGACACAATACCACTCCGAGGCATCGCTTATTAAAAAGGACGTCTTTGCTCACGGCCAACACAGCTGCAATAACAGCGCTCTTTCGGCAATCTCCCGTTCCGCTAACCTGCTGCCGAAAACAGCTCCCCGGAGCACCATTGACTTTGATACTAAGAGACGGTTAATGGGGAAAACCATTAACGTGGAAGACGGCGGCTATTACAGCTTCCCTCTACGCCGGTGTGGAATTTAATAAATCCCCTGCTTTGCACCTGAATGGGCCCCCGGACGCCCGGCATCAATCAAAACCGGGCTGGGGAGGGAACGATCTAGAGGAGAGGGCGGGCAATCCTCCGGAACGGCTGCCACTCAACTGCTGTAGGCCTCCTATCTTTTAGCCCAGGGGTAGTCAAACTGCGGCCCTCCAGATGTCCATGGACTACAATTCCCATGAGCCCCTGCCATGCTGGCAGGGACTCATGGGAATTGTAGTCCATGGACATCTGGGGGGCCGCAGTTTGACTACCCCTGCTCTAATGCCTGGATCCCGTCTCTACCACTCCCAACACAGTCGTGCCGGCCCGCCCTTACCTGTCCTGAAGGCCGCCAGGCTATCCTCCTTGCCAGGCTGCCAGCCAGGGACGCATCCCACATCGGAGGAGTTCTGGTACTGAGTCAGGATGTGGTGGAGCTGAGCCGCATTGAGGGCCGGGAATTCTGTTCTCAGCATAGGCCAGGTCATCTGAACAAACCGAGAAGAGAGCAGACCGGGTTAGAATCCTAGAGTTGGAAGGGACCTCATGGGTCATCTAGTCCAACCCCCTGCACTATGCAGGAATTAGGGGGTTAGAGGGATCGTTCCTGGGAACGACCTCCCTGTCGCTCAGGAGCTCTGAGCCACCCGGGATCCGGATTGCAACAAGCTGCCGTGTTTCGTCCCGTTTCCGCAGTTTGCAGAACTTGTGCGGAAACGGCGGCGAGGACCCCTGGAGGAACACTGGGGCGGCCATCTTGGATAAGGGAGACTACCGGGCAGAGGTGGCTCTTTCTGGCCTCGCTGCCAGGGGCCCAACGCCAACTTCACCCCAGGTAGAAGCTCTCATATCATGGAGCCCAGGAAGGGATCAACCAAGAAGGGTCACCATGTTTGTAGCAGCAGAAAAGAGCCAGAGTCCAGCAGCGCCTTCAAGACTAACAAAACTGGGGGCAGGGGAGGAGCTTAAGTGAGTCACAACAAGCTCCTCCCACCAAGAGTTTTGTTAGTCTTGAAGGTGCTCCTGGGACTTTTGCTCCTTTCTCCCACTCCAAGGGTGCCAGGGCAGGAAGCTCTCCCTTACCTGGACCAGCTGGGAATTCGGCATGGCCAACAGGCTAGCCACGCTGGAAAGCTTGTGGAAGAACTGGTCCGCCAGCTGGCCAAAGCCCACGTTCTCGGCCCATTCCAGGAGGAGTCGCAAGGTGGCCCGGACCCTCACGCCTTTCGACCAGTGGAAGCAGCCCAACGAGGCGCCTGGGGGAGAAGAGGGGAGCGGCCATCTTAGCATTCGTGCTGCTGGCGCTGAGTTGATCTTTGCGGCACTCTTTGAGCGCAGTGTATTTTCTGAGGGGGTTGTGCAATATGGCACAGGGCCCTTTTCTGCTTCCAAACCGCCCAGAGCGGTAAAGAATGGGCGGTATAAAAATCCAGATAAATAAATAAAAGGGTGTGAACGAAATTCAGGATGGGAGAGGGACAAGGTGCTCCCAGGGGCGAATGTGAGCAGTCTGTTCCTTGTTTTGCAATTTGTTGGTGATGTTTATAAATCGACTTTCCATGCAGGTCCGCAAATAAATCTAATTAGGAAACAAGTTTTTTTGAGGGGGGAGGGGGGGAGAGCATCACCAGACCGGCTCCGTTTTCAAACACCAAGCTCGCAGATGATATCTAGTCATTGGGGACTGCGGAAATGAGGTGGCCAAAAAAGTTCTGGAAAGTTCTCCCTAAATCCTTGAGTGGGCAGCCACGTGGAAAACCTAGTCCAAGGCAGATCAAAGTGCAAGAGGGCTTTTTGTTTTAAATTTTAAATATGCGCGGATGGCCTGTGAATTGGCTGGGGCTGAAAGGAAAAGAGATCTAGGGGTCGTGGTGGACAGCGGCATGAAAATGTCAACTCTAGCAGAGTCAAATTCTTTGCTGGGGGTCGTTTTTACATCCTTGTGCCTGGCGGGATGAAGCCAGATCCGTTCGCGTGGCCCAAAGCCGTTTCTAGCCCTCCTTCCCTGGGTGTTTGTTTTTAAATATTTCCCACTGCTTTATTGGGAGTACTTTTCGTTGCTACTGTTTTTTGCTTTGTAAACCGCTGCGAGCCAGTTTCTGGGAGTGGTGGTATACAAATGTACAATGATAAATAAATAAATAAAAATAAAGAGGTGCTCACTTCCAGGATTTCCGATGTCCCCTCTGAGGCCCTTGGGCTTCATTTCCGCTCCCCGGAAGCCTTTTAACTGGGCATGCCCAGTGGACGATCTTTGGAGGTAAGCCCAACCCCCTCCCTCCCGCCCACCTCTCTACCTGCCCTAAATTTACAGCAAAGGGAGTGGAACCATCGATCACCTTTCCAGGGGTCCCAGCATCATCTGCTGCAATGCTGCAGTGAACGGCGATGATTAATGATCCCCACCAAATGCTTCTTCTCAACTGACTGCCTTTCTGCGCTCAAAGCGGGGGCCCGGCAGCGAATTCTGCCATGAAGGAGCTGGGGGCAGGGGGCGTTGCCCAATTAGATCGTTGGGAGGGGAGTTAAGGGTGGGAGTTTTGAAAAAGGGGGGGCTAGGGGAGGCCTTGTCCAGCTGAGCTTCTGATCTACCACTGAAGGTCTTAGCAGCGATCCAGATTCGAACAACACCCCGATCGCCACCAGGTTTCGTTTTACGGCCCCCTCTCCCTCTCGCCAACGGAGACCTCCGCTCTTAGCCGCTCGCTGTCACCCGGCAGGCGAGTGAGCCCGCAGACGTACCTTTCTCCATGAGCTGGTTGAAGAGCAGGGTGTTGGAGAAGAAGAAGAGGTAGGCGAACATCTGGCAGGCGATTTCGGGGTGGACGTTGTACTGGTGGAGGAGGTCCAGGGTGGCCTGGTAGATCAGGACGACCCTGCGGATTTCCTCGGGCAGCGGAGGGGAGGACAGCCAGCCGTCCCGGCCCTCGCTCTGGAACGGGTTGCATTCCAGCAGGACGGGGAGAGAGACGTACAGCGACTGGTTGCAGAGGGGCGGGAGAGGAAGGGAGAAAGGCACCGTCACTGGCCTTCAAGCACGAAAACACTGCATCAAAACGACTCGCGTGACCAACTATAAACCATAGTTCCCAGTACAATGCAATGAACGTTGGAAGAAATAAACACTGCCGATAAAGGATTTCAATGCAATAGCTCCCTGGTTGGTATTTCTGCACGATTTCTGGCACGGTGGCTTATCTGGGGGAGGGGGCTGCGGGGTTCGGCTATGACTCTTCTCCCGAGCTCTTCCCCTGAATTCCTCTGGCCTCTTCCAGGAAACAGACTGGGTTGCCAACTTGATCTCCCAGAATAACATCTGATCGCTACACGACGGAGACAATTTCCCCTGCAGGGAGGCTGCTTTGGAGGGAGACCTCTACCACTGAGATCCCCTTTCCCCCAAATCCTTCCTCCCCAGGCTCCGCCCCTTAAATCTCCAGGAATCTCCCAGAGATCAGTTCCCCAGGAGAAAACTGATTTGGAAGGGGGACTCCATGGCAGAGAGAGAGGCTGCAAAATAAAGTGAATATTCTAGAGGACTGGTCAACAGAAAGTATCAGGAAGTTCAGGGGGTCAGGCCATTTAAGGATGATCGGGCAAGCACCTGGCGCGCGACATACATCCGATGTTGCAGTTCCGTTTGGAGGGAATCACTTCCGTCTTAAAATGCGAGCTTCCATCTGAGCGGCATAAACTCCCCTGCTGGCCCTAAAGTTACATTCCGTTTCGCTCCGCTGATTTCAGCGGGAGAGATTCAAGGCCCGGCTGCGAGGGAGGGGCTTCTTTTGGCGGAGAGCCCGTGTCCCGGCGCATTTTGCCATTTCTCCCTGATGGACGGCATCCTCCCGGGACATACCCTTGCGTCCAGCACCGCAACGGTCACACGATGCCTGGCCGAGCGCCCGTTTTGACATGATGAGCAAAACCCTGGGTCTTTCCTGACCCAGTTTTTCTTGGCCTTGGGCTTGGCTGACAACTCAGAAGAATGCAGTTGGCTGTTTTTTGTCCTTGACTCATTAAATCGCGAGTTCCCTGCCGCCGGTGCGGACCAGGAAGGACGCAGCGGATCTGGGCCGCACAGACTGGGAGTACTGTGGGTCCTCTCCTCTGCTGCCAACACCAATGGCTCCCTGCCCTCCTCCTCCAAATGACCACCTTTCGAATACTTAAAGCTGGCAATCACAGCCCCTCTCCAGCTCCTCTTCTCCAGGCTGGACATTCCCAAAACTCTCAAGCCTTTCCTCTCCTAGGCCTGCGAGAAGGAAAACAGGCAGCTACCCTGTTGGAAAAGGACCCTTTCCAACAAGTCTCAGGGCTAGCACAGGATGCTGGGGGGAACGGCAGAGTCATGGAGCCGGTTATAGCTTCTCGGCGGTGGGAAGCGGTCCCCGCCCTTGCAACGCTGGCCCCTTTTTGCCGCTCTGCACACTGCAGGCTCTGTTTGACTTCCCCGAGCTGGCCAGCGGGAGACCTGCGACATTTCCTTCGCAGGGGAGGGGGAGAGGCGAGAGGGCACGCTTCTTGACGCGTTGGCTATTTCTACGGGGTGATTTGCACAGGAATGGAAGGGGGGGGGAGAAACCCCCAAAGCTGCCCAGCAGGGAGAGGGGAGGGGGTTGTTGGAGGGACACGAGTCCGGATGCCGGTTTCATAAATATGGGATTAATTTGCCTTCCCTTACAACAGGCATCCTGGGTGGGAGTTGGGGCTGAGAGAGCTCTGAGAGAACGGGGACTGGCCCAAGGTCACCCAGCTGGCTGCACGGGGAGGAGGAGTGGGGAATCGAACCCGGCTCTCCAGATTCAAGGCTGCCGCTCTTCACCACCCCATTTATCAGGTGATATGACCCAATGACCAATGATGGGCCTTGGAGGGTGGGAAGGGGCGGGGCCTCGGGTGGGCGTGTCCACGGCTTTGCTTCCCATCCATATTCCGCACGGCTTCTGGGGTTTCTCGGAGCCTGAAGAACATCCGAGGGGGTTCTCGGTGGTAAAAAAAGGCTGGTGTGGATAAAATGAAGGAATGGCATAAACCCATTTGGGTTCCGCTTGCGGGAAAGAGGCAGGGCGTAAACCAAATAATAGACACATCGAACAAAACCGGAATGATTTCGCCGGAATTCGCTGGCCAGTTCTTTCTCCTTTCTGCATCCTTTTCTCTTTCCCCCAGAAAAGGCCCAGCGCAGCCCCTAGGCCTATTGGGAGCCGCTGCTTTGCCTGGCATCAAAGGGCAGGAAAGGGGCCGGGCGAAGGTCAGTCAGAGAACACCCCCTGGGAGAGTCACTCGGGCTGTCTCTCAGTGTTGGGGACACTTGCGGTGGCTGCACATGAGCACCTTCGCCTGTGGCGCAGTGCAGGCTCCCGGCCCGGAAGGCGCAGCGCTGCCGCAGCAGCAATGCGCTGTGAATTGCTCTCTGCTGCGTGGTGCAGCCATCTGTGCAATCGCGTTCGGGGCTGGCGAGGCAGCCCATTTCTCTTCTCTGTCACCCCGGCTTCTCTCGGCTTGCAGGGAACGCGGGCCAGAGTTCTCCCACAGGAGACCCTGACCCCACGAAGGCCCTACCTGGGGACGTTGCCCAAGTCCCTGCAGGTAAAGGAAGGCAGGGATCTGCCAGGGCCTCGTCAACAGAATCTGGGCAGTGTTCACAAATCGGGAACGTCCGACAGCTGCCGTCCCCCGTCCCGCCTTCTTGACAGTGGGGCCAAGGGCCTTACAGACTGAGGTGGCTGGGCCCCCCTGCTGCTGCCCTTCAGTGGCCAGGGAGGGGGTGGTGGTTCACAGGTGGGCATTTCTCCACTCCCGGCCCCCACATCCCCAGGCCTCACCTACCTACTTCCCCCAGGCACAAAATACGGTAGGGCATTATTTCCCCCCATTCTAGCAGCCTGATCTGAAGCCTCGTTCTGTCTAGGGTGTAAATAAGCCATTAAGAAGGGTTATATGGTGCTCCTCTCCCTGCTGTGCTCGTTTTCTGCTTGCGAGGAGCGATTATGGGAGGAGCGTTCAAAGTGGCCACCTTTCCTGCCGCTCTGTTGAGACGGTGCCCCCTTTTCCGGCCTGCCGTGGGCCTGAAGTCAACCTGGGCAGAAGTACCTTGGAAACATAGTAGACGCACTGCTGGAAGGTATACATGATGACCTCCTCAAGAGTCGTCATGGCCTCCTCGCTGGCTGTGATCGTTAAGGAAAAGAGTGATTCCTTTGAACCTAAAAGAACCGGAAACGATAGGGTCAGAGCACAGCCGTTCAATGTGGAAGCTGTCTTGAGCCAAAACATTCGTCTCTCAACAGCTGGCCTGTTTTACAGCTCAGTACATTCCTTGCATGTAAAAATGTAGCTACGGCCCTTTCCCTGAGGCACTAGCTTTCTGCATGCAAAGACTGGACACAGAAGAGTATTGGATCATACAAGTTTATCACCCCTAGCTGATTCACGGCCCACGCGCCTGTTGTCTGTCGCCCGGCCGGGAGGACACTGATTCCCAAGCGAGAGCGAATGAGGGCTAGAACTCCTCACCCACCCTCCTTTCGACCTTTTCAATTTAGCAATCAGCCTGGGAACGGAGACCAGCAGGGATACGGAAAGCATGCAGGACTTGGCTCGGTATGCCGTTCTTGCTATTTCCCCCAGATGGGATGTGTGGGGTGGAGGGAGGGAGGGAGAAAGGAAATGAGGCCGTGTATCACTCAGGAATTAGCCGTTCGGTTCGCCCGTACATACGACTGCGGTGAGCTGTCAGGGCTGATTTGAGAAAGAGGATTATTTCCTTCTCAAGGGCACCACCGGGTGATGCCTGTTGTGTTTGTGTGTGCGTTTTGTGCAGCAGGGAGCGCAAAACCGCACCATTCTTTCGCAGGGATGCCGGGGCAGCCAAGTTTGGCAGGGCGTGGTCCCGCTCGCCTCCAGAGCTCTGAAATTCCGCAGCGGCTTCCAGGAAGCAGTGAACGTCACCGCAAGCAGCCTAGATCCGCCACCCCCTTGCTGCACGGAGGTTACACCTGCAAAACGTTGTAATGTCGAGCTGGAGGGGTAATGAGGAAATATGGAGTGGGGATACAATCTCCAGGAATTCTGCAGGACAGAAAGCACGGAGAAACTCCCTCCCTCTAAAAATCTCCTTTCTGGGATTCTGTGAGTTCTCAGGGCCAAGCTGAAAATGCATTTTTTAACAGGTTAGGTCCAGATTCTCTTTCCAAGAACTGACTCACAGTCCCCCAACGTCGGCCGGCGGCCAGAGGGGGATGCAGAAATCCCTCTGACTCCGACGTCACAGCCCCAAGCCGAAATGGGCTCCTGCAGGCTTTGAAGAGGGCCTGCACAGCAGCCTCCTCGTAGCTGTAGGGAGAATGAGCAGGGTCTGAGGGACCTGGCTCTGGTTCGTGAGAAAAACATGGTGTAATTTGACCCATCCTGCTGAAGGATACTCTCAGAGGTATGGGGAAGACTGTGATGAAATCTTTGCAGCACGGGTGAGACGTATGTCAACTGGCTGAATTGATTGATTGATTGATTGATTGATTGATTGATTGAATTTTTATGCCGCCCTTCCCAAGAGCTCAGGGCAGCTCACGTCATGGCAAAAAATCAATTGGCACAACACAATCGTAAACACCCTACAGTTGCATTTAAATCCTAAAAACAGTCAAAATTAATTCAGTCTGTTTTTCCCAGAGTGTAAATTAGCAGGGAATTAGTAAACAGCACGATGGGATATTTCCATGATGCTGTCTGGGACCAACGTCTCACCAGCCCCACGGATGCAAAAGGGTCTTTACCTTTGATGTCTATCTCCTCTTCCATGTTCTGGATGTAGACAGGGGATTTCTGCTGGATAAAGTACAAGATTTCAATGGCGTTAGACATCCAGAAGAGGACGTGCTGTAAGTCTGGCAGCAGATCCGCGATGGTGAAACAGGAAAGGGACGCTGGATCCTGGCTGGACGAGACAGGAGAAGAGTTAAAAGTGAATCCGGGAACGTCAAAAGCGCTGCTATCGCACCCGCTCACCCCCGAACCCGGCCTTTCCCCTGCATTATGCTCAAGCCTCTAGGGGGATCTCGGTCTCTCCGCCACGGGAAAAGATAGTCTCACTGGGACAATTTTAATATTTTCAGTAATGGATACGCCACCTGGGTTTCACATGTGAAACGCCACCCAATCTGAAATCTAAGCGTACGAAAACAGATGAAGGTCAAAGAAATATACTCCGCTTCTTTTCCCATGGCCTGAAGGGGTCATCATCCACATGCCTCCAAAGAACTGAGGGAGAACAGTCACTGGCAGTTCTCCCTTGGAATCCCTTCTCCCCGCCCGGCCCACCCTTCGCCCCGTTCAAGAAACTCCTTGCAAATCGGCTGTGGAGGGCTGGCTGGGGGGAGGGGGCCGATCCGATCATTGCTTTCCCCAGTTTGTGCAACAGTGTTCCCCCGCCTGTCTGGAGAGACCTGGGAACGGTCCCACATCCGTGCAGAGCCCCTGAGGCCCGACTCAACCCTTGGCCTCTCCCCAAACTGCTCGCGGCTGCCAACGGCTTGGGACGTTCGCCGCGTTACGGGAACAAAACCCGTTTCCATGGCTCTGCGCAATGGCATCTGGTTGCAGGACTCCAGTTTGGAATTTCTCTCTCTCTCTCTCTGCTGCCAAATTCTTGGGACTCATTTGCAAAAAAGAGAGAGAGAGAGAGAGAGAGATTGCTAATGGCCACCCAAGCAGTCTCATCCCAAACCTTTGGCCCAAACAGCACTTCCCGTCTCTTCTCTCTGGGTCATCATCCCCACAACAGACCCCGCTGGGAGGCAGGTGGGGCTGAGAGAGCTCTGCGAGAACTGCTCTGCGAGAACAGCTCTGAGAGAGCTGTGACTGGCCCAAGGTCACCTAGCTGGCTGCATGTGGAGGAGTGGGGCATTTTGTTTCCCTCTTCCGATCCCGTATTTCCCAAACGAATCTTTGCCAACTCACGAAAATCTCAAGATATTAGGGGGCGCAATTCCCGCTGACCCCGAAGAAGGGCTGCCAGTTGGAGGCCAAACCGGGGATCTCCAAGTAAGAACAGTGTACTCCAAGTAAGGATTGGCCCTCTCTTGCGGGGATGGGCTTTGGTGGAGCGGCAAAGCAGATGTTTTCCAGATGCCAGAGCTCCCCTTCTGTAGCAATCCCTGCTGGGCTCTTCTGTACATTGAGAGCAGCTCCCGCAGACCCCAGAGGCATGGACGGTTCCTACAGTCCTGTGGCCCGAGATCCTTTTGACTCAGTAGTTTATAATCGGGAATCGCAGGGGAATCCATGGGGCTTGCAGCACTCCAAGCACAGAGCGGTAGACCTGCACGGACCGTGAATCCGTCTAATCCCCTTTTTTAAAGCCAATTAAACTAGTGACCGTCACTACCCGCCCGTGGCAGCGAATTCCGCGTTTTAATTACTCGTTAATCGCGGGGCTGCCGGGTGTGAAAAAGGTGTCGCGCTTATAGATTTTCGCTCCTCTGGCCTCTCGCCACAGGCCCGAGGGAAAGCTCTCTCCTTGCCGTCGTCCGCTGGTCCGTGTTGGCCTGCATGGGGATCTGTAACGCGGCTTTCATGCCTCTGCTTGCAGCTGGAGTGCAGCCACAAATTATTTTCTGGAACGAAAGTCTCCTGGCAGACTTACGGCAAGTGTGTGGGAACAAACCGATCCCCCCTTTCTTATTTAGCCGGAGACAATGCGGAACAGCAGACAGATAATGGTATAGCTTTAAAACAGCCACAGCGCTCCCCAGATGAGTTCACACTGAGCACTCTGCATGCACGGCACGTTTTCCAGCATCTGAACTACAAACCTCGGTGAGCGCCCTGCTCTCCAAACCAGCAGGGCTCAATCGTGGTTCGGAATCCTGACGTGGAAAGTAGCGAACGAACCAGAGTTTGCGCTTTGGACGTAACAGCCAACCACGGCTTTCTGCATAGATTGTAGCCTTTCATTTCTAAACCTTGTCTGAAGGGACAGAGGGCGTGGGGGAACCAACAGATTCCTATTAGTCATTCCCGTACCGATAAACCACAGTTTGGCATGACTCAAAAGCCAAGCCGCCAAATCAGATTTGCGAGCCAAGCCACTTTCTCCTCGGTTCCTCAATCGAAATCTCTCCCTCTCCCAAAGCTGCATTGGATTTCCAGCATGTGTGGGAGGGAATTTCAGCCACAGGGCTGTTAGAAATTTTGGGGGAGGTTGTGTTTTGGATTTCTCTCCCCCGTGCCGCTTCGCCAATTAAACTCAGAGTCCCCAGCTGTTGCTTCAAAACAAATATTAAAATGTCAAGGGCTCATGTGCACCGTGACCCTGGAAACCTGGACGGATGCCTACTTCCTGGGAAATGCTCCTTTTAAAAATAAATAACATATCCCAACCCCTGTTCTAAAAAGGCTTCCCCAAGCTGAGGGAAACCTCCCTCAGTCAATGAGCGCCAGCAAAGGGCGTTCTACGCAAATGAAAAAGCAGGATCATAGGGACGCTTTTCTTCCTCTCTCCGCTGGGTGCTTCAAACGAAACTGGATGAGCCGACTCTGCACCCGTAAAGTTTTTTTTTCCGTTTACTGGGAGAGGAAAAGGAAATCTGGATTCGTTTTTCTGCCACGGAGCAACTTTTAAGCGTGGACCCCGAGCACTAAAAGGCTTTCCCAAATGGATTGCAACGGCTAAGATCCTTTTTATAGTGACTGAAGTTCCTGGAAGTAGTAATACCCACTGATACGGGATCGGAAGAGGGAGGTGACTCGCTGCCTAGAACTGTGCAGCCAAAGCTGAGACAAAATAAGGCCCAAACCACTGAATGACTCTGTGCAGCGCTGGATTCGAATCTAGTAGAGAAAAGCCAGTGTTTATATGTATGTATGTATGTGTGTGTGTGTGTGTGTGTGTGTGTGTGTGTGTACACCCTGCTTTTCCCAAAGAAGCTTACAAACATTTTTTCTTTCTTCTCCCCACAACAGACCCCCCGGGAAGGCTGGTGGGGCTGGGAGAGCTCTGCGAGAACTGCTTTGCAAGAACAGCTCTGAGAGAGCTGTGACTGGCCCAAGGTCACCTAGCTGGCTGCATGTGGAGGAGTGGGGCATCGTGTTTCCGTTCAATATTTAATTTTAATATTTAATTCACGTACGCCCTGCGTTTTCTCCCCTGTGGAGGCCCAAATCAAATGAAGTGGCTCTCTTCTCCTCCGTTTAACCCGCACAACAACCCTGTGAAGGAGGTTAGGCGGAAAACGCACGGGGTTCCATGGCAGAGTGGGGATTTGAACATCGGGAGAGCCACGCTCTGGCCACCCCTGCTCTGTAAAATTGCTGTCAGGCAAGCCTTCCTCCTCTTCTTCTGTTCAATTATCTATTTTTATAGGGTGGACGGGAAGGAGAGAGAGGAGAACGCGTTCCCAGTCATAACTAAGTAGCCGTCTACACAAATGTGTTTGAGACACCCTAAACCCTGCAGTATTTGTAGTTTCAACTCCTCTTTCAAAAGCTGCCCCTTTAGCGCAAAAAGATTTTAAGGGAAAAGAAAGCGGAGAAATTGGGGAAGGGAGGTTTTTGGCTGCTTTCCCGGAAGTCTACGACAGCCTGAGCTTCTGGCGCAAGACGCACAAGCACAGCAAACAAGGAAGAATTAAATGGAGATTATGTACACAACATACGTACACACACACACACACACACGAAACTCCAAGCATGAGGAAGGGGGAAGATTTTGGTGCATTCATTTGCTCAGTCATTAACCTCCTTGAAGTGGGAGGGAGAAAGAGAAAGACCTGCCCAAAACAGGATCTTCCCCGGGGATGTGGCGGGGCTCGAGCCAGAATAAAACGGTTGTCGATCCAGCGGCAGCACTGGGTGTGCACAACACAGATTTAGACCAAAAGCCGCACGGGGAAAGAGCCAAGCCCTGCCCCATCCAATGCAGACCCAAAACTGGTCCCAAGGGGCTCTATTTATACCCGGCTTGCTTCCGCGAGGGCAGCTGCCGCTCTTGAACCAAGTTCGGTCCCTCGTTGCTGTTCCCAAGGGCAGATTCCCACACTGGGTCTCCGTCCCTTGGAAGTGACAGTGCCGTGTGTGACGCGATGGGGAGAGACCTGCCCTGTCCCCATCAGCCAAGTTGCAAACGGCAACGAAAAACTAGCCTTCTGGCTCAACATCTGCACCGAGGAGAGCTGGATTCCGCCACCCGTAAGGATCGTGCATAACCTGCCCAATTTATTCTTCGTCTGGCCTAGGTGGAGGCAAAGCAATCCAGCATAGGCCGACTGGAAATCCCCCTTCTCAGCTGCCAGAATTTCAATGGGCATCGAGGACCGGACGTCTGTGGTGACAGGCTGTTCCTGTATTAATTCACCCCCTCTATACCCCGCCTTTCTCCCGAAAAGTGGCTTAAATTCTTATCCTCTCCTCTATTCCATCCTCACAACCACCCTGCGGGGTAGGCTAGGCAGAGAGCCCAAGGTCACCCAGCTGGAGGCTTGCCAGCTCGGGGGTGAGAAATTCCTAGAGATCTGGAGGGATGGATCCTGAGAAGGGCAGAAAGGGCCAGTTTTGGGGAAGGGAAGGACTCCTCTGTCGCCTGGAGACCAGCTGTAGTCTCGGGAGATTTCCAGACACCAGCTGGAGGTTGGCAACAGTCCTCGGCAAGCTTCCACAGCGGAGTGGGGACTGGATCCTGGCTCTACCAGATCCTACATTGACACTCTTAGCCACCAACCCAGACTCTGAAGATGCTGGATCCTGCAGGCCAAATTGTGCGCTTTATCTGTTCTCGTTTGGAGAGCCGTGTCAGAGTTCAAGATCCCCTTGTAAGGAAAAGGGCGTTTGTTTGGGTGGTCGCCCGTCGCAAAAGACCTCGATGCCTGCAACGCGATCAACTTACTGTTGGCTCTGCTTCCCAGCGAGTTCGTTCGTTTTCTCCTGGAGTCAGGGAAAAAAGAAAGAGGAAAGGAAGAATGAAAACACGCCTCTGCCAGAGAAAAACATCGGATTCCGCACAAATTTTGCTATCAGTGCTGCTTTGCGGGCACCTCCTAGAAGTTTCAGGCGGTCGAAGACCCTTGGCCCTCTGAGAGTTAACTCGTGCCTTCTCTCTTTGGGAAACTGGATAGACCTAAGGGCCTTCGCAGGGTGAGCCCTGAAAAATGTAACGCAGCCTACCCTGCAAGGCTAGTGTGATGAAATCGACGTGGCTGGAAAAATGTGGAGCGTGATTTACAACGTTCAGGCGATACATGGGCGCATGGGAAGGGACCAGCTTGGACAGCTTCCACTACTAAGAACCGACTCAAATTTTGGCACGCTTCGAAACCTTGCCCAGGCCCCACGCTCCCAACCTCGTCTCCCGGCTTCCCAATTCCTCGACTGCCCCGAGGGCCCCAAGGGTCACCTTGTGCCCAACTCCCTTCTACCCCCACCCCCAGAAGGGGAAACCACTGACCCACACGATCCTCTGGATCATCTTGGCCAACTTGAGGAGCAGCTGCCCGAACTCCCCTGGCTGAAAGTGGGTGGCCGAATGCTGGACACACAGGCAGAGCAGGAAGGCCGGGGTCAGCTTGTGGTCGTCTCCCGTGGGCTCGATGAGGGAGAGCACTCTCTGCAGCAGCACGTCCTCGTTGGCCTTGTCGAATTCCAGCTGGGGCCTCCGCCGGCCGGCTCTCCAGCCCGAGGGCGGCGGGGGGCCCTGCTTCTTGGAGGAGGGCGTCTTCTCCTTCACCTGGCTGCCGCACATCTTGCAGGTGGAGGGCAGCTCCGGTTCGGAGGCCCGGCGCACGGCTTTGAGCCGCATCAGGGTCTGAGCGGGCAGCGGCTGGGTTTTCAGGGGGTCCTTGTAGAGGAGCAGGTAGTAAAGGCCGAGGGAGATCAGGTCCCCGTGGTGGAGGACCACCGTCTGCCCCACCTCGGAGAAGTTGACGGAGACGCCGGCGCCCGGGATGGGCTCGAGGACCAGCTTCTCCTCCGGGCGGTGGCGGGAGCGGCCGGGAACCTTGATCCTCCGGACGGTGCAGTGGAGGGGGAGGATGTCCGGGGCGGACAGGCTGATGCTGGGCTTGCTGGCCTGCGTCCGCTGGCCTACCGTGTGCTGGTCGCGGTTCAGCAGGTAAACGAGGCTGTCCTGGAAAGAAGAAGCAAGCCGTGGGCAAGGATCGCGGGAGAGCCCCAGGGACAAGTCACAGAGGGTCATTTCAGGCTGAGATTCGGAGGGCATCAGGGAAGGGGCTTTGTTCTTTCCCGCCTGCTTTGTCCTTGCAAATCCCCCCTCCTGCCCAGGCACACCGGGTTGCGCCTTCTCTGCAGAGCCAAACTGCAGCCGCGGGGACATTGCAGAGGGGTTGCACAGATAAAGGAGAGGAGACATCCACAGGCAGCTGCTGCCAGGTCTTGGCCCTGTCCTGAACCTGCCGCCAAGAAACCGTTCCCGGCGTTCTGGCATCGAGAGAGCGGGAGGGAGGATTATATCTGCCTTCGCTCCCTCTTGGCTCCCTAAATTTATAAATCTGGAGCATGCTCTTACGTAGCTGACTCAAGCCAACAGCAGGTGCCAGAAAACACATAGGGCGCTCCTGGGGCACCATGTTGAAGAAGGAGAAGGAGGAGAAGAAGGAGGAGGAGGAGGAGGAGGAGGAGAAGGAGAAGAAGAAGAAGAAGAAGGAGAAGGAGAAGGAGAAGGAGAAGAAGGAGGAGAAGGAGGAGGAGAAGAAGGAGAAGGAGAAGGAGAAGGAGAAGGAGGAGGAGAAGGAGGAGGAGAAGGAGGAGGAGAAGGAGGAGGAGAAGGAGAAGGAGAAGGGGAAGGAGAAAGAGAAAGAGAAAGAGAAGGAGAAGGAGAAGGAGAAGGAGAAGGAGAAGGAGAAGGAGAAAGAAGAGAAGGAGAAGGAGAAGGAGGAGGAGAAGGAGGAGAAGGAGAAGGAGAAGGAGAAAGAGGAGAAGGAGAAGGAGAAGGAGAAAGAGGAGAAGGAGAAGGAGAAGGAGGAGGAGAAGGAGGAGGAGAAGAAGGAGAAGGAGAAAGAGGAGAAGGAGAAGGAGAAGAAGTTGGTTCTTATATGCCACTTTTCTCTACCCAAAGGAGACTCAAAGTGGCTTACAGTCGCCTTCCCATTCCTCTCCCCACAACAGACACCCTGTGAGGTGGGTGAGGCTGAGAGAGCCCTGATATCACTGCCCGGTCAGAACAGCTTTATCAGTGCTGTGACTAGCCCAAGGTCACCCAGCTGGCTGCACGTGGAGGAGGAGCGGGGAATCCAACCCGGCTCGCCAGATTAGAAGTCCGCACTCCTAACCACGACACCAAGCTGGCTACGATGCTGGAGACCATCGTAGTCGGGTCATTACGGGGAAAGGCCCTGCAGTGGGAGAGGGCAACACTTACGTGCTGCTGGCTGTAGCCCTGCAGGAGCAGGAGATGCGGTGACTGGTAAAGCGAGTGGCGCAGGGCATTGCCGCCCGGCTCCTCCGTGGGGACCGGCTGCCCGTTCCTCGTGCTCTCCACGCATCGAAGGGTTTCCGGCAGGGTGGAGTAGTGCCTCTTGAGCTGCTCATCCCCTCCCTCGTCCTGGGGGCCGGCCTGGTTGAGGCTGGTCTCGCTGACGGTGCGCCGGAGAGGTGGAGGGGGAGAGTGGCTTTTGCACCCCGTCAGGAGGGTCATGGTGCCCTTGGCGCGGTTCCGCTGGAGTTTCCGGGCCTGGGCATTTATGCCTGGGGAGGAGAAAGGGGGATGAAACGCCAGGTGTTGGCCGAACAGCGAGCTCTCTGAATGGACTACATTTACCATGAGTCCCTGCCAACCGGCCCTGCTGGCAGGGCCTCATGGTTGTTGTAGTCCATGGACACCTGGAGAGCCGCCGTTTGGCAAGCTGCCTTGGAAGGAAAGGATGTATTTATCACGCGAATGAGCTTGTGACGGTTTGTTATGGCTTCCCCGCCAAAGAACACTGCGTTCCGTCAGAACTACAACTCCCAGGTTCCCCAGGGAGACAGAAGGACCTGAAAATCAGGGGAACTCTCGAGGGTAGAGAATTCAAGGTGAGAGATTTATCTGGCTGTAAATAGCAACCCTGAATTTCTTTGCTGGTCGCCCAACCAAATATTAACCAAGGCCAACTCTGCTTCACTTCCATGACTTTACAGCGTTTAGCTAGCCCGGACTGTCCAGGATAGGGTGAGATCTGCCCTGATTTCCCCTAACGCCCCCACCGATTTCATATTTCAGTGGCAAACGTCACAACGGAGACATAGTTTCAAGCGGGTAGCCGTGTTGGTCTGAAGCAGCACAACAAAACAAAATCAGAGTCCAGTGGCACCTCGAAGACCAACAAAGATTTATTCGAGGCGTGAGCTTTCGGGTCTGAGTCTGGTAGTCTGAGGAGGAGGGCTTGCACTCGAAAACTCACGCTCTGAAGAAATCTTTTTTGGGCTGAAAGGAGCCACTGGACTCTGGTTTTGTTTGGGTTCTTCTCTCTAACCCAGGGGTAGTCAAACTGCGGCCCTCCAGATGTCCATGTGCTGGCAGGGGCTCCTGGGAATTGTAGTCCATGGACATCTGGAGGGCCGCAGTTTGACTACCCCTGCTCTAACCCTTGACGTCTTTCCCGGACATGCCCGGTGGGCCGTTTTAGCTGGACACACTCATCACTTTAGCTGATATATACCTACCGCTCGTGTGCTTAAGCTATGATAATTGAGATGCCGCCTGGTGGGTGTTCAAAGCAGTTTGCCTGAAATATCAAAGGATGGAACCCAACTGGATCAAGTCCCGAACATGAAAAAATAAAAGCGGAAATACAACCCAGGAAGCTCCGGATTTGACTCAAGCGGCAGAATGGGAATAAGGGACATTTGTCTCTTCCTGCGGGGCCCTTGAAAAATGTTTTTAATCAAAATGGTGCACATGACTGCTTTCTCCTCAGAGGGAGGCCCAAAACGGCTTAAAGCATCACTCCCCCCCCCCCCAATCTGTGGTTGTCTTTCACCCTAACCGGCCCAAGGTCACGCACTTAGGGTTCTCTTGGAAACTTCACTGTTGTTAGGGTTAGGTTAGGGTTCTCCAGGAAACATGGCTATCCTAAATAAATGCATGAGTTTTTAAAATAGGGAATGTTCGGTGGAGATGGGCTCCTCTTCTCTCCCGGTCCCCCAAAATTCTCCAGGGTTTTTTTAGGAAGGCGGATGCTCGTGAAACACAGCTTTAGGCTCTGCTGAAAGGGACACGAGCAATCTGGAAAGGTTAGGAGGTGTAACTCATTCCCACTGAAAGAGACCAGTGCAAAGTGTTTTAACTGCCCGTTTCCCTATTCCCACGTTCCTCCCCAGACCATATGCTAAAAAACTATACGCGGCAGAGTCTCATCAAAGTGAAGCTAGATTCGGGTCCGGAAGGACCTAAAAGACCAACAAGGCTTTGGGGGGAGGTATCATCAAGGTCGACTTGCACAAGACGCAAATGCTTAAAAAGTCAGTTTGCACTCCGGCTAATCCTCAGCATGGCTCAGGTGTTATAATGACCTCTTTCCCCCACCCTCCAGCTTCCCTCCCTGCCTCCAAATTCCCCAAATTCCCGTCCCCACCGATCTCTCCAAATCTCCCCTCTTTCTTTCTTACAGCCAAGAATGCCACCCCGGATCCTGTGCAGCATCCTTTGCCGGCTCGGTCTTGCTGAGACGGGGTCTGAAGCGCCCTTTTCTCAAAAAAACAAAAAAATCGCAAGCTGGCAGCCCAGCGGAGAGGGCTGTGTGCCCATCGGCCAAGAGGGGCTGCATGGGATCGATGCCTTACCTTGCGGCAGGGGTCTGCAGAGCGTCCCGGAGCCCCTGACATGTGCTGAGGGCACCTGCCAGCGCCGTTCCGTGGCAGCCGGGACTTGTACAACTGCAGTGAGAGCTCAGCCTGCTTGCTGCAGAGGGAAGAGGCGATTAACTTCTCTGAACGCTCTATACAGAAAGGAGAAGGAGGGGAAGGAGGGGAGAGCCTGCCAGAAAGACTAATGGGGGTTCGACCGGCTTGCTGACATCGGAACAAAGGCTCGTTATGGTCTCCTATGGCTATCCTCGCCTCCCCCGCCCGTTCCCCCAAAGTGGAACGACCCTCCTCTGAATCTAATCTTCGCTGCAGGCAAGGGCGATGCAAAGTTGAAGAAGCAAAGTTGGGAACGCCCACTGGCTATCAGGGAGGTCCCCCCCCCCAGACACCTCAGGTGCCTAGAGCAGGCATTTATCATCCGCATGATCGGTGGTGGGGGGGAATAATACAATGCACCTTTTTCTGCACCCTGAAATCTGCCACACACCCCCCAAATGAATCGCCATGCCTTACCTACAGAAACAATTGCAAGCAGCAAACTGATGACCCCAGTTTCCTACAGGGGAAAAGGTGCTTATGCCGCGGGGTCCTTTGCTGGACAATTTCTACGATGCTCTGTTTCCATTCTGCTGTCAAGCAAAATGCAAGCAAGCCCTCTTTGCAGGGCCTCCTCCAGCAATTTCCCGCCAGGTGCTCGAAATCCAAGGTCCGCACATAAGCGGAAAACGGAATCTAGAAGACCGTAGAGGGGGTCGCTCCCTCTCCCTTTGGGACCCAAAAGGAGGCTGTCTGATCGACTCAACAACAAGCTCTTAAAAGCAAAATTAAAAAAAAAAACCCACCCACCAACCAAACCCCCCCTCCAAGTCAGCTGCTGGATTCTGAACGGGCAGGCTACCTTATTTGGTGAGGAACCGTCGCAGGGTTCTGAAATACATTTTTTTGTTTGTTTTGAATCTATCCGCCTTTCGCTGGGAAAATCCAAGAGGTGGCCCAGGAGAGGCGGGGACCCGCCGGACTGTTCACATGCCTCGGGATTAGGACCGAGAGGTGGACAAACAAGGGGATGTTCGAACGCGATAGCCCATAGCCATTTCAGGCCAAGACTGGAGTACGGCTGCAAGGCTCCCAATCGCTTGGGTTGACGTGCGCAGGAGGGATTTAGTTGCCCCTTGCATGCGCACAAGGCTCTGAAAACGCTGAGGACGACGACGGGGGCAGGCCCAACATGAATGGACAGCTTGGCTGCCACGTTATTCCTAGCAAGTGGCAGGAAAAAGGCCTGTGATGAGGGACGTGTGCCACAAACTGAGCGGTCTTTTGGGGCCGATGGAGCTGGGGTCACACCAGATACAGCCACGGATGCCTCCATTGCGCATACTTGCACATACACATGCGTCCAGCTCTGCACTTCCGCCAGGCCAAATTTCTAGCTCTGGGTTGGTCCAGCAGAGGGGCATTTCTTCCAGAGTGGGTGCGACGGTATGCCAACGCAACGGGCCACGTTCCACCATGGCGGCGTATCGGCAATCCTGGCCATAGAGTTTCCCGCAATTCCTAGAACTACCCTCGTCACTTCTGGGACGCTCTAGGAATTGTTAGGAACTCTGTGGTCAGAACTTTGGGCCAGTGGCTATGGCCTGATTTTTCTTTTTCATTTTCCGCTCCGGAAGGATCGCGTCCAGCTCGCTTTGGCCCCAGATTCTGCCCGCCAATCAGCTGGCCATAGCATCTGACCTGGCGAAACCACTCAGCAGAGAGCTGACATCTGGTCTGTGGCTAGGCTCACATTCAGTCCTCTAGTTTTCAGACGGGAGGGCTGCATGGCTCCATCCCCTCCATGCCTTGCTGCCAAAGCGAGGGGGGGCTGGCTCTCAAAATCTCTCTGTCCCGGCCGGTCCGGCCGAACTTGGCTGAAGGACAGCTGGATAGGAAAAACCAGCGAGGAGCTGAAAACCAGCTCGACTGTTCGCTCTCACGCTCTCCTGCCGCCCGAGGAACCAAGGCTCCGCTTCCTTATCTAGAGGAAAGGAAGCTTCTGTATTTATTTTGCAAAGCAGAACTGGCCAGGAGAGAAAACCATGCATGAGTTCTTATACTTGACAGAGCTCCCATCCCAGGCTCCACTAACATGCCTCCTGCCACGCTGGAAAGATAAACAAAGACCCTTTCCTGAGCATAACAGAGTCCCTTCTGAAACGCTTTTTGCTACCTCCTCTCCCTTCCACCTGCCTGGAGATGTAAAGCCTAGCTAGTGCAAATCCCCAGCAGAGCCAGCCTTGCAGGAGAAAGCGCTTGGCATTCTGGCCTGCTCAGCCAATGACCGATGAAGGCTAACAAAGCCATCACGATGCCATTTTTCGCACTGGCAGCCCCTCGCGGGTGCCATCCTTCTTGCATTTTGACCTGGAAGACTTTGTTTAAAAATGTAGCTGCTATAGAGCTATAACGCCGCTTTGCCCTCCCGGTTTTCATAGAGCCGTTACAGAGCTATAGCGCGTTCACTGAAAAACAAAAGGGGGCCGGGGATGAGTTGCCACAGGGGCTGAGATAACCACAGTGCCGAAAGCCAATGTGAAGTCACTGCAGGGCTCATGTGGAACGGAAAAGACAGACAAAAGAGTGCTGAATTCTTGCTGTCATAAAGCCAGGATGTGCTTCCAGGGGAAGCATGAAAACTCACACCAGAACTGAGGACCACTCTGTTCTTCCGGAGTGTAGCCTAGAGGGGAACGGAAGGATTTTCCCTTGCACAAATCGATACCCTTCCCCATGAGTGGCCAGTCTCCATTCCGCCCGCTATCAATAGCAGCTTTTCTGATGAACATATGAAACATATGAAACCGCCATCTAGGCCAGCATCCCGTCTCCCACACTTGCCAATCAGTGCCCTCCCCTCGAAGGTCTACAACCAGAGCACCGAGGCCAAAGCCTTCCCCATTGCTGCCCACCAGCAACTGGTATTCAGAGGTACACTGCTTTTGAGCATGGAGGTTCCATTTAGCTGTCTTGGCTAACAGCCATCGCGGACTCCGTTTCCCTCAGGTCAACTTGCTCCCCTTTTAAAGCTATCCCAAGGCCATTCCCGATATTTTCAAAATGTATACAAAATAAAGAAAAAGTAAAGTAAAGAGCCTCTTCCTTCTCTGTTGTTTTATCGTAGGATCCAACCAGAATCTAACACCCACCAGAAGATGACCCAGGAATGTAGGACAAAGGGAGGGAGGCGAGTTTCCTTGTCCTTTCTCCACGCCGTGCCTAATTTTAACCTCTGTCCTGTCCTCGTTACGTGGAAGAATCTGGAAACAAGAGCAAGTTCTCCTTCCAAATAACGTATCGCACAAAATGTCTTTCTTGGCTTTGGTCCCTGCATGCCTGGCTTGTCGAACTCCAAGGTCTTCATAGGCTTGGACTGAGAGCGATTCACAGCCGTTTGCAGAGCCAGGCAAGGCTGTGTTCACCTCCTCCCTCTGCTGCTGAGCTAGGGGTGCTGGGGACGGCCGCCTCTGCGTGCCCTGGTTTCTCACCAATTACTCAGCCCCCCCCCCCCCCGCCCCGCAGGTTAAAGGCCGCAGAGGGCACCACCTACCTGGGGAAAGGAGAAAAGAACCGCAACATGTGTGTATGCGCGTGCATGTGGGATCTGAAGGGGCATGTGCAATCGATTCCCCCTCATTATACAACCCAACTCTTTTGGAGAACCCTTTTGCCTGAACTCCAATGGCCCTGGGGGGTCTCCGTTTGACCCAATGGAGAAAACACCGAAGAAGAAGAAAAAAGGAGCTGGTTTCTTTATACCCTGCTTTTCGCTGCCCAAAGGAGTCGGCTTATAACACCCCCTTTTTCCTTCTTCCTGCCCTGGTGAGGTAGGTGGGGCTGAGGGGGCTCTAAGAGAACTGCTCTGGGAGAACAGCTCTAAGAGAATTGTGACTGGCAGAATCAGCCAGCTGGCTGCATGTGGCGGGGGAGGGCAAAATCGAAACCGGTTCCTTGAATTAGAAGCCGCCAATGTTAACCACAACACCACGCTGGCTCTTAGGTGGGACAGACAGTGGCTCCCTAGAGCTATTTCAGATCTAGAAATCGGCACAGGGGCGCTACTCACTCTCCCTGCTCCTGCAGTCTAAACCACAACCAACTCTGCACCCGAAAAAGTGCATTGTTGCTATTATTTTAAGCTGGGAGGTCTGGCGCAGCCCATATCTGCACATTTATCTTTCACCTTTACATCACTGATGCCCTGCCTTTCTCCCTGCGGGAGGCCCAAAGCACTTCACAGCATTCTCCTCTCTGACGCTTTACCCTCACAACAACCCTGCGAGGTGGGTGAGGCTGACAGCAGGCCCAAGGTCACCCAGCAGGCTTCTGTGGCAGAGTGGGGGATTCGAACCTGTGCCCTCCCAGACCCTAGTCTAGCTCTGACCACAGTGCCACAGCTGTCCTCATACGATGAGGACCGTCCCTCTTTTCTGTCCCCTGTCCCCCAGCAAATCTCCATTATGATTTTCTGCTTATTTTTTTTTTTGCCTTTGAGGAATGCCTTTTATTAAAAGGCAATTTCTTCTCCTGTGCCTCCGAGGCTTGCTCAGCTTGCTGAAGCAACGAAAACTCACAGGAATCACATTGGTGGAGGCTTCTTTTCCTGGCCATGATCACCTTCATGGCCTAGGGAACCAGAAGGGAAGCTCGGGGCTCTTGAGGTGCAGAAAAACAAGCATGTAAAGTTTCCATCCTGGGTATGGCAGATGTCGGGGTGCGATTGGAGACAAGGGACCTCTCTGTGACCCTTAGGTGTGGCCGGCCGGAGGGGATGGAATGCATGAAAATGCTCCATGTGCAAATTCTTGGCAGGGGCAGGAAACATCTCGCGTCATGCTCGTGCAGTGCCCTTTACCTGTGCTTCTGGTCTGAAAAGGAACTGGTTTTCCACCCTGCGCGACCAAAATTGTGAAGGCCTGGAGCAATGCCACCTTGCACCCAGACACTCAGCCTCACCCACCTCGCGGGGAGAGGAAGGGAAGGCAATTGTGAGCCACTTTTGAGACTCCTTCCGATTGTACGAAGCAGGGTACCAAAAAAACAACAAAAATAGAGTCCAGTAGCACCTTTAAGACCAACAAAGATTTATTCAAGGCATGAGCTTTTGAGTACAAGCGCTCTTTCTCAGACTAATGAACAACCATCCTAACTGTGTAGATATAAGTAACAACTGGAATGGCTTTAATTTAGATATTGTGACACAGTTTCCTAATTTGCCATAATTTGCTTTCGCGTTATGTCTCCACAGTTACGACGGTTGTTCACTTAGTCTGAGGAAGAGTGCTTGCCCTCGAAAGCTCACGCCTTGAATAAATCTTTGTTCGTCTTAAAGGTGCCACTGGACTCTGATTTTGTTGTGCTGCTTCAGACCAATACGGCTACCCACTTGAATCTACAAAAAAAAAAAGTTCTTTTTCTCTGGGCTCTCCCCCAAATTTCTTGTAAGTTAGCCAGCTCAGAATCCCACCCCTTGTCCGCTTTCCTTACCTGCGGTGAGGGTGTCCGTGTCCTTGGCGGCCAGCTCGTCCACCTCCGATCGCTTCCGGAGCTCGAACCGCCGGGAGAACCCTTCCCGGGGCTTCCACAGATCCTGGATGGAGAGCGGTTTCTCGTTGTCCCGCAGCACCCTCAGTCCGTCCATCTGCCACTGCTTCTCCGCCCCCGCAAAGCGTCCAATGACGTCGCAGAGGACGTAACGGTTGGCGTTGACCTTGCTTAACCCGTAACGCTCGAGGGCTTCCTTCACCAGCTCCCGGGCGCTGGAGCTGGCCGTCGCCAGGACGCTCTTGTAGTGGGTGCCGGCGCAGATGTGGCACCCAAACACCTTGAGGACCCCCGGGGCGGAGAGCTGGGTGGAGAGCTCGGCCGGGTCATCCTTGCTCTCCACCGGGTAGGCGGCCACGGAGTTGCGGTCCTTGTAGCTCAGCGTCCGGTACAGGACCTGGGAAAAGATCCGACTCTGGCGCTTGAATTTGTTCTTGGAAGGCGGGGACATGGCGGGAGGCGGGCCATAAAACACACCCTGGGTGGACGTCATGAGTCGTGGCTGGAAAAAAACAAGACACGGAATTAGTGCTTTCGGAGGGCCCGGAAAGGAGAACCACGGTGAGCGCGTGGCTGCAAGCCTTCTGAAAAGAGGGAAGACTCGGCAGACACGGCTTTGGGATTGTAAATCTGGTTTGTCTAGAATATGACTCCCGGAGCCCAAAGGGGAAGTACCCCTAAATCCTCACCTGCCACAGAATCAAAATAAAGGACACAAAGTATTAAAACACAGAATTACACAGATCTTTCTTTGAGACCATAATTCATTCAGGTTGCGGAATTTGTCTTGGCGCAGAATTTCCCCCCCACACACACTCATTATAACATATACTGATAGACGCAGAGTTATCGTGATGTTTAGTTGGGGAAGGGCAGTGATTGCAAATAGATTTCCCCCCTGTCTTTCCGAGGGACAATTTTTGTCCGATCAGTCATCTACTCCCTAGGGATGCCAGGGCACATCAATGTCCTGGCGTAATGTACACTCTTTCTCCAGAGGTGGCCGGGAGGTTAATGAAATCTGCAAGCAGATGTCAGCTCTTTGCCAGCGTCTGATGCTTTATTGTGATTCTGCCTGGTCCAAAGTCACAGCTTGTGGTGACTTGCAATTACAACAGAATGTAATTTTGCAGGATTACACCCTTTTCTATCCAGATAGAGAGAAATCCAAATGAGGGACTCTCAAACTTTCACACAATACAGAGACGAAAATCAGAAAATCTGAAGCCAAGGGGAAAACAAGAGATTATCGGGGGTTTTTCTGGCTGGTCTCTAACCCAAAGACCCATGTCCCATCCATGAGAGCTACTGGCCGGTTCTCACATGCGAGTAATCCCTGGATTCCACATTATGCTGTCCTGGGTCATTACGAGCTTCTCAGCAGAACCCAGAAAGCTGTTTTGTGTAGAGTTACAAAGATTGATTTGCCCCATCCAATGGTCTCCAGCCCTTCTAGAACTGTGAGCATATGCTATTAGAATCACATGACAGGAAGAGGTGGGGCTTAGAATTATGACCTCACCGGTGTCAAGACCAGAGGTGTGGGCCACAAACCAGGAGACCCTAGTGCAGGAGTGGCCGAACTGTGGCTCGCCAGATGTCCAGGGACTACAATTCCCATGAGCCCTCTAGGGCTCTCACATAACCCCAGGGTTCCCCAGACCCTGGTCAGGACTTCTTGCTCCATGCAACGAAAGTCCCAGGTTCAATTCTCATCATCTCCACTCAATAGCTATTAAGTTCATGCAGCCATTAGAGTGTCAAGGCTACAGCACAAGGAAGAAGCTAGCATGGGCCAGAACAGACTGTCGTAGTTTCATTGCAGTACATGAGTTCTGCCGCGCTCAAGTTCTTTCTTGCTCATTCCCATATGGCACTGTCTCCCCAGCCCCCTCTTCCCAGCCGTGGAAAGGACTCCAGGGTCCCATCATAGCTTTGGGGGCTTCCTGGTCTTACATTATCAGAAAGAGTCGCCTGCGTAGGAGCTGGAAAAACTCCAAGCCGGTTTCCCTGAAGCGTTCCTGCCGCAAGCAGCCAAGGTCACCTTCCGACCTAGAAAGAAAACGGCAATGCTTTTCCTGATTCCAAAGCCTGCTGGCTCCTGTGTCTCACTTCGTGGGCATGTTTATTCGGGTCCCTTCGTGATGCTTCTTGATGCAACGGCCTCTTTCCTTCATCCCCAGACTAAGTGTGTCCACGCACAGCCCACGTACATGTGAATGCACACATGGAGCTGCTTTATACTGAATCAGGACAGTGACCCATCAAGGCCAAATATTGTCTACTCAGAGGGCAAGCAGCTCTCCAGGCAGATGTCCTTCACACTTACCACTTTGTCCTTTTAGCTGGAGACGGTGGGGATCAAAGCTGGGACCTTCTGCATGCAGAGCAGAAGTTCCACCACTCCGCCATGGCCTCTCCACTGAAATCTTGGGTTCGCTGGAATACACATGAAGCTCGCCTTTAGAATAAGGTACCATCCTAAGGCCCTGGTCCATCAAGGGCATACTGTCTGCTCAGACTGGCAGTGTGCCCTCCAGCGTCTCAATTAGAGGTCTTTCTCACCCCCTACTGCCTGGTCCTTTCAACTGGAGATGCCAAAGGTTGAACTTGGGACCTTGGGACCAAAATTGTTGCTTAGATTATGTTGGAAGCCACTGAGACCAAGAGGACTCCGGTCCTGATTTCGTCTGCATTGATATGCCCAAAATTACCCTAGCCTTCTCTCATGCAGGGGCAGCCAACTAGGAACCAGCAGGTAACTTGGAGAGGAACGGATTGCTGCAGAGACCCTGCAGAAGTGTTTAAAACAGAAACCGCTACAATGACGGCGGCGGGAAGGGAGACGCAACGCTGCCCACTGAAAAGTGTCCTCTAACGGCACGCGAGGAGGAAAAGTTAAACCGCACCGAGGAGCTTGGCAAAGGGAGGACACGGGCTCTCAAAGGGAATTTTCCTGCACATGCTGGTTCCAGACCCGTCTGGGTGACAGATGTCAGGGTAATAAAAGCAGGGGGAAATGAGCGCATGTGTGTTTGTGGCTCGGGTGGGCTGGGGAGGGTGGAGATCTCTGGAATAACTGCATACCGGCTTCAGCGTTCGGCCTTTCAGGTCTCTGCTTGAAGGGAGCCCACCCCCAGCTTCCCAGCTGCGTAGGGAAAACAATTAAACTGTGACCATTTTGATGTCGCGGAAAGGCAGGCAGAGGAGATGGGGCGTGGAGGAGAGGGAAGGAGGGAAGCGCTACCCCCGGCACTGCAACGTGAAGAGATTTTAAACCCAAATGGCAAAGGAAGTGGGGGGAAATCATGGATCCGAAGCCTGTTGGAAGATAAGCCTTATTCCGCTTCCTAGTCAACTTGTAACTGCAACGTCACCCGACGGCAACTTCGTCCAAGCGGCTATGGAGTGTCTCCGTCTTTCTCCCTGGCCTTGCGCATCTGGTCGGCTGCATGCGGCAAAGCCTAGAACAAAAAGAGCTCTCCCTGTGCACCGCAGGCGGGTGCAGCTCGGAGCCAAGGGTGGTGCATGTGGAAATTTGAGCGAGGCGGCAAGAAACAGTGGTGGATTCATCAGCTGGGCCTGCAAGGAGGGCCTTGACGGAAATTCCTCGGGGCTATTTTGGTGAATCGCTGTTACTTAACCGTTAGGTGGCCGCCCAAAGCTGCCTCATGTCCGGTCAGACTGTCAAGGTCTGTATGGTCTTGCTTTGAAAAGGCAAAATTCTGAAGCTGGTAAAAGCCTTTGTACCTTGTTGATGGCCCTCCAGAGGAACTGTATGGCCATTGTGTGAGACAAAATGCTGGACTAGATAGTCCACTGGGCTGATCCAACAGGGTTCTTCTGAAGTTCTCATGAAGACCTCAGCTTCCATGGCCCTCCAGAGGAACTGGTTGGCTGCTGTGTGAGACAGGAAGCTGGACTAGATGGACCATTGGTCTGATCCAACCATCAGAACTCTTCTGATGTTCTTATGAAGGCCTCGGCCTCCCTGCCCTGTTGTTGGCACTCCAAAAGAACTGGTTGGCCACTGTGTGAGACAGGATGCTGGACTAGATGGACCACTGGTCTGATCCTGCAGGGCTCTTCATTATATGACTGGTAGTAGCTCTCCAAGGTCTCAGGTAGAGAAAGGTCTTCCCCAGCACTCAATATATGCAAGATCCTTTGGGTGGAAGCCTCATGAATCGAATCCAGGACCTTCCACATGCAAACCAGGTGCCTGCTCTCCCACTAAACATATCTTCTCCTCCAAACAAGACCACCAAGGGAACTGTCCAAGAGAGGGGGCTGAATGAACAGGGCAGCACATTAAGAGTTAATTCAGCAGCGAGAGGATCCAAAGCGTAATTATCAACAGTCTCCGGAATTTTCAGCAACTCAGAACAGAATCAGGATCGGCTCAAGGGCACATTTTAAAAAAAGCAAAAACCTTTATTTGCTAAGGCTGTTCTGGTATGTTGCCGTTAACAGGAAACGAATAAAAGAACAGCAGGCTCTCCCTTCTTATTTTAAGGTTGCAGAAATTACGTTAGAGGCGGTAACCGTTTAGTGCATAACCTCCCCCTTCCCTGTGCTTTTAAAACCATAAATTGCTGCAGGAGAGGGAATGCAGTTCTAGTGGAGCTTTGGCACAGAGGGGGAGAAAGACTGACCCCTTTCCTTCATGCTCGTGTCATGCATTCAGCAATCCTTGCCTACCATGGGGGCTGTGTGTGGGCATCCCCCCTCAGGGTTACCCACGCAGGCACAAAATCAGCCCTGAGGTCTATCAAAACCAGCAGCAGCTCTCCTGGGTCTTTTTCGTCACCCACCGCCTGGTCCTTTTTTAACTGGAGATGTTGGGAAGTGAACCTGGGACTTTCTGCAGGCAGAGCAGAAGCTCTTGTCTGCCTTCTCCCAGTGGCCTGTGTTGGTTTTCCCCTGCAGGGAAAACCACAGGAGGGAGACAAGAAGGGCAACTGAGGTTTTCCTTGGGTTGTCAGTGAAATACTTTTTTTTTCCTGCGCAGAGGGAAAAACAGACGTAGGCATGTAGATAGGGAGCTGAACCAGGGAGCTGTTTAAGGCATGGGGAACGGAGGGCCTATGTCCAATCCCATGTACCTAGTAAAGCAGCCTGGTAAATCTCTAATCCCCCCAAATTCCTTGAAATTGGACGCAGATATCTAGGTATCTGGAAACATTTCAGTTTTGTTATACCCAGCTGATGCCTGCAATTCAGCGTGGGTTACTCAAAACGTTCCTGCCAGCGTCTAGGAATTTTAAATGGTTTTCCAGCCCTGCTGTGAGGCTGAAAAAGCCGCCATGAGATCCCGCTCTGGAAAGACCCGCCGAAAAACAAATAAAGCAAAGCGTGGGACTGAGCTTTATTCCGGCGCGTCCCGAAAACGGTGGTCTCTGCGGGCTGCCTAATGAGGGTTTTATTATAGCAATAGCGACTCTGGGAGTAATTAGCGGATCGCGGCTCTATGGAAATGGCGACGCCCACAGCAGCTACCTGTGGATTTGCCGTAGAGACACCATGTCCTTCGGCGAACCGAACGTAGCATGAGTAGATCCCTGGCATGTTTTCACACCTTAACGGGGAAGCTCCAGTGCTCTTGTGACCGACAATTTTTCTCCTTTAAAAAACTGCCATTTTGCAGGGGGGAAAGGGGCTATTTAAACCCTTCCAATGCCCCAGC
Source organism: Paroedura picta (assembly GCF_049243985.1). Classification (NCBI taxonomy): domain Eukaryota; kingdom Metazoa; phylum Chordata; class Lepidosauria; order Squamata; family Gekkonidae; genus Paroedura; species Paroedura picta. The sequence continues at coordinate 20,455,937 of NC_135385.1, forward strand.
TTCACCATTGAAAATCAACAAATCTGCTCACCCAAAAAGCTGCCTTATACCGAATCAGATGCAGGCCGTTGTGGATTTCTTGCATTCTGCAGGGGGCTGGACTAGATGACCCTGGAGGTCCCTTCCTACTCTATGGTTCTACTCTATGACCAGCAACTACCTGGTCCTTTAATCTGCCAAGGAAGGGACCTCCGGGAGGGGGGGGGGCAGAGATGATTTTCTGCAAGGCAAAAAGGAAACTTTAAACATGCCAAATCTGCCCCTGAGAATCACAACCGTGAATTGTTAGGTATTAAGCTGTTATTCGGCTATAACATTATACTCCACAGAGGTCTCTCCCTGCCCCAAATCTCACCCACTCCCTGCTCTCCCCCCCAACCCAGAGCTAGCAACCCTAGGGGAGTAAGGGAGAGAACTTTTGCTTGGGGTGGCCACTATGGCCCTGGTCACCAAACAACGCTGCACCTGTTGAATACCTGTCCAGTCGCTGGAAGCACAGTTCCCTCCCACCACCCGAACACAACAGCAAAGTTTCCTTTACACAACCCTCCCATCCACAGCCCCCCCCCCCCGTCTCTTCTCTTGTCACATCATGAGACCCACAAAATTATGGGTATTTTTTTTGTAGGGGGCGTGTCAGCCAGCCAGCAAACGCCCAGCCAGCCCTCCAGACCCACAAGGTTGTCATTCGCAACCCCAGACAACCATCTGCAGGTTCGCCAGTCGCTGCTAGGCCGTGTTCGGTCGCCAACAGCAACGAGACAAGCCTCGACTCACGCCGTCTTTCGGAGGACATGAAAAATAAATACGGCTGCCTTAACCCAGCTCTTGTGGCGCTTTCCTCCTGGTTTCTCCTTCTTCCGCCACGGATGTCTCTTGCATGCATTTTGTCCGAAAGGAAACAGAAAGGAAAGCTGGGTTTGCTCAAAAGTTGATGCCGATGGCTCTCCCCGGGTTTGGCCGTGGCACTGTTTATTTCCATGTCCCCGCAGGGCCAGGATGCCCTGCAGACCGGGGCTGCCCCCCTTCCCACATTGGTCCATCTCCATCTCAGGGTTTCCAGCCTCCGTCTGCCACTTGCAGAGTCCCCGTCTCGGTGCAAAACCCACCTCAAGGTCAAGCCATTTCCGTCCGGGTAACATTCTCTGGCCACTAAGGCCTGTTTTTCCGTCTCTCCCGGATGATGCACCTGCCTGCTAGATCTCAGCTCTTTCTACGCTGGAGTTTTTGCCTGTCCCTTAGTCACAGCAGTCTCTTTTAATGGTAAGTGGCCCTTCATCAAGGGGAAATCCCTGGGGGAAGCTCCCAAATTTGGAATCCCTCTTTAATCTCTGCTCTGCCACCGTGGCGGGCTGGGTGACCTTGGGCAAATCGCCTCCTCTTTGGGTGGCCCACCTCTCAGGGTTGTCGTGAGGATAAAATGGAGGAGAGGAGGAGAATGATATCAGCTGTTTTAGGTGGCCTTTGGGGAGAGAAGCAGGGTAGAAATTAAGAAAATAAGACACATGGACATTATTGGTCTTGGGCTTGATAGGAATTGGAAGGGTTTACGTCGGGAAAGTAAATAATCATCTTTCCTTTCCAGCTTGTCGTTTTTTTGGGCTCATCTTATTACCATGTGCCAAACATTTTTATTTAGTACTGGATTTGACCGATATATTAGGCAAACCTAATTTATTTAGTTAGTTTTTATGCATTGGCAAATCGAACTGGAGGTTTTAGATTACGGTCCCAAGATGTTTTTATAATTGTTTTATTTATATGGTAAACTGCCATGAGTACTGTAAGATGGGAAGATGTTCGTTTGTACCCTGCTTTTTACTACCCAAAGGAGTCTCAAAGCGGCTTACAATCACCTTCCCTTCCTCTCCCCACAACAGACACCCCATGAGGTAGGTGGGCCCAAGAGAACTCTGAGAGAACTGTTCTGCAAGAACAGCTCTAAGAGAACCGTGACTGATCCAAGATAACCCAGCAGGCGACACGTGGAGGAGCAGGGAATCAAACCCAGTCCTCCAGATTATCGTCCACCACTCTTAACCACTATACCATGCTGGGGCAGCTAATAAATGTTTTCTATAAATAAATTTCCACACCAGGGAAACCCAACTCTGGGAGAATGGTTCCCTCTTTGGACAGGTTCCTGTCTTTATCCGGGCCCTGAAATCTAACCCACAGTTCCATTCCATGCTTTCCTGTCCACATGCTGGAAAATCACAGAAATAACATTGCATGTCATATGGCATGAGGCCTATTCCAAAGGATCACCCCAAAGTCAACCACGGCACCCCAGTAAAATAAGAACAAGTCTCCCCAGAGGCATGTTGATGTGGGAGGACGAGGGGTGCTTTGAAGAATCCCCCCCACCCCGCAAGCCTTCCGGCTGGTACAGTCCCACCCTGATTCATTTCGACTGCAAAGGCCCAATGCCAAAAAACAGGTCATTTTAAGTCTGTGCTCAATCAACACCAATGAAGGCATGCCCCGCACATGCAGTGGCAGCCAGCGCATGCTTTGAGTCCCACAAAGTCATTTCAATGCAGCCGCATAATGAAATATGCTCAGCGATCCCTCGTCATCTGCAGCCTATGCTCAGCCCCGTTGAGGGACGGCCACACGGAGGTGGAAGAAAAGAAGAACGAACCACCGAAACCTGCTCTGAGTTCTGTATTTCACCCACATTCGCCACCATGTACAGGCAGAGTCCGTCACTGGCATGAATCGCCACTGCCAAGGTGTCCTTGAGATGTGGTCTGTTTTTCGGGGGGAAGGACACACAGCAAACATGTACCAAGTCACTCCCAACCCTGAACAGAACAGTTTAACATCTCCATGACTTTGGGCCAGTTTGTTGGCTCCCCCAAGCCCCAGATCCCCGTTCCCTTTCCCCACTGGGCCACGCCATCTGGGGCCGGCGCATGAAGCACCTTCCCACCGGTGACACACAAGTGCGCTCTGCGACAGCTAATCGCCTTTTAATCCGGGCCAAGCGCCCCAGTTTCCCCCACTGATGCGCCTTCTCCTCTCCGCCCAGCCTTGTGGCATGCGCTTCGGGAAGTGCGAACTCGCTCCCCTCTGCCACCCCGGCAGGCTCCAGGGCGCATCCAGACGGTACCCCTTGCCCCGCACCCGATCCCGATCCTGATCCCGATCCGGCGCGCCTCCCCACCTGGCCAACCCAAAGCGTCCAAAGTGGAACAAGTTCCCCACGCACCTTCCGCGAGGTCTCTCCAGCCGCGCCGGGCGCATCGTCGGAGCGGCTCGCCTCGACTCGCAACAAGCGCCGAGGCCAGCCGAGAGCCCCGAGCCGAGCGCTCTTCCCTTCCTCTCCGGCACGTCCCGGCAACTGGGGCGGAGATGTCCGCGGAGCGGAGGCGGGAGCGCGGGCGGCTCCGGGGCGCCACCTGCTGGCCCGTGCGCCGTCCTCATCAGCCACAGGGCGGGGCCGCGGGAGGTGTGCAGGTGTGCGCGAGCCACGGGCAAGCCCAGGTAAAGCGCCCCTCCTGGTTGAAGGGCAGGCCCGCGCGCCACCGATTGGAGCCTCCATTCCCGCGTTACGCGTGTTTGCCCAAGCAGGGAGGGATCACACCGGCTCATCTCCTAGGTGTAGGTTTGGGGGGGTGGGGGAGAGAACCCCCTCTCTGCCCAGGTGTCCATGCGGGGTTGGATGCAGTTTAAGGCCGTCTTTTTCCCCCTTGGGAAGCCCCTGAAATGTTCTCCCGGCTTTAAGAAATCCCAAAAGTGGCGCGATTGTGCAGGATATGGCTGGGAAGCAGAGCCCCTCCCCATCCCACCCCCTCCAGGCCCTTCACGGGCCATTTGGGGACAAGGGGTGGCTCGACACGACCATCTATGAGCATTTCACCCGATAAAGGTTTCACACACTTTAAAATATATATATATTAAAAAGGAATTAATTCCCACCTGTTCAGGGAACCCTTCCTAGGCTGTAAAGAAACCCTATGGCTTCATGAAACCCTGGCTTAAGGCCTTGTTGAAAGAGGCCTATAAATAGGTTAAAGGCCTAAATTATAGGATTGCTGGCTCCAGGTTGAGAAATACCTGGAGATTTGGGGGTGGAGCTGAGGAGAGCGGGGTTTAGGGCAGAGTGTTATGTGCTCCAAATAAATGTTTTTCTCGCTCCTGGAAATCAGTTTGTAATCCCGGAGGATCTCCAGGCATCCTCTGGAGGTTGGCAACCATACTAAACTTCCTTTTTTTTTCTTTTTTCTTTTTTTTTAGGAATAGATTTGGGTGGGACACCAGGTTGGTCCAAAGCAGCTGAATAAAGTTTGAGTCCAGGGTCACCTTGAAGGTTTGATTCAAGGGGCGAGCTTTCAGGTATGCGCACACTTTGTCAGGTGGGTCGCCATGTTGATCTGGAGTTTGGGTTTGGGTGGAGGTTTTGTAAAACCTCTTGTCTGCTCATTGAGTTGGGCAGGAAGGTGAACTACAAAGGGCTCAAAGCAAGATCTTTAGGTGGGTCGCCTTGTTGCTCTGAAGCAACTGAACAAAGTTTGAGTCCAGGGTCGGATCACCAAAATTTAATTCTGGGTGTAAGCTTCCATGAGCGCGCATACTTCTTCAGACGCATTGAAGCCATTATGTGTTTGCCTCTGGGCCTCATGTGCAGCCATTTTGTCATCCGCCACCCCGGCGGCCATTTTGTGACACTGCCTTCTCTAAATTGCTGTAGTTGTCTAAGATTTGGTACAACGGGGGAGCCCGCTTTGTGGTGAAGAGTCCCTTGAAAGTTAAGGTTGGCATTGCTCAGTTTGTCATCTCAGTGCTTTTCGGCATTGAAAGACCCCTCCTTTTTTGTTTGTTTCCAGGTGACATTGGGAGTTAACACCTACCTGAGTGTCATGCCTCTTTGGTCCTTCAGCTGCAATCCCAAATGTTGAGAAGGACGAGGCCCGTAGCTTTGGCCGTGATTATTCCCCGGTGAGTAAAATGCATTCTGCACATGCTCAGAACACCTTCTTTTTAGAGACCGAACTTGTGCCAAGCTGTCTTGGCAGCGGAAGATTCGAATCCAGGGCCCTGCTGAGTAAAGCAGAGCCTTCATTTCTACAAACACCCTAATTTTCCTTACTTTCTTCTGAGGCAAATTTCCCACTGCAGACAGAAGACGCAATTTCGAAAGAGTATAATACCAGCCAAGGACCTACAAGGACTTGTGGGGCGGGGGGCGTCCTTTTCTCCTTTCCCATTATTTCCTCTTTCCCCTTCTCTCAACTTCCCTTTATCTTCTCTGTCTTCAGCTCCCCTTCCTTTCCTCCCCCTGATTGCCTCTTCCTAGGAAATAGGGATGCCTTCTATTATTTTGGGGTGGATTAAGCCCTCACTGTTTTTTTTTCCCCTTGATTTCTCCCAGAGACTCACGGTGGTGGTGTTTTGGAGGTTTGTAGAAAGATCAGTCCAAAGTTCTAGGCTTCAGCCGTCCTGGGTAAATCTGGTTTCTCCACGGCAAAAACACAAACTTCAAGAAAGGCATTTCTTTTTAATTTAAACCTCATTCCACAAGAAAGAAATGTTCGCTAACACAATTCTGTTTTTTTATTACAGTTTTGTATTAAATAACGCTGTGTTAATTATAAAATACTTATTTTTAACAACAGCCCGACGGTGCAAAATACAGGACGTTCCCTCGCTTGAAATCGCTCGGAAGAGAGAATTGTTTGCAGACATTCTTCGGAAGGTACAAATTTTCATGAAAAGTTTAGTAGAAAACATTAGCACAGTCGGAACGATCCGTCCTTAACCCCCTCTGGTTATCTAGTTACAAAGATGTTACAAAGCATAAAAATATCTGGATATAGCCCGATTTGTTTCAAAATCCACAGTGGTGTGATTGCAGTATAACGTGAGGGGAAACTTTGAAGAGGTGGAAAATAATGCTTCTTCCTTTCTGTCTTTTATTTATTGTTAATAGCAATATTGGAGGCAATAAAGGCAACAGTAATTCTAAGAATATTTATGGGGGATTAAACCCCCGCGGAACTCCATAGGCCACACACCTCTGAACTAATCTGTATCAATATATTGAAACCGCTGAAATTCCATTTGTCTGCTTTCATGATTTGTTGATTCCACGGTTAGAAATAACGTCACCTTAAGACATGGTCTATATATAGAGGCAGGAGGCGACAGAATGGACTGTACCACTTTGGATCGTAGCTTGAAGAGACCTTTTTAAGAAAGATTCCACCGAATGAAACCACTATTTGCAAGTGGAAAGCTAGCACCTCAGTGGCAGAGTTTTGTGGTGCTAGCTTTCTTCTTGCAGGGATTTTGTGATGTGTTGTTTTATGCATTCTGAGAAGTGATTCCCATACTGGCAATCTGAAGTGGTACAGTCATCAAGCTGTTACCTCAGAATTCTAGCACCTCATACAGCCCCACATATAAAACCAGTCTTGTCGAAAGCCAGTCATCACTGGAAACTGAAAGCATCCTCAGGTGGGGGGGGGGGTTTCCGATGGCGGTTCCTTCTCCATCCTCATTCCCCTCCCTTGCCTTTCCACGAGAAGCAAAGCACACAGAAGTGTGCACAATTGTCAAAATACTGTAGAAAAAAGCTATTTTTCCCTTCCCCTTCTCTGAAAGACTGCATCCCTAAGAGCTAGGTTTGATTCCCCGCTCCTCCACATGCATCCAGCTGCACGACCGTGGGCTAGTCCCAGTCCTGTAAGAGCTGTTCTCACAAAGCAGTTCCATCAGAGCTCTCTCAGCCCCACCTACCTCCCAGGATGTCTGTTGTTGGGAGAGGAAGAGAAGGCGATTGTAAGCTTCTTTGAAACTCCTTCTGGTGGCGAAAAGCTGGGTATAAAAACCAACTACTTTTCTTCTTCCAACATGAATCACGTGTCAGATGTTCCTATGTTATCTGTTAATTGCCTACATTTGAAATACTATTCGTTTTAGAGGTTTGCAATGTTAGTTCTTACATAAGAGAACTTATTTATTTAGAAGCCCAGGGCAACCCACTATACTGCAAGCCAGATGTATTAAACGCACAGTGGAGAGAAGGCCGGCCTGAACGGATGGTTGAATACCTCCTTGACCCCAGAAATTCCCCCTCTTTCTTTTCGTCCCATGCCTTCAGTACAGCTGCCCTGGAATGCTGAAGGCGCGGGCTCTGGTTTATTTGTCACAGATTTCAAAAAGGCCGCCATCGTTTTGATCCGTTCTTTTAACCACGGTGTCCGGGACATCCCAAACAGCATCATAGACTTGGTGGGGAGGGGCCTGCTGCCGACAGCTGAGCTTTGGGAGACCGCAGGGAGTTAGGTGAAGATCAGCACCGAGGATCCCTGGATTTCCGATCACCTGAAGAACAGGTGAAGTGGTGTTTTAAGACCGTAAGCAGGAAAAGTCGTGGTGCACTCCTCTGCTGAGTTTCACTGAAGTTGTAGAGTATTAGAAGGGCGCGACTCCGATTTGGACGGCAAAGGAAATACCCTACAATGGGGTATTTGGGAGCTTATAGATGCCTTTGGAATTCTGACAGTGTCATGGGCGCAACCTCAAAATGGCTGCCGCAGGGGGCGGAGCCTGCCACAGCATACATTCAGCCATACAGCGAATGGTCCCTATGTTGTCGTGGTAGCTGCAGCCCATGCAACAAATCTGGACAGCCAATCAAATCACCAGGGACCAGTCAAAATCGTAGAATCATAGAGTTGGAAGGGACCTCGTGGGTCATCTAGTCCAACCCTCTGCACTATGCAGGACACTCGCAACCCTATCGCTCAAGCAGCCTTGCTGGACAAAGGTTCACCTGACCCTCCTGACTTTGGTGGCCATCAGGAAGAATTCCTACGGACATGACAATGGGGAACCCTGCCCTGCCACAAATATTCAAAGGTTGGATTCCTTTGTTCCACAGGGCTGCATACCAGGGACGTACCAGTACAGGTCCCAGCCAGGAGAGATGGTACTTCAAGAGAAACTGCAGAGGTTTTCGCCTATTCTGCTGCAGAGGGGGTTAATCCCTAGTAGAATCGAGATTCCCTCTTCTTGGTGCCACCACAAGATGGCACTTTGGTGTTTTTTGAGAGGAGGAAGGGGGGATTTCATCTGGGAGGGAGCATCAAAACCTGCTTGAAGTGTGCCATTATGGCTTCCCGAGCATCTGTCTACATGGAATGTATTCAAGTTTCTGTAACACGTAAGGCTTGGTTGGAATCTCAAGAGAGGACGATTAATAACCAGATTCGTTTTCTCACAAAACCAACTCGGGGTTTTCTCTCATCCGCACGTAGCTAACCGAGGTTTGTTTGGATTTCTTCTTTTTTTTTTAAAGAAAGTCTGCCATTTTATTCCATTTCACACCCTAGAACACTCTCCGTTCTTCGTCATTGGGAGAGTGGGGCACAGGACCCTTCCAGATTCCATAGCGGTTCGCATGTCACCCTGAAGTGTTCATGGCTTGGTTCAAAGTGCGTTACAGTTCTGTGAACAGCACTAAAGTGCATTGAAGTGCATTGTGTCGGGTCCCCTCCCCGTTTCGCTCAGCCAACGTTTTGTGTACCACATCTAAACGGAATGGTCTCGTGAACAGAACAGTAGCGATACATAAAATTATAAAACCAGGGGGCACCAGGCAGTCGCTCTGAGATGTTCTCTGATTTAACCAGGCCCTTAAGATTGGCTGGTAGAAATGAATGACACGCTACTGGGTAGCTACTATTCTAAACTCTGTCTCTCCATATGAATCTTGAAAGGTAAAGATCGACCCTGTTTTATAGGAAAATCTCCTGGCATTTCGGATGTTGCATTGCAACCCTGTGGTCTAGAACTGGATTTTTCGGGGGGAATTAAAGCATAATATTCACACGCAGTCAGCCAACCTGGGTCTGGGATAAACCGTTCCGGAGCACGTGCCCGGAGGGGGGGTATGTAATGTTAGAGAGAAGGCTAACTCAGAACCTCCGGATTTGGAACTCAACCGACAGCAGGCAACTCCTCGGCCTACAAAGCACCTCTGTGACCTCAGAGCAATTTCAGCCAATGGGAGCACGAGAGAGGTGGGAGCGACTTAGAAGGGAAGGACAGGATGGCTGACCCATGGTTGTACCAATGGCCAAGCACGAAACGGCACTCTTTCCACCACTAGCAAAGTCGTCGTCCAGCTGTCCAGCCCCGCAGGATTCGCCACCAGAGCAAAGATGGCTTACCGTGTCTGCACCAATGAATCCGTCGGACCCCATGAACAAAATCAGGTTCTCTGCTAATCCCCTTCCACTGTGAACACCCATCCGTTGTCCATCGCAAAACCCTTGCCTAAAAATAAACACCACTATGGCTCTTTAGTGTATAAAAAAAAATCCCCTAACCAAACCTTCACGGGCTTGCACGCCTGTGCGGAATCAGTCGCCTCTGACCAACGTCTCTCCCCTAGAGGTCTGCGCGGGGAAGGAACGGCCTTCTAGCGTGAGCCAAGAGGCGAGACTCTGTCGTCCGTCCGTATTTTTGAATCCTTAAGGCATGTGTCTACCGGGAGGCTCTACCCTCGAGAGCATCGGGCCGATAGAGGTACCTCCAAATGGCATAATAATGGATACCAGCTCCAATCGCCACAAACAGGTGCCAGATGGCGTGAGCAAAGGGGATGCGTCCGTCGCTCTTGAAGAAGACTGTGCCCAGGCAGTAGAAAACCCCGCCGGCCATCAGCTCCGGGAGTCCGTCGGTGTTGGGCTGAGGTCCGGAAACAGAAACGGAAGGGAGCCGATGAGAAAGGTGAAGCGGAAGGAGCCGGGATTTCCACCCCCCCGGGGAATACAGCAGGATAGACAGGTCGAATCAAAGAGGAGCGCCGTTTAATTTTTTATACCCTGCTTTTAGTCCCCGAGTAAAAGCGGTTTACAAATCTTTACTCCAAAGCGGTTTACAAATCCTTTCCCCTCCCTCTCCTCACAACAGGCGCCCTGTGAGGTAGGTGAGGCTGAGAGAGCTCTCAGGGAACCGGGACGAACCCAAGGTCACCCAGCTGGCTGCATGTGGATGAGGAGTGGGGGGTCAAACCCAGTTCTCCAGTTCGAACCTCAAATGGGCAGCAAAGGGAGGCATGATCCATACCGTCAACCTCCCCAGATCCACAAGGGCAGAACCTTCCCTCAACAGGGACTTTTCTAAACCATCCTCCTAGAACGCCCAAATCTGTGTTGCCTTCCCCGTAGAGAGAGCATCTCCAAATCAGCTCCGTGTTTTACGCCCCTTAAGCACTGGGTCTTGATCACTTACCATGGAAAGAACGACCACCGCTGGGAAGAAGCCCATGATTATGTAGCACAGCAGTTCCACCAGCTTGTACCTGGGAGCAAGAAAGAGAATCTGCTTTGAGAAATAGCACAGCATCGTAGTTGGCCCGCTGGAGTCAGACCCGAGAACCAAGGCTCAACATTCAGCTTGGCCGTGGCTCAAGGAAAACCACAGCCTCTCTGCGGAATCCCACTCAGAAATTTGAAGATACAAAAACACCTTTAGGCTCACAAAGAGTCACGTATGGGGGTTCCCAGCCTTTTTGACCTGGTGGGCCCTTGGGGAATTCTGACACAAAATGGCTGCCGTTGTAGGCAGAGCCCAAGGAAAAAGAGGGATAATTTTTTTAAAAATACCCAGCGAAAAAGATGTGTGAGATATAACAGAACCCACGCTGTGGTGGCAATTTCCAATTACATACCATTATTTTAATCTGCCCTGCCGATCCGATCTCCAGCGATGACGACACATCTGGGCAGACATCCAGATGTGACGTCAGGCGACCCTCTGGCGGCCCCCCAAAACGCCGCAATAAGTACTGTGGCCAGCGCACTTCCATCACAGTAAACTAGATGTGGCATCACGGATTGAGCAATGTCCTTCCCCCCTTTTGCCTAAATCCTAAGGCTCCCAAGGGATTCTAGGGCAGCGGCCTAGCAGTCCTAGTTCTGCCTGCTGATGCCAACTCAAGCGACGGAACCATGGAGAGTCCTGCCCGATGAAAAGACACGGGGCACCCAGGAAACTTCTCATCGCCCGCAGAATTCACTTCCTGTGCTATCACACCGCTCTGAACCCACGTGGATTTAGGAGTCTGCAATTCTGCTTAGGATCTGGTGCAAGAACAGCTGGGTGTGCGTCCTCCCAATTCATTGTCGTTGGCCACGGCTTGGAAGTCACATTTTTCACTCTGCCTTCTGCCGCCGCCGGAAACGAAAGACTCAGAAAATCCACATCTGTTCAATGCTTCTTGCCACGAGGGGGTGCTATATACCCAAAAATATATTGGCCGGCAAGCTGCTGGAAGGGGACATTCCCGTGAATAGCCCTGTCGGTTGGAAGTAGCACAACAAAATTTGAGTCCATTGGCAGCTTTAAGTAGCAAATTAACTTCTAGCAAGGAATTATCGTACTGCGTATTTGGACTCCTGATTCTGTCTATTAATTTGCTACTAATTTGCTTTTTCCGTATAGCTGTACGCTTAGGATCCCTGTTCCATTGTCCGAGGAAGGGGGCCTGCGTATGAAAGCTCACGCCTTGAAAAAATCCTTGTTGGTCATAACGGTGCCATTGGACTCAAATTTTGTTGCCCTACACTCTTCGTCAGAATCTTCATTCTCGTTACAAATCCCTCTCTCACACTTTACAAACGGTAGAAAAGAGCAAGAGAACCAGAGGACCTTAAAGACTAAGAAAATTGGTTGGCAGGGGAAAAGCTTTCATGAGTCCTGGCTGCTCACTTCTTCAAATGAGTCCAGGAGCACCTCAAAGACTAACAAAATTGGTGACCGGCCAGAACTTTGGTGAGTCTCTGCTCCCTTTCAGATAGCACTGACCCCAGCTATGAAGGACTTTAAAGTTCAAAAACAGTACTCTGAATTGGGTTTGGGGGCTAGTGTAATTGTTGTGATATTGCCGTTACATGCTCCTAGTAGCTGGCCCTGACACCAGCCTAGACTCAGCATTCTGTACTAACTGCAGCCGACGAACAGTCTTCTAGGGCAGCCCGAAGTAGAGCGCATTGGCGTAGTCTAGTCTAGATGTAACTCAGGCATGGATTGATCTGACTGAACCAAGAGCGGATGCTTCTGCCGCACCAGCCGAAGATGGGCAAAAGTGGGGTGTAAGTCGCTTAACAAACAACCCCAAATCTCAACATTTCCAGACAGTCATCCCTCCAGCCCGGTACTCACCGCTCATGGAAAAAGAAAACATAGACAGTCCCAACGGAAGCCATGATCCAAATCAGCCAGCGCATATGGGAAGCCCAGGGGCCCAATTCCCGCAGGTTCAACCTGGGAGAACGACAGAGGCCATTGAGTCCTTCAGAATAATAGCAGCTGGCGGGGGGTGAGGGGTAGGGGGAGCCCTGGAAATCAAACACATTCCCAAACTGGAAGGAAGGGGCTTATTCTTGGACTCTGACCCATTGGGAATGTCCCCAATAAATTAAAGGGCCAGAGTACCTTATGAACCTCCAGGAGGGGGAGGAGGGGGCGACTCCAGTCCTGTCACCCCTGTTCCAAACAGGCCTTACGTCCTATCTGTTTGTGGGTACTTTTATCCTAAACAGTGACTTTCCCTTCCCGCTTTGATCCTCCCAACAACCCTGTAGGGCTGAGAGAGAGAGAGAGAGTTCTTGGCCTAAGAATACCCAGAATGCTTTGCAGCAGGCTGAGGCTCTGAACTCAAGACTTCCCCCAGGTCCATGCTAGGACACGGGACGCTGAGGGAGGTCTCTGTGTGTGGGCAAGCTCCTCGGGGTGTGGCGCCATCCTTCACGGGTCGCCAGGAGCAGGACATCTCCATGCTGCACTAATCAACTCGTCACAAAAATGATGTGCAGTCGAAGCAGGTTGTGTAGAGGGTGGGGCTTGTCTCCCTCCCACCCACCGTCTCATCGGCTTCTCTTCCCCAAGACGTTTGCGCTCCTGGCTTCCTCTTGAGCCGCTGGTGTACAGTGGTGACCGCTTGGATAAGCTATGGATGTGATCGGGCAGCCGATGGCCCGCCAGAGCCTAGCCCCAGAAAAGCTGGAGGATTGGGGGTGGCAATGTTTGCTTTTTATGCCTCGTTTTATACCCCACTTTTCACTACCCTTCAAAGTGGCTTACAATCGCCTTCCCTTCCTTTCCCCACAACAGATAACCTGGGAGATAGGCGGGGCTGAGGGAGCCCTGCCAGAACTGTGCCATGGGAACAGCTCTAAGAGAACTGTGACCGGCCCAAGGTCACCACCTGCTGCATGTATTTCTTCTGTAAGCCGCCCCGAGCCAGCTTCGTCAGGAGCGGTGAGATACAAATGTAATAATAAAGAAATAAATGTAGAGATCCGGCTCTCCAGATAACAAGCTGACACTTTTAACCGCTACACCAGGCTGGCTTCCAAGGAGATGTTAAATTAACCACCGGATGCCAGGCCATCTATGGTCTAGTCCAGGGGTAGTCAAACTGCGGCCCTCCAGATGTCCATGGACTACAATTCCCACGAGCCCCTGCCAGCATTCGCTGGCAGGGGCTTCTGGGAATTGTGGTCCATGGACATCTGGAGGGCCGCAGTTTGACTACCCCTGGACTCTAGTCAATTATATACCAAAGGGAAAATGCATTTTTTTAAAGAAGGAGCAGTATTCTAACATGCCTATTTTAAAGCAAGCGTTACCGAAATACTTTAAGCATAGCCAAGGTGGCAAGGGAATAAATATTATTTATCATGGACGCTACACCGTAAGACTCGTCTATTGTCCCACAAGAGCTGTAGGGTGGCTTGTTCCCAAATTCCCAGTGTGGCTTCAACAGGTTGGCCCAGGGATCACAGCAAGAGAGGCGGGCGGGCAAACACAAAGGAACAAGGTTACACATCACAGTGGCAGTTCAGCACCCCGCCTCTGCGTCTCTCGAACAGTACGGCCTGCGCACGAGCCTGGGCGAACTCACCAAGGGGCATAGGAGGCGGCTATAAAAAAGTAGATTACCATTCTATCAAACATGTGCAGGCAATGTTCCACAGTCCTGCCAGAGAGAGAGAAAGAGAGAGAAAGCGTTGATTCACTCGTGCAAGGTCCAACTCATTGCTCAATGGCCAGCCGCCAAAGGCGTGAAAGTTTCAGTTGATGCTTAGACTGTGGCGGCTCATTTGCGCGTGGAACATCATCCCTTGATGTCCCCCCAGCCATCAAGAGACGAGGCCACAAGAGTTCAAAACTCCCTTGATCGGCTCCTGGCAGCATCCCTTTAGATTCACGTTCTGTTTCTAGACAGGTGATTTGGGGGAGCTCACTAGGAAAGTTTGAAGGATCCTTCCCCTGTTCTGTGCTTCCATTTTCTGATAGTCACAGGTACGTTGCTCCTGAATTTGGAGGCTCCATCTAATTTAGTGTTAGTGCGTTTTTAGCCTCGCCTTTCCTCCCGTCGCTAATAGCTGCCAAATGGCCCTACCCACGACTATGAATCCTGAAAGCCATCTTTGTCAAAATCATCATGGAATGTTATTCTTATCTACGATAACAGCGAGATTATTATACGCTCAAAACAGGAAGATTTCGAGAACACCTCCAGCAACGGACTGCCTGTTGAAAACGTTGGGATTTTTAGAAATTACTTGTCTGATTAGAGAAAAGACAATAGCCTCATTCATTGCTCATTGGAAACCCCTTATCTTTTTGCATGAAAGCGGGTGGGGGACGACGACAAATGAATCCTTTGTGATTTTGCAGATTAAAGGAAAAGAAACTTTTCTTCTGAGAGTGAAGTTGACGTTAATAGGGTCATGAGAAATTTTTAAAGAAAGGAATTTTCCCCAGATGGATTTGTAATCATTTTACCCACCCTGCGCCAACCGGGAAGGGCAGGCTATAAAAATAAAGTTATGATCATTACAAGTAATTTTCCTATAAAATGTTATATTGAACGAATTGTTAACTGTATCAGTTTCCGTCCCGGAGAGCTTGGAAAACCTAACGGATGCCCATTTATTCTGTCGCTCATTGTCTTTCCTTTCTCTTTTATCCTCTTTTCTTCCGAACTTTTATCTTAAAGTTTATAAACTTTAAATATAAAAAAATATTATTAAAAAGCCATCTCTGCCAGTGGCCAGCACCATTTATCTTGTCAAGAAGGGATTCTGTAAGTTCATACGACAGAGTCCCACTGAATACACTCAAGGATTTCCTTCTTGGACAAGATTCAGGGGCTCCAGCCACACCAACCCGTGGCCAGTCGCTTCCCCTTTCTTCGTGCCCAGTGGATTATCTGAGCCACTTGCCTTGCGCATAGGACTTCACGGGCGTGCTCCCCTACCTACCAAGGGGTGCGAGAGGCTTGTGGCAAACGTGGAACTTGCCGTGGCCCACACCGGAGGGATGCAGAACGTCTGGAGCAAGGTTACCTTAAGTGCCTCTTCTTCCACGAGATGGTATGAAAGAGGGTGGAAACGAGGAACAGTCCTGTCAGCCCGAAGCCGTAGATCCACGCGGATATGGTCTCCCACTGGTTGTCGGAGAGCACGTGGAGTATGGAACTGCCTAGGATGCTGGGGATAATCCAGAACTAGAAGGAAGAAAAGACCTGTTACGGGCAGATTTCTACCTGTTTTGGGCCTTTCCAGCTTGGTGTGGTGGTTCAGAGTTATTTTGGTGCAGCAGTTATGAGTGGCGGGTTCTGCAGGACCACCTTTGACTCCTTGCTCCACCTCCTCCACGGGAAGCCAGCTGGGTGACCCCGGGCCAGTCTCAGTTCTCTCAGAGCTCTCTCGGCCCCACCTACTTCAAAGGGTGTCTGTTGTGGGGAGAGGAAGGGACAGGTGTTTTGTCTGCCACTTTGGGACTCCTTCAGGGAGTGAAAAGCGGGGTATAAATCCCCCAGTTCTTCTTCTTCTCTCCTGCATGCAAGGTAACGGCTGACCATAGCCCCACAGCAGAGCAAAATCTAACATTGAAGATGCCTGATACAGAGTCAGAGCATTGATCTATCAAGTCAAATGGTCAACTGGCAGCAGCTCTCTAGGACAAGCCACTGGATCCTTTCATCTAGAGATGCCAGGAACTGAACCTGAGATCTACCCCTGAAGCCGATGTTCTACCACAGAGCCATGCCCATCTCCTGGAGGGAACATCAGTACCAGAAGGCTAATTCTAGGTTAGTGTGTTGAAAAAACGACTCTTCCAGAATAAGCACAAGGTAGAAATGATTGGGTCAGTCTCAGTTTACTCTCTTAGGGTCATTGCTACGGTACTTTTAAAAGACCCTGCCAGTCACAGAATCATAAAACCATAGAGTTGGAATAATAAAACCATAGAGTTGCTCATAAAACCATGGAGTTGGAAGGGGCCATACAAGCCATCTGGTCCAAACCCGGCTCCATGTGGGATGGGGCTTAAAGCATCCAGGCTAAGCATTCTGCTGGCAGGGGCTCCTGGGAATTGTAGTCCATGGACATGTGGACTACAGCTTGGCCACCCCCGGCCTAGTTCGTCTCGCGCAGGGGGAGAAATGCGCGTCCAACTCACAGCGTGCGTGGCGCAGTTGGCAGCGTGCTCGTATTCGGTCGGCTGGTACCTGCAGTTGGACGGGACCCTGTGATTCATGAACCTGAAATCAAGAGCACAGAGAGAGAGAGAGAGAGAGTCAGCACACAGAGATGAGACCCCTTTGGCAGGTCAGCCTGGGCTGCAGAAGCATTTCTAAAACGGAAGACAGCCAGGAAATCTTGCGCATGAAGTGTGAAAGTGTATTCACTTGCGTACTCCACTGGCAGGGACTGGGGGATAGGGCTGCCAGCTCCAGGACAGGAGATTTGGGAGCAGAGCCTGGGGAGGAAAGGGACCTCAGGGGGGCACAATGTTATAGCGCGATCGAGCATCCATTTGCTCCAGGGGAGCTGATCTCTCTAGTCTGGAGATGAGCCCTAATGCCAGAGTCTGGCGTCCCTAATTGTGGTTAAGAGCGGCAGCCTCAAATCTGAACAGCTGGGTTTGATTCCCTGCTCCTCCTCCACATGCAGCCAGCCGGGTGACGTTGGACTAGTCCCAGTCCTGATAGAGCTGTTCTCACAGGACGGTTCTCTCTCTTTCAGCCCCACCTGCCTCCCAAGGTGTCTGCTGTGGGGAGAGGAAGGGAAGGCGACCGCCAGCCACTTTGAGACGCCTTCGGGGAGTGAAAACCAACCCTCCTTCTTGTGATTCTGACAAACCTTTGAGCCCGTCTTAATAATCTCGCCGACTTCTCCTTCCCTCCCAGGATCCAGGTTCTGGCTAAGAAAGAAGCATATGCCTCTCCACCTCCACACACCCTCTCCCTCCTCCTGGATTTGCACATTCCCTCTCAAAATAGAGCCCCCGAATCCGGCAAACAGCGGCACATTATCCTCCCCACAGTGGTTGCTTGGCAACGGCCCAAGGCCTCATCCACCACCCCATTTTCATCTGTTGCCTTTTTAAAAAAAGTAAATCACCAGAGCTCCTTTTGCGCATCCCAAGCGCCACGATGATGTCAAGGTTTCCACAGAAACACACGGGGGACATTTTTAAAACACGCGCGTGCGCGCACACCGCCTGTGGTTTTTGGTTTGTGTGTGCTCGTGCGTGTTTTTAAAACGTCCCCCTGTGTCTCTGTGGAAACCTGGACTTCTCACGGGCGTCACAACAGCCCCCCAACCAAGGCATGGGAACATGGCCGGCGGACGTTCCCTGCCGAAAATCCCTCCGGAGTGGAGTGGAAGCAGGGCCTGTCTGCTTTCCGATTGCTCTGGGACCCTCTCTATTTCATCCCCTTTTCCCCCAAGGAGCTCAAGAGGAGGGATAAGCATGGCTCTGCTCCCCTCCATCTTGGCCTTACAGACAACCCCATGACAGTACATCTCCCTTGCCTTCTTTTCCTGGCTGGCTCCTGGGGGCCGGCCTGAACTCTCCACTGAACCATCAGACATGTGGTGAGCACCAGGCTCGCTTGCCTGTGTTGTTTGATTGGCGGTCCCCCTCCTTTTCCGATTTCCTGGGCTGCTTCTAATAGCAATTTATACCATACAGTGTTTTTAAAACTCTTCTTGCATTCTGTGCTGCTCCCTGGGGCAGAGGCGGGCAGGAGCGCTGACCCAGCCTTCGAGGCTTGTATTATTTTGTGCCCTGCGGAGTCTCAAAGCAGCTTACAATCGCCTTCCCTTCCTCTCCCCACAACGGACACCCGGTGAGGTGGATGAGGTGGAGGGAGCTCTGGGAGAACTTCGACTGGCAAGGTAACCCATAGGCCTCAGGTGTCTCAAAGCGACTTACAAACCCCTTTCCCTTCTTCTCCCCACAACAGACACCCTGTGAGGGAGGGAGAGCTCTGGGAGAACTTCCAACCGCCAGCAGGCCTCGTGTGCCTCAAAGCAGCTTAAGATCTCTCCCGGTGCTAAATCATGATCCAAATTTTCGATGACCCATCTTCCTTGGTTCCTTCTGCTTCCCTTCCCGTCCCCTCTCCGAACCCAGCCGCCCCAAATATAAAGCGGAAAAACGCTCCATCAACCGGGGATTCAACACAAGATCTTTCTTTCTGAGCAAAGTAAGCGACATCCAAACACACAAAGGGAAAGGATGGGGGGGGGGTTATTGGCCGGGGCCTTCTCTTTGATTCTGCAGGACAAGCTTCTCTTTGTTGCAAAATCCAGAAAGGGGGGGGAGAGGGGGGGTTGAGTCCATTATTTTAGAAACCTCGCTCTCACTCTGGGAAAGACCAGCACAGAAAGGGGGTGTGAGAAACCCTTCAACAGACTTTCACAACCTGCGCATATTAATGCGGCCTCGGGGAGGCTGTGAGCTCTCCATCCAACTGTCCTCGGTGCCTTGAACATGAGGGGCTGGTAGCAGCTGGCTGCCCGGTAGATCTCTCTGCTGCCGAAAAGTTTCGGCACAATTTCTGCAGATGCAGGGGCTCGGAGGCAGAGCCTCTGCTTGGCGTGTACAAGGTCCCAGGTTCAACGCCCGGCATCTTCGGTTGAATGGATCAAGTAGGATGAAGAAGAAGAGGACAAAAAAGAGGAGGAGTCGGTTGGGTTCCCTGGGAGAACAGCTCTATCAGGACTGTGACTGGCCCAAGGTCACCCATGTGGTGGAATCAAACCGGGCTCTCCAGATTAGACGCCGCCACCCGGCATTTCGCGACGGGCTCTCTGCCCATTTTGAAAAGAGGCACGCAAAGACACGCCCTCTAGTTACCCAAACTTATAGTCTGCCTTTCTTTCAGAAATTCAAGAGGGGATTACGCAGCACAAAACAATGCAGGATTAGACTTCTAATAAGCAATGTGATAGGACTGGGATTCCACAGTAGCCTTCTCAGTTTGCTCCTGCAGACTCAGTGACTTCCACAGCTCAGCGGCTGGGCTCCAGGATTCACCACATCTGCTTGCCCTCAATCTTCCACACCTCCAGTTTTACAAAAATCTTAGGCAGCTGAGGCAGAACGGGTTTTTTTTAAGGGGCAGGCCTCGGCCCTTCTTTCTTATTGGCTATCCAGAAGAACTGGTTGGCTACCGTTTGAAACAGGAAGCTGGACCGCTGGTCCGATCCAGCAGAGCTCTTCTGACGTTCTGCTTGGTCTTGATTCAGCGGAGATGCTGAGGACTGAACCTGGAGCCTTCCGCAAACCCAGCAAAGGTGCTTCCACCAAGTCTCAGTTCTTCCACCGCAGATCCCTTCTCCGGTTGGCCAATTGCAGGCATCATTTCAGGACCCTGTGGCAACTGAAGGAACACCGGGATGACAACAGACGCAGGCCTTGGAAGACTGTGTACTGCTCCGGCCGGTGGGGGGCCTGCCGAACTGAGCCCCTCGAGCAGATCCTCTTGCCCACCTGTTCCTCAGGATTTTCCGACAGCAACAACCACCACAAAAATGACTCATGCCTTAATCCCAGCTCGGCCTCCTTGGCAGGCCGTGCCAGGAACACCTACACACGCAGGCAAATCTACGCGCTGTACCCTGCTTCCTCAGAGAGCAAACGGTTCTCGGCTTGCGTTGTTTGTGCCCCGTTTCCTACGCTGCCATCTGCAGCAGCAGGTTGCGGAAGATGAGCCCCATCCACCCTCGTCTTCCACTCGGCTCTCCTTCCACCTCTGGGAGAAAAACACCTAAACTGGGGCCAAGCTGGTAGGGAGGGTGTGGGGGCATCTCAAGCAAGCGACCCTTTAATGCAGCTCCTCGTGTTGTGACCACCAGCAATAAAATTATGCAGATGTTCTTTCACAGGAATTAAACCGAAACTGACCAATGGTGTGAAAATCCATGGTTCATAATAGAAGATAAATTGGTTTCTTTTCCGCATTTTCTCAGTTCAGTTCTGCCTCTTGTCCCACCATGCCGATCTCGCTTTTTTCCGCTGCTCCAGACTGACGAATGCTCTCTCTCGATCTACCTCGCAAGGCTGTTGTGTGGATGAAATGGAAGAGGAGCGATGTCGGCCACTTTGGGACCCTCTTGGAGAGAAGGGCCCTGCCGTGACTCCAGTGAAAGGGCCGTTCGACCCCCAAAGGGATCCCGACCCCCAGGTTGAGGACAACGACGATAGGACCAGGAATCCTGAGCAAATTTCGGCCTGCCGACCGAAGAAAAAGGGATCTTGTGAGTCTCAAAAGCTGGAAACACCCCACCTCCCCAAAAACAAAACAAAACGCTTGTTCGTCTCTAAGGTGTTAGCAAACTCAAGTCAGAGCTACACAACTTAAAGTTCAGCTGTCTGACACAGAGATTTTTCAAGTTGCTAGCCCCTGTGTTCTTCCAAGGCTCCAATGCCGGAGAGAGACAGAGGGACGCGCTTGTGTTCCCGCTTGGGTGGCATTGGTTACGGACTTCCGCCACCAACTTGACACCCACAAGAGTGTGACAAAAGACGCGCGGGCCAACAAAGTTGCGTAACTTACACTATGCAAGGCACTCGTGGGTCACGCCAGACAATGTAACTTATCTCTCCGAGGTGGTAAAACCAAGAGGAGGAAGCGGCAGGGGAAAAAAACGCTCACTGGCCGGTGGAAAGATAAAGCCGAAGGAATTCGATCTCCTTTGTCCTGGGGAGTAATCGACACCGCTCTCCCTTTTGCGTCACGGGCCGAATTTGGGCCCACAAGCGTCGGAGGTAACCCATCATCCCCCATTGGAGAGGAAAGTGACTCACGCCTAGCGCTCGCGAGGACACTGTGAGGTAGGCGGGGCTGAGAGAGTTCTGGCAAAATTGCTCTGTGAGAACAGCTCTATCAGGACTGTGACTGGTCCAAGGTCACCCCGCTGGCCATATGGGGAGGAGCAGGGAATCAATCCCGGCTCACCAGATCAGAGGCTACACCAAGCTAGCTATAACGTATGGATTTCAAATGTATGATGTTTTAGATCAGGGGTAGTCAACCTGTGGTCCTCCAGATGTTCGTGGACTACAATTCCCAGAAGCCCCTGCCAGCAAACTGTTTGACATGGCTCCTGCGTGTGTATTTAGACTACTGCCTATTTTAATCCTATGGAATTCCCCCTGAGCCCCTTGGGACAGGGCAGGATGCGAACGCAATAAATAAATATTATTAGAATTGTAGAATTAATAATAATAGGGCAAGCAGACAACAATTTGGATCAGAACTCCAGGTTGCCCCGCCGTCAACAGCAGCGCCCTGCAGAAAGGGTTTCGGCTTGTTCTCTGCGATTTTAGGCAAGCCGACGTAGCTACCTGTGGCTCGCCTTGCACACGGGGCTGCGGTTTCTCCAGAATGTGGGTGTCCCCCTGCAAAACCTGGGTAACACACACACACACACACACGGACGGGTTCACGGCCAGTGCTGTTTTGCATGCAAGCGCTCGGTCTCCTTCAAGCAGCCATTGTCCTTCCCCACAAAAGATGTCTGCTCTGTTTTCCTTTTCAGAGCTAGCCAAAAAACCATTCAGGCTCGCACGCCCTTTTCCCGTGCTGGCCGCCCCCAAGGAGGAAGAAATCTCAGGCCACAAGCAGCGTCGTCCGCGATCGTGGGAATTTTGCCTGCCGCCCCTTGGGCAAGCCGTACGGGAGATCGGAAAACCCGACAAGACCCTCGGGAAGTTGGGGTGGGGGCTCTGTGCACAGCGGGGATATTTTAACTCCGGTCTCTGTAGGTTCCCCCAGTGGGGGTTGGGTGCCAGCTCTAGGCAGGGATACCCTTGGAGATTCGGGGATGGAATCCAGGAAGGACCAAGACCTCAGAGGGGCACGATGTCAGAATCCACCCTCCAAATTATCCAGGAGGCTGGAGATCCAGGGGAACACCCTAGTCCTCTCTTGTATATATGGATTTCCCGAGTGGGTCAGTTAGCACCCTCCTCTCGGACCATGTTGGAAAAAGACAGAAAGGGGGAAGACAGAAAACGCTTCTCCGTGGGGGGCAGAATTGGGCTCCCCAGAGCCAAGAAGGAGAACACCCAAGTCACGTTTGACCATCAGCTAGCTGCCCTCCTTGCCCATCTGTCTCACAGGGGGTGCCTCTGAAACAGTTCTCACTGACCGCTAGGGCTGCCTGCTCTGGGCTGGAAACACCTGGAGACCTTGGGGGCGGAGCCTGAGGCCTACGGGTCGTGGCACGGAGGCAGGGAATGGCAAACCCCGTCCAGACACCCCTTGCCTGGCTGCTAGACAGTCCCCGGACGATCTGACTATACCATGCACGGTATATACGATAAAGAAATAAATAGCTGGCCCAACAAAGTCATTGTTCCCCTATGTCATCCAAACTGGGCTTCCGTACAGGAATGGCACAGGCTGAACGTGTCCCCTAAACCAGGGGTAGTCAACCTGTGGTCCTCCAGATGTCCATGGACTACAATTCCCATGAGCCCCTGCCAGCATATGCTGGCAGGGGCTCATGGGAATTGTAGTCCATGGACATCTGGAGGACCACAGGTTGACTACCCCTGCCCTAAACTAAAGCTCCGAAATCGCCACCATCTGAGATGGCTCCCTGAGATCCGTACAGGTATTCCTCAGCAGGTGCGCAAGGAAGAGAAGCCCCTCGAAGGGCGGGGGTCCAAAAGCCCCCTGGCACACAGTCGGCACACAGTTTGCTCCCTGGAGCCTAATTGTCCTTCCAAACCGTCTTAAGAGACTCCACCAGAGAGACATTGTGGGAGAAAGGCCAAATGGAGCTCTCCAGAGGGCCATGGACTACAGTTCCCATGAGCCCCTGCTGGCTCGGGGTTCTCAGTGTCCGGTTGACCGCTCCACCGCAGGAGGCAAGAATGCTGTAGGGAACTCCCCAAGGAGGGGAGGGAATCAAACCCAACCCTTCTTCTTCTCCCTCCTGTCTGGCTGTGACCCGTACTTAACACCTTTAGGCCTCTGCAGGTGTCAGCGGAGAACCAGCTCACAGCTTCTCGGCTCCCAGGGAGCTGAGGGATAAGCGGCTTGTCTCCCGCCACCCCCCACTTCACAGCCAGGGTCAGGTCTGGACAAGGAACGTCCTAATCCCTTCCTAAGCCCCGCACTCCACAGAGTTTCTGGGAACCGAGCCTGCTGGAGCTGCATCCAATTTACCACAAAAACTGGCAGCTCCAGCAGATGGGGTCACCATTGCAAAGCTCAGCTCGGGGGCACAATGGGTGCTCACAGAGGCTGGCCGGGGAGGAGGAGAGAAGAAGAGTTGGCTTTTTCTACACCGCTTTGCTCAAGGGGCTGACAATCCCCCTTCCTTTCCCTTCCCACAACAGACACCTTGAGAAAGAGGTGGGGTCAAGAGAGCTCTGAGAGAACTGGGACTGGCCCAAGGCCACCCAGCAGGTTTCGTGTGTCTCCCAGCGGCTTTAGCTCGCCTTCCCCTCCTCTTCCCACAACAGACACCCTGGAAGCAAGGTGGGGCTGAGAGAGCTCTGAGAGAACTGGGACTGGCCCAAGGCCACCCAGTAGGCTTTGTGTGTTTCCCAGTGGCTTTGGCTTGCCTTCCCCTCCTCTTCCCACAACAGAACCCCTGGGAGAGAGGTGGGACCGAGAGAGCTCTGAGAGAACTGGGACATCTGGATGCAGGTGGTGGCGGAGGGGGGAATCAAACCCGGCTCTCCAGATTCCAGAGGGGGGACTCAAACCCTGCTACACCATGCTGGCTCCCTTTGGTTTTCAAAGCCAGAATCAGCTTTTTGGTTGGGGCCACACTGAGGTCAGGACCTCCGAGTGATGCCAGGTCTCCCATCACCCACAGGTGGCCGTGACATGGAGAACTGAGGAGCGGTCCAGAAACCCCAGAGTGGGGGGAACGGGCTTGGCCCCAACAGCTCAGGGGAGCATTGGGGAGGGGGGGATAAGCAGCTCTGCCGCCCCCAGCATTCCTGTTTCCCTACAAGTCTCTGCCTTGCCTCCCCAGCCATCCCAAAAGCCACCCCAAACGTCACCTCCGCCACCGGCCGCTCCCCACGCCTCCTCGGGCCACCTGTGACCCACGCCACTTGCCTGCCTTGCAGGGGGGTTGTGAAGGCAAGCAGCCCAAAGGACATCCACGCTGAGAAAAGGGTCTCTCGGCTTCCCAGCGCCCGGGGTCCCAAGCGGAACCGTTTGGAGGACCCCACACCAGGGGGTCCCTGTAATTCATGGAAGGGGAGGCTTTTTAGAAGAGAGAGAAAGCGTGACTTACCTGGCATATCTGGTCTTTTGGAAATCCAGCAGCCTGGAAGCAAACATCTCGGCAGTGCCATGAGAATCCAGCTGGGCTGGGGGTCTCAGCGCGACCGGCTGCAGGTCGGGCGAGGGGCTGGCGAGGCGGGAGCCTCCAGGCGCCGCCGGGACCCCCAGCCGCCGCCCCCCGCCTCCGGCATCCCGCCCGAGGCGCCCGCTCTCCGAGGCTGCACCGGGTGGCGATCGGCGGGCGAGGCGGGGAAGGGGAGGAGAAGGAGGAGGCGGCCACAGCCCGGCTGGCCGCGCCCCGGTGGGCTGCTTGGGCTGGGGGTCCGGCAAGCGGAGCCCCTCGCCCGAGCAGCCGGGCCGGAGAGCGCCCGCTATAAATAGCCGCCTCTCCCGGCGGAGATCGGGTGGCAGCTGGGGGTGGGAAGGGGGAAAGAGAGTGAAGGCAGCGCAGGAGCAGGGACAGGGGGACGGAGGTGTGTCACCCCCTCCCTCGGTCTCTCCTCCAGGCAGGGGGGTGGCGGGAGGGGGGGCAGACCCGGTGGAGATGTGGGGAGGGCAGGGATCTCGGTGGGGCACGATGCGGTAGAGTCCAAAGCACTGATCTCCCTAGAGGAGCTGTAATCCACAGAGATCTCCAGGCCCCACCGGGAGGCTGGCATCCCCACCTGGGGAGGGACGTCCGTGGGGCACGGCGCCAAAAGCTACGGTTTCCTGGCAGGGGCACCGACCTCTGCGGTCTAGAGAGGATCTCTAGTTCCTGGGGCTCTCCAGGCCCCCCCTGGAGGCTGGCATCCATGCCTCCCAGTGGGGACAGCCCCTCTCTTTGGAGTTGAGCCCACCCCGGCAGCCAGGCACTTTGGCGTAGAGGTCAGCCTTCCGGAAGAGCTGGGGGCTTGCTCCCAAGGGACCCGATCCCATGCCCTTTTGCACTGGAGTCCCACCTGTCCTTTGGCTTCAGAGCAGACGTGCAGGCGAAGCTTGTGCTGGGTTACTCAGGAGTAAACGCTGCTTTGCCCCTGCCAGAGGAAGAAGGAAGTTTGCATCCAGGGGAGCTTAGGATCAGAACGGTGCGCTGCCAGCCTGCCCGCTCAGAAATCTTAGGATCAGAACCTTCTTTGGGCCACGGCCTTTTTAGGAGCATTTCTCAGCTCTCCCCCCCCCCCCCACACACACAACCCCGCCCAGTCAAACACAAGGATATAAAGCAACAGGTGCAGCTAGCCAGAAAATCTTATTGAACACCAAACATTCCAGCGTACTGGAAAGACTCTTTAAAAGGCTGTACGAAATTCAGGTTTCAGCCTCTGTCAGGCCAAAGACCACCCTTCAGCTTGTCTGCACGTCTCCTGATATTGGGACTCCACGTGTGACAAGAAGGGCATTTTGTCGGCGCAGTTACCACCCCCATAAACCCACTGGGCTCCCCTTCTCACATTATTAAGTGTGTGGCCCCCTTCAGGGCCCTCCAGGGAGTCGTACGGCCCCCCGTTGAGAACGGCCGATCTACAGACTGTTCTCCCTGGGATTCCAGAGCAGATGTCCCAACGTGTTCTTCAACCAGTTGGCTTACTTATGGCTGTTATTTATAGTCCAATCCTTCTCACAAAATGGATTACGTGGGATAAGTCAAATACAAGCAATAGGATGAGCCGTCCAGTGGATTTTGGGCATTCTCAGTGCTTGGGGGTAGGGGCCACAATGGGAGGGCTTCTGGAGTCCTGGACCTCCTGATGGCACCTGGTTCTGGGCCGCAGGGGGGCACAGAGTTTTGGGCCTGGATAGGCTGTTGACCTGGTCCAACATGGCTTCCCTTATATCTGGGGGAGGGAAGCTCTCTGTCCTTTGTGCTTGGGGAGCCGTGAGAGGGCTGTTTGAGCAGACTTCCTCCTTTATTGCTTCTTGGCGAACAGTGTTTGATCAGTTAGACAGTTAGGACCCTCTCTCTCCCTCCTCTCTTTTTTACAGAGTTGTTTCACTTCTCAATAAAACTATTCATTAAGCAGTCGGTGTTTCTCCCCTCCTTTGTAGCCTGGCCCACCATTAATATTCATGGTGCAGGCGGGTCCAAAATCCCCTCCCTGACCTAGTTATTATCCCAGGGACAGAAACAGGGCAAAAATATCTGGGAAATGTATGGATTATGTATTCCCTTCTATTTAGGTTCCTCACTAAGCTTACCCCCTAGAGCAGGGGTAGTCAACCTGTGATCCTCCACAGGTTCATTGACTACAATTCCCATGAGCAAACTCTGGCAGGGGCTCATGGGAATTGTAGTCCATGGACCTGCCCTAGAGGACAACAATCAAACTAAGATCTCCTGAGAAAATAGACCAAAAGGTCTACAGCTGAACGAATGGTTCATGCCAACGAGAGAAAGCCCAGGGTGATGAAGCCATGTTGGAACCCCTTTGGGAAATACTCCATCAGGAACCGAACTCGTCTCCCACAAACCTCGTAAAATGAATGCCGTTTCGAAATATGGCCCGTTCGGGGCACGGTGGATTTCTGCAGGAAAGCTATTGCTCTTTTAAAAAAAATACTCCGGTTTTCAACTGTGCACTTCGAAGACAGAGAAATGTACATAATTGTGTGCACCCAACTCACAGTTACACTGCACCGCAGCCTTTGTAGTCTTTGTCTCCTCGAAGGCAGCAGAGGGATATCTCCGGATGTTCGCTTCCTCCTGCAGCTGGCATGCTTGCCAGCCAGACGTCTGCCAGTTCTTTAGCTGATCAGATTACGGTCAGGGATGTGGGCAGCAGGAGGAAACAGCGACTGGCACACACGGCCAGCGATAAATCACTCCAAGCACCCACCGCAACAATGCCCTCTTCTAGGAAATCGTGAAGCAGTCGTCCTATCGACCTGGCACGGCACAAGGAACGGTCCTCTGGTCCCTTTGGGCTCGAGGGGGACACGGTATATCTCTGCTAGCCGAGGACCTGCCTCATGCATCCCGTTATAATACCCTTCATTGGGAATACAGTGTGCAGTTCTGGTCACTGTATCTCAAAAAGTACATTGCAAAGCATCCAATTCAGACGGGCATTCCTGGTCGAAGGACGTAGGGATGGGGGCCGGCATTGGTGGCTTTAAAAGATGGATGGAGGACAGGTCTTATCAGTGGCTACTTGCCATGGTGACTCAAGGGAAGAAGAAGAAGAAGAAGAAGAAGAAGAAGAAGAAGGAAGAAGGAAGAAGGAAGAAGGAAGAAGAAAAAAGAGGAAGGGAGGGAGAGAGAGAGAGAAAGAGAGAAAGAAAGACGCTATCAGCTCTTTATTCAACACCAACTGCAGCAAAGATTAGAGATGCTGCAGGGAGCGTTCAAGAGGCTAAGAGAAAAGATGAGGTTTCTCTCTTTGGGGAACCTCGATATTTTATGTGAAGGCTCCTAACTCCATGTTTGGGGCAAGCCTAATAGCTACGAGAGGAAGGAGGAGGATCGATTCTTTGCAGAGGGTAAGTTGAGCGGATGGCCAAGCCAAGCCAAGCTGAAGGTTGAGGCTGCCCGATGAAAGAAGTCTGCGGGGACACATCTGTCTGGAAGGCTACATGCTGATTTGTCCTGCCTGGAGAATCCTTCCTTCAAGGGAAAGATGCAGGCTGTGATATTTGTGTGCTGTTACTCTGGAACCCCGGGGGTCACCACAGAGCTTGGCCCGTTTTCTCCGGGGTGAATGTCCTTGTCCGCTGTCCTTCCGGGAAGACTCCAGGCCCCGCCTGGAGTCTTGGCATCTGCTTCCTCCCTCTCGGCCCGCACGTATCCAGGGCAGGCCCTTGGGGGACGGGACCTGACAGAGCAGCGCGTGCCTCTCCGTCCCCTCCTCGTGCTCGAGGCGTTCCCTGCGCCACAAACACAGGCCTTTGGCTGTTGCGTAAAAGCACAGCAGCTCCACAAAGCCTACGCACGCTCGTATCCTCGTTGGAGGCAGGGCTCGATTAACCTGCCCTCGCATGATGCGCATAAAAGCTCTCGGAGACGCACATGGCATTAAAAGGCTGATCGGGATGCTGACGCACTGTGTAGAGTCCCAAATGACACTCCTCTGTGTGTGTGTGTGTCAATTCAGGGTGGACAATTTTATATTTTGGGATTTTGGGGATCTAGAATAGACAAAGACAGACAGTGCGCTGGAGAAGTAAAGAGAAAGCAAAAGGCTTTTTTTAAACTAGGGGAAGATTTCAAAAAGGACAAAACTATTTCACTGCCAACCAAGATCGGAATGGTCAGAGCAGCGATTTCCCCTGTGGCGTGTGAAATCTGGACCCCGAGGAAGGGGGAGAGAAACAAGACAGAGGCCTTTTGAATTACAGACCTGGAGAGGGCAACTGAAAACACCACGGACTGCAAGAGGAACAAATCGATCTGCTCTGGACCCAATTATTTAATTTGTTAGATTTATCGGCCGCTGCTCCCTAGAGTCGGCTCGGGGTGGTTAACGTCCACGAAATGCCTAGACTGGAAAGTACAAAAATATTTGACAACAATGTTTAAGACTCTTGACCAAACAGCCCTTGAGCAGGGGGTTGGGACTCGATGGCCTGCACGGCCCCTTCCAGCTCTAGGGCTTCCGTGACTCTTCTCTCCCGGCTCCAGAGATGCTGCGGGGATCATACAGACACCTGAAATAAACCCACCGGGACAAAAATAGCATCGGCCCTAAGGGCAAGAGATGAGCCGAATGAAAAAATAGACTGCTATTTTTAAACCCGGGATGCGGTTGTCGTGGCAACGGGTGCCTCTAGAACCAGACGGCCGAACATCGGATGCTTGGAGCCAAAGAGGGGCGGCCAAAGGATCGCAGGCTGTCTTGAGAGGCCTTGGGAGGGAGAATCGTGCCTCCTCCCATGGTTGGGAATCTCTAGGCAGGATGCCCTGAGCTCTCCAGGCTACGGAGATCAGTTCCCTTGGAGGAAAGGGCTGCTCTGGAGGGTGGACTCTATGGCCTTGCGCCCCACTGAGGTCCTCCTTGCCCCCAAAGGCTGCACCCCCAAAGTCTGCAGGTCTTTCCCAACCCACAGCAGGCAACCCCATGGCCCATGCTCAGTCAATGTGATCATCCGGCGTAGATCTTCTGTTCTCTTCTAACAGCACCGACCGCAAGAAGGACGTGAGGGATTGGGTAGAAAGGTCAACCTGGTCCAGGCGTCCCCCAGTTTACAGCCAAGGGCTTCTCTTTCAGGGCAGAGCTGCCTTCCCACAATGAAAATTCCCCATTTCCCTCTCATCGCTGTGACAAAGGACACCTGGGCAGGACACGGACCTCAGTGTGGACAGAGGCACCAAGTCCCCCCTCCAAGGCATCCACTTTCTCCAGGGGAACCGATCTTGGAAAGCTGAAATTCGGGAGGGGGGTCCCCCAAGCCCCACCTGGAAGCTGCCACCCTTACAGCATACCCAGGAGCACTTGGGGCACCGTTTGTTCAGCCAGCTGCCAATCCCCCCATTCTGCGTCATACACGCACCACCTCATTGGCACAGGGTTGGCCAAATGTGCAGAAAGGGGGCTCTAGGGTTTTCCCCCCCTACTACACAGTTGCAAACAATGCTCTCAAATAGCGACTTACAGTGATTGAATCATAGAATCATAAGAGTTGGAAGGGACCTCCTGGGTCATCTAGTCCAACCCCCTGCACTATGCAGGACACTCACAACCCTCTCGCTCATCCACTGTCACCTGCCACCCCCTTGAGCCTTCACAGAATCAGCCTGTCAGATGGCTATCCAGCCTCTGCTTAAAAATTTCCAAAGATGGAGAACCCACCACCTCCCGAGGAAGCCTGTTCCACTGAGAAACCGGATGTTGAGATGGAATTTCTTTTGCATTAATTTCATCCCATTGGTTCCATCCCGTCCCTCCGGGGCAAGAGAGAACAACTCTGCTCCAGCCTCTATATGGCACCCTTTGAAATACTTGAAGAGAGCCTCCATCGAACAGGGTGGAAAACCACTCAATACCAACTTGGAGAGGCAATACCAGAAGACCTTAGCGTCTACACCCTGTTCGTTGGCCATCCAGGGCAGCTGGTTGGCAACTGCATGGTCTAGAATGCCAGACTTGATGGGCCACTGGTCTGATCCAACTGGGCACCTCCGATGGTCCTAGGGAATTAATACAACATGGGGGGGGGGGATGATTTTGCATACAGGGCACTACAAACAGAACTCCTTGGGCCACCTCTGGCTGGCATCAGACCTGGAACACGTTCCGGCAGACCCAACACAACGCGATCTGCGAAAGCAGATGCCTTCTTGACGCTACCTGAAGGCCTGTATTTCCTACATGTGAGTGACCTCCAGTGGTACCAACGAGAACTGTAAAAACAAGTCTAAATGGTCCCACGGAGTGTGAGGTGGATGACTGCCCGTCAGGGATGTGCACTTCTTTCCACACGAACGTGGTTCGGTGAGGCAGGCAAGCAAGCACCAAAGAATCCGGAATGAAGGCTTTCTGGAACTGCCCTTCCTTCCTGCACGTCTGGAACAGGGCGCTTCATCCAAGCTGGATCGAAAACAGGACGTTGTAGCTTCTCAGCCAACCCGGCATCTGTTGCATCCACCCCCCACCCCAGCATCCAAAAATGCCAGTATAATTGGACAACAACTTAGGTTGGGAATAAGGTTAGCCAGAAAAACTGCAGGTCAACAGAACAATTGTCTTAAAATGTTTTTATTCTGCGTGATTTTATTGAATCTGTCTTATGTCAATTTTAATACATTGTGCACTGACCCAAGTCTCCTGGGGAGGGATGGTTTCTAAATCCCATCCCATAATAATTGAATTCAAGGTTACCCAGTTGGGCATGATCCAAACCCACATCTTCCCAGGGCTCGTTCCATATTCTGACTGCAGCAGCAGGCTAATTCTCATACTGCAAACAAACACCTGTAAGAATGAATGTCACAAATTTTAATTATGTCTTAATGAGTTTTTATGGGATTTACTGTATTTACCACTGCAAGACATTTGAGTGAATGAATGAATGGGAATAAAGGTCCAAAATGCAAATAAATAGAACAGCAAAGCACAAACTGCAGGTCTGCTCTGTTCAAAAAGCAACCAGAGAAGCATAGCTGGTCTAGAAGCTGATTGGATAAGGGAACTGTCTAGAACTGACACAAGAATGTTTCCTTCCTGCAGGTACAGAGAACACCTGCTCCCCCAAATGGTATCTCCAGTTCAACCCCCAGCAAGAGCCAGCATGGCACAGCAGCTAGTGATGGACCAGGAGCTTGTGTGTCTGCTCTACCCCAGATTCTCACTGAGTGACCAGGGGTCGGTCACATACTCTCTCAGCCTGAGCCTACCTCCCAGGGCTGTTGTAAGTAAAACGATTATAAGCAAAATAAAAATCAATATATCCATGCAAAAACCCTTCACAGAGACTGGCATTGCAGTATGGGCCGAAAGTGAATGGTTTGGGGCTTGTGAGGTTTTGAGAGTGATCCGTGATGGCCAACTGTTGAACAGTACAACTTGGGGGCTCGGAAAATTAACAAGACTTTAGTGGCATTTTCTGTGAGTCCCTACAGTCTGGTTCCAGAACCCCCTCTCCTCTGCCTACCACTAGCACCCCCATACCTCCCCTCCCCGCCCTCTTTTGTGCTTGTGCAGTCTTCCTCTAATTGTTCATGGTGCCTCTCACCACCCACATGCCGATTCTCTGACAATGCTGGGAAGCGCATGCAGCTGGCAGCAGGGATGGCAGGAGGCTTGTAAGCAAGCAGGTGGACAGTGGGGAGGTGTGTGGTTAGTGGCAGTGGGCCCCACCTGAAGACTTGGGCCCTGGTATCCGCCCCACCTCAAGATATGCTGACGCTGGCCCCCTCTCCAGTGCCCTGAATTCAGACTTGTGGTTCTCTTAGCATCTGGGTTCTTCTACGGCAGTCTGCTCTTCTTCATGAAAACTGATCCTGACGTTCCCAGTAGGAGCTGTTGGGTAAGCAGATCTGTTCTACTTATCAGCTAATGAAGAAACCAGCCGAGGCAGCCTGTCCTGGGGTCAATTGCCGAGGCTGTTTTAAATCACTCCCCGCCCCCCTAGCCTGGCTCATCTCCGGCTGCTGTTTAATCCAGTTCATCTCAACAGCGGATCAGTCAGAAATTGCCTGCTGGGGCGGGCGGGGGAAAATTAAACAAACAAACAAAAATCCTCCGCAGTTTCTGGGAATGAACATTAAAATTGTCTGGAATCTTTTGCCTGACAAGAGGCATTAACATTTAGAAAACAGAATGCTACAGACTGTAAATATTTAATTCAATATTGCACTGTGCTGAATCAGCCCCCCCCTCCCCCCAGTTCAGGCAGTGGGCAGACAGGGAACAGATTATAAGTGATCCCTGTGTTGTTTCCTTTTTCCAAGTCAGCCCCATTTCAGTCTCCATTCATTTCAGGCAGGACTGCTTTAAAGAGTTTGGAGAACTGAAAAGGCTTCATCTATTGAATTTCTGTCTGTCTGGAAGCTGATAAAAAACGGAGGTGCAATTGATGGCTGCTCCTGAAGCAGCTCATCAGCAGCCTGCTTTCCGAGGAATTCCCACACCTATTTTCTATTCCCTATAGCTGGGCAGCGTGTAATGAAGCAAAACAAAACTCCAGTGGAACCTTAAGACAAAGGCATATTAAAACAGGAGCCATCCTCATGGCTGAACATGAATTCCATCGCTCCCTGGCAGAAACGATTTGCAAAATCAAGTCATCATTAAAAAAAAAAAACCTCTGTACATGTTTTAAGGGCTGCCAGACAGGGAGAAATTCATTGGAGGATGTCTGGGGAGGTTTGCAAGGGCAGGAAGCATAAAGGGAACTCCACCTGTTGAATATCAGCCTGTGACAAGGCAGGAAGCCAACCGGTGAAGCCTTCCTTCCATTTATCCCCCGCATTCTCCATTACAACTTCACCTCTGAAGAAGCCAGCCTGCACGCAAAGGTTTAGACCACGAATACAAATTAGCCGGCCTTAAAGCTACCACTGGACTCCCAACTTCGCTCTGCGGCTTTAGACCAACCAAGCCGCTCTCCTGTCTGTCTGCAGAAGCGCGCATGCGCACACAAAAACTCATGCCTTGGATAAAGCCTCCTTGGTCTTAAAAGATGCCCCTGGACTCAAACTTTGTTCGGCTTCACCTATTGAACTTCCACCTGCCTGGCCGATGAGAAGACACCCAGGCGGTTCATTCCCGGCCCCGCTGGAAACCTCCGCCCAGTCCTTCCACCTGTTCAGCAGCATGGCAGGAAGGAAAAAAGAAGGCTGCGGGGCGCATGCGTTATATATCAAGCGCCGCGCCTGCGCAACACCCCTACGGTGGCCGCCGCGGGACCGTCCGCCTCATGCGCGCCTGCGCCGAGCCGAAGAGCATTGTGGGGCGGGGGCGGGATGGCGCAGGCGCTGTGCGGCTCCGGCGGCTCCCGGAGCGTAAACAAGGCGCTGCCGTGAGGGATGAGGCGGCGGCCGGAGCCGAGCGGGGCCGGGAGCTGCCGAGGCTGAGCCTCTCCTCCCCCCGCCGGCCGGGGGCCCCGGGAGCGCCATGAACTTGGCCAGCCAGAGCGGCGAGGCCGGCGCCGGCCAACTGCTCTTCGCCAACTTCAACCAGGACAACACGTAAGGGGGCGTGGCCAGGGGAACCGGCGCGGGGGAGGGGCGGGCGGTGACGTCACGCCCGCGTTCCAAGGCTCTCTCCCCCCCCCCGCCGCCTTTGGAGCCGTAGGGTGGCATCACGTGGGGGTTGGTTTGCGGGAGAATTGGGGTGTCTGGGGTTGTTGGTTTGTTTAAAAAAAAGGCTTTCCACCACACTAGTCCTCAAGGAGGTCCCAGATGGCTTGCAGCGTGTTTATGCGTTGTAGCAGCCTCAGGGAATTGCTGATCGGCCCTTTGGGATGGAAGGTCAATTTCCACGTGGAATGGGAGGTCAGTTTCCTCCAGGCCAGGCTGGAGTCTGGAGATTTTTAGTAGGGGGATCACTTGGGTGTGAAATTGGGGTCACTGTGGGCGGGCAGGTAGCTGTGAGTCCTGGCAATTGTGCAGGGGGTTGGACTAGATGGCCCTGGAGGTTCCTTCCAACTCTTAAGACTCCCTGCTGGTTTAGGGGAGAGAAGTAAGGTGGCTTTGGGTTAGATGAGCCTGCTGTGGGCTTTGGACTGCAATAGCTTGTGTCCACCAGGCAAAGTGGGCTGCCTTTTACTGAACAAAGTGGCAGTCCAGCGGCATCTTTAAGACCAACGAGTTTAATTCGGGTATCTGCTTTCCTGTGCAAGCACACTTCTTCCAATAGATCGGGTAGGTTGCAAGTGTTGGCCAGAAGCAGTGAGACAAGGTTTGAGTCCAGAGTGGCACACCGCCAAATTTTAATCCTGGGTATCTGCTTTCGTAGAATCATAAAGTTGTCATTCCAAGGCCGGAATCCGTACTCGAGGCCTGTCTTGGGGTTGACGGTGTCTTTCCAGGGTCTTGGGCAGAGCAGCCCTTCAGATTGCCTCATGCTTGGTCCCTTGAATGGGAGAAGGTGGCAGTTGAAGCTGGGACCCTTCATGTGCAAAGCAGATGCTTCTCAGCTCCGCCAGAGACCTTCCCTCATGCCGGTGGCTTCTGGCTTCTTTGCCTCTCCTCCTGTGCCATCCGGGGCAATTAATATGGCCGCTGTGACACGCTCAGTGGGAAGGCTCTGGTGGTCTCCGCGGTGAACAAACCCAAGAGAGGCCATCAGGAGTCTTTTGTTTAAAAATGTACTCTTCATAACGGCGGCTTGCCTTGCAGGAAAGAGGAAAGCAGCACCTTCTGGAGCCTGCCTGCCCTCCCTCCCCCAGCTGCCTTTTTCTTCTGAACCCAAACCACCTGACAGTGGTGATGCGGCCGCAGCAGCTCCCCATAGGCGTAATCCCCTTGTGGCAGCTGACTCAGCAGCTGAAGGCTGGTAACAAAAACCGCCCGCAGAGGCCCAAGCCCCAATATGCGCTGTGGATGTTTAGAGCAGGGGTAGTCAACCTATGGTCCTCCAGATGTTCATGAACTACAATTCCCATGAGCCCCTGCCAGCATTTGCTGGCAGGGGCACATGGGAATTGTAGTTCATGAACATCTGGAGGACCACAGGTTCACTACCCCTGGTTTAGAGCATTATGGCTTGGCGGGGATGGAGCATGTACTTTGTATGCGAAAGGTCCCACGCTCAGTCACTGACATTTCCAGTTTTTAAAAAAGGGTCTTGGGTGTGAAAGGCTTGGGTTCCTGCTTATCAGACTGGACCCACCTTTCTCCACCTTTCTCTGGGGTTTTTTTTGAGGTCCCTCTGATGAGCAGGTAGTTGTGAATTTCCTGCCTTCTTTAGCGGGTTGGACTAAGATGACGCTGGAGGTCCCTTCCAACTCTGTCCCTTCTACAGTCCTCCTTTAGATCACCCTCCAAAGTCTGTCAGAGGTGCTATGGCAGTGGTCCTCAACCTTCCTAATGCCGCGACCCTTTAATACAGCTCCTCATGTTGTGGTGACCCCCAGCCATAAAATCATGCAAGCGTTCTTTCACAGAAATTAAACCGAAACTGACCAATGGCATGAAGATCCATTGTTTGTGATTGTACAACAATTGTTTTTTTTTCCCGCGGTTTCTCTAGTCCTGCCTCTTGTCCCACCATGCTGATCTCGCACTTTTCTGCTGCTCCAGACAGACAAACGCTCTATCTCAATACACCCCGCAAGGCTGTTGTGTGGATGGCACCCCCCTCCCAGCCAAGCTGCTTGCCTGCCGCAAACCCTGTGAAGGAGTCATTCGACCCCTAAAGGGGTCCCGACCCCCAAGTTGAGAACAACTGTTCTAGCATGTCGGACCAAGGGACAGGGGGAAGTATGCAATTCCACATGTATCCCCTTTGTAGCACGGTCATTGTAGCCCGGTCTTCACCAAAGGCAGCCGACAAACAAGTCGGACCATTAAAAAGCATCCAGGGTCACTAGCTCACTGGAGCGGCGAAATAAATTGCAGCTCCCACAAAAATCAGGGTCGTTTATAAGATAGTTACCTTTATGGACCTTTGATACTAATAGACCCAAATTCTCTGGCTTAAAATATAAAGTATAAGGTATATAAAATATAAGAGTTAGGTGTTGGGTTGAAGACTTTGTTTTTATCCTTTAAAAAAAAACAATTCAGAAATAAGTTTACTGAGGAAGTAATATACGAAAACGAGGTTTTATACCTAGGAACTCGTTCTGAATAAAACTGTTTGCCATCGGCAGCTTGGAAATTTCTTTCTGTTTATCACCCACGAAAATCGGAGCAGGAGCTGTCGCCTCCGGGTGAGGCTAGCTCGATAATAAAATTTGAAAGCAACACAACGTCAAAACCAATAACTGGAATTAAACCTTTCTGTCTCGTAACAGAGGCCTTAAGCATGGGGAAAGCCATGCTTTGCTTTCGGAGCGGTCAGGTGGTTGTGTACAATTGCAGGCAGTGATAGCTTGTCAGGCTAGAAGCAGCTGACGGCCCTGTCATCCCAGGAGATAAACATCTGCCCTATCCGGAATGGGTGTGACTCGGGTTGTTTGTTTGTTTTTTTTAATGACATAGTGTTTGTTAAAGAGAACACAGTTGATTTAGCGTCTCCCCACATGAAAGCCAGGCTGGGAGCTTTTTCTTTATCTGGAGAGGAGGCCTTTGTTTCCTAATTGGGCATGTGGTAACCCTGCTTCTTCACCCCTTTGGATCTCAAAACCTTAGACCAGGGGTAGTCAAACTGCGGCCCTCCAGATGTCCATGGACTACAATTCCCAGGAGCCCCTGCCAGCGAATGCATTCGCTGGCAGGGGCTCCTGGGAATTGTAGTCCACGGACGTCTGGAGGGCTGCAGTTTGACTACCCCTGCCTTAGACTCTCTCTAAGCATTTTTCACGACTGCTTGCCATAATTCTGTCTCTGGTGCAGGAAATCTCAGAATCGACGCATTCGGCTGCCCCTAAGACTTGTAGCCAAATGCGAAAAGAATGGTGATAACCCAAGTTCCTAGTCCTGTGTGTTTTTTTCTGGGACCAAGCTGCCGCCAGGAAATACTTCACCGTGATCCTCGCTCTGCTGAGTCTTTGGGATCTTATGGCTTGTTTGTTCCTCTTTCTGACGCTTGGCTCCTTGTGGCGACAGCCATAGGATCGCCAAAAGTCAGACTCAAAGGGATGAGCATCGCCGGGGCAGGCAGAGAGCAATGAAAGTTAAACCCAGGTGGTTTTAAGCTTGTAGCTGCTGATCCTTGGGTAGTTTGCTCCGCTTTGCACAAATTAACTTTAGAGATATATTTTGTCTTGGTGCATTCTCTGTGCACCGGTGACTTTCTTAGTGGCATTTTTAATTGTAATGCAGTTTGTTCCTCAGCAGCGTTTTGGCAAAAGGGGAGGGGAATAACTGCCCGATAAGCTCTCTTCTGAAGGTGCTAGGTAAAAAAAACTGCATAACTGTAAACTTCTAAATCATTTGCTTGTGTAGGGGGGGTGTGGCTCAGTGGTGGAGCATCTCCTTGGTACGCAGAAGGTCCCCGGTTGAATCTCCAGCTAAACAAGGACCAGGCAGTAGATGACGTGAAAGGGTGAGACCTTGAAGAGTCGTCACCATGCTGAGAAGACAATGCTTTGATGGACCAACAGTCCATAGCGGTATAAGGCAGTTTCATGTGCATCAATTCCGGTTCACTATGTTTTCAGCTAAACCTCCGGAAGAAGTTCCTGACAGTTAGAGCGGTTCCTCAGTGGAACAGGCTTCCTCGGGAGTTTGTAGGTTCTCCTCCTTTGGCAGTTTTTAAGCTGAGGCTAGATCGCCATCTGACGGAGAGGCTGATTCTGTGAGCCGAGGCAGATTGCGTGGGGGGTGAGCAGAAGGGATTGCGTCAGTGCTTGGCTCTTGTGGCCCTTTCTCGCAGGCCCAGGGAAATGCCGATCGCCGTTTTGGGGTCGGGAGACGCATTTCCTCCAGCATGGCCAATTATTAGTACTGTATTTATTTTTTTAAGTCCTCCTGGAGCAGACCGGTGGACCCGTTTCCCTACACATTAAGGAGGGAGTGAATAGGACACACAGCTGCCTGTTTTTGTTGTTGCGGAAGCACTGCGTGCCTTCCGACACATCCCTCTGCCTCCTGAACAGAGTTCCGCCCCAGAGCTTGCAGTCCGTGGCCACTCACAGCGTTGCACATAATCAGCAACTAAGAGCAGGAACGCACCCATGCTCTCTGGCAGAACCTCAGAAAGCCCAGAGGAGGGCGAGCGCGGTTCAAGGGGGTGGCAGGTGACAGTGGATGAGCGATTGGGATGTGAGTGTCCTGCATAGTGCTGGGGGTTGGACTAGATGACCCAGGAGGTCCCTTCCAACGCTAGGATTCTATGAGTCAGGTACGCGGGCCGGGTCATTGACGGAAGGGATTGCGGCCGCTTGACGCCGCAACTGTTCGAATCGATAATGGTTTCTGAATAACGGGCTGTCCTACAAATCCAAAAACAGCGGCTCGTTTACAGTTGCCCCCTTTCGGCAGGTTGCGGTTAAGTGTTCCAGCTTTCCTGCAAAGCCGTGTGGCTTCTTCTAACTTTCTTCCCTTGCTGACATGCGGACGGTTTGGCTGGCCAGCAGCGTCTGGCGATCTTGAGAGGCTTTCTTCAGGGTCTTTGCAGAGATGCTCGCCCGACTTTTTGCAGCCACTCAAGTAGAAAGATCTCCTACGAAGCTGGGTGTGTGGGGTGCAGACAAAATGGGGGCGTCCTGCCTGAAACGGAGTCGGTGTGATTCCCACTGTTGACGACCTTTTGCGTCCCTTTGCAGGTCCCTGGCTGTTGGCAGCAAATCAGGTTACAAATTCTTCTCTCTTTCGTCTGTGGATAAACTGGAGCAGATCTATGAATGCAGTAAGTGTTTGTTCCCGTTCCCCCCATCTTTTCTTTCCCCCAACAGCCAAAAAAAAAAACCTTTGGGACGAGTCATTGTTTTAAAAATAATATTTTAATTACATTTTTAATAAGAGATCCAAAAGGCATAGCAAAAAAAAGACAATATAAAGGATATCGCAAAGGTGAAACCGGTGCCCCTGGCCCACGACAATCCTATATAGTAACTCATGTAGTCCCTAGCATGTAGTCTCCGTAGGAACCAGCTGACCACTGTGTGAGACAGGATGCTGGAATGGATGGACCACCAGTCTGACCCAGCAGGGCTCTTCCGATGTTCTCATGAAGGCCTCGGCTTCTGTGCCTACTTTTGGCTCTCCAAAGGAACCAGCTGGTCACTATGGGAGACAGGAGGCTGGACTGAATGGACCGCTGGCCTGGCCCAGCAGGACCCTTCTTATCTTCAAATAGCAGCATGGGGCAAAGACCGGGGAGGCCCAGGTTAAAATGTCTGCTCAACCAATAGGTGGCATCCCTGTCTGCTGTCATACAAGAGAAGCCATCTCGGGTCAGACCAAGGGCCCATCCAGTCCAGCACTCTGAGTCACACAGTGGCCAAAGCCCAGGTTCCATCAGAACGTCACCCACTCGGTCATCCAGAAGCCCACCCACTGTTGACCCCCGAGTGCCAAGAATACGGAACATCGCTGCCCCAGACAGAGCGTTCCATCTATGCCCTGGGGCCATGAGCCACTGATGGGCCTCCACTGCAGACGCTTCTCCCGTCCCTTCTTGAAGCTGTCTCCCATGCTAATAACTCTTTTGTTTCCCTTTGTGTTCCTTCCCTCCTCACCCTCCACAGCCGACACAGAAGACGTGTGCATCGTGGAGCGACTCTTTTCCAGCAGCCTGGTGGCCATCGTGAGCCTCAAGGCCCCCCGGAAGCTGAAAGTCTGCCACTTCAAGAAGGGGACGGAGATTTGCAACTACAGCTATTCCAACACAATTCTGGCGGTCAAGCTGAACAGGCAGGTGAGTGATTGCGGGGGACAGGGAGTGTCTCTTTCCCCAAGAGCTTGTGTTACGGCTGTATCTTCAATCTTTACTTTCCTC
The DNA here is from genome assembly GCF_049243985.1 of Paroedura picta. Lineage (NCBI taxonomy): Eukaryota > Metazoa > Chordata > Lepidosauria > Squamata > Gekkonidae > Paroedura > Paroedura picta. The sequence continues at coordinate 20,496,485 of NC_135385.1, forward strand.
TTTCTCTCTGATATTTTTTTCCCTCCAGAGGTTGATAGTATGCTTAGAAGAATCTCTGTACATACACAACATACGGGACATGAAGGTGCTGCATACAATCAGGGAGACGCCCCCAAACCCTGCAGGTAAGAGCATGTCAGGTGCCTGTCGAGGCCCCAATAAGCAAACTCGTAGAGAAAGAATCTCTTTATTGAAAAAGGCAAACAGAAAGCAAAGCTTTGCCTTGCTAAAACTAATGAGCAGGCAACCTAGCATACCTTTTCCTGCCTCACAATGCAGAGTGTGTCTCGGCCAGAGATGCTGACCCACCTTTCCCTTCTTTCCTAGGCTTGTGTGCGTTGTCGATCAACAACGACAACTGCTACCTGGCCTACCCGGGGAGCGCAACCATTGGAGAAGTGCAGGTCTTCGACACCATTAACCTGGTGAGCTTCTCTAGGCTCTGGCCACTTGCTGACTGGCTGGCCTGGGCTAATGTACGTGCTCATGGTCATGTTTATCCTCTTCCCCCTTCCTTCCTCCCAGAGAGCCGCGAACATGATCCCTGCCCACGACAGTCCTCTGGCCGCACTCGCCTTTGACGCAAGCGGCACCAAACTGGCCACGGCGTCCGAAAAGGTACGGTTCAGATCTGGGTCACGCCTCTAGGGAAGCACAGCAAAGGCCATGCAAGAGTTTAGGGGCGTAAACGGAAACACCCAGAGCTGTTCTCCCCTTCCGCTCCCCACATCTGATACAGAGCTTCACAACGTCAAGACCCCTCCCGAGCTTGCTTGCCCTCCAAAGCCATCCCTGAAAAGAAGTGTAATTGGGTTCTAAGACCCCCCCCCCCCAAATAGCCCAGCTTGCCTCAGCAGCTCCACTCACTCCAGATGGGATTAGGAGAGCACCCATGCTGATTGTTTTCATTAAACCCTTCTCTCTCTCTGTCTCTCTCTCTCTGTCTCTGTCTCTCTCTCCTCTGCTAGGGGACAGTGATCCGGGTGTTTTCCATTCCAGAGGGCCAGAAGCTTTTTGAATTCCGACGAGGAGTGAAGAGGTGAAGTACACTTTCTGAGTACACTTTCCGAGCTCTGAGGTCTTGCTGCTTTGCCCCAGTCCACGGGCGGGTTTGTGTGTGAGAACCGTGAACTGTGACAGGTCACTGCTCAGTCTTGGCTATTGGGTCCACGTAGAAGGCCAGATCTGGGAGTCAGTTGCACAGGCTTGCAGAATCGGATTTCCCCTCTTTGTTTGTCACAATCGGCTTTCGTCCAGGTCCTCGGATATCCATCGCTAGCCTTTCCCTGTAAATCTCCTCCCATAAATGCATATGAGCCTGTGGGAATCTCTGCTCTGAGTGCTTTTTGTAAACTCAACCCATGTTCAGCACACATGCACAGGCAGCTCCGTCGGGCAGCAGGAGATTTGTTTCTCCTCCCAAGTGTTCTTGAGCCTCACCCTTGTCACCTGCCATCCCCCCTCTCTCCCGATTGTGCCTTTTCCCTTTGGTTTAAGAGAGATCTGAGTCTTCCTGTTTTCCCGCAGGTGCGTCAGCATCTCCTCCTTGGCCTTCAGCTTGGACGGCATGTTTCTGTCGGCATCCAGTAACACAGAAACGGTGCACATTTTCAAACTCGAAACTGTGAAAGAAAAGTAAGTCCCACCCCCCCCCCCCCCGGCAGCCCCCAGAGAAGTTGCAGACTCCGGATTGGCCCTATTGGTGACCTGTGTTGTTCTCTGGCTGCTGATGCCATAGAAGAATAGCTGGCTTTTTGTCCCTTGCTTTTCACTGCCCCTTTCCCTTCCTCCCCCCACAACAGGCACCCTGTGAGGCAGGTGGGGCTGAGAGAGCTCTGAGAGAATTGGGACTGGCCCAAGATCACCCAGCTGGCTGCATGTGGAGGAGGAGTGGGGGAATTAAACCCAGTTCTCCAGATTAAAGGCCACTGCTCTTATCTACTGCACCACATTGGCTTTCTAAACTTCCTGGGGTTTGAACTGATGGATTTCCCTCTGCTTTCTTTTCTTCACTCCACTCGCCACGTTCCCTCCTGGAGCATGCTTAGTCCTCATCAAGCCTGTTTTGGTGGGACTCCTCTCAATCCCCCGCCCAGTAGGAAATCCCTTGCCCTAAGTTTGAGCAACCCTGATTGGTCATTTTCGACATCCACCTGACGGCTCGCCAGGACCTCTGCTAGGTGGCGCGATTAACGTCTTCGTAGAGCAGAGTGCCATCCAGTAGAACAGGGGCTCTTGCAGGCTGTGAACGATAACCAAGACGGCTGTCTTACGTTCTCCTCCTCCTCGCTTCCAGACCTCAGGAGGAGCCCACAACCTGGACAGGTTACTTCGGGAAAGTGCTGATGGTCTCCACAAACTACCTGCCTGCCCAGGTGACGGAGATGTTCAACCAGGGTCGGGCCTTTGCAACGGTCCGGCTCCCCTTCTGCGGGCACAAAAACATCTGCGCCTTGGCCACGTGAGTGCGGGGGGATCGGGGGGGTGGGTGTTGCAAAACGGCCCCTGCGTTTGCTGCAAGTGGCTGGAGAGGAAAGGTGAACCGGCAGGCAGTTGCCAAAGTTCTACAGTAATGCACTGGCCCATCCTCAGTTGCTGGGTTCAATTGCTCGCAATCCACTGTGCATCTCGCAACGGGACGTGTTTACAGAGCGGTTCCCGGCAGTTCAGCCTTTGTCAGAGGCGGGCCTGCTTTCGTAACTCTTGTGCCGCCAAGCTTCCTTCTCGGCCTGCTAAGAGTCGGGCGCCAGATTGCGGGCAGGAAGGGTTGATTTAAGTGGCTCGCGGCTTTGAACGGTTTGTCTGTGCCGTAAGACAGCCTCGCTGTGTACAAGAAACCACAAAGGGGAGCTTTAAAGAGAGAGGAGGGGTTTATGGATGGAGGCAGTCTTCTAGGTACTCAGTGTTGTGGGGGAACGGGAGGCTGCTGTTGTACTGGCGCTCCCAAAGGTCTCTCCCAGGCCCCTTTTGGAAATATTACGCTCCAGTCCAGCCACACTGTGTTGTGAGCTACCAATCGGGGAAGGGTTTTGAATGGTCCGGTCTTAAACCCTGCCGCTCTGCAATCTCCAGAATCCAGAAGATCCCTCGCCTGCTAGTGGGAGCTGCGGACGGGTACCTCTACATGTACAACCTGGACCCCCAGGAAGGAGGCGAATGCACACTGATGAAGCAGCACAAGTAAGCTCTCGCATGGCCCCCTTGTTTTGCAGCCAAGCTCCCTTGTTTTGCAGCCAAGCCATTTGAGGGTTACCGCTCCTGAAACAGAAGCAGCCAACCGTGGTTGGGGGTTTTGCAGAGCTAACCGCGGTTGAGCGTTTAAGGAGCTAACCGCGGTTGAGTCTTTGCAGAGCTAACCGTGGTTGGGTGTTTGCGGAGCTAGCCGCGGTTGGGCATGAATGGCTATGACCTTGCGAGCTGTGGCTTAGCTCCAGATCAGAGTCTGCATATCTGCTTCTGATCACGGCCAGACAGTGCAGTTGGTTACTCTTTGCACATATCCTGCACCATGGTTAGCCCATGAAGCGGAAGATGGGGTGTCATGTTCGACTGTTCAGGCAGAGTTCTATTTATCGCAAGCTAATCCTAATGGATCAGGATATCCAAAAGCGAAGCCCGCCATTGTGACTCGTTGGCTGTCGATGTCAGATTCTCGCAGCCTATACTTGCAAGTACCGTCGCTCGTGGACATCGTCATAATATGTTAGAAAGCACCTCCAATGCACACTCTGTGGTTTGCCTCTTTCCACAGGCTGGACGGGAGCATGGAGCCAGCCAACGAGATTTTAGAGTCGGCGTCCCACGACCGGCCACTGGTAGCGCAGACTTACAGCGCCGCTGTGACTAAAGGTACTTGCGTGAGTCCTTCCCCTATGAGACACGACAGTGCACCTTTTGCTTGTCCAGCTTTCTCCCCCTTCCCCCCCCCCCCCGATGTGTTTTGGAACGTCCCGGTCTCTGTCTTTTTCTTCAGCCTACCCCGAAGACCTCGGTGCAGTCGGCGGTGCCAGCCTCGAGGACGACCCCAGCGCCCTGCGATTGGACGAAGACAGCGAGCACCCGCCAATGATCCTCCGGACGGACTGAGCCTGGGCCCTGCAGCCCGCCTGCCGAGGGCGGGGAGCGCCGGACCGGCCTTCCTGGAGGACGCTCACCATCCGTGCTGCTACGGACTCTGGCCCGACTCCCGAGAGGCGGAGAGAGGCCTGCGGACTCTCAGATCGCTCCAACGCCGACGGAGAGCAACCCCATTCTGGCCGTGTAATTTCGATTCGACGCCACAAGGAGAGGGGCGGGCAAAGACTTGATTTTGCTTGGGTGGCTTCGGAAGCCTGCTTTATCTTTTAGCTGCGAAGGATCGCTCTCTGTCGACACACATATATATATTTTTTGCTCTTCCTGTTTTGCCAAAAACCTGCGGCTTGTGCGGTCTCTGGTCCTGCCCCCAGCTTTGCATGCCTTGTCGTGCCATGCGAGCAGCTTTCCTTTATAACATTTCTCCCCCCCTCCCATTTTTTAAAAAAAACGTCAATTCAAGGCGGTTTCGGTCCCAGGATGCGCGGCTCGTTTTGCTCGGATGTCCAGGTCTTCGTGCATGGCGTTGCCGGCGCGTGTGGCGACAGAATGCCACCGTCCGGGCGCTTTCGTTCCTCCAGGCTCTTATTTTTCTCCCTGTCCCTGCCGCCCCTCCCTCTTAACCTCTCCCCACCCCCACCCCCTTTCGTTTTCCTGGACCACTAGGTTAATTAAAACTCCTTCTGAACGCTGCCTCAGTTGTGGGACTTGTCGTTGTGTTCTCCGGACGGGGGAGAGGTCTCTTCTCCGGATTTTGTTCCTGCTTTCCCCCCCCCCCCAGGCAGAATGGCACAGATCGGACGCATTGGCAGGGGAGCCGGATATTTAAAAATCTCTCTCTGTCGGTCACATCGACTTCTCTGCCCGCCGATGGACCGAGGCCACGCGCCGGGCATCAAACTATGTTGCGTCATTAACCCCGAAAGCATGCTCTCCCTCGCGACCATCTTTCCCGCCTTGAAGCTTTCTTTAATCCTCGAGAAGCTCACCCTCCTTGCTAAGAGCCAGACGTCACTCCCTTCTGATCCTGCTCTCGGACTCTGTAGCTGAGCAGCCTTTCCTTTCCCCCAACCCCGGATTCTCCCAGGCTGGTAGAGAAACACGAAGCTGCCGCTGAAAATGGCAGCCCTCTGATGGGCTGACGGGTGGGGAAGATGTACACCCCCTCCGCCGCACACCATTGGTTGCTCCTAAGAGGGGCGTGGAAATGCAGAATGGGCTAATTCTTTTTTATAAAATTGTGCATGATTGCGGGGGAGGGCTGAACGCAGGTCTGCTCCCAGGGAGAAGGGCAGGGGGGGGGGCTGCATTTCTTACTGTCCTCCGCTTCACCCTTGGTCAAGGGCCAAATATTGCCGCTCGATCTCCTGGGTGCCCGTGGGTAGCTGCCACATGGTCCTGCGTCCCCTCCGGAGCTCTTAGCTCCCCACCCTCTTTTCTCCCACCTCTCCTGAGCTCTCTCGCGTGGCGAAAACCTCACATCGCCTCTCACATCGACAGCTTCGAGCGGCATCCCTTGGGCACTGTGCAAGGGACGGATCCTTGTCCTGGCAAAAAAGCGACCAAAATTGGGGGGGGGGAGGGGGCTGCCATCCACTTTGACGGAGCTGTAATGTGCCTTGGGGGGGGGGAGGGGTTGTGTTGGTGTTTTTATTAAAAAACCTTTTAGAGCTGTTTCGTCGAAACCCCCCTCCTCCAAAAAATGATGTTTCCCTAGATTGTTAGCCATCTATCCCCCCCCCCCAATTAAATTATTACTCACTCTCCTTTTTCGTTGGCGTTCTCTTGCGGAAGAAGAGATATAAACCTGACCGACCGAGGTTTGGAATCTAAGCCAGGGGATAGGGCGGGCCTCGGGAGAGGAAGCATTGGCCCTCAGGAGCACGGGTTGTATTGGGACCCTGGTGGTCAGAAGGTGGTTCTGGCCAGCTGCTATTCTAGACCAGGGGTAGTCGACCTGTGGTGCTCCAGATGTTCATGGACTACAATTCCCACGAGCCCATGGGCTCGTGGGAATTGTAGTCCATGAACATCTGGAGGACCACAGGTCGACTACCCCTGGTCTAGACGCTTTGAGGTTCGCGAATGGCGGCATCATCAATAGGGAGAAACCTCCCCAAAATACATTTTATCCCTCTTCATTCTGAGGTTTGGAGAGGGTAACAAACACATTCGTGACTTTAGGGGCATCTATTTGGAGGGGCCTCCTTAACTTAGTTTTTCCCTTTCATGTCCGCAGGAATCTCCTCTCTAGAATCGCTCCGTGGACACAACAGGCCCCTTGAGTTCGTTAAGAGTATTTTTCTTGTTGCATTAAGCAAGCTGAACCTGTTGGCCTTACTGCATGTTGGTCATTTCGTAGCCACTAGGTGGCGAACCTTGCCTGGTTTTGTGCACTTGTGGGGGGGAAAGAAACGAAACAACATGGTCAAATTTAATCTGGTCACCTTCTTTCTGCTCTGGGGGAAGAGTTCCCTGGAGAGGAAGGTAGAGAGTGAATGGGGGGGCATCCTGGAGAATGGAAGTTTTCCCCCAAAGCAAGACAATGGGGGTAGCCACACAGCAGATATGGTTCGCCCTTCCTGTTATCCTCACAACAACCCTGTGAGGTAGGCTAGGGCAATTGGCTGCAGGTCCCCCAGCAATGCTCATTGTTCTGCCTTCCTCGTTTTCTCCTTGGGAGGCTGAGATGGAGTGAGCGGCTGGTGGGTCCCTGTTTGAAAGCCTGCATGAAGGCCGGGGCCGTTCTGAAGGGAGAGCCTCAATTTATCCTGAAGTAGGTTAAAAAAAAAAATCAGAGTGTGGTTTTGCCCCCAGTTCTTTTTTGATGTCACGGTTGACCGGCCTGCTGCCTTAATTTGGAAGTAATTCAACAACAGAGGTATTAACGCCGAGATTCCAGTCAAGGCTATAGTCCTTTTTGTGTACAGGGGTGTGTTTTAAAGCCTCCATGACAGGTTTTGAAATGAGTTAATGAATATGAATCCGGAGTAGGGGCCAGAGTAATGTGGGGGGAGCGGCAGACCCCCAATAATTGGGGGGGAGCGGCATTAATCAATCGACAAGATTGATTAATGTTGATTCATCCCCCTGGTACAAAGCACAGCCAAATCTTCAAGCCGCTTCCGCTAGCCTCAACTATCTAAAATTAGGATGCCCTTAATAGAAGTCATTAAAAATTGGGATGGAGGTTTCCAGCCGAAAGGGCAGGCTGCTTCCTTCCAATCAATATGACCACCCTTCAGACTCCTACAGCTCCGGGCGACGTGCGATGTATCCTCTTTGCATCCTCATCTTTTCCCGTTGACCTTGTAGCCTCCGCTCTCGACCTCTACGAATTTTAAAAGCATTGACTGCATCCCACCACTTTGCCCTGTGCAAAAATGTTGCCAAACTCTAAAGCGCCCGGCAAGCAAAACACCCTTGAAATTCTCTCCGTGACCAGCTTCAAACACAAAAGTACAATATATAAATCTCCAAATCTTCCTTTCCTCTCCCCTGTGAGGCTGAGAGAGCTCTGAGAGAACAGCGGCTGGCCCAATGTCACCCAGAAAGCCTTGTGTCTCAAAGGGGCTTACAGTTACCTTCTCTTTCCCCTGTAAACTAGGCAAGGCTGGGAGAGCTCTGAGAGAACTGTGACCGAATCAAACCCAGTTCACCAGATTAGAGACCGTCGCTATTAACCACAACGCCAAGCTAACTCTGTCATGTTGTGTTTCCACCAGCGGTGGACAAGAAGTTCACTGTGTGTTTTCAAAGTGTTTAGTCCTGCTACAATATGTGGGTTCACTGCCTAGTTATCCATTGCTGTGTTCCAGTGCTCTTCATCTGCCATGAAACGGGACCAAAATCCTTTAAATACATTAATCAGCTTTGATTCCAGGGGATCCCCAGGTCCCGCCTGGAGGCTGGCATCCCTATTGTCTGGGAAATTTTGACGAGGTTGGGATCAGATAAAAACCAACCGGCTGGGGGTGGCCAGACTGTGGCTCTCCAGATGTCTATGGACTACAATGCCCATGAGCCCCTGCAGGGGCTCATGGGCATTGTAGTCCATGGACATCTGGGGAAACCACAGTTTAGCCATCCCAGTGCCAACAATACTTTGATGCTGTTTCTTATCTAGCTTCTTTTTTGCCACCTTGGGCTCTGCAGAGAACACCCCCTCAAAAGAAGGTGGGTGCTCGGCTTGAAACTTTCTGGCGTTTTGAGGCCAGCTCCTGTGGCAGCCATTTTGTGGTGGGGCGCGGCAGCCATTTTGTGCTCAAAGTTCCGAAGGTGCCCACAGCAGGATGGGGCCCCTGCTTAAAAGCAGCCTGAACAGTGTAAGGCGAAGCCTGCCTGGAAGACAGGCCATGGCTGGGAAATGGACTTTTTCTGTCACAAAAAGGTTTTTTTTTTCGCCCCTCAGACGATAACCCCTTTGGGGGGTCTTGCGCCAGGTCACAAAAGCCAACGGTGCAACCAACGCCCTCTCAGTTGGGTGTGATGAAAGTCCCAAAAAACTGAATTTTCCCTCAGCGCAGGCCCCGTGTGCCAATTTGCCGCCATCTTCCAAAGGTCCGGCCAACCAACGAGCAAAGCAATGTGAAAAACTTGGCCAGAATTTTCCCTCCGCGCAAGTCCTGTGTGCCAATTTGCCACCCTTTCCCAAAATGGCCCGGCCAACCGAAGGAAGGCCACTTCCCCTTGGCAGAGTGGACCCCGACTGAGATTAAGGTAAGGCAGAATAAAACCAGGTTTTTTTTTTAAAGTATGAAAGCAGAAACAAGCACATTTCAAAATGCTCGTCTGACTTCTAGAACCAGCATAACAGTCAAACCAATAAAAAGAGGTTTGTAAGACGGTGTAGGTTTTATACGGCTCATTTAGGGACATGTTGCAAGCCACGCCCAGGCTGAGATACCTGGCGGAATGGAAGGGACCCAAAGCTCAACAGGTAGAGATGTTATAAAGCAGGGGTAGTCAACCTGTGGTCCTCCAGATGTCCATGAACTACAATTCCCATGAGCCCCTACCAGAGACCCCAATATGTCAATAGCTGAAGGAGACAGGGCTGAGATGGACCAATGGACGAGGAGTGAAATTAGGCATTTACAGAATAGCTGCAGAAAGCCTCCAGGTATTTCCCAACCTTGGCAGATCTCCAGGGGCCACCTGAAAGTAGGGAAGCCCAGAATAGCATGGCCATCTCTGGTTTGGGAAATACCTGGAGGATCTGGGGGCGGAGCTGAGGGTGGGCAGGATTTGGGGAGGACAGGGGCACCAATAATGCTACGGAGTCCAAGCAGCCTTTTTCTCCAGGGGAATTGATCTCTGTCGCCTGGAGATGAGCTATAATTCCAGGGGATTCCTAGTTCCCACCTAGAGGCTGGCCAGCCAATTCCCTGGAAAAGCATCAGCATCAGAAAATTTACAATTTCGGCTTGTGGAGAATGGCAATTCTGAGAGGCGCCCACTTGCCATCTGTAAACCCAAAGGAGTCTGTATGGGGCCCTTTCAGGTTGCTCAATTATTCTGCCTTCTTCAGCTCTGAAAGCAAACAGCAAGCTCTGCTACATTTGATCTGTATTCTTCCCCCCTCCCAAACACACACACACACACCTTACAGCAATGTTTGCTGTAGAGCCGAAGCTGTAATCTTATTTTGCATGCTCAAATTAGTTTCCGATCTTGTTTTGAACACAGAGACATATGTTCTGGTTTTCAGAGGTGGGTGGGTGATCTGCATATTTGTACACGTGACAGCTAGCAAATAAACTGAAGAGTGGTTTGCGTTGGGTTGTGTACGTTTTCATCTGACAGCATTGCGACAAGTCTTTCCCCAAAATGTCTGTTGAGTGAGGCATGCTTTTATACCCGAAATGGTATGCTCTTGTAGAATGCAAAATTAACAATTCTCTGCCCTCAAATAAAAATAATAATAAATTTTCCTTTGTATCCCACCCTTCCACATGTGTACAAAAATTAAAATCTTAAAACTTTCCAGTATACTAAAAACCATGCCCTTGGCTAAAATCCCGAATAGGGGAAGTTTGGCAGGAGCCAATCTTCCACTTCCCTCTCCCCTAACAGTGAGACCAGCCATTCCCTCGTGGATGTTATTTTTGGCCTTGATCATAGCTCCATTTTACAGGCCCTATGGAGCACAGCACCTACTGGCTAGTACCCATACTGTCATGTGCATTCACCCCCTCTGTCCCAGTCCGACATAGCCATTTTGCAATTATTCTGTAGCGTCTGTGTGACACAGCAAAGCCGGAAAAAGCTTTTCAGTTCATGCATGTTCAGTTTTTTAAAAACATAAAAGGTAAGCAGCCTGCCTGGAGGTAAGCATGACTGAATATAGACCAAGCTTTCATCTGACCAGATTTGAACAATGTGTAAGAAACTTAGCAGGGTCAGCCCTGGTTACGACTTGGATGGGAGACTCCAAGGAAGCCCAGGGTGGCTACAACATGGATGGACAGGTCCCCCCTGGCCACCAGTATGGGATGAAGAGGCTGGGTTGGGGAAACTCCTTGGGATATGGGGGGGGGGGTTAGAGCTGGGAAGGACAGGAGCTTCAGTAAGTAGGGTACAGTGCCGTAGACGCCACCCTTCAAAGCCTCCATTTCCTCCAAGGGAACTGATCCCTGCAGTTTATTTATTTATTTTTTATTTATTTAGATTTATATACCGCCCTCCCCGAAGGCTCAGGGCAAGGCTCAGTTGGGAGCAAAGCTGTAATTCCTGGGGGCCCCCAGGTCCCACCTGGAGGCTGGCTTCCTGAGATGTGCTACTGAGCTTGCCTGCAAGAAGATGCAGAAAATAAAACAGCTCAGAAGTAAAAATAGCATCTCAGTGGCGTTTGGAGCAAGAATGGCCAAATGCAGGCGTGTTCTCCAAGGATGCTAGGCTCGGAGAGCCACCCAGCCCCTTTTGCATGCCGAGGAGCCTCCCTCCCTCCCCACATCCGAGCGTGGCGTTAACAGATGCACTGCAAACTGTTCAGTTGCCCGCTGTTGCTGTAGCAATGAGGCCATTTGATCTGCTTTTTAAAAAATACGAGAAGCAAAACTGATGCCAGGGGGGAGGAGGAAACACCAGAGAATATTTGTTGCCTTAGGAAGACTGGGGTGGAGGAAATCCAGATCGAAAAAGCAAACCTGCCTGGGCAGGGGCGGGATATGCAGAGAAAAAAGATAAGATGGAAGGGGTGGGAGTGGGGGGAGAAAAAAAAGGCTTTTAGTTATTTTTAGCGCTTCCTTCAGAAATGCAGCAGCCTGTTTTCGAGAGTTTTGGGCTCACTTCCGGAGGTCCTTCCAGGTGAGGTTTGATATTTATAGCGAAGCATAAAAGGGAAGGCAAGCGTAAGGGTGCGTCAGAGCAGAGCTGGAAAGCTATTCCGAAATGGGCATTCAAAGAAGAATCCATGCCAGGATCAAGGCTGGGGTTTTAATTAATCTCTTTCCGTGTTTTGGTTTTGAAACTGGTTTTTGTCTCGTAAGCCACCCTGCACAGGGCGTTGGAGAGGCAGTCTGAAAATGTTCCAAATAACCAAATCATGGCGTTTGCCACTTGCATGGAGGGGCTAATCGATTCAGAAGCAGATTTCCCTGTTTTGCACAGCTGCAAAAGCACAATGGAAGTGCTTTATCCAAATGCAAAGGGCACATGTTGGATAATTCACTTTCAATGTGTTTCTGCAGCTGGATTTTGCTGTCAGGGGGACCTGGCATCCCTACATGGCAGCCATTTTGTGGTGGCACCCACTTCCCCTGTTCATAATTCCAAAAATGCTTCTGGCTGGTCGAGACTGGGATGTCCGGAGGAGGGAATGCTGAGTTTAGGTGAGCCAAAGCCCTACTTTGGCTTCATACAGAAGAGCCAATTGTTCGGTGATACTAAAACTCACTTGAAGACTCTGCAAGGAATGATTAAAACACTCAGAGAACACACATAGGATGCCCTGGTGGTAGGGTTGCCAGCTCGGGGTCGGGGAAAACCTGGAGACGTTGGGGGCGGAGCCTGCAGAGGGCGGGGTTTGGGGAGGGGAGGGACTTCAATGAGTCTTAATGCCATCCAGTTCACCTTCTAAGCTGCCATCTTCTTCAGGGGAACTAAGTTCTGGTGCCTGGAGATGAGCGGTGATTCCGGGGGATCCCCAGGTCCCACCTGGAGGCTGGCACCCCTATGCGGTGGTAATCAACAACTGGTTCCCAGCAGGCATATTCACACTGTCATGGCTTCCACCAAAGAATCCTGGGAACTCTGAACAAGGGATTGCCTTGTGAAGCCAGTTTCAAATCTTTGAAGCAGCGATGGCTTTATCTCTGACCCAGGTGAAATTGCAGAGGCATGTCCTGTCTTGAGCTATATCCTGGCCGTTTTGTGGGACAGCTATGCTTTGGCAGGCGGTTGGTTGTTTCAAAAAGCATGCATTGAGCATAAACCCAGCAGACCAGTGTGTTTTCCCACATCGTAAAGAAAAGTTTCACCTGTTGAATCTTGCTCTGTCACGCAGCTATTCAAGCTGTGGCAGCCCGGTCTCTTAATTACGTGGGATGTACTGTCAAGTGGAGCATGCAGTCCATGGTGGCTTGCGGTGTCTACAGCGATAATTCAAACAATCAACCAGTGGGGATGTGCCTGAGGGGGGTCTAGTCACAAGATAACAGCTGCCTCTTCTTGCTTCTACCCTGGTACTGGCAGAGTCAACTGAAAACCCCTCGCTCTGGAATTTTATTAATTATTAAGCCCAGGCGTCTGTCCCAGGTGCAACTCCCACAGCCCCCAGAGAGCGCCTTTGGTGTCGCTCATGCACAGAAAGAAAAACTGGCGCCGAACTTCAAGGCCGGGATTTTCGTGACATCTTTCATCTGCACCGAGCCCTCCAGCGGGTTTGCACCCCTCTGCTCTGAACTTCGTTGCGTGTGACATTCACACATGACGGCTGTCGGGGGTAAAATCCGAAGTGGCTGGCTTCACGGCCATGGTGGCAGGAGGAACGGCTTCTTGGCTCCCCCTCTTTAACCCCCGCGAAATAATTACAAAGGCTCTCGAACGGAGCGGAACCATACTGGGCCTTCGTCGTTCATGAATAATATTAGCGTTCCCTGCGAGGCGTAGATGAGTGCTGGCAAATGGGTTTGCCGCCTGCCTGCTCCGGAGGACTTCTGTTTGAGGTTTATTTTTATTTTTTTTGTCACTCTCGTGTTTAATTAATTTTCATTACTTAGCGGGGGCGACGGGCTGCCACGTGACCGAGCCACGGCCTGGCTGCCACAATACGGGAGCGGCGTTTCTGAGAATATTCCGCCTTGCCATTCACCCTGCGTCTCTTGCCTGTTTGCTCTCCACAGACCTGCGGCTTTCGATGCATGACAGCCAGTGAACAGTAAATGGGCCACGTTAGGGTTGCCACCCTCCTGGCGGGAAGCAAACCAGAAGGCCGAATGGTGTTAAGTTGAAAAAGAGGGGGTGGGGAATGGTTGAGGCTGGTAGAAAATCAAAATCCCCAAATCCCTATCTTCGGCCCCTAAATCTCCATGATTTTCCTGACCTGTGGCAACCGTAGGCCAGATGTAGGACCAGTTCCCTAGCCAAGGCACCCAACCAAACTGCTTGGGGGGGGGGGGACTTATGCTGCAAGAGCATGTTTAAAGGTTGCCAGCCTCCAGATGAGGCCTGGAGTTCTGCCAGCACTGTAACTAACCTCCAGATTGCAGAGATCAGTTGCCCTGAAGGAAATGTCTGCTGGAGTCCTTCCCCCTTCCCAAAGCCCACCCTATAATTCCTGGGAATCTCCAGGTCCTACCTGGAGGCTGGCATCCCTATGTCAACCCCCTGTGGTCCTGATGCAGGGGCTTGGTTTGACAAACCCAGTGATGGCACAGCCCAGAAGTTGACGGATGTCCCTCACTTGGAGTGACACAAATCCCTTGAAATGGGCCCTGCCACACCCTTCTCTCCTACTGGTCCCGTAAACTGTAAGGGTAGAAGAGTTGGGCCCCAGGTTGGCTGCAATCCTTCATTGGCCCTTGCATTATTTAACAGGACCACTTGCCACTCAGAGCGTCACTTGCCAGTCACAGAGATCAAACTCCCACTCTGTCTATGCCCCCAGAGAACCACTGTTAAAAGGAGCTTTTGTTTTAGGACCAGATATTCAGGTTGTACACGGCTGCCTTAGCTCTTTGCCCTTGTGGCCCCTAGCCCGCCCTTTCAAATGGGAACAGGAAATCCTGCCTTCTGACTTTCCCCTCTTACCTCTACAAGCGACACAAGCAGTCACCATCCAGGTGTATGCATTGCAAATACTCACTCTGTTTCAGTTGCTTCCACTTCTATATTTATTACCACATTTCTGCTTTCTGATCACCCCACCTTCGGAATAACCTGTGGGGGACACAGTTTGGAATCCGAAGCATAAAATTATTATCAACTCAAAGGAGAGGAGAGGAGAGAGAGAGGGAAATGAATTCAGTGGGGGAAACGCGCTGTAATTGTTTGGACAGAGCAGGGCAGCACCGGTTCCATCGGGTCTTTAATCCATGGCATCAAGCTCCTTATCGGTTGCTCATTTGCAGCTGGGAGTCCAGCTCTCGGGTTATATCGTTTTCACAAAAGCGTCTTCCACAGTGACTTGTGGGCCCCGGAGATTAGGAGATGGATGCCCCATTGTCTAGCCACGGCGTTATCTGCAAGCGCAGCTTTGCCAGATCTCTGTTGTCTTGGCAGCCCTGTCAGCGGGCCCAGCCCTGTGTGCATGTGTTTTTCAACCTGAGCATCAATCTGATTGAGATCTTTCGGTATCCAAAGGGCTGAAGGGTTTTGTGTTCTTTTGCTGAACGTTTAGGGGGATTTGCAGGAGGCTGCCTCGTTGTTGAAGGCAGGAGCTGTTTTCTGTTTTGTTCTTCACTCTGACGGATAAGCGTTGCAAGCAGACTATCTGGGAGCAGCTGTCTGCCACTGATGCAGATCCTTCCTTGGTGCCTCCCCTCTTGCAAACCCAACCTGGATAGGTTGCCAGGTAGTCTAAGGATCTCCTGGCTTCAGAAGAAGAGCTAGGTTTTTTGTACCCTGCTCTTCTGCTATTGGGAGGAGTCTCAAAGCAACTTACAATTGCCTTCCCTTCCTCTCCCCACAACAGACACCCTGTGAGGTGGGTGAGGCTGAGAGAGCTCAGAGAGAACGGGGACTGGGCCAAGGTCCCCCAGCTGGCTGTATGTGCAGAAGGACTGGGGGATCAAATCTGGTTCTCCTGTTTAGAGGCCACCGCTCTTAACCACAACCCCAAGTAGGCTGTCGTGACACACAGCTTGCTGTAGGGGTTAAGAGCGGCAATTTCTAATCTGGTGAGCCGGGTTTGATTCCCCACTCCTCCTCCACATGCAGCCAGCTGGGTGGCCTAGGGCCAGTCACAGTCCTGTTAGAGTTGTTCTCTCAAACACACACCCCTGCAGGCCACTCGCCGGAGAGTTTTTGCAAGGGGGCCATTTTTCTTCTTAAGGGGCCAGTTTAGCACCATGGACAGCAGCCTATTATGTGTCTGCACAGAACGGTCACACTTCTACTTCTACATAATTGACGAGTGGTATATCACAAATAAATGTTTTCAGAGATGCCGGGGTGGGGTGGGGCTCCCAGTTTGGGCTGCCTGCAAACCTCCAGGTAGGGTCTAGCCATCTCTTGCTCCATCTCCCCCCCCCAAAAAAAAATCTTCCCTAATCTCCCAACCGTACTCACAATGGTCTCCCATCCAAGTACAGCAGATGAGCTGCAAGAAGGATTCCGTGTTTCTGAACCGTTTGCCGACAAATTTGTCCCTAACCTATTAACTGAGTTCAGCCAGCCAATTTCGTCTCCAAGGGGTTTTATATGTATATGTATAAAGGCAAAAACCTTACACCATCTTACACAGATGGTACAGGCAGAGAGAGATCATTTTCGCCCCTGTAGCATGGGCTTCGAAGATTTTAACGCTTGTCCTGTTTTTTTTTGTTTTTTTTTTGCCATCAACACTCATAGGCCTTGATCTCTCCTGGCTCCCCTTTCTCCCCCTAATCCACTTGACTCTGCGAAATATGTGTGGACGCACACAGACGCACCCCGGACGATGTACACAGTTGTAAATGAATGCATTATTCAGTTGGGGATCTCACCACGTGATCTGGCGACGGCTTAAGAGGATTTTCCATAAGTTGGGATTTAAATAGTCAGACACATTCAAGAATGCATTCTCTTAACTGGTTTATTCCTTTATCAGATTCATCCCCCCCCCTTTTTTCTCTCTCTGCTAAGCTCTTTAATATATTTACATATTCCCCCTCCTAACATTCTCAAGGTCTCTCTCGTTTCAGTTTATGCAAATCCCCAGAAAGGCATTTAAGGGGATGGAGTTTGTTGCATGGAAGGCTGAATCTCTACACCATAGAATTAGGCTTCACACTGATTAGGAAGGGTGTGTGTGTGGGGGGGGACAACCTTGGGAGACAGACGTGGCCTTTGCACTGCATCTTGGACGCTTTCGCTGGAGCCTGTGCCCCGTTCGACCTCTTGAAGTCCCCCTGCTTTTCGGCTACTTTCTTCCAAAAGCTCTCTCTGACAGCGATTCTGAAACCTTAAAGATTTATCGAGACGTTTGAATGGGGAATTTGGAGCCAGCCACGTCTGAACCCGTTTCTCGGCTTGTCACTCCCCTGTTGGGAAGGCAGCGAGGGGTCTACGGTTGGACGTATTGATGGGTTTGAACACTGAAATAGCATTTGGGGGGATAGTCGGAGGGGGGCTGTATCTCGCCCTGAAGGAAATGTTAAGCCAAAGGAGGTGGATGGGAAGAAGGCTCTTGAATGGGAACCCACCGTTTTCTGTGGCTTGTTTTACAAACTGGCATACCTCAGCTCAAACGGTTTAATAGATTCAGCCTGAATTTGCAAGGCCTGCATTTTGGGGGTGAAGAACTGTAGAAAGCAGCTTTGTTTTCTTCATAAGTGGGCAGAGAAGGTAGACTTTGTGGTTCCATATACCCTTGAATGATAGCTACCCCTTTGAGTCCTGGAGACTTTGGAGGGTATAGCCTTCATATCAGTGATAGTAGTTGATTTATCTATTTAAGACATGTCAGATGCCTTTCCACCCTGCGGAACTCAAGGCGGCTTACAATGTAAACAGAACAACCACTGAAAACACAACAAAGACCACAGATTAAAAACTCCAGTTGGGGCTGCCAATGAATGAAAAGCTAAATTAGTCCAATGCAGTCCTAAATAAAAACATCTTTACCGGGGGGGGGGGAGGCATCTCCCTACGGCAATAATTCCGCAATCATGGGACTGCCACCAAAAAATCCCTGTTCCTGTGGTCGCCTGACAAACTCGCTTCGTTAGTGAGACTTAGTAAGTCTTGGGAGTGCTTTCAAAGAATTTCAGGACTTCTACCCAAGCAAATTTTCAATTCTTGGCATGCCTGCCAGATCCAACCCCGAAACAGTTCCCCATTGTTCTGTCTTTAACTTCAATGCATCTCATAGTGGCAGAACTTTTTTGTGATATGAATAAAGCTGTAGCCATGAAAATTAGCCAGATCACCAGGCCTGCCTGTTGCTACTAGCCATGATAACTGAAAAGAACCACATTCAGAAGCAGTAAGCCTGGGATCCCAGCGTATTGTGGCAAAGGGACCGGTTGGCCATTGTGTGAGGCAGGATTCTGGACTAGATGAACCACTGGTCTGACCCAGCAGGGCTCTTTGGATGTTCTTCACTTTGCGACAGTCCAACCATGCCCATCAGTTGAAAATAAGTTGAAAAAAATATTATTTTAATTACAGGATTTCAGAGTTGGAAACTCATTCCTAAATATTATTACACCTGCAGGAAATTTTCCTAATTGGCAATGCTACCTTGAAGTGAGTTGCTGTTATTGGAGAGTACGTTGTATCATTGTTTGTGCATATGTGGGGTGACTGGTCCAGAATGGCTTGCTATGAAGCAATGTCTTTTTTCCATCTGTTCATAGCTCCCCTGTCTTAGATCCTTTTGTTTTGGCTTTGGTTTCTGGTTTTGTCTTAATATATTTCTACGTCTTTTGTCTCCTTCTTTACTGGTGGGAACAATAATGTATTGTGATCGGCTTATTTCTATAGGTATAATGAGATGTTTTTGTTCCGTTGAGTTTCTCTGGTGTGGTTTGGGTTTATTTGTGCATAATCAAACTTATTTACATTTTTTAAAAAATTGAATGCATAATTTGAGCCATGAGATGGAGCGACGATCAAGGGTGGGGGAATATCTGTTTTTAGATGAGGTTAGAAATGAGTCCAGCAACCAGCGAAGAGAAGAGACACAAAACTGCTTCAGACACCGCAGGCTCTTGCTCTTAATTGCCAGCAAACCCCTTGTACTTTCTCCTCTTCTCTCCTACACAACGAATCGCGGCCTCCAGCAGAGCAGCTCTGATCTCCACCCACCCGAAAAGCAAGAAGGAAAATATTTCTGACACGATCGTTTTTATCTCCGTGCATAAAGCATATTTTCCTGCAGAATTCTGAGGTGAAATACCTTTTTTAAAAACTGCTTTCATCCAAAGTGTGGAGATGAGTTGTAATTCCGGGAGAGCCCCGGGCTCCACCTGGAGGTTGGCATCCCTAGAGGGTTGGAATAGCAATGTCTGATGTACAAACATGACGTTTTGAAGGCCAGTCTTTGGGTGGGATGTGAGGATCCCCTGGGATTATAGCATCAGGTTGCTTCAATCTCTGTGTTATATTTTTGGACACTGTGTATGATGCTCAAAAGTCTTTTGCCTGTTTTCTACCATTATTTCAATGTATTAATTTCAATTGACCTTGTTTAGTGATGCACAGTGACACATATAATCCTAATTTTTTAAATTTTGGGGTCCCTAACTTGTTGGACCAGTTGGGTTTGTATGAGGTTCTGGTCGCTGCTCCCAATAAACAGACTTTGTCGAAGAAAATCTCTTTATTTATAGGGACCAGTGAAGCAGGACTTCTTCAGTTATTTGCAAAAATGCAAGCTCCTCTACATAAGCATCCCTATATCAACACATCCCTCCCCGCCCATCCAGCTTTGGATGCAAAAACTCCAAATGCCACCCCTCCCTTCCCTTCTCACGGTGAAACAAACCTAGCTGCCAGACACCCACAGAGATAACCTGTGCCCACACACCTGGCAGATGAAATGGCAAAGGTGGCAAATACCAGCCTTGTCCCACCCACCCCCATCTCCTGAACACTTTGTGAACTCACCCCTGCCCCTACAGACCCATGCAAGCACTAACAGCAAGATTAACAAAATGGAGTTGCACTAGTCATGGCAAAAGCAGGTAAATACCTGTTTTGGACATCATGTTCTGTTCCCTTCCTTTTTTGTTTTCCACCCCCAAAGTCTCCAGGAATTTCTTGGCCCAGAGCTGGCAACCCACATTGCAGAGGTTGTAAATGCTGCAAAGGAGGCAGTTTGGAGATGGGGGTGGGTGGGCACTAGGTTGTTTAAAGCTGGCGGTCCAGCTATCTATGGAAGGCCTTGGTGTTTGACGGTGAGAAATTGATCTTGGCACATCCCCCACGGGAATCGGGGAAGTTGCGTTTGTCAAATCCTCTGGCTTGTTTGTTTCCTTGCAGGCATCAGTAATTCATGAATATCTGAGCCACCGAGCTTCTCTCCGTCTTAACCTTCGCTAGGGGAAAACTGGCTTTGTGGCAAAGCCTCTTCTTTTTCTCCCCGCTTCTTCTCCTTGCTGTGCTAACTCTTCTGAGCTGCCCTGGAGGAAGCTGTACCTGGGGGAGGTATTTCAAAGGGGGGGGGGCGGCTGGATAATTTATGGAAAGCCGCGAGATTTCAAGACAAGGGGGTGCCCATGCAGAAGATCAAGGGGAGACGTTTGGCACGGAAGCCGTCAGAGAGGCTCCAATTGACTGCTTGCGTAAGAACTGAGATTTGGTAGCAGGCACTTGAGACCAGAAAATACATCTTTTTTTGCATGCATCTTGTAATTGTGGGAAAGGAAGTCTGCAGGCCTGATCAAGATCGACTTTCCTAGGGATGCCAAACTCCAGGTGGGAGGCCCTGGAATTCCAGCTCATCTCCAGGCTACAGAGATCAGTTCCCCTGAGAAGAACATCAGAAGAGTCCTGCTGGATTAGACCAGTGGTCCACCTAGTCCTGCACCCTGTCTCACCCAGTGGCCAACCGGTTCCTCTGGACAGCCGACAATGGGGGCAGAGAGGCTGAGACCTTCCCTTGATGTTGCCTCCCGGCTGTGGGAGATACAGAAGCTTACTGCTTCTGATTGTGGAGGCTCCATTTAGTTACCCTACTGATAGACGCATCCTCCATGAATCCATCTAACCTCCTTTGAAAACTGTTCATTCCAGTGTCCATCACAATGGCACATTTTCATCGCTCTCTGGGTAAAGAAGTAAAAAAGGAAGGTTTCTCCTACAAATCCCCCTGAAATAGACATCAGCTTCTGCCAGGTGGCACGTCTCACCTCAGCCACGATGAGAACGTTCCCTCTCCCCGTTCCCAATCCTCCAACGCCATGCTCATTCGCTTGAAGTCAACTGAGCCCTGGGATCTTGTGAAATGAACAACAGTTGGCTCTCGCAGAGGAGAAGAACATGTTGCTATAAATGGGGAAGGAGCGGAGGGAAGCAATCCAACGGCTGCTCTTTCATGTTCGGTGAAAGTCAGGCTGGGTCATCCACAAACACACCACAAGCAAACGGAGCAGATTGGGAGGTGTCAAAGACAGAAATTAGGGGGAAAGCATTTCTTTCACAGCCTGCGGAGTCAGATTGGTGTCGGGGTTAAGAGCGGCGGCCTCTAATCTGGAGAGCCAGGTTGGATTCCCCACTCCTCTGCATGCAGCCAGCTAGGCGACCTTGGGCCAGTCACAGTCCTGTTAGAGCTGTTCTCACAGAGCACTTCTCTCCTAGCGAAATGCAAAGGGACTTTGTAAAACAAAGTCATCGTTTTAACTGCCTTAGTGCTAATTTAATTAATCGATCGATGTTACGTTTTTGTTTTTTTTTATTGTGTCATGAAGGATTTTAGATTCATTTTGTACACCGCCCTGAAACAACTAGTTCTGAGCGGGGCACTGCAGAAGTCAGATTAATAAATAGATGATGACACAAGGAGCCAGCCAAGTGGTTAAAGAGCCTCTCATCTGGAGAGCTGGGACTGATTCCCCACTCCTCCATGTGCAGTGACCTTGGTCCAGGACCAGTTCTCTCTGAGCTCTCTCGGCCCCACTTACCACCCAGGGTGCCTGTCACGGGAAGAGGAACAGTAGGCGACTGGAAGCCACTTCGAGACTCCTTCCGGTCATGAAAAGCAGGGGACCCAAAAGCCAGCTCCCTCCTTCTGATCAGAGAGGTCTGTTTTTATTGCCCCGCCCATCTCCGAGCCAGACGCAAGAAAATGTGATCTCTGCAGCACTGGAAAATCAATGTCATAATGTGCTGATTCGGTCGGCGCAAAGCAAGGCAGGAAATGCGCAGGGTCGGGCCGGTCATTAGTTAGATTGCATAGCTTGTCCAAGGCAGGGATGGAATTAAGAGAATGGCCTCTATCTTGGCTCCTGGTGCTAAAAGCTGGCTGGATTGCTTATGGGGGGAGGCCTGTGGGTCCCTCTGGAGGCCTAGCGAAGCTGTGTAGCCCTTCTTTCCCATGTGCACTGGGTGGGGGTACCAGTCGCCGGGTGGGACCTGGAGATAGCCTGGCATTATAGCTCATCTCCAGAGATCCATCCCCCTGGCTACTT
This sequence comes from Paroedura picta, assembly GCF_049243985.1. Lineage (NCBI taxonomy): Eukaryota > Metazoa > Chordata > Lepidosauria > Squamata > Gekkonidae > Paroedura > Paroedura picta. Next base: position 20,518,333 of record NC_135385.1, read on the forward strand.
TGGAGGGTGTTATGCTCCATCTGGAGAGCCACATTTTGCCCACCCCTGCTGTAAATGTACAAGTTCTGGACCAGTAAGGTTCAGATTTGGAGTTGCCAGCCTCCAGCTCTTGCCTGGAGACCAGTTGTAATTTGGGGATAATTCCAGGCTACAGGGATCAGTTCCCCTGTGGGAAATTGCTTATTTTGGAGAACTGACTCCATAGTACTGTACTCCGGTGATGTTTCTCTCCTCCCAGGGGAGAAACCCCACCCCCAAAAAGAATCTCTAGCAATTTTCCAATTTGGAGTTCACAGCCCAATTCACACCTCTTGAAAAATACATTTGTCCTGCCATGTTGCTTTCGGTTTAAGGCTTTCGCAAGCCATCCACGTGAGGCTGAGCATCCAAGCCGCCAATTGAGGAGCACCGCTTTCAATGAAGCAGCTCCTACTCACAGGTTTATTAAGGCCACGCAAGGATTGTGCATGCGCTGGTCTCACATAGCTCACCGTTTCTTGTGGGCTGTAATTGGGCTGCTCCGGGACGCGAGCTGAGGCAGCCAAACATTGTTTTAGTGAGAAATTGCCCAGAGGCAGTTCTCGAGCTCCATCAAAGCTTCCGAAAGTCAGGTTCCGTGGGCCCAAAGTCCCAAACAAGGAGGCTTTGTGCAGCTCACAAGCGCGCAATGAAATAATGGTGTTGAAGAATAATAAGGAAGTTGTCACGGCATTGCCAGAGCCTTCTCGTTCAAATCCACATTTGATCCCGGCGGATGTTAGAGGGAAAGAGCTGAAAGCAAAGGGTGTTATTTGCTCAAACCTCATGCTCTGCATCCCGGTGAGCTAATTGACAAAAACTTGTATGCGGAGTTCAGCTTCCAGAAACAGAAACATATGGTAGTGTGCATGCCATGGGGTTGCTTTTGACAGAGGAGTTCCAACTTTCTATGCTTCTGCCTTGTCGTCCTGTCTTGTTTTCAAATGACCATTAATGGCCGGAAGGGGTTTCGTGTGACACCGACGGTTGGGGGCTATTGGCTAGTGCACACACCCTTCCTGCTGGGGCAGTAGCCAAGAGAAATTGGCTGTCAGTTCAAACTCAGCCCCCAAATCTGAATTTGGGAGCTAGCTGCAAAGAAGAGGGTGGTGCTGCTAACGTATGACATTCTTGAGTGGGGTTTGGGAAGGACTTCAATGGGGTGTAAGGCCATAGAATCCATCATTCAAGGTGGCCATTTTCTCCAGGGGGACTGATCTCTGTTAACATCCTAAGAGAAGTCCTGCCGCCATGTAGAAGTTGGCAACTGTAGCGGCACCTTGTTGGCAGTCCGCAGAAATTCCCACACAGTTCTTTGGTGATTTCCTTTCCCCTCAAGTTAGACCACTTGGTCTATTCCGACAGAGATCAGCATAGGTCTTGCTCTAGCTACTCCATTCCACTTGTTCTTATCTACTTAACACATGTGTCTAGATCCAGGTGGGTCCCCATGTTGGTCTGAAGCAGCAGAGCAAAATCGGAGTCCAGTGGCACCTTTAAGACCAACCCAGTTTCATTCCGGGGCTCAGTTTTTGTGTGTGTGCTTCTTCCGCCTGGCTTCTTCCTCCTATGTCTCCGTAGGATGTTAAAAATTTAACTGGGTGCCTCAATAATTTACACAGAGTTGGCTTTCTGTAAGCAAAACAAATCTCGGCATCACCACTTGATCCACGTGACGGGGAAGGCAGGAGTCACAAGGAAGAGAAGCATAAAAAGTGTGGGTCTCTCTGCAGAGAAATGCCCTCCAGGGTCTGCACGTGTGGTTGCCAACTGTGAGTTGGGAAAATCCTGGAGGTTTTGCAGTGGAGCTGGGGAGGGTGGAAAGTAATTTGAGTTTTATTCACGCGTGCATTCACACATCATCCTCAATCTTGTTAGCTTCCTCTAGGGACCACAGTAATGCTGTTAAGAATGGGGACTGAAGGTGTGAATGCCACTTTATTCTAAGCTTCCCAACCTCCAGGTGGCAGCTGGAGATCCCCCGTTATTACATTTGAGCTCCACGTGACCAAGATCAGTTCCCCCAGAGAACATGGTTGCTTTGGACGCTGGAGGTGATGGCATTATATCCTGTGGAGGTCCTTTCCCTTCCCTAAACCCCACCCTCCTCAGGCTGCACCCCCCAAAGTCTCCAGATATTCCCCAAACAGGAGTTGGCTACCTGGTTGCGCCTCTTACCTGGAGATTAATGGTCTGATATAGGAAAGCTAGCTAGACATTGAGGGCTTCTTAAGCGTGAGCCTATGTCAAAATCAGAATAATTCATAACACAAGGAATGGCTGTCTGGGCTGAGCTGTTAATGGAATGGGCCTTTCAAACAGGGCAATTTATTTAAAAGCAGAATAACCAAGGCTGCCAACTTGAAAAGGAAAAAAAAACACACCGTGATTGACAAGGACTTCTCTTCTGTGCCCCTCGTGCATTAAAATGAAAGTTGCTGGGGCGTTTCTCTTAGAATCATAGAATCATCGGAAGGGACCTCCAGGACCTCCCAAAATTATATTGCACATGCATGAAAGTTGCTTATTAAAGGCTATAAAAACGAGCGTGGCTTGGGCAGATCCGTGGCCGTTTCTGCTGGAATCGCCCTTATTGCATTGAAGTTTCACTCTGCTTGGACGGAGCTTCTCCAGCTGGGAGGAAGGCACACCTTTCCCCCATCTGGGCTACACCCCTGCCATAGACTCCTCCCTCCTAAGCAGCCATTTTCTCCAGGGGAACTGATCTTGGTTCATTGTTATAGCGGGAGAAGCCCAAGTGCCACCTGGAGTTTGGCAGGTCTACTCAAACAGGAGCAAGTCTCCAAAAAACGAAGCTGCGGGAGCGGAACATTATCCAAGCACATTTTCACCTGTTTAATTTGTGACCAGTCAGTCACAAAATCTATCCGTCTGCACCACAACAGGATCACAGGGAGTACCCCTAGACCTGGCCCAGGACGCCCCTAGCAACGGCTTCCCCTAGCAACAGCCCAGCCCTGCAGCGACAGTCCAAGCTGCTCAAAAACAGGCCTGAGCTTCGACGTTTTGCAGCCTTTCTCCGGAGAATAGCCGTCACCGGAGAAGGAACATCTGCATGACGCAGTCCGGGCCTCGCCTGATTCTGCCACCAACATGCGCCTTTCTGGTGACAAGACCATTGCTATGGCAACAGGAAATGGCCCCTCTGAGCCATCTTCTCTGGGCCTCTGCATGGGGCGGGAGGGAGGCCTTTGAACTGGGCAGAAGCCCATGTAAGTGAGCTTAATAGATTTTAACTTAATAAACATAAGGATAAATTAGGTTTCGTCCCCACAACAAGAGGCAGACGGCACAGCAGCATGGAAAGGCCCTAGTGCATTAGAGCTCGGCATATTATTTATTTACAAAGGGATCCACCTTCGAGCAGCATGAATGTTCCAACTGGAGAAACAGAACGGTCTTTAGCGGTTGGCGTTTGTTCAACAGAGGCCATGCGGGTTGTTTTCATAAAGACTCGGTCATGGATTCTGGCTCAGGACTCGATGTGCATGTGAATGACTGATTCCAGAGCTGTCAGCGACGTCTGAAGATGTTGATTTGAGAGAATGGATTTTGGGGGGCTGCTGTGATGTTGGATATCACCATGGGCTTGGTGTCCGTCAGCCGTTCTGTCACTGCAATAAAGGAAGAAATATGCTTTCTACCAGAGCAGCCTCCATGAGGCATTTTTCTTGTGGTAGGGTGAACCCTCTGAAAGTAAGGGACAACAGCTGCGGTAGCAAGCAAGAAGAGGACGTTTTTTAGGCTCAGCTTTTCACTGCCGAAAAGAATCTCAGAGCGGCTTACAATCGACTTCCCTTCCTCTCCCCACAACAGACACCCTGTGAGGGAGGTGGGGCTGAGAGAGCTCTGCCAGAACTGCTCTGTGAGAACAATTCTGTCAGGACTGTGGCCAGCCCAAGGTCACCCGGCTGGCTGCATGGGGAGGAGCAGGGAATCAAACCCAGCTTGCCGGATTAGAGGTTGACCACTATGAAAAGTAGCAAGTAGCAAGTCATAGCGTACTTATGGCGAACCCGTAAGGTCCCCTAAGATGGCAGCTCCACCTGCTGGTGTCCTTCTGAATTGTTCTAGGCCCTGGGTGTTGCCTTCCACTGCCCGCCCAACATCCATTCCAGTCTGGCCTTCTTCCCAGCAAAATGCCCCTCCTAAGGCTGCCCCAATGAATCCCATAACTGAAAACCAATTAGCAGTTCACATCAGCAGGAGTGTCATTTCACTGTGCCCTCGGGGAGGAAAGTGGAGTGTGAAAGAGACGCATGTCATCTATCTGCCAGAAACCGATGCTGCAGCCATGTATTCTGTACTAGAGAGCCAGCGTGGTGCAGTGTTTAACAACAACAGCCTCTAATCTGGAGAACCGAGTTTGATTCCTCACTCCTCCTCCACATACAGCCAGCTGAGTGACCTTGGGCCAGTCACAGTTCTCTCTGAGCTCTCTCAGCCCCACCTACCTCACAGGGTGTCTTTTGTGGGGAGAGGAAGGGAAGAGGGTTCTAAGCCACTTTGAGACTCCTTCGGGTAGTAGAAAGCGAGGTACAAAAAAGAAAAGGCTCTTCTTCTTAACCCCCCTTTCTATTTTTCCTTCTTACTTCATACTAACTGAACTCCTCGTGGACCTAGAATTGCCATCTCTGGGTCAGGAGATTCCTGGAGATTTTGGGAGTGGGGCCCAGAAAGGGTGTGGTTTGGAGAGGGAAGGGACCTCATCTAGCCATGATGCCATTGAGCCTAGCTTCCAAATATAGACAATTCTATATTTTAATACGTTGTCATTGTTTACAAAAAGTCTGCTATCAAACTGATACACTTTGAGCAAACGTCTCCAATTCCGATACGTGGTTACAGAGGGGCACAAAACCCAGCAAATTGCTATATTGTAAAAAGATAACATAGTTGCCAGACAAAATATGTTCCTAAGTCACATGATAGTTGATAGCATTGTAGCTAGATAAAGATAAAATGGGTCTCCAGTATCTCCCCATTTCGGTCTTGCCTTTCTCAAGTCTCTTCCAAAAAGTATACTGCTGAAAACAGGCAACAGACTCAGGACAATGTTTGTATAACAGATTGTGTCTTCAAAATCAGCAAAATTGTCAACATGCAAGCATTAACCGGCCCTCCACTCAAACCCTATCCAAGCCCAAATCCCCACCCACTTAGCTTGGTGGACAGCCGGATGTGACCTTGGGCCAGTCCCAGTCCTGTCAGAGCTGTTCTCGCACAGCAGTTCCTTCAGAGCTCTCTCAGCCCCAGCTACCTCACAGGGTGTCTGTTATGGGGAGGCGAAGGGAAGGCGTCTGCAAGCTGCTTTGAGTCTCCTTCTAGTAGCGAAAAGCGGGGTATAACAACAAACTCTTCTCCTCGCTGCACCTGATGAAATCCTGCCTGGTACCCAGCTGTTAAACAGTTGCCAGCCCGGTGCCATTTCACTGCCTTCTCTTATCTCCTGCCGGTACGGAAAGAACAGCGGCTTTATCAGCACCGCAATTAATTTCCTGGCCTGCTTCTATCAGGTGTTCAGAGTGGTGGAGTCTCTCTCTCTCTCTGCCACTTCGTTTTGTTGTGCCACAGCAATGCGCCTTGGCTGGGTGGATGCTACAGAAGCATGAAAATGACTACCCAGCCAAGAGCCGGATCAATGACAAATGTTCCCAAACTCAGGAGAGGCTGAGAAACAGCCTGTTGGCCCAGGCAAGCCACTCTCTTCTAATTGGCATCATTTCTCACCCTGGCAGGCAGCAATTTTAAGCAAGAGCGAGAGCTTAATGAGTGTGTGGGGGGGGAGAGGATTCCATCCGAACCCCACTCTGGGGCTGTCTTTTGACAGAAGTCCTGTTCTGACAAAGGCCTTTGACGCGTCCCTTCCTGTTGTGTTCCCCTGTAGATTTCCTACGCCGTCTGGAAAAGCCTGCGTGAGCCTGCGTGAAAATCGGGCGCACTAACCCTGGTATGTAAACCTCACCGCCTGGGGGTGCGTTTAAAACTTCACTCGAGGAGCTGGACTGCGGTGTCAGGTTGCCAACTCCAGTCTGGGGATTCCTGAGGATTTCGGGGTGCAGCCCGGGGAGGGTGGGGCTTGGTTTTTATACCCTGCTTTTCGCTACCCCAAAGAAACCTCAGCAGAATACAAGGGCATAGACTCCACCCTCCAAATCAGCCATTTTCTCCAGGGGAGCTGCTCTCTGTCACCAGTTGTAATTCCAGGAAATCCCCAGTTCCCACCTGGAGCTTGGCAACTGCAACAGGATCGTAGACTGAGCATTCTCTCCTTTGTTGGGAACATCCTGTGCCTTGTGCTGTGTGTCCTCTCAAGCACCCAATACGCTTTTATTCAGACACAATATGAAATTAAATATAGCACCAGAAGCCAGCTAGCTGCTCTGTCATGCAAAACGGTGCCGTGGAAGAAGCAACTTTCCACAGCTCAGGCAGGGGCCTCGTCCGGGAGTGCCCTCGATGGGCCATTGAGAGGGCGGGATTGAGGGGGGGGGACCTCATCCAGAAAAGCCCAAAAAAAGCTTGCTCTTGAAAGCAGCTGTTTTCTCCAGGGGGGCATATTTCTACAGTCTAGAGATCAGGGGTCATTCCAGGAGATCGCCAGCTCATACCTGGAGATTGGCAAACAAAGGCATTTTGCTTTCTTCGAATATCTTTGGAGCTGCCATTGGAGAAGACTACCGGATGTCCCGGAGGAAATCTTAGCTTGGCCACGGGAAATAGCAGAGGTATCGAGTCTGTGATTCATTAAAGGTAAAGGTAAAGGTATCCCCTGTGCAAGCACCGAGTCATGTCTGACCCTTGGGGTGACGCCCTCTAGCGTTTTCTTGGCAGACTCAATACGGGGTGGTTTGCCAGTGCCTTCCCCAGTCATGACCGTTTACCCCCCAGCAAGCTGGGTACTCATTTTACCGACCTCGGAAGGATGGAAGGCTGAGTCAACCTTGAGCCGGCTGCTGGGATTGAACTCCCAGCCTTATGGGCAAAGCTGTCAGACGGCTGCCTTACCACTCTGCGCCACAAGAGGCTCTGTGATTCATTACGGGGGAAGTAAGTTAAGTTCCTCACCAGTACTCTCTCTCTCTTTTGGGGTCTTGGAGCAGAAGATGGGAGATACCTCTTTGGCTGGGGCACAACTGGTATTCTGCTTTCCCCAGACCAACCTGCTCTTGTTATACCTTGGAAGCTAAGCAGGGTCGGCCCTGGTTCGTGCTTGGATAGGAGACCTCCAAGGAAATTCAGAGTTGGTATGTAAAGGCAGCAACACCAAACCACCTCTGGATGTCTCTCACCTTGAAAACCCCACAGGGTAACTGCAAGTCAGTTGTAACTTGAAGGGGCTTTCCACTCCCAATTTGTTCTACGCCATCTTTACTAGCTCATTGGCCTCGCAGGCCGGCTTACAAAGACTGAGGCTCCTCAGAGATGCCCACGGCTCCCATACCTGTTGTGTTCGGAGCCGGTTTGGGAGGTGCTTCCAAGCGCCAGATGTTCTAGATGCAAATGGGAGGGACGCTGTTGTCGTGCCCTGGCTGTAAGATTCCCACTGATGTCCAGCCGGTAAAATGTTCCCAGTCCGATAGGGCTCTTTGTGCATCCTTAATTGCAATGCCCCCAAAGGCAAAATCCCTTTGCAAGATGGAATGTCAATGTGAGTCCATTGTCTTGCCTGGAAATCAGAGACCCAGGCGGAATGATGAACCGACCTTCAGGGTCATTGGAGGGAGAGGAAAACTGGGCAGCAAGGGGTCTTGTGGATCAGTCGTTCGCTGGCTTGCTGACTTCTCTTGTGCACGACTAGTCTAACCGAGAGCCATGTTAAAATGCACATAACATTCCCGCACTGCAGGGAGAAAAGCAAACAAGTGCCGTGTTCGGCTGTAACCCTGCAGGCAGAGCGTATCCTTTCCTTCAAATAGCACACCGTGCCTTTGTTTTCTGAAGACGAGATCCGATGGAGTAATTATTTCAACGTAAGCACATCCCTCTCCGTTGAAGCGTCCCTCTCCCCGCAGCCAGGTTAACATCCCTTCACCATATTAAGTAGAATGGATCGTTGCCCAAAATGCACCAGCCAGGCAGAACAGGTTGCTTTGCCCCCCTAATTTCTTCTGGCGCACACACCAATACCTCACCAGACCGACAAACTCAGAGATGGCAGTTACAGACTCCGAGATGCTTGCGGATGCGATTCATAACCTGGTTGCTCCCAGCCGCAGCTGGTTCTCGTGAGGTGAAACGTGTTAGCAGGGTAAATAAGTCATGGATATCCACACACTAAAGGACAGAAAAGGATTTATTTATGGAACAGCATACTGCGATAGGGACAGGCATCTGTCTACACGGCTACCTAAGAAGAGAGAGAGGGGAAGCTTCCGAAAAGGAGGAGGATATGGCCCTAAGAGTAGCCATCTAGGGACAGACAAAAAGGATGCTTAAAAGATAGAAAAGTCCTGAACTCTCTGACCTAACAGTCTTCTTGCTGCCCCCTTCAGGGTCACCTTCTCTTCTTATCCTTGTACACGAGACATTGTCTATTCTGACAAAACGCTCCACCTTAGTCATTCCTCCACAGGTCTCTCCTCTCCAGTTTTGCTTTCCCCTCTCCTCCTTTACCAGCAGGACAGCCATTTTCTTAATGGGTTTAATGTTCTTGACAAGTGGCCAGCCCTGTATTTGATGGATGGCTTCAGAGGGCATATTTGGGACAATGTTAGCCAATTGCCCTGAAAGAGCTGTCTTCTACCATCACAGACAAAAGTGTGGCGGGGTAGGGGGGAGCATCAGCTTAAGCAAGTTTGGCAGAAAACACATGCCAAAAACTCGAGAACATCTTATAAGACGCTGATGAACACTGATGACATGGCAGTAGAGGCCACTTGCTCCCGGCACAATTCTCTGAAACAATTTGATCTCCGACAGTCTTCGTTAAAGTGCCGTCCAAAATGGTTCAAGCCTTTTTGCAGAGAAAATCCCTTTGCTCCACCATGTCTCAGTAAGGGAACTGGAGACTTCTTGGTCAGCCACAGAGTTCCCAGGAAGAAAGATCGACTCAGTGATCCATTCCAATTTGGCTTCTGACTGGGCTGTGGGGTGCAGGTGGCTCTGATCGCCTTCACAGGTGAAGCTGGTCAGCGTTGCTGTTATGATTTGATCTGACAGAAACGTCAGAGGCCGGAAATCACAGGCCACTTTCTCACGTGAATTGACCCACGAAAGCTTTGTTAGTTTTGAAGGTGCTCCTGGACTCTTGCTGTTTTCTAGCTCAGCACCAGGAGAAGAAGTGAGCGGTGCCTCAGTCGTCCACAAAAGGGGTCTTGCTGACGGCCCATGTCACAAGAGAAAGAAAAGGGCCAGGAATTGGGGAGGAATTGGGGAGCGACTGTGTTTATCTTCTGTTTGGCATCAGGAGAGCTTTGGGGTCGGCCTTTCTTGCAGCGCCCTTGCTATGTGAGCAGATGCGGCTTAGAAATCCTGGCTGACCCAGAACGGCGACCTTTTTTAATTGCAGTTTAATTGCCTCTCCAAAGGCCATGGAGGCCATCGATGGAGCGGAGTGCCCGTTTTGGAAGGTTAAGTGGCAACAGTAACTAACTGTGGGGCTAGGAAATTGTGTGTGTGTGTGTGCGTGTGATTGAAGGAAGTGGTTCTACTGGGGGGGGGGGTCTTTGTTCTAGCTGAGTCTTTTAAAAAAGGGAATGGGCCTCACCTTATCTGGTGGCATGGCTGAATCTGGCCATGCATGCTGGCGCCCAGATTTGTATGCCATTGCAGAGCTGGGGAAGAATGAGGAAAAGGGAATTCTGTTCACCCTGCGCCCCTCCAGGTGGTACAAAACACAAGAAACAAATGGGGTTCAGGGTAAATGGGGGGGGGCAGAAAGAAAGAGAGCTGGGTAATAGTAGCTCTAAAAATCAAATAGAAATGCCTCCCAAAGTGCGAATATATATATAAAGTATAATAAAGCATAAGCAATGCATGTAAATTTACACATTTGTATACAATAGTTCGACAGGTGTAGTGCAAAAAAAGATTAAAAAAACAGGTATAGTACAGGTATAGTACAAGCTTGCTGGCTGACCTCGGGCCAGTTATGCTCTCTCAGCCTAACCCGCCTTGCAGGGTCGTTGTGAGGATAAAACAGAAGAGAAGGATGTAAGCAGCTTTGGGTCCCGACTTTGGGAAAAGGGAGGGCATGACTGAAGCCAACACATGAATCACCATTTTAAATCCAGCCATCCCCCCTTAGATGTGCCTCCCCAGGCCAAAGGTTGCCAAACTCCAGGTGGGACCTGGAGAACATCTGAGAATCAAAGCTCCAGAGATCCGTTCGCCTGGAGAACATGGCTGCTGTGTAGGGTGGCGCCGATGCCGTCGCGCCCCGCTGGAGTCCCCCCCCCCTTTCTTGAGCCTCCCCGTCCCCAGGGGGCTACCCGGGTGGGGAGGGGAGGTAGGGCAGCCCGATCCAGGCTGGGAACCACCTAGCAGCTCCCGAAGAAGCCAAGGGCCTCAGCGGAGTACCCTGGAACCCCCCTCCCCCTCCCCAAAAAAACGCATCCAGGTTTCTCCAGGGGACGGATCTCTTGTCATTCCGGGGGATCCCCCGGGCCCTCCGGGAGGCTGGCATCCAGAATCCCCCAATACTAGGGAAAGGGACATGAACCCGGGGTCGTGCGAGTTGGACCCCAGCCTCAAGAGATGCGGGGCTTGCTCTCGAGGGTGGGGGGCGGCTGTGCTTTTGGGGGGTCCCCCCAGCCCACCCCTCCGCTGCTGGCGGCCAGGCTGGAGACACGCGCCCCGCGCCCCGCGCGCGCCGCCCCACGCGCGTCCCCGCCCGGCGCCCGGCTCGGAGTTGGCACGGAGCGGAGCCGGCGGCTGCCATGGGAGCTCGCCCCGGAGCCGGCCGGCTGAAGCCTCCCCGCCGCCGCCGCCGCTGCCGCCTCTGAGGCCGCCCCCCCCGCCCCCCCCTCCACCGGAGCAGCAGTCCCCGCAGCAGCAGCAGCAGCAGCAGCCCCCCGCCGGAGGGGAGAGGGGTGGCAGGAGAGGTGAGCAAACCTGTTGGCCCTGCGCTTTTGTCTGATGGCTTCTCTCCACCCCCCCCCCGCCCCCCGCTTTCTGCCTGCCTCCCTGATCCCCCCCCCTTTCCCGGCAGAAAAGAAACCGAACAAAGAGGCTTGCAAATTCTTGAAACTGGGGAGGGGGGACAGGCTGGAGAACCGTCGGGGGCACGCCGGCAGACCCCCACACCGCCAACACCCTGTGCACTTGGCCCCCCAATGCAGTCCAGGTTGGGCTCTCCCTTTCCTCCCCCATTGATTTGCAGGCAGGAGGATGGGGACCCCCCCCTTCCCTCTTTATTATCCTTTTAAAAACCCACAGTTTTTAAACCAGTTTATAAACAGTAGCCGAGCTCCCGGAGGTAGCCTTAAACAACAGTTGGAAACCTAAAGTAGATATTGTATGAGTTTTTTTTTTTTTTAATGGGATGCTTTCAGCCATCCGGAGCTGGCTAGGGAAGGGTGAGATCTAAAATTAAAATAATTGTTTATGTTGTTATTCCTATGTACACAGTGCTTCTCAGTTTAGGACCCCCCTCTCCCCCCTTCCTGTGTCTCCAATGGGGTGCTCTCTGTGGTGGTGGTCTGTAAAAGGGAGGGACGATTTGGCTGGAAAGGGCATCTTATACACCCAGTGGGAATCCAAGAGCAAGTATGCAGGGATCGCTTTGGCTTGGTCGCCTATGGCGAGGGGAAATTGCCTCCAGGCAAGCAGGCGGTGCAGTTTTTATAAACAGGGAGAGAACTGGCTCTCTCGGTATTCTTTTGGCCTTTTGGCATTTCATATCGCGGCACCAGTGCACAGAGGACCTGAATTTCAGCGGGTTCCAGCAGGAGTCGGCATAAAATTGCCCCATTAGCTGGCTGATGTCCAACCTTGTCAAAACAGATCTGCAAAAGTTATCAGCCAAGGAGCGTTTTAATAGCGGATTTGTTTACTTCGGTCGAGGGTTGCTTGCTGACATGGCTGCTGATAAGGTGTGCTGTTTTTCATCCTGTCTTTTGCCTGCGGTTTGTACCGTTGTCCCTGCTCTGAAAAGGGGGAGAGATATTCTGGACATATTCTGCTCCCCGTAATGTAGGGAATGCTCCCCTTCTCCTCATGTCTGTTTTGTCTTCACAACGATCCTGTAAGGTAGGCTAGACTGAGAGACTGTGACTGACCTTAAATTCCCCTAGCAAAAGTTGATGAGGCTTCAGATGTCTCTTTAAAAAAATTTCCCACCAGCAATATGGGAGGTTTGAAAATGAATAGTTGGTATTTTGGTGGTGTGTGAATATATTTTACCCAGTGACTTCCGAAAGAGTAGCTTTTCTGTGTCCACTTCCATGGATTACAGAAGGGCGGGTTTGTATTTTTCTGTCTGCTTCTATATGGAAAGAACAACAACATTAGAGTCCAACGGCACCATTAAGACCCACAAAGATTTATTCAAGACGTGAGCTTCTTGTGCGGGCACCCTTCCTCAGACAATGGCACAGGGATCCTAAGAGTACAGCTATGAGGAGCAAGTAAAATAATAGCAAATCAGTAAGCAGCATCCGAGAATTCTTTGCTAGTAAAGCAAATCAGTCCTTTGGGTTCGATTGTCATTGGCAAAAAACATTGGGGCAATAAAAATGTTAAGGTGAGTGATTAATGGCAGACGTGTGGAAAGGTTTATTTAGGCTGGAACGGAAGGTTATGCGCAGTCTCTGGGCCTGGCAAAGAACCAGTTCAGCAGCGGATGTTGGAAAGAGTGTGGACCCACAGCTGAAATGTACCCCCCCCCCCCCGTGTGCGTGTACCCACCATGTTTCTAGAACAGGGTCTCTAAAGTTCATAATAAAATGGCAGCAGGCTTTGGCTTGTTGTGAATCCGTTCAGGGAAAACACACGACGATCGGCCTTTGTTGACACATTCAGAGAACATTAACGTGTCTCCGGATATTGAACTGCCCCTGGTCGAAATCACGAGCCCTTACTTCTCTTTCCCCTCCTCCGGGTCATAAATTATGGCTTCCGAGGAGTAGGCTGGCTGGATCCGATGGGCAGGGGTCAGAGCTCCATAGAGGAATAAAAGAAACCACCAGGAATCACCTAGTGTGGACCTGAGAAGAGTCGCTGTTCTTTTATCACTGAGCCACAGCCTCCAGCCTGAATGCCTCTTAGATCTGGGACAGGGCTGTGTTTTCTAAGCAGGCTCGAAGCTCCGCGCCTCTCCTTTTGGAAATGAAATATTGATCTGCAAGGCCGGGAGGCGAGAAACAGAGGGGAGCATCTGCGACTGTACAATGAGGCCTCTGCACGGGCCCGACCCTCGAGGTGGCCTGCCCTGTATTTGCGGCATAGCCAAAAAAGCCCTTTCTGAACAGGTGGAGGAGCATGAAGGGGCAGCTGGTGACTAGGTGCTTGCAGAAATAGATTCCACCCAAATGCATTTCGAGACTGAAGTCTGACCGCAAAGCAAAGATTCTTTATGTTGGCTGTAAAGTGGGTTTGGAGGGAATTGGGGGAGGGGGGGAGGGTTGCCAAATTCAGGTTGGGAAACACCTGGCGTTTGGGGGATGTAGACTGGGGGGGACCGGGACCTCCGTGAGGGTCTGAGTCCACCCTCCCCTTCCTTCAGGGGAATGGATCCAATGTGGTTTGGAGGTGAGCTGTAATCCTGGGGGATCCCCAAATCCTGCTTGGAGGTTGGCATTCCCTATTGGCCACCGAGAGGAATCAAATCGGTTTGCAGTACAGACTGAGAAGCCAATTCCTGGGCTGTATTTTGATGGATGGAAGATGACTGCTTATGCAGCCCTTTTGCCCTCTTGGATCAGTGTTAATTAATTCAGAATCCCCCCAAATCCTGGGCAGCTTTCAAGGCTGCAACAGAATGCGAGGAGGAAGTGCAAGCATGCATACTTCCTGTTGAATGACCCTCACCACTGTTGGCAAAGTAATTAACACCACAACAGTGCACAACCTGATTAAAGACCGGATAAAGGTTTATTTAGGAATCAATATGCTTGACAGGGCAAAGGAGAGACTGCCCAAAGGACTCTCAGTGTGGCTTATGGTTGCCTATCCTTCCTCTCCCTCCAACAGACCCCTGGTGAGGTAGGTGGGGCTGAGAGAGCTCTGAGAGAACTGTGACTGACCCAAGGTCACCCAGCAGGCCTTGTGTCTCCAAGCAGCTTGCAATCGCCTTCCCTTCCTCTCTCTACAACAGACCCCCTGTGCAGTAGGCGAGGGTCGAGAGAGCTCTGTGAGAACTGTGACCGGCCCAAGGTCACCCAGCTGGCTGCATGTGGAGGAGGAGTGGGGAATCAAACCCGGCTCTCCTGATTAGAAGCCTCTTAAGCACCACACCACACCACACTGGCCGCCATCTCTAGCTGAAAGAGAGGGTAAGACTCTGTGGCACTTCCAAGAAGAAGGGAGAAATTGCTCTGGAGACAGACAAGGAAGGACAGGAAAGAGACGGTGTTATCTAATTGTCTTCTTCCTGTCCCCTACAGGGACTTCTTCTCTTCTTTTTTGTATACCAGACATTGCCTTTTCCAACACTGATGGAACACGCACAGGTGTTTTCATGGGCACAACCTGTGAAGGCATGTTGTGTTTCCTTTTCCTTAGCCCAGGGGTAGTCAAACTGCGGCCCTCCAGATGTCCATGAACTACAATTCCCAGAAGCCCCTGCCAGCATTTGCTGGCAGGGGCTTCTGGGAATTGTAGTTCATGGACATCTGGAGGGCCGCAGTTTGACTACCCCTGCCTTAGCCTCTGTGAGATCCAGGCGGGGAGCTGTGTTGCTCTGCAGCAGCAGAACAAACTTTGAGCCCACCGGCACCTTTAAAACCGCCAAAGTTTTATTCAAAGTATTCAACTGTCCCTTGAATAAAACTTTGCTCCCCTCTTTGGTTAGACTAGTGATATAAAACAGAAAATAATTGCTTCCAGTCTTCGATTAGATCAAGGCAAAGAAAAGAAAGCTGCTTTTTGTGCTGCATCCAGGCGAGAAAATACACAATTTACTCGGCGGATCTGTTGTTTGGATATTGACAACCGGTATTAGATAAGAGGTTTTAAAATAGGGCCGCTGTTTTTAAAAAGCAAACAACCCATGCATCTGTTCACAGTGGGTGTAGGGAGATCATTTCCTGTCTGGCCTTATCGGGTTTGCATTTTTTTCCTTTTTTTATCCTGTGTTTGCAGGCAGACATATTTGTCTGTGCCGTTGCTTCTTAAACACATACTGGCCGTTTGCCGGCTTGTATTTCTCAGCGGAACAGAGTCAACGGAGGGTCAATTAAACCAGGGTTTGTAGAAATAATCCTGGGTATGCCAACGCCTCTTCGAGCGGCAGCTGAGGCTATAAAAACTGTGATGCTTTTTTATCGCCAACACCAAAGCATGCTGGGATAGGTTTAAAACGGAGACATCACCAGGGCGTCTAACAACAATCATATAAACCATAAAAAGTCCTACAACAACCATCATAAACATCAACACTAAATCCTAAAATATAACTCATATTTCGGTTGAAAATCAAATCGTTCCAGAAGCCACCTCCTTCTAGTGAGCTATTTTCAAGATCGTTGTCTATCAAACCCAACAAAATGCTTTTGGTCTCATTTGCAGATTAACTTTTAAAATCTTTTACATGCAAGCATAAAATCACTGCAATAAATCACTGCAGATTGTCTATTGCAGGGGTAGTCAAACTGAGGCCCTCCAGATGTCCACAGACATAGCAGGGGCTCATGGACATTTGGAGGGCTGCAGTTTGACTACCCCTGGTCTATTGGATAGGTTGTGGGGCAATCTCTCTTGGACATGCTTATGTTTTTATGTTCTCTCCCCCATCCCTTATTTTATTTTGCAGCCAACAGCCATGGGTTCTGTAAGGGGAGACCGCTTCAAGGACATCAGCCCTGTGATAACGCCCGAGGGGAACGTGGTAATGAGCTTCAGTTTCGACAGCTACCAGTTGGAAGAAGAGGAACTACAGGCCAAAGGGTGTCAGGCCAAAGGAGTCCTCACCTTCATGGAGCCAGGTAAGCAGTCACGTTTCTCAGTGGAATTTCCATAGAAACAGTTATCTGGACTACTGCAATACGCTCTACTTGGGGCTGCCCTTGAAGACTGTTCGGAAGCTGCAGCTAGGGCAGAATGTGGCAGCTAGACTGCTGGTCATGGCCAACTATGTCCTTCCTTGAGATCAGGGGTTGCGAAATGGTGGCTCTTTAGATGTCCATGAATTACAATTCCCATGAGTCCCTGCCACTGCTGGATCCCATTTAGGTGATCTCTGTACCGCTTCATATGTCATTTGAATACTTACAGTTCTGTTCTTTCTGGTGTCTCCAGATGTCAAAAATCACATGGGTTATGGACTGTCTGACTGTGCTGGCCCAATATATGTAAACCACCATGAGACCCCCCATGAGAAAGGCAGGCTAAAATGGACACATATGCATGACATAAAACTGACCCTGTGGTTCGCCAACTATTTAAGGCAAAACGATTTTCCAACTCAGGAAAGTTTCAGAAGCAGGTTGTGATGCGAGATGAGCCGTGTATGTGTGTGAACATGTGTTGGCTGTTCAACTCTTTTTCCTGCTGGATTCAACAAGCCTGCGGGCTCTCTCCAGCTAGAGAACTAAATTGTAGAGGGATCGGCGGTCATCTGTAACCTCCGAAACAAGGCCATTTTTTCCCTTGAAGACAGCCACGGAAAAATGCAATTAATTCCTCCTCAGCCTGGAGCCACGGCAGTGATTTTTCGAGCGCTTCCTGTCTCGGGCAAGCCATCTCTCAGAATCCCAGAGGTTTGGTGTGTAGAGAGAGACAGAAATCCACAGCTAGGCAGCCGGACACAAACCCAAGAGCACTGTGTAGACAGAAGAGTTCTGCAGATTTCCATCCTGCCCTTTCTCCAAGAGACCCAGAAGGAGGAGTTTGTTGCGCCTCATCCTCAAAATGGCCCTGCAAGCGAAAGCGACTGGATAGAATTTGAACCCAGGTCCCCACCAGCGTTCTAGCCACACTGCACCAGCCTGTGTGGGCGCCCAGAATCCCCAGAATTTGATCCTGAACATCCAGTCCTCTAATCAGAGTCCAATGGTCCCTATCAAGATTAATGTTGCCTTCTGGTCTTTCACATCACCTACTAACTGGAGATGCCGGGGATTGAACCAGGAACCTTCCGTATGCAAAGCAGAATCTCTTCTACTGAGCCACAATCCCTGCTCTTGAGGATCTCTGGCAGCAAGAGCCTTCCCCAGCACCAGCTCTCTAAGATCCTTTAATGGGAGGTTCTCAGAACTGAACACAGGACATTCTGCATGTTCTTCCACTGAATTGGTTCTGGTTGCGTATGTCTGCACCTAGTTGTGGGGCTTAACAAGTCTTCAGGACTTGTGAAATGTGAAGACCGTGGCAGGTTTTCTCTTCTCCTTTGCTGATGGGCCCAATGTTTCAATAGATTTTTAAAGAAAGGCCTTCAGAGAAGGCCAAAAGAGTCCCCTGAGGACACAAAAGCAATTTTGCTCAGACCTGGCTAAGGGTCCCTTTCAGGTATCCACTCCTTTGTCGAAATGATTGCCATTCCACATTTCCAAACAGATTGCACGAGGAGGCCCACAAAAGCACAGGCCGTGCTGGTAACAGTTTCATTAAACTTGTAAAGAATGGGGGGTGGGGGGGCCTGGAAGCGGCTATGGAAAAAACTTCTAAGATACCGCTAAGAATGCAACACAGCGGGGAAAGGCGGCAGTTCTTTTCGGGATCAAGAAAGGCACAAGAAAAGGAAATAATTTTGTCCTCGTGCCTAGAAGAATGCAGCACAGTTCCAAAACTGAGACGCTGAGGCTGAGGAGGTCCTCAGTTGCCAGCTCCATGTTTGGGAGATCCTGGAGACTTGGGGGTGGAGCCAGGGAGGACAGAGTTTGGAGAGTAGAGGGTTTAATAGCACAGAGTCCCCCTCTGGTGCTTGCATTTCTGCCTCCTCCTATCCGAAGAAACCGCAAGATCACTTGTGGAGCAATGGAAGGGGTTGTTTTGGTAGCTTGTGGCCGAGTCCGTTAAAGCAGGAGGGGGGATGCCACAGACCCTGTGGACCCTTGGGGTCCATGGACCACTGGTTCTCTGCTCTACCCCACATACATGCCCCAACTGGCTCTTTTACTCCTCACCAAGGTTTTGGGTTTTTTCAGCTCCTGCTATGCTGGTCTGCTAATCGCTGAGTTCTCCCGGCAGGCAGGACCCTGAACTGTAAGGGAGAGCTCATGGCTCAGTGACAGAGTGTTGACTTGGCAAGCAGGAGGTCCCAGTTGTGACCCTCAGCATCTCCCATTAAAGGATCTGTCAAGAGATTATGCGAAAGACCTCCAGACTGAGTTTGCTGGACCAAGAGTCTGCGTCAGTCTAAGGTAGTTCCACGTGGCCACATCTTCCAGACCTGCTAGGTGGCCCTGAGAGATGGTGACTCTCCAGACTGACACAACCTTATATTTGCTGAGCTTCGACTAGACCAACATCCAGTGCATCTGCCCTGTAATCTCTCTGCATATTTGTTGCCCTTCCCTTGTTCCGAGATCCGGTGTTTGGCGACGGAGCACGGCAAAGAGCTGGTATTTGAGCACCCCCCTGGGCCTAAGCCGAAAGGTTGCAATTCGTCAAATGGAATTTAATCAGAACGGGATTTATTGTATGGTGCGCGACGGCCCTAAGGGCACAAGGCACCCTGTGAGAGCCTGCCTTTTACAGACATTAAAGGCCTGCGTTTTTAAAACAGAAGCCGAAAACGGTGTTTACATCCCTCTTTCTCCAGCCGGGAGGAGAAACTGGAAAGTGGTAAAAATAGAAAGTGCACAGGGGTGAGACTCCAGCAGGCCCGCCTTGCCTGCTTGTTTCTCTGGAATGGCAGTTCTCTGCAGGCTTTCTCAGGAGTAAGGCCAATCAATCTCAGCGGGAGCTGCCAAGTCAATGTTTATTTGTCTTCCTTTCCTTTCCTTTCTTTTTTTTTTTTGCCTGTGTGGAATATTTTTATCTCACACTGTCGTTAAAAACAATGAAAGGCTGGAAACGGGAACCAGCAGCACAGCGATTTTAGGAAATATCATTCGAATAGTTCATCAAGACAGGGATGAAAAAAGGGGAGACGGGCACCAAGAAAAAAAAAGCAGTGGTTCTGTAATCGAAAACCGGGGACAAAAACGGTAGGAGGACCAGCAGGGAGAAAACAGGGCAGGGCTGGTCGCTTCACGAAACGGTTCTGCAGACTAGAACAGTTCGTTCAGAGGACAGGACGACAACACGTTCTGCCGCAAGTGAATTTCTGCTGGGATGGAGTTCAGGGGGTCACCACATAAGAAGATCCTGTCTGTCATTCTCATCTGACTTCGGGAGGGATTGTGGTTCAGGGGCCAATATATTTTCAGACCAGGGATTTTCAGAGTGGTATAAAAAGGGTGGTATAAAAATCTAAATCCAAATATACAAATGCACGTCTCAACTAGCGGCCATGATGGTCTTGTGAATTAGTGAATCCCTTGTGAGCATAACAGGGGTGTGACAGGGTCTTTCCTGAGCTTACTCTCAATATGTCCCAGTCCGTCCCATCAGCTGGATCCTAACCGATCTCTCTGCCCCTCCTTCCCTTTGGTGCTGCAGCCTGTGAAGACCCCGAACCTCAAGACCGCTACCACGGCATCTACTTTGCCATGCTGCTCGCAGGAGTTGGTTTCCTCTTGCCCTATAACAGCTTTATTACAGACGTGGACTATCTCCATCACAAATACCCAGGTATAACAGCTGAACGGGTGCAGCATGCATTTGGGTTCTTTGCTTTCCTGGCCTGGCCCAGGTGGGGACGAGTAACCTGGGCAAGATCCCAGGGGTGTGTGTGTGTGTGTGTATTTGAATATCTGGATACTTCACTGTCTGTTTTCATCTTTTTTTTTTAAATTCTTTGGATTTGTAACCTGCCCTCTCCGCCAAGGTGGACTCAGAGCGGTGGAGGGAATTTTTTGCCTAGAAATCCATTAAAACACAGTCTTGTTCCTCTCCTGCATTCTCCCGCAGGGACTTCCATTGTGTTTGACATGAGCCTCACCTACATCCTGGTAGCTTTGGTGGCCGTCATCCTCAACAACGCCCTGGTAGAGATGTTGAGTCTCCACACCAGGATCTCTGTCGGTGAGTCTATGCCCCCCATAGGCCTTCTGCCCTCTAGGCGGAATCGTGTTCTGGGAAGGCTCAAGGGGGTAGCAGGTAACAGTGGATGAGCGATTGGGACGTGAGTGTCCTGCATAGTGCAGGGGGTTGGACTAGATGACCCAGGAGGTCCCTTCCAACTCTATTATTCTATGATTCCATTTAAGACTTTCACAGCCAAGTCAAGGCCATCTAACTACTAAATGTGACAGTAACTGGGGAGGGGGCAGGAACAGGGACTGTAGGTCTGAGCTGAAAAGCCATCAAATAAAATTCTCCAAGGGAAAAATAATTACAGCTATAACTATGCTCAATAAAAATCCATGCGAGACAGAGAGATAAAGAGAAGTTTTTTAAAAAAAATACCCCACCCTTTCACTACCCAAAGGAGTCCCAAAGCTGCTGACAAACACATCCTTCTATGCACTACAGACACCCTGTGAGGTAGGTGGGGCTGAGAGAGCTCTGAGAGAACTGTGACAGACCTAAAGCCATCCACCTGGCTGCATGTGGAGGAGGAGTGGGGAATCAAACCTGGTTCTCCAGATTAGAGACCACCACTTTTTAACAGCGACACCACACTGGCTCTCGAAGGGATCTCTCAGCACCTATAGCCAGTCTAATCTAGTCTGTGCTCTTCTCATTCCTTGCAGGGTATCTGTTTGCATTGGGGCCCCTTCTCTTTGTTAGCCTCTGTGATGTCTGGCTGGACCTTTTCACCCAGGAGCAAGCCTACGCCATTAACCTCGTCGCGGTGGGCGTGGTGGCCTTCGGCTGCACAGGTATGTGTGGGGTTAGGCCCGAAGCAGATCTCCGAGGGGGATGCTGAACGGGTGGGCTTGCGCTTTGCATGTGGAAGGCCTGAGGTTTGATCCTGGCCACCTCTTGAGTTGAGGGGCCTCCAGTGCTGTCACAAAGCATCTTTCTCTGCCTGAGACTCTGGAGAATTTGGCTGAAAATCTCAGTGCTTGGCAGGAGAGGCACAGAGCCTCTGCTTGGCATGCAGAAGGACCCCGGTTCAATCCCCATCACCTCCAGTCAAAAGAACTAGATAGGATAGGCCCTGGCTCCGTGGAAGAGCCTCTGCTTGGCATGCAGAAGGTCCCCAGTTCAATCCCTGGCATCTCCAGTTAAAGAGACCAGGTGATGGGAAAGAACTGCTGCCAGTCAGAATAAACAATTCCGCCCTTGACGAGCCCAGGGTCTGATTCAGAATCAGGAGGCATCATGGTCTTGCTTCTCAGCCATGGAGTAAAAACCACGGTCCGTGTTCTCTCTTGTCTGTTTGTCTCCCTCTTGAAGTGCAGCAATCCAGCTTCTACGGCTACACCGGGATGTTGCCCAAGCGCTACACCCAGGGAGTCATGACTGGAGAAAGTGAGTACTTCTGTTTGAGAGCTCTCTGGCCCGGTCCCTCTGGGGTGTGAGAAGATGAAGGTGGACTGGGGCAGGACAGAGACCGAGGGGAACTGGGGGGCTGTGGAAGCTGAGTCAGCAGGGGAAAGGGTCAGGAAAAGGGAATGGGAGGTCCCCAAGGGTCTTCACAAATCACTGCTTGGGCCTCTGCAAAGCTGTTGGTCTTTTAAGTTGCCTTGAGACTCTTTGTCTGTTCCGTCTGCCCTCTTTTGGCACCAAACAGCTGCGTTCCAATGGGGATGAGAAATTTGGGATTGTTTGTCACACTGTTGCACGCACGGCCCTTGTGGGACACAGCCGGCATGCTAATTAACCAGCCGCTAATTGCTGGCCTCCGGGAGACAAGCGTCAGGTGGAGGATGCTCCATCTGCCAGCTCGGGAATCGGCCACCAGCCGTCTAGAGGAAGGGGCTACACCACCAGGCGTTGTGCCCTGCAGAGATTGCAGCCGGCTGCCAAGACCAAAGGCTCCCAGGGGAAGGAGAGATCTCAAGTGGAGGCAGCTCAGAGGTCCCTGTTGAGGGCCACGCAGACTAGAAGAGCGGACAGGCCCTCCAGAGTATTGTAGGGCCAGGGAAAGAACTCCAGAGCCAGAGGGACATGGGTCCCACAAATTTCCCCCATGAATCTGACTCTGCCCAGATCTTTCTCACTGGCTTAGCTATTACCCCAGCCTCCTTTCCTTGCTTTGAGAGGTTGTACCAAAAGTTGAGAGAGAGAGAGAGAGGAGAACTGAGCTATTGCTGGTGATTTAATGGGGGTCATTTGCAGTTTGATTTTACATAGATAAAATTGAAAAGGGTACAGAGGAGAGCGACGAGAATGATCTGGGGGCAAGGGACCAAGCCCTATGAAGATAGGTTGAGGGACTTGGGAATGTTCAGCCTGGAGAAAAGGAGGTTGAGAGGGGACATGATAGCCCTCTTTAAGTATTTGAAAGGTTGCCATTTGGAGGATGGCAGGAGGCTGTTCCCGTTGGCTGCAGAGGAGAGGACATGCAGTAATGGGTTTAAACTTCAAGTACAACGATATAGGCTAGATATCAGGAAAAAGTTTTCACAGTCAGAGTAGTTCAGCAGTGGAATAGGCTGCCTAAGGAGGTGGTGAGCTCCCCCTCAATGGCAGTCTTCAAGCAAAGGTTGGATACACACTTTTCTTGGATGCTTTAGGATGCTTTGGACTGATCCTGCGTTGAGCAGGGGGTGGGACTAGATGGCCTCTATGGCCCCTTCCAACTCTATGATTCTGTGATTTACGGTTGTTAGCCATCTTTGACTCCCATTCTCTGCGAGAAAAGCGAGTTGAGAGGGAAAAAGAAGAACCATGTTATTGCTGTTTATTTTAATGGTGGCAATTTCCAGTGCGTAGGATGTATTTGGAGAGAAAGGTGGGTCCAGAGAGAGGAACTGTGTTATTGCTGGCTATTTTAACGGTGTTCATTTGCAGTGCGTAGGGTGTATTTACCCACCTTGGGCCCTCGTTTCCTGAGAGAAAAACAGGTAGAGAGAGAAAAGGACCATATTGTTTGAGTTTATGGTCGTTACCCATTTTGGGCCCTTGTTGGGGTTTTTTCTTTAGACAAATGGTTTAAATACACAAGGAGAAAGGAGAGCATGGTTTGAGGAGGAGACTTCCGACTGTTAATCCACCCTCCCCTGTCCTTCTTTTCCAGGCACCGCTGGCGTGATCATCTCCCTCAGCCGCATCTTCACCAAGCTCCTGCTGTCGAACGAGAAGGAGAACACCATCATCTTCTTCTTCATCTCCATCAGCCTCGAACTCACCTGCTTCATCCTCCACCTCCTGGTGAAGCAGACGCACTTTGTGAAGTATTACACGGCTCGTCCCCGGGACGGGGCCGCCAAGTTCAAAGGGGCCGTGCTGGACCAGGGCACCGGGTACAGGGTCCACCACGACGTCACGGCGGAAGACGTCCGATTCGTACGTTCCCTTATTTCCCCGGACCTTTTTCCCTGATCCTATAAGCCCCTTGGAGACACAGGAATGAAATCAGAAAGTTGTTGACAGATTTAGGAATTCTTGTGGGGTTGGGAATTCTAGAGCAGGGGTAGTCAACCTGTGGTCCTCCAGATGTCCATGGACTACAATTCCCATGAGCCCCTGCCAGCAAATGCAGAAGCAAATGCTAGCAGGGGCTCATGGGAATTGTAGTCCATGAACATCTGGAGGACCACAGGTTGACTACCCCTGTTCTAGATTCAGAAATGCTGAAGCCCTTTAATTGAACAAGTAGAGACTGCCCTCTGCTGGCATTCTTTGGCTTTGCGACCCAGACCGTGCTAAACCAGACAGATGGGAAGTTGAATGCGGCAAAATGCAGTTTAAGGTGCTGTACGTGTGTCTGTCTCATTGTAGCCCACTTTTCCTCCAAATAGCTCAAGGTGGCTTGCCAGCATTTCCTGAATTCGTTCCCTGGATAATGGATTGGCTGCCCTGAAATATATATGGAGTGAAAATGATATAAATTTCCTATCAGTCCTGTCTTCAGCATGTTTTCAGAATTAGAAAAAATATATATACAAGCCAATCAAACGCAGAAACCAGAGGGCCACAATTTGTCATAACCATGGAGGGACTTGCCCCCAAATCCCACAGAGGATTTCTTGCTGACATCCCTAACTTGGGAGGGAGCCAGGCTTATCCTAAAAGGAATCTGAAACACTAAACTTGTGGCCTTTCTTTTTGTTGACTGCTGTTGTTTGGGTGGGAGGGAGGGAGGGAAAGAGAGAGAAAGAAAGGAAAGAAAGAAAGAATTATCACATGTTAATGAAGCACTCTGAAGACAAGTGAATACAGCAACATGAACGATTCTTGCTGTTTCTTTCTTTCCCTCCCAGGAAAACCGGCGCCGTGGACAAGAGGGTTCCCCTCCAGACACCTTTGGGCAAGAAGGAGAACTAGCCGGCAGTGGCAGTTATGTGAGGTTTGACGTCCCACGGCCCAAAGTGAAAAGGAGCTGGCCCAGTTTCAGAGGTGAGAAGGCAGCGGCGCTTGGGGAGAACTCAGCAGGGAGGGCCGAGTTCTCAAAACGCCAGCCGGGGTCAGCACCACACCGTTCCCATGTATCGAGTGTCAGTCTCCTCCTCGAGAAATTCCGGCGTGTGCCAGCAGACTGATCACACATCCCTTTGGCACCCCTCCCGCAGATCTGATGCTCCACCGCTACGTCGTCTCCAGGGTCATCTGGGCCTACATGCTGTCTATCGCGATGACCTACTTCATCACACTGTGCCTCTTTCCGGGACTGGAATCAGAAATCCGGAACTGCACGCTGGGAGAGTGGCTTCCCATTCTCATCATGGCCATCTTCAACCTCTCGGACTTTGTGGGCAAGGTAGGACGTTGTGGGCTTGTCTTTGCCGTACCGTGCCTGAAGTATCTTGGCTCCCCAGAGTGGTTGGGACTGAGCCCATGGAAGTGCCTGCCCCCTTCCCCCGTCAGCTCAGCGAAACCTCCATGTTCATAGGCAGTGCAGCTTAGAATGCCGCTGGCTGGGAGACGACCACTGTGCCTTTCTTGCTTGACTTGGGAGTTTCCTGGAAGAATCTGATTGGTGGCTTTAGAAAACAGGATTCTGCATTAGAGGGGCCTATGGATCCAATCCAGCAAGGCATTTCTTATGACAAAATGCACATAACTCTATGCAGTAATCTCACTGCTGGAATCAGATGCTCTGTCCTTCTCTCTCCTTTCAGATTCTGGCTGCCTTGCCTTACGACTGGAGGGGGACACACCTCCTCATCTATTCCTGCCTGCGAGTCGTCTTCATCCCACTCTTCATCATGTGCGTGTACCCCAACGGGAAGCCCACCTTCGGCCACCCGGCCTGGCCTTGCATTTTCTCCCTCCTCATGGGGATCACCAATGGCTACTTCGGCAGCGTTCCCATGATCCTCGCGGCAGGCAAAGTGAGCCCGGAGCAGCGGGAATTGGCAGGTCAGTGGGATGACTTATCAAACCCCGATAGGCTGACCTCAAACTCTGATAGGCTGTCCTCAGACCCTGATAGGCTGTCCTCAGACCCTGATAGGCTGTTCTCAGACCCTGATGGGCTGTCCTCAGACCCTGATAAGCTGACCTCAAACTCTGATAGGCTGTTCTCAGACCCTGATAGGCTGTTCTCAGACCCTGATAGGCTGTTCTCAGACCATGATAGGCTGTCCTCAGACCCTGATAGGCTGTTCTCAGACCCTGATGGGCTGTCCTCAGACCCTGATAAACTGACCTCAAACTCTGATAGGCTGTCTCTCAGCCCCACCTACCTCACAAGGTGTCTGTTGTGGGGAATGAGATTGCAAGCCACTTTGAAATTCCTCTGGGTAGTGAAAAGCAGGGTATAAATGCAACTCTTCTTCTTAATTCATCTTGATTTATTTTAAACCCCCCCCCCCAAAAAAATGGCTACTTTGTTCTGCTGCTTCAAACCAACTTGGGGACCCACCTGAATTAATCAGATAAGCTTGTTATTTATAACAGGAAGCCCAGTTTGCATATCGGACCTCTAGACCTTCGGGCCACAGAAGTCTCCCCCGAATAAGCCTTTTTGGCCAAATGCAGAGGGAATTTTGGGAGTAATAAAATATTTTCGCCTATTTTGCACCTTTGGCCGTGGCCTCACTTTTTTATATTCTGTGACTGGTGCAGCTCTTTATTTCCTTCTGGCAACAGACTTGGCACCACCTATAAGACGAAGGCAATCGTGTTTGACGTGTCCTCCCTCTCACGTTTTTTGTCCTCTCTTCCAGGTAACACCATGACGGTCTCCTACATGACAGGGCTGACTCTGGGCTCCGCCGTGGCCTACTTCGCCTACAGCCTCACCAGCACGTCCCACAGCTCCTGCTTCCACTCCGAAAGCTACAATGGATCAGTCTCGGCAGGGTACTGAATGGCGCTTCCCCCAGATGGCTGCAGGCAAGCAAGGGAGAGCAAGGGGGTCACGGCGGCCCTGCAGGGCTGGCCCAAGATCTTTTCAGCACCTGGGTTGGAGACATCAAAATTCCGTCCGCCAGGAAGTTCTCTTATCAGACTGGGTGGGAGCAACCCACGTTCTCGCCTGCAGGACTTCCTGGCAGATGTGGCCCCTCAGTTCCGATCCGTCTCCTGTTTCGCTGCTTAGAACCCACGGCCTGAATTAGCCACCGTTTTCTGGCCTTCTGCTCCCTGGGGTCCCTAGATGAAACCATAGTGTTTCCCTCCAGCCTCCCCATGAATGGCAGGAATCATTCTAGGGTTCGACAACCTGGAAGAAGAGCCACCAGAATGGGAGGCTGGGCGTAGGGGCCAAATGGTGTGATGGCTAGAGGTCCAGCTGTCCGTCTTTTTGCCGAGCTAGGAAAGGGAGGAACAAGGAAGGTGGTTCTGTCCAAAATGAGGGTCAACCGTTTCCTTGGACTTTTCCAGGTGATTTTGGGGGGTGCTGGGAGGGGTGGAGTGCTTGAAAGTTCAGCCTTCCACGTAGCCATTCCCTGCACCAGATGGAAGAAGGTGGAGATGCACCTGGTTTACTGTATGGGGGAATGTAGGAGCTGATTTATTTATGGCTTTTCCCAGTCTGTACTCCTAACTGCAGGAGAGGAGCCCCGGGACGTGAGTTAGGGTGGGGAACACTGGGCTGGAAATTTCTGATATATTTGGGGGTGGGGCCTGGGGAGGGCAGAGCCTGGGTTGGGGAAAGCCCTTGGCAGGGAAATGGTGGCATACCCTCCCAAGCAGCCATTGTCTCCAAGCGAACTGATCTTCCACGTGGAAATCAATTGTCCAGGCAGTCTCCAGGTCCCACGAGAGGCTGGCAACACTCGTTTAAAAAAACCCAAAACATACTGAACCCTATCCTCCAAAAAACCCAAAATCCTTGTACCCAAAAATGGAGCATGTCAGGCAAAAGACCCTGCTCCTGTTTCTCTCCTGGCTCCTCCCTGGGTGGCAAGGGGCAAGAGGCGTGTCTCGGTCCAAGGAGGTCTTGGTCCAAGGATTTTGGAAACTGAGACTCCTGACTGATGAACGGGACAGGAGTCCTTGTCAGTGGGCCCCGTCTCCTTCCGATTCTGGACCATAGACAGCTCAAGAGGCAACTGAGGAACCTCGTGGGGAAAAGTTCTTCTAGCCCAGACAGCCCTGGTGGACCCCTTGGCTGCTACCAGCCAGAAGACTGCCGAGGCTCTTGAAGCTCCAACCCATAGCCTGTTAGAGCCCTCGAGGTTTAGTGGTCCCCGTTTTAATTATCTCTCTTTGGGCCAAAGGAGACAATCCTACTGTCAAACAAAAAGGGCGGGCAGGTGTTCACCTCTATGGTCGAGATCGGCGACGTGGCAAGACCCACTTGCTGCTTCTCGCTCTTGTGTCCCTCCTCGTGCCCACCCCAGTTGTGTCAAACACACAACCCAAACGAGGAGGAAATAAGCACCCCCAACAGGGACCCCCCTCTGCCTCGCACCTCTTTGTCGAGGCAGGTTCTGAGTGCCGTTTTTGGTTCCCCTTCTCTCCCCTCCACCCCCCACAGCCCTGGATCTCACAGCCCAAGCCAAAGGCCAAGTCTTCCCTGGACCCCCTCCCCCCTGAACACCCTGGCCAGCCACTGTCCAAGGCACGCTTCTTCTTGGGAGACACTCCAGCCCCCAAGGGTGTTGCCAATCACCCGTCTAACTGTGCATGCCCAGCGACTCCTTTTCGTTCCGTGCGGCTCAGCCAGCCTCGCTCTCGGCCCCCGGAGCCTCGGGTCAGGTTGCGAGGAAGCCGTCTTGCAGGGGAGGGCAAGGACTTCACTTCTGTTTCTCCACTGTCCACTCTTTGTCCGTGTGTGTGTGTGTGTGTGCGCGCGCGCGTGGTGGCTGACGAATAAAACTGTTGGTTTCTTTTTTTTCTTTCTTTCTTTCTTAAATGCACTGGCTCCCTGGCTCTGCTTCCTTTTCTCCTCAGATGGGAAAGCACGGCTTGCACACGTGGGGCGGGGGGAACGGGGGGCATCTATCTGCAGGACCACTCACTCTTCCACCATCCCCATCTGGAGAGGCTGAGCCAACAGGGAAGCCAGCAGGGGGCCAAGGAGCCACGGAAGAGATTGCCCACTGAAATAACCCTGCCCAGTGAAGATGAGCAGGTTTTTGATAACCCACCTGGAGGAGTCCAAAAACGGCTGACAAACACCTGCCCCGTCCTCCCTCTACAACAGAGAGAGCTCTGAGAGAACTGGTGAAAGGAAACACTCTGATCAGCTGCTCTTTACTGATCAAGTCAGTAAAAGATGGTTGATAAAGCCCCTGCTAAGCAGGGACAGCCCATGCTAGGACGGAAGACCACCATGGAAGTCCAGGGTCCCTCCAGAGAGGCAGGCAGTGGTCACCCCCAGCAGGAGTGGGTGGGATGTGGGGCAGGGAGGGACCTCAGCGTCCTAGAGACCCCTCTCCAAAGCAGCCATTTTCTCCAGGGGTGAACAGCTAGAATCCCTAGGGGGCTCCAGCCCCTCCCTGCAGGTCTGAAATAAGTAGAAGGAGAAGGAGAGTTGATTTTTATCCCCCACTTTTCACTACCTGTGAATGGGCTGCACGGTATAGGCGGAAAATGTGAAAAACCGTGAGAGGCAGAATATAAGAAATGTAATGCTCTCCTTCTCGGGAAAATGAACAGCAGAGTCTAAAATAAGGATCCCACCTAGAACTAGCACAGATTCAATAAGAGAACCATTCCTGATCCAAAACTGCATCCGGTGTGCAACTTGATCCTTCCATCGGGATCTATTACAATATCTGGAAATTGAACCATCGATTGCAGTTGCATATAAGAACCAACTCTTTTCTTCTTCTTCTTCTTCTTCTTCTTCTTCTTCTTCTTCTTCTTCTTCTTCTTCTTCTTCTTCTTCTTCTTCTTCTTCTTCTTCTCGGGATGCTGGTGGGCTGGGGCAGCCCAGGGGGTGCGCTGCGCCTTTAATGGCAGGAAGGAGGGGCAGAATCAGGGCTCACTCTCTGCACCTGCCAGGCGCAGCGCTCGCTCTTTCTAGAAACGGCTGAGCCGCTCGGACGGGGGCCGGTCTCCACGAGCTCTTTGGACACCGGTAAAGTCGCCTTTCTCATTTGATACCCGCCGCTGAATATGCACAGCTAGCATTGATTTGCGCTTTGTTCATTCTGGGTTGAAAGCACTCCGACACCGGATGTTGTTCCAACTGTGCACATTGCCTTTTGGGGACGAAGGCTTCCAAAACAGGGCTGGCTCCCCTCCTGAGCCCCTCCTAGTGCTGTGCTAGATCAGGACTTTTGACTCCGTCGCGCATTTCCCCGCAAAGCAGAGCTTGAAGGAGTGTAGACTAGTTTGCCCTTTTCACCCGCCGGGAGGTTGGCAACCCGCCGCCGCTCTCCCATGCAAACCCTGCGGGGTGGGCCTCGCTTGTAGCCGGACGTGTAGGTTCCCCGTCCCTTTGCTGTTTTCTCCAGCCCTTAGGCTGAGAGGCCCTGCTCCCTGCCGCCATCCCGCCTTGCAAGCCTTGCGGGGGTCGGCATCGCTTGCAACCGGAAGTGCAGGTTCCCCGTCCCTTTGCTGCTTTTTCTAGCCCTTAGGCCGGGAGGCCGGGTACGCACTTGTAAAGGGTCCCGCGGAAAACCTGTGCTGCCGCCTTGACCGTTCCGCGTAATATTTTGGTGATATGCTGCTGGCCGTTCAGCCGTGCCTGACTCTTGGCGATCTTATAGGTCAGCTGCTTAATACTTTGCCAGTTGCCAAAGAAGCGAAATGGCATCTCATTATTTTATTTTTTTAATGTATGAAGTTCCGGGCTGGCTGAGCTCTTGGGTGTCCCGCGCCCGGACGCCTTAGTGCGATGCACCACTTTTGCTAGAGCGGTGATTGGGCGAAGGGCTTGGCGTGAAGGTGCCACCCTCCAGGTGGGCCCTGGGGTCCCCAGGAAATATAGCTTCTCCAGACTAAATAGATCATTGCTTTGGACGGAGGGGGAACTCCACTGTGGTTGCTCCCTGCCCCAAATCCGGCCAACACCCAGCCCCACCCCTTGAAGCCTCCAGGTATTTCTCAACCTGGAGGTGGCAACGCTAGCTGGGAGGGAGTCGTGGGGCGGATTTGCCGGACATCTAAGGTTGCCAGCTCCAGGCAGGGAAATACCAGGAGATGTTGGGGGTGGAGCCTGAGGGCAGCGTGAGCAAGAGAACCGGGGGACGGGGGGGGGATGGGGACGGGACGGACACCAGATTTCCCCAGCCCAGTGACTTTCAGCCTTCCTTTTCCGGTTGTCATATTCCCATGCAGCCAATGGTCCTCATGCACCCAGATGCTTTGCCCGTGGCTCACCCTTGCACAGGCAAGCATCTGCCCATCTTTCATTGGGAAGGTGTGTGGAATAAGAACCAGCTTTTCCCCGGGGTTGCCAGCCTCCAGGTGGGGGCTAGGGATCTTTTGGAAGAACAGCTGAGCGCCAGGCTACGCAACAATTTATTTAAAACATGTATTCTCCTGGAGAAAGCAGCTGCTTTGGAAGGCGGATGGTCTCCCCTCCCTAAACCCCCACCTTCAAGTCTCCAGGTATTCTGTGTCATCTGCACCCTGTTGACACTGGACACCTGGAGACACCGAAATCCTGAAGCTGGGAGGACACCAACAGAGTTGCCAACTTCCAGGGGGTGGCTGGAACTCTTCTCGGATTACAGCCCATCGCCAGGGAACAGAAATTTGGTGATCATTTGGTTGTCACATGGCCTCCTTCCCCCTTGCCTGCCCCACATATCCAACATGCCCCCTCCAGCCTCTCCTCTCCCAAACACGAGGTTTATAAATGTGGTTGGAGACTCTGGTCCTTGAGGTCTTCTCGGAACGTGTCCTCATGCGTCGCACAGAATCCAAACAATATCTTAATGTGTAAATCCAAATGTCTCTCTGCATCTTACTGAGAGAATTAACAAAGTCCCTGAAAAGGCAACAAACCAACTGGGGGCAGCTGAAAACCAGTGTCTGTGATACTTATTTACTGTCTGTGTTATTTACAAAAATCTTTGGGGGACAGAAAAGATTTCTCAGCCGGGCGCTGCTGCAAAGGACACTCAAAAGCTGCGGGTCGCGGAATTATATGCTGTATTGGAGGACCCCTCCCTGGCTGATTTTCCGTATTAAGGAACTGGTTCTTCATGGAGGTGGAAATTTAGTCCAGAGAGATGAGACCCCTACAGTAGAACACCCACCAATATGTCAATTCAAATTAACTTGAATATAACTTGGCCAGATTTTTCACCCTCCCCACTTCCATACATGGATATGGGTGTGTCTCATAGTCCCACTGTAGACTGCATTGGTCAGACCACCACCTGGAGTCCTGTGTGCCATTCTGGAGGCCTCACTTCAACAAGGATTTGGGCAAAATGGAGCGGGGGCACAGGAGAGTGGCAGGGATGATCCCGGGGCCTGGGGACCCAGCCCTAGGAGGAAAGGCTGAGGGACTTGGGCATGTCCAGCCTGGAGAAGAGGAGGTGGAGAGGGGACAGGATGGCTGTCTTTAAGTATTTGAAAAGTTGTCACTTGGAGGAGGGCAGGGATTGTTTCCTGTTGGCAGCACAGCAGTAATGGGTTTAAACTACATGTAAAATGGTACTGGCGAGATACCATTTCAGTCCGAGTTGTCCAGAGTGCAATGGGCTGCCTAAGGAGGAGGTGAGCTCCCCCTCACTGGCGGTCTTCAAGCAGCGGCTGGAGAGATACTTCTCCTGGATGCCTTAAGCTGAACCTGCATTCGATTGCAGCTTACCCCCAGTACCATCTTCAGAGCAAGCAGCACGGTGGGCAGAGCCACAAAATGCCTGCTACAAGATGGCCGTGGCAGGAGGTGGAGCCAGCCCCAAAATGGCTGCCAATGCTTACCTGCAGTCACACCTGCGGAAATATCCCTGTGCTGTTGTGGCCCATTTTTTTAAAGCTTCGCTGGACAGAAGCCCCATCTGGTCCCCTCCACTTGCTAAAAACACTTGGAGGGCACCAGGGAAGGTGTTGGCAGGGGCACCAATGGGCACCAGGTTGGGGGCCCCTAAGAACAGAAGAGAGGCCATGTTGGGTCAGGCCAATGGCTATCCAGTCCAACTCCCTGTGGCCAAAGAGCAAGGGCCTTCAGGAGGTCTGCCAGTAGGGCAGACCTCCAGAGTCCCTCCCACTGTTGCCCCCAGAGCCCCAAGAACACAGGGCATCCCTGCCTTCCAATCCACCTCCAAGATCGCCAACGGGGTCTCTAGATCTCTAATTCGAGAAACACAAGGAACAAGACTTCCAACCCCGTCCCCCCCCCACACACACACCCAAAAAGAAAACATGACCAAAGGCAGCCGAGTTTTGTTTTCAATTGATTTTTTTTTATGAAAAAGGATCACACATAATTGGCCAACGAACAATGCAAAAAAAAAAAAAAAAGGAAGAAGAAGAAAGGGAAACACCTTGAAAAACATACAACGTAACAACGGGGAAAATAACAGGACGAAAAAAAAAAACAACAACCTGGCTCCTTTCCTCTCGATTGTCTGGAAAAACTCCTTGTGTTCCTTAGAAGGCAACGGGCAGCTAAGTGCTTCTAGTCGACATTCGCGTCAAATCTTTCTCACTCTCTCTCTCTCTCTCTCTGCGTCTCGGAAGGTCTGCGCCCACAGGCCGCTGCCCACGGGCCCGAGATGCAGCTTGTTACGTAAGCAGGCGAGAATCTCCTGTTCCCCTGTTTCTTTCTCTCTCTTTTTGCACAGTCACAATCCAACAGGAAATAAAAAATAAAGAGTCTAAATGTCAGACTGTGTGTGTGTGTGTTTTAATAATTTCATACTTTTTTTTCACAGTTTTTAAAAAAGTTTATATATTTATATATATTTATATATTTATATTTTATATTTATAATTAAAAAGCTGGATTCTTTTTTTTTTCTTCTCTTTTCTTTTTTTTGTGATTCGTTTTCCTTTCCGTTAAGGAGGTCTTATAATACAGGGGGGAAAGGGCATTCACGAAGTCTTATGGTACATTAAAACTGTACAGTTTGTTTTGCTTTTTTTTTTTTTTTTTTAAAGAAAAATGATCTACCGAAGTCCCCGGCAGCCATGGTCCAGAAGGCGGGCGGTACGGATCAGCACCACTGTGGTTCTTTCAGAAGTAGGTTGTGAAGGATTCTAGAAAAAGAGAAAAGGTGCCTTCCACGCTCCCTTCCACGCCTGGCTACCCGTCTTTAGTATTCAGTAAGTACTGCGGCAGAGAGTTCGAAATCTGTCTGTGGAAATAAGTATCGCCCCTACCCTTGTAGTTCTGGAATGGTACACTCCATTCCGGGCTGCAACAATCATGGGGGTCTTAGGTTGTGTAGTGTACATCTGTTTTTCTAAGTGCAAAGTTGCGATGTTGCTCCTGTCTCTTTCTCCCCTTGGCCCTCCCCTTGTCCCCGAATTGGCTACATCACTGCCATGGCTGCTCAGCCCTATCTCTCTCTCCTTCTCTCTCTCGGTCACATCTGGGGTTCTGCCCTGCCTTGAAACGGCAAGACGCAAAGCCCAGAGCTCAAGCCCATGACGAAAACAAAACGGCAGAGATGGATGGAGGAGTGACCGGACAGACAAGGGGATGGGAAACGTCTGATTGGCATCGACGGGGAGGGGAGGGGGTTGATGTTCACTTTGAGACTTGCCAAGGGGGAAAGCATGCATCGTCTAGTCGAACGCGGGTTCCCAGATCCCCACCAGCCAAGGCTTCCCGAATTGATACGTTCAAGGTCCGTCCAAGTGCTGTTGTGCGGCAAGGGGAAGGGGAGGTGGAGAATTTCGTTGTGTACGAACATCCGTGAGTCCTCAAGGAGACAGTCTGCTGGAACGAGATGAGTCCCGACGGCGTCTCTTGGCAAGTGGATGACCGTGTGCTTTCCAAAACATGCCTCTCTTCCCCTCCCCCCAAATTTGCGTTGTACATTTAGGGAGGGGCCGATTAAGCGGAGGACCGTGTTTCTCGTCAGTCCCCAGAAGGGCTTACATTCAGCATACGTGAGAAAGGGGAAAGGGGCTTTGCTTGCTCTGTTCAAGAGACTACATCCATAGTAGAATGGCAAAGGCTTCCACGGGGCAACTCGCTGGATCCAGTCGATTTGGCAAGAAAACTGTTTTAAAAGGAAAGTCCCTGGGCTGTCCTGTTGAACATCTGTTCCATGCTGGGGATCAGAAATTAAGTTTTTGAGGCAGAGAAGTCAGACAAAAGTTCCAACCGATGCTCTATCCCCAGACTTTCCCACAAGCTTGGTGTGGGGTCTCAAGGGAGGCCATGGGGGTGCCCCAAAAGACAAGAGACTGTCGACTCTGTATGAAAAGCTGCCCTATGACACAGTTCTCTGATCTATGCTCTTTCCGTGATGTCATCTTGTGCTCCGGTTCTCAGTGGGCGGGGGGGGGGGGGGAAGTCCGTCACACATGACCAGAGTCTGGGGGGGAAGACACCCCCCTCAAAACAACCCCCCCCACACACACACACACAAAACCCTTCTATGATCTTCTTCCCCGAAAGTCAAGCCTTGGATCCTTGCTGTCACCCTGAGCTGTTTCCAGGAAGTCCCTCGAAATAGAGTCTCCTCTTTAAAAAATCCTTTTCGTGATCCGTGCGAGCATTAAACAATCATGCTGTCGTTAAAAAACAGGCACATACTTTTTGTTCTGTCCCATTCTCCTCCCGCACGAGTGGCGGGTGCGAGCGAATGCTTTGGAAGCAGGGGGCGGTGGCGGGAGGGAGGCCTCCCGGGATTCCCTTCCCCCGGGCCAGTTAGCAGATGACGGGAACTCCGTCTGGGTTGAAGATCATGCCCGTCGTAGGCTCGTACGTCCCCACTAGGTAGTAAAGGTCCTCGCTGTCTTGGTACTTCTTTGTCTTCAGCATCTGTTCGTACTGCTCGAGGTCGACCACCAGGCATTTGTGCGAGATGGTCTGGACGTCGTTTTCATCCACGTGAGAAGACTGGTACAGCGCCCGCTGCAATAGAGAGGGTATGAGGGGGCGAGGAAAGGGAGGCAGCGTTAGACTGGCTCTTTGAAATATCCCATCTGGGCTGCAGCTCCCCAGACCTCTAACGCAAATCAAAAGAGCAAGGATTTCTCACCGGCTAGTTACAACCCAACAATTTCTACGCTGGCCTCAATTTGCAGCTTGGTGTAGTGGCCAAGCCGGGTTTGAGTCTGCGCTCCCCCACAAGCAGCCAGCTGGGTGACCTTGAGCTGGTCACAGCACTGGTAAAGGTGTTCTGACTGAGCAAGAATCTCAGGGCTCTCTCAGCCTCACCTCCCTCCGAGGGTGTCCGTTGTGGGGAGAGGAAAGGGAAGGCGAATGTAAGCCGCTTTGAGACTCCTTTGGGTAGAGAAAAGTGGCATATAAGAACCAGCTCTTCTTCTTCTTGTATTCTTCCACTATAGTGTCCCTCCGCCCTTGCGCATCAGGGCCGCTAGAACTGCCAGGGGAACTATCCACACACTACCCATTCCTCTCTCTGCTGCCCCATTGTGGAGGTGTGAAACGGGAAGGGTAGGGACGGGGATTTCGGGAATGGTTGGTGCAACTGGCATGAACTGATGCCAACTGGAGCAGAGAGTGGGACGCAGGGATCATCATGCCGTGTAACACTTTTTTTTACTCAAAATTGCCTAACTGTTGTTCACGACCCGGCTGCCTGACATTAACTCAAGGGACACAACAGACTATCCTCTCTGGTCACTTTTGCTTGCACGGCCTTCTTAGGGACGGCCCCAGATTTACATCATAAATCCCTTCCCCGCAAAGCCTTCCACACATTGGTTTCCAGAAGAAACTATGTACCTCCATGAAGTCCTTCCTCTGGCTGGACGCCTGCAGAGCACTCGAGAGGCTTCTGCCGGATTTCTGATCCCACCGCTGAATTTGGGAGCCCAAAGCAGAGGAGTGAGAGGGGAGGGGAGAGAAAACAAGCACAAAAGCAAGGGCTAGATTAGAACACAAAGGCACCTTCAGACGTAGTTCCCCAAGAAAACTCATTCTGCTCTGCCTTATCCCCTGCTCTCTTCAGCCTGAATGTGTGGGCATGCCAGTTCACTGGTGAGGGAAAAGCACTCTGTACATGGCCAGAGATAACCCAGGGCCAAATTCCTTGATGTGGTCTTACGTGGCTCTGACCTTCCTTGTGTGGCTGAAAAGATTATCTATCTCCTACCTGACTGTGTTGACAGTGTTCCATATAAAACCTCATTACTTGCTTTGGCCGCCAGGAAAATAAGGGCCAACGCTGTCACGGTTAAGGCAGACTCTTAACACTCCTGCATCTCTGTATTTTGGCATGCCGTTTCATAGTTCTATGGTTTTAAATTGTATGTTTTTATACAGCTTTATTGTTTACAAACTTGCCTCTTATATTTTGTAAAGGCCTATGGCTATATACCAATAATCCCTACTTCTACGTGGCCAGAAGCACCCTGTTTGCTGATTTTCCTTACTCTAATGCAGCTGAAAGGTTCCCCAAGACCTTTTTAAAAGGTTTACATTGGAAGGGATGAAATCTCCTCCTACACATAATCCACATCTTGCCCAGAGGAGACAGGGTACAATCTCCTCGCATTCGTCTGCTGGACAGAGTCTGGAGTCAGAATTTTCTGCCACAGGGAAACCAGTCGCCCTTCTCTTCCTTCGTGCACTAAGGCCCCGGCCAACCCAGGTGCAAATGAAGGAGCCCCTGGCCACGTGGATCATGATACAGACATTGCAGCTGCAACATGGGATGGAATTAATTCAAAAGAAATTCCGTCTAAACATCCGGAAGAAGTTCCTGACAGTCAGAGCGGTTCCTCAGTGGAACAGGCTTCCTCGGGAGGCGGTGGGTTCTCCATCTTTGGAGATTTTTAAACAGAGGCTAGATAGCCATCTGACAGAGAGGCTAGATGACCCAGGAGGTCCCTTCCAACTCTATGCTTTTTGTGAAGCACCTTGTGAAGCCTGGGAAATTTCCGGTCATACATGCAGAGCTTTCTGAAGGAGTGAAAGAAATAAAGACACTTCAGCTAGGATGGAGTTCCACGTGTGGGCTGGAGCCCCGCTCAGGAATTGAACTCAGGGCAAAGAATAGAGAAGCAGCCAAGCACCAATGCCACCGGCCTCGTGTCCCAAGAGAAAAGCGGCGGTGCTCCTCGGCCTACCCAAACCGAAACCTGTTGGGTCTCCTCTCAGCAAGGAGAACCTATCTCCTCGTTCCACCCACCTTGCCTTCATGGAGCTTCTTGCCGGGGTTGGTTTCTTCCGGGTGGTAAAACCACTTGACCCTGACGACCATGTTGTTCCCCCACGACTCCCACATGCTCTGGATCCGGCCGATGTACGGAAGGTTGGGCCGGCCGGCCGATAAGAAGACGGCGCAGTCTCCGATGCGAATTATCTCCTTCCCGCGGACGATGGCTTTGTAGAAGAGCTTACGGGCTTTCCCCTTCATCCCTCGCCTCTGCGGGGTGAAAGAACAGCCAAGCCCCTGAGGACTAAGACCATGTCTCTCTCATCCTGCCTATGCAGATTTTAGTCCTCCCTCCAAGGAACACTTGGGGGGGGGGGGCTAATTCACCTTCCCTCGTTCGATCATCACAACAACCCTGTGAGGTGGGTTAAGACGGATCAAGTGGCTGATTCCAGAGTCCCTCTGACCGGGGAGGCTTAAATCCCTGTCGACTTGGTTCTAGTCCATTCCCCCACAGGATTCTCAAGGCATTGCCTGGGCTTCCTTGGGGGCCTTCCCTCTGAATATTGTCCAGGGCTGGCCATGCTTAGCTTCTGAGACCGTACACAATCGGGCCAGCTAAGCTGGGCCGTTCAGCATAGGGCATCCCCCCCCCCTATTTATTAATTAAAGCATTTATACTACGGCTCAAGGTTTTTCCCAGTGGGAGGGTCAAATACCAGTAGAGCCCTTGAGTTCTGATCAACTACTTCATTTTGTCTCCCTCTACTTCCCTCCCTTTCGGCCTGCCCTTCTCTCTGCCTCCCTTCCCTTTCCCTCTGCCCACAGACCCTCCCAATTGGCCTTGCCAAGGCAGAGCCTGGAGTGGCTCCTATCTCACCTGGGTGGGCTTCCCAAACCACTTCCACAGCTGCCGGGCAGGCAGGAAGGCGGCGATCTTGGGCCTGTTCTCCACGGAAGGGAGCCTCTGCCGCTTGGCCAGCTCCTTGGTGGTGGGAAGGTGGATCCCCTCGCGCTTTTTGGGCCGGTTCTTGTTGCTGTTCTGCTGCTGCTTCTGAGCCGTCCCCTGCGACGGGGGCGGCTGCTGCTGCTGCTGTTTGGGGCTCGCGGGATGGGAGGCTGCCCGGGACTTCCCCGCCTGCTTGGCCGGCTTGGGCGGGAGGGCCTGCTGGACAGAAGACGTGCCGGGCTGGGACTCGGCCGCCTCGTCCTCCGAGCAGCAAGAAGAGTCTTCGTCGGTGGTGGAGGAGGAGGACGAGGAGCTGGAGGAGGAGGAGGAGGAGGTGGACGAGGAGGAAGAGCTGGAGGAGGCCGAAGAGGAGGAGGAGGAGGAGGAAGAGGAGCTGCTGCTGCTGGAGGAGGAAGAGGAGGAGGAGGAGGAGTTGGACGAGGACATGGGGGTCGACACCCTCGAACTGGCCGAGCTGCTGTCCGGAGCCCCGCCCCCATTTTTCTCCGCCTCCTCCTCTCCTTCGGACTCCGAACTGCTGCTGTTGCTCTCAGACTCGTCACCAGCCGGAGCCGCCTGAGCTTTGTCCTCCCGATCCTTCGAGGAGGCCTGCTTCTCTCGGCTTCCTCCGCCGCCGAACTTGCCTCCGAAATTCGCAGCCGCAGGTTCTCTGCCTGCCGCCTTGCTTTTGGGAGGTTTCTGCTTCGCCTCCGAGCTGGCCACAGAGGCATAACTCAGCCCCACGATGTTCTTGGCCTCTCTCCTGCCAGCGAGGTGCGAGTCACCCAGCATCCTCATGGCTTCCTTCGTCTTCTTGGTCTTGGGAGACATGACCCCCTCGTGGTCCAACTTGATGAGGATCTCGCTGTCCGGGATCTTCCTCTGCGCCTTGGCCGTGGAGCCAAACTCTTGCAATTCTTCGGCCGACTTCCCTTTCTTGGATTTGACTTTCCCGGAAGAGTTGTCCGAGGAGCCAAAATTCCCCAGCGCGCCCGGCAATTCAGCGTAGGGCTCACTCCCACGAATGTTACTGAACACTGGCGACTGGAACGCGGGGTTGGGGGAGGCGGGCAGCTTGGCAGAGAGCTTCACCTTGTTGCTTTTGCCGTGCTGTTTTTCTTCTGTGGAAACGGAGGAGGACCGAGCTGGGATCGGCTGTGCTTTCTTCGAACTTTTGGCAGACTGCTTGCTAAGGCAAACGGGCTTTTCGGGCACAAGGGAAGGGGCTGGCGGCGTTTCTTCCGGGTCCATCTCCTCCGTCAGGCTGGTTTCTTCTGTAAGGCAGCAGAAGGTCAACATGTAAAACAGCATGTAGGGCACACCAAGATATCTGTCCTACAACTCTCACATTCATCAATGTGCATGTAGCCGTTTCAGGATCATCTATTCCACCAGCCCTATACGCCGCTAATGCTTTGATTTCTTGGAATGCCTTTGTTTCTGAACAAATAAAATCTGTTTTAAAAAACACGGAATCCGGGATGGGCCTCTACAGATTGGAGTGGGTTAAATTCTCCAAGGCACCTGGGGTGGGCAGCAGGGATACCCCCCATGCCAGCAACCACTCACATCGACAAGAAATACCCCCAGCTGCACTTGGGGATGCTGCAATGGAAAGAAATCAAGAAGCTCACGCATCTGACATGTAACTAGGGCTCGTTCTGCTGCCCCCAAATGCCCAAGCTGAGCCCCTACAGCGGACTGGTCCCTTCCTTGCCGTGCCACCCTAGACCAGCCTGTTGGGAGAACGAGCAGCGCCCGCAGCTGTGGAGATTCTGGGGCGCATGTGCAAAAGGAGACCAATGCCCATGTGGGAAGACCAATCTCCACGTGGGAAGCCAGGAGGCAGTTTGCATTCCAGGCGAGGGGGCCGAGGGACTCAAAAATGCCCGGATCTGCTCCCCCCTCTCTTGCCCCCCCCCGGTTCAAAAGGAGGCGGAGTCTGGCCAAGCCCGTGCATGCCAGCAGGCAAAACTGGATGAAGAGGTTGGCGTCTCGTACCAGGTTTCTGTTTGATGCTGGGTCTCCTCCCGCGGACTTTGCCCTTGGCCGCTTGCTCCTCCACTCCCATCCCGCTCCCCTCTTTTCCTTCTCCGGTATCCTTACTGGACTTGCGTCTGCGACGCTTCGTGCTGGGCACCAAGAGGGCGGGCGAGGGCTCCGCACCTGCAACAGTCAACGGCTTCAGCGTCCGTGGCAGAGATTTGCAGCCACCCCGTCCAACCACTCCCCATCGCACTGGGCCAATGTGTCCATGAGCTCTGGCACGGCCCCACGCGCCATTCCCTCGTGGTGCTTTGTACACCCCCTCCTCCCAAATAGGGGCAGGCCGGAAAGTCAATACAGCGAGACTCTTCCCTGGGACTTTGCTCCACCTCCCACTCAGCCTGCCTGTCCTGCAGAAGGGACAAGCCCTTGCATTTAGGGCATGCCAGCCCTGCTTCACTGGACAGAACGGGCTTAGGCTCACGAATGGTACGGCGCCCATACATTTGTTAGTCTGTCGTGGTGCCTCGGAAACACTGTCATTCTAGATGCGGGGGACCAAAACGCCCACCCGCCCGCTGGGACCCCCCGTGCAGGGTTCCAGGCAGTCAAACTCACACTGGATCTTGTAGTCGGGCGGCAGCAGGCGAATGTGAGACAAGGGGATCCGCCCGGTGTCTCCGTCATCAAATTCCACCGTTATCAAATCCCCGTCATCCTCTTGATCGTGGGCCCCTGAAGACAGAACAGAAGATTCGCACTAGGTGAAGAAGGGAGCCAGGTAAAAAAAGAGGAGCTGGGTTTTTTGTACCCTCCTTTTTGCAACCCGAAGGAGTCTCAAAGCGGCTGACAATCGCCTTCCCTTCCTCTCCCCACAACAGACGCCCTGTGAGGCTTGCAGACTCTCTAGAGGGAGTCTCTGTTTGGTCACCACGTCTAGTGGCCCTCGATGGAACTCTCCTCCACGATTCTGCCCAAATCTCCCTGCCCCCTTTCCAAAGCCATCTAAGCCTCCGCAGGTGGTGAATTGCACAGTTTAATTCCTTGCAGGTTGAAGAAGTACTTCTGCCAGCCACGCCCCTGGGTGTCCCCACTGGGATGTCCATCTTTGCCGCCACCAATCCTTCACCCACGCGTGTGTCCAGCCAAACCCCAGGGAACCGCTTGGGGGCCTTACGGGGCCTCACGGACACAAACGAGGCACAGCCCAACTTCAGGGAAAGAAATCAAGATGCCTCTTTAGAAGCTCACGCATCTGACATGTAACTAGGGCTCGTTCTGCATCTATGTGGCCTTTCCCAGCTGGCGTCTCACCTCGGACAACCGTCCCCGGGTACAGGCAGCGATACTGCTGGCTCCAGTAGGCAGCGATCCTGGTGCCCTCGGGCAGGAACCGCACGGAAGGGGGTTTGACGTCGATGATCTGTGGGGGAGGAAAGGGGAGGGCGGAAGGGTCAGAAACCGTTCTGCCTCACACAAGGCCTTCGTCGTACAAACGCCCGAAAAGACAACTCAGCTCAAGGCAGCAAAGGACCTACAACAGAAAAGTCTCTCTCTCTCCCTCAACCCAACGTCATTTCAACATAGTGTCTCCACATGGCGTGGGACACTGCAGAGAGATGACCTCCCTCCACCCCCAGCTCTGCGGTCACAAGAGCCAGAGTCTGTGATACATTTGCACATCTGATTGGGAGACGGACCACAGCACAGCAAGTAGAACACCTGCTTCTTACGCAGAAAGTCCTGAGTTCAATCCCTGGCAACTGCAGTTCAACCATCTCAGGAAGCCGGAAAACGCTTCCTGGGCCCAAGACCCACCGTCAGTGGACAATACTGAGAAAGATGGACCAGTGGCGCCAATGATATCTCGAAAATATTATGCCCATCTTTCCCCAGACAGTTTGGGAGAGCCCAGAAAAGGACTCTACATTTGGTACGCAAAGAGCACGAGGGGGATGGCAGAAATTAAAAACGGAAAAAACATTACGGACAACACAGAACAGCCTACAGATGAGGCTGAAGCGAGGGCAAAGGAGAGCAGGGGCCATTTGAGGTGGGGGGCCTGCAGAGGGCCACTACGCCCGACTTACCGCCTCCTGCAGCAGCTGTTCCAGACAGTAGATATGGGGACGGTTCCCTCGCTCCCCTTCCACCACCACCCGGTATCTGAAAATCGCACACCCAAAACACGAGTGAGGGAGGAGGTTGAGACGGCAGCTGAGACACAGAGAGACGGAATCCCAGGCAGAGGCTGGAAGAAACTTTCCAGCAGTGTTGTTTTGAAAAATTCACTGATTCCGTGCAATTGCCCTTCCTCCGAGGGGCACGGGCTAACTCTCTAAGTGCACAAATGTGACGTCCTACACAGAACTCAGTTGCTGCACGTGAAATGCAAACGCAGCATCAAATATCATCTATCCAGATGTTGGATTCCGTTTGGGGCTGCATGGCTAGCAACCGCTTCCCTTGTAACCAGCTGGCTTTCTGATTCCGGATTTTCATTTGTGGCTTTCTCATCCTAGCTGCTTGGCTTTTTCTTTGGTCTGTGGAAGCTACTCCAAAGCCCCCTAGAGGGTCAGGAAGCAGCCAGGAAATGTTTTACTCTCTTGTGACTGGCCTCTCCGTTTCTTCTTCTTTGCCCTAACCTTTGGCTCCATGCAACCAATCTACTAATTGTCGCTCAAGAGAGACTAATGTATGAGCCCCAGAGGGGGCCTCCACCTCTCCCACCCCCAATCCCCCCTTCACACGACTTCTTCCTGCACATGAGCTCAAGCCTTGATTTTATGCGCTGGACACGATCACCACGTGCCGAATTCTAATCTGCGCAAGCTGCATAGGAAAACCATTATGGGTCTTTAAAGGGGGGGTACGAGAAACACAACCACCGTGTCTTTTCTTCGCTTACATGTCAGGAGAGTGGACGGTCTTCACGTGTCCAGCGTAGAGCAGTTTGTCATCCATGGGGATGAGGACTCGCAAGCCGTCCTTCAGTTCCTCCTTGTCAATGATGCAAGAACGGGGGGCTGTTGGATGCAAGGGAGGGAGGGAGGAGGAGGAGTCAGAGATGCTTTCAGAGATTTGGCCAATGTTTTTGTCATTGTGTGTCGCTGCTTTGGGGATGGAACCCACTCGCGCGTGGGATTAAAAGACCCTCATTTCAAGTCGTAAGTAACACCATGCACGGGGCCCAATCCAGCCATCCCCACCGTGTCCTGACAGCGTTCCGCCCGCCAGGTGACCCCTGACTGGTGAGAGAAGGAAGCAGCAAGTTGGAGGAAGATACAGGAAGGTGACACAGAAGTGGCGGGCCAGGGAAACCATCCTGCCCAACAGGATAATTCCCTCCCTTCCCCCAAAGTAAAAAATTTGCAAGGCTTTTGAATTTATTTTTGGATGTTTATACCGTCCCATTCCCACGTGGACTCAGAGCAGATTTGGAAATTAATTCTCACAAAATGAATGTGTTTTTTTTAAAATGTGTTACTAAAATGCCAGCTGGGAGGGTCCTGGCTGCGACTTTCTAGGGAAAGCCAGTTGTGGGGAGTGGGTGAGTGTGAGGCCCCCAGTGGTTAAATCCCGGGATTTCTGAGGCAGGGAGCTGGATGTTCTCTTTCAACGGCAGCAGGGGTAGAAATTCCCTGAGTCGGCTGGGCCTCAAACATCCACGAACAGCCTCTGACTGCTGCCTGTCCCCAAAGTGCTCCCATCCGCTTCGCTCCCCGCCCCAAAGGAATCCCGGCCCGAGGGTGACTAGCGCCTCCTCCACTCTCACCTGGCGTGGGCG
Organism: Paroedura picta; assembly: GCF_049243985.1. NCBI lineage: Eukaryota > Metazoa > Chordata > Lepidosauria > Squamata > Gekkonidae > Paroedura > Paroedura picta. Next base: position 20,562,952 of record NC_135385.1, read on the forward strand.
GCCTCTCCAGGAGCATGCTGAGGGGCACGTTCTCATCCTCCGAGAAGCTGCTGTCCTGGTTGGGCTCGAAATCCTCCTCGGCGGCCATGCTCTCCATCAGCTTGCTGACCGCCCCGCCTTTCCCTCGGCTCTGAAGAAAAGGTGCAGAGCGAGGCGGTGAGTGGGCTGCACGGGTTAGATGACTGTGCCCCTCCCCACCAGAGCCCTCCTCTTGGGCACTGTCTACCTCTGACGGGCATGGCAGGTCACCCCCGGTCCTTGCTGCTCCAGAGGGGACCAAACCTGTCCATTCTGGGCTGCTAGGGCCACGGTCCCTCCTGGACCTGCGTTCTGCCTCACACAAGGCCTTCATTTTAAAACTGGTTTTTAACAATCCCCGTCAGGCAGAAGGGAAGACCCCGTCTGCTGTGCTGGGACTGTTGAGGGAATTTGTTTCTTTTAAGACACAGCGGCATTCAACAAGCCCCATGAGCTGAAGGGGAGGTCTGCAGGACCATTGGATGACCTGGGCACAGGACTTCTTCCTCGAGTCCGGAGTTCACACAGATCAGAAGAAGAAGAAAAGCTGGGGTTTTTATACCCCACTTTTCACAACCCAAAGGAGCCCCACAGCAGATGATGGACACCTTTCCCCACAACAGACATCCTGTGAGGCAGTTTGGGCTGAGAGAGCTCTAAGAGAATGGTTCTGCAAGAACAGCTCTGAGAGAACTGTCCAGCCCAAAGTCACCCAGCTGGTTGCATGTGGGAGGAGGAGCTGGAATCATCCCCAGTTGTCCAGATTTGTCTGCCACCTTTTACCCACCACACCATGCTGGCTCTTGCCTACCTCCTTCTTTGCCTCTTTGGCTTTCATCTTGGCCTTGCTCTTCTTGCTGGAGCTCAGGGAGCTTGCCAGGCTGGCGCGGAGGTCGGGCGGGGAGCTGGTTATGCCCGGAGAGTGGGACGAGGACGAGGAGGAAGAGCAGAACGGGCTCTCTTTGTTTTTCTTCTTCTGCACAGTGGAAAGAGAAGAGCACAGGGAATTCTCCAATCAGCACCAGTTGCCAGACAAGAATCAGGGTGGTGGCCCTGGCCCGGCCCGAAATCACATCCTCTTCCCTGCCCTCTAATGTTTTAATTGGTTTTATTGCTCTATTTATTGCATTTATAGATTTTTTTATTGCATTTGTATTCGTGGTATTTTTTTACCATCTTCAGCTGCGATGGGGAGGGGGCGTGACGCATTGGTGAACTGATTCCAGCCGGTGGCAAATTGTTGGGGGGGGGGGGGGAAGAGAACTTTCTGCAAATATTAAGGACTCCCACTTGGTTCACTGGTCCGAGATCCAGTAAAGGATCAAGATGTTGTTTCAGAAGGGTCTGAAGGGGGTTCACCTTCTTTGCCATGTGGGTTGGGGGGGGGAAAGTGAGAACCTTATTTCACCTGGCATGCTACATTTCTACTTGCAGTGTGCTTAACGTGGGCGAACAGTGCGATAGTGCCTGTAGAATAGCAGGGTTCAATCTAGCACTTCGGGGATCCACCAGCTTCTTCTCCTACACGCCTAGTGTGGGTTTCTGTGCCATGGAATAGGGGAGGCATGAAAACAGCCATGGCACAGAAGCCCATGCTAGACATGTAGGAGAAGAAGCCAGTGGATCCCTGAAGTGCTAGATTGAACCCTGCTAGTCTACAGACATGAAGATACCTGTGGATGCCAGAGTGGGGGGGCTGAAAGGGTTTAAACTGCAGGGTTAGTAAAGTACCCCCGGCCTGTCAGCACAAGGGAACAATCACAGAGCGGAACGGCTCATCACTCGAAACGCAACACACAGATTTAATTTATCAACCAATTCTCCCTGGGTATAAAAAGTTTCGCCCAAACGAAATGCAAATTAAAACACACACACACACACACACACCCCTGATGGCCAGAAGCCAAATAAGTGTGCTCTTGCCCAAAGCCACAGGGGCTCAGGTCCTGACTTCCGGCTTTGTTTTACAGAAGCCACTTGGATGCGAAGAAGGACAGGCCAGCGATGGTCCACATCACTTCCGCCTCCAATGGGCAGAATCTGCCCTGCCCCAGAGTCGGGAGTCGGTTGCCTGCCTCCCCAGGAGCAGGAGGAGTGGCTCATACCTTGACCAGCTCTTTCCTCTCCTTCCCTTTGCTCCCGTCTTTCCTGGGGCTCAGGGGAGTCCCCTTCAGGCTGCGGCTGCCCTTGGACCCGGAGGTCGAGCCGCTCGGCGCAGCGGGCGACAGGGCGGCCGACGACATGGTGGCGTCGTGGAGGAAGATGCGCTCGCTTCGCCGGCGGTTCCAGAGGTCGTCGTCGCTCATCTCCAGCCCGAATTCGAAGCTCAGGTCTTTGGGCGACTTGAACTTCTTGAGCTTCCGGCTCTTCTCGGACGCCATCTTGGCCTTGTCCAAGCTCACCCCGGGGGCGGAGTCCATGGAGCTCGCCGACTGGACGGGGGTGGCGCTGCCCGGCTCCAGCATGCCCTTCTTCCCACGCAGCAACTGAGGGGGAGACTTCTTCCGGATCTTCACCTCGCTTTCCGAATCCGTGTACTCAAACTCCGTCCCTGGGTAGAAAAGAGGAGACGGAATCAAGCCGGGGCCATCTGGATTGGGCCGGACCCAACAGATCGCTGGCTTGGTGCTGGACGGCGCATTCCAAGCCCTGCGACTGATGGCTACCAGAACAACAAACCCACCCTTGACATTCCTCAAAAATCAAACTGGCTTCAATTCCGGCCCAGCGGAACTCTCTGGTAAGATGAGGGCCCTGCAAGACTTCAAGCAGTTCCGCAGGGCCTGTAAAACGGAGTTGTTCCGCCAGGCCTACACAGCTGATTTCGGCTACCCGATTCCTGTCTGGAGCCCATCAAGTCTATGCAAGTTGATTCAAATACTGCCCCATCCTCTCTCTGCAGACAGAAGGCAGAACTGGGCACATTTTATTAGTCATGTAGTTAGCTATGGAAATGACTGCATTTTACAATGTATTTTATCATGTTGCTTTATGTTTTGTCATTAATTTAATTCAGCGTTGAGATTTTAAACGTTTGGCTGTGTTTCTGTTACTTCATATTTCACATTATTTCATATTTCATATTCTGTTATTTCATCTCTGAGCCCTCGGGGAAGGGCAGGCTTAAAGTCTGAAAATACATAAATTAAAACTCTTCATACAGGCAATTCAAATCCATTCGGACCGTTTTCCCCCGTGGGCTGTCAGAAATGGCTACAGCAAATGCTAACCATGTGAAGTGTGAGAAAAAGAGGGCAGAGAGCACAGAATACAGACTGCTGACATGAATGAGAGGAAGAGCGTAAGCACAGTGAGAGCACCCGCTTGGCACAAAGAAGGTCCCGGGTTCAATCCCCAGCATGTCCACTTAAAAGGGTCAAATTGCAGGTGATGTGAAAGACCTGCCGCTGAGCTCCTCGAGAGCGGCTGCCCGTCAGAGGACAAAAGGCAGACTTTTGACAGGTCAAAGGACTGACTAGCGATGAGGCTGCTTCAAGGTATCCCACCACGGTATACCAAGCAGTGCTCACTGTTCCCCTTCCTCCTGTGCCTGCACTGAGATGTTTCTCCCTTCCCTTTTCCCTTGAGTCTTATGCCAGGGTGGCGGAGTGGCTAAAAGAGCAATGGGTGACCCACCACTCCCCTAAGCACAGGCTTGGAGGCCAAGTGAAAAGCAGAACAAGAACAAATGTCTCGAGGAGCATATTGGGAGGCACCTGTGGCATCAGGAGGCTTTCCAAGGGCCCATCCCATTCCTCCCCAGACCTCCCCATGAGTGGGATGTGCTAAAAGCCACCAAAAAGGGCCTCAGTTTTGGGGAGAGGTGGGGGAGAACATGCGTCCTACCTGCCAAATTGTAGCTTCCCAGTGGTTCTCCTTTGCCAAGCCTTCAAAAGAGGGGTGGTCATATGTGAACAGGCTAGACCTTAGGGAACGTTGTCCCTCTATCCCCCCCCCCCTTAACGGACACCCAACACCGCTGTTTCCCACACTGAGGTAAAGGGAAGTCCCTTGTTGTTGGGTTATGCTGTGACGCTCCAAGAGCTGTGGAAATTCCCGATATGCCATCTTCCTGTCCCCGAAATGGACCATGGGTTTGTTTGGCCTCACAGGCCGAGATCTTGTTCCCGTCCTCAGGGACTCGCCTCAGAAAACCCCCTCAGGCCCTTCTCTCAAAGGAAGGAGAAAAATCTGCCGTTGATCAACGGTTCTGCTACAAGAAGCGTTCCAGGTCAACATAGCTCAAAATCCTTCGCCAAGACTTCAGAATTCTTCCCGCTGTAGATCTCAGGAAATACCGTCGCGTCACCCAGCTTCCGAATTCTCGGCCGCCAACAATGTCTAGCATCTCCTCTCTTTTCTTGGCTGTCAAGTCACAGCTGACTTCTGGTGGCCCCACAGGGTTTTCAAGGCGAGAGATGTCGGGAGGTGGTTTGCCGCTGAACTGTAGTCCTCCAAATGTCCATGGACCGCAATAACCATGAGCCCCTGCTAGCAGGGCCAATTGGCAGGGGCTCATGGTAATTGTCGTCCACGAATATCTGGAGAGCCACAGTTAGGCCACCCCTGCTGTATGGCAACCATGGATTTCCTTGCTCGTCTCCTCTCTGAGTAGGAATCAGGGCCAGCCCTGCTTAGCGTCCGAGATCTGGGTCATCCACCTCAAGGCCCCCAAGTTCCACCCAACAACAAACTGGGCATGTGCCGATTTCAGTGACTGTTCAGGTGCCTCTGGTGGATAGCGCAGCCTTCAGGAATGACCTCTCGTATTTCCGATTGGTGCTGTGGGGAGGAGAATCCATCCCAATCCCGAAACAGAGTGCTCACTTAGGCACCAACCCTAGTAGGGTTTTCTCGGGATCCTGCGGCCCACCGGATGCTCCCGCTGCCTAAGGTCCATGCAACAGACTTTACCCATTTCCAGAACATCACACCAGTAGGGGTCCATCTGTCTGGGGCTCAAAAGTGTAGGGCAGCCTGTGAGACCCCAGAAGTGGTGTGAAGATCATACAGGATATGGTTGGGAAGTGTAGCTGTGGACCCGCCCATCTGGGGCTACTCCCCTTCCCACCCCCTCATTGGCCATTTTGGGAGGGGCAGGACAACATGACCACATACGATAAATGCTGAACACTTTTTTTAAGTATGTAAAAAATTAATTAACTCCCTTCCCCATTCGGGAAGCCCGTCCAGGGCCGTCAAGAAGCCCCGGGATTTCACGAAAGCCTGCTTGAGAAAGCCTGGTATAGCCAAACCTATACTTTGGGTAGAGGAAGGGCAAGCCGGTGGGATTCCCCATCCGATGCTAGCCACAGGGCTGACCGTTTCCTGATTCTTTTCTGCTTCCTGTTGGCTTTCTGCCCAACTGCCTCGCCCCCCCCCCCCCCATGCTGCTCTGCTCAGAACGAGCGCCACCGTAGCACCACTGGGGCTCCATGGGTGTCAAGGTGCCCCACCCTCCAAAATCCGGGCTCCTAGCACCGAGGCGAGCGGTGCCATGTGGCCTTCGCAGCTTCACATGCGGCAATCGCTCAAAGGTTACCGAAACAGTGTGGGACTGAGCCACAACATGAGCAGGAGGTGAAGATGTGGCTGTAATTATAGCACGGGCTGTCCTTCTAATTAATGTGCACATTCCCAGACAGCAGGGCAGGGCGCCCCAGGGTTGCACAAGGCATAAATCAAAGACTTCCCTTAGCACACGGCACTCGTGGGCAGGGAGGCTGCCCACTGCATCTCTACGCGATTTACTGCTCAGTCACCTGGCCTCTTTTCAATCCGCCCCTCCTGGAAAGGAATAATGACATCACGTCTCCACACTGGGTAGAATGGAATGGTCTAGCCGCTCAGGCTGTGGAAGTGCTACTGCATCCCCTGCCCTCAGAGGAGGCTTCCTGTCATGCCTCTGTGTGAGTCCCAGCACTGGACTTCCTCTCCATTCCCATCAGGAGGCACACGCAGAACTTGTGCAGGAGGCGGACAATTCTTCCCGATTCACAGACTCTACAAACTGGCCTTCTTTGAATGGAAAAAATACAGGATTCCTACGATTTGAAGTTGTGGGGAGGAGAATAGGTCACGCAACTCTCAAGCCAAGTGACTGTCTCCCCTTAGCAACGGGGAAGAGAAGGGGCTGGGACAGAGTGGTTCCGGCCTGAGATGCAGCCTGGAGATACGACCAGCTAAAAATAAGCCAGCCTCCCATGGCAGACATCATTTTCTATTCTGAAACCCTCTATAAATCCCATTATCATTTAATACATATTAATAAAGGGTTTATAAATGGAGCTTTTTTTACTGAGCTGCCTGGCTGAGAAAGATGTTGCCCCGGGGCCGGCTCTGCAGCCAGCGGCTCACAAGGGAATTAAAAGAAGCAAAATTTCAATTATTCATGGAGAAGGGGGGGGGAGGAGGGAAGGGCGGGGCGGGGAGAGGAGTCGGAGGCAGCCGGAGACGCAGAGCGAGAGAGGGCAACGCTCTGGTGCTTTTGGCCCCATTTAGATCCCTCCCCCAGAATTCCTCTTGTGACTCTGGCCTAGGCGGTGTTCAGAGACTGTAAGAAAACCACCAGCCATGGTTTGTGCAACCAACTCTGGTTTGGCTTGATTCCCAACAGGGCTGGCCTGTCCTTTAGTCATGCCAAGGCAATTGTCTAGGGCCCAAACCATCCTGCCCCCCTGCCCTCAGACAGTAGCAGCAGCTTTCCCACAGTGCAGGGGTCTCAAATATGGCAAGCTGGGTTTGATTCCCGACTCCCCTCCACGTGCAGCCAGCTGGGTAACCTTGTCCCAGTCCCAGTCCTCTCAGTCTCACCTACCTCACAAGGCGTCTGTTGTGGGGAGAGGAAGAGAAGGTGATAATCAGCCGCTCTGGGGCTCCTTGTCAAAAGCGGGGTACAAAAGCTCATCTTCTGAGATCACAGACAAAAGCCCTTCCCAGCTACCAGAGATCCCTTGAAACAGAGAGAGGCCGAAGATTCAACCTGGAACCTCATGCGCAGGTGAGCTGGGCAAACTTACCCATCAAACTTTGCCGTTCTTCCTTCTTCTTTGCCTTCTGCTTTGCTTCCAGCTGAACGATGGAGAGAGACGGCGGGATTATGGGGCTTGGCATGGCGCTGGCGGCAAACCTCGCGAGTAGACCCAGACCGCTCTCGTCCAAAACGGGGGGCGAAAGCCTGTCGCTCCCACCCAGTCTATAATCTTCTGCTTCCTCTTCCTCCTCCTCCTCCTCCTCCTCTTCTTCCTCTGAGGTCGAATCTGTTAAGCAGGAGATAGAAGAGAGACTCTGTTACGAGTCCAAATGGCGTCTCGATCCGTTCTTTTAGCTCACTAGCGGTCCCGCTCTCGAGCGGACGCCCTCTTTGCAAGCACAATTAAATGCGTGGGGACATGGCCGTCCGGAAAGAGCAAAGGTTTGCAGGAAAGGGCAAGAAAAGAGAAGAGGAGGAGTCAAGGAAAGCCCCTCTGTGGACAAAAAACTGGGTTACGTACCATTAGATCCCCCCCCCCCCAATCCAGGCCTCAAAAACCCAAGTCTGTGAACAATTGCCGTTTGCCTCTGCACATCTACAAAGCATCCCCATGCCCTCTGCAAACCGATTGAGTGAGCCTTAAGCCACCAGGCCACTGATAATGTGTGTGTTTCCGCACACGCACTGACCACAGAATTCAGCCTCCTGGAAAAACAGGTTTAATTTATTTATTTTAAAACATTCCTGCAAAGACAGGGCCGAAGGCTTGTGTCGAATTTCCGGGATGCAGCATTCGGGTTTTAACCATGTAATAGAATGTGGAGTGTCTCAAATTCTTTCGGCGTGTGAGTTAGATCCCCAGTTATTACTTAGGGGTCCCATAGTTGCCTGTCTAGTGAGAGAGGGCTGAATCTCCCGACTCCTGTCTCTGTCAGAGGGAGTCCTTCTCCAGCAGGGCAAGGGTGAGCCCAGCCAACCCAGATTTCTTAGTTCAGAGACGCTCCTTGATATCGTTCCAGAAAAGGTTATTGGGAGACAGGTCCTAACCTGCATTTCTCTCTTTGAGAATTTTGACTCCTCTGCCGTCGAAATTTCAGTTTCGCGTTGACTCGGGAACGCCAATTCGGGCAAGATCATCTGCCTAAATTGCGTGTTGGATTTAAACCCTCCAACAACCGCCGGCTCAGAGCCTTGGGGACCTCCTGCCCAGTTTCCTGGGCTACCTTCCCGCCTGCCCTGGCTACAGCTAAATCCACTCCAGGTCAGAAAATGCAGGCTATTCTGAGCCGAGGTGAGGAACCGCTTGGTCATTTTTCACACTCATCAGGCTGCAAATTCCAAACCATCAAAGGGTTCTACTGCCGGTGATACAGACCAAGTATCCTATAATTACAAAGGAACAGGAGTAACACACGTAATAATGCAACACTGTTCCCCCGCCCTCCTATACAGCAAAGAACTAGGCATTTCATGTCCCTGAGACATTCTTATAAAATCCAGGACTCACACATTCCTGCTGGCTACGCTTTGAGTAATTGAATCTGCGCTCCATAAACCAGGGATGAGAGCTCCCCAGGGGTTGCACGACCTTCGTCAGAGGTTCGGATGGCCCCAGACATCATTAGATGTCACTGGGGCCTACTTCTCTTGTTGCTCCACAGGCCTAGTCTCTTTTTTCACAATGGATCCATAAAGCGATCGATTGGTTGGTTTTTCCATCATACTTCTGCGCCCACTTCTCTGAAGGGGCATGACAGCACTTGTGGGGTCCCCCAAAGCCTGAAAAATATTTAATGGGTTTCTCCATGGCCAAAAGGTTGAAAAATCTTTCTGCAAATGCTCAAGGACACACCTTCTGTCTTTAAAACCATGTTGCATGTTCCAAAGACAAGTTGCAAAATTCTACTTTTCTTTTTGCAGAATTCAGGTGTTTTGTTTTGTTTTTTTAAGCTTGAATCTACCCTCTTAACGGTATTCACTTCTTAACTGTCCACCCCTATTCAGCACTAGCTCAACTCATTTGTCCTGAGCAAAATATTCTGGCCCTGCACACCTGCATGACTGACAGACTGCCAAACCTTCCAAAAGCCAAAGCAATCATGGAGCAAAACTCCCATCCAGCCAAAAACAAATCACCCCAAAAACAACCTCTGGGAAGTTTGCTGTTGAAACCAAATGGTAAAGGTAAGGGAAAGGCTGTCCATTTGAAATAATTTCTATGGTGCGTTTCTAGACTCTCAGGGGCTTGCATTGGTAAGGAAATTGCTCTCATTTTCTACATTTTAAAGATTAAGTCATGAGTTCTTGATTTCCCACTCCTCCATAGTTAGAGAGAGAGAGAGAGTCGTAAGCCACCATTCCCATAAATATTATAGCCGTCTGCTGTCGCAGCTGGTAAATCCACTAGCACCTTCAAAGAGCACCATACACTGCAATGCTTTTTTGATATACACATTTTTAAAAATGGCCCTTTTGCTGAGTAACCTTCACTAGGTGCCATACACATCCCACACCACCAGGCATGCCATCAGGACCGGACACCCCACCAGCTCTTTCCATCTATCTACCCTCTACCCTCAGCTACGCGAACCGACAGTCACTGATCTTGCTAGATGTCACCCCAAGGGGCGCAAGATCTTCCCGAGGGAACCCCCTTGCCAACCACAGTCCCTTGTGCTTGCTGGAAAGAAACCCTCTCACATTCAGGGGGCTTTTCCGAATGGCATTCGGAAGGGTGGCCCATTGCTGACAGCCAAGATAACCCGAAAAGCGCCAGGAACCCTTAAGCACACAACGTGATGGGCACAATCGATTTATACTGAATCAGAGTCTTGGTTCATCAGAGTGGCAGTGGCTCTCCAGGCGAATGCCTGGCCCTTTTAACTGGAGACGCCGGGGATTGAACCCAGGGACTTTCTGCATGCCAAGCAGAGGCTCTTCCACTGGGCCGCAGGCCAATCCAATGGCCGACACGTACAAAGTTGGCTGAGGTACACGATTGGCTTGTGGCATTTGTCTATTCGGCCCCAGAACGTCCAGTGGCATCCCCCTCCCTCCCTGAAATAACGGCTTGGTGGTTCTCCTCACGCACACTCCCCTGAAAACAGTCTAAGAAACAGCAGCTTGGTTAAAAAAACAGACAAGACATTTGTTAAACGTTGCCACACATAAATATAAGCGAAGTTACCACAAAGAAATGTAAAAAGGTGACTAGGGGCAGAAAAAGGATGGGATGAGCCGGGGGGGCGGGAGTAGAGACAGAAATGCACATTCAAGATTAATTATGTCTTGAAATATATAATAGATATATGTATGTATAATATAGAAGCATATATTATAGATATATCTATTATATATTCTCGCAAACAAAGCACAATATCATCATTTTGCCAAGCATACAAAGATGGCTAAGTGCAGGCAGACTTTAGACAGCTTTTGGGTCCTCTGCACGTGGCTGCGATTGGCCAACCAGCTTTCGCCGATATCACGGTTTTGTTTGTCAAGCCCCCAAAGGCACAAACCTTCATTTAAAAAGACCACACCCACAACACAACTGTGTTTTATGCTGTTGACTCCAGAAACAGAATTCTTTGGGGGTAAATTACTTTTTCTAAATGTCCTTCAGAAGGCTAAATGTGTTTTTTTGGAAGAAGATGTTTCTTTCCAATGGGGCTATTCCAGAAAAGGGCAACCAGCATTAATGTATCCTGAACTGGATTCTCAGTCGCCTACCCATTTCTTAACGCTATTAGCATGACTTGCCCTGAGTCTTGAGGTCAACAAAGAATGCATTTCCCCCACCAGGGGCTGCCAAACCCCCAAGGGGGGCAGAGATGCCCTGCTCCCAAATCCCATGCCCACCGCTGCTAAGAATGGCAGTCCCTACACACTTCACACAAGTTCCTTCCAGAGAGGACCCAGGATAACCTGCAAGATTCGCCAGAAACTCTATGGTAAAGACTTGTACTAACCATAGAGTTTTTGACAATTCTTAGAGCTACCCTTTGTCACGCCTGCAAAGAGTTGGCTGTAAAGCCATAGAGTTTCCAGCCATTCCTAGAACTACCATTCGTCCCTTCCTGTAAGAATTTTGGCTGAGTATATGAGGCTGCATTTAAAAATAAAAAATGTATCCTGTGACAATAGCTGCTTCCACAGAAGTAACTACATCACAACTGAAAGTACGTTCTGTATACTGTGGAGGAGCTGGAAAATCAAGACGGAATGGAATGTCTCTCTTCAGAGAAACATACAATCCCCACTGTCTGTTACCTGAGTATTTAATTTCAGGGGGCGCTACACAGTTCCTGATTTCACCTAAGAGTTCTGCTCTATGAGTTTTTCTCCGGAAGTCACATTATCTTAGGAAAAACCTTCAGGTTGGAAACCGGGATGTAAACAGCTTCATTCATTTGCTCCTTAAAGGTCACCGGAAGAAAAACGACATTCAGGTCCTCGGGACATCAAAGCGGAACCTGCTTTCCCACCTGACAGGTTGTCACTTTAAGTTTGTGCCAGATAAGGAATCACGCACAGTCTTCTAAGAAGACCAACGAGGCCTTTGGGGAAAGTCCTAAGGGAGTTATTTCTATGCTCCTTAAAATGATTTCCTACGCCAGAATGTTTAGATGGGAAATGTGAGCCTTAAGGACATTTTCAAGAATTTTCTGGAGTCCTCAGCAATTTTTTCTTGAAAAACGAATCAGAGTGGACAAACCCAGAGGAAAAAAAATTCAGTGGCGTTTATCGAACGGGGCAGAGTAAACTGGAGGCCCGCCAAACGGCTGCGGGTTTTTGTTTGTTTTGGAAACAGTGCTTAGAAAAGAAAGAGAGGAGAGAACTTTTGCCTACCTACATAATAGGGGACCCTTCGCTGAGCTGTGTCTGCCCTACTCCAAAAGCCAATCACTTTGCTTCTTTAGTGGCGCGCGAGAACAAATGGAAGGGGCCGCTACAGACACTCAAAGCATCATGGGTAGGGGTCAGGGGTGAAGGGAGTGGCCAAGCAGCTGCAAGGAGAAAGCAAGCACGCTAGAAAAGCTGAGGTTATTAGCGGTTTTAGTCAATCAGGGAAAGCCGACAGATATACTATTACCCAAATATCCCTTAAAAGAAAGCAAACAGAATAAGGCATTCATCAAAATCCCTTTTAAAAAACTCTCCCCTTCCTCCCACCAAGATCCCCCCCCCTCCATTCTTGGACATTTGTTTTCCTCCGTTCTGAATATCTGAATATTTGTTTTCCCTCCCTAAAACCGATCTTGGGAAAAGGTGGACATGGAGGGAAATTACTCTCCTTGATCGTCAAGATCAAAACACTGGTTAGGGAAAAGGTAATCTAAACAGGGGGAACTATTAAAAATAGTTTTAAACCCCCCCTGAAAATTCAACAAGTGAGGAGGAGATGGGTATCACATATACTGGCCTATTCACTGCTCTTTGGCTTTCTAAATATTCAGTGCTTTTAAATAAATATATTTCTGATTCATTTAGAATATATAACTTTTCGTTATGTTTTCAGACTTTTAAAAAAAAAAACTTTCTTATAGCTATTGCTTTGTATTTTTGATTACCAAAACTGAGTGGGCTCAGGGAGAAAAAGACAGCCGAATGAGGACAGAAAGATCCAGAGTCCCAAAGTGTCTTTCTATGAGCACAAGCATGGCTCTACAGTAACCCCCTCCCCAGCCAGATTGACAAATGGTGGTTCAGGGGACCTTTTCCCATTCCTCTTGCTCAGCCTACAGTTCAAACAAGCCGTAGATACCTGGAGACTTGGAGGGCGGAGCCTGAGGGGGCGGGGTTTGGAGAGGGACTTCAAGAGGTCCATCTTCCAAACAGGCTGTTCTCTCCAGGGGAATTGATTTCAGTCGCCTGGAGATCTCCAAGCGCCTCCTTGAGGTTAGAACAAAGGTCAATCGATGTACAATTGACTTTCCGGAGGTTGGCAACCCTAGTCTGTGCTCCATTGGAGATCTTCACGACCCGCTGGACTTTCAAAAAGAAATGCGGAAGGGGCAGGTAGGAAAGACACACTTGTGTTGTTCTACACCTGACCGTGGAAAACTCTGTTTGTTTTAGGCTCCAGCCGTTATGCGAAAGTTTCTTCTTAACAGTTAGCAAGCTCACTAATTCCCAAATATTATTTCCTGGAGGAAAAGCCACCAGCGATTTAAAAGAGAAAGGGAGAGGCTCAAACAACCAAGCCCCTGCTTGAATTACACCCATGAGCAATGCAACCCCCCCTGGTGTTTCCTTTCAAAGAAAAGAAAGAAAGAAAAAACAAGGCATAGATTTGCTTCCCCCACCCCCTTCCGGATAAACAAAAGCCACCTTAAGTGAACTGCAAAGCCAGGGATATTTGAATAATAGAGAAAACACCGGGCAAGTGGGGGGTTAAATCCATTTGCTAACGGTCTTTGGGAGTGATGAGGGAACAGCGGGATGAAGGGAAGCGCCAAGCTAGGTCACCTAGTGAGAGACACAGGAAGAGAGACAAGGCAGACGGGTTTAGTTAAAAACAGACTGGATATTTTTAATACAAAGCTTGGTACCAAATTGCAATACAAACATCATGGGGAGGAGGGCGGGGGGAAACCACTCCCACACAACACCAAGGCTAGCGTTACAAACGTCCTCCCGAGGCTCTACACATGCCAAAAATTAAATTAAAATGAGAATAATAATAATAATAATAATAATAAAGCCACATAACAGCAACAGTGAAAGCAACAGGAGATGAGGGGTCTGGGGGGGGGGAGGGAGGGAGCTGAGGACGAGGAGATGGGGAACAGAAAAGGGAGATTAGGACAGAGACCACACCCCCGTCGATTTGACAGCTCCACGAAGAGCCAATGAGTGATAAAATAATAAGCATTCATGACACAAGATTCTCGGTTTATATAAAAAAGTAGACTGTGGGTCATACTACCCCCACCCCCATATTAAAAAATGGATCGTCGCCCAAAATGGCCGATCGCAGCACTATCCAAGATGGCCGACCAGAACCATCTCCCCCTCCGCCCCTTCCCGCACTCTCATTCGCTCAATATACGGACGCTGATTTGATTTTTCTCTGTGTGTGTGTTTATCATCTAGTTACAACCTTGTAATCTAGCTATAACCTTATAATCTGTTATAACCTTGATCAAACGAGTCCTCCGAGGAGTCACTGAAGGAAGATCCTGCTTCAGCCTCTCTGGGCACCATGGAAAACGGCTGCTTCCGGCTGGCAGCCAGCTTAGATCTGAGAGTCCTAGGAGCAGGCAGGCCTTTCTTGGAGGCCTTGAAGCCTCCGGAGATCCTGCTGGTCTTTTGGCCCACTGCACAGTACAGGTTTGGAGGCCTCATCCTGGATGAGGTCTGGAACGGCCACCCGTTCCTCAAGGACACGTCGTCTTCCTCGGAGTCTGTATCTGCAGTCAAGGTAAAGTTTTGGGGCAGGGGGGAGAGGTTGGTTGTCAAATGGTTAAGTCAGCAGAAGACACTGCTGACATCTGTCTCCACAGTCAAAGAACAACACAAGGATGGTATTAGGGAAACATTTGTAAGAGAGGTTATATGGCTGCAGATTCCACTTCCTCTCAAGACAGGGTAGATCCGATCTGGCGTGGGAGACACCCTCCCTACATGAAACTTCCCTCAATTTTACTCCTGAAAATCGGCTTTTTCAAGAGGTAGAGGCAGAAAGGAGGAAACGATCCAAACCACTGAATCCTGCCCTGTCCTGTGCCATTTTGTCATTCCCAAAACACTGCAGAAAATAGCAATATAATGCCATGTTGACAGATTACTCGGGTGATAAGACGGCTCACTCCTTTTGACTAGATCCCACAACACACTGGTTGCTGTGTTTTTTATATCCCACCTTTCACTACCTGACGGAGTCCCAAAGTGGCTTACGAGCACCTTTCCCTTCTCCCCACAACCGGTACGCTATGAGGGTCAGTGGGGCCAAGCGAACTGCGACTGGTCCAAGGTCACCCAGCTGGCTGCAGGTGGAGGAGTGGGGAATCGAACCTGGTTCTCCAGATTAGAGGCCTCCACACCCCGCTGGAGCTCTTTCCCATACTGCTATTACGTTTCCACAAAGATCGACACGATTGGGGGCAGAAGTGTTTTCCCTTCAAATTCCTTTCAATTGATCCCACCATTAAAAAAAGATATGGGATCTAGCCACACAAAAGCAGCCCCCCGACCCTGTTGGGCCTTCGAAGACCAACAGAAAAGCCATCTTTCTCCCGTTTGGAGTCTGGTGGACAGAACTTGTTAGGGGCAGACGGTGAACTGCAGTGACTGACCGAAAGACACCCTGACTGTGAGCAAAATCGTGTTTGCGCTCTTGCAGGTGCGACCACACCTAGGCCTGTGAATCAAGGTAGCCACCTCCCACAGCCCGCCGTGAAACAAAACTCAACTACAGCCGCTATGAGACGGAAGAAATTAAATTTTCCCTTTCTGACAAAGCCCAAAACACAGGCAATTGGGGGAAAAAAACCCTCAAGTTACTTACTGTAGGAATAGCTGCTAAATTCAGAGATTGCCGGTGAAGACGTCACCTTCAGGTGGCCCTTGAGTTTTAGCCCCACCTCCATCTTCTTCATTTTGGCCGCCATTTTGTTTTTACCTTCTTTGGAGGCTTTCAGGGAGAAGCTCAGGGTGTTGGACAGGCTCTTCTTTTCCTCCCGCGGCAGCAGGTATCGGCTGCCCCTGCCGTTCCTCAGCTTCCCTCCAGCACTGCCCATGCACTTGAAAGGGGACTTCAGCTTGCTGTGCTTGGAGAGCGAGAGGGCTTTGTCCAGTTTGCTCACCAGATGCTCCTGGTCGCAGGCCAGCTTCTTTTTCTTAATCTTCAACTGCAGAAAAGGAAGGGATGCAACAAGCACAGGTGAGCTCACCTGCAAACACCTTTTGTTGTTCTCCCTTTATGTCTGACATCGCCTAGATCAACGGCCTTCTGGCCTTCAGGGAGTCCTTTCTAGGTTGACATTGTCTGCCATGCGTCCCCCAGAGGATTCTGGGGCATATTCCAGGGCACACACACTCAGTTGCTACATGACACCTGGTAGTCCCTTTGGACTTTACGGATACCTTGGTGAACCAGGGAGGGTCTGCATGCTGCATGGGAAGAGCAATTGTGGTGGGAAAGCAGTTATGTTTGGAGAACCTTTTTGGCTAATACTGAAAATTCCCCAAGAAATCTTTCCCTCAGAACATGGCTTGAGAAGCCACAGACCTAGATGTGAAACCGGAAGCCTATGGCAGAGCTGGAAGAATAAATTCCAGGATTATTTCCTCACATGCTGCCAATTAGCAAAAGGAGAGAGTATTCCTTGAGGACCTCTTTGGCAGAAGTTACCTCACAACGAGAAGGGAGCTTTGATCCTTGAAAGCTTATACCCCGAAACTCTCCTTGGTCTCCTAGGTGCCTCCCAACTCAAAACACTTGCAACACTGTGACTCTCAGACTGAGAGGAGAAAGGAGGGATTGTCAACCAACATTTTAGGGTGTATTTTGTGCTTGAACTTTGCGGCCCAATGGACTGTGCTATCCAGACCCCAATTGAGGTCCCATGGTAGGATTGATGGCGGCCGTGACGTATTAAACCCCAGATATTCGAAGACATTAAAATCCCCAGTAACGTCCATTTCCACACAGAGTGGCCAACGAAAATTAGAGAAATCAAAGGGGAGGGGGGAGATTTCTTCAGCCAGGACATGAAAGGGAACTTCTGAGGAAAAACAAGAGCATTTTAATTTGGACGAGTGAAGGTTTTTCAAAGGGGAGGAAAATAATTAAGCCCTGTGGAAAGAGTCATCGACAAGCGATGATATACCACCCGATGGCATACTGCATTGTCCTTGCCTCAGAGAATCTACATTTCCTTTGCATTCAGAAAATACTTGCTCCAGGGCTGTGCTTTGTGAACTTTAGGCTCACGCAGGCTTTTCCTGGAATACCAGCCATTTCACCCTCCCTGTGTTCGACGGTGCTGTTGCTGCGGGTGACTATCCGGCTCATTCCGCACCCCGATTCAAATCCACATCCCAAAAACTCGTAACCAACAAGTCTGCCTGTGAGCCTAATTCACCTCATCACTCATTTGTCACGATTATCTGGCCCACTGATCCCATGACGGAACGTGGCTGGTGATATTTCAGTCTGCCAAGATGAACGTTCTTTGAGAACGTATCCCTATATGGGATGCCCGCGTCTTAAATAACATTTTGAGAACCCTAAGGAGAGAAGGGCTCTGCTAGATTACATGAATGGTCCATCTTGTCTGAGCAACATGGTTTCCTGCGGAGGTCAGCAAGAGAGCTCTAGGTAGTCTACAAAGCAGGGTACAAAGGTAAAGACTCTCACACAAACACACACACACCGTTACCCTCTCATGCCCTTTTCTCCTGTCTAAGCTTCAGATGATTTCACTTTTTTCCTATTAGAGAAGATGCTTCTGTCTTAATTCTTCTCCAGGCTGCAGCTAAACGTAACTCTGATGCATGTAAGAGTGGGGAAACTCATTTTCTGGAAACATTTCTCTTCTGGAAATGTTCATATAACCACTCGAACCTAAATCTGGCGTAATAAAGGTTTCCCGTGTGGAAAAGTCCAACCGGCGTTAGTTTGTCTGGGCGGGAGAGGTACCCACCTCGCTGGAAAAGCTCGCCAGGACGTCGTGCTCATCCCAACTGTGATTCCTCCCTTTGGCCTTCCCGCTCCTGCTGTCTGCATCCTCCTCCTCGTCCAGGAGGAAGCCCCTGTGCCTCTTCCTTGTCCCTTCTCCCGTCTCCGAGTCGTCAGAGAGCAGCAAAGACTTGCTCAGCCTGAAAACCAGATAAAAAGGGATCAGCGGGACCGGGATCCGGTGTCAGAGTCTTGGAGGCTCAAGAGAAATAAGCAGAAGGGAGCCCCAACGTGGCTCTCGGACACGATCCACTGCTCTAAGCGATGCCATGGAAGAGGAAGTGGAAGGACCAAGTCCAAGGCAGCATCAAGCTTCGGTTTTCAAATGTAAAAAGCCATAGGCAGGGGTACCCGACGTGTGGCCTGTGGGCATGAGCAACCTTCCTCTCCCCCCCCCACTCCCCTGGGAGGAAAGCAGACCTTACTGGAAAACTAGTGCAACTCAAGCAAAGTACGATGCTTGTCAGGTGACCTGAGCCTTACTTAGAAGCAGCCAGAAAAGATAGCCGCTTATTCAATAGAGAGCTTCACTCACAAGCCGCATGAATCTTTCACCCACCACCCCAAATCTATATGCTGGGATGACATATAAAAGGGCATTGATCCACCATGTTAATACACTGTTTTATTTGTGTGCGTTATGACCGTTGTTATAATCCGTAAGTGCGGCTAATGAATAAGTAGCTTTTGAAGAGGAAGGTATCAGAAAAAAAACAAAATCAGGATTTGTTTGGGGTTGGAAAGTCTCTGTTTCAAACTCTTTGGATGAAGTCGCACAAAGTTCCAGATACCAGGGAGCTTCTTCTGCCAGGCGACCGCAGCAGCTGGGGATGGAGATTGGCAAAAGTCTCACAGGACAGACAGCAGGGAAACAAACAGACCAATCTGCCCTCGACATCCTTGGCGAGAACCCCCAAAAGGGCCTCGCCGATGATAAGAACTGGCTTCCCCTGGGACACCAACGGCCAGGCCGACTTCCTAAAATCCTTTACATCCCCACGTTTGCAAAGAAAAATTTAAGAGACAAAAACTTGAAACCTTTGACGTGAGCGCAAGCCAGAATAGCCCAGGCACCAGCAGCAAGATTTTAACGCCGTCCAAGAGAGAAGGAAGGAGGAGAAGAGCAAACATCGGGAACTACACAACACCACAACAGCCACAGGGATCCATGGTGGATTTACGGAACCCCCAGGGAGCCCTGAATCCACCGCCAGTCTCCGGGTCCCATGCACTAGGCTAGGGGGCCTCCATTTATCACCTCCTCGTCTGCCACACTATTGTTCCACCACTGCGCCATCTTTCCATCCCGCTCGGCTCATTCAAGCTACGTGCGGGATGGCTACACCCTGTCGTCCCCCTACACGGGATGCGCCTTGTCCTCACGCACCATCCACCGTGCAGGCTAGCCGTGGCACCGCACCCAAAAACCCCTGGCACAAATCACGCGGGCCACTGACTACCCGACATCACGCCGAACGAGAGCTGACACGTCCCACCCGCCAGCCCGGGACGGTGACTCTACTACAGCCCGCTTCCCCCACCATCCGGGCTTACTTTCTGCTCCTGCCGTCACTCTTCCCTTTCTCCTTAGGGGGCGACAGAGCAATGGATCCGTGCTTCCTCTTCCGGGGCCTTCCTGGGCCTCGTCTTCCCAAGCTTCTATCATTCTCGTCATGCTTTTCCCTTTAAAAGAACCACATGCTTGACTGTTAAACCAAAAGCAGAACTAAGACGTAAGAAACTTAGCAGCGAGCGGGGCAGGGGGCGAAGAGAAAGCCGTGGCAAAACCCGAACCAGGAACCGAGAGACAACAAAACCAAAACAACCGAGTCCTGAGCCTCCATCGGCCACCAAACCTCTACGCTGACCAGTGCAAAAAAGAAATAAATATCCGAGTCCTCCAGGAAGGCTAACAACGGCCTAGTGCCCACGCAATCCGAAAACATGGCTAGCATGGCTCATGTCCACAAGCCATGGGGTACTGTCTGTCTCTCTTCAATGCTCCATTTCAGCACATTAATGTGCCCCGAAGGGGACTGGGAAGACCAAGACAGCAAGAGTCTACGAAAGGTAGATTGTCAAGACACAGCGACTTACTCTGAGTCTCTCTGGCGCTGCAGCTTCACCAGCTCTCGCTGCTTTTCCTTGTACCGCCTCTGCAGTTCGGCCAGCCTCATTCTGTAGTCCAGCTCCATGGCATCCATGTTCTCGATAGCCGACTTGATGGAGTACATCTGCGATGGGGAAGGAAGGAAAAGAGCATCAAAAACAGACCAGCAGGCGACTGGGATCCAGAACTTTTCGCATGGGGGTTAGAATGTTTTTATTTAACAGGGCCTGTGGGTGATTCGTTTCTGTCCGGTATTCAATAGGATCTGACCCCCTTGGTCTACATAAAAATAAATCTAGATTATTTTTATTCTTCGGGGCAGAAGCCTGTTTTGATGATTCCCATTTCTTGTTGCTGTTTCTTTACTCACTCGAACTCTTCCTTGAAAATTTCTACGGACTCGCTCTGAGGAAATCTGGTTTTGTGGACTGCCTCTGGTTGCAAAGTGCCACAGAGGCCATTTGGGGGGATCAAAGCAACCGAGCTCAAGCGTCCCTTCCAACCCAATCCACAATGCTCGCGTTGCGTCGGAGAGGACCCGAGTTCAAACCGCAATTTCCTCCACAAAAAGGAGTCAAAAGTTCTTTTCCTTTAGGCCTCCGAGAGTCGATAACAGTGAGAACAGACAGAGCTGAGCAGCAGCACTGAGCCGAGGGACCATGTTCCCCAAAGTCAAGTTAGAAAAGTCTATCTCAGCCGCTTGCCCCCATCTCTTGCCATAGCCCTTTCTGCCACAATCCCCTACCCCCGTCTCCCCCTGCCCTCCTAGCGACAGAACGCCAGCGCCGGAACTCACAGGCTCATCTTTCTTCTGCATCCAGCTGTACTTCTTGTTGGGGTTCAGCTCTCGAGGCAGGCGGATGTGTTTCAGGCTGTCCATGAAGGGGTTTGAGAGGACCTCCAGAAGCACTTGAGTGCTGGCTGCCAACAGGCTCTCCAAGGTCGGCCGGACGGGGAAGTTCTCAAAGCCTGCTGAAGAGACAAAAGGGGTCACTTGGGTAGGGATGGGGTAGGCACAGAAGGCCTAGGGTGTGCGTCTTCAGCTTTTCCTGACCCTTTAACGTTCCACACCCAGGCAACAGGGCGGGATCCTGCACATTGGCAGCATCTGGCAAGGAGGGACAGTTTCTCGGAGGAACAGGCTTCCTCGGGAGGTGGTGGGTTCTCCATCTTTGGAAATTTTTAAACAGAGTCTGGATAGCCCTCTGACAGAAAGGCTGATTCTGTGAAGGCTTAAAGGGGGTGGCAGGTGACAGTGGATGGGCAACAGGGTTGTGGAGGTCCTGCATACTGCAGGGGGTTGGACTAGATGACCCAGGAGGTCCCTTCCAACTCTAGGATTCTATGATTCTAACTACTAGTCTAATCCAGCAGGGCTGTTTTTCTCCCTTCCCTTTGCTAAAAAGGAATCCTCTCAGACACTGAGCGAGCTCACCACACCACTGGGCTCCCCACTCACCAATAGTAGCATTCGCTCCGCACTGATTTTGCCAGGGCTCTGGCTTTAAGATCCAGGCCCCCACCTTTGATTGAAAAACTACATGCTGGACAAAGTAAATCTTGATCTGACCCAGAAAGGCATGGTTCTGCAGAGCGGACATTTCCCCACCCACCCACCGCCTGCCTCAATCCTATTCTGACTTCCCCACCAGTTAAGAACATCAGATCATAAGAAGAGCCCTGTTGGATCCGTCCAGCGGTCCACCTAGTCCAGCAACCTGCCTCACACAGCGGCCAGCCAGTTTTCCTAGATGCCCAACAACAGGGCATAGAGGCCAAGGCCTTCGTAAGAACATCAGAAGAGCCCTGCTGGAGTAGAACAGGAATCCATCTGGTCCAGCATCCAGTCTCACATAGTGGCCCTTTTAAAGCCATCTATGCCTGCGGCCATCACTACATCCTCTGGTTTTGAATTAACTTGCTGCACAGCAAAGTATAGACTTCTGTCCCTCCTGAATCAACTTGGTCTTTGTGGCAGCCACCAAAACTGCATCGTGGTACGATCTAAGCGATCGTTGTTCAGGAACCCCACGGGGGAGACCACGGAACCAGCTTTCCGAGTTCTCGAAAGACACAGCAGAGTACAAGTATAATAAAGGGACACAAATTGGGAAGAAGACACAGAAGAGGAAACAAGTGAGCAAATCACAGCCTAGACTGTCTCAGCCTGGCCTCCAGCCCACCCCTCAGACCTCCATGGGGCCAATTCTAGGCACGCGCCCTCAGAAACAGATTTCGTCGTGTGCAAACCAGGCCTCTGGGGCACAAGAAACCTGGCCCCAAATTCGCCACTCACCTTCGCTCTCTTGTCTTCTTTTCTCCAGCTCCAACTCGGCAATTTCGCTCAGCAGCGTGATCCCTTGCAGGAAAGTGTGCTCCGGAGACAGGCCCGAGGAGACCTCCAGGTCTGCCACCACCGCGTGGGGGACATCGCTGCTCGCCTGCGACAAACACGCCTGAGGAAGCTCCGCTGCAGCCGCTAGGGCGTTCATGCCGGCCAGCGGGTCGTCCAGTTGGATGTCCACAGGAGGTGCTGGGCAGGGCATGTCCTCATCCCCATAGCTGGCCATCTCTAAGGGGGGCTCCTCCTCTTCCTGAGGCACGCTGGGAAATTCCCTTCCCTGGGGAGACTTGATGTGAGGAAGTTCCGTAGGCAGAGGCGCTTCTTCCGGTGGAGGCGTGAGGCCCACCCTGGGCGCATCATCATCATCCCTGGGTAACAACTCGCCCTCGTAGCTCAGGTGGACCGGACAAGATTCTGCACCACCGGCGGCCTCTTCTTGGGTGCCCAGTTCTGCAGAGCATGTTATCACTGGGTATGCGGCTTGGCAGTCCTGAAGCGCTTCTTCTTCGGCTCCGGCACTGCTCAGGGCTTTGCCGTGGCGCAGCAGGAGGCCGCATGGGCTCACGTCCTGAACGGGGAGCGTGACGGAGGTTGCCATGTTGTCCACGGAGTCCGCATCCCGGTCGCAGAGGTCGCCCTCTTGGATCTCGTCCATCTCAACCTCGGTCTTCACCCGTTCTTCCAAAGAGTCCTCTTCCTCCGCAGCCTGGATGGGTTGGATGATTTTGGAGGGGGAGAGGTGGAGGGGTTTGACCTCGGGAGAAAGGGCCATGCGCTCCGAGTCCCCGGCTGGCAGCGGGACGTCGGGGGCCAAGCCGTCTGCGTCGGACGCCGCAGTCGGCTGGAGGAGGTACGGGTAGTGTCTTCTGAAGGAGGCGGGCAGGGACTGGAATGGATATCCTGCGGGAATCTCTGCAAGAGAAGGAACGGCTGTTGTGATGAACAGAGATCCGCAAGAAGGCGACTCTCGTTTCCCCCTAGGCCTCACACCAATAGGCAACGAGCAAGTTTCTAGCCCTCAAGTTTGAGAAGATCACCTTAAAACCATCAGTTATTAAAATAGCATGTTTGAAAGCCCCCATTCTTGCAGTCCACCTTTCTTCCTGGAAGTCTCAAGCTAGTGTCCATGCTTTCCTGCTCACTACTTTTAACTCTCCAGTCAATCTGTAAGGCAGAGTTCAGGCTAAAAGACACCAATGTTTGACCTCGGTCTCCCCAGCCCCTCTCCGGCACGCCAATGGCTGGACGAAACTGGCTTTCTGAGGAAGTGTAAAAGACCTTTCTTTTTTTTAAAAAAGAGGCACAGCACCCAACCTCCCAAAAACGGGGATTTATTCTGGTGGGTGATGTGCCCAATATGCTGTTGCACCACCCTGGGTATTTCAACCTGGGATTTGCAGCTGGATTGCTAACCACGGTTTGTTGCACAGTCGGGCTTCACAAGCCAAAGTTTGTCAAGCAGCTCTGCCCCTGGCCGGAGAGAACAGCACAGGGCTAAAGTCCTGCTAACAGACTAACCGGGGTTATTAGCACAATGGCTTCAACAAACTGCGGTTGATCGCCGTGGCTGAACGCTGCTTAAGTGTTGTGTGTTTCCCTAGAGGGGGTGGGACTATCTCACTTGGGAGGGAGGGAGAGGATGACAGGCAGGCAGGAAAGTGAAAGGGAGGGGGGAGGCGGGAGACAGAAAAAGGAAGAGAGGGATAAAACGCGGTGGGACCTGGCCCGGCTCTCTTACCTGGGAACATAGCCTGGTAGGGACTGGAGTTCTCTTTCTCCCGCTCCATTTCTTTCTTCTCCAAGCTCTCAGGCTCTTCCTCCTCTTTTGCAGGGATGGCAGGGGCGGGGGGCGGAGAAGCAGGGGGCGGACTAGAAGGATGGGAGATGGGAGTAGCAGGATAGGAGAAGGTGGGCTGTGCAGGCGGCTCTTCCATCTTTTGGATAACCCCGGCTTTGAGCCCAGACATGGGCGATGCCCTGGGAGACAGGGGAGGGGGACTCACAGCCTTGCTGTATGACGCAGAAGTGCTGTGGGACAGGACCGGAGGCTTCCGGGGCAGGAGGCCTGGGCCGGAGGAGGAGAAGCCCACTTTGCCACTGTCCAGGCTCCGTTTCGAGACTTTCTCTTCCATCTCCACTCGCTGTTCACTAGCTTTTAGCCTCTCCTGCTGAGAGAAGGGAAAAGGAGTAAACTAGATCTATGGGACATGAGCTTAACCTGACAATGTTCAGCTGGCTGCAGAATTGACCCCTGCCTCTCCTTGCTTTTCCTGGGCCTACAAGTTATCCATCACCCCATAGCTTCTTCTCCAGAAATTCCCTTGCTAAGTATGGCCTTCAACAGCAGAACGGCAGAATTAAATTCAGGACTTATTAGCAGTGATTCCCACCGACAAGTGGTTTTAGAAAGTGGGCAGGGCCACGCGGAGCTTTCCCCCTGCAACCCTTCTCATTGGCTGCGCACATTTTTGAAAAATGTCACTCTGGCATCGGCTGCCCCCACAACACAAGGAAGAAACGCCTGCCCACCACAAGCCCTACCAGCCAGAGGCCTCCTTGCCCGCATTCCTGGAACACAGGACCGGTGCCTGACAGGCTGCCGAGCCAGTGAATATCTCTGGATGAATCTTTCATCTGGATCTCCTTCCATTTTGAGAATTCAACCGCCTAAGCCCAGAAAATGCGTGGCGTCACGCTGACTGCGCTCAAGAGGTTCCTCGGGCACGTACCACCAGCTGGGCACTCCTGTGCAGTTCCATGGCGTGGGCAGCCTGCTGTTGGAGGAGATACAGTTCATGCTGGCGGAGCAGCTGTTGGTGGGACAAGAGCTGGAGCTGGTGGGCGTGCTGCAGGGAGTTCCGGGCCGAGGGGTACATGGCGGGCCACAGCGGGGGCGCCCGATCCATCAGCTCCGCTGCAGAGAAGGGACAGGCAGACAGGTTGGTAGGTGGGTAGGTCCCAAGAGAAGGAGACCTCTCTGTAAGCCCCGATACTGGGAGTCCAAGAATGGAGGTCGGTCTAGAGTCACGTTGGGGAAAGGATCCTCATGAGGATCCTGTCTGGGTCCTGATACTCACCAAAGTGCGGCAGGTGCTCGCTGGGGATCACGACAAGTTGCCCGGACTGGGGATCCCGGGCAAACTGGTAGGCCGAAGGGAGTGCTGCCCCCATGCTGGGGGGGAATCCCGGAGCCATGCCTTGGTGCAAGGAGGGGTGTCCCAGTCCTGAAACGGAGAGGGAGGCGCTCATTAGAACACGGAGAGGCGGAAGAATAACCGGGAGCCTGCACCAGGG
Organism: Paroedura picta; assembly: GCF_049243985.1. NCBI lineage: Eukaryota > Metazoa > Chordata > Lepidosauria > Squamata > Gekkonidae > Paroedura > Paroedura picta. The sequence continues at coordinate 20,588,378 of NC_135385.1, forward strand.
ACCAGTTAAAGGCTGGTCACTCTTTAAGGTGACCTGTCCACTCACACTGGATGTGTGACAATTTGGACATCTGAGCTGGGTTCATCTTAGATGCCTGTTGTGGGCTCTGGAGATGCCCAAACAGACTTTTGAAATTGGACCTCCAGTGAAACCAATCCCCCAGGAGCTTTTACAGGGCAAGCTACAGCCAGTGTGGTGCATAAGTCAGTGTCGGACTAGGATTTGCAAGATCCGGGTTCTAATCCCCCACTCTGCCATGGAAAGCTCCCTGGCTGGCTTTGGGCCCATCACACTTGTTCAGTCTGACCTCGCAGGAGCATTGCAAGGATGAAACGGAGAGCAGGGGGGGGGGGCCATGTCATGCCGCTTTCGGATTCTCATTGGGGTGAAAAGGGTGGTCTAAATGAACCAGATAATGAAACAAAGACTGCGAATTTGTTGCGAATCAAAACGCATAAACAGTCAGTTATGCCAGCTGGAGATTTTAAGTGTCCGATAACTGTTCAAATCCTGCAGCTCTCCAAGCGATCCCAGCACGGACCTCCTTGTTTGCAAGCATTTAGGATCTGGGGCCCCATCGTCTGTCCTGTGCCTGAGCCGAGCTCTTCGCCCTGTGGACTCACCGTATGGATGGCCGGCGAGCCACATGGAGGGGCTGCCAGTCCTCGGCAGCCAGGGGTGGGCCGCCAAGTGCGAGGCGGGATCGGCGGACCATCGCCCCGAGCCGGTCAGGGGAGGGCCCCCGGTCACCATGAGGTTAGAGTTCAAGCCGTTCGTGGTGCAGCCAGCGGGATGGATCCGGGCAAAGTCCGCCAGCTCTTTGCTTTCTCTGAAGGAAAAGGGGGAAGACTGAGATGACGGGCATGTTTTGGGCATGGAGCCCCTTCCCGTCCAGAAGAGTTGCAAGTCTCTGGGCTGGATCCCAAGGGTGAGAAATGGCACCTCTTGATGGGTTCCCCCGGAAAATACAAATGCCACAAGCAATGGGTATTTCTAGGGATGCACACAGGAGCTGCAAAACTTTAGGGACTGTTGGGGCGACGTCCTAAATACCTATAAGGCCTCCTCTGGACTTCCACGCCCGTGGTGTTGGCGGAGGGGGCCTCTCTCCAAGGGGGAATGATGGGATATCGACCCTCGGACCTTGAGGTCCATTTTCCTCCTCCTCCACCTTGGGTGCAAAGCCCAGTTCAGAGAGCTCTGGAGGTAGCCCTGCCAAAGAAGAGTCACCTGAGCAGCTTCTCCTGGTCTCGTTCCAGGCGACTGGCCAAGAGGTGGCCGTCCCGGTGGCGCGGCCGGTCATCCCCGCAGTCCTCGTCCGAGCGCCCGTGCCCTACGACGCAAAGGAACGAGAGTTGGCACAAAGAGCCAAGGCCAGGATCTCACAGAAATCCAGGACTGACTCAAGGTCGCCTTGCTGGCTGCGTGTAGAAGAGCAGGGAATCCAACCAGGTTCTTCAGATTACAGGCCTGGGACATCCCCAGCCTCCGCCTGGAGGTTGGCAACCCTAGCAGAAGCTGGCACATTTTAATGCTGGGGCCACCGGCTGCTGCTTAGGCGGGCCGATCTGATGGACTGCGTCTGGGAGCAGTGCCAGCCAAAATGCAATAGGTATCACATTTACACTTAACCGGACACATGACTCGAGTTGCGCTAGTGGGGTCACCTCCTCTCTCCCTTCTTGCCTTCACAAAGCCCCCCCCCCCCCCCGCCGCATGAGGACCATCTGGAGGGTGAGAGGGTAAGGAGGGTGTATAATGGATGTTCTGGTGAAGGACCCCGTGCTCCAAACGCCCTGCCCCCTTCCCAATTACCCTGCCTGGATTTTTGATACTAGCCCTTGGCTGGTCCTTATTTGGCCCTCTGGGAGGTATTTGTTTCCCTTCCCCCCCAAACCTTTTGGGTCTTGGGTACCAGTCGTCATCCCCCTCCAGCTCCAGGAGGGGAAACACAGACTTCAGTGGGGTCCAGTACCCGCCCCCTGCCCTGAGGCTACCATTCCTCCCTCTAAGGCTCTAACCAGACCCAAATCTTGCTGTTCTACTGCAGGCCGATCCAGTTGCCCTCTGAGACAATCTCTCCTTTCAATCTGGGGGAGTGCAGGGAGCCATCCGAACCCCGGAAGCCCGGCAGCTGTGTCCCCCTCCAACCTTCCCGTGGAGTGCCATACCCCGACAGCTCCCGCCGCGGCCTGTGTTGCCTGCCAATTTTTGCAGCTAAAACACACACACAAAACGGTGTGTTTAACGCCGCCTGGCGCGGGTTATTTTAGCGCTCGCGAAACCCAGGCAACAGGCAGCCTGCGTCAGCCTCGGGGTGTCCCCCCCCCCTTCTCTTCAGAGCTCTTTCATTATTTAATGAAATGCCTGGCTGCCGCTCCGCTGGCTGGAGAAGGAATTGAACCTTTGGCTGAATCTGTCTGGGGCCGGACTCCGCCACCCCCCTTTCGTCCTCTGGGGCGGGCCAAGTCGGTTCCCGAAGCCAAGTCTTTTCGCTTTCAGTCGCCCTGATATTTGTTTTGCCAGAAATATGATTATTTCAAGCTGTTTTTCACGCAGGGCACCGGGGTTCCGCTTCAAGCCCGTCAGCCCCGCAAATCATTCAACCGCCGGCATCTTTCGGCACAAACTGGACGGCTCCTTCCCCTCCACCCCATGCACCCCCCCACGCACCCCCCCATTTACAAAATAGCAATTGTCTCTCGCGACTCAATGGCCACCAACATGACGCCCAAAGCGCATGCAAAATCCAATCCGTTATGCGCAGAACGCACTGAAAGGGTGCGCGCGCGAGTGTGCGGGGAGGCGGGGGGGGGGAGAGGCTTCCATGGCAACCCCTGGCCCCGCATTAAACGCCGTGCGGGTTTTCCTTGCCAAATCCTACAAGATCAGTAGAGCAAAGCCTTGCTTTTCTCATTCTTTAAAGGGTTTGAACATTCGAGCACCCTTCACTCGGGCGCGAGCAAACTAATGTTATTAGTTTAAAAAAAAACCCACACGTCTCTTGGCACACAAGGACGGGGAAAGAACTTGGGGAGTTTCGGGGGGGGCTGGGGGGAGAAGCGGAGAAAAGGAAGGCCTTGTTTTCCTTATGAAAGCCAATTCCATCGCTTAGCAACGGCCCCGGCCGGCTGACAGAATGCAATCCTTGTTTGCAGGCTTTTAGTCCTCCCCAGTAAATTACATTTAACGCAGCCGGAGGGGGGGGCGGAGGGGGGGATGTGGGGGGCGCACCCTCTCCAAAGGGCTCAAACAAACAAATGTCCTCCATTGGCTGCCAGACTCCCGTCTCGCGGCTCGGAACAAAGCCAAGGGGCAAGGGGGAGAGAGGCTGTGGGAAACCCGGGGACGAGCCTGGCGGGGTTGCCAACCTCCGGGCGTGCCCTAGAGACCTTCCGGGTCTCCGGGCTGCGGAGATCGGAGAACGCGGCCGCTTTGGAGGGTGGCCTCGAGGGCACTGTGCCCCGCGGAGGTCCCTGTCCTTGCCAGACTGACCCCCCCCAGACTGGCCTTCAGGAATTTCCCCACCGGGAGTTGGCAAAGCTAGAGGCAGTGCAGGAAGGAGCTGCCACCGGAGAGAAAAAAACGGGGCCTGGAAAACAGGCCCTGAAAACAAAAGCGGTGAACTTCCCATGTCGGGGCAGACGGATTGATAGGAATCCAAGTCTCCCCCCCCCCCTTTCTAAAATAAAGCTGACAGGGTAGGGGGGCAGGGGTGGGGGGGACGTCTCTCCGCCAGCATGAATGTGTTTGCTTCTTGTCAAGACATCCGCCTCCCCGACGCCAGGAGTGCATGTTGGCAGAGCCCAGGAGAGGAGGGAGAAATAGGGAGTTGTGGGGCGGGGGGTGTCAGCCAGGCTGGGGTAGGCGTGGAAATGAGCTTGCAAGCTGATGTCAAGAAAAGCCCCCCACACACACACCAGATCCGATTTTCTCTCCCTGCTCATAAATTGAAGGCACATTCTGCAAAGGCTATAATCAAAATGCCTTCGATTCTTTCTCCCTCCCTCTCCCACTCAGAAATCTCAGGCAATATAACCACTGAGCAACACAATCATGCTGGCTTATCTTCTAACACCGTACAGGCCATTAAATGCCAGCAATACCCTTCACCTCCCTACATAAGGCAAACCGGGCAAAGGTTAAATGGGACATCAAGAAACCCACACGAGGACATTTTGGCCTTCCAGGGCATTTCATGCAGGGCCTCAAAGTAGCTGTTTTATTGTGGAGGAACTTCAGGAACAGCTTAGAGTGAGAGAGTGCTGAGTTAGAAGCTGGACAGTGGAGCCCCCAGGGCTTAACAGAGATATTGGTTTTTTATCTCATGGCACATGCTAATGTCATTCAGTTCTTGCCTCTGTTGTAAACTATTTTATTACACAGTATGCTAATAATTTGCTGATATTTTTAATAAATTATATACAAAATTAATTAACTCCTACCCCTTCATAAAACCCTTTCAGGGCCGTCAAGGAAGACTGGTCTACAAGCAAAACTAGCCTCTCTGTGCAAGAAAATAAGTCTTTATTTCCATATGTATGTGCTAGAAGAGTCTTTCTCAACTCTTTTAGTGTTGAGAAATCCCTGAAAGTTTCTGCAGGCTTTGAGGAACCCCAGAGGTGGGGCAATTATACAGAATATGGTTGGGAAGCACAGCTGTATACATGCCCCCTGCCCATCATTGGCCATTTTGGGAGAGAGGGGGCAGGTCGATGTGATCAGAAGAGGTCCTATCACATGATACATGTTTGAACGATTTTTTTAAATCTAAAAAATTAATTAACTCCCACCCATTAACTCCCACCTTTCAGGGCGCTCACGGAACCCTGGTTGAGAAATCCTGTGCTAGAAGATTGATTGCTAGAAGTGCACAGATATCGCGCCCCCCCCCCCCGGTCATTTTGCTGTCTGGACTGGCTCACGTTAATGCCTTTGGTCTGTTCAGTGCTCTTCTAAGTGCTCGCCCCCCCCCAAAAAAAGTATTGACTTCTTGCAGCCGACAGACGGTGCAGCAAGGTGCCAAGTCAAAAGCGGTTGTCTGTTAAGTGCCCACAGGGCCAAAGCATTGAAGGAAGGCAAACTAATGCGGTTCTCTCGCATGTGTATGCGTGTGCATATTCAGTGATTCCATTCCACAATGTGGTCTATTTATGTCGCTCGTGACTCATGCCATTGTGTTGTGGGACGAAATAACTCTGGCTATGCATGCACGCACGTGCAGACATGCACTTTTGGTGTTTAAACGACTTAACTAGGCTGAGAAAAAATGATGCTCAAACTCTATGGCCTCACAATTTAGCATCTCTGTTATGTCTGGGCTCCCGAGACCAGCAGGAGTTTCCCCTTCTGACAGTTTATTACTCCCACATGCATGTCCCCTACTTGCCGACAGGAAAGCAAAAAATGGTTACAATCCCAGGCCTGTGATTCTATCTGGGCCTTGGCGGAACTAGTGGAAGTTCCGCAGGGGCTGCGAAAGTGTGCTCTTCCGCCATGGTTGAGGGCAGGGAAATGCAAAACGACAGGCTTCTTTCCGCTTCTTCCCTCCCCTAACTTGAGGATTCGGGTTTCCTCCAGCCATAGGCCTGAAATAATAATTTTATCTAAAAACGCCAGTGGGGCAGCAAAGGAAAGAAACGGCAATGAGGAATTTTACACTGCAGTGTCTTTTAATGAAATAAAATAAAATTAAATAAAATAATAATAATGCAATGCCAATCCCCACCACTGAAGGGCGCTACAGATTGCACTTTGCCACTATGATACACAAACAGAGCCACCTCCCTTGTTTGTAACGGCTGGACTTTACACCTTTTCCAGGTGAGAAGCAGCACTGCTCTCTTGGTACTTTACGTATCAATATTTACTTCTTCCTAAAGAGCTGGATGTTCTTTCTTCTCGTGTCCTGTTTATATTATTTTGTCTAGAAGCCGACGTGCTAAATAAGGACTTCCTGAAATAAACGTATGGTCACCGGTGTTGCAAAACCAAACTACTTAAAAAAACAAAAAGTACTTTGAAAAAGTAGTTCCATGGGAAATGCCCACTTTGGCAGGTTGAACAACAGGCAGCCTCACCCCCGGCAGTCCACCAACACTCCCTAGAGGTTTTTAAATTGGTTATTAATTGTCGATTGATGGCTTTCACAAAGTTTGATGCTTTGAGTTTTTATCGTTTTCCCCTTTGCATACTGCTCCCAACAGGTTCTGGGGAGAAGGGCGGCGGCTCGCTGGTAGAGTATCCGCTGGGCAAGCAGAAAGTCCCCGGTTCAATCCCCGACATCTCCAGTTTAAAGGTGCAGGTGGCAGGAGATGCAAATGACCTCTGCCTGAGGCTTGGAGAGCCACCGCCAGACAGAATCACCCGGTGGCAAGAGAATGATAAGGAATGATAAGGTATCCATGATCTAATCCACAATTTGATTTCACAGGCCCTGGTTATTGCTCCACAAATGTTACTTGTGTCCAAAACCGTGTCACTACCCTGCATGCTCGCACAGAGTTGCGTTAGTCACCTGCAACCCAGGAAGCGGAAACGACAACGATATTTGTGAAATCTTGCAGGCTGGTCGCCTAGATGCAACTCCCTGCTCGCCACAGGCGAACGAAGTCTTCAGATCTACAGGAGGAGTTTGGCCAGGGCTGCCAACTTTTGGCCCTGCCTCTAACAACAGCACCGTCCTCGGCTATTGGCGGTCGTTTCATCCAAACCAGTAAGCCGAAACACGACCGTGTGCATAAAAATGACAAATTTTACAATTCAATAAATCACAGCTCCGTCTGTTGGCTCAAGCGTTGAGGTGCTTTGGCTGGGCTGCAAGATACACAGGCCATTTCCCGCATTAAAACCTGTCCTCTGTTCACGAGCGACAGCTCGGCCTCTTGTTGAACCGACCGGCCATCCTTCCCTAGAAGTGCAGACCCAACAGGTAGCTCGTATGAAGGCGTGAGGCTAAGAAGGGAAAGGATGGCCCTAAAGGGGCGTGGCTGAAGAAGAAGAAGAAGAAGAAGAAGAAGAAGAAGGAGGAGGAGAAGGAGGAGAAGGAGGAGAAGAAGGAGAAGAAGAGTTGGTTCTTATATGCCGCTTTTCCCTACCCGAAGGAGGCTCAAAGCGGCTTACAGTCGCCTTCCCATTCCTCTCCCCACAACAGACACCCTGTGGGGTAGGTGAGGCTGAGAGAGCCCTGATATCACTGCCCGGTCAGAACAGTTTTATCAATGCTGTGGCGCGCCCAAGGTCACCCAGCTGGCTGCACGTGGGGGACTGCAGAATTGAACCCGGCATGCCAGATTAGAAGTCCGCACTCCTAACCACTACACCAAACTGGCTCTCCAGGAAAGCGTGGGAACTATTGCACCTAGACATACTTGCAAGGGAATTTTTGGCAATTATGCCACCGAGTTGCCTTGACCCAGACGGCCCAGTTGAGCCCGGTCAGACCTCAGAAGCTAAGTACAGTTGGCTCTGGCTAGGACAATCAAAGACATCCAGGGGCAAATCCAGTTTGATTCCTCCCTAGAAACCGAAAAGACATCACATCATGAAAAAAAACCCAAGTCACCAGAAAAAGAGAGTAACGCTGGGAAAAGTGGAAAGGAACAGGAATAGAGGAAGACCTAACAGGAGATGGATGGTCTCTGTCAGGGTAGCCACGGACTTCAATAGGCACGGAGGTCAATGATTCATAAGTAAAGATAATAACGCCAGGAAAAGTCTATAATGCTGGGGAAAGCTGACAATGGCAGGAAAAGAGGAAGACCTAACATGAAATGGATTGACCTTTGCAAGGCTGTTATAACCATAAGACGTTTGGGAGTTGATTATTTTACAACAGCACATAGCACACAATGTTCAATGATAAATTGACATTAAAAGGAAAAAAACCCCAACATTTTGCTTAAAGTGTTCACCTGTATAAAGAGCCAGCCCTCCCCACTTCCCACTTGGCTGAACGACAAAATGGGGCCAACTACACCCATCACATTAAAAAAAAAATAACCATCAAGCAGCACTCAACAGGAAATTAAAGTATCAATTAAAAACAGATCTCATTTGGAATCGAGACCGCTGGACATTCAATGGGGAGGAAGCCCCAATGAGATTTTATTTCTCTGCAAACAAGCCAAAGGTTGGGCTGTTAAAGCAGTGGTCCCCAACCTGCGGGCCGTGGCCCGGCGCCGGGCCGCGGCTCCCTCTCCCCGCCCCCCCCCCCCGCAGTAAAAAACTTCCCAGGCCGCAAGCTTGCGGTCCGGGAAGCTTCTTACTGCGGGAGGGCGGGGAGAGGGAATCAGGGCCGGGCCGCGCATCACGCATGCACGGCCCGTGCGGGCGCGACCCGATGCCCTGCTGGTCCCCAGCCTCGGAAAGGTTGGGGACCACTGTGTTAAAGGACTTGGCTTCCTTTTCTTTCCAACTTGCTGCAAAATATGTGGGTGGCACCAGAGTGACACCCCATGGCCAGTCTGATTCATTGCAAGATGGATTGGCCCAGTGTGGTTCTCTCTAGGGACGGGACACAAACTGGGAAAATACGGTTCGGTCCATGGTTTGCAAAAGACCACGTGGGTCTTTAAGGTGCTCCGGGACTAGAGTCAAGCTCTTCTACTACAGGCCAGCACAGCAGCCCTCTGAAGGTAACGAGGGGTTGGGTGCAATAGGGCCAAAAAAAAAAAAAACAACAGTCCTGCCCAGCAGGCCTCCCAAGGACCATACTGCTAAAAAAGGATTTCCATCCCCTGCAAGTCCACCATCTCCTTCCCACGCCTCATTAAAACCAAAACCACTTCTTACCTTTGACGCTGCCCAGAGAGAGGGAGCGATCCCGGTCCAGGAGGCTCGGCCCTGGCTTGTTGCCGCTGTTGTCCTTTTGCCGGGCCACGGCCACCGCGATGCCCACGGGGAGATGCCGCACCTCCACTTCCCCCTGGGACCCGATGCTCTCGCGCCCGAAGGACTTGGCGCTCTCGGGCCGCTCGGGCTCCTTCTTCAGCTGTTTGCCGGTCTGGTGCGGCAGCAGCTGCTGGATCTTGGAACCGCCCTGCTGGGAGGGGTCTAGCTTCATGCTGCCCAGGCCCCCGAAGGGACTCTTCTTCCCGCCGCCCTGCCGCGCGGACGTCTCCTTGGCGAAGCTGCCGCTGTACTGGATGAGGCTTTGCATGGCGGAGCCTTCGCTGTGCGAGGTAGGGTGGAGGCCTTCCGGAGCGCTCCGGGGACCCGGCGCGGTGGGTCTCTGCAGGCCGCCGGGGTCGAGGTACGCCTTCTTGGCCTCTTCCTCCACCCGGTTGGCGTGGTTGTGCTGGGCGGCCAGGACGGCCATCTGGGTGGTGGCGAAATTGCCCATCTCGAAGGGCTTCCATTTCTGCTCCGGAGGCTTCAGTTGGCCGTGGTCGAGGTGCTGCCGGGAAGAGGAGGAGAAGGAGGAGGACGAGGAGGACGAGGGAGAAGAGGAGTCCAAAGTGCCGTATATCTTCGCTGCCTCTTTGCAGCCCGATCGCTGAAACCAATCCCGCTCGCAGGAGCGGTGCTCCACCTCCGAGCCGGGTTTGAGCAAGTCTTTTGAGGGGAGGAACTCCCGGCTTTCGGGGGAGCTCAGCCTCGGCCGGTTGGAGGCGTTTGCTGAAGCCGCCTGCTTCTTCAGCACCATGGAGTTGGCCCGGATGACAGAGTTCTTCTCCCGCAGGACCTCCATGTGTTTGGCATCGCCGTGGGCGGGGAAATCTTGGGGCAACAGGTTACGGGCCTGGTCGCTCACGCACCGGCTGGGCAGCGACTGCAAGACGCCCACTCGGGCGGCGATGGCCCCCGCCGCGTCCCTCTCTTTCGCTTTGCCGTTGTCGCGGGCCTGCGAGGCGATCTGGATGGGGCCGTTCCTCTCGTCGTAGGCCTCCACCGAAGGCACGAAGGTGGGGGCGATGACTTTGTGTTCCCTCCCCGGTTCCTTGGTCAGGGGGAAAATGGTATACATGTTGGAATGGACGGGCTGGGGAGGGAAGGCCGAGGAAGGGGTCAGCTTTCCCGGCGGAGGGGGGTGCGGGGAGGGGCAACTGCAGGCGACGTGCAAAGCGGCGGCCGAGCCCATCACGGGGTCCCCCCTTTTCAAGCGGTCCGGGTGCGAGGTGTGAGGGGAAGGCCTCATGTTCTCGTCGTGTCGGTTCAGGTCCTTGGCACAGCGGTCCTGCTCGGAGCCCAGCGCTTTCCCCAGGAGGTCCCCGCCGCCGTTGCAGTTGCTGAGCGAAGAGGTCTGCAGCGGGTTCTTGGACTTTGGTTCTCCGCTAAGGCTCCCCCGATTCGGCGCGTGCTCGGCCAGGAAAGGGGACAGGCGCTCCCCGGCCTTGGCCGCCTTCTCGGGGCCGCTCACTTTCCTGTCGCTGTCGGGCTTGGTGTCCAGCGTGAGGTCGACCACGCTGTGGGGCCGGGCCTCCTCCTTCAGCCTGCCCTCCTTCTTGGTCCCGGGCAAGGAGAGGTCGCTCCGGCATGCCCTCTCCTTGCGGGCGGGGTCTTTCAAGACTTCCTTGGAGTTCCTGTGCAGGGGGCCGAGCTCTTTTTCGCGGAGCAGGGAGCCCGCCGTGGGGTTGGACGCTGTCCGCGAGGGAGGGCCCGGGGCGTGCAAGGCGGACTGTCCTGCGTGGCTGGTGAGGTAAAATCCATCTGCAAGGAAAGGGGGAAAGATCAGTGAGACTCCCGCGCCAGACCCCGCCCAAGGCTGTGCAGTCTATCGAGGGGACTCTGTCGTCTGAGAACGCTCTCGTCCGCCACAAAAGAGCCGCACGGTCCAGTCAAGAGACAAATGTGGCAAGGTGGGTGGAGAAACACGCCCAGATCAACAACGCATGCGGGTCTTTCTTCCTGAACGGGCAGGAGGGGAAGGAACACGCGGAATAACTTCTCAGACACTGACTCCGTTTCAAAGGTCAGGCTGCAGGAATCACGCAACAGGACTGTAAAATTACAACAACCTTCCTGCCCCTCATGGACCTTTTCCTCTGGGGAGGGGGAGGGGGAGAAAGCAAAACATATTTGCGGAATCCGTCATGTTGCTAGGACTTTTAGCTTACTGTAGTTGCCGGAAGGGGGGCATTAGGGGAGAACTGTGGCCCTCCAGATGTCCACGGACTACAATCTCCATGAGTCCCTGCCAGCTTAATATAGGGGATTTTTTTTGGGGGGGGGGACTGTGGTTACAATTCCCATGAGCCCCTGTGAACTTAATGAACTTAATGTAGTTCGGTGGGGCAAACTGTGGCTTTCTGGACATCCATGGACTACAATTTCCATGATCTGTAGTCCATGGACATCTGGAGAGATTTGGCCACCCCTGCCCTAAGTGGACCATGTGTGCAAACAGATTAACACATTTTATTGCAGCCAATTAATTTGTCCAGCATCTAACAGGTAATTTTTGTTCTTTCTCTGCAGAAGGCCCATTGGCCACCTCCCGGGCCTGCAGAATCACCAGCCAGGTTGCAGGGACTTGGCTTGCATCGGACTTATTGGTGCTCGGCCCAGGCAGGGACCACCAGCCGGCTCACAGGCTGAGAGTGAACTATGACTTGTGAACGCTGACTCAGGCTTGCCCTTCTCACTAAGTCCCCAAGCAGTCACTCCGCGGGACGACTGGCTTGCCCAAGTCCCTTTCCCTGAGTCCTTTTTCATGGAAGAGGCCCCGGGCTCCGAAGCCACAACCGCCTGGGTGCAAAGAAAGATCACCGAAGGAGACAGAGGAGAGACCGACTGACCTTTTGGAGACTCGAAGAGGCTGTGCTGGCCGAGCTGAGCAAGCAAGGGGCTCCCGCTGTTATGAGGCTCCAGGTGACTCAGGGGAATGTACGAAGGGTACAGACCACTCGGCAGGTGGGAGAAACCTGGAAAGAAGAGAGAGAAAGGGGGAGATCAACACAGACGCAGGTGACCATGCTTTTCCAAGAGTGTTCGGACTGTTCTGTCGGCACCTCTTGAGAGCAACAGACGGGCCAGGTCTCTCCACCCCCCTCCCAGGGAGCCAAGACACACACATACTTGTTCTCTATTGATATATGAAGAGCAAACACACAACATATACATATTCCCGCCCCCCTCTCTCTCTGTGTTCTGCCACTCTTCCATGTGTTCAAGAAACAGGACTATTGCAGATGACTGCGTTCATCTGAAGGACTCTCAGTTATGAGTGGCCACCTTCCCAGAATGACGGGGACCTCTACTGAAGTAGCCAACTTCCCGATGGGACAGGAAGGAAGCGACAAGGAGGCTCCACAAAGTGGATGTACTTTCTAAGCCACGACAGGCCTGGCACCACTGTGCAAAGAAGTCCTGTGTGATAAACTCAGAATCAGAAATTTAAAAATGGGGTTTTTCAAAAGGGAGCGAAGGGCAGAATCCGGGTGAAATCCAGGCAGCCGGGTCATACGGCCACCCTGCACCCCGGATGAGAAGGAACCATCTTTCGGCTGCTGGGACGCCAGCTGGAAGGCCCAGCTGGGGATACCAGCGGATACTGGGTGTCTGGATTATTTTTTTCTACACTTTGGAGAGTAGCAAGAACTGTTTTCATGCAGCGTGGAGCCCATCCAGGGCACTTCCGTCCGAGCGGAAGGCCACCTGGCCTGCCTGGTTTTCCGCTTGCATCATCCGTGTTGCCAAAACAGCAACCAGAGCAGTGGCCGTTATTTCGCAGGGAAACAGGTCCCCCCGTAGGCGCCACGGGGCAGGGATCTTTGCACCCCGCGGAGGTCTTGCGTAACATCTTGCAGAGCCACGTCGGCCACAGCGACCGGCTTGCGGCCGTCAAAGGGAAGCAGAAAAGGGCAGCCTGTGGCAGAAATTTCGTTGCGCACATTTTTGTTGCTCTCGCTTCCTTTTCCAGGCGCCCGGTCTGCGCTCGGCAGCCGGATTTGGCCTTCTGCCATCAGAACCGAGAGGAAATGGGTCTGAAAGTGCCGTGTCATGACGAGGGGCCTATTCGTCTGGGCGTGGTACCTGGGGCCCAGACATCCCCGATCCTGAAAAGGACTGAAGGCGTGGCTTCCGGGGGCTGCGAGGGGAAAGGGCGCTGCACCCTCAAAGAACGGGGCCTACCCGAGCAGCAGACGTCAGCATTTTGACAGGCTGCATCTCCGGAAACGGAAAACGGCAGCCCAACCAGGTAATCCTTTTTATTTTTCATTTTATCTACATTACTTATAGCCTCTTTTTCTCGTAGGGACTTGGGGTAGCAAGCAAGCAAGCAAGCAACCGACACAATGGGATGTCTGATTAACCAGTGCATTAGGATCTTAGAAGTCTGGAGCCACCTGACAGAACCGAAGGAGAACCAAGGAGACACCTGACACGTTAAGCGGTACAAGAATAACATTAACAGGATGCTCCTGACAAGACACGAAACACCGCAGCAGAAAAGCCCTCTTGAATAGACAGCTTTGTGCAAGCGAGTTTATTCATGGAGCTGGAAGGGGTCCCCGAAACCATCTAGTCCACCCCCTGCTCAATATAAGATCAGCCCAGAGCATCCCTGGCTTGGAACCGCTGCTTGAAGACTGCCTGTGAGGAGGAGCTCACCACTTCCCTAGGCAGCCCATTCCAGTGCTGGACTACTTTGTAAAAAATATCCAACCAGCACCTTTCTACCCATAATTTAAAGGGTCTTGTCATCTGCTGCCAATAGGAACCAATCCCTGCCCTCCTCTCAATGTCAGCCTTTTAAGAGGGCCATCACGCCCCCCCCGCCTCCTGCAGACTGAACGTTCCCAAGCCCCTCCATCTTTCCTCAAGACAACCAGCTCACAAACCAATTCTGCAAAACGCACAAGAGATAGAAGGGATGTGGCTGAGGGGTGCTTCCCCAAGAGCCAGCACCACTCCGGGCTCCATAGTAGCCCCATGCAGGAATTATAAGCTGTATATGCCATAAGGGAAGAGAGCAGAAACAGAGCATCCTCCCCCCCCCCAATAGCCACATGTTCAACTGAGCATCTGCCACAATCTCAACACCCATGCATAAGGTTGTGCACTTCCATACGATCAGGAAAGGGCAAACAGCGATTCTCTAAATACATACAGCTCACTGTAGACACATACTGTGTACATGATTGATCCTGTCTCCGTACAACATGCATGCGCGCACACAAGCGGTAGCTTTCCTTGCGGCAGAATGCCAAAAACCGGGCCTGGAAGTGACAGGATCAGCTCCTTCTTATTTCTCTGTCTCGAGCACGGCAGGGAAGACGCTTTCTGGAACGCTCTGCGGTGTGTTGGTGTGTTTTACGAGGAAAGGGATCAGGGCAGCCGGCTCTGCAACAGGAACCGGGCTTCCCAGGGGAACAGCTGCTGGGGGTGGGTCTGGATTCCTTGAAGGCAGAGGGATGGGATGGTTCTGACACTGGGAAGTGATGGTGAAAAGAGGGATGGGGCCAGGTACCTCTGGCCTGCAGAGCTTCCAAAGGGAGGAAACCTGCTACCCGGAGGAAACCCTAGGTAGGGGACCACAGACCACTAGCAGTAGAAAGAAGAGGCAGTCTTCATTCCAAGAGGACATTTTTACAATAGGCTTAGCAGTTGAGCAGAGGACAATGCTAATTTCTAAGTTGTCAGCTAAAGATGTAAAGGTGGCATTCATGTTTGTACCACACATCTACCCCAAACTTCCCCTCCCGCCCACTCCATAAAAAAAAACACTTGGCAGACACCAGGAAAGGTGCTGGGAGACACCATGGTGCTCCTGGGCCACACGCTGGGGACTCATGCACCACACACACACACAACGGGTCCAGATGTCCTCAAACCCACCTCTAGATCATTCCTGTCTTCTGCCAATTGGGCTGACTTCAGCTACCCTCTTTCTGGAGTAAATTAGGCCAGGCAGGGAAAACTTGAAAATCACAAAAGGTGGGTTATGAACCTGCACGACTAATTTTCCCCAAGACGGGTCTCTTGTCCCAGGGAGGAGCAATGCTCTCATTCCCGAGATTCCCAAGGTATGAACCTCCCAGAGTCAAATTTCTGCTTGTCAGACAACTTCCACTCTTGGAACCTTGCATCCTGTTGGTCCCAAAGCTGCAACTGGATTCGAACCCAGACCAGCACGGCAACTCTTGGAAACTGCCAGTCCCCCAAGAGCTTTCCTGATTGGGGGGGGGGGGCCCTGATTCTAGGTCAGGGCTCCCAACCAGGAGAGCACATGCCGCTGCTCCGCTAAGACCTTTCCCCCTCAAATTCACCCGGGGGACACATTTCGTATCCAGAAGAGAGAGAAAAAAACACACACGAAAGAGGAGAGCTTCCTAACCGAGTTGCGTAACTCGGCAGCGTTGAGCAATCTGCTTTTAGACATGAGCCTCAAAGGGCAAGACGGAGGCTACTTCTGCATTTGGGGGGAGGGATCGGCGCCCTCCCCAAGTCTCCCTAGGTGTGTGTGGGCTGGAGAAACAGTGGGGGGGGGAGGGTTTGGGGGGCTGCTCTGACTGCAAACGCACCTTCCAGCCCCACCACCCACAATTTCGACAGCCACACTCCCCCCCCCCCCCAGCCACGCTCAGGCATTTTGCTGCGTGTGGTTTTGCGGTTGGGTTGCCGTCTAAACTCATGACCGGACGCTTCCTCTCTTGCCGGATGAGTCACCTCGCAATGCGTGCGTGTGTTTTCAAGCCCCACCCTGCGCTGTTTTGAAAACAGAACAAAGGTTACTTTTTCTCCCCCACCCCCCACCCCCAGGGCCGCCGAGACGCCGGGCCTCGCCTCTTCCGCGCTGGCTTCAGCCGCCCCTGCCGAAGTAGGTCAAAGCCATTACCCCGTTTGACGGGGCAGGCCACCGAGGAGGCAGCACCGGGAACCTGCAATTACTCGTGAGTCAGCCTGGGAGAGGTGGATGTCGCTCGCCGGGACGGCCTGGTTCTCAAGGCGCGGGCTCAGTTTGTCTTCCCGCATTATGTAACCCGCCAAGGCGATGGGCGCCACGCCCCACGTCCTGATAAATACAAGCCAGACTGGCGACCAAGTTGGGAAATCCCTGGAGACTTCGGGGGGCGGAGCTTGGGGTTTGGGGAGGGGAGGAGCCTCTGCAGGATTATAACGCCACAGATGCTGGGAGGTGGCTCATGGAAGAGCCTCTGCTTGGCATGCAGGAGGTCCCGAGTTCAATCCCCGGCATCTCCAGGCAAAAGGACCAGGAAGCAGGTGAGGCAAAGACCCCAGAGGAGGCAACACAGCAGAACTGGATGGCCTGACTCAGTATCAGGCACTTTCATGGGGACATGTGTACTTCACCTTCCACAGCAGTTGTGTTCTTCAGGGGAATTGATTTCTGTTGTCTGGAGAGTTCCAGGAGATCTCCAGATCTCGACTGCGGCTTGGCAACCCTACAACTCTCCGGGGGGGGGTGAGGACACCCTTGACAGCAAATACCCTCTGTTATTCTCAAAATACTGCCTCTTTGCCACAGAAGGACAATCGAGGTATGCCCTATTTGCAAGAAAGACCAGTGGGGTGTTTAGCATGTGCATACATTCAGCGGTATATTCTCTCTGACAGGATGAATACACAACTGGGAACAGCTCGGTGGAGGATGGAGAGCTGGGAAGAGGAAATGAGTCAAGTGAGAACAGGGTGAAGCCCCGATCCACCATCCGCTTCTTCCTGCCAACGGCATCCCTTGCCCTGGGATCGCCGAAGGCCATTGCCCCATGCTCCCCGCTCACCGTATAGGAAAGCACCCAGTGGTGTCCGAAACCCGCTCGAGAACTCCATCGTACTCCAGACTGACCGAGGACGGGACTATGTAGATAAAGCCGCCTCGACTGAATACAGAACAGGTTCAAGCCCCGAGTGCCTCCCTTCACTCTCCCTCCTGTACCAGTGAGTCATCTGCATTTGTGCCTACAAGGAAAAGGAAAACCGTTCTGCAAGACAGGCTCTCCGCTAATGAAGGGGGTGGCATGACGCTCATTAGAGGAGGTGCATTTGCCAGGGTGAAATACTCCTGTGTTACGAGACAGCAGCTCAGTGGCAGAAGGTCCTGGGTGCTGTCCCTGCTGTCTCTCACTAACGGAGATTAGGGAGCTGATGCGGCGGAAGAGTGAACTATCTCTGTCCGGGATCCTGGAGAGCCGCTGCCAATCAGAGGGGACCGAGACTCAGGGCGACGGGCCAATGGTCTGTCTCCATATAAGGCAACTTCATAAGTTTATTTAACTCATTCTATGCATCGTTATAAGGGAGCTGCGGAACGAACGCCAAAAGTTCCCTTATATGGAGGCAGAGTGTTAGCTTCTCCAGCATGGGGTTCTCTATTCTTAACCTCCGATGGTTTTCCAGGATTCGTCTTAGTCAACAGCCCTTTGTCCAACCTAAGATCTGTGGCTCGGTGGGTAAAGAAAGTGCATGTGTATGGGGGGGCAACGTGGCACACAGAGGCAGCAGGGCACCCACACACACCTCTCCTGGGTCTTGACCAAAGGTAAGCCTTAGGTGTGTATGTGAGAGAATGTTCTTAGAGAATACATTCTAATAGGTGAGCTGTTAAGCTCATTCCCTGGCTTTTTGTGCACTTATCTCTGCCTCCCACAGCAGCCTCCTCCTTCAGGCTCCAAAAGGAAGGGAATGCTTGAGGTGGAGCATTTGCTTTGCCCACAGAAAGCCTCAGCGCCAATCTGTGGCACTGGCAAGTGAGAACACAGGAATAGAAGAGAAGGCCAATGGCCGATCCAATCCAACAGTCTGTGTCACACCGAGGTCAAAACCAAGGCACCATCAGGAGGTCCAGAACTCCCGGAGCCCTCCCACGGTGCCTCCCCAAAACGACAGAGCATCCCTGCCCCAGACACAAGAGCATAAGAGAAGCCATGTTGGATCAGGCCAGTGGCCCATCCGGTCCAACATTCTGTGTCACACAATGGTCCAAACCCAGGGGCCATCTGGAGGTCCACCATACGGGCAGAATTCCAGAAACTTACACTGTTGCTCCCTACGCACCAAGAACAGAGAGCATCCATGCCCCAGACTCAGTGCTCCAATTCTACCTTGTGGCTAAGATCCACCAGTGGACCCCTGTTCCAGATGTTTATCCAGGCCCCTCTGGAAGCTGCCACCACTGCAGTAGTGAATTCCACATGTCAAAGACACTTTGGGTGAAGAAGTAAAGGGATCGGGTTCAGGTGGTGAAAAAGGCCTTTTCTCAAAACCCCGACAAGCTGCTGCTACTCAGAGTAGACCATGACTGACCCTGAGAGATTCAGGGGAAGGCAGCTTTTCATGCCCGACTGGCAATATGAAGGACTGAATTTTGAACACGTTTTTTTTCACGCAAGGCACGTGCAACAGACCGAGCTATAGCCACGTCCGATTCAGAAAGAAACCAAGAATCTTCACGGCCTGAAGATGCACCAGATTGTTTCCAAGGAGGCGGTTCCATAAACACTAGATTAAGAGTCACATGCACACCCACCGCTATTCATCCCAGCGTGAATGATAACAACCACAAAAAGAGCAAAAATACAGCTTCACTAAAATGGTTCCGAAGCCACGCAAATCGTTTCCTTCCTGCTCCCAGCCAGATGGTCTTGTCTTCCACCCTTTAGCAGAATGCCCCTAGAGCAGGAGTAGTCAACCTGTGGGCCTCCAGATGTTCATGGACTACAATTCCCATGAGCCCCTGCCAGCAAACGCTGGCAGGGGCTCATGGGAATTGTAGTCCATGAACATCTGGAACACCACAGGTTGACTACCCTTGCCCTAGAGCACCAACATCTCCACCCTTCAGCTCTTTCCGACCCTCAGCAACCGACAGGTGAATGGCCAGGGAGAGCAGAGACGATTCGGAGCGTGAATGGAATCCACCTGAACAGAATCGGTACACACACAGGCCAGCCAGCTCGAAGTACCAGCGTACGCCTCAAAAGCTCAGTGAGGGAGTGGGAGAAAAAAAGGGGGAAGGATCGCCTGGAATAGCTGCCCAAATTCCCTTGTCTCAACAGGGTTTCTGTGCCAGTGTTCTTGCAGCACCTGGGTGATTACTATTTTAAACAGTGAAGTTCATCATCTGCTACATGACAAAAGGTCTCACACACACACACTATCTAGCCTTCAACCACCACCGGCTCAATTTTCACCCCTGCCTGAGCCTTGAGCCAATTGTCACTCTGGAAGGGTTTCATTTTCACTGCCTGAATCCCTAATATCCCCTGGAGTACCCCGTGGGTGTTGGCTGCACCCCCCCCTCCCTCTGTCCACAGTGACAATCTCCGTTTGCCAGAATGTTGAGTCTACCAAAGTCCATGGAGATCTCCTTCTACAGAAACGAACTGGGCACCTTACGGAGCAGGTGGTTTCGCAGGGTAATGTCTTTTGGCATTTTGAGCGTGGCGCGCAGCGTCCGACGGCCAGCAAATCACCATCTTTGAAAGGAAAAGGTAGGAGCCAGCGGAAATCACAAGCTCGCCTCAGTTTTCCACTCGCAATCTACCCGGCATGATCGCAGGTGGGGGTGGGGGACAAACAGAAGGCAGGTCAGCTGCCGAGACCCCCGGACGGCCAGCGCACGGTGCGCTACGGTCTAAGATGGAAAGGCTTCCGCACCAGGGTTGGTGGCTCAGCGGCAGAGCCTCTGCTTGGCATGCAGAAGGTTGCAGGTTCAAAACCCTGGCATCTCCAGAGAAGAGGACCGGGAAGATGGTGATGTGAAAGGCCACAAACTGATTTCCTGGAGAGCCGCTGCCAGACTGAGGAGACAATACTGACCTCGAGAGATCAGTGGTCATTTGGGCAAGGCTAACATTTTGCTAAACTTCCCAAGCAAATGAGGACAGCGTTAGCACCATGCGCCACTCTCCGTGGCTGTCCCCTCCTATTTGTCCTTCTCGTGCAATCGGTCGTAGGTGGGCGAGACGGCTGGCCGTTTGCTCCCAAAGTTTTAAGAATGGTGCTGTGGCGGCGGCCGTCCTGTGTTGTTTGTGACTGACAACGTGGAACCTGTGAATCTGTCCAGTTTTGTTTGCGGCGGCCGGCGGCCAACAGAGTGGGTTTACTTATCTAAAAATAATCACTGACTTTCCACTAACTTCCCCTGAATTCCCCGGCCGTTTCTCACAAAGGCCTCAAGTGACCCAACGTGGCTGGGGAGCCACCTTCCAAGCAGGACAGATTTCTTTCTTTATTTTGTTTATTTATCTGTTTATGCCACAAGCGGTTCGCAGTGTTCTCCTCTTCTTCACCATTTTAATCCTCACGACAAGCCTGCGAGGTGGGTCAGGCGGAGAACGTGGGAACGGCCCGAGGTCACCCACTTCAGGCGGGCTCTGAATTACAATTGCCCTTCAGACTTGGGAGGACAAATAACGGAGCAGAGCAAAACAAGCACCTTTGGGTGTGCACTGGGGAGCAAGGGAAGGTACAAAAAGGAAGTGAATCCCAATGTACGTTTTTCATGTCACCATACAGGGCCCTCCCGTCTCTAGGCAGTGTCGGTGCTTGGTGAATCGGAGCTGAAAATGGCTGGAAGAAGGAGCGTCACAGGCAATGTTAGAAAGTATGCCACGTCCTGTGACTGTGTGCCAAGAACAGTACCCGAGTTCAGAGGGCCACCCGAGAGGGGAGTATTCATGTCCTTTCATTTTCGGCCACGCTGGCTGCGGCCGGGCGCTCATCAATATTGATTACTGCCCATCGGTTCTACGTATTTAATTTCTCAATGGGAGGCCCAGGCTGACAATGCCACATAGGTTAGCTTAACCTGCCGGTGACCTGGTCTTAAGTCACCGGGGCTGGAAATAGATCCCTGTGTGTCCGTCCCCCCCCCCCCCGCCGCCCGCCCCCTCCAGGACATGGCTAATGAGCCTGGGAAAGATGGAAATCAGCTCTCCTCTGGGCGGACGTTAATTGCCCGCTGCCAGAAGCTTGGCAGGGGCGAGAGAGGTGCCAGCCCCTTCACGAAAGCCACCTGAAGAAGCGAGGACGACGACGATTAAGTTGGCAGATCTAGGAACCGCCAAAGTTATTAAGAGCTGGTTGAGGCGGAGCGGGAAAGGCAGCGCCCTCCGCCACGAACGCGCCCTGCCCCGAAGCCCTGGGCCAGTGAAGCGTGCGTGGCGAGCGTCGGCTACATGCGCATTAGCGTGCCTGGCCTGACACGAGCCGCCATTGCTGAGGCACGTCTGAAATGCAGAAACGGACGCTGCCCGCTGCACCAAACAACTGAGTGCTTGAGCGTCAAGCCAGAGGTTCCCCACCCGGTGTGTGATGGCACCATAGTTCCCACATGGCCTTTCCTGGTGCCCACAAAGCGCTTTTCGAAAGAGGGTGTGGCCATGTGGGGCCTCTGGTTGGGCATGGGAGCTCTGATGGTCTCACATTGTCAGGATCCACTCCCCTTTTCCAAAAGGCCAATGCAAAACGCTTCTCTGGTTTGAAACCGGGACTTGCATTTCTGCATGTTACATATTCATTGTTTAGAAGGATTCACAAAAAGGGGGCTGTGGAACATACAGAGTGCTCCAAAATATTTTCCGAGGCTTTGGAAGCTGGCGAGACATTCCTTGTGAAATGTAAGATCACCTGTGCCTATAGAATGTGTGTATCCCAGTGCCAGGATGCCTGTGAATTGTTTGCACATAAAACTAAACAGGAGTGCTTTCGCATGTTGATTTATTGAACCAAATGTACGTCCTTTTCCCCCTCCCATTCACAGTCCTCCCTTGGCCTTTCGCAAGGCACGTGGACACAGCACTTGAAATACACACCAAACTCGACTGGAGAGGACTGGGTTTGAATCAGGGATGTCAGTTCTTAGGAGGGATTTGGGGATCCTCTGGAATTATAGCTCATCTCCAGACTAAGATCAGCTCCGCTGGATAAAATGGCTGCTTTTTAAGGTGGACTCCATAGAAGAAGAACTGATTTTTTACGCCCTGCTTTTCGCTACCTGAAAGTGTCTCAGACACCTTGCCCTTTTTCTCCCCACAACAGGCGCCCTGGGAGGTAGGTGGGGCTGAGAGAGCTCTAGCAGAACAGCTCTGCAAGAACATCTCTAAGAGAACGGTGCTTGCCGCAAGGTCACTCAGCTGGCTGCATGTGAAGGAGTGTGGACTCTAATCTGGATCTGAGTCCAAACTGGGATTATGTTCCACTGAGGTCCCATCCCAAATCCCTCCCACTCCCAGCTCCGCCCCCGAAGTTTCCAGGGATGTCCCACTCCAGAGCTGGCAACCCTAGTTGGAATCTGGCCTATCACTTACAGACCCACCCTCTTAACTCTCTCTAAAAACCTAACTTACCGCCCAGATGGGTGGCAGCAATAAAACTTAATAACCTCATTGCACACTACCGCGCCTCTCAGGAAGGGTGGGAACGCCAGCATAATTAGTAAATAAATGAAATTCCTTAATTGCTTAATCGTTTTCAAAGCGGAGAGCTGAGCAGCCATCTTCAAGCAGGCGGAAAGCCAGGGTCAAAGGTAAGCCAATGAGCAAGAGGGGAACTTTGGTAGGGTACAACGACATACAGTCTGCTCTAAAGCAGCCACTTCCTCCAGGAAGAATAAATGTTTTACATAAATCAATAATTAACAATCTATGTAGTCTGGAGATCGGTTTGCTATTCTGGGAGACCTCCGACCACCACGGGCACACACCATGGTCTTAGGCGACTTTTCAACCAAGCCACCAAGAACAGCTTTGAGGGTGCAGAAATGAACCAGGAGACAGCCTGCAACTGACCAGGATGGGAGAACTACCAGAGACAGCACCCAGATCTCATACAAGAGAGGGACAGGTCCTCCAGAGGAATTGGTTGGCCACTGTGTAAGACAGGATGTTGGACCAGATCAGAATCCAGCAGGGCTCTTCTGGGGTTCTTATGAAGCCCTCGGCCTCTCTGTCCTACTGCTGGGCCATCCTGCGAGACAGGATGCTCGATTAGATGGACCCCAGCTGGTCTGATCCAGCAGGGCTCTTCTGAGGTTCTTATGAAGGCCTTGGCCTCTCTGCCCCATTGTTAGCCATCCAGAGGAACTGGTTGGCCACTGTGTGAGACAGGATGCTGGACTAAACAGACTACTGGCTCGCTTGTGGGAATCATTCCGTGGTCCAAGGTAGACCCTGAAGGTTTCCACTCAGGAGGGGATATGATGCAGTAGATGAAGCTCAGCCGCCCAACCTGCCCTTGTTCTCCCGTTTTCTTTATATGTCTTTAAGGAGGCAGCAGCAGGAGAGCCCCCTCCCCTCCAGACCCACACTTGTCTTCCCTGTGCAGTGGAGGGCATCCAGGATTCCTACCTCAGCCCTCCAGACTTCCACAACAGAAGAAAGCCTGGCTATTGAAGCAGTAGGTCACCTTAATGAAAACCGATCATTCAAATGAATTAAGCTTCTCCCCTAGCCGGCAAAAAAACAGAACAGTCCTCTATGGGGCCAGCCGATGCAAGGCAGAGCAGACAGCAGACCTGGATGGGCTCGGTAGAGAAGGGATGACGACAGGCAATAAGAACGGTGCCACTGGGGCAGTTCTCACCAGCACACCAGAAATTTGGGAGTTGAGGCCATTGATTCCCATGCAGCGCGCACACCCAAATTTAGCACCGAGGTTTGCATGCCGATAAAAGAGTAACTGGTACATTGGGGGGAGGGCACAAAGGAGTGTTAACAGGATGCCTGGAAGGGGATGAGGCAGTTATAGTCCCTCTGGGAATATTGGTACCTGTTAGCTCCAGCCTGCAAGCTCAAGGTGACCACCTTTTTAACAGATATCTCCACCTTGGTTTGGACCGGATGCACCTAGGCCTGCCCCCCTTGGGATTCCAGACAGGGCTTTTCTGTCCTAGTCCCAGAATCGTAGTGGGTTTTTCATCCCCCTCCCTTCCTCTTATCCCTCTGCAAGACCCACAACTGGCTTGAGAACACCAGTCCCTTCAGTTCACCCTCTCCATTCCTCCAAGCTAGGTCAGGGGCAGCGAGTTCTCTCCATGGGGCTAAGGGGCATCGAGGCTGTTTGAAAAGCCTCGCCCTACCCATTTCAAGGGCTCATACGTCCATACAAGAGCAGGGACTATGGATTACTTCTATGGGGGGAGGAGGGAACAATCACACACCTCCTCAAAAACTCTAACAAAGCAATCAAAATCAAAAAGCAGCATAATAAAAATCAATAACAAAGCCGTGAAAGCGAGGCCACAACGGACAATAAATATCAATCATCAATCAGCGGCAGCCCCTTAAAACAATCCAGAGGGCAGAAGGAAGGAGAGAAAGAAGCAGGGACTGCTAAAGGCCTGGGAAAACGGAACCACAGTGCCTGAAACGCCACGAAGTGGGGAGAGAACTCCGGAGACAAGGGGCCACAGAGGAAAAGGCCCTGTCTCTAGTAGCCAGCCACGCCTCCCCGAAAGTCATTAGGCTTCCAGCAAATCCTTAACGCTTATCAGGCAGGTCCACATGGAAACTAAACGTGCAGCTGGGTCTAATTCTAGCCAGGCTCACTCGTGATTCAGTCGGAAGCCTGCTCATTTCACCCGTTCTATTATCCAGCATTAAATATGACAATCTGCTTGCTCTACCTAGTTTGCACAGGAAGAGCAAGCAGAGTAGGCCATTTCCCCACCAAAGCATCTCACAACTTTGTCCAACTGTTCGTTTGTCCTACACACAAGGTTTGTTGTTTTAACGTTTAGTTCTTCTCGGTGCTTCGTTATCTTGGCCATCATACTTCTGTCAGCAGCATGCCAAAGACCTCCATTTTGACGCATCCTGAACAGAGAAGGTAAAGAATCCTGTTTTTACCTTTCCTCCCCCCCCCCATGGAGCGTCTGGCTTTCCTGCGGCCCCACCCAGCCACGCTGGCCGGCTTCACACCACACGCACAAAGAAACCTCTGTTCCCCCACCCTCGATCTCTTCGCAGGCTGGCGTTATTGAAAAGTTAACATGAAAAATAAATACGAGGAAGGAGGAGGAGAGAAAGCCGCCTCACATCGGCCCGGCGATCCCACCCCACCGAGGGAAAAGAAACTCTACCTAGAGCAAAAAAAAAAAACCCGGCCCACCTCTTTCAGAGCTGGGGTTGAAAAAAATAATCGGCCCCAGAAAGGATGGGGCACTGGGCTATTTTTAAAAGGGGGCATTCATTGGGATTTGGGGACTGAGCCAAGGCCGTTCCCCCCCCCCCCCACTAGACATCGGTTACACAGGGATGTCACTGTTAGAGATCTCACCTTTGCGAAAGCCACAGGGACACGGTGGCCGGGGGATTCTACACCGGAGGCTGCATTTAAAACAGGAGGGAGAACCAAACTGTGCAGGTGTGTGAAAAGAGCTCTCCAGACAGGGCCGATTTACAACAACCCCACAGACAGAGGGGGTTGGCCATGAGGTCTGGTGGCTTGGCCTTGAGTTTTAAGTCCTGCACACGTCTAAGGATGGGCTCCCACGCTTTTCTGAGCTTGTGGCCACATCTGGAATTCTGACACCTGGGAGCAGAAGCCCAGGGGTCGGGGAGAAGAGGGGTGACTTCACATTGCGGGGGGCAGCTGCGACGGAAACCACATCGGTTTCAATCTGTACAGCGGTGCCCATTCAAGCTTCTTTGTAATCGGGTCTTCAGTGGTGAATCAGAAGCCCCACCTGCATTCCAATGGTGGGCTCCAAGAAAGGTGTTGGGAGGTACCACGAGGTAGAATAGGTTTCAGGTACGCTAGGGAAGCAGACTTTAGCCGGGGAGGGAGGGAGCACCCACCTGATGGCTTATTTCTGAATACATCCCTCAAGGGAAATCTCCCGTTTTAGCCTCCACATCATATTCCCCAGCTGTACCTATTTAAGAGACTCCCTGTGTTCTCCCTCCTGTGAATCAGATGTTGCCATGTTGTGTCCAAAACAGGAACAAACAGCTGTGCGGATTGGAGGTGGCCCGTGGCCAGGTGCCTCGCTTGGGAATCAAATCCAAAATTTAAAACAAAACAAGAAAACACCGTGGCACGCAGACCTTCATAGAGGTTGTGGGAAGCAGAAAGGGTTTGGGATGTCGGGGAGACACCGACGATGGAGGGGCGGGGACAGGTAAACATGTGTCTAAACATGCAGGGTTTTCTGGAAGGTGGGGCAAACTAGATGGTTGAAGGGGGTGGCTTCCCAAATTCTTGGAACCGGATGTTCCAGCTTATAAAGAAGCCTAGCACACCCTTTCGCCTTCCTCCTTGTCAAATTTATATTGTAAATCCTTCGGGGCAGGGACGTACGCCCCAATCAGCAATAGGGGATTTAATAGGCACCCCAAAAGTGCCCTCTGAGTGCACCTCTTTCATTTCTCTAACACAGGAGGAACTGTATTGGGACACTACTGGGAAAGGCCCTCCATCCCTTGCGTTGTTTGATGAACCTGTGGGGTGGGGCAGGAATGCAGTGGTCTATAGGTACCAGGCAGCCCCAAGTGGGTCCTGCCATAGGGAGAATCTCCGTCCCAACATCCAAGCTAACCCCTTATGGGAAGAGCGACTTCCTAGATGCTGCACAGAGTCCCACCTTTCCCAGACTCAAAAACAAGCTTAATTAATTAAGAAATCTTAATTAGATTTCAAAATCTTAATTGATAGTGTAGTTCTGTGCATTTGCAGCAAGATAAGCCAATGGTCCCGAGCGGAGGAGGGGGGAAAAAAAACAATACCCTATTTGTTTTGCAATGATATCTGCATAGGAGGCAGCATCTCAGAAGAGGCATTCCCTGTTCTTAGACTAGAGGCAAAAAAGGAATGCCTCTTTTATGACAAAACAGCCCCTCCTGATTTTTTAATCACTTACATTAAATTTCAGATAGATAGATAGACAGACAGACAGACATTGACTGCTTCATTAACTGGGGCATCTTTTAAAGCCATCAAAAATTCTCTTCCCCTCTCCCAAAGAGCCGGCAAAGGAGCGATTTTAATAAATAAATCGACAATTTCTAACCCAGTCAATCAACTAGACGTTGCAGCTGCAAAAACGCGCAAACATCGTTTCTGATGAACGAGGGAAATGTCAGCCGTGCCCGGATTTGAGAGCCAGAGGAGAGTGACCCCAATTCTATTAATGTGGGGCACTGCAGCAAAGCCATCTGCCTAACCCTTCCAGACACCAGCATGCACAACACCCTTGGCAAGTCAAGGCAACGAAACACACCAGCCCATTTGCGTACATATAGGAGAAGATACAAGCCACTTACAGCGCTATAGAAGGTAGCTACACCCTTCTAAATCTGCTGAAGTCAACGGGGTCAGAAGGAGATACTCATTTATTTATGGGTTTTAAAAAGAGCAGGGAGAACCTGTGCACTGCTTCCCCCCCCCACCTGCTCGCCTGCAGGCCAATTCTGCTCACCCATGGTGACCAGGCAAGTGGCCTTTTACAGGCCAGGCATACAGTTGGAAGATTTCCCCCCTCCTTGGATAAAGGGGGCAAAACCTAAGAGCAGCTGTAGTGGAAGCAGCCTGCAAACAGAACAGAACCAAAAAGAGCTAAGCACAACACAGGCTTGCTCTCCTTTACATGTCGAAATCATAACTACCAGCCATGAAAAGTTCCAATCTCGATCTTTAAATATCCATGTTCGAACTGCTTTTTAGCTTGAGATGGAGGGGGAGGGAGGGTTCAATTTAAAAAATAAATAAGACTAACCAGAGGAGAAGGTATGAGGGGGAGGGAAATAAAAAGGTGTTCGCTGATGTATTCCGTTTTTATTGCTCTCCGTTCCCCACCTCGTGTTTTAGCACCTGGAAAATTGGCAGTGCCACCTCTTTGGGGAAAGAAACACAATAAATCTTCTCTTCTTGACACAGCCAGCTCCCTTCCTTGAAGATGCTGGCAATCAGGTTTGCCAAAATTTCAGAGCCATTCATTGCATGTGGGTGAAAGAGGAGGAGGAGGAAGAGGAGGAGGAAGGCAGGTTTCACTAGTACAATACTTGGTCACCCGACCAATCCCTTAAACAAACTTGGTCACCTCTTCCACACCCAGGTTGGGGGGGAAAGAGAAAGGCACTGTCCGAAAGAAAGCCTATTGGATGTTCAGACTCCAGCCCGAGCCCCAAAGGGCTGTTGAGGTTCCAGCACACAAGGACCGAAAGATCTAGGCTGCAAAGGAAGCATCCCCCTCCTCTTATTTCTAATTCGACCTGTCCCTCTGCCAGAGGTTGCCAGCTGTTTTGAAACCTAACTCTGGGTGGCTCATCTGAGCAGAGTATTGGGAAAAAAAAACTGATTTGGAAAAGCTGGTCAAAAGACCATTTTATACCTGACCAGGGATAGGCCTTGATGTGTTTGGAACAATGGCCCCCATCAGGCCAGTAAAGGATTTTTTAAAACATTGTGTGTGGGGGGGGGTCAACATTCTACATGCACAACTGTTTTTCTGTCCTTTTAGGTCCATAAAAAAACAATTCTTTAAAAAACACGAACAAGCTTCCAATGACCCTCTGGCTCCCTTCCCCCCAAATATAACCCCCCCCCTCATCTCCCCACTGAAGAGACAGAAAAGAGCTTAAGGACAGCTGAGAATACTCAAAGTTTTCATACATTTTCAACTTGAGTGCACACACAAACGCTCCTGCATGTGCACATACATAAACACACGTACACACAGAGCTGGTGTTTATTGCCGGAAAACCCATTTCACAAAATTAATTACAAAAGTGGTGGATTGGGGCGGGGGGCAGAGAAAACTGGATCTCACTGTGGAACTGGTTTTGAAGCTCTCTTGAGCCAAAAACATTTTAAAGCGCAAAGCCAAACAGTCTTCCTTCCACCACACCGTAAATAATTTTGTTTTAATCGCTTCTGTTTTTTTTAAGGCTTGCTTCTGTTCTCCCTCCCCCACCCCTTTAAAAAATTTAAAAAGCCTTTTTCTCAAGCAGTTAAAACTAAACACCAAACGCAGGGGAAGCAACCAGCTATTTCTGCCTGACGCATCCAGTTCATGACAGCCTACAAAACCCAGCAGGACAAACAAGACTTTCGAGCAATATAAAAAAGAAGGCTAAGGCTATTTTTAAAAAGCTTCCCAGTTTAAAAACCGGGGGTGGAAGGCTTTGCCCCCCCCCTTCCTTTCCTAACCCCACCTCCTGCAGTCCAACGGCCAAGATTCTCCAACAAGAATGGAATTCATTTCCATCTTCAACACAGATCCACGCAGCAATTAAACACGAAAAAACACTCTCAAACACAGGTCTCCTTCAAACCTTGTTTGGTGGAAAAATGGGCGGGGGGGGGGGGAGAGAGAGAGGAGGGAGGAGGGACATTTTACAAATATGTGTCCTCAACCCTTCTGTTCCCAGCTATGAATACTTGCAACCTGATGTGTCCATAAAACTTCAGAGGCCTTGTGGAACCAGTTAATGCTTAAACCTACGGTATTGCGCATGCAGGGGGGGGGAGGGAATTCCCCTCCCCCCACCCATGAGACTACAGAAACAATTCTGCAAAACGCAGCAGGGATTGGGGGGGGGGGGAAAGAAACAACAATAATTCATAGACATGTCAAAGTAAAGAGGTAACTGGAGAAAGACCTTTGTAACCATGGTTTAACAAGAGAGAGAAAAATAGCTGAAAACTTGCAGAGGATCTGAGAATGCTCATTACAAGCAGCGAAGGACAGGGGATATAAAACACAGGGGAAGGGGAAGGGGAGGGAGGGACCCTTTTTCACTTAAAGGTTCTGAAAGAGGAAAGGCTGTCTCACATAAACAGGGGCATTTTTAAGAAAAGGATCCAAGGGAGACCTGTGCTAGGCTGCCAGTTTACTAGCGTGAAATAGGGCAGGGGATAAAAATGCCCAACTCCTTCCCGGTTCACCACCATGAAGAGCTCAAGCAATCAGTCTGGGGAAACTACATCCAAAGGACTCGGTGGTAGGAATGGGGAGTTTTCAGAAAAGTGGTTCCTAGAAAACCTGGAAGTCTATGCACGGAGGGCGGGGGAACAGGACCAGGGGCATCTGGGTATCCCCCCTCCCCCCCTTGGGAAATTATCCGTATGCTCTGGAGGAAAGCTCACAGGAACCCTAGCCCATGGGATAAGATAGGAGGATCTATAGGACTTAATTGAAATGAGTTTTCTATCCTGTCTAGGAAAGGACAGATGGGGGGGGGGGGAGAACAACAATCCTAGTCTGAATGTGGGGCAGAATCTGCAGCCCACAGCTAAGGGAGGCGGTGTGGGCATGTGTGTGTGTGTGGGGGGGATATTTTAGGAACAAAAGCCCCCTTGAGCCAGGAGGGAATCTTTGGGGGAAGGAGCCCAGGCATTTGGGGGTGGGGGTGGAGGGAGAGACAGGGGCCATCTCTGTGTTGCTGATCATGCTTTTTAAAATTAAAAAAACTGAAGGGGGGAATTGTGGTCTCTATGCACGGGAGGGAGGAGGGGAGAGATAATTTAGGATGAGCAATAGGATTTGACTCAAGGGTGTCTTCTGGCCATGCCTAAGAAGGGGCAGATCCTTGGAGGGGAGGGGTCCGGGGCAGCCTCCAGAGCAGAGAATTGGCAAGCAGCAGATAAGGGAGGGGGGGCTCCATTTTGGGCACAAAAGCCCCCTTGAGCAAGGGGGAGGGGGCCTTGCCAGAAGGAAAACTGGAGCTGGGGAGGACAAACATAGAGCGAAGGGCACTTACCGGGGTGGGAGTGGAGGTTGAGGCCGGAGGCGAGGTACTTCCCGGGGGCGGCAGCGGGCGGCAGGCCTGCGGCGGCCAGGCGGGCGGCGGCGGCGGCGGCTCCGGCGGCGGCCACCCGGTGCTGGCTTTCCATGGCCAGGCCGGAGAGGAGCGGCGGCGGCGGCGGCGGGGGGGCGTGGACCGCGCGGGGGGCGCCCAGGTCTCTCCCATCCATCCTCTCGCCTCCCTCCGCGGCCCAGGCCGGCCTCTCCCCCGCCGGCGCTCACAGGCGGCACGACGGGCGGCACGGGCGGCGGGCGGACCCCCGGGGCGGCTGCAGCGGCCCCGGCGCCATCCCGCCCGGCCTTCCTTCCTTCCTTCCTCTTGCTCCCGAGGAGGCCTCCGGACCCGGGGAGGCTTCGCCTAGGGGAAGACGCAGAGGCGTTAACATTGCCTGGGGAGGGGGATCTTTGCAAAAAAAAAAGAGAGAGAGACGGATTTTTTTTTGGGGGGGGGGGTTTCTCGCGACCAGCACCCTCCATAAAAGCCTCCCCCGTTCTCTCCAAAAATCTATCCAACGTTTGCAAGGTTTTTTTAAAAAAAAATGCACGCAAAAGGGAAACAGAAAAGGGAAAGATGCAGCATGCAAAGAGGAGGGGGGGTTGGAGAGGGGCTTTCCGCAAGGGGGGGCTGGCATGCTCCCTCCCCCCCCGTCCCCCCCCCCCGCTGCCTACGGAATGTGGCTTGGATCGGGGCCGCCGAGGGTACCGCTCTACGGCGCCTCTTGCCCCGGCGAGGAAGCCCGGCCTCTATTGCATCGGGCTGGGAGAAGCTCCTCGCCCAAGGACTGCTACTACATGGGATTTGCCCTCGAGAAAGGAGAGAGTTTTCGGTCTCTTCTCTGGCTGCAGTCATGGGAAGGAGGGAGGGAGAGAGAAAGGGGCTTGAACAGTTTCCCCCCCCCCCCACCCTGGTTTAAAAATTAAATTCACCATTTTGATTTTTTTTCCCCCTTCTGTGCCTGGACCCTGAAATGCGTAATTTTAGGCCACACAAAAAAATGTGCCCCTTCCCCTGGGTCCTGACTCGATTTAATGGTTAACTTTTTGGGGGTTTTTTACCAGTATTCCAGTCCACAACTGGTGAAAGGGAGGCTCAATTCCCCCTAAAGAAGCTTGCAAGAAAAGTGTTTTGTTGAGGAGCAACTGGGCTTTAGGGCTTCATAGGAAATCAATGCCCCTCAAAAGAAAAAAAAACAACACCCCTAATTTAGAAATGAGTTCAAAATTAAGACACCCTGCATTCGGGGGACAAAACAAGAATCTTTTTTGATGTGTATGTGTTTTTTGTAAAGCACTTTATGTTACAGAAGGCAGGCAGACCCTGTTGATTTCAACCAGGCAATATATTTCCCAATAAAACAGGTTTATGGACAGCGGCTAAAAATGTGGCTCTCAAAATATTTTCATTTTTGTTCCACGCCTAGAATCCCTTCGAGGTCGTTTTATAGGAAAAGGGGCCGAGGAATATACAAGGCCGGCTGGCACAGTATTTCCCTTTTAAAATATCCCCAAGTGCTTGAGACAGTGAAATAGGGAAGGCCTGTTTTTAAAACATTGCTGGTTTTAAAAAGAGACTTTCAAAAAACATAATCGCCTTCTCCCCAAAGAAATTCAAAATATCCTAAAATATTATTAGAAAATTCTAACTTCTCCTTTCTAGGGGAAAAAAATACTTTGGTCAGATCAGTTTCCACTTACAGTTGAAGAAATCCACTAAACATACATTTGAAGCCTTGATTAAGTTTTAATGGATAATTTCTTGCTTTAAGCCGGGTTCAGTTCAAATTGCCCCCAGGTTTGGAGATTTGCATTCATCCCGACTCAATAGTATATTCTCTGATTTTTTTTCCCTCCCAAGCTATTAGAAAGATGAATTGTTGGTTGTTAGATGCTTTCTATTTTCAGCAAACAGAGAGCCGATGGTCTAATTTCCCTATGTGCTTGTGCTGAAAATATAAAAGTGACCTTTTTCTGCTTAATTTTTTATAAGACTCCTCGGCAAGCTTTAACTAATACATGGATCTTTCCTAAATATAGATACACAAAAACAGGACTTGTATCATGCAGGAATCTAATGCAAACTGAGCCAACCTTTTTCAAGTTTGTCTTTTTGTGGATATCTGAAGTATCTATCCAGATCTAAAGATATCAATGTACTCATAGGCTTAGTTCAAGATAATTTAAGAATCTGATGAAATGAAGGGGGGGAGGGATTCAAGTTGGGCTTGAAGGGAACCAGGCCCTTTCTCTCTCACCCCCCCTCCCTTTCCCTGTTCATCTCAGCTCTCCCACAAAATATGGCCAGATTCCTGACTTTAATTAAAAACAGCATTGCCTTAAAAAAAACACACACACCCTGTCCATTTCTTAGCTTTCTCCTTCAGAGGGGTGTTTGCCAAAACCTCCAAAATTCTCTCTGTTCCAGCTACTTCTGCCTATTTGTGAATGCTTTTGGGGGTGGGTTTTTTTTTGGGTGGGGGAGAAGGAGAGACTAGGAAAGAGAAAAAAAGGCTTGGGGGTTCTCAAAATCTGATCTATTTCTGGGGAAGGGATAGGGAGGGGCTCAATCAGAAACAAACCTTCCCCCTCCATTAATTTTTCTTTTTAAACTTATAAAGTAGAGCGTTGATCTTACCTGGCTTAAGGAATCCTAAACTCCAATCAATTCCCCTTCTTTGGCATTCTTTACCTGGGGTTTCCCAGGCCAGCTAAAATCCCTCCTTGCCTTGCAAAAAAAAAAGAAAATTAGATCCAAACCAAGGAGCTTCTTTCTTCCTTCCTTCCCTCGGGTTGCCCCCAGCTCTCCCACAAATAAAAAAAAGGGCTTTTTCTTCTCTTTCTCTCTCTTTTACTGGTCGAGGGGTCTGCAGAGTCTTCTCCCGCACCCCCGAGGCGAAGGCAGCGGCCGGGGGGACCTCAGATCCTCCGGGATGCTGGGCAAGGCGTCCAACTCCTCCGTCGCTGCTTCGTGAACTCCCGGTCCCACTCGCGGGAGAGTCTTGAGAATCTCCATAGACGGCTCAGTCAGGGTTGGGAAAGGTACATTACACAAAACCCCCCTTTCAAGTTCTTCTTGGTGGATCTTAAAAAAAAAAAAAAAAAAAGAGGGAGGGGGAGGGAAGGGGGAGGGGGAGAAGCTCTTTAGCAATGAAACAAGCATTGTTCCTCCCGGCCCGCCCACCTCCCCTCCCCACTGGCCGGCCCAAACCGCCCCGCCGGGCGCCCATTGGCGGCTCCGCTTGTCACTCAGCCACATGTAAACACTTTGGCCCGGGGCCATTCCTATAAAACCAATTATGGACCGGGGGGAGGGGGAGGGGCCGGGAGAAGTTTCCAGGCGCTTCTCTCTCTCCCCCCCCCCCCGCTCCCGCAGGCATGGCTGAATGATCTAGAGGGGGGGGAGGCGGTGGGAATTTGGAGAGGCGGTTTCAAGGCTGCCCCTCCCCTGGCTGGTTGATCAAAAGGCGGCTTGGAAATGCAATTCGATTCTTTTCATTCTCCCCCTACTTGGGGGGGGGGGCGCAGATCAAGCTCCCCTAACTCCCCCCCCCCTCCGCTCCGCTCTCTGGGTCCCTTTTCTTTTAAAAAAGAGGATGCAGATGGAAAAGGTTTGCAAGAGCTGCGGGGCTGGGGAGAAGGGAGGGGGTCTCTGCGGGAGGGGCCAGCTTCCTCCCCCCCCCTCGTTTATTGTTTGTTTGTTTGCAAGAGGTCTTACGGGTCGGGCGGGTTTACTCGGGAGCAAGGGGGGGGTCTGCTCAACGGGGGCCGGCGCTCCGGCGCGGAAAGATTTGCGGCCGGGCCACGGGCGAGTTTGATAGGCGGGATTACTCGGAAGTAAACCCCATTGACGTCAGGGCTACTTCCGAGTAAGGCGTCGGGGCTCTCCCCCCCCCCTTTTTTTTGCAAGCCTGGGAGGGCGCAGCCGCGGGGCCTACTCGCGAGTCGGGCTCGCCTCTGTCTTCCCGGACCAGCGGGGCCAGCCGGGTTTCTGGAGGGCCCGGGAGGAAGCTCCCCTCCCGCGCGGCCTCGTGGTGGGGATCGAGGCCTTCAAGCCTGGATCGGGGCTGCGGAGGGGGGGGCGTTTCTGCAGACAGCCCCCCTCCCCCCCTCCCCGACCCCTGCGCAGGAATAATAATTATTTTAAATGGACGGCTCGAGCTGCGTTTTGCAGACGTGGCGGGAGTTGGGAAGGCGGCCAGCTCCTAAACTGGGGCGGGGGCGAGGCTGTGCCGGACCCCCCCCCCCCGATCTACCGTCTCCCGCCCTGGGTCCTTCTGCAACGCTCCTCTCAAAAGCACCGAAGGCAACCATTTGCGCCCCCCCCCCTAAAAAAAGGAGGACTTACAAGTTTTGCCTCCTCCAGTTTGACCTGCACCCCCCTTCCCAAGACGACCCCTCCCTTTCCCCCTCCCCCTCTGCCCACCCCGCCCGCCGCGATCTTCCACGGGGGGGTCTTTCTCCCAAGCAAGCCCCCCTTACCCCGATCTCCCAGAGCTCCCTCCTGAGCAAACACGTCCAAATGCGGCGCTTTCAGGGCTCTGCTGGGTCATTCCTAGACGTCTTTTTTATTATCATTTATTAAAACCCCCTTTTAAACAACACATTACGAATGCTGGACATCCTTTTCAAACCGCAAGCCTCTACGGGAGAGAAAGCAGGCAAAACTCGCCCCGATCTCACATTTTCTTCTCTGTTTGGGGGGGGGGGGGCGGGAAGGAGACGCCTTTAACTTTTTTTTTGTGTGTGGGGGGGGTCGATCTTAATGATTAAAACCCCAATTCCCCGGGTGGGGGATCCAGTTGAGAGCCGCGGGGTTTCCCGCCCTGCATTCCTCCAGCTGGACCGTGTCAGTTTCCTGCAACGCTTCCTCCCTTTGGAGAAAAAAAAATACTCTCTCCAAATAAATAAATATATATTCAAAAAATACTTGCCTAGCTGTCTCTCCTATGTGTCTCTCTCCCCCCCCCCTTTCGACACACACTTTTCCTTTCCCCTCTGTTGGGGAGGAGGGGGGGGAGAGCTCGCTTAATCCCAGTGCAAATGTTTAAAAAAAGAAAAGGGGAAAGGAAAAAAAAAAAGTCCAGCAGTTTCAAACCGCCCCCAGCCCTCCCGCGGCGGTTTCCAGGCTCCCCCCCTTTTTTTATAGAGAAAACACGAGGGGGGGGATCGGAGGGAGAGGGTGAGAAAAAGCGACCGAAAATAGCAAGCGGCAAAGGGTGGTGGGGCGGGAGGCTGGGTGTGTGTGTGTGTAGGGGGGGGGGTTGCTTTTAAATATATATATTTTGGAAGCCCAAAATGCCTTGCAAAGCAAAAAGCGAAGCGCAACGCCTGGCGAGGAGGGCCGGCCGTAAGTCTCCTCTCTCCCCCCCCCTCTCCCTTCCTCCCCCCGGGGGTGACGACTTGGCAGCGGGACTTAATGGATGGACTCCAAATTAGCAAAGGATCAACAAGAAGATGGAGACGGGGGGGGGGGGAGGCGAGGCGAGGCGAGGCGGCGATCGCGGAACAGCATGAATGCGCCAGAGGCGCATGGCGGAATGGCAGCGACGCTCCATGCTCCGCAGCAGGACGGGGGGGGGGGGGAGGAGGTGGGAAACACCCCCCCTCTCCAGTTTTCCCCTGGATTTTATTTGATGTGGTTATCCTTTCTCTCCCTCCCCCCCTCCAAACAGCCAAGCTGCCAATATAGCGATTTAAATTTTGAATTTTTGCATCGCCCAAACCACATCGGAATCGGGGTGGGGGGGGGTCTCTTTCCAGCGGGCTCTCATCCCCCTTCCCCCCCCCCCAAAAAAAGCCAGGCGGTTCGTGTGTTCGCGAAGGTGTAAGTGGGGGTATGTATATAATCAGCTCCGAGCGGCTAAAACGAGCCCCCTTTTCTGTCGGCTGCAGCCCCCACCCCCTTTCTAATTTTATTTCTCAGGCATTGCAACTGTGTTGCATTTCTCCCCACCCGGGCTCAATTTTGTTTATCCGGCAAAGATATCCTTCCCACCCACCCCCCACCCCGCTATTTTCCCGCCTGAGGCTCCCAAATTAAAGTGTGTTTTTTAGTACTGCAAAAAAAAAATTAAAATAAAATAACAGACCTAGGGGGTTTATTTCCCCCACCCTTGCCCTCCCTCTGAAACATTTTTACAACCTGCCTCTTTTTAAATTCTCCTTTTCTAGCAACTACTAGATCTTATGCACTGAATAACACCCAAGCCCAGAAGGCGGCTAGCGGCAGGTCTCTTATACTACTTTAAAAAACATTTTTATACACCCCCTCCCCCTTTTTCTCCCCCCTTCCTGCTGCAGCAGACTGGGAGCCATCTTGTATGCAGGGTGGAGCGCTGGCGAGGCAAAGAGGAAGAAAAATGCAGCGCTCAGGGGTTTTGGGGTGCTCTGAAAGAAGATGGCTCGGAGATCGCGCACACCCCCCTTCCTCTCTGCACCCCCCAGCCCATATTATAATCTGCCTTGCCATAGACAGCCGTCCAGGTCAGTGCATCTATGCAATCTGTAGGGATGAAATGCCTTCAACCCATTCTGGCTCTCCAGAGTTGTGTGTCTTGTGTCAATTTCATCAAAATTTGGGGTGGGTTTTTCTGGGAGGGGGGGTTGCTGTTCATCTTGCTTTGCCGCCCCTCCTTTTAAAAGGTGAAGCCGAATTCATTTGATAATGCTGTGTGTGTCTGTTGTGTGTGTGTCTGTGTGTGTGTGGCTATTTAAAAACAAACAGAAACACAACTCTTGTTTTTCACAAGCCAGAAAGTTTTTTTTTTCCCCTTCGGTCAATAGAATGTATCCACATCGCGTTACTTTCTATTGCTTTAGGAACAAGGTGGATACTTAAAACAAAACAACCGAGTTTATAGATCTCCTTTGAGGACATTGTAACACTGGAATGTATTTCCCTCCCCTCCCTCTTTTCCAAGCCTGGGTGACTGGATCGGCATTTGTCAACAAAATAAATATTGCATTAAAGCATTTTTGAAGATTGTGTCTTTCCTGTTCTTTAGAACCACCCCCCCTCCCTCCCTGGCATATTGAACAGGCTTACATTTGGGGTGGGTTTTGGTCTCTGCAGCAGAAATCCTATCGTTATAGGGAACTTCTTTGGCAAAGATCCCCCCCCCCCAGGACCACCTCTCAAAGCTCATCTCTACCTCAAGTTTGCTGCACCCTTTAAAAGAAGGCCCCTCAAACTCTGACCCTTAAACAGCAAACACATGAAAGGATGGGGGGTGGTTGGTTCTGTGACCTTCCCCGTGATGTGTGTGTGGGCCACATTCCAAAAACGATGACAAAATTAAAATCAGTTTTGAGCGGAGTGCCTTGGCTCATAAAACTGTCTCGTACCTGCTTTCCCTTTCAAAACCACACGCTGCTCTGGCTGTAGGTGCACGCCTGTTAGATTTAATAAGAAGGGATGCTGGCTTAAAATGCCCTTCTTGTATTAATTCCGGGACCTCTTTGATTTTGTAATTCTCGGTTTTGTTTGTTTGGAAGGGCCTTTCCCCAGACTCCAGGTTGAGCAATCCACTGTAAGCATAAGGGGAACTCTGCCCCTTCCTCATCTCTATTCTGTAGCACTTTCCCTGTACAAAAGGATTTACAGTACGGGACTAGCCAACCCCCTCCAACTTCCCATTTTATAATAAAGCTTTCATGTATGAGATCAAAGCCTTTCCCCACTTGCTTACTTTATAAGGCTGGGAGTTTGAACCACGCTCCACACTACAAAGCCATCTGATGCTTCCCCCCCCCCCCCCATAACATTCTCTTCCACTTCCCCCAAAGTAATCCTATTCATTCATTCATTGCCCAGTTGAATAACCCTGGGCTGGTTTTTGCATGGGATATTCCTATATGACCTTCCCAGTTCTTGTAATGACAGTTTGAGTCTTAATCACAGGTTTCCTTGGTAAATTATGTGAAATCGGTTAGGATTTGGGGTTTTCCCTCTGTTGGAGGGGGTGGGGGTGTTTGATGGACTATATTATCTTGTCTCTGTGCGCAAATTTTTGCATGCTCTTAGATGCTTCGATGGTAGTGTAAGGGATTGTATTTCAGGCCCCTCCACTTGGCCAGAGACCTTCCTTGAGCCAAATATAGCTCATCCAAGACAGGAGCGCTACATAACTTGTGGGCAGAATAATTCCTCTTGCTGCGTGTCTGTCACATCACACTCTCACATACACATACACACACACACACACACACTGCTGCCCAAAGAGAACCCTTCCCCCACCTGGGTGTTAAAAGTTTGCATTTCTCACCTGGATCTGAAATCTCTTCCGTGCCTTCCATCAAAATCGAGCCAGGACACTTCTGGAGGGTTCGCTTGGGCACCAGCCAGAGGCTGGATTTGGTGCTATTCCTTTTTAGTCAGACCAGATGCCAATTGTATATCTATTTTTTAGAGCTTCGACACCACCCTTCATGGCAAAATCGTTTGGTAAGTGTAGAGTCCCAGTCTAGTCCTTTCCTTGGGGCTGCAGGGATTGTCCCTAAAGTTGCCTGCCAGCATGGCTTACATGGGTCTGAGAGACCCGAGTTCAAATCCCC
Organism: Paroedura picta; assembly: GCF_049243985.1. NCBI lineage: Eukaryota > Metazoa > Chordata > Lepidosauria > Squamata > Gekkonidae > Paroedura > Paroedura picta. Next base: position 20,627,580 of record NC_135385.1, read on the forward strand.
ACTCTGCCATGGAAGCTTCCTGGGTGGCCTTGGGCTGGTCGCATTCTCTCTCCTTCATCTAATTTACGAGGATAAACAGGATAAGCGGGAATTATGTATGCCGCGGAAAAGGCAGGGTGAAGATACAAATAAATGCCTCCAAAATCGAAGGCATTTAGCAAGCCGGGGTGTGGGTGGGTGGGCGTGGGTGTGGGTGTGTGTGTGTTCCCTCTGTACCTGGACAAGATGTTCCATGAATTTACACTCTAAAAGACCACTTCATCGGCTGTATTTACTGTACATGGGCGATGCAGAGATACATAAATATAGATGGGAATGACCTGGTATGAAGCAGTTAAAAGGATGGGATTCGATGTGCTTGACATTGCGTTCCTCCCTCTCCTTATTCCTGGAGTTCTCCTTCTCAGTGGAGAACCTTCAGACTCTCTTTCCCAGGAAGGAAAGAGGGGAAAGGTTTACATCCCCATTTCATTAGGCATTGCATAACTGTTGCAGTCTTCGCAGCCCTGTCTGCACAGCTGCAGATCTGCACTATATGGCAATACAGAATGCCGCGCAGAACCCGGCTAAGATTCTGTGCGTGTCGTTCCTGGAGAACCGAGTAAGAGGAAAAATGTTGTTTTAACTGGTGGGTCTGATGCCACAGTTTCCTATGACAGCTCCACGTTCCATGCTGGGCATAGCTGCTCTCTCGTTTTTTAAATCACCTGTCCCTTCCCCAAACCTGCTGAAAATTTCAGCGGGAGAAGGACTTGGTTTTTACAAATATAACAGGGTCTCGGCAGACTTGGGGTGAGAAGCGTCTGCGTTTGTCCAAAATATTACACTGAAGTGACTTGACATAGGCTAAGTAGCCGACTGAACACTGAGAGAGTATAAAATCCTTCCTCAGCACCTATGCCACCCTTTTCTGCAGGTGGTTAGCCCAATGAAGCTGGTAAGGGGCATATGGAGGGGTGTGTGTGTTGCGTGGTGTGTGTGTGTGTGTGCTAGGCAGGCAGATCCAGCGGGGGTGGGGGTTGTGCTATATCTGCATTCTCTTTGATTGTCAAACACCCAGCCGACATTCCTTCGTGAGCACCATCCGATGCCTTGGGATGTGGCTGCTGCCCTCTGTATCGGGCATATATACCCAGCTAATGCAGTTTGCATTGGCGTGAAGGAGAAACATCCGTGGCCGAGTGCCTTGGGGGGAATGACACTCTGTAGATGCACACACAAATCACACTGTGATTCATGAATAGCCATCGCCAGGTAACTACTTAATCGAGAAAGTCCCATTTCTACAGGTTATTGTTATGCATTGTTTCTGCGGAATTGTTTCAGGTTACAGGGACCTCTCAACGGTTCCCGGCTCATTCACAGGCGATAAGGACATCCATTATTTGGGGAGATTGACCGCTCTTTTTTTTTTTTTTTTTTGCAAAGCAAACCAGCCAGCTTTGCAAGTACTTTTGGTTTTCTGCTTTAGGGAGTTTGTTGGGGGGAGGAGGGTCATTCACATTTTTTTTTTCCAATTCAAGCTTTTGGATCAGTGGGAATAGCAGGGCTTGTTGAACAGGCAGTTTGTAGGGGACGGGACTTTTCCCTTTCAAAACAGCCCCTTCAGCAACACCGCACAGAAGAAAAGCTGCATCGCCCCACGTACAAACTGCAGAAGTCAAAACACAATCCTGACTCTCTTTACCAAATAAATGGAAATCCACCCTCCGGAACGTGTTTGCTCAGAGAAAAAGTCCTACAGTGGCTCTTCCTTATAAGTAAATCCACCCAGCATTACACAGAGAGGAGCTCCTATCAAGCCAGTATCTTACAGTCCTATTGGCAAATTCTCATGTCTTTTCCCTTCCTGTTTCTTGAAGCCGCCAGGATTCCAGCGCAGGCTGTGAGATTCTTAACCAAGAATCTGACAGCTGGACCGAGCATCGTCTTGGCGAAAATCCTAACGGAAGCAGCCAGAGGAGTCCCGATGCTTGCTGAAGCAGTACCTGTTTTTGGCCGCTATCTAGCAGCCCATCAGCATCCTGCAGCAAAAACCTATGCATCCATTCATACCGTCTCTCCCACACACACACACAAAACGCAACAGCAGATGTGCTATGAACTTACTGCTTTCCTCCTTCTCGAGGGCTGAGTTGGGCTCGCCAGAGGACCGGGGGCATGCGTGGGTAAGCCAAGTCTTCAAGCCACTTCCCGACCATCGGGCTCCCGATATCTTGTTCTCTTGCAAGGCAGCCTGCCGTCAGAGAAGGTGGCTTTCCTCGGGAGTGACTCCGGGTCGAGCTAGTTGCAGAGGGTTAGCTGTGCCGGTCTGTGGGAGAAACAGCTGGGTTTTAGTCCAAACACGCTGAGCTAGCTGGGGGATCTACTTCCCAGTCAAGGTGCGGTAGCCGACCCAGCCCCTTCGCATCCCTCTTATCTGTTATCTTAAAAAAAAAAACCCTCCTCTCCCCACCAACCCCTTTCCATCAATAATTGTGTCATTCTCCCCCACATCAGATAGTATTTCATTTGGAATTAGAATACAGTGGAGGAGAATCTTTTCCTTTCTTTCTCCCCCCCCCCACACATCTGGTATAGAGTTTGCTTTGAGCAATAAATCCCTGGAGAGGAGGGAGGGGGGGGGGCTTGGTTAAGAATGTGCAGTCACACTTCCAGAATTAGAGTGTGCTGGCAAAGCATTTTGGATGCATTTTTAATGTGTCGGCTGGTTGCTGTCCCCCCCCTGCTTTCCCCGGGCGCAGCAGGAGAGATATTTAAGCATAAAGCTCCTAACGTGGACGTCTACGGGGTTGAAAGCCACAAATGGGCTTCAAAGGTGGCGTCGCTTTTCTTTCCCCCTCCCTGCTTGAATCTGCCCGGGTGGAACCTCCGAAAGGAAAGCCAGTTTCAGAAACAAGGGGTGGCATTAAAGATGGGGATGGGGGAAAAGAGAGCTTTGAATCCATCCATCCATCCCCCCCCCCCCCCGCAAAGAACTTGCAGAGGAGTTCAGCAAATGGAACCCCGGACCCAAATGTCTTGAGCAAATGTAGACCAGCTGAGCTTTGCTTGGCCTGGGAGCCGGGAACGCTGCTGCTTCTGCTGCCTGTTGATTCCAGGAGCACTGGAGTGTATCCACTTCAGAGACATGAGAAAGGGGAGAAGGGGTGGGGAGGGACGCTGCCATCATTGTTTGAGAATTTCCCAAATAGCAGACAGCTGCTGGAACATGCCGGCTAGTCATAGGGAAGAGGGACTTAGGTGGGGGGGGGGGAATGGTTCGGGCAAGCCCCTCGCTCTCTATAACGCTGGATAGCGTCCCTTTCTCTAGCCCCAGTGCTCCTTTAAGTGGACAGGATCCACAAAGATTCAAGCCCAGACACACATTGGGGACCCACGAGAGCTTTGAGGTACCACCCTTGCCGTCTGATGCAGGAGACATCTGGCATCCCGCTTTCAAACTTTCCATGGGGTCAGGGTGCCTGCCAAAGCACACCAGCTTTCTGGGTAGGAAGGAAGTAGCCATGCTGCTTTAGGATCCATGGCCAAGTCTTCCATTTTGAGAGATGGAACGCAGCCCATGTTGGGAGTTTTTCCGGAAATCCAGGGGGCCCTCCATGACATGTGTACCAGATTTCATGGTGGGGGGGGGAGAGTAACCTCCTTGAAATATAGATACTCCCATGAACCAGTGAGGCTCAGGGGTCTTCATACGCATGTGGGGGAATGAAGCTTCCCTTGTGCTAGCATAAAAGGATAATTCCCGAATTCTGCTGGATACGGGCCTTCATGCACCCCCTGTCGAAGCAGTACCATTCCCACCTGTGAGCAGCTAAACTTGCTTTATCCACGCCTTCTGGTTCACACTCTCATTTTTTGTGTTTCACAGGGCATTAGGTCACCCCGAATCGAAGCCATTCGCACCTTAAAAACCTTGGCATATATGCCAAGGGGAGCACAGCACCGGACTACTTAAAACAAATAAAAAGTTTTATTATGAAGAGAATGCTTTCGGTTGCATTTTGTGCGCCGTGTTTTGAAGCAGTACTGTTCAAAATCTCCGGGTCTTTGTTTTCCCTTCTTGCCGTCAGTATATTTTCGAGCTTATACAGAAGGCTGGATCCCAGGAACAGAGTAGCTTTCCTCCCACTTACAGAGCCTCCCACATGGATACCTAAATAGACGCCCTCCAGAATTGGTATGTGAGGCCTAAGTGTGGAACAACTGCCTCTAAAACGAAATCTACTGGCCGGGACTGCAAAGAATTAGGGCCCTTTCACACACACACACACACACACACACACACACACACACACACACACACCACCCACTTCCAATCCACTTTCAGGGCACTCTGTAGCTGAATTTCACTGTGTGAAAAGGCAAAAGTGGATTGAAAGGCATCTGTGAGCATACGTGAAAGCAGGAACAGTGGGAAGCAGGTAGCTTACCCACCCCTGAATGGTACAATATTCGTCTCTTGCATCTTAAAGACCACATCATAATAGCCAGGGCTCCAGATTCCAAACTGGAGAGCCAGGGACACAAGAGAGAGGCGCAATTTTAAATCTATTCATGAGCCTGGAAGTTTGGCCCTGTGCCAGCAGAGTAAATTAGACAGTGGACTGGTTTTAAAAATATGTGTACACTTAGTAAGCATAAACCTACATGCATGCAGAGAGAGAGAGAGAGAGAGAGAGAGAGAAAATCATCTTTTAAAAGACTCAGCCGGTTATGTAATGATCTACAATTAGTTATCCTTTCTGTTTTGACCTTTGAAGCCAGGGTTGATCAATAACGGGACAAAATGAAACTGGAGAGACGGAGAAAGGCTTGTGTTATCTTTAAAATTCCCCCTAGACGCCTGACTTCGCCAGCTCATGGCACAACATTGTTTTAATGCCCCACTGCAACGTCAGCTTAAGGACTGATGCAGGCGGATAGCCGTGTGGGTCTGAAGTGGCCGATCTAAACCGGAGTCCAGTGGCACCTTTAAGACCAACCCACTTGGATTCAAGGTGTGGGCTTCTGTGTGCAGGCACACTTCCTCGGACAATCAGCTTAAGGACTGGCTGGTGAAAGGGAGGGGAAGGCATTCAGAAGGACTTTTCAGAGTCCTTCCTTATCTTCTACCAAACATCTATCTGCTGAGATGGAAAAGAGATGCCCAAAGAACAGCTACGGACTTGCCTACAAATATGGCATTTAGGTGGCATTTTGAATATCTTCTCAATCAGCACTGAAGCGAACATGGATGGTCAGGGGTCCGTTTCCGTTTGGCAGAATCCGTTTTCCTCTTTTCACAGACCCACCCCTAGTGAGGAGCCCAACGTAGTCTTTCTCGATGGAGTTTATCCATCTCTTGTTGGATCATCTTCCTCTCTCCATTCAACGTTCCCTGGCATTTTCGTCTTTTGCAGTGTCATCCCATGACGTGAACCAAGTGCAATAACCTAAGTTTAGTCACTTTAGCTTCTAGGGAGCGTCCAGGGTTGATTTGATCAAGGACCCACTTATTTGTCTTTTGGGCGGCCCACAGAGGAGTATCCATAAAACTCTCCCCTGACACCTCATTTCAAAGGAATCAAGTTCTTCCTGTTGGCTTTCTTCAGTGTCCGGGCTGTATCAACAGTGGCCTCAAATCAAAACTTTAAGATGTCATAGTCCCCCATTGATCAGGCCCCACCTGGAGTCCTGTATGCAGTTTTGGAGGCCTCACTCCCAAAAGGAGATGGACAAAATGGAGAGGGGGTAGAAGATGGTCCAGGGCCTGGGGACCAAGCCCTGTGAGAAAAGGCTAAGGGACTTGGGAATGTTCAGCCTGGAGGAGGTGGAAAGGGGACACGTATGTGAAAGATTGTCACTTGGAGGAGGGCAGGAAGTAGTTCCTGTTGGCAGCAGAGTATGGGTTTAAACTATGTAGAGAACGGTACTGGGGATGGGAATTCACAATCAGAGTAGTTCAACAGTAGAGTCGACTGCCTAAGGAGGTGGGGAGCTCTCTCTCACTGGCGTCTGGAGCAGATACTTATCATGGACGCTTTAGGCTGATCCTGCATTGAGAAGGAGGTTGGAGTCGATGGCCTGTATCCACTTCTATGATTCCATGCTTCTGTTGTCCAACTTTCACATTCATACATAGTCCCTGGGAATACCGTGGCATGAATTGTCTTTATTTTGGTCGCCAGGAACACATCCCTACACTTAAGGATCTTTTCTAGCTCCTTCGTGGCTGCCCTTCTCTGTCTCCATCGCCTTCTGATTTCTTGCTTGCAATCTGTTTTGGTTGGTGACAGAGCCAAGGAATACAAAATCTTGAACAATTTCCTTTTCTCCAGACACATTTTAGGTGTGTCAATAGCTTTTGTGCTGTACAGAATCAGGCAGACTTGGTTCATTGGCAGACACGCTAGGAGCCCCCCACCCCACCCTGGTCTTCTCATGTACCAAAATGTTTGAGGTCCCCTAATATTTTTCGGGGGTAGGGCAGGAATGACCAAGTGGCTAGAGTGTATCAGGAGGAAGAAATAGGAGCAAGTTCATGAGATTTTGGTTTATTTTTTATAACAAGGAATGTTTTCATTGTTCTTCCCGGGTTTCGGACTATAGTTCTTGTTGTATGATTTGGGAATCTTTTAAAAAAAGAATCCAGATTCACTGTGATTTTCTTCCTTTGGCGTATCCAGAGTGCTCTCGCAGAAGGAGTGTTCCCAGTTTTCAGGTTTCTTGATTAGATCTATCCAGGCCACGGGGATTTTTTAGAAAAATTAAAATACAGGGGAATGTTACCTGTTGATAAACACAGAAGGGAAGATGAGAACCTTGTTGCCCATTCTCCAATGAGGGAAAAGGTCAGGTATGAAGTCACCAATCAAAGTGTCCTTTGTCCCCCTGTGTTTGCAAAGGGAGAACACAAATTGTGCCAACGGTTGTATTTTTCTCAAAGGCTGCTGTGTCAGACATTTGTAATCCTTCGTCAAATAAATAAATAAGACCCAACTGCAGCTTAAAAAAAAAGCAGAGGCAAAAACTGTTGGTTGCTCATTAATTAGAATTTGATTAGCGTGCCCAATTGTTGATGCTTCATCTCCTCAACCGGTCATTACCAATCTGGGTGTTCGTAGGAAGGGGGGGGGGAGATTAATGGAATAAAAACACAGCTCCTGTGAGCCTAAAGCACCCACCAAGGAGTCTTTCTGTTGCTTCTCTGCTTGAATCACTGTTCTGTGCTTGCTTCATTTCAGTCAGGCAAAAGACACAGGCAGGAGGTTCTTCCTGCACGGAAACGTGGCCATCAAGGGATCTCAGATCCTTCCCTCCCCAGACTCGATCCCCAAAATCTTGAGGAATTTCCCAACCCAGAAGGGCCTTAGGGTGCTCTGAAAAAACAGTGGGGTGGTTTAGAATCCTACACAGGTGTTAGGGGAAAGCCCCCTTTCCCCCTAGAGAGCAAATATTTTCAAAATCAAGAGGAGTACGTGTCACAAAACGAAAACTGTCTCTTCTTGATGGGGAGCAGTTTTTTCTTGAATGGAGAAATTAATCTCCACCCTCCTTGCTGTCAAGGTTATATATTGGAGTTGGAAATCTGTTTAGAAATTTGTTTAGAAAATTAAAGGAAGAATTCTTCCTCGGTGTGTGAGCTCCGGACTGTTGAGGGGACATGCCAGGGAACCGGTTTCCTAAAAGGCCTGCCATTCAAAAGTCAAGAGCGTTAATTCTCAGATCCTGCTACCTTTGAATGCCAGAGCTATCTCAAAAGCTCCAAGACTTCCCTTTTTCCATCCCCAAAGCCCCACAACAGCGGAAGGCATCTGCATATCCGTTCAGGGGAAAATTTATTCTTCGCCCCCTCACCCCACGCATGGAAAATATTCACTACTGCATTTGCCATTTTAAGGTGATACCCTGACAGGGACATTTGAAGGTGATCTTCCAGAGCTGTGTTTGGAAGATCACAGAGCATTAACTCAGCAGGAGACAGAGGGGAAGAAAAGTTGAAAAGTTACCTCTGCAGCTCTGGGCCTTTGCTGTGCCCTTTTAAACATTCCCCTCTGTCGACCAGCTCTCTTTTAAAACAAGCAGAATTCTTCCTCCCCCTGGCCCCCTCCCCTGGAACTGGAAAATCCAGATTTGCAATACAGGTCCTTGAAACGGAGATTTTCTCAATACCCTAAACAATAAAGGCGGGTGTTTTTTTTGTGTGTGTGTGTGTTTTTTTGGCCCAAGGTGAAATTCCAGAATATGCATTTCGAACAAAACAAAAAAAGAAAGAAAGATAGCATTCTTTCAACAAAAAAAATAGCCTGGTGGAATTCTTTGCTAATAGCGCCTGTTTGGCCTGGGAATGAACTCTCTGTTTTTGCTAACCTCTGGGTGTCTGGGCAAAGGGCCTTTCTTTCTGTGCCATTTAAAGTATCTGTTTAGAAGAAAAACCCTGCTTCACTTCCTCCCCCCCCCCCCCCCGCAAAAAAAAATGTTATTTCCAGTTTCACAACAGCCATGAAAAACATGATGGTAATAAGGGAGGATATACCTAACCTTGATAAGAAGGGATATGAGGTTCCCAAACAAAGGGGGGAAAATAAGAATCTAGCAATTCTACCTTCCCAGACAGGGATCATATTTACACGTTTGTGTCCTGCAAGTTCCCCGGATTGGGTGCTCCCAGTTTGGCAGAACAGATCCAATGTGAGGATCAATGGATTATCTATGCGGGTGCCCCAGACATAAATAAAAACAGACATAAAAAGTCTACACATCAGATGGAGAGGCCGACACACGTCCCCACAAACATATAAGCCAATACCCAGCATGTTCAATAAAGCAATCCCAAACACCATTTAGGACTTGGAAGACGGTAACTCTGCTTAGGGTTATGCTGTAAGTCAATAGGTCTATGTAGAGTGATCACAGCCAATAACTCTATATCGGGGATTCCCAACTAGGGTTCTGGGGTTACACTGGATCCCATTCCCTCCGTTGCCTTACAGGCCTAGTTTCTTTCTCCTCAACGGGAACGGTAAATGATCGATCGATCGATTGGCTGGCTCCCAAATCATACTTCCATGCCCACTCCCCTGAAGGCACACGTCAACGCTTCAAGGGTGCCTTGAAGCATGACAAATAATTCAGGGGCTTTTTCAGCGTCAAAAGGTTGGAAAAGGCTGCTCTTCACCAACCTGTCTTTGGTGGATGTAGGTCATCCTTTGTTGCTTTTTAGATTTCTTTACAAAACAAATGCTTACACCAATGGGAACTTGGGTTCCTTGCTTGGCGACAGGCATCAACAGAGAGTAATAATAACAACAACTTTATTTTTTATAGCTAGGCCATACCAGTTGGCTCAGGACAGGTAACAACAGTGCCGAACGGACCAGTTCACAAACGCCCTTGCCAGATAATGCGGTGGTAAATTCCTCGAGATGTACCTATGCTACACTCCACGGAAGTTACTTCCAAGTGGTTAGCCATGTTGGCCTGCAGGAGAAGAATGAGGTTCAAGTCCAGCAGTACCAATAAGATCTTCAGGATGTAACCTTTGAAGAGACAGGGAGCTTTGACTCTCGAAAGCATATACCCTGGAAGTCTTGTTGGTCTTCATGGTGCTAGTTCATTTATTGGTAGAAACCAGCGGTGCAATTATATGCAGTTAGTTCAGCGTCAGCCTATCACTTTGCTTAAGTGTCCGAGTTCTCAGGGATCAGGCTTGCCTGGGCTTTCCAGGTCGGGTTAGAAATAATCATCGTACGGCGTGTGTGTAATGCAAGTAACACCAAATGAGTCTGTGCAGGCTCAATAAACTGTTTAACGAGGGAATCTCCTAGCAGGAGTGTGCCAATTTCCAACAAAATAACAAACAAGTCCCGGTGAATTACCCTGGTTTCGGTAAACTTGGCCGGCGTATAGTGTCACAATCTGTGTCAAAACGAATTAAAATAATGTCATGCCGCTTCCCAGAGGTCTATCGTAATAACACAAATGAAACCGTCACAAAGGACACTGAATTCCTCCCCAAAATAGGGTGCGATCTTACCGATGGACGAAATGAGATACAATGGCGACGTCCCCAGGAATGTGAGATTGGCTGCATGCAGCCGGGAGATCCGGGGATTGCCCCGCAGCCTGGCTAGGGATGTTCATGGGTGGTTGGCCAATTCCTGCCTCCATGTCATGATCCCTAGTGTTCCTTGGAGGAACGACCCTGCAAATCCTTAGAGGTCTCCCCTCCAAATATTAGCCAAGTTGCTTAACTTCCGAGATCTGACAGGACTGAGCTACGGAGACATAGGAAGTACCAAGCAAAAGTCCTAGACAGCCAGCTTGGTGTCGTGGTTAGGAGTGTGGACTTCTAATCTGGCGAGCTGGGTGTGATTCCACGTTCCCCCACATGCAGCCAGCTGGGTGACATTGGGCTTGCCATGGCACTGATAAAGCTGTTCTGAGAGCAGTAATCTCAGGGCTCTCTCAGCCTCACCCACCTCACAGGGTGTCTGTTGTGGGGAGAGCAAAGGGAAGGCGACTGTAAGCCACTTTGAGCCTCCTTCAGGTAGAGAAAAGTGGCATACGAGAACCAACTCTTCTTCTTCTTCTAGTATTATAAGAGCAGAGCAAAAAGGGACTATTTCTTCCCATGTCCCATAGGGTTTTTATAAATCTGTATTCTGCCTCTCCTCCTCTTCTCTTCAGCTCCAAATGTCTTGTTTATCCTCATTTTGTTGCTATGTGGCATGAACAATACAGACTGAACAATAAGGTTCTTAATGGACGTGCCATTCGTACTCTGATATTACTCGGGGGGCGGGGGGGGGGGAAACAGCTGAATCTTTTGACGGCGGCACAGAAATACTTGGCGGTTCAAAGGGAAAAACCAATATGGACACATAATTCTCTGCTGGACCTCGTAGTCTTTAGGGGATTTGGCTGTTACAAGCCCGGAAAATACGAGCAAATCCGAAAGGCCGTTAGAAGTGGTTTTTAAAGTGAGGGTCGCTCTCTGAGGCGATGTTTGCATTTTTGAGGCCTGATTCATGCGTAAATTGCTGAGCCCACTGCAGAGATAGTTTTTAGGGAAGGCTCGGTCTGAATATGCAAAGAGGGGCGCAGCACCAGGTTGCTTAAACCGATGAGATAGTTTGTTTGTTTTTTGTGATAAGAGACAACTTTGTGAGTAAGAGAGGCGAGAGACCTAACAGTCCTACCCCGTTTTTAGATCAATGGTTATGTCGGTGCTAGAATGCTATTACTTATATTATTGTAAAAATTCTATGAATTTGAAAGTAGATGCCGCATAATGCCAGCCACTCTGAGACAAAACAAGCAAGCACAAGCTATGCATTGGAAGACCTTTTTAAAATAATACGGAAATTCATGATCCCTTGTCAAATCGGATCACCCAGCTGGCTGTATAAGGAGGAGGAGTAGGGAGCCAAAGCTGGCTGTCCAGATTAGAGGCTCTTAACCACACCACCACACTGGGTCTTGAAAGCTGAGCTAGCCCTTGCTGAGGCCCATGTTTCATAGTGGTAAGAGCCACAGTGGGGCAGAAACCACACGTGTCTTTCGGACCTGCCCTCTGTGGCTTCTCAGAGCACTGACCTCTGATGTGCCCCCTGCCCCAGGTTTCAGGAAAGGTGAGCCAATTCTTCCCCAGTGGAGTGTGTGGTTGGCGAATGATTCCCACCTTGAACCCACTGCTCTCAGAGGAGTGGGTAAGCTGTGAACTGCTATGCACGTGAAGCTGCCTTAGGATAGTCCGTCAAAGTAAAAATTGCCTCCTCAGACCGGCAGCGGATCTCCAGGGTCCCAGGTGGAGGAGGTCTTTGGCATCACCTGTTCTTCTATAACTGGAGATGCTGGGGATTGAACTTGGGACCTTCTGCATGGCAAGTAGATGCTCTGCCATTGATACACACACACACCTGGCTCTAAAGTGCAGGCTTCGTGCAAAGGATGAAAATAAGTGTGACTCTTTGGGTGGATGGTAACCGTGAATGTGGCTCTCAGAGAGCCACACAGCGAGTAGACAAGGCTGGGGAAAACCTGGAGATTTTCTGGATGAAACTTGGGGAGGTTTGGGGTGCTGGGATACGCAAGACCTGTAGACAATATCAACCTCGATAGACCAAGGGTACGGTTCAGTAGAAGGCAGCTTCACGTCAGGGGCTGTTGCTCATTGGTCGAGCATCTGCTTGGCAGGTTCAATCCCCTGCCTCTCTGGTTAAAAGGCCCAAGCATCAGGTGATGCAAAAGACCTTAGTCTGAGTCCCTGGAGAGACGCTGCCAGTCAGAGTAGACAAGCCTGATCCCAATAGACCAATGGCCTGACTCAGAAGGCAGCTTCATGTGTGTCCATTAGTCAGTGGCAGAGCCTCTGCTTGGCGTGCAGAAGTTCCCAGGTTCAATCCCCGGCCTTTCCACGTCAAACGGCCAGATAGTAGATGATGTGTAAGATCTCGGCTGAGACCCTGGAGAGGTGCTGCCTGTCTGAGTAGACAATACTGACCTCAAAGAGCACAGATCTGATAAGGCAGCTCCACGTGTTCCGCCGGCTGCATATAGAACATGATGAATAGCTGAAGCCTTGAACGACTACTCGGGCCCATTCCGACAGACACAGTCCCCTGAATTTTATTTCAGCAGGATCTGAATTTCCATGCCGATCTAAACTGCCAGCCGGAGTGCGCGCCCGCATACACACACGCAATATAAATTTACTAGCTGCAGAGAGCCTGTCATGACAAGGTGCAATCAATAAATCTCACACCAGTTGTGGCTTATTTCTGCATGTCAACTCACATTTCGGCATGTTGATGTCTGGGGCGCTTTCGGTACATTTTCCGCCTTTTCACCTCCGCAGCTGTGATTTTCAGGAGCCGTCGAGCGGGGCTTCTGGTAAACGCAAGAAAAATAGAAGATAAAACACCCCGCCTGCCTTTGGGGCGGGCCAAACAGGAAGCAGCGGCTTACGTTTAAACAGATAAGACAAACTGACCTGGGATGCCAGAAAGCACAGGCTTAGGAAATGGATTCCAATAAAAGGAACACACCACTTTCCAAACACTGGGACAAACAGGCGATTATTTACAAATCAGAGGTTTGCTCAAAAAACAAAGTGCCCCCCCCTCCCAACCGCAGAGTGTCAACCTTACTTCTGGGTGACATCAGCACATTGTGTTAAAAAGTGACCTTCTTCTGGACTAGGTGAGTTGAGGGAGCAAGGTGCATCCAGAAAGTGGGGACCCATAACCTGACAATCTTATTTGTGTTAAGCACGTTCAGCAAACATGCAAGACAGGCACCAAAATACAGTTGAAAACAGTAGAGAAAAAACGTGAACGAGCTATTGTGTGCTAAGGGGGTAGGCTAACCTTGTATATTGACCAACGATTTTTGTTGCAGTTGTAGCGTGGTGCGTGTGTGTAAAAGATCTACGTGTAGAGGTTGTCTGTATCAGCAGAGGATCAAGGCACCAGCTGCTTAAGGAATAAACAGTTTTATTCAGAAAAGAAACAACGCAGCCACTGAACTTAAATTCGGAGATACGCTGCCTTGGAACATGAAGGTTCCATTTAGTCGGCCGACTGCCGCTGACTAACGTATCCCCTTACGAATTTGCCAGACGCCTTCTCAGCCTAACTAGTATTGCAGCTCGTGTGAAAATGGAGGAAGGTTTAACCCTGTGCGTCCTTCCAAGGGACAGAACCAAGGTACAAAAGACCCCTTGCACAGGGTCTGTGACGCACAAACGGGCACCCTAATACACACATGTACCATTCAAGCCTGTGCCTCAAACAAATCAAGAAGGTTGAATTTTGCTTTTTTTAATTATAACTTGATTGAAAAACTGTTCTAGCAAATGGGCCAAATTTCTGGCTTCATCACACACAAAGACACAAATCCCGGCGACTGGCCCAGCGGTCGGAAGAAGTCGCTATGGCATTTCTTTTTTCTGGTCAGTTGGCAACCGCCGCTTGCGTCCGTGTGTTCCCACCCACACCCACACACAAACACCGGCATTCTTTAATCAGGCACCCGGCAAAGCTCAAGAGATACCTGCTTCTGCCTTTCAATTATTATTTCCTTGACAACGGAAGAGGCAGCAACGGACAGCGCAGAAAGGTCCTTCTTAGAGCAACCTGGAATTTCATGTCATAACAACTGTTTTTCTGCCGTGTATGTCAAAGCAAAGTGCTCTCCAGGAGGGCGAAATGGAGGGCTTTAATTATAGGGCTGCATTGTGCGTTTTGTATGTGTGCACATGCACAGAGCTTGCTATTATAAATCTGGTTAACGCTGTGGCTTTTAAGGCCGCACACACAAAACAAGGGAGGGGGGGAAGGCGCACCGTTTCAGCTAGGGTGTTTCCAGGATGAGCAGGGATCGGGGTTTCTCAAAGCGATCGGGGCAGAGTGGCGGAGTGGGGAAGAATGAACGCAGTCTGGGAAATTGTCTAGGAAATGGAAGAACCTGGTGGGCTGGTGGAGCAGGGACCCAAAGAGAAATCTTGAAGTTCTGGGTCGGCCTCCTAATTGTTGAATTACTTTGGAACTCAACCAAGCCCATTTGGTGGTGGTGGTGGTGGTGGTGGTGGTGGTGGTGGTGGTGGTGGTGGTGGTGGTGGTGGTGGAGGAGGAGGAGGAGGAGGAGGAGAAGGAGAAGGAGAAGGAGAAGGAGAAGGAGAAGGAGAATCAGGAGATGTTTTTTGAACCCTGCTTTTTACTACCTGAAGGAGTCTCAAAGTGGCTGATGATCATCTACCCTCCCCACACAACACACAACCGGTGAGGCAGGTGGGGCTGAGAGAGCTCTGAGGGCTGTGAATGGCCCAAGGTCGCCCAGAGAGTTGGATGTGGCCACCACGAGGCATCGCTTTCCGTGCCGTGAGCACCCTGCTTTTGACCCATGCGTCCGATTGAGTGAGTTTGCAAAGCGGTTACCGAATCCCGCTTCTCTGTTTAAGCAGCAAGCAGAAAACACACCCCTCTGGAAAATAAAAACACTGAGGAACCAACTAGAAAAGGCTGATGCGGAGAAAGTGAACAGAAGGAACCTCTTAAAAAAAATGGAGCTGCCCAATTAAATAGATTAGCAGCAGATTTAGGGAGGCTACTTCACGGAATGCATGATTCACTTATGAAACTCACTCAACACCTGGGGTCATGGTGGCTGTTGGCGGAAGACGGCTTTTAAGGGGAATAGGACCAATCCATGGGAGGATTGGTTGAACGGCGCCTATTACCACTGATAGCTTAATGGGCCATCCGTCTTTCAGAGGCATTCTCCTCCTGAGTACCAGTTTCTAGGAGATGCAGCCCTGGGTGAGGCAGACAACTGTTTTTTTTGTCCGGGAGGTCTTAGGTGGGTCACCTTTGGGAGAAACGGGATGCTGAGCTGGACTTATTCCAGGTTGGCGCCAGCAGAGTTTTTTCTTGCCAGCAGGGTTTAGATTTGCAAAAGGGAGCCAAAGCACCAGGCTACTTAAAAGAATAAAGCAGTTTTGTTAGGAAGAGAAACAAGATTGTATAGAAAGAGAGAGGGGAGAGAGAAGAGAGGGAGATTCCTAACTGTCTGCCCATTCTTGTACCCAGTCAGTCCATTCAACTACTGTTCTGGAGGCAAGTTGGGAAGAAGTCTCTCAAAAGAACAGGAAGCCTCCAAATGACGGAAGAGATTAATTGAAAAATATCAATAGGATCCTGATCCAACTATGCTAAATACACATCTCCTCCGAGGCCCCCTGCAGGACACTCTTTATATTCTGACCCATCATGCACACTGCAGATCTTGCACATTCCAACATTTCTTAGGTCTCTAGTCTTAGAGGTCTGTAGTTGTTTCATAGAACTAGACATTCTCGGGATTATATCATGGGAACGGTAACAATGGCTCATTGACATGGAAGAATCAGTCCCACGTGGTTTTCAGGAATTAAACTTTCTTCTTTCCCTTATCAGACCCGATTGCCTGGCTCAGAGTGGAACTGGTTGCTCTCAAAGTTTTCCCGTGTCTGTTTTGTTTGCCAAAGAACCCAACTAATTATTATTATTTTTACTTGATACAGATTTCCGTTTTTTCTGTGAAGGAAGGAATTCCAAGTTCTGTTCAGGGTCAGTCCCCCTGGACCGGATCCTCAGGACATATTCGCAGTGGTCCATGCAAACCCTTTCTGTGGCACTTCAGACAATGTGATCATTTCCCCTCGGGGGTAATATCCTGTAATTTGAAATTAACAATGGGGAATACATTACTGACTTCGAACTAAGATTTCCATCCGTGCTGAAAAGCTTTGCAGCTTGGAAGAGTTACGAGTGCGATTGTGTTGATGAAATGGAATTCTTTACACACACACACACACACACAAACTTGGTTGACTTTTAATTAAATTTTCTGGGGAGCTGGAGATATAAAAAGAGGGGGCGGGTGGGGGGGAATTAAGAGACAAGGCAATTTCTTTCAGGGTAGTTTGAAAATCCTCACCCCAGCCAGAAAGCTCAGGAGAAAAGGCTAAACCCTTCATTGGTGCCGTTCCCATAGACAATATTGAGAGGGTGATTAAAGAGGGTGGGATTCGCTGCCAGAGGAAGTAGTGATGGCCACAGGAACAAGACAGATTTCAAATGGGATTTAGATTCATGGAGGAGAGGTCTATCAGTGGCTACTGGCCATGGTGGTAGAGGGGAGCCTCCATATTCAGAGTTAGTCAACCTAAGACAACATCAGGAAAAGGCATTGACGTCTCTGCCCTGTTGTTGGCCCTCCAGGTGAACTGGTTGGCCACTTTGTGAGATAGGATCCTGGACGAGATGGATCACTGGCCTGATCCGGCAGGGCTCTTCTGATTTTCTTAGGAAGAACTTGGCCCCCATGCCCAGTTGGACATCCATAGTGTGAGACAGGATGTTGGACTAGATGGACCACTGGTCTGATCCAGAAGGACTTCTTAAGAAGGCCTCAGCCTGCGTGCCCTGTTGTTGTCCCCTAGAGGAACTGGTTGGCCACTATGTGAGATAGGATGCTGGACTAGATGTGATCCAGTAGGGCTCTTCTTATATTCTTATGACAAAAGAAGGGTTGGACTCAGGATAAGGCAGCTTTATACAGCTGGGCTTCACGGTTCATCTCCTTCACATAAACTGAAGTTTGAAAAAGGAAACTCGACAGTGATTTTCACCTGCTCGAAAATGTTGCAGGTTGTCACTCACTGTATTGTTCTGGTCCTCAGTCAAGGAAACAGCTCTCCCTGCTTCTTTTCCTTGACCTGGATGGCCCAGGCTAGCCCAGTCTATTCAGATCTTTGGAAGCTAAATAGGGTCACAGCCCTGGTGACTCTTTCGATGGGAGACTGCCAATACGGCGACCCACCTGAACCTTCCTAAATGAAATGAGGCTGGCCAAGGAGACAAAAAGCCTGAAGTTTGCAGCACGAGGAGGCCCCGGTGGAAACTGAGGGCGGGGCTGTTGCTGAGACCTGCCTTTTCTATCTGGTGGAAGCAAAGGCGCACCCCCCCCCAAAAAAAAAACATACTTGCTAAACGTTCAGCTGACAGACTTGCAAATCAACTTCCTCTCACAAATGCTCCATAAGCGTTTGCATATTCCAACCTTTCTCAACTTTTGTACTGTTGAGAAACCCCTGAAACATTCTTCAGGCTTCGAGAAACCCCAGAAGTGGCGCAATCCTGCAGAATTTGTTTGGGAAGCATAGCTGTGCACGCACCCGCCTCGGGCCCTTCCCTTTCCCACCCCCTCCAGACCCATCATCGGCCACAGAAGGTCATATCGCATGATAACTGTTTAACAAATTAAAAAATAATACTAATTAACTCCCACCCATTTGGGTAACCCTTCCAGGGCCGTCAAGAAACCTCAGGGTTTCATGAAGCCCTGGTTGAGAAGACCTGGCATGCGCTCTCACTGTAAGCTTTGCCAAAGAAAACTGAACATGTGAAACCACCATGTTCCCGATTCAGACCCGTGGCCCTCAGATTTGCTTGCTCAGCTCGACAGCCGATGTCCAGGGATGCAGGCCTTCCACACCACGGCCCATCTCATCCTTTTAAGCTGAGATGAAAGCCTGAAACCGAGACCTTGTGCTCTACCACTGAGCCTTCGTCCCCTTCCCTTCCCTTTGGAGAGGGGCAACAGCACAGCTGCAATATGAACGCCCCAGCTGCCTAAAGCAATAGCGTGGGAGCGCTCTGTACCCCGCCCTCCCTGTTTCATCAGCCACAGGGTTAGAGACTTATGCATGTTGATTCACTAATAATAGGCAGTGGCCGTAAAAATAAACGACACACACGGCCGGCCAACCTCGCCTTCTCCCCCCCGTGGAATTGCCCCTGCTTCCATCCTGCAGCTTCTATCCCCTCTCCCCCCACCCCATAAGATGGACAGCCGGCTCCCCCAGTCTGATATACTGCCTGCCTTTGAAGCAGGAAGTAGGCTGGGAAGAACTCAAGGACGCAGACGATGTCCCTTTAAGGTAATCTCCACACATCTGTGCATTACACTGTTTGGCAGATTGATGTTAATGGAAATGCACAGTTATGTTATGTAATAGAAAGCCTGTCGAAATGCAGTGATGGATGAGTTATGTGTAAGCAGAGCATTAACATAACTTACATTATTGCTTTTCCCATAATCTCGGGGAAGACACGGGAAGACCACCCAGCAAGTAGGATCGGGGGGGGGGGGGGGGAGAGAAGCGGGGTTGGGGGGAGAGACGTCTTTTTAGGGGTCCGCTACTGCCCGGTCTCAAAGCACGCCGCCAGCTCATCCAGGTGGCTGCAGCGAAGAATCGCGGCTTCGGTTAAAACGTGGATTTGTCAGAGGCAAGGCCTTGTCAAGCAGGAAATGAGGAGTCTGGACCGATCCGTGTGCCAATGTTGTGTTGCAACGGAACAGTGAGCCAGAAGGAGAGATGCACACAACCCCATCAGCATCACTACACCATCCGGGCTCGGATGAAATAGCTTCACATCTAGAACTGCTGGGGTAGGGCAAGAATACCCAAAAGTCGTGCAGGGCTGCCAGGTTCCTGCCTGCCACCAGCACGGGAAAAGATTGGCAGGGTTACCGGATCGAAATGGGGAAACCTCTGGAGATTTGGGGATGGACCCTGGGGAGGACAGGGACCTTAAGTGGGGTGCAATGCTACAGAGTCGACCCTCCAAAGCATCAATTTCCTCCAGGGGAACTGATCTCTGTAGTCTGGAGATGGGCTGTAATTCTGGGGAAATCTCCAGGTCCTGCCTTTACACTGGCATCTGTACCTGGGTGCAGAATCTCAGCTTCGTATTTTTTTTTTTGGGGGGGGGAGGAGAGTTTCTAGGATGCAGACATGGGGTTGAAAGCTCACAAGCAACTCTGGGTGAAACGCCAGCCATGAAGGCTTTCCTTCAGTTGCTCACAACCACACAAGAGTTTGCAAACATCTTTTGATTTGGAGAAGGCACCAAGGTTACACGGGCCAGCTTTCCCTCATCCCTTATTTTTCGTCTTTTAAAAGCTCTGTTCCGCGGACACACGTTTCGCTCCGCGGAAAGCAATTCCGTTGGCGTAGATTTTCGGCAGATTATTCAGTGTGCGGGTTTTCCGGGCAGCCCGACAACACTGCCTGAAGTGAGATGGTGCGTTGTTGATTTTAAAGCCCTTAGTTGAGAGAACATGCTTTCGGAAACAGGCCCATTCCTTCGGCTTCGCAGCCCTGATTATCTCAACGGGATACAAATGATGCTCAAACGGAGAACAGCACTCAGGAAAGGGGGCTGGGTTCGCATCACAGCCGATACAGGGGATGGGATGGGTCCTAGATCCAGGTGGGGAAACTCCTGGAAATTCGGGGATACAGCTTGCAGAGGACAAGGACAGCCATGGGGGACCGAGATTCAAGAGGGCAGCCATGTTGGTCTGAAGCAGCAGAACAAATATTTAGTCTGGGAGCGTCTTTAAGACCAACTAAGTTTAATTCGAGGCATGGGCCTTCGTAAGCATGCACGCTTCCCCCAGTACGGTGCCGTGGACTGGAAGAAATCTGGTCATATTGATAGACAAAGTGCGAGAGTCAATTAACCTGCAGCCTAATGAAAATGGTGAACAGATTCCAGAGATAAATAGGAAAAGCCAGCCATTTGGATTTGTTTGCCCTTGCTTGAGAGTGAATTGGGTGGGCAGCATCTTGGGTTCAACAAAGGGGTCTACCCAGGAGAGTAATGAGCAAATACAGAATCAATGGCTGGCAGCAATTAGCCCCGACGGCCCCTTCCTCTCCTCTCAAACATGGAAGCATCTTAGGGCATCGCCTTCCAATTTATCTATGGAATCTGTTCGCCATTCTCATTGCGCTGTATGTTAATTGACTCTCACCCTTTGCCCGTAAGTACGAATGGATCAATTCCATGATACTGTATCTGAAGAAGTTTGGAGTTGAGCCGCAATTTATGGGAGTGGAGTGGGGGAATCCTCAGGCCCCACCTGGAGGTTAGCATCCCTATACAGGACCCATAGGTTTCCAGAGCTAGATTTGAGCCCAGTAGGAACTCAGAGACCAACAAGATTTCCAGCGTATAAGCTTTCGAGACTCAACGGTATCTGATGAAGGGAACTTTGACTGTCGAAAATTCACATACAAGGATGGCCAAACTGTGGCTCTTCAGATGTTCATGGACTACAGTTCCCAATTCCCATGAGTATATGAGAGGCATACCCTGAAAATCTTTTGATCTCTGAGATGCTGCTGGACTTCAATCTAGCTGTTCTACTGAAAACTAACATGGCTCCCCTCCGACTCTATTTCCATGGACGGCCGAGGAGGGGGACTGTCTAAAATGGGATTTGAAAGGGGAGAATTGGCAGGTGCAGAGAAGAGAAAAGCAATTCCCTAAACCTGCTGAAGCTCCCCTGCGGAGCTGGGATTTAAAATGTATAGATGGAATGGACTGGGGAGGGGGAGGAGAAGGCTCAGTTCCGCAAGGGACTGACAATACCTTTAACGCTTCATAAACAAGATGCTTCTTTAATTTGGGTAGTCTGTTTTGACCAGCTGCAGTTCTCCAGGGCTTCTGGAGGCGTTCCCTGAGCCTGCCTTCCTTTAGCTCGAGATGTCAGAATTGGAACCTTGGACCTTCTGCCTGCAAGGCGGTTCTTCCGCCTGCAAGGCGGTTCTTCCGCCCGCAAGGTAGTTCTTCCATCTTTGATTAATGCAGAGAAACACACACACGGACACATACAGCCATGCCAATCACTCTTACAATAGCCAGAGTAGCACAGTATGTAGGAGGGGCAGTAACAGGGATGCCAGCTCTGGGTTGGGAAATACCTGGACACTTCAGGGCTGGAGTGGGTGATATTTGGGGCAGGGAGGGACCATCCCTAAGTGGTAAGAATATCAGACTAAGAACTGGGTTTAAATCCCCACTCAGCCACAAAACCCACAAGGTGAATTTTGGCCTAACTTCCCTCACAGGGTTGTTGTGAGAACAGAGCAGAGAATATTGCAATAAATTAAAATGGAATTGATGGGGGGGGGGAAATATCATCTACTGTAGGGGCCCCTAACCTTTGGGGACTATGGGCACCTTCAGCATACTGACAGAGGGGTGGGTGGGCGTAACCACAAAATGGCTGCCACAGGAAGCCCAGCCAACCACAAAATGGCTGCTGCAGGAGGCCAAGCTGTATACGCAGCAGAATCCCAAGTCCAGGAGAAAAGCAGGGTAATTAAAAATGCACTGAGAAAAAGGAGAGAGAATGAAACAAGCGCTGGGATGGGAGCTGCCGCTGTTATTTAAATTTCCCTTATCAATCAGATCCTCAGTGGCCACTCGGAAGCACTGTGGAGTAAGCGCTTCACCCGGCCCCACTTACTTCCTCAAAACCCGTGGTGGGCACCACGTTAGGGACCCCCGATCTACAGCCGACTGGCTGACAGTGAGAGACAGCAGCTGGCCTCTCCTACCAGTTTCACAGCAGAAGCCAAGGCTCGTGGGTGACGCTTCCCCAGCGTAGCCCCACGTCGGGTGACTCCAGTGCCCCGGATTGTAATGGGCCCGGACGGGAGTCGCCGGGCACTGCTGGAGAACCTGCGGGAAGAGCTGAAGGTCGAGGCAAGGACGGCAGTGGCCGACTGAAACGGGAGCTACTCTTTGCGCCTTCCAGGAGGCCCTTTGCCTTGGCAACCGCACAGCCAGCCGCCTCCGACAGCTAGGAGATGGCCACCGGTTGCTCCGGGCAGCGCCTCCACCGTCCTTCCGCATTACACTTTTGACATTTGCATCTGTGTCGAGTCACGTCCCCATCGGCTCAATATCAATCATACTTCTGAGCAGCCGCCCGACAGACCAGAATGCCACCTCGGCCGATGCTGAGTCTAGTCTCAGGCAGGTTGGGCTATTTAGGGGAAGGGAGAGTGCTCCCCCCCCCCCCATTAGAAGAAGCAGGAGCTGGGTTTTTTTGCCCCCTGCTTTTCACTACTTGAAGGAGTCTCTGAGTGGCTTACAATCGCCTTCTCTCCTTCCCACAACAGACACCTGTGAGGCAGGTGGGGCTGAGAGAGCTCTGAGAGAACTGCCCCGATATCACGGCTTGGTCAGAACAGCTTTCACAGTGCTGTCGCAAGCCCAAGGTCACCCAGCTTGTCCACTCTCCTAACCACTACACCAAGCTCTTTCTCTCTCTCTCTCTCTCTCTCTCTCTCTCTCTCTCTCTCTCTCTCTCTCTCTCTCTCTCTCTCTTCTCTCTCACCCACCCACCCATACCTCTGGCTGCTTTTGCACTGCTAAAATCACCCCCCCCCCGTGTTTGACCCTAAGGAATGTGTTTTCCTTAAGCTGCCACAAAGCTGTCTGTGGTTCTTACGCCACGGACAAACGTCCAGTGGAGCCTGGAAGCGTAAGGCACTTTAAAAATATGTGCTTGTCTTGTCTATAATCCTATATCCCAGAGGGAGCTTTTTGAACCTGGCTGCATGTCCCTTTCCCCATCAGAAATCCCTGCCCTGCCCTGCCGAAATCTGAAACGCACCGCTGCTTTCAGGCTCAGCAGTTCTCACCATCTCCATATATTACTTTTTATATATAAATAAAACCGCCGACTCTAAAGCATTACAGAACATCAGTTATCTTTGAAGGAATGAGTCCGGATGCAAAAGGAAAAAAGAACCATCTGGGTCAAGGGAGCAATTGAGAGATCAGAGATAGAGAAGCAGCTGGCATGGAATTTATTTACAGGCCAGTAAATCTGGAAGCTTTGAGCTACACAGAGTCACAGCGGGTTCCCCCCTGAGATGGTTTACCGAGCATTCTCCCAACTAACCAAGGGGAAGCTAACTTTTTCAGCCAGATACTTCAGCGGGTCTAACTGCAGACGGAAACGTAGGCATCGTTTTTCTTTGTGACATGAAGACCTCTGCAGGCCAATTTCAACGTGCAAGAACAGTTGTTAAAAAAAAACAAGAGAATGCCAGTTCTCATCTTTGCCTAGAAGAAGAACATCAGAAGAGAACTGCAGGATGAGACCAGGTGTCCATCTGGTCCAGCATCCTGTCTTACACAGTGGCCAACCAGTTTCTCCAGTGGGCCAACAGCAGGGCACAGAGGCCACGGCCTTCCTAAGAACATCAGAAGTGCCCTACTCTAACACTGCTGCTCCCCCCTGCCCTTTTTTGCCATGCAATCTTCCTCTGAGTTTTTTTTTTGGTGGCGCTATAGCACTGAAGTCCTATATTGGTTTAGTGCTATAGCGCTCAACTTAGAATGTTTTTAAAAAAAACCCTGAGGAAGATTGCACAGCAGAAAATGAAAGGGGGAAAGCGGTATTGTAGGAAGCACTATGAACATTTTAAGCAGCACACCACAGCGATTCAGGCGCACAACAAAGGGGTAGAAAATGGAAGAAAGCAGTGTCCCTCAAAAGTGGCTTCATCAAACTGTCTCTTCACAGAGTCATTAGCTACCTTTATATACTGTGCCAGAGCTCCACCTCTCACCAAGTGGTCAGGTGACCACTGAGCTGCTGTCATTCTCCAAGGTCCTAGCTTCCTATGTGCCACTGGCTTCTTGCCAGCTAAATCGGTTGCTGGCTTCTACACACCTTGGCCCTTCTCTTTGCACAGTGGAAATTTTTTAAGTGGCATCATGCGGCAGCTGAAAGAACCCTTGTGGCTGAGGGGCACCGTTGGAATTACGTAAGATCTGGAGTTCAAGGTTTTGCATTTTCCCTGCCAAGTTTGTATGCTGGGGAGAACTGGAGCTACAAAGCAATTTATGTATGAATTCACCCATTCCAAAGACAGAGGGGGGGGGAGGAGGGAGGGGGGGGAGAGGATTAAAGCTAAAAGCTTTCTTCTGTGTCGAGCCCAGCAGGTCCAGGCATGCTGTATATTACAAAACCTAACACAGCAGCCTTTTTAAAACCCCTGGAGGTATCCAGAACGGCGAGCTTACTCACCTTGTCACTTGAGTGGTGGAAACCGATGGAGAATACATAAAGGGATTCTTCTTACAGAATGCCAAGTTGGCAAAGATGTGCGGAGGGTGTGTTGTTTATCTGCTCTCTCCCCAAATGATATTCTAATGGCACTTTATTTCCTGTGGCAGATTAAACATAACGTAAACTGAACAGACCAAATACTACAAGGTGCCATATCAGCACAGAAGCACGTAGATTTGGAGCACCCGCCTGGCAATTTCCATTTTGCAGAAACTTTTTTTTTTTAAGGGGAGGGGTTGTCTGCTGACTTTCAAGGAACTATGTGGCAGAACCTTGATTCAAATGAGCCCCCCCCCTCCAGCTTATGCTTTTGTCTGCCACGCACACTTCTAGCAGTACTCAAACAGTGACCTCAGGTTAAACAAACACACTAAATCAGGATAGATGACTGTGCTTGGCCAGACACCATAGGTGCAATTCAAGCCGCAGTATGAGGACATAAGAAGAGCCCTGCTGGATCAGGGCAGTGGTCCATCTAGTCCAGCATCCTGCCTCGCTCAGTGGCCAACCAATCCCTTCGGCGGGCCAATGAGAAGTCACAGAAGTTGAGGCCTTCTGCTGATGTTGCCTCCTGGCCCTGGGATTCAGAGGCTTACATGGCCCTGAACGGAATTTGTGGTAGGGGCTGCACTTTCCTGGGTCACTTCTCACTTCTTCAGACACGGCTAGCATGTGACTCCACCATCTGTCCTGTATTTTGGAGAGTGATTTCAGTTGCCCAACGACATTAGCAGGTGAATGACAATAGCGGACAGGAATGTCATTTTCGCTTCATTTTGTCACTCTGTTTCTGATGAAGTGGGCATATGCATGGAAGCTTATGTCTTGAACAAAACCTTCTTGGTCTTAAAGGTGCCGCTGGACCCGAACGTCGTCCTGCTGCTTCAGACCAACATGGCGACTCATCTCCAGAGACACTGACGGGTAGGAACAAGGAGTGCCAACTCCGGTTTGGGAAATCCCTGGAGATTTATGGGCGGAGACTGGGGATGGTGGGGTTTGGGGACGAGAGAGAACTCAGCGGGGTATAATGCCATGCACTGCGTAGTGCAGGGGGCTGGACTAGATGACCCATGAGGTCCCTTCCAACTCTATGATTCTAGTCTATGATTCAAAGCAGCGAGACTATCCAGAGGAACTGATCCTGGGACTCAAGATCACCAATAACTCTGTGAGATCCCCAAGCCCCCAGAGGAGGTTGGCCAACCCTAAACTCAGCCTGAGCTTCTGAGAATGTGGCATCAATGTGGAAGCCGATTCCTCCCACCACCAAGGGCACAGCCCGCCTGCCAACATGACACAAACTAATAACAAGGACTCTCTCTCCCTCTCTCTCCCTACTATTATAGATTTTGGTGCCTGAAAGAAAATCCATACACCTTTTTCCCCAATCTTAATGGCAAAATTATAAATTAAATAATCTACAATTTTCTGCCTTTCTCTGGCACTCTAAAATGCACTGCCTGAGGCAGGCCTCCTCACCCTGGCTAATGGTAGGGCTGGCCCAAGTGCAAATTGCTCCCTCCAGAGAGCAATTTGAGGATAAAAAGCATTTGAGAATAAAAGCATAAGTTGTGAAAATGCCCTAAACCCTATAATGTAAAGGCCGTGTGAATATTTTCTGTAATAATGTGGCACATTTCTGTGAGTCTAGCGGCTTTTTCCCCCTCCCGAGTCGCTTCGCATGGAGAGGGCAGGGACCGTCGGGGAAATGGTGAGGGAGGGAGCAGATTGTGTTTGCGGAACTGGCAAATCATACACTCGGGAGACCGATTCCTCCCCACCCACCCCTTCTCCAAGTCTCCTTCCCTTCGAAACCCCATAGCCGGCAGCTTTCCTCTCATTTAGACAGCCTCCGGCACCTTGGATATAACTGGTGACATCGGCCATCCTCATGCCAGGCTCCGCCCTGGTTCCAGGTCGATTTGCATGTCGGGCAGCCCACCCACCTCCGCGGCACAGGGGGGATTCGAGAAGGGTGCAGACAGGGGTGCTTCAGGGATGGGGCCTGCTTTGAAGAAGTGGAGGAGGGGCAAGGAAGGGAAAGGGTATAGGAGGAAAATGGGGGCAAAGCTGGTGGGAAAGGAGAGGTGGGAATGGAAATGCCTTCTTGAAGACTCTGTTTGCATACGTGGGCCTGGACTGGTTGGGACTGCCTTCAGCCCCCCGGTCCAGGCTGGTTCTACCCCGGGGCCAAGATCAGCAGGCGTCTAGGGTTGCCAGCTCTTGGTTGTGAAAGACTTGGAGATTTGAGGGGTCGAGCCGAGAGTGGGCGGGATTTAGGGCAGGGAGGGACCTCAGTGGCATATAATGCTACGGGGTCCACCCTCCAAAGAAGCCCTTTTCTCCAGGGGCTCTGTTGCTGGAGATGAGCTACGATGCCCCAAGGACTGCTCCAAGGTTTTTGGGTGGCCAAGGCAAGCAGACACCTTGGCACCCATCATATGCAGCCGTCCATTTTCTACACTGGCTAACCAGATGTTTTTGAGAGGCCGACGGACATCCGTCAAAAGGCGAACTGTGAACCCCAAGCGGCATTCCGACATACGCAGCCTTTGCATACGGAGGTTACGTTCCAGCCTCCGACACAGACCCCTTCTCCGTTACTCCCTCTAACCTTCCGTTTACAATTCCAAGAAACGCACTCTTGTAACCATCAGGAAAGGTTTTACTTGATCAACGAGTCTATGCAGTGAAAAAAAAGACCAACTCGTGTATGGTATGGAAGATACTGTGTTTCCAGGGGAAAGATCTTGGTTTTGTTAAACAGGAAAGAGAGCAACAGAAGGGCACGGATGAAATTAGGGAAGGCTGGCCCATAACCCATTTTCAGAGACTTTTTGGGTCAGCTGTGGAGGATGCCTTCTGTGAAGGCTCCCAGAATCCCTGGCAAACCGGTGTCTACAGCTTTTGGCAGACATTTTCTTGTGATTTTTCATTTCCTCATTGGCCCACAGATGCAAATGGAAGCCAAGGGCACAAGAGAGAGAGAGAGAGAGAGAGAGAGAGAGAGAGAGAGAGAGAGAGAGAGAGGCAGGCAGAGATGAGAAAAAGCTCGATGCGTTTCCATCCCTCAGCATCATAAGAGTTCTGAGCCCTGGATCAATATCTGATCTTTCCCTCTCCAACCTCGGCATCTTTCATCTTGTTGAGCGGCGGAGTTAATCTCCCGCTGTCAGATCGATGTCAGAGCTCTGGCATTAACGCTTCAGGGCCCAGCCACGGACGGTCTCCGGCAGCCAGCCCTTCACGTCTAGGCGTGGACCCCAAACTCTCTTGGAGGGAGTTACCTGCACGCCACAGGTGAAGAGAACGGAGGTGCCTGTCATTTTTGCTTCAACGTTTTTATTTCAATTAAACAGCTGGGAATTAGATTCCGGGGACCCAAAGGTCCCAACGAGCAGGGGCAGCTGGTCAAGTCGGTCACGCACCTGAAGTCTACAGGTCTTTCCCAACTTCGGGCTCACAACGCTAATCCCCGTGGACTTTAAAAGCAAACAGCCCGTGCAAAAATATCTTCCCGCCCCCAGATTCTAAATTGAGAATTAAAAAAAAAAATTAGGTATTTTTTCCGTTCTCTCCTTCCAAGCTAAACCGTCAAAACTTTTGTTTCCCAAGAGCCAGAGAGAGAGAAGAAAGTCAAAATATGGCAGGGGGTGGGAGGGAAGGAGAGGGAGGACGAAGATGCCAGATGTTGGCTGTTTGTTTGTGAGCCATTGGGGGGGGGAGCAGAGCACAGACAAGCTGGTTAAACACAACGTTGTCCCTGTGACCCCTGCAGAATTAGATGGTTCCCATCTTGCTCCTCTTGGCTCTCCGTCACAGCACACCCTGTCAGACGGGAATCTGAAGGCAGAGAGAGCTACTCGTGAGGAACCCCACCAAGCAGCCAAGAGAAAAGTGGAAGCACCCCCTGCAAATAAAACAAGGAGAATTCAGCAGAGCTCCTTCTCTGGTTTCCAGGTGCAGCATTCAGACGTACAGAACGCGTTTCACTGCCCCTAAATAATGCACTTGCGAGCCACTTCCAACGCAACTGGGTTTTACTGTGTGTGTAATGGCAGGAACCCACTTGCAAACGGTCGCAGGAGTGGGTCAAAACCGCATTATTTCAGACGTGTGGACGTATGCAGCCTTACCGGCGACGGAGGACTCTACCCCTGGATTCGACTAAATCTGTGGAACATACAAGCGAGGTGTGGCCTCTAAATTTTTTAACCTGTAGGTTTTTTTTTTAGCTTCATTAAAAATAGTCTGAACTTTGGACAGTTTGAGCAACTGGCTGGTGAATCCACAAGCTGGCAGAGCAGGAGATCCCACGCTGACTCCAGGCTGACCCTGCTTAGCTTACATCAGGGGTAGTCAAACTGCGGCCCTCCAGATGTCCATGGACTACAATTCCCATGAGCCCCCTGCCAGCGTCCGCAGTTTGACTACCCTTGGTTACATCTTAAGGCCTCCGAAGCAAGGTTGGTCAAGGCTTTCCTCTGCAGAGTCTTCTTTGGTCCTTCCAAGTCCTGACCCTGCTTCGCTTCTGAGAGGCTATACCATTCCGCATTTGCTTCGGCTCTGCAAAGGCATGTCCATAAAACAGGATATAGCATGTAAAAGGGCGGAACTGGCCATCGCTACACAGTTCTCCCATTATGTCCTTATGGACCACACCTTCCAGCAAGGCTGGTTATCTCACCAAGCCACCCAGACCACTGATTGGGGTGGCACAGGGAGAAGGACTTGGCTCGCTCCTGGGCATCTACGGCATGTGCAGAGACTGGCATAATCTCCTGAGCCCACCCTATTGCGACCCAGGTCCGGGCCAACCCCCTACAACCATGCCACAGTCGTCTTAGCTTGGATCGGGCCAGGGGTATCCCAGGCCCCAGGACGAGGGGATGAGGGTGCCAACTTAGGGCAACGAACTAGCTTGAACCAGCCCTGCCCTTCAGAGGCATACAGAGAAGCCCTGTTAAGGACAGCAGGTTACGAAAAGAGACAGAGAGAGCCCGCGTGGGACACCGTCTGTCGAAACGAATGAGAACATTCCTAGAGGACTTCCAAATGGAAATGGAGAGTCTCCCCCTTTGCGATGCCTGCCTGGGGCACTGAGGAATCTCTGCCCTGTTTCCATTGAGAGGAACCGCCTGGCCTGCTTGATGGCAAGGCAGGCCCACCCCCCTCCTCCCTCTGCTCGGTGGCAAAGCTAAAGTCTCCGCGGGCCCATCCCATGTGCGCCAGTGCTGCCAAGAGAGGCTACGCTAGTAAAACAACAGGAACCGTTTTGATTTATTGTCCCCGAGAAGAAATAGAGCATGCCGAAAGAAAGCACAGGAAACCTTGTGGATAATAAATCTTGCTTTAGGAGCCGAGATAAAGAAAACACACTTCCATTCTTGGAGGGAGGCAAAGGGAGGCGTGGGGGGGGGGATGCTGTTGGGTGGGCTGCCCACTAAACATGCAAGGGAAGGTTATTTTCCTAAAAGCAAGGGGGATGCGCAAGGCCATAGTTGTGAGACACTCATAGTTGTGAGACATTCCTGGACAGCTCAAGGCCGGTCCTCCAACTTCTATTGCCCCATAGCGGCTGCTTTTCCAAACTTTATTCCCGGGAACAGTTTCCAAATCAACACATGTGAGCATGTGAGCGCATGAAGCTGCTGTACACTGGATCAGTCCCTAGGTCCATCAAGCTATCCAAGGTGGAGCTGAGGCTCATCGCATCATCTCCTGCCTGATTCTTTTACATGGAGATGCTGGGGTTTGAACCTGGGACCTTCTGCATGCCAAGCAGATGCTCCTCCAGTGAGCCACAGTCCCTCCTGAATTCACCTCTTCTGCACACGCAGGTGGAAAGGTGGCAAAGAGATGGCTAAACTCACTTATTGGATAAAAGAAAAAACAGTAACTAAATTTACTGCTGACTGGCAAACCCCTTATTGACTTTCTGCATGTAAGGGGAAAAATAAATTGAGGCTTGTGGTTTTGCGTATTAAGGAGTCTCATATAGAGAATAAAAATAAATAGGAAAAAAATGTGTATTACCTTTCTGGTAAATTTAGAGTAAGTAGGTATATATTTGGTATAACTTTGGTTTCATTTGCGTTTGTTTTGGTCGCTGAGAAATTCGAAAGCTATACCTGATACCTTTATTTTTAACTGTGCCCCCCTTTTTTAAAAAATCTGTTTTTTCTTTCTTTGTTGAACTTTTTATCTTTTTGTACAAAATTTCTAATTTAAGAGAAAACACGCTAAACAGAAGATTTTGTCCCTCCAGCCCAGTGGCTCTCAACCTGGGGGTCAGGACCCCTTCGGGGGTCGAGCGGCCCTTTCACAGGGATCGCAGCAGGGCAAGCAGCTTGGCGGGGGCGGGGGCGCCATCCACACAACAGCCTTGTGGAGTAGATCGAGATGGAGCGTTCGTCTATCCAGAGCAGTGGAAAAGATCGGCATGGTGGGACAAGAGGCAGATCTGAACTGAGAAACACCAGGGGGGAAAAAACAATTTATAATACAATCATGAACAATGGATCTTCACGCCATTGCTCAGTGTAGATTTAATTTCTGTGAAAGAACCCTTGCATAATGTCATGGTTGGGGGTCACCACAACACGAGGAACTGTATTAAAAGGTCGCGGCATTAGGAAGGTTGAGAACCACTGCTCTAGCCCAACGTCGTTCTCTCTGACAAGAAGCAGCTCTCCTAAAGCGGAAAATCAACACTAGGAATTGGGATCCTTTTCAGGCAAAGCACGCACTTTGCCACTGTGCAATGGCACCTTGTAAATTTGCTTGTAAGGTAAACCTCTGGCCTCACAGTGTTCTGCTGAGGCATATAAATGAACCTTTAGGCTGTGGGAGCAACTCCTGCCTCTCGTGGGAACTCTCCTAGGTCATGAACCCCTTTGCTTGCCATTACAGGATAGCTCTCGATTTCATCACCACCCCCACCACCCCACCCCCGGGGCCATATGGTGTTCCACAGGTTCTCAGGTCTGTCGTGGATGAGCCACTGCCCCGGAAAATAGCCACGGAAGATCCAACACTGGTCACTTATGGGGAGCATCAGAGAGTTCACACTGCACACTTGAGGGGCCGGTGCTGGATTAAAGGTTAAAAAATCTCCAGTGTAATAAGTTACGATACACAGCTAGATTAACGAACCGTACCGCCTCGGCGCAAAACAGACGTAACCTATTAAGCCAAGCCCGTTAGGATTTCTTTAAGATTTTGGGTCGGAAAAGCATGGCCTAGTATGACGGCATGTTTGTTGTAAATAGAGAGGGCAAGAAAATTGTTCCAGACTCATTTAATATTTGGAAACTGCAGCGTGGTAACCTTGACTCGAAGGTTAAATCCAGCCTCCCCCTAATTACTCTGGGAGCGAGGATCTCAACACTGGTCATTTGGCAAGGCCAGCTGGCGGAGATGCGCAGTATAGAAGTTTGGGCTCAAGGCCAAATTGTCCAACCTGGTCTGGAAGAAGTTATGCTGCCAGGAAGAAAAATGGACACCTGGGGGATGGGGAGCTAGGAAAGCAGTACTGCCACATGATTCCTCCTGGGAACAGCAGAAGAAGGGATGGCTGGAAGGAAAGGGACATCCAACCCGCAGAGACCTGCTGGCCAGGAAAGCAGCCCTACTGGGGTGCCTCTGCAGACCGCTGCCATCCAAACAGGCTGGACCGGCCAGAGCGGGCAAAGCAGCCCCACTGCTTTGCCCCTCTCAAAAGCACCACAGACACCGGACTGCATGTCCACCCTGATTGCCATACCCTAGATATGCCCCTGGGCAACCCTAATTTCCAGTCCAGAGAAGCAGTAAGGGTGGGGAGAGAAAACAGCAGGCTGAGCTAGGGAGATATTAGCTGGTAATTAATATAAGGGAACGGAGTGTACTCAAACCATGTACCACAGAGAGAGAGGGGGGGGGGACACGAGGAAGACAATCCAGAGAATGCAAGAGGAGGTACGAATTGCAAACACAACGGAACAAAGTTTATGAATGTTTTTCAACTTCTTACTCCCCGCCAACGTCCATTTTTCACGCCCCCCAAAAATAATCTTCCGATTCGCCACCTCTGTCCAAAGAGCAGTCATCGTGCCTGTTGCCACAGCCCTTGACGGAACTTCACAATCAATAGTGCGAATATTAAAAACCATAAATCTGACCAACCTTTGACACCGGCGCCGTGGCTCCCTTGGCCGGACTTTGCAGGCATGCTTTTTCACCCGGGGAGAAACTCGAGGGGCTTCGGAACAACCTCCAGATTAAAGGGTCAATCTATTTTCCCGTTGCTCTTTGCCCACACGTACGGGTGCCTCTTCCGTTGCTGGATGATGGGATCGCTTGGGACGCTTAACAAAAATGTAATAAGAGGACGAAAAAAGGGCTAGCAAATCTCCAGGGTGCAACTCTGCTGTGCGAAGAGATCCTACTAACAGAAGGTAGATCTCACCGCAGTGACTGAAAGCAGACTTTAAGTAAGACTTAGGCGGCTCAAACGATTACAGAAATACACCACCACCAGAAGACACTTTTTGACTGCTGAATGCCAAACATGCAGCTGAATAAATGGAAGGAAGGAAGGAAGGAAGGAAGGAAGGAAGGAAGGAAGGAAGGAAGGAAGGAAGGAAGGAAGGAAGGAAGGAAGGAAGGAAGGAAGGAAGGAAGGAAGGAAGGAAGGAAGGAAGGAAAAAGGGAGAGATGGAAGGAAGGAAGGAAGGAAGGAAGGAAGGAAGGAAGGAAGGAAGGAAGGAAGGAAGGAAGGAAGGAAGGAAGGAAGGGTCCTCAACGTGGCGCCCACGGGCACTGCAGCACCAGCCAACACTTTTCCTGGTGCTTGCAAAATGTCTTTTTGAAAGAGGTTGGAGCCAAGAGAAAAGGCCTGCCTTGGGACAAGACACACATCACTAGAAAAGATAATAAGGCTAGGAAAAGCCAAAGGCAGCAGGGAAAGGAGACTGAATGTGGGATGATATAGACACAATCAAGTCTGACCAAGGCTGTTAACCAGAGGGCGTTTGGGAGCTTGTTAATTCGCAGGGTCACCACAAGCTGAAACTTAACACATGCACACAATGATCAGTTCCATTCCCTCGGGGCATGCAAATGCAGCTTAACTCCGGCATGTGTGCATACATGAGTTCAAAGAGCCAATGCCTGACTCCTCTTCCTTCTGCCTTTAATGGCCCTTCCAGGCAGGGACCGTGGCCTAAGGGGCTTGAATGGAAAGCTGTAGCCTGCTGGATGCAAAAGAGAAACCCCTGGGAAATAAGCATTCTCCTCTTAATTTTTATTTAAAAGGAAGTGGCCAGGTTTCTTAAACACTCAGCAAACTTAGAAGAGTCAGGGCAAGACAGATTGTTACTGAGCATCAAC
Source organism: Paroedura picta (assembly GCF_049243985.1). NCBI lineage: Eukaryota > Metazoa > Chordata > Lepidosauria > Squamata > Gekkonidae > Paroedura > Paroedura picta. The sequence goes on from NC_135385.1 coordinate 20,661,426, forward strand.
TAGCAGAATACGCCACGGGGAGAGAAAACCAGGCAGAGGAAAGTTAACCATTCACGTGCCACCTACGCCGCTCTTTGGGACGAGACTGATGAAAGCGACCCAGAGCGAAGTTTGAGTCCAGCGGCACCTTTAAGACCAACAAGTGTGCACGCTCGCAAAATCTTATCCCCAGAGTTAAACTGGTTGGTCTTGAAGGTGCCACGGGACTCCAACTTCATTCTGGAGAACTCCAGAACAAAGTGTGGTCGTCTTACCTGACTCTACCTGCTTACTTCTGCTGCTGCCAAGAGCCATCGCGGGCTCTGTGAAGGCATCCGCCTTACGCAACTCACCTGGCCGGATGCCACACCAGGTAAGGCCTGCAGATATCAGGAAATGAAAGCAAGGGAAACCCCAAAGCTAATGTTTCTCGCTCATATACCGAGAGGGCGCCAACAATCTGTCAGAGCGACAGCAAAGAGCGGGGGGGGGGGGGGGGGAGAAGAGAAACACACAAGAGATGTACTTGTGAGGCTGTGCCTAAACGAGCTTTCTAGAAGGCGGTAAACCCCATTCGGGGGGGGGAGAAAGACTCCTCTGCCACAAGGGACAGGGCGGCGGCAAGCATCGGGTTAGGGCAGGGGAGGCATCCGGAGAGCAGGACCCCGAGTCTCTGCAGCAGTTTGGAGCGGCTTTGTTAGTTGCAGACAGCGACGGCTGCTTCAATCATAACAGCAGCGATATTGACAACTGCAGAAAAAAATTGATAGTCTGGTCAGCAGGCACTGCAGTAGGATTTGGACAGGGGAGGGGGAGGCAGGGAGAGGAGGAGGGAGAGAGAGGCTGTAAGCCAGCAGCAGGGTCCACACAGCGGTTGCAGAAGGACCCAGGTTTGAATAATTCGTGCGTGTCTACCGTTTGGGTGGCAGAACTAGGGAGTCTTTCAGTCAAAACACACCTGGAGGCAAACTGGACGACTGACATTCAGCACGAGGCAGGGTTTTTTTCTGTTTAAAAGTTCCGGGTCCGGAAGCCAAAAATCGGCGATCTGATTAGGGGACAAGCCATGTTTTCCCGATAGTCCTTGGACTGACAACTCAGGTTTCTGGGGCAACATGGGTCTTGGATGCATAATGCTTCTTGGCCATTCTTTACGATGGGGTCAGATGTCCCTCCCCCTTGGCTTTTCCCCAGTATAGTCTGCGACACTGGTGCGGGGCAGAGTTCCCCAACGTGGTGCTCGTAGGCACGGCAATGCCTGCTGAGCTTCTTGGAAAATAGGGTGGGCCAATATATGGCAGGGCTTGATACTGAGAGCTGCTGTGGTGTAATGGTTAAAGCGTTGGCCTAGAATCTCGGTAGACTCAGGTTCAAATCCCTACTCTTGCCTGCAAGGTGACTGGTTGACTTGGCCAGTGACGGGCACTCAGCCCAACCCACCTCACAGGGGTTTTGTGAAGATAAAATGGAAGACAGGTAAGCTGCTTTGGGCCCCCATAGGGGAGAAAGAAGAGAGATGAATGAATGAATGAATGAATGAATGAATGAATGAATGAATGAATGAATGAATGAATGGTCTGTCCTCATTCAAACAAAATAATGTTTCTCTGGAGGATCAAAAGGAGTGATAAGGATATGGACTATCTTAATCAACATGTATGGTCATTCACCTTTCAAGCTTTCTTTCACCCCAGGTGCAAAAAGGGAAGGATTCTGTTTGGCTTTGCAGCCATTTTTAATTTGGCTCCACCTCTTGTGGTGGCCATTTTGAGGTGGCGTTCACCACCCTGTCTCAAAATTCCAAAGATACACAGAGGTCCAAAAGCGTTGGGGAATAAGATTCAGCATCATGAGACTCTCTGCTTTAGGAGTCCCCCCCCCCAATTTTTCTAAAATTTTTATTAAAAATTTCAGGACCTGAGGGCACCAGCAGTTGATTGGAGGGCTGTGGCCAACACCACAGACCTAGCACTGCCAAAAAACCCCACACACCTAAAGCCCATATGCCATGTTTTCCAATGAAGGCAGTTTTAACAGGCAGCGACAGCTTGCGCGTGTGATTCTATCCTCTGACATCAACAAACCAACTCCAACGACTGGGTTGGGTGAGAGTCCACAAAAGTTTTGCGGCAGAGTTACACTCGGTGAGGGATGGGGGAAGCCGGCTGCTTCTTGCTGAGTCTGGCCGCCTCGTTGAGCGTTGCCTGCTCCGATCGGCAGCAGCTCTAAAGGGCCTCGGGCAAAGGGAAAGGTTTTGCCGCAACACCTGCCGCTTCCACGTGCCTGTGCGGAGACGATGGTCCTTTGGGGCTTTCTATCGTGCGCACGCAAGGGAGAGAGAAAGATGTTCCGCGCCACTGTCTATGCGTCTTGGGTACACGTGGCTCTTTTCCACACAGAGATCGCTTTCGGGGAGTGGGGGGGGGGGAGGGGAGCAAACCAGTTAGCTGTACCAAGCCAGCTCTCCTCTGCAGTTGTACGTGCATCCCTGCATCTTATCCCTGTTACTAAGCAAGGTTAGCAACGGACGGATGCAGGGAAACTAGTAGCTAGTTGAAAAAACCTGTCCATCGGGGAGGTGGGGGGGAACAGAGCTGACTGCCACTTTTGGGAGTGTCAAGGGTCAGGTCTTGGAGGAATTAAGAACTGCCCCACAGTCCTCGCGACCTTTGGCGATACACTCGAAGAAAGGAGGTGACGGCACTGCCCCACCCCACGTGGATCTGCAAGCTTGCAGTGTCCTCACGTTTCACCCTGGCCCTCACGCCCCACTTCCCGCAATTATCACGGCTTGCCATCAGCTCGGTCCCTTTCCAGCTCCTCGAGTGAAGGAGGAGATTTCCCGCAGTGCCCCGGATTCTTTCTCTCCAACAAGTCAGGGCTTCCACTTGGGACGTCCATCTCCCCTCCCCTGAGAGGATCTTCTTCACATATGAGTCTCGGCAAGCTGCGGCACGCCGCAATGAAAACGCAATTTTTGAAAAAATTAAAAATTTGTCAAGGAGGGGGGGGGGAAGGGGAGCAAATGAGACCTGCTTTGATTCCGAGGCTCGAGGTAGCGGGGGCGGAGGAGCCCCCTTTGAGCCGACGATTTCTATCTCACGTTTTAATTAGTGCGGCAGCGAGGCTGGGACGCGAGTTTTTCTTCCCCCTTCGCGATATCTTCTGATATGGCACAAGATCACACGCTTGAATTAACGTATCTGGAGGGGTAAACAGGACGGGATACGCTTGTGCCAGAAAAGGGAGGGGGGACGGGAGAGGAGTCTGAAACCAAAAAAAAGATGTACATTTTATTTCCTCAACTTTGAAAGTGTTTCCACGAACGGCCCCGTATCCTTGTGGCAGAGCTCAGGCTCCCCACAGATAAGATCTCTGGTTCCGTCCCCCAGTGTGGGGGTCCCCAACGTGGTGCCCTTATATCCACTTTTCCTGGTGCTTTTAGAAAACGGGTGGGGATTTTTCCTGGCCGGGCTTCTGTGTGGCCTTAGAGACCCAACTAACTGCAGATTTTAAGAATTTGCTTCCGCCTTGATTTTATGCTCTCACGCTTCTTTCTCAATGTGTTTGTTAAATTACCCTCCTTCTCCCTTGCATTTGGGCTTCCTCAGTGCAGCGGGCTCCACCTCTTGGGGCAGCCATTTTGTGTTTCTGCCTACCACCCTGTGCCAGAATTTCGATGGTGCCCGCAGGGCCAGAAAGTCTGGGGCACCTAACATCATGAGCTTCTTGGAAGAATATAAAAACAAGGCATGGACACAGTTCTCCATTTGCGCATCTCGCTCAAAAACGCTCAAGCAAAGACGCAGGCCCGGGAAGGGGCTTAGCCAAGTGTCTGTTCCATCCACCCTAGGAAGTGGAGCTTCAAGACCTCTTTGCTACCAAACCCTGGCTCGAGTCACAACGCAGCCCACATCGAAAATCACTGACATCGGCCTGCTCCGGTTCTGCAGAGTGTACCTCCTCACCGCAGCCTGTTTAAAATTCTTCACAGTTGGAGTAATGTTGTGGGGAGTGGGGGGGGGGGGAACACGCTGTGTTTGATGAAACCAAGATACCATTTTGGCTGCTGAAAATTTTCTCTTCTGCCCACAGCCCTCCTGCTTTCAGCTTCTCCCTTCCACCACTTTAAAGGGAGTAACAGGCCTCTCTCTCTCTCTCCAGTTGATTAATAAATTTCTTTGGTTTGCTCCAATCCTGCATGTTTTGGTGGGCGGGCTCTATAACATTCTACCCCACTGGGGTCCCTGTCCTCCCCAGGCTACGCCCCTAAATCTCCAGAAATTTCCCCATCTGCAGCCGGGACCCCTACACTCCCATTCCCCACTGGTGAACAGAGGGGAACATGGCTAATATTTGAGTTTTTTGCAAATTTAAACTCTCCTAAGCATGTGAATGAGAAGCTCTGATGGTGGACAGAGTTGAATAGGGGGTTAACTGTGTGTGTGTATGTGGGGGGGGGTAATTATTAAGATGTTCATAGTTTTATGATGAATTTATTGATGTTTGTTTTTATGTGGTGAACAACAACAATAATAATAATAACAGTGATGATGAGGCAGTTCTTTTTCCTCTTGTGTAAGCTGACTGACAGTGCTGTACATATATATATATATGTGCATCCTATATAAAACTGCACACAGACATTTTCAAGTGTACGGAGTAGGGGAAAAAGCAGGGAATCTGAGGCAGGAGGTTGTGTGTTATGCCTTTCGTACATTGTGCGCGTTTAAAACAAAGCGAGATTTGATTAGCAACAGTAAAACAACAACGACTACTTTATTAGTTTAAGCACGCCACGGAAAAGGTATCCCATTCCCTCGCCTGGAACAAAAAAAAGAGTAAAAATCACCGCCGAGAGTACGAAATGAGATTTATAAACGGAAGATGCTTTTCTGGCCGGCGCCAAACTCACTTAAGTCTGACGCGTAATGGGGATGTTCATCTCTTGGAAAGTTATTGATTCTATCGGCACGTTCCTCGGTGAAAGGATTAGTGTGTTTCACTCTCGTCCGCGGACCAAGAACTTGCTTTGGGGTTTCTGGCGTGAAGACGGACCAAGAAAACTGGCTAAATACACCCAGAATACTCAGAGTCATACAGTTTGGGGAACTCTTAGAGAATAGGGATGCCAGTCCCCAAGTGGGGATCCCCTGGAATTATAGCTCATCTCCAGACTAAAGAGATCAGCTCTCCTGGAGAAAATGGCTGCTTCGGAGGGTGGACTCCACTGGGGTCTGTCCTTGCCCCAATTCTTACTGCCAACCCAGAGCTGGCAACCCCACCTTTGAAGTTCGTTTCAAATGCACTTGATGGCCAAGATCCAAACCCAGCAGTCCGTGTTGAGCCCTGGGCTATAAAACAGATATCAATTTCATGCCCGTGTAACCATGGGGCTTCCTCCAAGGCTCCTTGGGACTGGAAGTTTGGGAAAGGAGTCTGACAATTCTGACAGAGGTGCACCACCGCCTCTTCTGAGGACTACATTTCCCAGGGTTCCTTGTGGAAAGCAAATTACTAGACTTGTGGGGGGGGCATGCTTTCTGCCATATTAGAATTTACTGGCCTGCAAATTTACCTGAGTTATTCATTGAAACTGCCAAGAATGCATCAGGTGACATAGCATGCAACATTTGTGGGATTTTTTTGGTAAAGGGGGGGGGGTTAACATCTACACACCTGTTGGAACACAGTCCTTTCATTACTATGCAAGAACCACCAACTGACCTGCAATGTATAAAAGAAGCCATAGTGTGGTCACCTGGAGAAAATTCACATTCTCCGTAGGTGACCCATAGTCTGCAAGCCCCCTGCAAACACACACACACACACACACACACACACACACACACACACACACACTTGTCCTTCTGTAGTCTATGATCATTTCCCAGACTGACATAACTGACATGTAGAAAAGTCACAGAGACGCTAGAGATTATTGCAGTTTGTGTGCTCTTTAAAAAAGGCTTTTGTGCACGGAAGCACCGGATGCTGTGTTTTCGGGCTCTTGTTGCTTTGCCCTTCATTCTTTGGGCAGTATTTCCCGACCTGACAAAATTGCTGGAGCCAAAGATGGTCACAGGAGGCACTTGAGAGGGATCCTACTGTTTGGGCACACAGTTAAAAGTCTGTTGACATTTACTTCGTCAAAGAGCAGGCTGCCCAAAATTATTTTAATTTCCATCCCACTAAACAAAACTGATTTTCCATGCAGGGCTTCGGGGGGGGGGGGGGGGCTGCTGCTAACACAATCTCTTTGCACGCTGGCTTCTATCAACCCTATTCCAGAACAAACCGAAAAGCAGGCATTTCATAAAGGGGGTTAGAACATCCATTCAAGCCAGAAAACAAAACAAAAAATAAGGCTCTGCAAATACCTAATTCATTCAATTGATCAGGGGACCATGATATTAACTTGGGGAAGGGAGGGGGGAGTATGTACCATAAGAGCAGAAAAATCTTTGCAGTTCTGCAGAATCCTACTAAGATCAAGGCAATCCAAGGGTGTTTTAAGGCACTCTGAATCTTACTCACTCGCCACCCCTTCATAGTTGTCCTTTAAATCTATACTGGTAATGCCATCTTCCGCCATTTAAATCTAATTCCATATTATCTTTAAAAAAAAAAAACTGTGCCTGCAACACAGTCCCATTTATACCTGTATGTCTTTTGCAAGGGTTTCTTTTAATAATATTTAAAAAAAAAAACCCCTCAGACTATTTTGTGGCTCTATTCGCATACACGTATATGTGTGAGTGCATTAAATTTTTACCTCCCACATCTCTCCCCTCTTCTCCCCTGTATATTTTAGTGCCATCTATTCAAATTAATCCCACTAATGGAGCTGCTGGTTGCGTGCTGTGCATTTCAATTAAACGGTTCGTAATATTTTATAAACCAACCTGTAGCTCTGCAGGGGGGTGGGGGGGAGGAGAATTGCCCTGCGTGGAAAAAAAACGGGGGGGGGAAGAAAAGCTACTTTGTTGCCAACAAAACCCAAGGAAGAGTACCATAACCCCTGGAAGATTTATAATGTTCGGGCATAGAAGGAGCTTGAATCTCTGAAAATTAAAGCACAAGCAAGGAGAGGTTTGCTTTCAATGCATGCCCCCTAAGCATTTTTGACAACAGGAGAGAAATTGACAAGAAAACAGAGGAGAAAACAGCAGCAAACGTTTTTCCTGGTTCACAGAAACACACGCCGATTTTTCACAAGACGTCTAAGATTTATTGCATTGGCCATCACAAAATCTTAAATATATATATATATATATACATATCCTTTTGGCACACAGCACTAAGAACTAGTAACATTGCTTCATGTTTGGGGGTGAAATCAAGCATCCACCCTCCACGGTGCCTCAAACAGAAAACAAAACAAAAAAAGAGCCCGCAATTCTTCTTCAAGACACCTTTCCTCTTTGAAAACAAATTTTTAAAAATCCCTTTTACCGCAGAGAAGAGCCCCCCCCCCCCAATATGACACTGCACGGAAGCGCTTGTCCTTCCATGACCTTGGGGAAGGGAGGGAGGGGAAGGAAGGCGAATGGTTCTTACCCATAAGAGATGAGTTTGGCAACCCTGGTGAGAAAGAAGGAGACAGAGAGAAAGGAAGAGGTGAAGGGACCACCCCATTAGGAAATTGGCTAGAGACCCTAAGAGAGAATCAAGCAAGAGATGGCACCCAGGCAAAAGTCCCACCACAGAGTTCTGTAGCCATCACAGCCAAGCCGGGCTTATTTTGGACTCTCCCCCCCCCCTCCCCGTCCACAAAAAGGCAAACACCCCCCCCCTTTTCGTTGCTTCTTTCTGCAAAGGTGGACGGCATCAGGCACACCTCCCGCTGTCAGGCTTTTTTTGCCGGCTACTCCCCTTCTCTGAGCCTTGCTGTGAGCAGAAAGCCAATTCAAGGACGAGAGAGGCTGTTCCAAGCGGCGGGCGAGCCTCCCTCCCTCCTTCCCCAAGAGCCACCTCAGATCCCAGCCTCCTGGCAAGGGCTCCTGCTCAAAAGCTCTTGAGTAAACAGTCGCTGCCTCCCTCTGCAGTCAGGTTTCTCTTAAAGTGTGCGGTTGGGCTGCCAAGTCCCTCCAGGCCACCAGCAGCGGGGGACTGCGCGGGGGGGGGGGGTAGGGTGGCCGGATCCGGGTGGAGAAGCTCCTAGGGGTTTGGGGATGGAGCCTGGGGAAGAAAGGGAGCCCGGTGGGGTACGCTGCTGTAGAGACCACCCTCCAAAGCAGGAATACAAGAAGGGATTACATAGCTGAAGAGACTGCAAACAGAAATATAGTGTTTTCTATGCCCCCCCCCCCCTGTTTTCTTCCAACTTGTGCCTGGTATTCGTTTTATTCACCTTGGAAGTGGACTTTATTGCCAATGAATTGTTTTAGGTATTTTTATCTGTTTTATCCAGTTTATCGCCAGCCCTGAGATGGCGAAGTCTGAGAAGGGCAATATAAAAAACCCCGAATGAATGAATGAATGAATGAATGAATGAATGAATGAATGAAATATTAACCTACCCAAATTGAATCTGCAATGAACCGCAAGGTGAGTCTTTGCTTGGGCTCATTTTCCAAGCAGCTTTATCCTGACTTAAAATACTAATTTTTCTTCGGGAGGAAAAGACCCTGGAGAGCTGCTATTCCACTGAGTACTTAATACTAACTTCGATAATCAAGGGTTTGGTTCACTTTGTGTGTGAATTCCTATCTCTTGAACAGGAGATCTTGGGTTTACGTTCCAGCGGTGCCTGCAACGGGGTACTTTGAGGGGATGGATGGTGGCTTCTCGGTAAAGCCTGCGTTTGCAGGGCAGATGGTCCCGGGTTCAAGTTCTGGCATCTCCCCCTAAGACAACCAGGCAATCGGTGACATGAAAGACCCCTCCCCAAAATTCCGGAGAGCTGCTTCCAGTCTGAGTAGACAATACTGACACTGGTGAGCCAAAAGTCTGAGAGTCAAGCAAGGTTTGATGGCCTTAACCATTCATTTATTTTCATCTTCAATTAATCGTCCCAGTCTTTTGGCCCCTTCCCACTTCCCCCATGCAGTTTATGAAGATGCACCATAATGCCAGCCTCGCTCAGAGAGGGACCTGGGAAACCCCAGTTCAAATCCTCCCTCGAATCCTCCTTTTGCCATGGACGCTTAAGGCCGGGCGCAGATTCTCAGCCTGACCTACCTCACAGGGTTGTTGTAGGGATAAAACAGAGGAGAGGAGAATGGCGTTTAAATGGCTTCGGTTCCCAGTGGGGTGAATGGAGGGGTGCAAATCAAGTAAATAAACATATACAATTACAACTGTCAGCCGGCTTGAAATTAAAACAACTTTTCGCCGACGAGCCATCTGTCTTTTAACCAGTCTATTACGTTGAAATAAAAACCTGCGTCTGACTCATGCCTTTTGTTTAGGTCCCTCTCGGAGATCTGGAGAGTAGCGCAAGAGATGACTTCCCATTTAATAAGCAAAGCTATCACTCATTGTCGAAAGCAAGGGGTCATCTTTAATATTTTCTTCCGCGCTCTCCGTGGCGGTACACGCTGGCACCGAAAGCAGCCAACGAACATAAAGGAGGACCCTTATCGCGAAGTCCTAGTGCTTAAACTTGGCCGGCGCCAATTAAAGCTGGCCTCTCCTTTTTAATCAGCCGGCGCCTTAATTGATTAATCTACTCATTAACGCTCCCAGCCATAATTAAAACCAACTTCAGAAACACAACAGCCACTATAAAACAATGGGATTAAAATGTGCCAATTGTTGTGAAGAGCAGCAGAGGGAAGGGCCCTGGAATAATTTTTACCCCCTTCAGGTATATGGGCACACTGCCCCCCCCAAAAGGCCCTCGAATGTAGAAAAGGACTTGGTTGGGTTTCCTGAAGGTTAAGTGAATAAGGGTGCCTGGCGGGTCTCCCTTGGGAGGGAATTTCACAAAGAGGGCACCGGCCTACCCCCAAGGAAATCCTAATCGCCATGGCCACAAATCCAATTTGGAAAAGCTGTCAAAGACCAATGTCTGAGGTATTCATTTGAGTTTCACCAACAACCAGCACAAGATGGCTGCCGCAGAAGGCGGCACCAGTCACAGAATGGCTGCTGAAGGAGGCGGAGCCAACCACAAAACGTCAGCCATCCAGGTAATACAAAACACTAATAGGAGCTCTTCAGGTTGCGCCCAGAATTTCAGAATTCCAAAGGCGCTCACAGGCTTGAAGGAACTGGAGAGCCCCATTTTAGAACGCACCTGCGGATCAGTTTATACATCCAGGTGGAACATTTGTCTTGGAATGTACCACTTCAGGCTACAGGTAGAGAGATTACGTGTTTTTAAAAACCTTTACACACATCTAAAAACCCACTCCTGAGCCCTTCCTTGGCATGTTATTTTACTGTGCATAATACACTCATTAAGGAACAATCTAGCATTTGACATTTTTCCATTTCTCTTTGGGGAAGAGAGCAGCTTGCACACAGGAGAGGAAACCCAACCCACCCCCTCAGTTTTGTAGAGACAAGTTTCTTCAGATATACTTTTTGTTTGTTTGGGTCTGGCATGCCTGTGTGGTAAGTGGCCGGGTCTGGACAAGTTCTACCGGTTCTTCTCGACTCCCCCGGGGAACGATGGAGCAGGATATCTCTTCTGTCTCCTGCATAAAGCCAAGAAATGGGTCAGGAAGCAGGGCTAGCCCTCCCCCCTAGCCATTGGTGAGAGATTGGGGGGTAGAGATGCCTGCTGCAGGTTGGGAAACTCCTGGAGATTTGGGAATGGAGCGTGGGGAGGGCAGTGGAAGCCCACCCTCCAAAGCAGCCCTCCTCTCCAGGGGAGATCTCGGCCGTCTGGAGATGAGTTGTAATTCTGGGGGAATAGAGGGATCCCACCTAGAGGCTGGCATCCCTATTCTCCCACAATAGTGAATGCTTTCCATTCACCCCCATGGGGACCCCTAGAGCATTACTGGGGTGTACAGTGGAACATCCCCATCTCAGTCGTACTTCTCTTCAAGGCAGGGCCAGCTCCATAGGGGGGCATGGTTTTGAAGACACATCTCCCCAAAAGAGCCAGAATCTCAACTCAGTGTCCCCCAACCTTTGTAGTCATCTTCGGAGGCCCTGCTTTGGGTACCCCCACATTCTGAAGTTAGGTGGGTGGCCACTGAGGACAGAACCTTCTCAGCTGTGGCCCCACACATCTCCCCAGAGAGATTCAGTTGTTCCCTTCTATTGCTATCTTTTGCCAGTGGGTGATAAATATTTTGTTTCCCTCAGAGATCCCTCCTTCCTAAGGGATGTTTTAAGAGTGGCTTTTATGACTTCGTATGCATTTGAGCTCTGCTTTTAATTGTTTTAACAATCTATGTTTCTTGGTGTGCATGCACAGGTTTGGGTTTACATCAAGTTGGCCTGATCCTCCAGGTTGGCCCTGGAGATCTCCTGGAATTACAGCTGATCTCCAGACTATGGATCCTAGCCCATCTCCTTGAGGCGGGAGAGCATGGAGGGAAGCGCGTTGAGAGGAGTTTAGCTGAAATGGGACACAGCAGTAAACATGGATTCTGTGTGTGTGTGTGTCTGGGGGATGCATAAAGCCATAAAATTAATAGGCTCCAGAGCTTAATTTGAAAAGCCAGGCAAGGCTCAGCTGCCCGCTCACCCCCTCTGCATGCCAAAGGATGCTAAGCACATGGAAAACGGGAGCTGCATTGATAGTTTTGGGACCAAGAGGAAAAGGGGCAGAAAACAGCAAGGCCTGTTCCAGCAGCCGACCCCACCTTCGAGCGGTTTTCTCCTCGCTGACTTTGATAATTATGAAGGATTATAAAGCGCCAAACTGATGCTTGGAGTCCACAGCAGGGAAAAAGACCAGCTTGGGATTAAAAGATGTGTTGGTCACAAGGACACAGCCTACAGAGAGGTGGAGGAGGAGGAGGAGAGAGGGTTATTTTAAAAAAAGACTTTAAATACTTCCTCCAAGGAACAGAGCTCTGCTATTTCAGAAACCGAACATTAAAAACAGATTGAGGCGGCGTTACCGGAGCTTATAGGATTTCACAAACCAAGTGGAAAAGGAACATATCAGTGGCAGAAGGCGCCGTCCAACTGGAAGGGATCTCGGCCGCGAAGGAGCCCGGGCTGCCTTTCTAGGAGGGGAGGAAACGCTGGGCTGGTCTCCACGCATTCTTGGACCGGCCCTCTGGTGTTGTCCTTCTGCAGGAGGTCATGGCTTTATATTTTTGGGAGCTCAGTCTTAGCAGGACGGTTTGTCTGCCTGAAGGGTAGGGGGAGAGAGGATCAAGGAAGGAAACTCAGCCATAGAGCTGAATGCCTAAGGTAGCAACATCAGAGGGGGGGGAGAGACACTGAACTGGTGGGAGACCCAAGACAGACAATAATTTTAGACCATGGGAATCTGAATGGTGGAACTCCCTACCGTAAGATGCCATGGTTTACAAATGTGAAGGAACAAAGCACTGGGCTGTTTAAAGAATAAAATGGTTTTATAAGGAAGAGACAGAACAACCTCAGTGTGGACAGGGAGTGTCCTTGGGGGGGGCAAAAGTATGTCATGCGTGGCGGTATAAAAATCTAAATCTAAATAAAAATAAATGTGTGGGAATCTGCAGGCTTCGGAATTACCTTCAGCTTGGAAGCAAAGCAAGGGGAAAATGGGCACAAAAGCACTCTCAGAAAACCCAGGGAAAGAGTGCCCGGAAAACTATTTGAGCACTGAAGAGAGGAAACAACAAAGAAAACCCAAAGGACAAGCAGGTGGAAGCGAGGGGAAACGTCTGTGCATGAAAGGCCTCAGAAGCTGGAGAAGAGGCGTGGTTTGCCATTGCCTTCTTCTGCAGAGCAACCCTGGAAGTCCTTGGCCCAAATACTGACCAGATAGACCGCCAAGGAATTCCAGGGTTGCTCTGCAGAAAACCACCTCTGTTTGTTTCTCGAACACCTATGGGTTTGCTATAAGTTGCCTGCAACTTGACGACACTTTAAACACACACACACACAGAGTATATAAAGCGAGGATGCTCTTGGGATAAAACACAGATCAGGATGGGCAGCCTTCTCCCACTAGGCAGAGCAATTAGGTGGCAGGCCTTCCGACTCTCCAAATAAAAACACACCTATAATTTTCCTAATCGGTCCTTTGGGGGAACGGCATTATTCCCAGCACTGCCACTATTAGAGACTCATTTACCTGGGCGTTGCCAAGAAATCTGATTCTTAAGGTGGGAACAACGTCTATGGACCTCCCAACTTTATCCCTGCAGATGCCTCAGATCCGAGGGGGCGGGGCTTTTACAGGGGCATTTACTGCAATCCAAACAACCACAAGCCACAGAGATGCGTAATTACCGGGCAAAAGCTTTGGGGATCTACAACCCACAACTTAAAAAACATCAAAAGGGTTATCCTCAGTGGGAAGAGAGAGAGAGAAAAAAACACACACAAGGTCCAGAGGAGAAAATCACAAAATTAAACTGGAGCAAGCAGCAAAGCAAAAGACAGGTGGGTCATATTATCAGCAGAAACGCAAATTAATCCAAGTTTCATCCTCCTCTTTCTCCAAGCAACATGGCGCGTTGGAGACTTTTGTGAGCCTGCGGGCACCTTTGGAATTCTGACACAGTGTTAAGGTTGCAGCCACAAAATGTCTGCTGCAGGAGGCGGAGCCAGCCACAAAATGGCCACCACAGCTTGCCTTCAAGCACACAGTGAAGATCCTTGTGCTTTAGAAGCAGCTGCTGCCAAAGCAACAAAAAAAGCTGCCCTGCCAATCAGCTTAGCAATGGCCAATCAGAAGCCCTGCTGGGCAAAACCCCCGCCCAGGGGACCCTGTTGTAGATGAGTCTCCCTTCCCGCTGTAGGCTCACAAGAGCCCTGCGAGGTCGGTGGAGAAATAATGCCTGGCCCCAGGTCACCTAGTGTGACTCACAGCTGAAAGGCGATGCAAACTAATTTGATGATTTTTCATCTGCTCCTTTGTGGATTTTACGGTTAAGCTGTTTTGATCCACCGTTTCATTTTGTTGTTTCTACCCATTGATTTGTAGGCCAGAGCATTATAAGCTTCTATTTATCTGTGACTCGTCCACTGCCTCGGACGTTACTCGGAGAGCCGGCATCAAAATATGTGAAGTAAGCAAAAAATATCTGGGGCAGCCTTGGGCTAGCGTGTCAGCAACACGACACTGCAGAGTGGATTACACGAAAACAAGATCCAGTCAAAATACAAGTCGGGCCAATCAGATTGGGCGTGGACCGCCAGTGATGAACAGGCAAAAAAAAATTTGCTAGTACAGCTCCAGAGGACAAATAGCCCCTGCAGAGAAGAGCCATATGTGCATACGAATTTTGAGCACCACACCGGAAACTAGCTCCTTTTAGTGGCACCTGACTCAGCTTTGGCAAGATTTTTTTGCAATGGGTTATCATTACAAACAGCCCAACAGACCTATATCAGGAGCCCCCTACATTTTTGTGCCTGCCGCCCCTTTGGAATTTTCGAGAGGGGCGGTGCTGAGCATGAACCAAAAAATGGCTGCCGCAGGAGGAGGGGCCAATTCCAAAATGGCTGCCACAGGAGGAGCCGCCAAATGCAATAACTACCCCCCCTTGCTTTGCAGAAGAGCTGCAGGGGAAAGAAACAGGGGAAAGTCCAGGGGAGGAAGGGGGAAATAAAAAGGAAAACTCAAAAGAGGGAACAGAATCACATCACTGGGTCCTTACCACGACTTCAGATCCTCCTGTGGCTCCCATGGGATATCCCACCATTTGAAAGAGGGCAGCCAGTAACACCCCCTGCCTTACAATGACACCACCTACTTTTTATAAAGGTTGAATGAGGGCCGGTTAGCTTATAAAGACAGCCCCATCAAGGGGCTTTCAGGCAACTGGTCTCCCATCCAAGTACCGGCACTCCTCAGCTGCTGAGATCTGTTGGGGTAGAGCTATACCATGCCACCTACCTTACCGGCTTGTTGCTAGATTTAAACACTCAGAGGGGGCTTGCCATTGCCTGCCTCTGCAAAGCCACCCCTGCTTAGCTTCTGAGACTGGATAAGCTCCAGGTTAGGGTGGCTCGACTGTGACACAGAACCAGGGAAATGTTTTGAAATGACCCACCCTAAGTGGTGGTGGTGGTGGTGGGGTTCTTCTTTTGGTTGAACCGCCCTGCACGTCATGGTCCTACCTCAGCGGAAACCATCCCACAGATGACGATGACTATTATCATTGCTTGTTGCTGGTTACTTTTGTTTTCTTCCTCTCTCCTTGCAGAAATCTCTCTCCTCTGGGGGAAAATGTCTAGCGTCAGCAGTTCTTCCCAGGAGGGGAGCCAAGAGAACTGAGATCTGGCTGCGGTCGGAAGGGGGGGAGGGGGGAGGGAGGAGGGAATCCGTGTCATCCGTAGCGGGGCGTCCCCTTGGGAAATGCAAATAACACGTTGGAGTGAGGGATCCGTTACTTGCAACCTAACGCCAAAAGCTTCCGAAGCAATTCTGCTAAGCCACCGAGCCCCTGCTGGGACTGGGCATCGTTTCGTTGGCCAAATATTTCCTGCCCCTTCCCGCTGGGAAGGAAACTGCGGAGAGGCCTAAGGGCTGGGGAATCTTTTATTTTTTAAATAGCAGCAGTTTTCGGATCAGGGTTGCCAGGCCCATCTGCGCTCTTCGCAGGGGGGTTAGAGGGCATTTTCCAGGAGGTTTGCAACCTGTCAGTGTCCCCTGAAAGGGGACGTTGGGGGGCCATGTTCTGGCTTTTGGGGAATACTCTATGGTAGAATTTGCTTCAAACCATAGAATTCTGCTCCCAAACACACACACACACACACTCTTATAAACGGCATGCCGACGTTCTGGCTTCTGGGCAAAACTCTGTGGTAGAATTTGCTTCAAACCATAGAGTTCTGCCCACAAACCAGCGCATCAAACAGACACGCCCACCTAACAAGGGCATGCAAATGTCACTTCCAGGTCAGCACATCCCGTTAAAAAGCTAGGGTTTCGCAGGGTTTGGGTGAGTTCAGGGCGGTGAGGTGCGTCTGGAAAGCAGGAGACCTCCACCTGGACCAGTAGACCTGGCAACCCTGCTCCAGATGTTCTCAAGCAGAGACGGAAGGGGAGGAAGCACAAGCAAGCTTAGGAAGTACAAGCAAGCTCCGTTGCCCAGAGATCTGCTTTAATTCCCAGAGATCTTCAGGTCCCACCTGGAGGTTGGCAACCCAGACAGAGGCTGCTGTTTTGACGGCTCCTTGCAAGACCCAACCGCGATGCCTTCCTAAAATCTTCTGAAACACCTCCTGCTCCAAGGAGACGGAGGAAAGCCGTGACTGCCTCTGTGCATTGATTGACTGACCGATGGATTGAACTATCGCCCCTCTCGGTTACCCGTCTCAGGGTGGTTTACATAGTCTGAAACTCAGTAAAACTATAGTTTGCATAGATAAAACCAGATTAAGAATGATATAAAGCCACAATTTATCCCAGTTGCGTCAGCCTTAACTACTGAGATCAAGATTATAGCCAGTCAGATGTTAGTTATTAAGGAAAGGACAAGGGAGGGAAGTCCAGGGTTTTTTTATAGCTGGTATCTAGCTGATGATCTAGGTTTGCAGAAGTGCCCTGCTAGGAGATACACAGATGAGATAGCTTGCCACCATTAGGGATCACCGCCTTACCCCTCCAGGCTAGCTAGACAATGCCCAGATTCCCAGTCGTAAACGATTCTTGGAGTGAAAGAAGAGCTCGTCCGGGGCTTTGGGGGTCTCCAGTGAGGCCATTCCACTCCAGTGCTTTGGAATGCTTTACCTGGCGAAGCCTCCCTCTCAGCCTTCCCCTGCGGGCATTTGAAAAGGCGGCAGGAAGCTTTTGTTCAGGCAGGCATTCCAGGAGAGGGTGGTGGTTTGGACGGATGGCTTAACATGGAGTATGTAGATGGAGATTGTGTAAAAGTTTTTTTTTTCCCCTTTTCCTTTTCGAGTGGTTTCCCAAAGGCGACCCTGCAGGCAATCCGGAACACAGAATTATTCTGCGGAACAAAGTCTGAAGTCCAACGACGGCACTTTTAAGATCAACCGAGTTTTGTTCTGGGCCTAAGCTTTCGTGTGCAGGATAATGCCTTTGCATTGGTGCAGAGTCCCACTAAAGACAGGGCAACCTACAGGGAGCTGTTGTGAGGACTGAGATTTGTTTTTGGGTGTAAAATTCTGAGTCTGCAGGGCTGACTTGCAGGTGACAAAAGTCCATGTGGCAGATTCGGGGTTCGTCAAGAGGCACACTGGGAACAGACTCAGATGACGAGTGGGGTGTAGTGGATTCCCCGCTCCTCCAAATGCAGCCAGCTAGTCACAGTCCTGTTAGAGCTGTCCTCACAGAGCAGTTCTGTCAGAGCACTCTCAGCCCCACCTACCTCACAGGGGGTCTGTTGTGAGGAGAGGAAGGGAAGGTGATTGACAGTAAGTCACTTTGAGACTCCTTCAAGCAATGCAGGGTATAGAAACCTATTCTTCTTCTTGATGGAGTCAATCCACGTCCTCTTTTCCTGGTACCTTTTCCTAGCATGATTGTCTTTTCCAGTGGCTCTAGACTTCTCAAGAGGAGACTGCAATAGCCTCAGTTGGTCACTTTAGCTTCTAGGGAGAATTCAGGCTTGACTTAATTTAAAATACACTGATTTGTCTTTTGGCCAGTCCATAGTACCAGTAAAACGCCCCTACAACACCACATTTCAAATGCACCAGCTTCTAGACTCCAGTTTCTAGATCAAAGGTGTTCCATCAATAAAGAGCTTTTGTTTTTTTATTGTTTCCTGAAAACCAAAAGACCGTATCTAACGGGCAACTCCCTTTGGCAGCCCTTCAAACCTTTCTACTTCTTTGGTCTTATCGGAACCCTCTTTTACAGGGGCTGAATCTTATCTCCCACCTGGGCTGTTTGTTTTGTCCTCTGCCATTTCCTTTCCTCCAAGCTTTCGTAGCTGGCCTACAATGTATAAAGGAGCGTTGCAAGAGCTGAGCTTCCCAGATAAGATGCAGAACTTGGGGCAAACTTTGGGCAAGGCTTGGGCAAGTTTACAACTTGACGCCGTCAGTTGTAAACGCGGCAGCAGGAAATCCTAGGCGACTGCTCGGAGTCAAGTTACGGTAATAGGAAGAGCATACTGTTTTGGCATTCTGCAAGGTGAAGCACCGATCTTCTCGGAATGGCAAATACTAAAGCTGGCAAGCATGCTTTACAAGGCATCACACGCTCCAAAGGTTAGCGGTAGACGGGCAAAGATGAAGCCCAGGATTCCAGAAGGAAGAGCTATCAATGGCGTGAATTCCCCAGAAGCCTGGAAATGGGTTCTAATTAGGGATGCCAGCCTCCAGGTGAGACCTGGGGATCCCCAGGAATTACAGCTCATCTCCAGACTACAGAGATCAGTTCCCCCGGGGAGGAAACGGAAGCTTCACAGGGTGGACTCCACGGCAGCCGAGGTCCCTGCCCTCCCCAGACTCCACTCCCAAATCTCTAGGAGTTACAAAGTTTACAAAGCCTACTCTGCAGGGTGATTCTTGCCGTTTTTGCAAAAGGTGCAGAACTGCAAACCTCCAGGTGGGGCCTGGAGATCTCCTGGAATGACAACTAGGCTATTGAGATCCCCTGGAGAAAATGGCTGCTTTGGAGGGTGGGGCTTCTTTCCTGCCTAAAACCCTTCCCTCCCCAAATTTCACAACCCAGAATTGGCAACCCTATGAATGAGTCCCAGGAGGCGTTTCCCCAAATTTTGGGCATGAAGAGGCTAGAACTTGAGATGACTGCCAGGACCTCCTCTAGATAGGCAGGCAATCTTATAGCCTCTAGTGACATCTGCTGGACTTTAGCATCGCTAAAGGCATAATTGGTCATCTTTATGGCCGGACCGTGGCTGGAGGAAGGCAACCAGGGACGGCCTCCAGCACATGTCCATGAAAGCTGCTGCACTCCGACTCCTCTTTCTCAGTGGATCTTTAAAACTGACTGCTCTTAGCCCCTGCGTTTGGGCATCCTCTGTGTGTGTTTGCGTGTTTGTGCGTGGCTGTTTCAGCCTCCCATGTAGCCATTGTGCAGTTGCGCCCATCTCCAAAGCTGCCCACAGGTTCACAAGGGTGGAGGACCTCCCGACCTACATTCTCACAGTCTCTGACTTCTTGACGGACGCTCGGAAGGGCCAGAGAGTTTTATTTTTATACTACATTTATACTCTGCCCTTCTTTGCCGTGGGATTCCAAAGCGGCTTACGTCAATCTCCTCTCTTCTGTTTCTAACCCTTACAACAACCTTGTGAAGTAGGTTAGGCTGAGATTACGCGGCCGGCCCATCGTCACCCAGCAGGCTTCCAGCGGCAGAGCTAATAAAAACGGGTTCTGGAGAGTGGCTTCCTTGGCCTGGGAGTAGTTACACAGCCGTAATGGTGGCATAGCTAGGGCGGTGTACGGTTTGGATGCATAAAGTGCATGGTGCGTGCAAATGAAGCGCTCTCTCACGTTTCCACTCACTCACATTTTCCTTCCATTTCTGATCTCTCTCCAGAGTCCTCTTTTAACACAACTACAGACTGGTAAGTCAGCCAAGATCTGCCAGGCCAAGCAAGCTTTGCCATCAGTAAGAAGGAGCTGGGGGTGGAGGTCTTTACATCACCTCCGAGAGTCATTAACTCTCTCCATTTGCATTTTGCTAGGCCAGGAGTGTGTATGTTTGTGTGTGCGTGTGTGTGAGGGGGGGGGGGTTTGAGGTCTACGCAGAGAACAGAGTAATCCGAAGGTTTTAGGTAGCAGAGGTACAAATAGAGCACAAGAAACCCAAACTCCGTCACTGACCTGGCCCGGACTGCTAAGAAGCTTCAGCAGGAGCAGAATGTATATCACAAGGGTCCCCAACGCAGTGCCCATGGGCGCCCTGGCACCCACCAAGTGTTTTGAGAAAATGGGAGGGGCCAGAGGGGGCTTTTGCCTCCAGGGCTTCTGACTGGCCATGGAAAAAGACTCTTCACTGTGCATCTGAAGGACATCCTGTTAAGCAAAGCTTAAGCCCGAGGGCCCCACCAGGCAAGCCCCATGGTCGTTCCAAGGCCTCCAAAAATGATGCCTTACCCCCCCATGCTCCCCCCCCAGTAGAACAGACCCTCCCAGACAAACCCCAGCATGCCTCAGTGCTCAGCCTCTGCCCACAAGTTAAAGCAATGCATAATGTGCGCATGGAATCCCTGCTTGTCGTACTGATACTGCTTTTAGCAAATGCCCCCTTAAAAATAAGAAAAGAATCTGTCTTCTGAAACGGAGGCCTTCGGAAGATGCGGCAAACACCCCCCTCCACTTCCTTTTATTGGGTACAGCTTCCGGTTTTGGTTTGGTTTTTCGTTTGTGTTCCTATTTTGGCTGTTTGGGACACCGACGTCTTTGCTAGATTCTCGAGGGCACCGTTCTGCCCTTAGGGCCATCCCTCAGGGCACATCCTAGGGCCTGTTTCAGGATGGGGACGAATCTTGCCTGCAGTGCGGACTGCTATTAATACGCACGTAGAAGCAACAATGTGCTACGTGGTACAATGCCGCTGAATGCCTATGCAGAAATATACTGCATATTTGCATAACATGCTATGATAGCAATTTTTAAACACATGGCAGCAACCAAAAGAATCCTGCCTCTTGGCTTTCGGATTCGGGCCGCTTCCACCGAGGAAAAGAGGAGACACACCAAAGCCGATGCCCATGAAGGGCAGGGTGGCCACCGACAGACAATCCAGCGAAGGCAGAGTACAGACAACCAAAATAAAAACACAGAGAGAAGAGAACAGACACTAATTTATATTCATAGAAGATGCCAATTTACATATAATCATTTCCCTCAGCAGGGGACAAAGCCACAAAGGACAGCCTCCAGCAGAGTCGGATTTCTCCAGGGAAAGAAATCTCTGCAGTCTGGGGGCCCGTTTGGAATTCTGGGAGTTCTCCAGGCCCTATCTGGAGGTTGGCAGCCCTATGGCCATGTTCACTGGGGCCAGCAATGACTCCTGAAATACTGGTTTAAGATGGGAGGGAGCATGCAGGGCCTGCCCCCTGCTAGGTGCAGAAAACACATGACCAGGAGACCGCAACCCCTGGCTGGGAATCCTGGGTTATTCCATTCCCCAACACCCAAACGTTTTGGGCTGGGCATTTTAGACCATAACTCAGCCCCTCAAATCAAAAGGAAAATCATCTCATTAACGGCAGCCAAACTCCCCGTGGCAGAAAGGCAGGGGAATCACTTACCAATACAAGTTGCTATAATAAAAACTGGGAAATCGCGATACTGGACAAAACAGGAAGTGTGCTGAGCTGGAATCAAAGCGCTTAGAAAGGCCTGTTTATTTCACGAGCAGCATCGGTGGAAGAGCGGGATATAAGCCCATCAAAGATGAAGCTGCCTTCCACTGAATCAGGCCCTGGGTCCATCCACTGTCTACTCAGAGTGGCAGCAATTCTCCAGGCTCTCAGGCCGAGAAAGGTCTTTCGCATCACCTGCAGTCAAAGCCATAACTGGAGATGCCGGGGATTGAACCTGCGACCTTCTGCATGCCAAGCAGGATCCCAGACCTCCAGCCACCCCCTGGAGGTTGTCAACACTGCCTTCCACACAAGCTGGATCCTGAGATAGGGTTGTTGGCCTTCAGGTAGGACCTCTGGAATTATTACTCATCTCCAGACTAAAGAGACCGGGGCTGGACTCCGTAACTTAAGCCTCTACTGTGGTCTCTCTCTGCCCCGAATCCCGCTCACTCCCGGCTCCACCCCACCAAGTCTCTCAAAGCTGGTAACCCTAAGGCACACACTAGAAAAATCCAGGCTAACATGCTTGGGGGGAACAAAGGGAGCTGCGTGCGGCATTCAAATCTATATTATGATGTTTTCTTTTTTTTTTCCAAAAAAAAATTACATCTATAAGAAACAGCTGCAGCTTCTCTGAACAATGAAAATAAAGAGGGGGAGAAGCCAGTGCGGTTTCAGGCCAGGCCTGTGAACGGTTTGTCGGATTGTTTTGGGAACAAGGCGGGAGTCAAGGGAGGTTACCCGTCAACCGGGCCCAACCCAGACAAAACTATTTCCACATGTCAAGGAGAAGAATTATCCCTCGGCGTTGTTGTTTTTAAATCCCACTGGGTGCAAAGGATTTTTTTCTGGAACTCTTTAGAAGGGCCTCATGAAGGGCTCCGGACCAGAAAACAAAGACCGGCTGGAAAATTCACCCAGTCGAGAGCTGAGGGTGGGAATCTGACTACGGCTGGCGTTCCCACAGCTCTCTTCCCAGTTTCAGGGTGGTTTCAGCTCTGTCTTTTGTCGGGTTCCGAATTTACTGCCGTTTCTGAACAGTATGCGGTTCGCGATGCCCGTTTTAGAAGTAGGCAAGGCAGGAGGGTGGACGACCACCAGGCAAGGCCTGGAGATCTCTGGGGATCACCACAGATCCCTGACCAAAGAGACTGGCTCTGCTGGAGAAAACGCCTGCCTTAGAGAGTAGGCTCTAGGGAAGGCTGCCACCTCCAGGTGGTACCCAGAGGTCTCCTCACAACCAAGATCAGTTCCTTGGACAAAATGGTGGCTTTAGAAGACAGACTCTAGAGGTGGCCAGGCTGGGGCTCTCCAGATGTCCATGGATTTGCTGGCAGGGGCTCATGGGAATTGTAGTCCAGGGACATCTGGAGAGCCACAGCTTGGCCACCCCTCCGCAAACCCTGCCCTCTCTAGGCTCCACCCTTCAAACCTCCAGAATGTGTCCAGTTCAGAGCTGGCAACTCAGAGAGGGAGAATCTGATCTTTCCACTGCCTCCCCACCCTTGTGGACTCCAAATAGGGAGAGGCTTGGCATTAAAATTAAGCCAGCCTAGCTAAAGGGGAAAAAAGCCCAGCTTAGTGGCATACCTCCAGCTTGGTTTCCCACCGCCGCCTCACAGGCCTTATCGCTCTCACCCGCGGCTGAGTCCTTCAGTTTTATCGACAGCGTTCGGTTTGCAAACCCAACCGGCTGGCAGAGATTGAGGGACATTTTCCGCAGCAGAAGTGAGCAGAAAGCCAATGAATTCACGCGCCACTCCTATGCTGCTCCTGCTCACCCGTTTTGCTCCACTCTGCTCACTTGCCTCGGGTAGGCTTGCCAACCTCCAGGTGGGGGCTGGGGAATCTCCTGGGATTGCAAGAGATCTCCAGCCGACAGAAAAATGGCATCGTGCTCCACTGAAGCCCCTCCCCTCCCCAATCCCAAAACGTCCAGGTATTTCTCAACCCGGAGCTGGCAACCCTCGTTTCCCACCCCCTCGGATAACCAGAGCAGCTACAATAGTCACAAACACTGAGCACTCAAGAGGAGGAGACATTGGGTGAGCCACATCCAAGCCTCCCGCGTAAATCTAACTAAAAAGAGCACGGAGGTAGAGATGCAAAATAAGCAATGCTCTGGTGCCAGTCCCCTTGAGTCCAGGGCATGGGGTTGCCAACTCTGGGTTGGGAGATTCCTGGAGCTTTGGGAATTGTACTCCCAGGAAGGGGAGGTTTGGGGAGGGACCTCAGTGGGGTCTAATTCCACAGTGCTTGTGGTTCTTCCGAGGACAAACCTTGAGGTCTGAGGCAGGACTGTAAGCCTGCATGACTTCAGTGGGGTATAATACCATACAGCCCATCTTTTTCCCCAGGGAAACTGATCTCTGTTGCTTAGAGATGAACTGAAATTCTGGGGGATCCCCAGGGCCCACCTGCAGGCTGGCACCCCTACATAGAGTCCGAAGCAGCCATTTTCTTCCAGGGAATTGATTTTGGTCCCCTGGAGGGCAACTGTAACAGCGGGAGATTTCCAGGTGCCGCCTAAAAGTAGACAACCCGAGTCCTGTAGTCATGCACGTCCTATAAAAAAAGATCATCCTATAAAAAGCAGAGGCTTCGTTGGCAACGGAAACAGCTGCTGCTGCTGCTGAACTGAGCAGCTGTAAATTGTGGGGAAGAAAATTAGAGTCCCTGTCTCTGGAGCGATAAATCACGAGGGCTGGAGGAACAGGTTGTGGCAGGTCCTACGAAGGGCACCCGAAACCCCGGCCACACTGCCGATGGCCGGACCTCATCAGGAGGCCCCAGAGCTGCAGCCATTCGATGTGGGGAAACCTGGGTTCGAATCCCCCATTCTGCCATGAAAGCTCGCTGGGTGGGACCTTGAGGGACATGCCCTCCTCTCAGGGTAACCCACCTCGTGGGTTGGTTGTGAGGATATAAAGGAGAACCATGCAAGCTGTTTGTGGTCCCCACTAGGGAGAAAGTAATTTTCCCCCCCCCCCAATAATGCCAAGGGTGGAGGGAACCTTAGTCACTCAGGCTCCACCCCTAGAATCTCCAGGTTCTTCCCAATCCGGAGCTGGCAACTGGGGTGCGGCTGACTTGTTGTGCCTGCTCAGACTCTGAAGCATTTTTCCCTCTTTCCAAGAACAAATGAAGGCGCTGTGGGAGGTTCCCTCCCCTGTCCCTGGAGGCTACACAAACCGCAGCAAACAGTTTTACAATTAAACATTCCCAGCCTTTGAAGGGGATGAGGACTCTGCTTGGCCTGCCGGGGGGGGGGGGGGAAGAGGGTGCTCATAAGCCCAAAGGGCTTTGCATCAGAACGTTCGCGACAAAGGGAGACCCAGCAAAAGGACTTTAAAATTCCTTCCGACACTGAAACCCCGGAAAACTTTGTTTGAAAAGAAGAAGCTATGTCCCACATCCCCCAGAGTGGCTTCCTGTTTGTTCCTTCAGCGCACTACTTGAAAAAACCCTCTGTTTCTCACTCACAGGTATGTTTGCCAATCGCCAGGGGAGGGCTGGAAACCTCCCAGTATTACAATTGATCCATTCCCCTGGAGAAAGTGGCCATTTTGGAACGTGGACTCTCTGGCATTATTCCCCATTGAAGCTCCTACTGTCCGTCCAACGTGCCCTCATTAAACTCCACCCGCAAAATCTCCAGGTATTTAATTCGTTCTTTAGATTTCTATGCTGCCACGGAACTGGCATTATCGATAATTTTTGTTCTCGTCCTTGGTTTGGGGAGTGCAATTTTACCTTTCCTTTTAAAAGAGCTGAAATTGACGATGGGTGTTTTAGCCCACTGAATTTGGTTCGTCGTTCTAGTGTTTAATTTTGAACTCGAAACCATTTGGGGAACCTCTCGCTCTCCTTCAATCGGCTTGCTGCTGGTTAAAATGCAGCGTGGCAATCCCGCAAATGAAAATACAGATATGGCAAGCAAGCAAGCAGCCCGTCGCTGCAATGAAAGTGGCTTTCAGTCCTCATTAAAAAAACTCATCTTCCTTCTCAGCTGGTAATTCTTTTTCGGGGGGGGGGGGGGGGGAGAACTCAACTCCTTCAAAACAAAGCCCTGCATTTTAAAATTCAAGGCGTCCCCTCTTTCTGCTAACGCAGAAGTTGGCATTTGCCACGCAGCTCCAGTATAGACAATATAAAATATACATACATCTTAAAAGGAGGCCATAAAAAATAGCTTGTATTTGTTCTTCAAAACAAGCTTGTTTGAATAATTGCCATTCTCCCCCCCCCCCCATTCTTTATTACAATGGCTAATTAGCCGGGTTCCTGTTTGGTAGCCCCGCAAACAAAATGCATTTGTAACCAATTTGCAAAGCACTTTTACAGAAGGGGCCTCCAACACTCTCGCTTGCTTGATGTGTTTTGACATTAATTTGATAATAGTGGCCTAACAAAGAACCCAGACTCCCTGGACTACAAAATATGCAGCCCCCCCCCCCCACAGATCCTTTTACCTGTGCTGTGAAATAATGTTATTTCCCCCCTTCGCTCCGACAACCACCGCCAGCTCTTTCGTGAACACCCTTCTTTTCTTATGTCTGTTTTTCAGCATTTGTTCTGCAGATGGCCAAGATTTTTTTAGAAAATCTTTTTAGAAAATCTTTTTTTTTTAGAAAAAAAATTATATGATTGGGGAACAAGCAGGATAGCCAGCTTCAGGTTATTTGGGAGGTGGAGTCCAAGGAGAGGTGGGACTTGAGGTGGGGAGTGAGTGACCTTTGCCAGAGTTCACCTTCCAAAATGCCCATTTTCTCCAGGGGAACTAATGACGGCTGCTTAGGGATCAGTTGTGACAGCAGGAGGTCTCCAGCCGCCATCTGGAGGTTGGCATCCTGAGGAATAGCAGCACTCTTCGGGGGTGATGCACCGGCTTGAAGCTGTAGAACAAAAACAAACCTAGACCTTCTGGAAACTAGTTATTCCACAGACCTCCTGGTCATTTCCAAGCTGCATTTCGTTACCCCTGACCCGGACAGCCCAAGCAAACCTGGCCCTGCCAGATCTCAGAACTAAGCGCTTGAATGGGTGAGGAATACCAGGGCCGTGGCATGAAGGCAGACAATGAATGTCTCCTGCCTGGCAGCCAGACAATTTTAGGATCTCCTGGCTATATTACACACATGCAATGCAATAATAAACAATGTGTTTAGTCATGAGAAATCAAGGAATCATTCAAAGAAGAAAAACTGGGTTTTATACCCTACTTTTAACAATCCGAAGGAGTCTCAAAGCAGCTTACAATCGCCTTCTCTTCTTCTCCCCACAAAAGACACCCTGTGAGGGAGGTGAGGCTGAGAGAGCCCTGATATTTACTGAAGAAGAGTTGGTTCTTAGATGCTGCTTTTCTCTACCCAAAGGAGTCCCAAAGCTGCTTACAATCGCCTTTCCTTCCTCTCCCCACAACAGACACGCTGTGAGGCAGGTGAGGCCTGAGAGAGCTCTGCAAGAACTGATCTGTGAGAACAGCTCTAACAGGACTGTGACTAGCCAAAGGTTACCCAGTGGGGAATCAAACGTGGCTCACCTTAACCTCTACAGCAAGCTGTCTCCTGTAAGCCCCAAAACATCCACCCACAGGAAGAGGCTCCCGTCTGAGTTTCTGCATGAGTCGCTGCCTCCTTTTAAATCAGGAAGGTATCTCAGAGCTGCAGCTCGTACTGGAACACAGGGGGTAATCTTTCCTCATCCTGCATCCGCCGCGTCCCACTTCCCTGAGAGGTAGAGAAGCTGCTTCTTCAAGACACACGGAATGGAATCAGGGTAGGTAAGAGTGGAAAATCTGAAAGGATCCATCTAGGCATCCAGCAGAAAGAGACAAAAGCGCCCGGATCCTGTGCCCAGGACTGGAAGGTGCATCTTCCAACATGGTGGAACTGTGAAATCGAAATGCACCAACCACAGTTCCCGGTATGGACGCTTGATCTGGCTAACCCAGGGGCTTCATACTACCTGCCAATGAGAAAGGTTGCAGTTGCGCCATCTTCCAGGAGATCTCCCAGGATTGCAACTGATTTCTAGTTCACCGAGAGGGAACGTCCTGTGCTGAAGACCCTCCCTTCCCCAAGCCCACCCCCTAAAATCTCCAGGTTTTTCCCAAACCAGAGCTAGCTTATGCACAGGCTCTGGTTGACTTCTGCTTCTGATAAAGCCCTAACGCTCCCAAGGCAGCTTGCTCGGCTGGATTCAGCCTGTAGTAGCTCAAACCCGTTTGCGCCCTGGGCCATTTCCCCTGGGCCCAGATTTTGGAGGTGGAGCCTGAGAAAGGTGGGGTTTGGGAAGGGAGGAACTTCAGTGGGGTCTAATGCCATAGGGGGTCCCTTCCAAAGTGGGCATTTTCTCCTGGTGAACTGATCTCCGCTTTGTGGAGCTCCGTGGTATGGGAAGGTGATCAGCCACCAACTGGAAGGTGGCAATGCTACCAATCTGACATTGGTTAAGCCCTTTAATGAGTTTCTAAAATAAAAGTTCTTTATCCATCAGATTCCCAGCCTCTCCAAGCATTTTCACCTGTCAATGTAAAATTACCGCTATTCGTATCCCTCCCCCAGGCCTTTATCAGCGATTTTTGTTTTACCAGGGAATGGGGGGGGGGGAAATCATTTCCTCAGCAGCCGGGAGTAAGAACCAAGGACGATTTTAAACTTCAAAAAGAAGGGAGGGGGCAATCTACAAAGAAGGGGGGGAACAAAGGAAAATCTTGTATCCTAACCGTTTTTTGTGCTACATTACTTAATTGTCAAACGGCTAATTAGCAATGCCCAATTTAACATTCTCGATACGTAGATAGATGGAAGCTCAGAAATGTAAAAAGGAAAGGGGAAAAAAAGGAAAGGCGAAAGAGATTAACTTAAAAAAATATTTGGAACAAAAAAGCACTCGGCACCCAAGCTCAACTTAAGAACACTGGAATGTTCTCAACGCTAAAAACTGAGAAATCAACAGCAATTAATTCGAGATTCCTTTTGCTGCTGTTCAGATCTAATTGCATGGAATTTTCATGGGGATTACATGTTTGACTTTGCAGGGAAAGCTGCCAATGAATTTTAATTATTACTCTCCCCCCAGCCCAAGCCTCTCTCTACAAAGATGCTTACCTCCAGGACCCATCCAGAGATCACCCAGAATTACGACTGCAGAAATCAGTTCCCCTGGAGAAAAGGGTTAATCTGGAGGAGGGACTCAATGGTGCTATACCTTGCCAAGGTCCCTCCCAAAAAAACACTCCCCTGAAGAGCCACCCTCAAATCTCTAGTAATCTAGGAGATCTCTCGGATTTCCTACTGGTCTCCAGAACGAAGTTTTGAGTCCAGTGACACCTTTAAAGCCAACCAAGTTTCACCTCAACAAGTGGGCTTGCACACAACTTGAATCAGAATCACACAGAACTGGAAGAGACCACAGAAGGCCATCCAGTCCAGCCGCCCACCTTCTTGGAGAACTAAAAGTCACACACTCCTGAATGGTGCTCATCCAATTGCCTCCTAAATGCTCCATCTGCAAACGACCATGAAGGGCCAGCAGTTCAATTCAATATAAGGTGTAACAGACACCCTGTGAGATAAGTGGGCTAAGAGAGCTCTGAGAGAACTGCTCTTCAACAGCTCTGAGAGAACTGTGACTGGCCCAAAGTTACTGAGTTGTGGCATGGAACCCAGGAAGACACAAACACATGTGTCTTCCATTTTATAACACGTTTCTGGGTCATTATTAACATTATTTTAATGACTATCAAGAGGATTTTGGTGCCTATGGATGCTCCTCGTCTTCACGAAGGCAGGAGAGGGGCCCCGGGAACATTAGCTGCAATGTGACACCATGTCACGTTTTTGTGTTCTTGCTGTCAGGAGCAGGGCCATGCCACACACACAGCAAGGCTAGCCTGGCCCTGGTTAGTACTAGGAAACTACTGAGGAAGCCCAGGGTCGCTACTCAAAGGCAGGTAACGGCAGGACACCTCAATGGCTCTTGCCATGAAAACCCTACAGCTGTGACTTGACCGCAAAAGAAAGACAGAGAGCACTGTGGTGGGGCTTAAAGCAAAAAAGTTGCTTTGAATCTCCGAGAACCAAAAGAGAAAAGGGGGAGGGGAAGCCACATACCCTGACCACTTTTTCCTCTCTGGAAACCCCCCCCCCCACGCTGGTACCTCGTGGTCGGCTCTGCTTGGCATGCCACCCCCTCCCCTCTGCTCCAAACATATGGCGTTCCGCTTAACGGCCCTCGGCCCCATCGACTGGGGACCATTAGGGTGGGCTCTTTCTTCCCAGCGCAAACGTTGCTGAATATAAATTGTAATTAACGCCGATGCCAAAACGGCACTTAGAGAAAATAAGCACATTATTAACATCTGCTGAATCCTGCCTGGAGTGCGGCGGACGCAGCCAAAAACACTCCTTCGCGTTAGGAGGATTTGTGGCAGGGACTGGGGTGGAGAGGAGGAGCTAGACGGTTGGAGGAGGTAGAGCGGAGCGAAAGAGAAGAGTGAGAGGCTGCAGCCGCACCAGGGAGCAGGCTGGGCCGAGCCCAACGGCCCCGTGAGGGCTCCGGGCCTTGCTGTCACAGGTACATCTCCCAGGGAGGAGCAAGAGAATCCACCTTGGCCAATGAAACCGCTGTTCAGCAATGAAAGGACAGCTGGGTCTTCCAATCACGTCATTCGTGGTTGCACTCTTGCCCCACATCAGTGCTGGGACAGCCCCCAAAAGCCCGCCAGGAATACACCAGCACTCAACTCCCATCACTACAGTTTTGAACAGTAGCCCAGAGCCAGCTTGGTGTACTGGTTAAGAGTGGCAGCCTCTAATCTGGAAAACCAGGTTTGATTCCCCACTTCTCCTCCACATGCAGCCAGCTGGGTGACCATGGGCCAGTCCCAGTTCTCTCAAAGCTCTCTCAAGGCCCACCCTACCACGCATGAAGTCTGTTTTTTTTGGGGGGGGGGGAGAAGAAAGGAAGGCAGTTGTCAGCCACTTTGAGACTCCTTTGGGTAGTAAAAAGCGGGGGACAAACAACCCATGTCTTTTTCTTCTTCTATTACTGGCTCACAAAATCTCCAAACGGCAGATGGGTCTAAACTATCCAGTCCTGGAACCAGGTGTAGGGAGGGAGCAGGGCTCAGTGGCAGAACATCTGCTTGGCACACAAAAAGTCCCAGGTTCAATTCCCAACATCTCCAGCTGACCAGGCAGTCAGCGATGAGAAAGCCCACTGAGGGAGACCCGGGAGAGCAAACGCGAGTCTGTGTAGACGAGACAGACCCAGGCGGCCTGGTGCTCTGAATCGTTACACTATAATGATTACAGTATCAAAAACAGAAGGCTGCGCACCAGATCAGAAAGAACGAAGATGGGCTTCCTTATCTTGCAAGCTTAGAGCTATCTACATGAGGAAGATATAAGAAACTCTGAAGAACTATCACAGAATGGGGCTTAAATCTAGACACTTGTCTTACAGAAGCCGTTCTGTAGTATTATGAGGCCACAATCTTCCTACATTTATATTATTGGATCACTGTGATAGAATAATAGAATCCTAGAGTAGAGAGGGGCTGGCCATCCAGGCCAGCTAGCCCAACTCTCTGCTCAATGCAAGATCAGCTCGAAACATCCAGGAGAAGTCTCTGTCCAGCCACTGCATGAAGACTGCCAGTGAGGAGGAGCTCACCACCTTCTTAAGGCAGCCCATTCCACGGCTGAACTATTCTGACTGTGAAAATCTTTTCCTTGACAGCTAGCCGGGACTGTTCTACACAAAGCTTAAAGCCATTCCTGCAGGTCCTCTCCTCTGCTACCAACAGGAACCTGTCCCTGCCCTCCTTGAAGCGACAACCTTTCAAATACAAATAATCTTGGCTTCAAGAACCACATATGATCTTGTACAATTCTATAAAAATGTAGCAATATTTTTCACAGTGGATGTCTATTTCGGAATCATAAGGCAGCTTGATGTGTTCATTTTTCACTTGGAGCTGGGGGGTGAGCGTGTCTGTGCGTGTTAACCTGAACACTGATGACCCCACTATCTTTCCACTGGAAATCTCATTCACCTCTCCTGCTTGCACATAATTCTGGCTTCCGTGATCTAAATGAGCTCAGGGATAATCTTAAAAGGTGAGGAACTTTTTAAAAATGAAAACCAAGATTCTCACACAGGTGACGTCTGTGCGGCCGACATCCCCTTCTGTGCTGCGTTTCTTGCTGAACAACTGTGGGATGCATTCTGCCCCGCATGAAACGCATCCTGCTGGCCATGTGCAAAGTCAGCAAAATTCAGCACGCCGGAGATTTCTCCCGGAAGGCAAAGATCTATTCCGCGCACCAGTGAAGGCTGCCAAGGAAGAAAGAAAGTCCGCAGAGAGATGAGGCAAGCAATTGGCTAGAGACCTTTCTCTTCCCACCACTTAACAAAAAAGAAAGACTGGTGAACAGAGCAGAGGAGTGTATAGAAATGTTTATATGCCAACAGACAGGTGCACTGTAAATCCAATGAGCAGCCATTACCAGTGCGATACATGTCAAAACACACACGCTTAACACATACACAAGCTGGCTCATGACATCAAGCACGGAGTAACGGAAGCGAGTCACCAAGGCGGAAGGAAGGAGGTGTCCAGTTCCAGCCAGGTAGTTCCGCTGCACCCAACGCCCTTGCAGGACAGTCTTTTAAGAAATTCTAATCTGTGTCCATCGGGGAGGGCAAAACGCTCATCCGAGTGCATAGTGGGGACATCTGGGACGCTGGGCTTCCTACACCCCAACCTTGTGACGGTGCTGTCGAAGTGCCACTTTCCCAAAGGACACGGAAGGGAGAGCAAGGTCTTTAAGAAGTGGATTGCACAGGGGAGTCGGCCACAAAGGGTAAGTCCAACCCTGAGGCATTCATGGGACACAACAGCTGTCCGGCAAAATGGGAGGTACGTTTTGCTAAGCCGAGAGATGATCTCAAGCGCTGCAGGTGTGCAGGCACAGGAGGAACACTCTGCAACAGCTGCTTGGGGGGACCTTTGACTCCCAGCCCCTGCTGCAAGACGGAGCCGTCTTTAGGGGGGCTGTCTCATTCATGCTTGCCGCGGAAGGGCAGAAATGCTGCAGATGTGCTGGGCTGTGTTCAGGAAAGTTCTCCTGCATAAGCCCCTCACACCCACTCCCTCCCTGAAGAAATGCGAGATGCCCAAGACGACGTGGCTGGCTCCTTCGAACAAAAGCAACGCAGGACAGGAAAGAAGGCATCTAACCTTTAATAGGTCGTTCTGCACCTTCACAGTCTTCTTTCCGAGAACACATTTCTAGGCCTAACTTGTATTAGGAGGACATTTAACACCAAATCAGAACACCGGAGAGGCAACCGGCCACCCTTCCTGGCTGACCTCTCTGGCGCAGCAGTGACACAATACCCAGGGGACACCTGCAGGAAACTAAAAAGAGGCCACTGGCATGGCACAGGGGCACAACAGGCCCTGTGAAACCACGTGGAAGGGCAAGGGGCTGGCTGTGTGCCAGACGCACATCGGAACCCCCACAATACATAGAGTGGAGATGTACACACGCGCACACACCCGTTTGCATTCACGAGGCTGCTTAAGACACTCCAGCGAAGAACGGCCACTGAACGGGAGAAGCCGACGCAGTCCGAGAACGAGTGACCGTGGGAACAGCGAAGGAAAGAGGGTTAGTGCTTGTCCCGGTTAAGTAAGAGGCATTAAGCCACGTTTAAAGTGGCTCAGGAACTAATGGAGCGGCAAGACGTGCCCGTTTCCCCAATGTAACCAGCCACAAAGCTCTGAAAAAGTGACGGGTTAGAAATTTAAATGAATAAATATCAGAAGCTCAAGACCAAGTTTTTGTCCAACGGATCCACGTCCAGGCAGGCCTCCCCCGTGATTGCACAGCGCCCGGTAAAGCAGCCAGACAGGTCGATAACGGGGAATCCCAGCCAATGAGAAGAAGCCGCTTGCACATGCTCATTCCAAAGACTCCCGCCCTCGCTCCCGTTAACGGCGTGATCACCACCACAGGTTTGGCGGTTCCTCGGCCACTCGGCTTTTGAACAGGGTGATCTCGTCCAAGTGCATCATGGGGACATCTCGGATGACCTCCGTCAAGTCCTCGTGGAGGAGGGGGAAGATCACGATGTTCAACGCGGGTCGGTCGGCCTGGAAACTGAACCAGACACAAGGTGTTAGGATCGAGGAGGCCACCCCTCCGAGGCAAGGGAAGGCAGGCGGAGTTCACATATTCGGAAGGGAAATTCTTTTAGCCCAAAGTGCACTTCCTTTCTACCCGCAAGGAGTATGAAAACCCACCCGTCCTCGCTGGCAATAGGAAACAGTGTTCTTATAGTAGGAAGGAGAAGAGAAAAGCAGCAAGACACACAAAGACACAACAGGCAGCCTCCTCCAGAGGCGGGTCATCCTGCTCTGTGTCTGAGCAAAGAACTACAGGGTGATCAGCTGTATGCCCAGTGCAAAGAAACAGTAGAGTTCATGTCAAGGAAACGAGACCACCTTACATTGCAGATGCTCCTCTCTTGCCATAACAACCCTGTGAGGCAGGTTAGGCCAGGAGAAAGTCTAGCCTGAGGCCATGCAGGGAGCTTCATGGCGGATGGGGAATGGAACCAGACATGGTAACATGTCGACCCAATGATTCCCAGTGCTCACGTGCATACAGAACAGACATATGGGGGGGGGTCGCTCCAGGCCCCTCTCCACTAAGGCTTGGCCATCGACACAGACGCCCTAAGGTCTCTCTCCCTATGGCTGGCTCAGAGTGCAGACCTCCCCTATTCCCAGGGAATCAAGCAAACAGCATCCCTTGCTCCAAGAAGAGAGCCCAATGCAGGCTTCCCCTCCCCTCCGGCAAGCAGGAGGCATCCCTTGTGTATTTGCAGGCAGGGTGCTTCTTTGGAAGCTGCTTTGCCTCTGCTGCAAGAGGGCCCTTGCCTGGGAACTTCTCCTTGTTTCATGGCTGGGCCCGGCAGCCATTTGCGCCCGCCTACACAAAGCGCTTGCAGGTTCATCCACAGAAAGCTCACTGCTCTGACCACGGCACCACACCGCATTTTCCCACGCGCGAACCCTTCACGGCCACTGAGGTCATCGGATGATAGCAAGAGAGCCGACCGGCCACAGCAGTTTGAGGGACGGGTTGGGATCTGGGAGACCCGGGTTCGAATCCCTACTCAACCATGGAACCGTGCTGGGCTGCGTTGGGTCGGTCTTAACTTACTTTGCAGGGCTGTCGTGAAAATCAAAGAGAGGGAAATTACATGTCAGCTTGAGTTCCGCGGAGATCTTCCTTAAGTCCTCATTTCCCAGGCTCCTGACAAACACACTTCCCCTCCACCCAGTCAAAATCTGAAACACACGCCTCTCTTCCACCCTAAGTGGTTCTCTCTTTTGACAGGCAATGTCAAACAGCTACACATCCTCAGCACAACCGTCGCTTGACTCGCACGAGTTACCATTCCAAGTCTAGCTCCTGCCCACAGAAGTGACTCACCCAGAGTTGTAATGGACATCCTCCTCTGTACATTGGAATATCTATTTTGTGCAGCGTACAAACAGTTATCTCGGGTCACACAGCTTGAGGATTCCTGCTTTAACTCTACCTGGCCTGCAAGGCAGAAACCCTGGGCCAATTTCAGCCAAGACGATTCCCCCTTTCAGTTTTACACAGAAAACGATAACGTATGCATGTCCGTTAATGTCACTTGATTTGGAAGCCTGATAGGATTGCCAAAAAGTGGCTACAACTTGATAGCACGTAGGAGAGGGTCCATTGTCCCCACTCGGCTGATGAGCTAGGTCATGGGTGGCCGAAGTGCGGCTCTCCAAAGGCTGTGGCCACCCCTGACTAAAATAAAAGAATAAAAGAAGATGGTTCCCATTTACACCCAAATGGCACACCTATGTAGACAACTGTATTCTCTCTGTACCTTCCAGCACAGTTATGAGAATCCTTCGGAGACTAAACATTTGAGATTCCCCCCCCCCTAGAGGCAGCCCATCACCTTTACCCTGTTCTAATTTTTGTTTGGGGGGCAGGTGACTAAGAGGCCACACAAAAATAATCTATTACTCACCTGGAGGCTTCACAATTGAGTTTTTGGCCCCTGACCCCAAGTGGCCTAACCATTCCAGGGGAAGCCAGTAAACACCTGGAAAGGCAGGTGTTCAGTTTCAGGGTGAAATACCTTGCCACATACCAGTTTAAATTCACCCTCAAAGGCTTTTCTGACCTTCAAAAAGGGAAGATTTAAAGGGGGCCTGCCCGATGACCCCCAAGTACAATTCTAAAGGGTGTTCTGACAATGACAGGAATCCATGGGTTAGCTATCAGGCTAACCTTAGGGGAGAAAGAAAGAAAGAAAGAAAAGTTTTGGAGCTAATGCTTGGAAGGGAATCATTTCCCTTAATTGAATGGACGGGGGTCGAAATGCCAGGAAAATATGGGTGCAGTCCAGCAAGCACATTTAATTTGGGGACAAAGAGGACAGTTGCCTTTTAAAATTAATGGCCTAGCTCTTGAAATTTTTGGACCCTTTACTATATCATTCATAAATATAATTGGATATCATATGATAGATAGATATATATATCATTTATCATTCATCATTCATGTGTGTATGAATAATGTAAGCATGCATATATTTGTACTCACTCCCATTATCTTGGGCTTGTAAATAAGCTTGGCCAGAGAAGACTCA
Organism: Paroedura picta; assembly: GCF_049243985.1. Lineage (NCBI taxonomy): Eukaryota > Metazoa > Chordata > Lepidosauria > Squamata > Gekkonidae > Paroedura > Paroedura picta. Next base: position 20,697,458 of record NC_135385.1, read on the forward strand.
CAACAACCTTCAGGAGAACTTGAGAGGGAAGCTTTAGAAAAATGTCAGCCCTTTCCTACTCTTTGGGACACACCTCCTTGACTTAGGGAACGTGTAGCTCAGGGGTCCTGAACCTTCCTAATGCCGCGACCCTTTAATTCAGTTCCTCATGTTGTGTTGACCCCCAACCATAAAATCATGCAAGGGTTCTTTCACAGAAATTAAACTGAAGCTGAGCAATGGCGTGAAGATCCATGGTTCATGATTGCATATAAACTGGTTTTTGCCCAGGGTTTCTTAGTCCTGCCTCTTGTCCCACCGTGCCGATCTCGCTCTTTTCCACTGCTCCAGACAGACGAACTCTCTATCTCGATCCACCCTGCAAGGCTGTTGTGTGGATGATGCCTCCCCCTAGGCCAAGCTGCTTGCCCTGCCGCGACCCCTGTGAAAGGGTCGTTCGACCCCCAAAGGGGCCCTGACCCCCAGGTTGAGAACCCCTGGTGTAGCTGGTGGGCAGAACAGCACAGGACTTTGCGTACAAAGAAAAAGGAGAGAAGCACGGAGGATCAACGGGGAAATGTGCTGATGCATCCCAAGTATTAAAGACGAGGGATTGATTATGACAAGTTGCTGCGATTTAAAGACTCCCGACCCTCCGGCCAGAGGTGCAGAAGCTGTTGCACCAGATTGGGATACTAACAGGGCCTGGATTTGCAAAGCTCCCCGGGGCTTAATGCTGACAGCTTTTGACCCTGTTCTCCCAAATCGGATTTATAAAAGGCCGGCCGAGTTCCACGGCTGTTCACTGCTCGGCTCCTGCGTTCAGAAACCCAAATAACGCCGTCGTCCACGGTATTTGCCTTAAGCGAGCATGGGATATATTTATTAGTTAAATTCACGGCTGTGCATGTGGCTGGGTGTGAAACAGGATTTATACATTCTGAGCCAAGGAAGGGTGAATTCTCCAAGACCTGGGATAAGTGAGCAAATGAGGCCTGTAAGCGTTTGCTGTTTTCGCATTGTTCTCTCACCACTTCTGCTAGGTTCGGGGAGAAGAGGGAAAGTCTTGGGGCAGGGAAGCCAACAGATATGGCTCTGCTCCAGAGTGCGCTGGAGAGGTCACTGGGCGCCTCCACATGGCTCAGAAGTAGGCAGCGGCTTTAAAAAACAAACCCGGATGACCCGAATGTCAAATTCGGTACCCAACAGCAAATTCCACACTTGTGCGGTAGGAAATGGCAGAGGTACACCCACAGCGCTGGTTACAATGAATGGAATCTAAACTGACATTTATGCTAACTAGAAGCCCGCAAAGAAGCATGCGCCAGCAAAGGCCCGGAGGGGGGAGAGAGACAACAATATCAAACCTCCAAACAATCCAAAAATCTCCGGCTCAAAAATTCAATACGCTCTCTGGCGTCTGAACAGGCCAATTTTCCCTTCCCCTCTCCCAATTCTGCATTTTTCTGTCTCAACAATCCCTTCTCCAGAAGCAATCCCTTCTCTCTTTCTCCTCAATTAAAACAATAAATGATCGATTGGCTGGCTCCCACATCTTACTTCTGGGCCCACTTATCTGAAGGGGCCTGTCGCCACTTGTAGGGTTCCTCGAAGCCTGAAAAATATTTCAGTCAGACAGTCCTCCCCAGTCAAAAGGCTGATGTAGAAAGAGTCTTTCCTCAACTGCAGGAGGCAAGGTTTGGCGGCTTCGGTGACTGAAGTAGAAGAGTTGATTTGTATACACCACTTTTCACGACCAGAAGGTGCCTCAAAGTGGCTTACAATCGCCTTCCCTTCCTCTCCCCCAACAGACACCCTGGGTGCAGCTGAGAGCTCTGACAGAGCTGCTCTGTGAGAAAAGCTCTAACAGGAATCAAACCTGCTTCTTCTCCAGGGCCCATTGTTCTTAACCACGATACCACGCTGGCCAGCTGCATTACAACTGGACGCGGCAGTTTTTAAAACATGCTAAGCTGCTCCAAGAAATCCGCTGGCTTCCAAGCCAAGTCTACATCCATCAACCCTGCACGGGGCTGTCCTGCTAAAATCTTTTCAGCTAATTTGGTCTTTCAACCGGTTAAACACCTGAAATTTAAAGCATCTCCATTATCCCCCCCCCCCAAAAAATGTCAACAAGAAGCAGCGTGTCTGAGCAGCAACAAGACAGGAGTTCTGTTAAAGTCCTACCCTAAGAAGGGCCAGAACCATTCTCAATTCATCGCGGCACTGCTTTCCTTGAGAGGGAAAAGGCTGAAGGTTGGCAGCTTTCCCCAGGTGGAGACATGACAACACAGATGGCCAAGCCTGACGCACCAGAGGCTACGATCTGGGCAGCCTACTCCAATTGGCACTCAAGGAAAACCTCTCCAGGGATGCCAAGGGGTGCTTTTGCCTTGATCTACCTCTCTGCAATGCCAGCTGGGCCCCTCGGGGGGAATTTGCAAATCAGAATGCTCAGAGGCCCCAGAAGTGATGGCCTGGGATGAGTAGGATACCCCCCCCCCCACACACACACACACACACACAAACACTGAAAAACATGAGCAGGAAGGCAGAGATGGAGAACAGGGTAAGGACTGGAGAGAAAAGATGCCAGAATGTTGCTTCTGAGACTTGAGGCACCGGTCTGCCACGGCAAGCTGGAAACACACCGGGATGTTGTTTTTCCAACATCTCCCGCAAATTAAGAAGTTATTTCAATAATTGGCCAATTAAAGCTTAATTTCGGCTCGGGAAACATTTACACAGAGATGGCGGCTGCCTCTTGTTCCGCCCCACCCTCTTTGCAGGTGTGTTTTTGCTTTTTTTGCCATCAAGTCTCGGCTGACTTAAGGAGACCCTGTGGCGAAGGGGTGCAGGTTTGCCCTTGCCTGCTGCCGCATAGCTACCCTGGACCGACTCGCTGGTCTCCCATCCAAGTAAAAATAAGGGACGGCCCTACTTAGCTTCTGCAATCTGATAAGAGTGTGCCAGCCTGGCCTATCCAGCCCTGCGTAACAGGGGGGTACATTATCAGAAAGGAAGGCCTGCAACAGGGAGGAAAAAGCCAGGCTGACCCTGAATACAGTGGTGCTGGTGCTGAACAGCCACACACCACCATCCCCACAAACCCCAATGTAACGGTCCTGCTACATATACCACTCAAAACTCTTTCTATGGTATGCATTTCAGCTAGGGGATAAACAAAGGAACGTAAATGCAAGTTATGGGGGAGGGCATAAATCTAGGGCAGTCTAGGCAGGAGTCCGAGAAGCCACACAAGTTTCCACCCCTTATAGCAGGTAAAGAGCGGAGCTACAGGGAGGAGCCATGGCTCAATTGCAGGGCATCCGCTTGGCATGCAGGACATCCCAGGTTCATGTGCAGTGGTGAAAAGCAGATTCCTCGCCACCTCGTCCACATGCAGCCAGCTGGGTGAAGTCACAGTTCTCTCAGAGCTCTCTCACCCCCATCTGCCTCACAGGGTGTCTGCTGCAGGAGAGGAATGGAAGGGGACCATCAGCTGCTTTGAGACTCCTTCAAATAGCAAAAAGAGAGGTACAAAAAAAAAAACCACAGTTCTTCTTTTCCCCCTAGATGCAGAAACTAGAGATTGAGATACCTGAAGGCTTTTCTGGGTCATGAACAAAAAGGCCTGGCATGCCAAAGCCCCCTTCCCCAGCAAGCCAAAGGTCCCTCCCTAAGTGAGAAGGCCCAGATTGCTCACTTCAAGAGCCCCTCCAACCCCCCTGCTAACGAGCCTTCCCAGCACAGGAGAGGTTTGGAGAGGGGCACGGCACCCCCCCTCCCGTGGGGCACAGGGGCCAGGGAAGCCAGGCTCATGTCTTAAATAAGACATTCCAATCTCTCACGCTGTTTCTCTCCTGCGGAGAGGAAGCCTCTGCCCCACCCACAGCCAAAGCGGGAAGGCTGCCAGCAACTGCAACTTGTGTGTGTGCCCCAGGCGTCCCATCGCAACAAGTGCCCTGGGCTCTCGCGCCAGGCTAAGCCTGCCAAGGAGGAGCTTTCCTCCTCCTCCTCCTCCCCGCCCCCAGCATGATTATTACTTCAAACTGACAGGCCGATCCAAGGGCTCCAAGACAGCAGGAAGCCAAGCAGACAACGGTGGCTGGGACAAGATCTTTTCAGGCATTCGCTACGGCCAGGCATTAAGCTGGGGACGCGAGCCAGCAGACACGCCGAGGCTAGCAGGAGTGGGTTTGGCAGCCCTGGTGCCAGCAGTGGGCCGGGCGCAAGATGCTGCTTCGAAAGACAAGCAGAGAGCTTTCCAAGGTCAGGAAGGAGAGAGCTGCAGGGAGAAGGGGGAGGAGAACGCTGCTCTTTTATACAGGAGCCTGGCAGGCCACATGCACTTTCTATGCAACCGGAGTAGCTGGAAGGAGAGCTCCATGGAATTTCAGCCAGGAGGCTCGCATCAATACCCAGAATCCTCAGGCTCGGGGAGCCAGGTGGTCCAGGACAGCCAATCCTGCAATAAAACCCCTGTCTTGGTCTTGGTAACTCAAGCCTTGCAGGGGTCTGTGAGTCTATCCTCTCCTTCACCAGAAAGTTTCCCTTCGCCAGCCCATTTCCAGCTCTCCCTTTCTGATTTCATCTCCCGCCGCCCCCAGTGTAGTAATTACAGCAAAGAAGATTTGTTCTAAGAACTGCACCTGCCAACGGTCAGCACCACGGCCACAACCCCGCCCTGTTGCCCCAGGCCAAAATCCACAGGAACAGCCAGCCTAAGTCCGACAGAGTTCAAAAAGCTTGCACGCTCGTTTGAAATGGAACGCTAGTCACAAAAGCTTTTTTTTTTAAGTGCTTTGGAACAGGAGGCCTACCGACAGCCTCTTTCTACTTTGAAAATACCTGAACTCAGCCAAGAGACAGAAGGGATCACCAAGCGGGAGAAAGGGGGCTGGGGGGGAATGATTGCATACTCTGCCTGCTCCGCCAGCACTACCAGGTTGTACCCCCCAGCTTGAATTCCCACAACTGACCTCAGGCACCAAACTGAAATTTATCTCCAGTGTGGCTCTAAAACAAGCACGACCTCCACTACTCAAAAGGGATCTGCTTCTCCTGGCCGGTTTTTGTAAGACATCTGATCGACTGCTTCATTTTCCCTGCTTCTGTTGTTCACCAATTCCTCCTAAAAAAGCTAGAGATGTAGCCTGGCCCCTTTTAAATCTGCAGACTCCTGCCCTCCCTCCTGGTCTCACACAAGGAGGCTTTCGGAGGCAAGACCTTAAAGACTACGGGCCTGAGACGTCTTCCCCATTCGGTCCCCGCCTGAGGAAGATTTCAGAAGAACTCCAAAGATCGGGTGCCTGTTTATGTCTTGCTTTGGTTTGCTCCAATCAAAGGCCATGATGGGGTTTCGGCTTTGACGACTACACCTGCAACCTCAGTCCGTAGCACAGAGCTCAAATTCACGAGCTCTGAGAAATCCCACGCTCCCAATTGTTCAGTCTGTCAATTCCCCAACCTCCCCAGCTCCACTTTGTCCGACATTCAAAATACAGGGGGGGGGGCAGGTCCAGCTTGCCTCGCTCAAAAGAGAGAGAAAAGTGGCGCTGATGATGACGAAGGCGCTGGAGGGACTCAGTCGGGAAAGAGAAGAGGAATTAAATATTTACAGCTTGACTAAACGGAAATTAGAGGGAGGGGCGGGGGGGAGGGAGAACGAGATAAATATTTTAAGAGCTTGTTCACTGCAGAACCTGGGGGGGGGGATTGTTTAGGGCAATTCAAGGAGATGCAGCTAGACCAGGAGACATAGAGAAGCATTCGTTTTCCCTCTCCGACCTAGGGGGAGAGGAGCCAGGGATCCCTTCCCTCTAACCGTGGCCTGTGGAGACACACTGTGGCCAGGGAAAAACACTCTGCACCTTCTCGGAATGCACTATACCCGGCTCCCGTTAGACCAGCTGCCTTTCACACGTACCGCTCTCTAGGAGCAGCGCTGTTTATGGGAACAACCAGTGAGTGGCTGGGGTCCTCCTGAGCCGTTGGCACACTTAACACCGGGCTTCAGCAGTGGAGCGTAAACACGCCCGTTTTATACGAACCGTTTTGAAAAAGGGACGAGGAGGAGAAACCTCCTAGGAGACCGAAAGGGTGTTATAGCTAGCCTAAATGTGCCTTGAACGTCTCCCTTCTTTTTCTTGGACGTTTGCAAGCGGGAGAGGCTTTTCCTCCTCCCCACCACCACCCTTTTCCTGATCACTAGATGAACCTGCAGAGCAAGTCACTGGAATCCTTTGCTCTGCATGGCTTTGGAAGCAAAGACACAGCGACCCGGAGGATGTGAAATGCTCCTACCCGGCTCCCATTAGATCCGCTGCAGGGGTGGGGGTGGGGAGACGACAGAGGTTTTAACAAGAAGCCATTGCGCCGCCTGCTGGCTACCATGGGGAATGCTTGCTAGCCGAACGCCGGGCTTTGGCTGGGATGAATCTAGAAGCAAGCACTGCTGCTACTCCTTCCACTGGGAAAAGGAAAGATGAATGTGATTTGTCCGGGTGAGGCAGTGCCCCGTGCTGATGCTTTCCACCGTCAGGGGCCCCGACCGTGAGACTTCCACCCAGCTAGTTCCACCTCTTTGACACAGCAAGCAGTTAAGATATGCAGAAGGGTGGGTGGAAAAAACAAGCAAAGGGAAAAGGAAGGGTTAAAGCAGCAACCCACCATTTTCTGGCCTTCAAACCACACCCCTTGAAGCACAGAATCTGGGAAGAGTCTAAGTCTCCCACCCACCCATCTTAGCGCAAGGCCTTAGGAAATTTTAATTTTTCCACCGTAAGTTTAGGCAGGATTAGTTCTTTCCAGAGCAAGCTCAGGCTGCAGTGTTAAAAAAAAACTAGGCCATCCGGTTGCTGTGCAAAAGCACCTTAATTGTCCCCACAAAAACTATTCCACACCCCTGGCCTGCTTTCAAACGCTGTTACCAACCTGCTTTTTCTTCCAAATGCACATTTGTGGTTTTACAGTTTCCTTTAAAAAAATAATACTAGAGAGGTGGGTGGTTTTATGCTTCAATCTGTACTTGATGACAATTTTAATTATACATTGTTATGGCTGCTTCTTCTCCCCATCTGGAGAACCGAATCAGCGAAGGGGGCAGGAGTAGAAATGTTAATGTAAATAAAACGGGGGCGGGGGGGAACGGGAGAAACGGCACACGAGAGAGGACTGCGTTCAGTTTTACTCCGCATGCACACCCGACAGAAACGCAGGGTCCCTGTTTCATTCTCAGAAGCAGCAGAAAATGGGGGAAGAAAAGGGCCCTTTTTAATTGGTGTCGCCATTCCAGAGAGTAGCGACATGTATATGGACATTCCTGCTCCAAAAACTATAGTAGGAAAAAGATTCTACTGGTATTTTCTGGATATATTCAGTTCTCTCAAATATATCTGGAATTGTGGGGAGATCACAGAATCATAGTGTTGGAAGGGACCTCTTGGGTCATCTAGTCCAACCCACTGCACTATGCAGGATACTCACAACCCTATTGCTCATCCCCTGTAACCTACCACCTTCACAGAATCAGCCTCTCTGTCAGATGACAGAGCCTCTGTTTAAGAATTTCCAAAGATGGAGAATGCACCACCTCCCGAGGAAGCCTGTTCCACTGAGAAACGGCTTTAACAATTGTTTCAGCATCCTAAACAAACCGAGAAATGTCAGGAGCTGATATTCCCCCTGCATCCTCCGTTTCTGTGTCTCTCTAGACTTACACCTGCTTTAGATAAGATTGTCAGTTTCAAGTTTTGTTGTTTTGCCAGTTGTTTGGTGTTCAGTTCACAAGTTTGTTTGTTTTTCCTGTATGGTAAATTGCCTCACAGTTTACATACGCCCAGATTCTTGGGTTTTACACAGTCACAGATTCTCACATGTTACATGGATCCAGATTCTTAGTGGATTACATTGGCTGGGTTTCACAGTAGTTTCCAATAGCTTTCCAATAGCAGAAAATCTTAGGTTTTCATTCATTCATTCCCCCCCTCAACAGAAAACAATGAAAAATGACTGGGGGAACCTTGCTCAGGTCCAACAGTCTCAAAATTTGGGGATTATTTAAAAGACGGGCACCGGCAGCTCCCATGAAATTTTGGTGCCAGTACCTTTACCCCACCCGACCTCCAAAATAAGATGGAGAATAATGGAGCCAGCAAATACCAGAAACCTGAAAAAATACCTGGATTCGAATACTATGCTGGGATTGGGAAACAGGAAACACCGACATTTGGGGGGCTCCAATATAGCCAGATTAAAAAAAAATGGTTTTGTGCTTTTTTTTGCTGCATGCCTCTTGCCACTACCGTAAACGGCTTCTTCTTTCAAGAAGGGAACGAGCAAATTCACAGAAGAGAGTATCAGCCACTATTACACAGAGGAAGCAGATGATGACAGTGTACCTGCGATTACCAAATTGATGGAGAACATCATGAGAAGTTTCCAAAAACAACTAACCTTTTCCAGGGAGCATGCCAGACTACATGGGGTGGGCCCCATGGGCCCGCTCTGCTCCCAATGTGAACAAGGAGCCTTTTGCTGATGCATCAAAGCACTGTCAGCAGCAGTGTGAACCCAACCCAACAGTGACCTGATGCCACAGGGCTTCTTTGGGTTTCTTTGTTGGGTTTTCAAGATAGGTGTTCAGGTGTTCGGCCATTGTCTGCCTTTCTATCACAAGCCTGGTGTTCCTTGCAGGTCTTCCATCCAAATACTAGCCAGGGGCAACCCCTCTTAGCTTCCAAGATCCAGTGACCTCTTAGCTTCTAAGATCCAAGGAGATAAGTCTGGTCTGGGCCACCCAGGTCAGACCCCCCCCCTCTTTTTTTTTTAAACTGCTCCATCCAAGAGACTATTGTGGGAAACGGACTTAACATTTTTAAACAATGACTGTTTGCAACACCATTATAAACGAAGAGCACCGGAGATGGGGAAAGCAGAGGAAGAAGCAAATCGGCTTGAGACCGAAGAAAACAGCTGCGCCCAATTGCTAGGGAGCAGAAACCAGCACAGGAAAAAGGATATTAAGGTTTAGACGCATGATGTCGTAAGATATTGGACAGGCAAAGAATGAGAAAACCGGAGAAGGAATTTCTGGTCCTTTCTTTAAAAGAAAAAAAAGAAAAAGACAGTCCCACAGATGAATTCAATTAGGAAAAAGAGGAGAGTTTTTTTGGGGGGAAAAGAATCTGCAGAAACCAGGGGGGAGTTTCATAGTTCAGGTCTTGGCAGATTTCCCACTGGCTGTAATGCGGAAATGAGCAAAACGATACTGCTCAAAAGCAGAAAGGAGCCGTTCACTGCCGAGGTTTCTCTACAGCTGTAAGACCCAAGTTTTGGGATGGAAGCAATAATAACTATTAGGATCATAATAACAGCAGCACAGTAGAAGTACTGTGCAGCCTGGTAATGGTACAGAATGAAAATTGAAAATACATATACGTATTGTATATTTTAAATTTTCATCGGTTAGGTATTGTGTTCACAATATCAGGCCTCGTGTTCATATTCCTTTTGCCTTTTTTCGGTTTCTTAATTCAAAACCGTCCAGGCTAAGTATTTCATCCTTCATTTCCCCCCTCTGGAAGTGCCGTAGCAACAGGCAACACTTTGCCTAGATAAAAGGCCCAACAACGGTTCACACATTCCACACTTTAGCACAGAGAGAATCCTATCTTACCTACCTCAGAAGACTCCAGACAACAAATAACGGCAAAACGTCAGGGACTAAAGCGACCAGGCCGTGTGACTGGAAAACCCACAATGGCCAGCTTCTCCTAGCCTTTCAAAATGTGTCAGACAGCATTTCGGCAACGCTTAACAAAACCTCCCTTCACAAACTAGCCGACATGAACTGAGCAAATCACTGCTACTGGGGCAGATTTTTTTTTTTGGGGGGGGGGGGGGGGAATTACACCAGAGCCAAGAATGATTTTCTGAAGGCACAACCACTAAGATAGTCATAACCTTTAACCACACCAAGCTGGGAACAGAAGAGAGGGCAGAAAGGCTGCCTCCCCCATCCCTGAGGTATCAAAGGCACAAGGCAAAGAGCAGAGGAGGTGAAAACAGGGAGTTAAGTCTATTGCACAGAGGTCTATGGCACATGGAGAGCAGCCTATTACACAGAAGTCTACAGGCAAGTCTATGGCACATGGAGACAAGTCTCTTGCACAAGGAGGCAAGCCTACTGCACATGGAGATCAGTCGATTTCACAGAAGTCCATAGGCAAGTCTACTGCACAAGGAGGCAAGCCTACTGCACCGAGGTTTACAAGAGGAAGCTGCCACCTCTCTAGCCCTGGTGGCACAGCTAAGGAATGCTCAGGCCTATTTAAAGCTAGACAAAGTTGTTGCCCCCAGGGAGGAATAAAACCCAGACATCCACCTTCTCCACAGGTTAGCTGCACTCACCTCCGGATCAGGGACTGCTGAAGGCTCTTGCAAACCGTCAGGGACTCCCCCGTAAACATGTGCAACATGACCACCTCGAGGCAAGCAGTCATGAAGGCCGTGACGGCATCCGGCTGCAGCGTCCCCCTCCGGGAGATGATGCACAGGCGCTGCAGGGAGGAACAGTGGCTCAGGGCCTGGAAGAACTGGGTGTTGGCGTTGAAGTAGGGCTGCTCCAGCCTGCAGGAAGAACACGAGAAAAAGGATCAGCCGTACGCTGTGCGCATGGTTCCTCAAGGGAGAGCGTCAGAGCAGGGGACCCGTGGGGAGGGGACCTCAACTGGGCACAGCACTGAACTCTCGGGCTGTTTTCTGTTTAGCACTCCCCTTGCTCTCTTAAGCAAGTGGCTGGAAAGTTCACTAAATGGTTGAGAATCTCCTGGAAAACTATGCACACATGTAAGCAGGGGGTTTTTACCCATGCGCTTGACCAGGGGGGAGGAGGACACATATACGGCTGTCATCTTTTCTCCTGGGTCAGGCCAGGAGCCCATCCAGTCCAACATTCTGTGTCACACAGTGGCCAAAACCCAGGAGCCATCGGGAGCTCCACCAGCGGTGGCAGAACTCCAGAAGCTCTTACACTGTGGCCCCCCCAAACACCAAGACTACAAACTGGCTCTGTGAAACCAAGCAGGAAAACTTGCTAAAAGGGCAAGAGTCATCTCTCCCAACACCAACACAAACATAGAGCTTTCCCAGGCCATCTGGGCACCACAAATGACTGGTTGGTATGCATGCACACACATTTTCTGGGGGTCTATTTGCCATTTGATGCCTGTGGAAACAGACTGAGCTCCTGCTTGCCAGCATGGAGGGGGTGAAGTGGGGGGGCAAAGAAGGAAAGTGGGGAGGAGGACTGCATGCAAACAACTTGAGTGGCCTCCCACGAGAGGTTTCTGACTTGGGAAGTACATGATGGTGACATCATGTACCACACCTGAGACCAGAGGCAGCAAAGTACATGCTCCAGAGTCAAAGCAGGTAATGTTTCTCCCAAGGCTGAAAATATATTTAAGAGCTTCCTCTCAAAGGGTCGTTCTAGTCAAAAAGCAGGGGTATTGCAATACCCTACCTCACCCACCAGGCGACACTGTTGCGTAATCATCGCCAAACTGCATTTTGGACTGGAGACTCACTAAAATGTAGTCGTTCTTTGGGGCCATGAAGCTGAACCAAGCCTGGCTCGCCAGATTAGAAGCCGCCAGCATCTACACCAAGTTGGCTCCATTAATCAGATGGAGAAGCAACTCCTTAATTTCCCGAGTTGTCCGCCACCGCAAGTGTGCATGAAAACAACAACACTGGCCAAACAAGATGACCACCATGGGATCTGCCTGTGGCCCAAATACGCAAGAAAAGGCACGACGCCCTCACCTGAGATCTCGCAGGCATTTGCAGTGTTTTAGCATGTCCATGAGGGCCGCCATGTATGCCACTTTACCCATCATGCCCAGGTTGGCCAAGGAAAGAGTCCTCAGATGCTGGCACCGGGCCCCGATGCTAATCAGCCCAGAGCCCGTCAGGATATTGGGCAGCTGCGCCAACGTGAGGCTCTGCAAGAAAGCCAGCTGGCCGATGGCGGCCACTTCCGAGTCCCCCACGTGCTGCGCCCGGCTGCAGGGGGGCAGCGCGTTCCGAATCGCCGGCTCGTTCCTGGGCATGGCCGAGGAGAAACTGGACCCGATCAGCTCCAGCTTCTTCAGATAGGGAAGGCTTGTGAGGAGAGTCCAGAACACGGTGGGCTTGGCATTCCCCTGCTCCAGGCAGTTCCTGGGCCAAGACTGCACCCCGATGCGGACCTTCTTCCCAAAGCCTTGCGAGGCGATGCCGCTCGCCGGCTGCACAGACGGTTTGTCGGCAGTTGTGGCGGAAAGGTCGGCAACGGAGCAGACGGGCAGGGCTAGAGACAGGAGGCACTTCAGGTGGGTGAGGAGTTGGCACAGGTGCTTGCCCAGGCTGTCGGCGCTGTGGTGGTGGGCGGCAGAGAGGTTCAGGTGCCGGAGGCGGCAGCAGGAGGTGACGAGGGTGGCCACGATGCCGCTGTCGATGTCGTCCTCCGCCTTCCGCAGCAGGGAGCCCGGGGAAAGGCAGTGGACGCAGCCGCTGAGGTTCAGGCCCACCAGGCTGCGGAGGTCCTTGCCGCCGTTGAGGACCCTCTGGATGAGCTGGCCCCCGGACAAGCTGCAGCGGCTGAAGCTGAAGTAGACGGGGTTGCTGAACTTCAAGTGCTGCAGGAGGCTGGAGCCGTTCATCCAAGACCGGGGCAGCTGCAGGGCGTCCAGCGTCACATTCCGGGCCATCGAGTCCAAAAGGTTCTTGACGGTGAAGCTCTCGGCAAAGCCCCCGGGGGCGGAGATGAGGAAGGCGTGGAGCTTCTCCGGAGTCCGGTCACTCAGCACCGCCAAGTACAGCCGCACCACGTCCTCGTTGACCCGCCCGGGAGCGAGGCGGGCGTAGAAGACCCGCAGGTTCTGGTAGTGGGGCACGTTGCTCTCGCCCACCATCAACTGGCCGGACAGGATGACGCGGGACCCGTCGAGGATCTCAAAGTAGAGGAGGAGCTTCTCCAGGCTGGTGCAGCAGGGGACCACCCCGTAGGAGGGGGTGTAGAGGGTCTGCTTCAGCTCCAGCACGTGACTCAGGGTGGCTTTGCACTCACTGCTCAGGTGGGAGGCGTCAAAGCCCGGGTTGACATCGATGGTCAGTGAGCGGAGGCGCTGCAAGGGCGAGAGCATCTTGGAGAGGCGGAGGGAGGTCAGGTGGCAGCCAGACAAGTTCAGGCGCACCAGGTTCTTGCAGTGGATCACCTGGTCGACGGTGGAACTGGGCAACCAGTAGCAGCCGGCCATGTTCAGCTCCTGAATCTCTTTTCCGATCGCTCTCATCAGCTGCTTCACTTTATCTTTGTCCACCTGAGAGGAAACAACAAAAACTAAATAAATAAAACCCTTCAGGAACCCCTGAGGGTTCAAAGTGCCATCAAGTGACACCTGCCGCTCCACCACAGGGCTTGCAAGACAGAACTGTTCTGCCCGGCCTACGGTTGAAGCAAGCAGGGACCATTAAAACTGCTGGCCTCCCTAATTAAGAAACCACGCTACTAGAATATCACTGAGATGGTAAATGCGCTCCCTCTTTTGCTCCAGGAATGGGGACGAAGTATGCAGCGATAGGTTCTGTTTGTGCTTTTGGCAATTGTTTGAATGACAAGGCATTTTACGATATTGCCCTGTAAGCTGCCCTGAGCCTTCAGGGAAAGGAAGCATAGAACTTGAATAAATCATCATCGTAATAGAAAATCACAGCTGACCCAGGGCGACCCCTAGTGGGCCTGTCAAGGCTAGAGATATTTTGCCATGGCCTGCCAACCCTTGACTTCCTCGGTGGCCTCCCATCCAAGGACTAGCCAGGGCCAACCCTGCTTAGCTTCTCAGGCTAGCCTGGGGCATCCAAATCAGGACTTAGGAACCCTCCAGTTACCCTGAGAACATCCAGCCCTTCCTTCCCTCAAGGAGTTCAGGGCAGAAAGCATAACTTCCCAACCGTTTTGTCCTCATAACATTCCCTGGGAGGGAAGCTCTGGCCCATCTTCAACCAATCAGCTCCACAGGGATTGTAACCTGAGTCTCCCAGGGAATTTTGAGGATCATTCGCCACCGAGGAAACGGGCCTGTTGCTAGCAACGCACAGCCTGCCTGAAAGGAGTGTGCTGCTTCTGGGCCTGCCAGCAACGTCTTCACGGTGCTACAAAAAAGGTGGTCCAAGAGCTGTAAAAATGGCACAGGGGCCTTCAAAGCGTTTCGCTAACGAAATGCTGGTTGAAAGGCACAAGTATGCCCAATATTGGCTACTTAGACTGTTAGCAGCTCTCCAGGGTCTCAAGCAGGGGTCTCACATATCACCTGAGAGCCAGCATGGTTTAGTGGCTAAAGAGCAATGGACTCTAATCTGGAGAACCTGGTTTGATTCCCTGCTCCTCCACATGCAGTCAGCTAGGTGACCTTGGGCCAGTCACAGTTCTTAGAGCTCTACCACTAAGCCAGCATCCCTTCCCCTCCATCCAGGTAATGAGAAATCTGTATCAACAGAAACCTGAAGGCCTTCTTCAGACTGTCTGAGTGAGGAGGCCAACCCCAGAGACTCCAGCCTCTGTTTCAAACTGGGGGAGGGAGGGTTACCTTTCAATACATTCAGCCTATGAGACAGATCACCCTTTCAAAGCTTATTTCAGAGAGGGTGGGGAAATGGTCAATACTGGGTGGGGGAATGGTCCCTGAGCAGTTTGGTCAGAGCCATCAGAATGCACTGACTGGTTGCCTCTGGTTTAAAAAGGAAATGCCAGAGGAGATTTATTTAAGATTGTTTAGATCTTGCAACTCCCAGCCTCAAGGTGGCTTACGATACAAATATTTCCAGAGTTAATGACTGGTAATGAGTTCTTAAAAGGCCTACAAACAAACTACTCAGCTGAACATTCCCCGCCTTTTCTAAAAGGCATTTAAAATCCCAATTTAAAAAACAACAACACAACAACCAAACCAAAAGCAGCCCAGCAAGAACAAAACAGGTTCATATCCCTCCTTCTTCCTCCTCTTGGGAATTTTTTCCCCATTTGTGATTTCTTGACATTGCATGATCAGCATAACAAATGCCCAATAAAGGTTTTTTAATTTGATTTGAACTTTGAAAAAAATTATACTTTGTTTAAACTCTGATTTGAAGGGCTTTTAAGAGATTTTTTCACACATGATATGCCTTGGCGACACTACGATAACATCAGCCAGAGAGGAGCACGTTCTGAATACAGCTGACCAGAGCAACCTCTTGCACTGCCAGTAGGAGATGGTCTGGGAAAGGCCCTAACATTCTCCTCACCCCCTAAAAGCACAGACCCAAATGTGGCTAAGAGGACAAGTGAATAGTTAAGGGGATTCTCCTCAAACAGACTGAGGAAGCACCTCAAAGTGGTCTCTTTTGTATTAAGAGGTAAGGCCAGTAAAAAAGAAACCCTTCTCTCTGTCTCATGTATATATCTCCAGCCTTCTTGCATGAACACCTGAATAAAACCCAACACTTCCAGAAAGGGCCAAATCTCCTGGCCCCTGCCCCATCACACGGTTCCTCAGGGATTATCTCTACCTGATAGTCCTTGTGCAGGTTCACCAGGTGGGTGAGGCTCTTGTCTAGACTGAGAGCGGCTAGTTTCCGGCACACTCCCCGGATGTTCAGGACAAGATCGGAGACCGGGATGTATCTCAGGATGTGCAAGAGGATCTCGTCTGAAAAGTCCATCAAGTTCATGCTGTTTGAGAGCTCCTCGCTGCCCTCAACGGTTGCTCCCTGCAAGAAGAGAATGTGGGTTTTAAATCAGGCGTTCAGCTGTACGTGCCTTGAATGTAACATGTCAATTGCTTAATGCATGCATAAGGAAAAATCAAATGTTCACAGAATGTGTGCATATTCATAGTAGAACAGGACTGGTGTAAGGCAGTTTCATGTGTTCAAGCATACCTGCTGTTGTTATACACCTAAAGGCCCTCCACAATAGCATCTGTTTGAACACATGGTATGATTAAATTAGTATAGAGCATTTGCTTTGCACACAAAAGGATCCTTTATTTAACAGCTAGCGCCCTCCGTATACTTACCATGTTTTTGGTTTCCTATTAGATGAGACCAGAATTACTCTCACCCATGGAGGGCAGAACCAGAGCACCCGAGAGGGTTTTTAGTTTGTTTTTATTAATTACTGTTTGTAAATGCCTTATATTTATTTTGTTTGTGTTTTTATTGATGTTAGTTGCCCCAAGCGTTTGTTAATAGTAATGATAATTAACAACCCTAGCAAGTCCAGAGGATTAAATGGAAGTCCAGAGGATTAAATGGAAGAGAACGGTTTTGTGTTCCCATGGGGGTGGAAGGTAGGGTACATACAGAGATGCCAGCCTCCAGGTGAGACCGGGGGACCCCCTCGAATTGCACCTCAACTCCAGCAGCCCCTTTAAGACCAACAGAATTTTATTCAAGGGATGAGCTTTCATGTGCAAGTATTGTATCCTTCAGATACAATGTCAAGAAGTGGGCATGCACCCGAAAGCTCATCCCTTGAATTAAGCCCTGCTGGTCTTAAAGGTGTGGCTGGACTCAAAATTTGTTCTGCTGCTTCAAACCAATATCTTCCCCTGGGGAAAATGGATGCTTTGGAGGGCGGACTCCTTGTGCCTTGTGCCCCACTGAGGTTCCTATTCTCCCCCCATCCCCTGGCCCAGCTCCATCCCCTACTCTCCAACCTGGATATGGCAACCCTAGGCAACACATGAAATCAATGAATACGGATTCTGGACGAAATCCTCATCCCCAAATCTCCAGGAATTCTCCAGGCGGGAGCTGACAACCCAAGCCTCGTGGGCCTCCTTTTTCTCTCAGGGAGGTTGCCATGGCGACCCACGCGAGGCTCCCTCTGCGAGACAAGGGGGGAGGGGGGGAGGAAGCCCCCTAGGCCGCGGTCGCCATGGCATCCGAGGCCTCCTACCTCTCCGCCGCAGCCGGCCATGGTCGCCGGCAGCCCCCCGCCGCTGAGAGGAGAGGCTCGGCCAGGACGCCGCTTCGCCGGGCCTCCTGCACCACACGGCTTCCTCGCTGCCGGCTCCGGAGTAACGCTGCGTTTCCGGCGCAGGCTGCTCCTCATTTCCTCCTGCCTCTCCGAAGGCTCGCTCGTCGCCGCCGCCGCCGCCGCCGCGGGCTTCTCCCGCGCCGCCATTTTGGGAGCGGCCGCGAAGCCGCCGGCGCCATCTTGAGAAGGGCGGCGCCCGCCCCCGTCCGCCATCTTGAAGGAGGAAGCCGGTGTCCTTCTTTCCTTCCCTTCCTCTCGCTCGCAGTGGGGCGAATCCGGCTTTTTGACGCCTCAGCTGTTGCCAGGAGCCCGGGTTATAATGCCCGTGTTTTCTCCTCCCCAAGTGAAGCGTAAAAACACGAGCTTTCCCCGCGCGCCATTTTCTGACAGCGCCTCGCCTCACAAAGTGGGGGGAAAATGTGGGTTTCCTCAGCTTTAGAGCTGATTTGCAGGATTCCCATGAAGAGGGCAGCGACTGGGGACTCCGCTTTCTCCTCATATAATATTGCGAGGGCCGTGGCATTTTCCTCACAGACGGGTATTATAATAAAAGGAAAATAATGCTTCAGTACGCCTCGGGCCAGGCGTCCCTGGTGCAACTCTGAAGGGGAATTTAGCATTTTCTCAGCTTTTTTTACCACAGGAACCCCTAAAACATGCCCCTCAGGCTTCGAGAAACCCCAAAAGTGGCGCCACCTGCAGTATTTGGTGGGGACGCCGCGCTGTGGACACGCCCACCTGGAGCCCCTCCCAGCCCCTCATTGGCCATTGCCGGGGGGGGGGAGGTTCAGCATGACCATATATGGTCATATTCACCCAATAAATCTTCAACCCATTTTGAAAATGTATTAAAAATGAATTCACACGCACCCATTCAGTTTCACAAATGGGTGAATGGGAAATGAGAAAGCACGGCTTAAATAAAGAGTTTTGTGGCATTTAAGTCCCTGAAAGGTAAATTGTGGTGGTGAGATAAGTACCACACAAGGCCTGCTTTAATGGGCAGTTCTGCAGATTTATTACTTCTTTCCCCTGTGGCAGTTACACACAGGAAGTATGTTTAATAGTATAAAACATGCTGCAGTCCCTCTTTTCATAAATTTAAATAGCATTTGTATATGTCTGTAGGAGGAGAAGCAGCATGGCGTACAGCTGGTTTTTCTGCCTCTGCAAAATCACAGATGTTCACAGAACCCTGCATGGTAGATCACTCCCTTTGCTTTCCTAAGCATTGTTACGTCCTTTTTAAGATTACTGACTTAATTGGACTTCATTGGATTTATTAGGGTGTAACTAAGACTGTACCATGAAAACATTTTCCACATCATCTCTCTCAACAAACAACAGCTACCACCACTGTGAACAGAAGCCATGTGTAACTTCCCCAAACTATGGCAGCTTTTCAGCTACACAGAATTGTCCACCGGGCCAAATCGTGTATATCAAAACCCCAAAAAATCACTATTTCTGGATATTCCTGCATCCCACTATGATATTGGGATTCAGCAAACACTTTGGAATTTTTTCAGGTTCATTATACCCTATGGGGACATTTATAGTCAATGATGATCCCCATAGGGTATAATGGAATCTATCTAGGGGTATGCTGCCCTGGAGGCTGATTTTTGAGGTCAAGGCACCAAATTTGCAACAGAGCTGCTGATACCTTCCCACAAAATACTCCCCAAGTTTGAAAAAGTTTGAACCAGGGGGATCAGTTCTACCCGCCCCCAAAGGAGGTACTCCTATAGTCCATCACCAATTGTGTGTGTGTGTGGGGGGGAGAAAGTGTGCATTTAATTTTTAAAGGGAATATAGTTCCTTTACAATTTAAAGTTTTACAAGAAACACCTTCTCCCAAGTTCACCAGGAAGTTGTTTAAATAAACCGTAATCCGCTTTAAACACCCTTCAAGTTTATTCAGTCAGCTTTTTCATATCATTGGCACGCAGGTAGTCCAGAAGCTTTTATCAGACTGACTAAATATTTGATTTTTATTATACTTTGCTGGACAAAAGGTTTGATTCTGTATTAAGGCAGCTTCATGTGTTCATGGGTAAATCAGAACTATCCTAGCAAAGTATAAGGGCTTCTAGTCTTTAGGTTTAACATACTGTATACATTTTAGGGCTTATTTTTTAGTTTTTTATTGCTGCTCCAAAAGTATATAACATATATTAAGCCGTAACAGGACTCTTCTTGATAATCCAAAGTGGAGCTTAAATTCTATTCCCTAATACTCAGCTAAGAGTCCCTTATTGGCCCTTCTGCAGGGAGCTAAATCACACATTTCATACAATACTCCCCTTGGATATTCTTGTGGGAGTCAAACTAACAAGCTGGAGAATCATTCTGTAAAAAATTATACTGGGAAGACTAAACTCCAAAGCTCTATCATGTTGCATGACCTGAAGTTACACCAGGCCTGACGTCTGCAGCCTGCATGGACCGAAGTCACACAGAAGCCTTGAGGTTAAGCTACTCCAGAGCTAGGTGTGTGTCAGAGTCCCATTGCTACAAGAGAACAGTGTTCACATGAAGCCCTTCCTACCGTGTTCTTTCACCATAACCAGGAACCAGCCTCCACTTGCCAGGGGGTACGGACAGGGCTTTTATCTGCTGTGCCTGCATCTCAAACTGGATGCCACCTGAAAGCCAGCCCTTCCTTTTAAACACTGCGGTTCTAGGATTCTACTTGCATACTAGCTATAGCTGCATTGTCGAAAGCTCACATTCCAGCCTCACAGGCAACAGCAGATAAGCGTCTGGACAAACGTGTCCTCTGGTAGAAAGGACTGTCGGCCAAGTATTGAATTATCCAGGTCAGCAAGTTTTAGAGAGCGACACGAGACTCCCTCCCGTCAGCCACTGCAAACTTCTTGGGTGTCCAGCTCATACTGGGGGATTGAAGGGCAAGCTCTGCTGGAGGTCTCCTCTGAGTCTAACCCGTCAAGATCCCCTCCCCAACAAAGAACCAAACACCAGCCAAGTATCTACTATCGTGTGCATCTTTATTTAGAACTGTTCTTAAGTCAGTGTACAGTTTTGCCCCCCAACCCCCCTGTATCCTGTGTACATACTGGCACCAATTTGTGTAATGACTCCCCTATGGGACGGGAAGGGGGGGTAGACTGTAAGCCTTCACATCTAAGTTGGGAAGAAGAGACAGCCGCAAGCCCCTAGTTTTGCTTGACCAAAAAAAAAAGACCTTAAAAAAAAAAAAAAGGACCAAGTGTGTGTTTTGTTTTAAGGCGTAGCATACAGAAAAGACACTTGTTGGGTTACATAAATTTACACACAAGCAAGACCTCCCGCTAGGACACCAGCTGGTTATTTCGGCTCCCTTTGGGCTGGGCTGTCGCCTTCGTAGAGGCTGGTTTAACTCCCTCTCAATGCGTTATACTATATTGGAATGGCAATTTAAAAACAAAACAAAGAAAAAGAAACGACAAATGTACAATCAAAAGTCCTCAGATGCATTGTAGAACTTTTTTTGGGGGGGAGGGGGCATTCACTCCAACTTTTTTTTTTTAAAAAAAAGAAATGCTGCCGTCAACTTTTCACCTTCCAGTTTTTATATCCTGAGTCAAGCGCCAAAAAACACAAATAAAGCCATGCCCAATCTCAACTCTTTGTTTTATGCGCAGTTACGGGGGGGAATTTTTTTTTTGTCAAAAAAAAAAGAAGAGAAAGATGTTATAATGGTCATTAACTAGTCCTTTTTTTGTTGTTGTTTTTAGAAGCATTTGCGGTGGACAATGGACGGTCCGGATTCGTCGTACTCTTGCTTGCTGATCCACATCTGCTGGAAGGTGGACAGGGAGGCAAGGATGGAGCCTCCGATCCAGACGGAGTATTTGCGCTCAGGTGGGGCAATGATCTGTGGAGAGGAAAAGCAAGGGACATTTGAGATGCGGAAAAGGCCAGGCCCACAAGGTGCGTGCCTTGCAAGCCAGGCTAGCAGTCGAGCCTTGCCCGGAAAGTGTAACCAAAACCTGGCTCCATTACTAATAGGGTAATTCCCAAAGTGCCATTAAGGGATCCTTTGGAGGCTGAGATGTTTTAGTCTTACCACTGGTAAGCCTAGCAGGTAGTTCACCCCTCTCAGCTGCATGTGTGCGCAACCACCTGGGTAGGCCAGAGCACCTGTCCTTTCCCACCCCCCTCCAGAGGAACAAGGTGTTATGTCACGCCCAGGAAGCTTACCTTGATTTTCATTGTACTGGGCGCCAGGGCTGTGATTTCCTTCTGCATTCTGTCGGCAATGCCAGGGTACATGGTGGTACCGCCGGACAGGACGGTGTTGGCGTACAGGTCCTTACGGATGTCGACGTCGCACTTCATGATGGAATTGAAGGTGGTTTCGTGGATGCCGCAAGATTCCATACCTGGCAGAAAGGAAGCGAACGATATGACTTTAGCTGGTGGCAAAGGACCCGCAGCCAAGACAGTTACACCTTCCCAGCGAAGGGCGTCTGCAGGCCATCTTCCGACTTACCTAAGAAAGAGGGCTGGAAGAGGGCTTCTGGACACCTGAACCTCTCGTTTCCAATGGTGATCACCTGACCGTCGGGGAGCTCGTAACTCTTCTCCAGGGATGAGCTGGACGCGGCGGTGGCCATCTCCTGCTCGAAGTCAAGGGCGACGTAGCACAGCTTCTCTTTGATGTCGCGCACGATTTCTCTTTCGGCTGTGGTGGTGAAGCTGTAGCCTCTCTCGGTCAAGATCTTCATGAGGTAGTCGGTCAAGTCGCGTCCAGCCAGGTCCAGACGGAGGATGGCGTGGGGCAAGGCGTAGCCTTCATAGATGGGCACAGTGTGGGTGACACCATCACCTGAGTCCATCACAATGCCAGTGGTACGGCCAGAGGCGTACAGGGACAGCACAGCTTGGATGGCGACGTACATGGCTGGAGTGTTGAAAGTCTCAAACATGATCTAGGGTCGGAAAAGAAAGGCGCTACAGTTAAAAGACGCCGGCAAGCTACAATGTACTCCAGTCATGCTCAGAGGATAGGGATCCGTGTCAAACAGCGAGGAAATCGGCCCATGCCAGTCAAACATGGGGAGGACACAACAGGTCAGATTGTTAAGGATTACGCTCGCGTTGTGCCGATCCCACCGCCATCCCGTCTCACAACATGACGTGTTACAAAGTCAACCAAAGCAAGTCAGAAGAGTTAGTCAAAAAGGCTGCAATAGCTTCAGGTGAAATCACTAGCCAAGTCAAGAAGAAAGCAAGTTTCAGGACAGAATGAATTAAAACAAAAACCTTTCAAGATCCAGCAAGAGAGAGATTCAGACCAGGAAAAGGAAAACCCTGCAGAGATTGGCAAATAAAATAAAATTGAGATGAACGAAAACATTGACAGATAGCTGTTTAAACGGGAGCAAAAAGGGGAGGGAAATGCACACGGCGTGTTTTACCTGTGTCATCTTTTCTCTGTTGGCTTTGGGGTTCAGGGGAGCCTCTGTTAGCAGCACAGGGTGTTCCTCGGGGGCAACTCTCAGCTCGTTGTAGAAGGTGTGGTGCCAGATCTTCTCCATGTCGTCCCAGTTGGTGACAATGCCGTGTTCAATGGGGTACTTCAGGGTCAGGATACCTCTTTTGCTCTGCGCCTCGTCACCGACATAGCTGTCCTTCTGGCCCATTCCGACCATCACACCCTGAGGAGAGAAGGCACAGAGCTCAAGAACCAAACCCATCCCAGGACTAAACGGAATACTTTAGGCTTGAGCCTCACACTGCAGCAGGCCAGAACAGTAAAACAGTGGCTTCCCCATGTAATGAGGTGTACAGTTTCACTCCCCTATATGCAATTCTGAATGACAGCAGAGCAGGGAAACTGCATTCCTCATCTTTGTTGGTAGAGGTCCATCTGGTTCAACTCAAGGAATCTTTGGAAGGCGAGCTCACCCAGTGGGTTAAAACTAAATTACTCTAAAAGCCACTCTTTCTACCATGTAATCCACAGCATACCATTAGCCACTATCTGTGACAACTTCCCAGCATCCAAAAGAGTAATTAACTGGAGAGTTGACTTCAGGCTACTCTGTAGTTACAGGTACTTAAAAGTTCCAGAAACTGCTGCTAGTCCAGCCTAACTAGCGTAGAACAACTAGTAAATCCAGCTTTAATGCAAAGCAGCTTCTTTTGGGTCCTTCCAGGCCATCACAAACAAGTGTAGTAAGAGTTAGTGGAGTGGAAAACTGCAAGTGACTGTTTTGCTCCGCCTTACAGTGAACCCCGAATCACCACCTGTACGTACCTGGTGCCTGGGGCGACCCACAATGGAGGGGAACACGGCACGGGGAGCATCGTCCCCCGCAAAACCGGCTTTGCACATTCCGGAGCCATTGTCAACAACGAGTGCAGCAATATCATCATCCATGGCGATCTTTGAGGGGAGAAAAAGAAATTGCACAAGTTGAAGAATCTGTCCCTTGCACAAAGAAGCACGGCGCCGTCAATCAGAAGCCCAGAGCCATCTAGCGAGATCCAGCAGGAGCATGCAGCACCAGAGCTGGTCCAGCCCCACCCACTTCCTCCCGGCATCTTAGGTTTTGTCATCTCTCGAGTACTTCCGCTTTTCAGCCACTAGAGGGTGCGTATCGCATCTTCCTACCCATTCGGGACAAAGGAAGTCCTCCCCTACACACTGGCCCGTGTTATGACCATAAAAGGGAATGGTTAGAGCCAGCTTTTGGAGGGTTTGCTCACAGAGGCCACGCCCTTCCCTCCATCCCAACCCACCCCCGCTTCCCAGAGAGCCCTGACTGAGCATATGTCTGGGCGCCACTCTGCAAGAGGAGCACACTCACGCACATGGGGGGGGGGGGAAGGCCTGGTCGAAAATGGGTGTTGCAGACAGCACAGGGAGGACGTTAATGGCCCAGAGCTTCAAAATGAGGGCGGGTCCCCCAGATTCCCCCCTCTGCCTCTCTCCAGGGACTCACCCCAGGTCCCCACCCAACACAGAGCAGCTCTGCAACTAGTTTGTCCAGTCTTGCAGGCTGGGTTTTTACATTAACTCATGCTAAAAGGCAGTCTGAAGAGAAACACCTACTGAATTCCCAGAGATTTTTTATCTTGACCAGAGGAGCTGGTTCCTCTTCACAATTAATTAGTTTGGCTTTTTTTTTTTTTGGATCGTTTAGATACTGGTCCTTACTACCCTCCCTCCTGCCAGGACCTCTGGGCCCTGGAGGAAATTCTGTAGGATAGCCCTTCCCTGCAGATGAAACACAAATCCGCCTGGTTTGGGGAAGTGTCTCCTAGGCACAGAAAACTAACGACCTTGCCAAGTTATAATTTTAAAACCAGAATTTCCCTTTCCTTGGGTAACCTCCCTGCATACCTGAGCACCTGGCTGTACTTGGCAGCTTTTCCTTCTCTAAGCCACCCATTGGCCAACCTGGTTTAGATTTTACCCCCTATGACCGTTCATGAGGACTAGCCACCTGCCAGTTAAGATGCCTGGAGCATTGGAATTAAAGGTGCAAAGAAAAAAAGATCCTTCTGCACTAAACACGGGAGGGGGGGGGGTTGTATCTCCCTGAAGCAATGCTCAGAGGCCTCCACAAACCTCGGCGACGCCCCTCCTTCCTTTCCCAGTAGGGAAGGATCCAGAGTCCAGGAAACAAAGACCCTCTCAGCAGTGGGAGGGGCAGCCCCTTCGCCGAAAGGCCCCCTCGTGATTGATCTCCTTCCCCACCCCACAAGGCGCCGCCCTCTTCCTCCTCGCCCCCCCTCCCCTCCTCCATGTGCTTGACACACATACAATAAAAAAATGCCGGCTTCATCCACCGGAAGCAGCCGGCTCCCCCCCCCCACCTCCTCCTCCCCAAGTCACACCCTAGACTTCCCCACCACCCTCCCTCGACTTCGAAAAGAGCCCCTTTTTTACAAGCAAAATCTCTTATCCCCCCCCCCTCCACGCGCACACACACAGTTTCTGAGCTGGGCCACAAATCCTCTTAAGCCAAAGGGGCGCCCCCAGCAAAAAGGACGCAGCAGATTAGGGAGACCAGAAGCAATACACGAGACTGGATGCGACCCCCAGGCCTGGCTGCTGGGGGAGGCTCGCCTCTCTCCACCCCACTCGTGGCATGGCGGCCGACTCTCCAGATCCAATTAGAGCCAAGGAGAGAATCGCCCTTCAGGGCCACGCCGGGGAGGGGGGGCTCCGCAAATCCAATCTCCGGAGCCAAACCTCGCTGCGCCCAATGGCGGCGCCTTCTCCCACTCGAGCATTGAGAAAACCGGAAAGGCTCCCTTCCAACAGGAGGCTTAGGAGCCCACAGGCGGCCCTAAGGTCAAGATCCACCTTCGGAAGAACGGAACGCTTGCCATTGCTGACTTCGCCACTTCAGCTTCCCACCCCGGCCCCGCTAGCCTCCTGCCCAGCCATCCCTTCCAATAGGCTTCCTTCCGAGAAATTAAGACCATGCAGCGCACATTCCCGGATGCATGCCCAAAAGCACCTTTCCGAAGGGCGCACCCATGCAAGAACCCCTTCAAGCACGAGCCCTGCCAGCAGACGCCGATAAAACGCAGCCCGGACACAAAACCCACCCCCTACCCCCTTTGCATTTATCTACATCCTTGTGTTGTTTTGCAAAGAAACCCCCCTACCTTTTGAAAGTTGCAAAGTCTTTTTTTTTTGCTTGGAAATCTGCTCTTTAAGCCCTGGAGGGAGGAGGGGGCGGCGGCGGCTTGAGACCCACCCGGGTGCAGACGGAGCGAAGGCGAGCGCGCTTAACGGCTACGTCCTCCCGCGGCGCGGCGCCGGGTTTTATAGGGGCGGCGCGGCGGAGCTCTCGCCATAAAAGGCAACTTTCGAAACGGGCCGCTCCGATTGGCTGGGCGCCGCTCACTCACTCACGACTCGCTCGCTGCACATTGCAGCATTCCCCCCCCCCCCGCCCCGCTTGCAAGGAAGAGAAAAAAAAAAGAGAGCTAGAGAGAGATTGCGAGTGGGGGAGGGCATTTTGGCTTCTTTCTTTTTTTTTGCAGCGGGTTGTTCTCATGGGCGCAGCTTTTTTTTTTCCTCCTCTTCCTTTTTGCAAAAATGTGCCCACATCTAACTGAGAGATCTAGGGCTCAAGAGGGTGCAGGACTTGAATTTCACGTATGGCATAGATAGAGTTATGTTTGCAGGCCTGCTCGCCCTCTCATTCTTTCCCAAATGTGCGTGTGCCTGGGGGAGGACCGGGCCTGTAGGAAACATGGGCCCTCTCCATGTGCTTTCGGCCGCAAAAATCTCCTGGCCTGACACAAAACTAGATTCAAGAGGGCAGCCACATTGGTCTGATGTAGCACCACGAAATGTGAGTCCAACGGCACCTTTAAGACCTGCAAAGATTTTATTCAAGGCGTGAGCTTCTCCTGTCCTAGGACGTGGGCATTGCACGCAAAAGCTCACACGTTGAATAAAATTGTTGTGAGTCTTAAAGGTGCCGCTGGATTCACACACAAAAGTGAACTGGATGGCGTGTAACTTTGGAGGGGCCGACTCTCCAGATACGATTCGCTGTTCTCGGCTCCAGGCGCTACAATTCAGCTCTCTGCGGGGGAATTAAAGACCTCCTGGGCTCAGCTACAACCTAGACTTAACTTCGGAGCAAATCTACAGAGAATGGGGCCTCTTTGGGTGCCAAACCAAAACAGCAGCCCATTGTGTTCTATGCAAAGGAGTAGCCGGAGCTTCCTCCAAAAGATGGACGGGCACGCTTCCTGAGAGCTGTGAGAGTACCCAAGAGTTGAGCCCCACCCCACACTAAGCCTGACCGAGCGCTAATGGCCTCTCTCACTTCTAAGCATGCCCAGGAAAGGGGAAATCCAAGCAAACACCCCCGAGATTCTCCTATAAGGCCCCCCCCCTCCGTGTATGTTGGCCTGTCGTCCTACAGGCCAAACACCCGGGAGTTTGCCGTCAAGGTTTCCCCACCGGGGCCCTGTGCCAAGGATCTTTTGCATCCGGCCAAGCGCCCGGGAGAGATGGATCACGGGAGAGCCGCATGTGTGCATGGCACATCGTGGCGGACGCTCCGACAGCCTCCCCTTCAAATCACCTCTGCGTTTGCGGCCCCAGCATACCGTATCAGAGAGGAGACATCTCATGTATTTGTTAACGGCAGGCTTGCTGGGCTTAAAACATCCAGAAAACTCCCAAGGTTTCTTGTCTCCAAGTGCCTGAGAGGGTTCCAAAATCTGACCGCATCTTCTTTTAAAATAAAGGAGGCCTCCTTAAATAACAAGGATATTTGACTCCGAAATTCATTCATTCAATTCAAATCCCAGCAGCGGCGGGCAAACACAATAAGGTTTCCAACTTATAATGACAATATGTAGCGTTAGCACGGCATGTCCCTGACGTTCCAAGCCTTTTGTTCAAGGGGCCAGTGTGTTGGGAGACTGAGGTTCACAACCCCACCCCATGCTGCTACGAAGCTCACTGGGTGAACTTGGAGGCGCTCCTGGCTGGGCCTACCTCAAAGGGTTGTTGTGAGGGCAAAATAGGAAAAGAAGCCACTTCTCCAGAGGGGTCCCAACCAGTTCCCAAACGACCAACGGCAGAGCATCCCAGGTCCAATTTGGTCACAGACCAGAGTCCCAGAACATAAGACGTCCCAGGTTCAAGCCCCAGCATCTCCGTTCAAAAGGGTTAGAAGAAGAGGGGTTGGTTTCCCTACCCTGTTTTGCACTACCGGAAGGAGTCTCAACGTGGCTGACAACTGCCTTCCCTTCCTCTCCCCACAACAGACGCCCTGGGAGGTAGGTGGGGCTGAGAGAGTCCAGACAGAACTGCTCTGCGAGAACAGCTCTAACAGGACTGTGACTGGCCCAAGCTGCCTCATGTGGAGGAGAGGGGAATCAAGGCCAGCTCTCCAGATTAGAGGCTGCTGCTCAACCACTGCACCGAGCTGGCACTCAGGAAGATTGAGCCTCTGCCGGTCGGAGCAGACTTTATTCGTTTGGATGACCCAAAGGTCTGATTCCGTATAAGGCGGCTTCATTTGGAGAGAGAGACTATGGTTCCCAGCTGTGGCGTCTTCCTCCTTCCCGCCATGACTCTCGGGGACGTTTCCTCCAGTTAGGGGGTGATAAAAGACTGAGGGACGCCACTTGGGAAGCTCCTACCAACAACAGACCGGTTAGAAAGTGCCGGGAAAGCAAAGAAAGTGCACAGTGCAGGGTAAGCAGTGGCTCTTTGCTGGGACCGACTTGGCCTGAAGATGCCTAACAAGATGGCCGCAAGAGACCTCCCTCCCCACGACTGCACCTGGTCTCCAGCTGACCAAGATCCGTTCCCTTGGACAAAATGGCTGCTTGGGAGGGTGGCCTGAGGATCCTCCCTGCCGTAACCCCTTGGCTTCCCAGGTTCCACCCTCAAAATATCCAGGGATTTCCCATCGCAGAGCTGGAAACCTTCTTGGCTCTCTAGGTGGGCTTAGCTTAAGCCCGACCACCTCCGTTCCGGCAGCAGGGATCCAACAATGCCGCATTGTACAGGAGGGCTATGGAGATAATGCCGGCAAAGCCCTTGGAATATTTGACATGTGCTAAGAAGCATTAATATAAGTATTCCATATGATGGTTACAGGACTTTCCGCCCTCCAGAATCCGAGGCAAAACCTCCCTGGAATCCACCGGTGGAAATTTAAGAGGGCCCGAAAGGTATTTGCTCAAAGTCCAAACGGTAATTAAATAAACTTGTACAAATTCTTGATGGAGAGACATCAAGATCTGGGAGTGGACCAAAATCATTTTTAGCCTGCTATCAATGACCTCGGCAGTCCTAAAATGCCTTTCCCCCCCCTACTCCCCTGGTAGATAAGATCTCAGTAGAAAGTTAAACAATACCAGTTTACCGGCTCTGGCTCAACCTCAACCCCCAAATGGCTAAAATATTACATTTAGCCATTCACCCGGCACAGACTGGCCTTTTTCCTTGCTGGGTTAGCGAGTGGGTTTTCGTCTTCAGAGGACAGCCAGTTCGCAATAAGTCCCTGTCTTAGCTGTATATGGAAGGAAAATGATGAAGTGAATCCTATAGAGTTTAATTTTCGGAAACTCAAGGGCACGTTTTGTGTATATCTCACATACAACCCCACGGCACTTTTATGTGTTTTCTTGCTAGAATTAAGAATCTCAGCTTCTATGTTTTTAAAAGACGTAAGTTTCCAGTCCTCATGGACACTGCAATAAATTTAGAAAAGGCCATAGACTAGAAATCCCCCAGGAGTGTATTTTAATCCTAAATGTATCTTTTCTCTGGCTTCATGGCTTTTAATTCCCTGTAGCCAGACTTGGCCGGCCATTGGGGATCGGAAGGACATAATGTGGATGTGGTCACAGCCTCTGGCCGGCATGCTCCCCCACCCCTCAGCTTCCCACTCAAGGGTAAATTCCCTCTTGTTCTTTAACTTATATTCAGTAAGCAGATTTACTTCCTCACTGAGAAGAAAAGCGGGGTGGTAATTCAGATATATAAACTGATAGATCGGGGTCCCTAAATGTTTTTGAGCCTGTGTGCACCTTTTGAAGGTGGTAGGAGAGACCACACAATGGCAGCTGCTGGAGGTGGAGACTCACACCCATGCAGGAGAGAAGAAGGGGAATTTCTAAAACACACCGGGAAAGAAGAGGACGGAACCAATGCTGGTGGCAGGTGCTGCGGAGACAGCTTCATTTTAATGTGTGCAGCCAGTTGGCTCTCCAATAGCCTATCAGAATCTGCGCTGGGCATGAGCCCTATCTGGCCCCACACACCTGGTGGATGCTGGGTAAGCCATTGGTGGGCACCATGCTGGAGAGTCCTGGGACAGATGGTAGAGAGGTAGATGCATGGCCCCGTTCCTGTGTCTGGTGGAGATCTAGGGCAGAGTGTCAGGGGCAGGGGTGGCGATTAGTAGAGCCCTCCTCCCGGCTGGCTGAGAGAGGGGTAGTGGTGGGCCTGACCATTGAGCACAACCCAGCATTTTTCCAGGATTCAGGCCTGACACAAAGGCCAGGGGGAAGGGTCAGCACGATTGGCTATGCTCCAAGACCCGTAGCCTGGCAGGGGCCCTAGTGCCAGTCAAGGATGTTTGGTCATCTCCTCTCAACAGGAAATGACAGTGCAAGGCCTTCTGGGGCAATACCCCATTTCCCGTTGGAAGACGCACCAGATGGGCCTGGAGAATTGACCTGTTAGTGGTGCTTGTAGGGTCTTCTGACTACAACATCCAGGGGGTGACTGGAGATCTCCCGGAATTACAACTCACCCCTAGATTGAAGAACTGTTCCTCTGGGTGCTTTGTGGGTGAACTCTCTTGGTATTACACCTTGCTGAGGTCCCTCTTCTCCTCAAATCCCATCCTCCTCAGGGCCTGACTCCAAATCTCCACGAATGTCCCCATCCAGAGTCGATAACCTGCCCAGGCTGGCAACCTTAACGCATGGGATCAGGTCCTTCTCTTTTACCCACCCGTTAGCCCTGCCAACCTTACTTATCTGGGAGGGAAGGGGTGTCTAGCATCTCTTCAGGGACTGCTCAAAGGGGTTCAGGACTCAGGTCAATCAAAAAGCTATGCCAGGGCACGAAAAACAGCAGCCTCAAACAGGCTGCAAGGCTGTTGGCAGAACGATCCCCCGGCTCAGAGCGGATCGCGAAACTGCTAAAAAAGATAAAACCCCACTCACAGATGTCAGGCAGGAGGGAGTGCCTTTCTGCTTCCTGTTGGGGACTTCCTCTCTCGGCCCTCCAGCCCCTCACAAACCGTCTCTCCTCTCCTGCTTGTGCAGTGCTGAGGTCAGCAGATTGGGCCTACGCCGGAGGAAGTGGCAAGAGCGAAGGCAAGGCAAGACAAACAAAATGACCACAGACCAGGTGGCATGGTGGCCAGCCCTGGGCTGGGAAGTTCCTGGGGGTCTGGGGGTGGCAGTGGAGCCTGGAGCCCAAACATCATCCTACTACAGGACTAATTCTGCTTTTCCCCCCCTTTCAAAGGGGCGCTTTGGCAATGGAAGGGTCCTCACCGAGGTCACATGCCACAGAGCTCACCTTCCAAAGCAGCCTCATGCTACAGGGGAGCCCACCTCTGTGACCTGGAGATCAGGTGTACCGGCTGCTGCACTCTGGTGGGCCACCATTAAAGGTCAATCTACCCCTTTGGAACTGGACGTGGGACAAAACGGCTGGCAAAGAGTGCAGGGATGCAAGAGAGCTCTTCAATGCCCAGGGACCAGGCCTGGGCTCCTGTCTGGGGGCCTATGGAGCATGGTGCTTGGCCACTGAACGCATGAAGCTGCCTCATGCTGAGTCAGACCCTCAGTCCATCTACTCAGACTGGCAGCGGCTCCCCAGGGCCTTTCACATCACCTACGGGCTGGTCCCGTTTCAAATGGAAACGCCAGGAATCGAACCCGGGACCTTCTGCGGGCCAAGCAGAGGCCCTGCCGCTGAGCCACAGCCTCTCCCCCAGGTGGGAAGGATCTCCAACTCCACAAGGCTGATTGTTGGGTCGTCCTCTCCCTCTCTCTCCGACTAACCCACCTCGCAGGGTTGTCGCCAGGAGAACACGGAAGCAGAGAAGACTCTCGAGACGCAGGGAAGGTGACAGTGCAACAGGGAGCGAGTGAGAAATATAATCTTGGAAGTCAGAGTGCTCAATAACCCCCACCCTCCCGGAAAAACCTGTCCCCTTGCACAAGGTTTGGGGAAATTATACCGTTCAGGCAACACGGGGGAACCCACTGGCCATTTCTGGAAGAGGAACAGAAAGGGAAGGCCACAGGCTGCTGCTGCTGCTCTAAGTGCACATTCCAGGCAGAGGCGAGAGGCTCTCCGGCGTTGGCCACAGACCTCAGCTGCTCAGTGGTTTCCTGTTTCCTCTGCAAGCAGCACGGGGACGCCAGCATCGATTGGCCAACCGGGGTTGCAACCTTTTGTTTCCATTTAAGGCGCTCTTCCTGGACGGGGAAGGAAACAGGCCGGCCGGCAGAGGCTGCGGAGTGTGTGCACTGCACTGTAGGGATATGCCTGAAACGGGGGGGGGGGAGGTGGGTGGGTGTGGTTCAATGGCTCCAAACACAAAGACCCGGGGGAGACTCTGGTTTGAACATCTTCAGACTAGTATCTCGCTGCAAACGTGGGTTGCCTGCATCCCCCGCCCCGCCCCACCCCGCTACAGGCCCACTGCAGTTAGCAGCTTTCCAAAACACTCTGTGATGCCCACATTCCAAACTCATATCGGTTTTACAGCCCGTTAATTCTGCAGAGAGGGACCCCCCCCCTCCCCTCACACTGGAAACTCGGGCTGCTGCCAGTCAGAGCGGGCAATCCTGAGCGCAAAGGGCCCAACCATCTGAGTCAGGGCCTGGCAGTTTCGCCTCAGCCCTCGCAAACACAGCAGAACACGTCTGACTTCTCCGCCGCGCTGCTCTCTTCCTCTCTGGCCAGATTCGTACCAGAAGAACCTGCTCCCGGAATTATGGTTTTCTGAATGGGTCGAGACGAGCCGGTCGAACGGGTCGTATGAACCGCGGCGGGCGCAAGGGAAAGCAGCTGCCTCTGTCTCCAGGGTGGCTGCCGGGTGACACCAAACCAGGCCGAGCTCCTGCTTAATTCGTCCTCCCAAAGGCATCGCTCGGCAGCCACTCCACCGAGGGCCCAAGTTGTGACAAAATCACTCTCGATATAAACTGAACGCTTAGCCCAGCGCGGCCTGCTCTCTCCCTCCACGCCCCAATGGCGCAATCCCCGGAACTAGAGAAGCATGGAGAGATAATTTTGCAGACCGCCGAGGCCCAAGGGCCAACACTGGTGTCCAAACCTTGAACGGGCTTTAGCCGGGGTACCTGAAGGAGCCCTCCCCCAAGAACTCCGAAGCAGGAGCCAGTTAGCAGATCCTTCTCAAAATGATTAATAGGAAACCTCCTTGCTGGTGACCTCAGAGGTATCTTCCTGCTTTTTATGAGGGGGAAATTATCTTCAGGGCGGGAGGAGCTGCTAGTTTCTAGCTCGTGCTAAGGTGCTGTGCTACTTTTGGCACATTTCAAACCAGGTATGGGAAACGTCTGGCTTTCTGTCCTTTCCAGGTGTGCTCTTAGATGGAAGGGGTGCAAAAATTCTAGTGTAGACGTACTAGTAATATAGTCCTAAAATCAAAGATTCATAGGGTTGGAAGGAGCCATAGAAGCCGTTGAGCCCTGTTCAGTTCAGGATCACGTTAAAGCATCCCTGACTGCTTGAAGACTGCGAGTAGGGGGGAGCTCACCGCGTCCCTAGACAGCCGATTCAGTCACTGGTCTACTCAGACTGCAAAAAACTTTTACCTAATAGCCAGGTGGCACCTTCCAGCCCGTAATTTAAACTCCATCCTCTCCTCTGCTGCCAACAAGAGCAACTCCCTGCCCTCTCTAAGGGGCAGCCTTTCAAGTACTTCTTAATTCCTCTGTTCTGAGGGGAAGCCAGACGTCCCATTTCCCCAGAGCCCCTAGGGACAGAAAAGTGCCAGAGATCAGTTTCTGGTTAGTGTGAGAGTGCTCTCCGATGTTGGAGCATCACTCCAAGGCCTGAGCCCATCTCCCAGAATCCCAGAGGTCGATGGTGGGTTGTTTGGTCCGTGATGGGTTGGGCCGGCGCAGTGTAGTAGCTAAGAGCAGCGGCCTCCAATCTGGAGACCCAGGTTTGAATCTCCACTCCTCCTCCACATGCAGGCAGCTGGGAGACCTTGAGCCTGGCCCCGTTCTCTCTGAGCTCTCTCAGCCTCACCTGTCTCACAGGGTGTCTCTTGTGAGGAGAGGAAGGGAAAGGTGCTGCTGCTCCTCCTCCTCTTTATATTCCACCTTCCTCCCCAACGGAGACGCGAAGCTGCTTACGCCGTTCTCGTCTCCTCCATTTTATCCTCACAACAACCCTGTGAGGTAGGGGAGGCTGAGTTTGTGCGACCGGCCCAAGGTCACCCGGCAAGCTTCCTTGGCAGACCGGCAATCTTGAACCCGGGTCTATCCGAATGCTAGCGTGACATTTTAACCATTCCACATCGCCGGCTGGTTGTGCTGCTTGGAAAGTTCACTGCTCTTGGGAGTCCCTGAAAGACTCAGACTGGCTCCTGAAACGCCGCCTCCCTTGCGTTTCAAAGGGACCAGATCCCAGGCCGGACTAGACACAGGTAACCTGTCCGGTCTCCGGTTCTCATCCAGGTGCGTATCAGTTGACAGCTCCTCGAACACAATATGGAAAGCAGTAACAATAGAAAGCAGGGCGACCGAAGTCGCTGCGGCACGCTTGCCGGCTTGCTTTTTTACATTGTTCCAAGTTTCCAGTCGGGTCAGCTTAGGACACCTGAGGGTATCGCAGGCCGAGGCCCCCATCTGGTCCCTCGAACGGCGGCCAGACGGGCTTGCAGCCCGGCATTTCCAGGGCAGCCCCCCCCCCCTTTCCTGAGGGTGAATCACAACAGAAGGGGCTCGGAAATTCACTTGATTGTTATCCGCGCCATCTTGGCCAAAGCCGGGGGGGAGGAGTCTCGGTTGGCGTGCCGGAACGAGGGTTACAGCGGCAACTTCTGTGTACCCACAGTAAAAAAAAGAGCCTTGCTCAAGCTTTTGCGGCGGTCCGGAAACCCCAGTTGCGCAATCTGCTGGCGTTATGGTAATTAAACAGAAAAGCCCGTGTTTTCTTGGAGGGCTTCAGACAAACCGGAAGGGACCTCTTCAACAACATGCTCCTGTACATGTTCCTTCTAAGTGTGTCTCCCCTCTGGGGATCTACCAGAGTCGCTGTTTTCAGAGCCAATGAGCGCATGATCATGTGTGTGTGTGTGTGTGTGTTAGGCGCCATCAAGGACGAGTGTCCGACTTATGGCGACTCTATGAATTAACGACCTATGCTCAGGTCTTGCAGACTGAGGGCCGTAGCTTCTTAGATTGAGTCCATCCATCTCATGTTGGGTCTTCCACTTTCCTCGATGCCTTCGACTTTTCCTAGCGTCCTTGTCTTTTCCCGTGAGTCTTGTGCTTGCAGCGTGTGACCAAAGCAGGATGGCCGCAGTACAGTCCCTTGAGCTTCTAGGGAGAGTCCGGGCTTGACCTGACCTGGAGCTCACTGATTCGTCTTGTCGGTGGTCCACGGTCTTCGTGCAACTCTCCCCGACACCGCATCTCCCACACAGAGCCTGTGGCGTGAATTAACTTGGCCTTGGTCGCCAGCCACACATGCTCCCGCTGAAGAATCTCTACTGGCTCCTTGGCGGCCGCCCTTCCCGGTCTCGATCTCCCCTAGCAACGGCAGAGAATGTACCAGCCTGAACAAACGGAGCTACAAAATGGTGTGTGTGTGTGTGTGTGTGCGGTGGTGGTGGTGGAGGGGGGTGCTTTGGGTACAGGTCCCCGATATTCAGTGGATACTCCTTGCGTGGGAGGGGGCAAAATGGTGCCAAGATAAGGCACTGGCGGGGGGCGGAGGGGGACTATGGAAGGCCGTCCTGGCTTTAAGGCACTGCCAGTCACTTGCCTTAGGGGCTCTCTGGATCCTAGCAGGAAAAGGGACCCATCGACTCCCGGGCACACAACTCATTTGGACGTCCTCTGCCCACAGCTCCAGGCGTTCTCGTCCCACCATGAGTTTGAGAGTAAAGGGTGGCATGCAAGCATAGGGTTTTTTTTGGGAGGGGGGGCGGCACAGGCTCTTTGTGAAGCTACAGTGGGATCTGTCCCCTGCACTGGAGAGCCATGCGTGCTCTGAGGGGATCTAACACACCGAGGGCCCTTGGTGACACCGCATCTCGCTGCCACTCGCTTTCTGCCCAGATGACTCCTGCCTCCCTCTTGGGGGTTAACGGGATCCGGCCTTCCCTCTTCCCTGGTCTCTCCTAACCCTGCCGGCTTGACCTGCTCTCTTCTCCATAAATGGATGCAATTCGGAGCGCTTTCCCCAGGGTGGAAGGCGAGTGGGGAAGGAGAGGAGAATGCCAGGAATGTCGAACATACAACATGTGTAACGCATTTCCAGCCTGGGGTGGAAGAGGCTGCGAGGATGGGGGGCGGAGGCCGAGGAAAGGGGAGGCAACCGGAGGGCAGGAGGTAGGGGACCCGCCTTCTCCTCCTCCTCCATCCAGGGGTCAGGAAGAAATCGGTGGGGACTGCTGGAGGGAGACGTCTTCACAGATGCTTGATGCCAAAAATCCATCGCTCCCCTCTCGCTTTTATAGCCAGCCCCCCCCTCCCCAACTCCCACGTCCTCTGATCACAGCAAGGACACAGGCTGCTGATTCCCCCTTCCTTCCCTCCACCAATCGTTTCCCATCTTGGGAATGTTTTCTGTCTCTCTCCCCCTCATCCTCCTCTCCCTCTCTCAAACCTAAATCAGGCCACTACAAACACCAGCGCCAGCCTGGGGGTGGCGGAGCACTTTTGCCCTCCTTTTTTGGCCAGGCTGCTCCCGCCAGCCAATAACAGTGTCAGGGTGCTCACCAGACCAAGCCCCATGCCCACCTCTTCCCTGAGAGCTTCGGCGTGGAGCCCAAGGGCTGCCGAGCCCCCACCGAGAACTACACTTCCCAGAATTCACCGCTCGGATGGGAACAGGGGGAGTCCATTGTGGCGAAACCAGCTGAGAATGCGCATGATGTTGCCTGCATTCCTCAGGATCTTTCATCTGCAGCCTGCATCTGACCACAATCCAACTTCCCTTTCTGAATCGATAGTGTTTGAACACTCCCCGAGTTCCCTCCACCGATGCCAGAGCTAGAAGTGTTATTTATAATGCCGAGAGGAAACGAAAGCGGAGGCATTCAGGGTGCAGCCTTTTGCAAAAGACGAAGGCAAGAGGGAGGCGATGGATCTACACGTTACATTCCAAGACTGTACACGCTGCTACAACTGTTAGCGTCTGAAGCCAGGCAGTGTTATTTTTGGGGGGAGGGATGTGTTTGCTGGGAGAAGGGATGCAGCCGGCTCCCCTATCCAGCAAGCATGTTGCTTCGGCGGCATAAGAAATGTGAGAGGCGACATGTCAGGGACGCGCATGAAAGCTTTCACTTTGTCTCAGCCAGAAAGTCCCCCGGCATTCAGTGTACGCCTCACGCCCACGCTCACTTCTGGACCGCGCACTTGCTCCTGCAATGGTTCCTGGGCCCCTGTTTTTCAAGGGTGCTGATGTCCACGCGGTTCAATCGTGCGCATTCAGAAGCAACAGGCACACGCTTAAAGATCCTGTCCGCAGGCCGCACGCTACTGAAGGCTGCACAGAAAATCTTCTCTTCCATATTGCTTTCTCTCCTTTTCTCAAGGCGCAGCCAACTTACGGAGACCTCGTAAACGCCCTGAGGCAGGTGACCCCCCCCCCCATGGCCAGACGTGGGTCTTCTTCGGTGGTCTCCCATCCAAGTACTGACCGGAAGGGACCATGCAGGCCATCTAGTTCAACCCACTGCTCAATGCAGGCTCAGCCTAAAGGTCTATCAATCCTGTCTAATATGGCCCAATGTCCACGCAAGCCACTGCACACCAGCATGTTTTGGCCATGAGTGGGGGGGGGGGGGGGTACATGGTTCAGTAGTAGAGTATCTGCTTGGCACCAAGGTCCTGGGTTCAGTCCCTGGCCTTGGGGGGCTAACGGAGTAGCTGATTTGAAAGACCCCCGTTTGACCGACCTGGGCGAACTGGTGGTCTGATTTGAACTGATGCAGCTTCATGGGCCTGCTCAGCAGCAGATCATGGGCAGCGTGGGCAGGGCCACGAATCGCAGGGAGGGTTGCGAGGGGAAGCCCTACACCTGCCACAGACTGTTTCTACGGCTCTGGGCCAGTCTCCTCCTTAGAGGCTGCCTCTCGGCCTCAATCGCACATCCAGGGCCTGGGATCGCGAGGGCCGTTCCTTGCAGGATTGCGATGAAGGGAAACCCGGGGTAAATTGCAAGGGAGCAGTTGAGGGCGAGAATGCCAATATCACTAATAGCATGGCAGCAGCACCAGAAGTGCCTCTTCTCCCTGGACACTCCTGCCCTGGTGGTGGTGGTGAGGGGGTCATCATGCCTGCTTTCTGCTAGGAGGAAAGGGCTTTTATCCTGCCGACAGCCTTTTGAGAAACGATAACCAGCTCAGCCAGATTTGGGGAGTCAGTTCGGATCCGTCGGGGCCGACAGCGTGGTCGAGCCCGGGGCCGGATAGAAACGTCTTGCCCACTCACTCCCGTGCCCCCAACCGCACCCTGCCTGGAGCGGCAAGCGTGCGCAGAGCACTAAATGCGCAGGCCTGGCCAAGAGGCAAGCGTGCGCCCAGCAGTAGCTTGGACCCAGGCCGTCTGTGCATGGATGGCCACTGGGGGAGGAGGCCACACCCTTCCTCTCTCCCTCTGGGGGCAGAGGGGCGCCAGTTCCTCTTGTATCACAAGGTCAGGGGTGGATCCTCCTCCTGACGCTCCGAGAGCCTCTTTCCCTTCGGCCTCTCGAATCCACCATAAAAGGAAAAACAGCAGGCAGGTAGCTCTGCCAAACTTAGTCATCCCAAGGCGGCCAGGGCTGTCCGACTCAGCTAGCAGCAATTTCCTCCCAGAGGTTCCCTTTTTCTGCAGATGGGGGGGGAGGAGGGTGGTGCTGACGGCGGCCCCTCCCCTCCCACCCTTCCAAGGTCTCCTCCTCCCCTCTGCTCCAACAGCCAAGTTTCTCCAGGAGGGCGGATGGGGCTGTCCTAGTTGCCGGGAGTCTTGCTTTGAAAACCCTACCATGGGGTTGCCATGAGTCGGCCGCAGCCTGATAGCGCTTTGCACACACGCGTGTACAATGCATGGGTGTAACGCAGGCTCTTTGACAAGAACACTGTTGCGGGGGGCTGCTATGGTGTGGAAATGGTCAACACAGACACACACACACAGAAACCGGCCTTTCTCCTATTCCTGCCAGCAAAAGGGAAAACCAGCCGGAAATGGCAGGGGGGGAGAGGGAAATGCCAGCCAAACACTGTCGCCTTGGTAAACTTGACCGTGAGGGGCTTCACAAGTCCCTGACAAGACTTTTCATGTTGTTTTTGCAAGGCAGTCCTGAATATACAAGAGCCCGGGGAATTTTGCCCCCTCCTCCTCCTTTGAAATAGGAGAGAGCCCCTTAAACAAAGGCAGGGTTTACGTTTGTTTCCTATTTTTGTGGTTTCTCGGGAGGCCCGTTCAATATCTGTTTAGGAAGCTACAAGCAGAAAAATAAAACAAGGCTCCAGGGAACTCAAAACGCAGCACTGGGCTCCAGCGACGTCAACTTCCGCAAACAGACAAATGCTTCGCGGAAATCAACAGCCAGAGCAGCGGCACAGAGGGCTGCCATCTTCCAGGTGGGGCCTGAAGCTCTCCCAGGAAGCCAACCAATCTCCAGACTACACGGGTCAGTTCCCCTGGAGAAAACGGCAGCTTCAGAGAGCTGGCTCGGTGGTCCCACAATCCCTCCCCCACATCTCCTCTCTGCAGGCCCTGACTCCAAGCCTCCAGGTATTGCTCAGCTCAGCGGTTGGCAACTCTGTGACGCTTTCAAAACCACAACACTGCCCTGGCCTTCCCCCAGTGGATCCTGGGAGCTGTAGTTTGGCGGGAATGTTGGGGATTTTCTGACAGGTTGTGTCCGTCCCCAAGGACGCCGCAAAGAAGGCATTGCTATTAAACCAGTTTTAAGCTGGTGCGCTGGGGCCGGGAGGGGTGAGCTTCGGGGCAGAAGGTCCAGGGACCCCGGCGGACCGGCTCAGCAGGGCAGGACACCCAAATTTTTGCATTCGGCATGGCCTGCCTGAGGCGCCCGCTCGCCCGAATTTCATTATTCCAGAGGGCTTTTCTGCCCGGTTCCCAAACTAACTTGTATACACGAACAGGGGTTGTGGTCTGTGCTGCTGCGCAGAATCTACCGTCAGCAGGATCCAGCTATGTAATTATTGCACTGCCGAGAGTGGTGTGTCAAGGCTTACCCTCGGCTTCAGTTCTGGTTTCCAGATTCCTGGTTGGTCCCGGGCTCCAGGAACCCTAATCCTATCGTGTTGTTTACAGAATGTCCCTTTTTGTGGGTTGCGTTGACTCACCCGGCGTGATCCACAAAGGAGTCCCTGTGAGAACGGGGAGGGTTGCTGACATGTGCTGCCTCGGAGGGTGGTGGAGTCTCCCTCCTTGGAAGCATTTGGGAGATTGGACGAGCCCCCTGGCGGGAGTGCGTGGTTTTTAAGTCCCTGAGAAAGCGAGGGGCTGGACTAGATGGCCCTTGGGGGTCTTTCCCAGCTCTGGGTGATCCTGATTCTGGGAATGGCGGACTATGGGGGGCGTAAATCAATACATCGAATCAATAAAAATAAAATGGGAGCCTTTGGTAAGCATTCGGGAAGGGGGGGTGGCATAACGGCATTCAGAATCCATTCTGGGTATGAGCTTGCCTGCGCACGGACGCTTGTATCAGAAGGAGTGTGCATTCCCACAAAAGCTTCTACCCAGAATTTAAAATCCTGGTCTTAAATCCTGGACTCAGACTTTGTTCAGCTGCTTCGGACTACCAGGAAAACTATCTTGATGGACTGAGTTGGAGTCTGGTGGCGTGTTTACGAACAACAAAGCTTCATTCTAGGTATGAGATTCCGGGTGTGCATGCCCACTTCTTCAGGCACTTAGAGCTAAACTTTGCTGGCCTTCAAGGTGCCATGAGAATCAATGTTGGTTTTGTGGCTTCAGCTGCCCACCTGAATTGATCAATGGACCTGTGAGCCCACGCTGTAAATAAACATGAAGTCCAGTGTTGTACGGTGACACTGAATTGCAGGCAGTGATTGACAGCCCAGTGAGCGAAAGGTGGCTCTGGAGACGCACCCCGCCTTCCTCCAAGGTCAGGCAGTGCTGGAGGGGGATGTGTGTGTGGGATGCACAAACTCTGTCTCTCTGCTGTGTCTTCTGTTTCCTTATTTGGCTCCTCGGTGGCAGGGCTCTGCTGACCTGCCAATGCCTGCCAATGATTTCTGACTGGCTGTGCAGGAGGGAGCTGCGCCCTGCTCTCCAGAACAGAAGCCGTTCTCCTCCTTTGCCCTGGCGCATCACGCAAGGTGTGATTCACCACCCCTGGCCCCCTCCAGGCGGGCCCAGGTCATGACGCCACCAAGCCAGAGGCCCGGCTGCGGCTGGAGCGGGCGAAGGGCGCTGGGACTTTGGAACGCTTCTAATCTGGTTGGACTCGAATCCTGCAGTTCTGCGGCAGACCAGCACCAAGCCAGGCCCAGCCCTGAACGTGCCGGATTCCACCTGAGTGTCCCACTTTGCCATCTTAGCCCTGCCTTCCAGCTCTCCCGGGCTGTTTTTAAACTCATCAGGCCACAGCCTCTCGAAGACCGGAGGGAGAAAGGAGACAAATTACTGGGTTCCGTGAACTGGTGACACAGTTTGGGGGACCGGCGTACCTGTTTTGCTTACCGATGCTATTTTACGCTCTGGGATTTTAAAAAAAAATTTTTTTTTTGCTATCTTGCACTCTGGTTTCTTTTTTCCCTTTTCTCTCTCTTGCTTTTATGCTCTCCCTGTGGCTGTGAGCTGAATCACTGGGCTGAAAAAGGACCACAAAGCTGCACAAAGCTATGAACGCTGGCCATGCAGAGCGTGTCCCTGAAACACAAAGCCAGGCTCGGCATAAAGAAAATGGGATCACCAAAGCCATTTGTCACCAGCAAGAGAGCCCGGCAAACGCCTGGTGCTCTGTCATGGCCAGATGCCTTGCCGTTGTCTCACCAGCCACTGAATACACAGACTGTCTCTGCTGAGTAAGCCTGTCTGCGAGAGCTGGAAGGTCTTCCTGGGCTGATGGTTCTGTCCCACACGCATGGATTGTCACTTGTTATTGCTTGACATCACTGCCGGCAAAGATACATAGCGCTCCAGTTGTGGTGCCTTCAGGGCCGGACTTTGGGGCCAAACGCAGTCCCTGACCCATCTTTGGGGGGCCTCCTTGGGTTGCCAGCTCTGAGTTGGGAAAGACCTGGAGACTTTGGGGGTGGAGGCGGGATTTGGGGCAGGGAGGGTCCTCAGTGGAGCATAAGGCGATGGGAGTCCCCCCTCCCAAGCAGCCATTTCCTCCAGGGGAACCGATCTCTGTCACAAGAAGATGAGCTGTAAAACCAGGGGACCCCCAGGTGGTAACGCTAAGGTATCCCCAAATATAGGCCAATAGCTGGAGATGGGAGAGCGAGCTTTACCTGGCCTGTCTGTTTTGATTCTGCGGCTCCTTTCCCCAGTGCCTTCTGGGCACTGTACTTCTTGCCGTCAAAGAGAAGAAGAGTTGGTACTTATATGCCGCTTTTCTCTACCCAAAGAAGTAGAGCAGTCAGAGCTCTTTCAGCCCCATTTGCCTCACAGGGTGTCTGCTGTGGCGAGAGGCAGGGAAAGGTAAGCTGTTTTGGGACTCCTTCGGGCAGTGAAAAGCAGGGTATAAAAAACCAGCTCTTTTGTTTTCCTGGGGATCCTGTTTTGGACCAGTGGGGCTACCTGCAACCACGCAGCCAGAGGTGGTATCCAGATTCCCCTGTTCATATTCATAATACCCACCAGCTGGGCTTAGCGGTCTTTGCATTCTACAAGGGCTCATCTTTACAGACAAAACAGATTTAGAGTCCAGTGGCACCTTTAATTTCTGGGTCTTAAACGTCCCACTGGACTCTAAATTTGTTCCTGTTGCTTCAGACCAACAGGGCTACCCACTTGAATCTATCTTTACAAAAACCAGCTGAATGGCCTCCCGTAAATGAGTAGCCAGGGTAAATTTAGAAACCCAGGAAACTGCCTGCTTGCATCACAAAAGACGGGGAAATGCAGCTAACCACCCGGGGGGGGGGGTGTAGAATGACCCTTTTTGGGGTGAGGGTGGAGTAATGTCTCTGATCTCAGATTGCACAGATAATTTGGTGGGGTGGTTTAGAAAGCACCTGGGGGCAGGGATACCTGCTTGTGTGTGTGTGTGGGGGGGGGGAAGAAATCACAGTGGTCACATGGCGTGATTGAGGATCAGCCTTCACAACAGTTTTGATAATCTGTGTCAGAAGGAAGGGGGGGGACTATCAGTTCAAAGGGTGAGTCATGCTCTTCACACAGGTATAAGGAGTGACACAACGGAAGGAGTCACCCTCCACTTTCCAAACTATCTCCCAAGTCATTTGTTCGAGATCGAACAAAAAGATTGCGGTTGGATAAAGCCTGGGCAAATTCTACGTTCTCAGCATTTCCCCGCTGTCACACGCTCTTCCCATTTGACACGGGTAATAAACTGGCTTACGGTACTTGGCATTTCATAGGCCGATTTCTGCTCTTTCCCAGTTCCCTCTTTAACTGTGACTCAACTTCAAAAGCAAGCCAGATCTCCTGGACCCTGGGCAGTGCTCAGAAGGCTGGGTTTTGGGGGGTGCCAGCCTCCAGGTGGGACCTGGGGATCGCCTGGAATTACAGCTCATCTCCAGGCAACAGGGATCAGTTCCCCTGGAGCAAATGGCTGCACAGAAGGGGGGCTGTGTGGCATTATGCCCCACTGAAGTCCCTCCCATCCCCAATTCTCGCCCCCAAAGCCTCCAGGTTTCTCCCAGACTGGAGCGGGCAACCCTACCAGTTGTGTAGGTTTCACCGTTCGCACACGGCCGACTGCTTTATTGTGAGGCACAGTGATTTTTCGGATGTCCAGACTCCTACAAACTGCTCCTGCTTACAACAGCCCTGCAAGGCAGGCCAGGGCTATTTAGTTCCCATACTGCAGGTGGGGACGGGAGCGAGAGAGATTGGCAGGATGCCGACGGGGCCCCTGAACCACACCTCTCAGCCTCTGAGTCACCCGGGCTCTTCCGCCCTGCAGGGAATTCAAAAGGTGTGCCGGGGTGGGGGGAGTCATGGTGATGGGCACCTCACCGAAGTGGGGAGATGGATGACGTAGCGAGACAGCCTGGAGCAGAATGGTGGTGGTGGGGGAGGCCATTCAAAAGCCAGGAGGAGGAAAGGCTGCACGATGCGGGGGCTGGCTCTCAACCGGAGGAAACTGGGTCCAAATGAGGCTTGCCACCTCTGGATAGTGAAATCTGTGGAGATTTGGGGGTGGAGCCTAAGCAGGGCAGGATGTTACCCAGCCCACCTCCAAAAGAGCAGAATGAGTAGTCATTCCGGGAGATCTCCAGCCCCCACCTGGAGAACGGCAACAGTGATTCCAGTTGCTGCTCAGGCCCTACCTCACAGGGGTGTTGTGGTGTCTTGGCTCTGGGATTTTCTCCTTTGCTGCTCTCCACTTGGCATTAGCTTGAGATGTCACGGGGAAACTACCCCAACCCCCCTGGACCTCTTTTTCCTTTCTTTCTTTGCTTTTG
This sequence comes from Paroedura picta, assembly GCF_049243985.1. Classification (NCBI taxonomy): domain Eukaryota; kingdom Metazoa; phylum Chordata; class Lepidosauria; order Squamata; family Gekkonidae; genus Paroedura; species Paroedura picta. The sequence goes on from NC_135385.1 coordinate 20,741,831, forward strand.
ATTGGAAACAAGCCGCCCCACCGCCGCCCAGCCCAGCCCTTCAGACAGCTGCTCCTGGACTCCGAATCGCTTTCTCCCCTCGATTTCACTGCTGCCCGTTCTGGATTGCTGGGCTCTGAGGCGGGAGCCTAATTGCTGCGCTTCCCGTTTCCCCGAAAACTCGTTTGGCTGCCGAGCCTGGGGGCCGCCTCAGGGGCCTGCATGCGAAGAGTGGCCGAATATCCCAGTTTTAAATGAATGGAGAAAAGAGCCATTCAAAACCGGACGATGCCCAAGTATTGTACTTGCGGTGCGTATTTGTGCATATAGTAGTTATGCTCGTAGATGCTGTTTATGGGGCTACGGTCCCTCTCCGGCTTTCACCCCAGACACACAGGCCTAAATACTGCAGTCAAGGCGGGGAATTTATTTTGTTGTAGTGACCCTTACCACTGTGGTTGCCAACCTCCAGGTGGCGGCTTCCACTATTACAACTCCTCTCCGGGCAATACAGAGATCAGTTCATGTGGACAGGATCTCTGGCATTACACCCTATTGAAGTCCTCCTCTCTCAACCCCCTCTCCCCGATCTCCAGGTATTTTGCAACCCGAAGCTGGCAACAACAGCCTTGCAAGGTAGGCCAGCGTCACTACTATCCAGTGGCCTGTCTGGTCCAGCACCCTATCCTGCCTAGCGGCCAACTGGTTCCCCTGGAGGGCTGAGAACAGGGCAGAGAGGCTGAGGCCTTCTTTTGATGTTGCCATGCAGTCCTGGGATTCAGAGGTTGACTGCCTCTGAACATGGAGGTGCTCCTCTAGTGACCCCCGTGAATCTGTCTAATCCTTTTTTAAAGCTGTCGATGCCCGCAACCAACTCTGTCTAATCTCTAGCACCAAGTTCCACATTTTAACCCCTCACTGTGCAAAGAAGGACGTCCTGTTGTCCAGCCTGAACCTACTGCCCATCAGCTTCGCTGGATGCCCTCGAGTTCTAGCATTTTGAGGTGGAGAGAGAGAGAGAGATTCAGGCAGGGTGTGACTCCAATCCTCCCCACCCCCATTCTGCCCTGAGCTCTTTCATGGAAAGTCTGGCTGTGTGAAAAATGAAAAGGCAAGGGAGGCCTGGGGAAGCACCCATGCCCAAGTCCCGGAAACCAGAATGCTGTCATGTCGAGAGGCTGACAGCCATCCCGCGGGACGCAGAGATGCACCGACCGGAAACCGAATATCAGAGGGCCCAAAGAAGGAAACTGAGAAGAGATAGGCGATGGCTGGCCTCCAGCCTGCCTGCCTGCCTGCCCGCCCTGCGACGCAGCTGTGAAAGCACGGCCGGCGCAAGTCAGCCACTGCTGCGCACCAGGCAGCGCTCCCCCGGGCGTCCCGCCAGCTGCCTCCCGACACACAGTGACAGGAATGAGTCAGAAGAAAACCCTGCCGGCTCCCTTGCCAAGGCCTGGGAGGGAAGGAAGGAAGCCGAGAGAAACCAGGTCAGGTTTGGGTTCCCTGGCAACGCCGGGAGGGAGATGGCAGCCCCACCCTGGCCCAGAAAGGCAGGCACGAAAAGGGCTCTCCCAGATGACGTCTCTACGGGTTTCTAGATGGAGGCGCAGCTGCTGCCAGGAGCGGGGAAGGGCGCTGAGACAGCCCTTCCCTTCTGGGCCCGGCGGTGTTTATTTTGGATTGAGCCGGCATCCTCGAAGAGCCGCCCCTCCCGCCCCGTGCAGTTTCCGGTCACCACAGGCAGGCCAGGCAGGCAATTCTGGGTGCCCTTGCCCGCTTCACCTGCTCTTGGTGCCCAACCGGATTCCTTTGTGCAGCTACGGGACAATTGCCCTTAAAATTAAGGAACGCCTACAAGCTTAGAGGGAAAAGCTTGGGTTTTAATTTCACCAGGTACGGTGAGGGTAGGTGTCGATTTAACAGAGCTTTGCGTGCAAATCTGCTGGTGAGCAGGACGGACATGAGTCGGACACCCAATTCTAAAGCTGGCGACCCTACTCTTCACAGTGGCAACACGAACAGAGTGTGGGGCTAGGGGATTTCAAGGGGAAACCCCTTCTTTAATTCAAACGTCGGCAGCGGTGAGGACGGCCTCCTTGCAATTATTTTCAGCAGAAAATCTCAGCGTTTCGTCCCTCTGCCAAAGAACCCGGATCCCGCCACAACTGAAGCAAAAAGGCCAGTCTCTCCCAGAGAAGGGCATTTCCGTCTTTACAAGCCTCCTGTTATTATGTTTTTCATTTGTGGTCAGATTGAAGGACATGAAAAACTGCAGAGGCACCACGGATGATCCCTGACGGGACGGGTCAGCTGGAAGTGGCTGATCAAAATGGCCAAGTGGGCAGAGTGGGGAATGATCGTGTAGGGAGTGAAGTCCAGTGGCCAAGGTAGCTAATCTTAGAATCATAAAGTTGGAAGGGACCTCCAGGGTAATCTAATCCAATCCCCTGAAGAATGCTAGACTAGATGGATCCTCAGTGGGCTGACCCAGCAAGGCTCTTGTGATGTCCTTAGGAAGGCCTCGGCCTCTCTGCCCTCCAGAGGAACTGGTTGGCCACTGTGTGAGACAGGATGCTGGACTAGATGGACCACTGGGCTGATCCAGCAGGGCTCTTCTGACGTTCTTATGGTAATCTCTCCCTAACAAACCACTGTCCTATGGAGGAGATTTGGGGGATATGTTTTTTAAACTAGCTTTCCCTTAAGATTCATACTGCCCGCCCCCCCAAACTCCAGCGGCCACAACACACCTGCACAAACCCGCATGCACCATGAAGAACCAGCGCACAGCTGCTGTGTTTCCTTCGGAACACTGACAATATAATGACGGCAATTACAGGGTTTTTTTTACACCCACCCTCCAGCACAGCTCTAATGCAGGAGTGAGTTGCCCTCTTATATTTTTAAATCGGCACCCGGCAAAGCTTTCCGGCATACGCAAATTATGGTCTGCACAATATCAGGAGGATACTCCGGGCTGCTCAGCTGTAAAAAATATTCACGCTTATTTTTGTCTGTGAAGTGGTAAGGGTCGCCTTCACACACGCATCCCACTGTGTGTTTGGCTAACTGGTCTTTGCCAAGCACTGTTTGCGATCACTCAGTTGGTGCAAAACGTCATGTGCAGAGGCCAAATCTCTCTGGGAAGTCACAGGCATGGCAAGGATGAAGGGGACGTGCGACATTTTAGCATCAGCAGTGTGCCGGGCTTTTGACTTCTGTGTCTCGAGTTCAAATCACAGCACGGCCATGGAGCCCGGGCTGGCTGCTACTGCCGAGCCCAAACTATCTATCTGGGCTGCTGCCCAAAGGCAACAGGAACGCTGCGTCCATTCCTCAGGAGAAGACTGAGGCGAGAGAGTCACAAAATGCTGGGCCCCAAAGGCAGGCCTTTCGCCTTTTTAAAAATCTCTCTCCCAAATACCCTTCCGGAGCCACAACCCAGAACAGGTGTGAAGATCGAAGACCCTCCCCGAATTCCCACGGACCCGCTGGCTGCCTTGTACATTCAAAAACCACTGCGGGACGCTGCAAGAGCTTGTCCGGAATGAAGAACATTCAAAGCCTGTGGCTTCTTGGCCAGCCAGCCAAGGAGGAAACCGGCAGCTCTTCCGAGAGTGACTCTCTGCTGCCCCCTTTCCCAGCTGCTAAGAAAGGCACAGAGAACCGCATCCAATTGCGAGAGGAGAAGGATCACGTCAAATGTGGACGGTGGGCCGGCCCTTTTACTCGGGCCCCAGAACCGAGTGGAGCAGCAGAAGGGCCAATGCGCCCTGGAGATGTGGGGCGAAGCCCTCAGATTCATGGCTCCCATTAGGCAATCCCGGCACTGAAACACGCCTGCTTGGATCCGGGCCAGCAGCAGCCTGGGCCCGGCAGGGCTCACACTCCCAGCTGCATACGCTGCCCTATGCTGCCAGAAGAAGGGCTGTGAGGACAGGCAGGGAAGGATGCCTAGGCAAGCAATGAGACCCATAGGTGAGCGGGTGGGAAAGGAACTCACTGCCCAGAGCCCCCCAAAATCTGGAAACCTCAGTTGAACGTTTGGAATCCTACACAGTCCAATACAGGAGCAAAAACAGGTGCAGCAGAAGATCCCAGAGTCTCAAAGCCAAAGAACCCCCCCCCAATTATTTCAAAGCTCTCCCCAGCCCTCTGGTGAGTCAGGCATCACCTCTTAACTTATTCCCCCTCCCTCTGGCCTTCTTCTTCCTCACTTCCGCCGGGGTCCTCTCTTTTGCAGACTGGCTTTCCGGGGGGGGGGGGGGCTATCTTCTTGGGCCTGGCAGTTTTCCCAGGCTCCTGCCTCATCCAAAAGGACCATCATCGCACGTCGCCTTAGCTGGGACTTATCCGGTTGCCAATCTGGAGCACTGCTTGGATCCAGCAGAGCTCTCCTTGTGGATCAGGCGGTTGGCCTCTCTGTTCAAACCCACCAGGCTGAAAACTATGCTGTGGTTTCTGGAATGATCCTCTCCTCTCCCATGCCCATGAAAAAAAGCCAAAGAACTTAGGAGCACTCAGGAAAGAAATATAAAACGAAGCAGAACAGAGGGACGTTCCCAGCATCCCCTTCTTCAAATATTATCTTTTTCCCCCTCTGCATTTTCTGCTAGGCTGCCAGTTGAGGGGGCTACTCTTGGACCACACCAGCTTTCTCCCCCAGTGAGCCTTCTCTGACTCAAGGGATACTGGCTCTTGAAAATTCAACCTCCTTAAATCTTGTGGGCCTCCAATGGACTCCAATCTAGTTTCTCTCTTTCCAGACATGTGGTCTATCCGCTGACTCCACTGCTCAGTCGGACGGCTAGATGGCAGCATTGAGACAGCTATGCACCACACCGCCTGACAAGTTGCACACGAGAAAGCCACCAGGGTACCTACTGAGGCCAGCAAGGGAAAAAAACGGATCGCCATCTTCGTATGGCTTAAATGTTTTCCCCCAATACAAGTAAAAAGGGGACTATCAGATAGGCAGAGGTCGCTGTGATACAACAGCAGTGATATATGACTGCACGGTCTTGGGCCACAATTAAATGTTCCGCTATAGCAGTCCCTGGCGGCTGGATTTCCCTGCCCTTGCAGTAAAAGTCAGTTGCAGATGGCAGCTATAATGCCACGAGGCTACATTATCCTGCAGAAAAACAGCAAGGAACCACGTAGCACTCGACAGGTGACCCTGCAGCGTAAGGATTTGTGAATAAAAATGAGCAAGGGAATCCGTGAACAGTCCGTGCTGCTGGGAATCCCGATGGGCTTGAAGGGCCCACAGAACTCTGGGCACTCTTGCAGTCAATTCCACAACAGCCCTGCAAAGTAGGCCAGTGCTGATTGCTTTAAGCACATCTGGAAGGCGACTGCGACGTGTGTGAGGTGACCGCAACGTGTGCATGTTGTTTACAGAGCTACCACCTGCCTTTTCCTTTGCCCAGTGGGCACCTCACCACTCCTGCTGTAGCACTGATGACTAGCCAGCAGGTACCGCTGAGGTATAACCTCGCTGCGAGATGCACAAGCTATTATAATAAATGGGCCAGGAGGGAGGAAATGCATGTTTTCCCCTCAAAGGTTGCAGATTGCCTTTAGTGGGCTAGGGAAATCTCATTTCCCTTCACCGGAAGTGCTTCCTTGGGGGGGGGACATCTAGACTGGCTGTTATTTTTGCACAAACGCCCATCAGAGCACTGATTTTGGGGCGATTTCGGAGGCCGAAACAGCCAACTTTTCCTGTTCACATTTAAGAGCCCAGCTGGCTAGGGCAGACTGGATTTGCACAGCTCCTGCCGGCCACCAGCATAAGAGAACTCCTGTTTAACTCTGGATCGAAGAACTCCATTCTCCCCTCCTGCTTTTTTCCCCCCCTCTGTCTCTCAGCCGTGCTGGCCACTCTGCAAAGGGGGCCCCTCGAACTGGTTTTGGGTTTCATCCCCTCCCCGGCATTCTTCCCTTCCCTGGAGCCCCCCAGCCCCCCTCCTGCTTCCGCAGGCAGCCCCAGCTGCTGCCTTGCCCAACCTCGACACAAGTGAGGCCTGGCCCCTCCCCTCCTCAGTGCCGGACTTCTCAACAGCCAGCTGGTGAGAAGGTGGGTCTTACGTCCCGGCAGGAGGCAAAGGTGTAGGCCAGCTATGTGGGTCCTCAGCAAAAATATCTTTTTCACAGGACCAACCAAGATCTCCAACTTCAGGTTAGGAAATTCCTGGAGATATGGGGAGGGGGGCGGGACCTGGCTTTTTGGGGAGGCCTCCCAGCAGGGCTGTTTTGCCACAGAGTCCCCCCTCCAAAGTAGCCATTCCCTCCAGAGCTGCTACCAAGTCTGAGTGGACAATTCTGACTTCAAGGGATCAGTGCTCTGAGTCAGTATCAAACCGCTTCATGTGTACAACACGCATTTTGCAGAACTTGGATTAACACTGATTATTGCAAACCATATAAACGGATGTGTGTTTCCCCAAGCACAGTCGAAAGAGGACGAGAGACCAAGATCTTGTTTTCTTCCTGGGGGCAGCCCTTCCAAGAATGAATCCGTTGGTCCAGAGGCCCTAACATTCCCCTGTCAATATGGGTCCTTTATCCCCCAAAGCCACCCTAACTGAGTATTCTGCCCCAGGGCTTCCCAACCTTTGTCCTTAAACTTGGAGGACAATGTTTGACCCCACCAGACCTTCACGTACTTGTGGGTCGACGGTGAATGTTTCAGAGGCCACGACGAAGGGGGGACATTTCTCATTTGCACTGGAAAAACTGCAAATCGAGTTCACAGGCTTACGCTCAAATACCGGGGAACTGTAACACCGGCCAGAAATTCCTCAGAGGATATCGAGTCACTTCAGGACATAACGCATTCGTATCTGCCCATTAAAAAGCCCTTTGTTGCAGGGCTGGGTGCCGGCTGGCCCTGCCTCTGAAGACAAACGTCTCGCAGAAAATCCCTCTGCGATATCTGAGATTTGGTCCCAAACAGGATTTGTCATTTGCCACGCACAGGTCGGCTGACCTGGAGGAGCACGCCTGTTACCTTGGCACTCTCAAGAAATGTCTAAAATCATGTGTTGGCCTTAGAGTTGCTCCTACCTAGAGAAAGCAGGCCTCTACACAGACTGCAACGCCATGCACACTTTCACAAGCTAGGGAGAAACAATATGGACAAGGGGTGGAAGTGGGGTTACCCTTGGGAAATTCCTGGAGATTTGGGAGGGGTAGGTTTGGGGTCCACCCTTTTTTTCCAGGGGAGCTGATCTCTGCTGCCTGGACATCAGTGGTTGTTCTGGGAGATCTCCAGATCTCCTGCAGGTGAGCAACCCTAGGTGAACGTAAACATGCCTTTCTGCCTGGGGCTGTCACACTCTGCCTGGTTTTGATAGCTCAGGATGGCCCAATTTTAGCAGAGCTTGAAAGCTAAGCAGGGTCAGCCCTGGGGATGGGAAACCAACACAGAAGTCCAAGGCTGTCTAGAAAAATGGTGGGGCGCAGTGGGGCAGGTAAATCAGTGGGGATCTGGAGGCATTTTCCACACTGCCTCTCCTCTGGGGCTCCTAGCAGAAGGTGGAAGGTACCACATTAGCCACATACTTATAATGGGAGAAGACAGAACAAGGAACAGCCTGCTCCAGGCAGATTAGAGCTTTGTGGTGAAAGATTTGGCTGCTAGAGATTTCAAAGATGTGTGCTTCATACTTCTTTGGGAGATGGGGAATCTCTTATACATTTGCACGTCGCCTCTCTGCCTGTTTCCCTTCTTTTCTCAGGCTTTTCCCTCCTCTTTCTTCCAGATCACAGCTGCTCTTGAATACTACGGCTGTAGCAAAAGGGGGCTTGGCATCCCATAGTTAAACATTTCATTTCCTCTGTGTCTCACACCCTCCTCTTGAAGAAGGGCGCATATACACAAAAGCTTCTATCTTGAATAAAATGTTGTTTTTAAAGGTGTCACAGGACTCTCACTGTCTTCTGCCCTCCAAAGTGACTGGATTTCTTCCCTAGCTTCTTGCACGGTTCCAGGTTCGTCCTGTCAGAAATGGTTAATGGCCCGTCTCAATCAAATTGATGGATTTAGCAGTCTGAGGGTGATTGGTCTGAACATTCCTCTCGAGACTGGCTGTCTTCACTCTGCCTTTCGTTGGCTAAGGAGACGCTATTATCAGCTCGGCCAAACCCCGGGGGCTTTCAATCCCCCCCCCATTCATTTAATCTGCCACTTTTGGGAACGGATGGATGAGCACACACATGAACCCCCTGAAGCTGCCTTCCACTGAATCAGTCCCTCGGTTCATCCGTGTCAATATTGCCTACTCAGACCGGCAGCCGCCCTCCAGGGTCTCAAGCAGAGAAAGGCCTTTCATGTCACCTGCTGCCAGATCCTTTAACTGGAGATGCAGGAGATCAAGCATGGGACCTTCTGTATGCTGAGCAGGTGCTCTACCACTGAGCCACAAAGAATTTTTGGGCCTTGTTGAAAGTTTGGAAATCCTGAGAAAGTGTTAGGGATGCCAGTCTCCAGGTGGGACCTGGGGATTTCTTGGAATCATAGGTCATCTCCAGAGATCAGTTCTCTCGGGAGATAATGAATGCTTTGGTGAGTCGCCTCTACGGCACTGTAGGTCCTTTTCTTCCCCATGCTCCAAAACCTCCAGGAGTTTTCTAACCTGGATCCGACATTCTACCCCATCCCTATCCCCTGCCAGGGTCTGGGGAACCTGGGAACCCTAGAGAGGGTAATGCATCAGCTCCAATGCACAGGCAGCGCTAAGAAGATGTGACTCTGGCTAGGAACATACATTAAAATTCAGACTGGCTTTTTGGTGCTTGCTGCTATGCTATGAGGCTTTTTTTGCGCAATAAAATCCTGTATCTCGTGTTTAGAGTGCAGACCCCACTTCTGTGTGGCAAAGGAACTTAGGAGTACCCAGAAAATAAATATAAAACTAAGCAGAATGGAGGAAAGCTCCCAGCATCCCCTTCTCAGATATTATGGTTTTCCGTTTTCTGCAGTCTCTGCTTGGCCTCCAGTTGCAGGGGCCGGGCGGGGAAGGAGAGGAGCCAGTTCAGGAGAAGAGAACAAAAACTGCTCTTAAAATTGACAAACGGTGGCTTTTCACCAAGGACAACAAAGGGCTGTCCGGCTGGAACAGGAGATAAGGGAGATCCACTTGCTGCAGGGATCTATGTTCCAAAAAATAAAAAGTGGGTAAAAGGTGGCGGCGGGGGGTGGGATATGGCAGGGTCCTTTTCTGTTGGCTACTGGAGTTTGGGATGAGGGTACACCTTTTTATATCTCAGGGAAAGAGGGCTCCAGCTATTCTTGATCGTGGGCAGAGTTCATGACAAACAGAGGCAGTAAAATACAGGGCAAGGCTGAGGTTGCCAGCTCTCGGCTGGGAGATACCGGGGGATGTTGGGGGTGACGCAGGATTTGGGACGGGGAGGGACTTCAGAGGAGTATAATGCTATGGAGTCCCCCCTCCCGAGCAGCCATTTTCTCCAGGGGAACCAATCTCTGTCTCCTGCAGATCAATTCTCACAGCAGATCTCCAGGAGATTGGCCTCCCTGAAGCCGGGCCAGATAGGTGCTGCCTTTGGCCCTGCTGGATCTCACCCTAGGAGAGATCTAAGAGGGCAGTGTTGCCCAGGAACTCAGCCCTTGCTGTCTGGGCAATCCAGAGACCACCCCAGCCCTGTCCCCTACAGATGCAAAGAAATCCTCCAGCTCACAGCGCTGCTCTCCTGCCGCCACGAAATCTTCTGTCCCCGTTCTGTACCTGGCCGTGCCGCCTCATCTCCCCCTACTGCTTGTTGGGCTGCTGAAGAGGCCGTTCTGTTTATTCAGTGTGCAGAGCTGCCACCAGGGACCCGGGATGAATGGGGCTTTGTTTGGGGCAGAGCTGGGCCCTGCGTTCCCTCGCTGGCTTTTCAGCAGGAGCTGGAACAAGCGGGCATCTTTCTTACCGCAGCCCCTCTGCGCATGAAACTGGAATCGCACTCTGGCTTTTTGCTCTCTCAGGTTTCGACCTTGGATCAAGGAAACTTGTCCTGCGAGGGCAGAGGGACCGTGGTCAGAGCTTCCCTGGGGACTGGGTCGGCTCACTTATTCGGGTAAGAGCCAGGCATTTGTCTAGCCGTCCTGTCTCAGTCAGGGGATGGGAAAAGACACAAGAGGATCCCCCCCCCCCAGATGGAGGGTAGGATAACAATCTTCTAAATAAAGAGCTCTCTGCAGGTAGCAAAATTCAATACAACCTCCTTCATATGCACTAGTTAATCTCTTGCAGGGCACTAGTTACATGGGGGAATCATTTAAATATGAGACACACACACATTCTCGGACTGGCAGCGGCTCTCCGGCGTCTTTCACATCCCCTGCTACCTGGTCCTCTGAAAGGGAGATGCTGGGGACTGAACCGGGGACCCTGTGTGTGCCAAGCAGAGGCTCTGCCACTGAGCCACAGCCCTTCCCAACTTGTTCACCTGCGCTCCAAAGTGGTAGAGCGCAGAATTCTTGCCTGCCAGTCGGTGTCATGGAGCGAAGGACTCTAACGGACGGGTGAGGCAGGAAAGCAATTTGGAGTCTGCGTTATTTTCATTAGTGTAGGCGGAACATAAGCATCTTTCCTTTGTGCCTGGCTGGTTCTCAAACCTTCACGTGAACCTCCTCTACAGCAAGCTTGCCCTGCAGACCTGGGCCTTTCCCTTCAACTCTGCAACCCTCTTAGGTTCATCCCACCCCACCCCCGCCCCGCCCCCATCCCCAGTCAAGGATAAAGCTGTTGCAAAACAGACCTTGGTTTCCTACAGCTTGGTGCTGGCTGAAACAGGAACGGCAGAGAGCTACAGCCTTTCAGGAAGGGAGCGTGGCCAAAAATGTCACCGGGAATATGCGTGATAGGGGAATGTGCCGTTCACAACTGTGGCAACCAGATGCGCGCCAATCCCCAAGCCTACTAGATAGAGTGCCAGACAACTCAACACTGCTGGTGAGCTTGGTGCCAGGTTTCTGCTGAATTTTCCTGGTGCCGAAATGCTGCCAATCTGAGCCAGTGGGCAGCTGTTGACGCTGCTAGGGAGTGCTTAGACGATGGGGAGGATTTTAAGATTTAAAGGAAAGTGTTTAATTAAGACTGCCTTACTTGAATGGGGGCTAAGGATGCCAGTCTCCAGGTGGGACCTGGGGATCCCCTGGAATTACAGCTCACCTGCAGACTAAGGGCTGCTTTGGAGGGTGGACTCCGTAGCATTATACTATGGGTCTCTCTGCCCCAAATCCCGCCCATTCCTGGCCCCCCAACATCTCCAGGTATCTAGCATCTTGGGGACCCCGGCCTAAGTAGCCTGTGTCTGCTTCTCTACAATATGGATGTCCACCTGATCAGCCGGCATTCCTCACCAGGGACGCCAGAGCACTGACAGGCGTTCAGGGCAGGAAAAAAGGTCTCGAAAGTCCCCCCCAGATTGCCTCCTGCTCACCCACCCCGCTCTCAAGCAACGTGTGCCGATATTCATAGGGCGTCTTTTGTCTGTGCTTGCCATTATTTATGCATTTTGCAAAAGCTTTGGGTAGCAAAATCTTAATGAGGCCGGGACTGCTGCCAAATGGTCAATGGCACGAATTCCTCGGATTGAGGAAGCGGGCCTGTGTAGTTCGGCAGAGATGCTTGGCCACGGAGGAGACAGTCGAGGATTAGGCCAGTGGTTCCCGAAGTGGGCAGGACTGCTCCCGAGGAGGCTGTGGAACAAATCACTGCTGGCCAGCTTCACCCGCTTAGGAGGCCTTGACAGACCACCTTCCATCCCTGAGCCACACATGAAAGCAGAGAGCAGGGCAACCTGAGGCTGGCTGGGACTGGAGCAAGGCCAGTGTGGAGCTGGGCCCTCTCCCCCATCCTGCCACGTTCAGCGGAGACAGCTTTGCTCATCGGAGGCTTCTGAAGGTGCCCCCTAGCAAGCAGGTAAAACTGGCAACTGTCCGTTCAACATTCATTCCCTGTGGCAGCTCCCACATGACGGAACCGTTTGCTTCAGGCCGCTAGGAAGGCCCGAGGGGTGCCAGCCTCCAGGTCAGACCCAGAGATCGACTGCTTCTATACCTTGATCTCCAAATGACAGAGATCAGCCCTCCTGGAGAAAACGTGGAAGGTGGACTCTGCGGCAGGGGGGGCCAGACTGTCGCTCTCGGGATGTCCCTGGACTACAATTCCCATGAGCCCCTGCCAGCACCCCTGCCTGGGGTCAATAACAGGAACCCCAGCAAGGAAATGCAAAAGTGGACTGCTGCATGGAAATACAGAATGGCTCCCCCACTTTTTCAGCCCGTGGTCACTCTCTGAATTCTGGCACAGTGCTGTGGGCAGCTGCCACACCTTATCTTCAGTCCTACGGTGAAGAGCTGCCGCCAAAGCACCCTTTTAAAAACTCCATCCCGCCAATGAAAGGCTTGCTGGGGGAACGCCCCACTTGGCTCCACCCACTTTCTTAAAAACACTTGGCGGCTATCAGGAAAGGTGTCGGCAGGCACTCTGGCGCCCCCGGGCACCCTGTTGGGAACCCCTGAAATACAGGATTTGGTTGCTGCTTCTTGTTCAGTGCCACGCCCACGCCCAGCCCCTCGGCTCCAGGATGCGAGCAAGCAGGAGTTCTCAGACTCCGTGCGGATCCAAAGTCCATCACATGTAGGAAAATTAAAGTTTTGCATGTTGTTGTGTAAGCTGCAACGAACCAGGGGAGCGGAGGAGAAGGGAGATCTGTCTGAGATGCGCAGTGTGGCCTCTCTCGGCTGGGTGGAAGCATGAAGGAGGAGCCGCAGACTTGTTAGGAGAAACAATGCCAAATTGAGAATTTCCGGCCCGGGAGCCATGTACAAAACATGCCACGTCGCTAATTTGCCATCATTTGCATTTGCCTTATATCTCCACAGCTCACGCCTTGAATAAATCTTTGTTGGTCTTAAAGGCGCTATTGGACTCTATTTTCCTTGAAATCCCTGGCTCAGATAAAGGTCGGGAGAAGATGATGACGGAGAAGAGCTGTTTCTTATACCCCCCTTTTCACTACCCGAAGGAGTCTCAAAGCCCCTAGCAATTGACCACCTTCCCTTTCCCCACTACAGACATCCTGTGAGGTAGGTGAGGCTGAGAGCGCTTTGAGAGGACTGGGCCAAGGTCACTCAGCACGTGGAGGAGGAGGAGGAGGAGCGGAGAATCAAACCCAATTCTCCAGATTAGAGGCTGCTGCTCTTAACCACTACACCAAGCTGGCACTCTCTCTGTGGTACTAAATGCAAATGTCCACCTGAGCACATGCAAGGAAGAGCACGTTTCAAAGCAAACACAAAAATGTTTCTCTTAGATAGGGGAAGAGGGGGGTCTAGTTCTATGGAGGATGAGATGTGACCCCCGGCCATCTCCAGTTGCAACTATGTGGACAATGGGGTCTCGCAAACAATGGCCTGAGATTTTCAAGAGTAAATCTGAGCTGCCCGTCAGAGTAAACAGGACCAGGTAGGCCAATGGGCTGATTCATACAGTTTGGGGGAGGACCAGAGTCCAGGAGCAGGTTGGCCATTATGACTTTTCCCAGCAGGCTGAGGACCTGCCCACCCAACCTGGGCCAGATCAGAAGGTGGCGCCTGGCCCAGGGAACAAGATACCAAATGTGAGGCTGGCAGGGTGGGTGGGATCAGGGCCCTCCCCCACCCCAGTCCTTCCCTGCCTGATTTACAATACAACCCTAATCAGCCACGCCCTTCTAGGTCCACTGAAACCCAAACTCTGTTAAAGTTTGCCCTGTTAGAGAGCCTGTTGTTTAAGGCAAAAGACCTCTATTTCCACCCCCAGCACTTAAAAACAGGAAATGATATATGACCTTTCTATGCCTACAACACTCCAAAGAACCCCCAACACAGCATGAACGAACATGGTCAAGCCGAGTGACTCAGAGGCCATACAGATGTTCAGCCCCAAATTGCAACAGCGATAACATCGCCACAGGAAATAAAAGGAATGCATTGAAAATATTTTCAGCCAGGTGACAGTGAAATATATAGCAAATATGGAAGAAAAGAATAAAACAGACACAGACATTAACAGCATGTCAAGGTGGAGCTGAACCAGCAGCACCTTTAAGACCAACGAAGTTTAATTCTGTATACAGACACATGAAAGCTGATACCCACAATTCAACTATGTTGTTCTTAAAGGTGCCAGTGGACTCAAACTTTGTTCTTTTTTGAAAGCATCAGAATCATGCCATACAGTGGAAGCAAACTATCAAATATGTTGTTTAGCTCTTCCCCAAAAATCCTGATTTCGGTTAATAGGATTTGGTCCAAATGACACCATAAGCCAAAGGCGGCAGTTTCTCTGAGGACGTGTAAAATGTTTTTTACCTTAATCGTCGGTGGATGGCACAGGAGACTGGACACAACAAGTGACAACAGGAGAGAACTTGGCTTGACCTGGCTTCTCTGTGGAACAGGAGAACTGCCCCCCTTGCAAGGTGGAACAGGTTTGCATATTGTTTCCTAATGGAAGAAAAGCGGGATGTTATTGTTAAAAGGGTGCCTGTGATCCCTAACGACAGGACAGAGCATGGCACAGCTCTTGATATGCCTTGGGGTGGCAGGTGACAGTGGATGAGCGATAGTGTTGTGAGTGTCCTGCATAGTGCAGGGGGTTGGGCTAGATGACCCAGGAGGTCCCTTCCAACTCTAGGATTCTATGGTAGGGAAAGATGGGCTAGAAATATTTCGAAATGACTTTTCTTACTACACTGAGCATCAGATGTGAGAATTAGACTGAGGTGGAAGATACCCCCCACCACCACCATAGAAGGAGAAATGCTACTTTACACAGAAAATGAGTAAAATGTGGAATTCGCTATGCAGGATGTAGTGATGGCCATAGGAATACAAGGTTTTAAAAGGGACTAGATAGATGCTTGGAGGATGTCTTTCAAAGGCTACTAGACACGGTGACTGAGGGGAACCTCCATGTACAAAAGCAGTAAACCTCTAAATCCCAGGGCCAGGAGGCAACATCCGGAAAGGCCTCGGTCTCTCTGCCCTGTTCTTGCCCCTCCAGAGGGGCTGGCTAGCCAGCGTGTGAGACAAGATGCTGGACTAGGTGGGCCCCTGGTCTGACCCAGCAGGGCTCTTCCGAGGTACCTTGGGGTACCTCACTATGGATCCACAGGTGTGACCACTTGGTGTTTCTTTGCAAGTTGCTTCAAATCCCCACCACAGAAATCAATAAGGCAACTGAAAAAATCGCATGTGTAACCATAGCGTAAACCTGCCCTGAACTCGGTGGGGCTTACCTTGGGAACAAGACAGGATTACCCTGTCAGCTCTGATGATTACTTGGAAGCAAGTCCCATGGGGGGCACCCTCCCTGGGGGCTGGAGATCTCCTGGGATTACAACCGATCTCCAGGCGGCAGAAATCCGTCCCCCTGGAGAAAGCGGTGCCTTGGGAGGTGTTCTTCGTGGCATGACATACCCTGCTGGGGGTCCCTCCAACCCCCCAAATCCAAAGGTTACTTCCCAACCCTAGTGCGTGTATGTTTCAAAGATGCTGGGGGGCGGGGCAGGGAGCGTCCCAGCACGTCTGAACGCGACAGATTCCCCTTCAGAGAAGCCAAATCCACCACCAACCCCAGTTCAAATCCAAAAGTGCGTTTCTAGGGGGGGGGGGCAAGAAACGCTGCTCTAATTCAGGGGTTTTCTATGGCAATGGTCGCATTCTGGCTGAAAGATGGGGAGGAGGGGGAAGACCCCCGCCCCTTTCTTCCTTCCTCCCTCCCTCCCCTCTCCTCTCCCGCTGGTCTCTGCGGAGCTTCTCAATTGGAGGCGGGGCTGCCCTGCTCTCTCTCTTTCTCCCCCCACTATAAAGCCCGGCCCTGACATCACTGCGCTCTCTAGATAGGCGGCAGCTGGGCTTTGTGGCGAGGGGAAGAGGCGGCGGCGGCGCGAAGAAAGGCGAGGCGGAGAAGCCGGGCGAGCGCGGCTCCAGGCGAACAAAGCGCGCAGCAGCACCAGCACCAGCAGCACCCAGGTAATTGGGGCGCCCCGTTTGCAAGCGGCAGGGCGCGGTCCGGGGCTGGTCGTCGGCGTCCCGCGAGGGTCTAAAGCAGGGGTAGTCAAACTGCGGCCCTCCAGATGTCCATGGACTACAATTCCCAAAAGCCCCTGCCAGCGAATGCTGGCAGGGGCTTATGGGAATTGTAGTCCATGGACATCTGGAGGGCCGCAGTTTGACTACCCCTGGTCTAAAGGCTTTCGCGAGCGATCCTAGCTTGCGCCCCAGGGCGCGCTCTCCAGCTCGCCCTCATTCCGGGCTCCTTTCCCCCCGCAGCCCTTTCCTTGCGCGGCCCCGGCCCCATCAGCAGCAGCGGCGGCGCCATGACGGCCAACGGCACCTCGGAGTCGCTCCAGATCCAATTCGGCCTGATCAACTGCGGCAACAAGTACCTGACGGCCGAGGCGTTCGGCTTCAAGCTCAACGCGTCGGCGCCGAGCCTGAAGAAGAAGCAGATCTGGACGCTGGAGCAGGACGGCGACGACTCGAGCGTGGTCTTCCTCAAGAGCCACCTGGGCCGCTACCTGGCGGCCGACAAGGACGGCCACGTGCGCTGCGAGGCCGAGGCGCCCGGCGCCGACTGCCGCTTCGCCATCGTGGCGCACGACGACGGGCGCTGGTCGCTGCAGTCCGAGGCGCACCGGCGCTTCTTCGGCGGCACCGAGGACCGCCTCTCGTGCTTCGCGCAGGCCATCTCGCCGGCCGAGAAGTGGAGCGTGCACATCGCCATGCACCCGCAGGTCACC
Organism: Paroedura picta; assembly: GCF_049243985.1. Lineage (NCBI taxonomy): Eukaryota > Metazoa > Chordata > Lepidosauria > Squamata > Gekkonidae > Paroedura > Paroedura picta. Next base: position 20,758,619 of record NC_135385.1, read on the forward strand.
CTCTTCAGCCTGGCGCGCAAGCGCTACGCCCGCCGCGCCGCCGCCGCCGACGAGCTGGCCGTGGACCGCGACGTGCCCTGGGGGGTCGACTCGCTCGTCACGCTCCTCTTCCTCGAGCAGCGCTACTGCCTGCAGACGTGCGACCACCGCCTCCTGCGCCGCGACGGCGCCCTCGTCCCGCGCCCGGAGCCCGACGCCGCCTACACGCTCGAGTTCCGCGGCGGCAGGGTGGCCTTCCGCGACTGCCGCGGCAAGTACCTCACCCCGTCCGGGCCCAGCGGCACCCTCAAGGCCGGCAAGGGCGCCAAGGTGGGCAAGGACGAGCTCTTCGTGCTCGAGCAGAGCTGCCCCCAGGTGGTCCTGCGCGCCGGCAACGACAGGAACGTCTCCATCCGGCAAGGTAGGCTCCCGGGGGGTGGTTGGCATCGGGGCGGGGGGGGGGAGAGTCCAAGCGCGGCCCTCCAGAAGTACCTGGACTACCATTCCCATGAGCCCCTGCTGGCAGGGGCTCATGGGAATGGTGGTCCATGGACATCTGCTGGCGGGGGCTCATGGGAATGGTAGTCCATGGACATCTGCTGGCAGGGGCTCATGGGAATGGTAGTCCATGGACATCTGCTGGCGGGGGCTCATGGAATGGTAGTCCATGGACATCTGCTGGCAAGGGCTCATGGGAATGGTAGTCCATGGACATCTGCTGGCGGGGGCTCATGGGAATGGTAGTCCACAGACATCTGGAAGGCCGCACCCTGGCGTAGGGGATGGCCGGAAAGGAAGGTGTCTGGTGCCAGGGAGGGTTGCCGGAAGGTCGCCTCCTTGCTGGACGTAGGGGGTGTCCGGAAAGGTAGTGGCACCTGGGCCCTCTCATCGCAGCTGGACCGCCCAGGGGTTGGTTGGCATGGGCGGGCTCCAGGTAGGGTGCTAGGGCCCCGAAAGATCGCCTCCTTGCTCAGGTGCCCGGAAAGTAAGGTGGCTGCAGCACCTGGGCCTCTTCCCAAAGCCCAGGGGCCGGTTGGCACGTGCGTTCTCTTGTGGGCCATGTCGTTTGCCATGAGGTGTTGGGGGTGCCCAGAAAGGGGCCAAATGCTCACCTATGGCTCCTTCCCCGAATTCTCCAGCTGGTCCTGCATCCTTTGTGTGTTCGCTCTTCGCTGGCAACTTTTGAACGTTTGCACTGGTCGTGCTGTAAGGTCCGAATGCCCCTCTGGGCTCCCTGCTGCCGCCTCTTTTGTCGCTGCTTGTGAGAACGTGAGAAGAGCCCTGTTTGCTCAGACCAGTGGTCCATCCAGCCCAGCATCCTGTCTCACGCAGGAGCCAACCAGTTCTTCTGGAGGGCCAGCAACAGGGTAAAGAGCCCTTCCCCTGCGGTTGCCTCCTGGCTTTGGCATTCAGAGGGTTAGTGCTCCCTGCCATTCGACTCCCGAATCGCTAGTTCCCACATCTGTGCATTGGTTGTTCTGGTTCATGCTGCCCTGGAAAGATTTTTTTGCTCGGGTTTCATTGCAGAGGGCTCATGCGACAGAAGTCTGAGTGGTTTTGTGCAGGTCCTTGCAACTGTGGGGGGTGGGGCTGTGAAAGTGGCAGGATGTGAAAATGGGGGGGGGGGGCTTGGAGGTTTTCTGTCTTGTACAATAAAGCGGGGTGGGAAAGGAGCGTGACTTGATTTGTGGTCCGAGTCATCTTTCAATGTTGGTTCTAGGGACAGAAAATGCCCCCCTGGGTCTTTGCTGACCTGTCCTAAAAACATGGGTGTGTTCTTTCTTTCCCCCCTCCTCCCCTTTGAGCAGCGTCTTGGATCCTTTCCCTGTTTCTAGCGAAGGAGCGGAAATGACCTGTGCAGACTTTGATGGGGTCTCTACTGCATTTGCAGGAAACCGAAGGGCATAATCTGCTGCAAGGTTCCCAGAATAGGTTATCAGGCATTCCACAGTCCAGCAGGGGAGCATCAGGGGCTCTCCCTTGCCTCCCTTTTGCCTTCTCCCCTCTGTTCCTGGGCCAGCCCTTCCTTCAGTGTTGGGGGCACACAGAGGCACAGTGACCTGCCCCCAGTCCACAGTGTGCTCTGACGTTCTGGAGGCTTGCTGGTGTCCTTTGTGTAAAAAAAGAACCTGATTCCTGATGTGCCTCCTCTTCTCTCCTCTGAGTCAGGGCTGTGGAGGGAGCCGACCTTGGCACAGGCCAAGGAGGTGGGGGAGACGTCCTCCCTCCCATGCCGTCTCCCTCACTGGTCTTCCAGGCCCTGCCTCTTCCTCTGTTCTGCTGTTGCTACCTGCTGTGCAGGCAGCAGCTCCTCCAGGCTCTTCCTGCTGCCTCCCTTTTCTCCCCCTCTTCTCCAAGCATGACCAGAATAAGCTCTTGGCATCTCAGGGGCCTGGTGTGGCAGAAGCACCCTCCAATCACTGTTTTGCCAGATTTCCTGAGCTGCAGAGAAGCAAATGGGCTTCTGGTCTATCAGTTCTTCTGATGTTGGTCCATCGGAAGGAAAGGGGTCTTTTGCTGAGCGCTATTTTTTTTAACACCTCCAAGTTCTGTCTTTAAATTCATTACTGTGACTGATTTTTGCATGGGGGGGGGAGGAGAATAAGCCCCCATCTGTCCCATCCACAAAATAAACTGCCTTTCCAAAAAGGCGTTTTCTTCGGGGAAGCCTTTTGTATTTAAGACCAAAACCCCCCAAATAATTAAAAAAATCCTGCGCCGTGATTCTGAATTCGGGATGGGCCTTTACTGTGGTTCTCCCAGTTTTTTCCATCCTTCTGGCTTCTGGCTAAAGACTTAACTTGATTCTCCTTTTTTTTTCTTTTCTGGTCAAGACCCAAATGTACAAAGCCAGCTCAGTAAATATATATAAATAAAAACTGCTGAGTCAACAGGAGATCTAAGAGGGCTGGCTCATCAGAGCAGAGCCTTCCCATCAAAGTGCCGGTTCCTCCTTTTTATTATAATAAAAAAAACCAGGCACAGCTGAAAGAGGCTGTGATTAACTTCTCGAATCCCCACCCCCTGGGAAAAGATTTGCACAATCTCATTAGACAGTCTGTCTTGATCCTGAGAGAGAAGCTGTGATCGTTTCTCTTCGCTTCTTCCTAGCTGGTACCAGTTTCCCACTGCAAATATTCCATGGATGGTTGGGTTTTTAAAAATCTCATCCTTCTTCAGAGGGGGTTGAATTGCCACCCCACCCCCCGCCCTACACACACATCCCTGGGAGATGCATTGCAGGTAGATTGTGCTTTTAAAGAAAAGTTAATCAAATTCCAGGCAATCCAAATTGTGAGCCCCTACAATCTGAATCAGTCATGCCCGTTGAGCAGAGATGCATAGTTTTTCCTTGGTTTTGCATGATTCATCCTGGTTTTGCCAGCTGAGATGTGGGTGTTTCTCCCCCCCTTGCCCAAATTCTGCACTGAGTATTGCGTTCTGCGCTCTGAATTTTGCGGCTTTGACTTGCAGGTGCATGCGTGCCATGGTTGCACCTGTCCCTTTTAAGCATCTCTGCCCTGCTTCTTTTTAGCTGCGCTGAGCGGAAGAAAAAGCCCAAACCTGGCACAGCTCAGTCGATAGGTTTTAACGGGAAATCCACGTTCAGTGGCTGACTTCTAGCTGTGCAGGGAGAAATGTGACCTACATTAAAGTCAATACAAAGGGAGCATTGCTTCTGTTGGCCGATTCAGCGGAACGCCAAACCTCTCTTCTCCTCCCCACCCTCCCAAGCTTGGGAGTTAGAGTGCGGCCCATTGGCCAACTTTTCGGTGCCCACATGAAAAAGCCCTTTAGGAATCTCTGACCATGTGGTGTGGCCAGCTACAGGAACTGCAAGGTGATGGATGAACATAACCTCAAGTGGGTAGCTGTGTTGGTCTGAAGTCTGAGGAAGAGGGCATGCACTCGAAAGCTCACGCCTTGAATAAATCTTTGTTGGTCTTAAAGGTGGTACTGGACTCTATTTTTGTTGCACATAACCTCAGTTGGTGTTAAGAGTGCTGCTTGCTTTCTGGGCTGTGGAACAGGTGCATGGAGTGTAGTGTGGACAAATCGCATTGCTGCAACAATCCAACAAGATGCTTTGTCAAGTCACTGTATCCTGGCTTCTTTCTTCCAGTGTGAGAAATTGACATATTGTGTAAGACTTCCAGTGTGAGAAATTGACATCTTGTAAGCTCAAGACTGAGCCAGGCCTAATTGTTGCTCAGAATCCGATGTTATAAACTCACAATCTTGGTTTAGATGTGCTGGTCCTCTTATGTGCTGGTGCTGTGGCTTCTTACAGTGGAGAAATGGTGGTAACTAACTATGGCTTGGCCATTCAAGACATCACTCTAGACCGCGGTTGGCACAAACCGCGGCTTCCAAACTCATTCTGGATTCTGGCTGGCTGGTTGCAGTGTTATCAAGACAGAGCTTGCAACAAACCATAGTACAATTTTGTTCGGCGTGACATCTGAATTAAACTCATCCGGTGCTCTGGATGCTTCCACTTGATAGTGTCCTTTGGACCTCTGATGCTCTCCTTATAATCTGGCATGTGTAGCGCCCACCCTTCCAGAATGGCGCATGGGCTCTGGCCCCTTTCTGACGGCCCCCGGGTCTTTTCTAGCGAAATGCTTCAAGTGCCGTAGGGTTTGTGGGCAAGTTCAAATGGAGGAAGAGGGGTCTGAAGGAAGAGCTTGGTGCTTAATTTTTGTGAAAGGCTCGCCAGGACGTTGATCTCGGCCTCCCCAAAATGGGAGCTCCTCTGGAAGGGCGTGGTCTCGAAACAAAAGGGCATCCTCAGACTTCATAGGGGAGGCTGTAAGTTTGGCAATAAGAGCACGGGCTTTGCAATAAGGCTTGGGAGTTTGGCCTGCAGGAGGACTTTGGATTCTGGGTCTAGGGAAGTCCCCCAGACACACTCTTTTGAAAGTCACTAGATACACCTGGATGAGGTGTTTCCTTCCCTCCCTCTCTCTCTCTCCTGGAGGTGGGGGTGGGTGGGGCCCCTTTCAGCATGAGCCCAATGCCAACTGCCCCTTGTGGCCATTGGCTGAGATCACTCTGTAAAGGGAGATGAGTGAGGAATCCTTGATCGTGGCTCTAAAACGGCACAGCCCCCGGCAACTAGGGAAGGAACCGTGGGCTGGATTGATGCCCTGGTGGGCTAGATCTGCATTGTGCCGTGCAACAAGGGGGGGGGGGCTTTTGTGAGCGAGGGTTGCATTGTCAACCTTCCGCCGCTTGCCTTCTTTGTTCGAGCAAAGCCTCTGAAAGCCTGTTAGTTCCAGCGCGGATGGCGGATGGCTCTCTCCGAGCTGGGGTGTCATCCTGCATCTCCTGCTGCAGCTGAGTCATCCTCTCCCCGCAACCCCCCTGCCTTTTGCAATGCGGGGGCTCCCCACCCCCACCCTCCACGCACTCAGCAAGAGGGATTGGATGGGGGGGGCTGAGCAGATGCTGAAATATTTGTCTGGGTGGAAAGGGGGAGTGGGAGCGAGGTTGGGAGAACAAGGGCAAGATTGTGAGTATGGACGGGAGGCTGCTTGGGAGCTGAGATGCTTGGCGGGTGGGGGGGAGGGAAGGCTCCTGTTTCAGTCTTTTGTCGCTGTGGAAATCCAGATGTGGGGAGGGAGGAGCAACGTGGCTTTCTCTGTGTGAGGCTCCTACAGCGAGGTCTTTTTTTTTTAAAAAAAGGAAAGAGGCTAGGGATGGCTTGCAGCTCAGCCTCGCCTTGGTAAAGAGCCTGGCTCTTTTGCTCCCCCATCTCTTGGGTCCTGGTCTTCCAAACCCCACCCCCAATAACCCTCATAGGTGGGGAAGTCTGTCTGGGCTGTTCTGCACTGGTGAGGGGAATGCACTTTGTTCTGCTTGGCAAGTATTTTAATTGCTTATGCTATGTGGACCCGGCCTGCATCCTGGGATGGGAAGTGGGCATGAGAGCTGGTGATTCCTGTCATAGGCTCCCGCAGTGGCCAAACCATGGTTCTCCAGATGCCCACGGACCACAGTGACCATGAGCCCCTGATGGTTGTCCATGCTGGCAGGGCCTCCTGGTGATTGTGGTCCATGGCCATCTGGCGGGCCACGGTTTCGTCACCCCTGGATTACGCTTTCTGGAATATTCCTCTTCTTCCTATAATCCAGTATGTCACCTGGAAGGCATGTCGGCAACTTCCTCACCAGGGATGAAGTCCTTTAAGGCTCCTGTTTATGAGCCCCGTAAGTAATATCCTCTCTAGGACCACTGGTCTTCTACTGCAGCTATTGTATTGGCTTTTTGGAAGCTTATCCTGGGGACTGACCTTCATGCTCAGCAGGACCTCCTGGCAAGAATCAGGTTTTGGAGGGGGGGGGGGGGCTACCATTTTAACACTCCGACTGGGGAAATCTCTGCCAACCCCATATTTAAAGATGGAAAGTAGCCTCTCTGCCCTTGGAGAAACGGCAAATGGTGGAGAAGATTGTGAAACCCTTTGAGCTAATCACGGAAGGCAAGAGAACATGAAGGCCCCGTGGTCCTGGGTGTAGTCCGGGCAAGTTCTGGTCACGTGATCTTGCTGACCATATAGCTTGGCCGTGAGCCTGTAATCTTGGCCCATTGTTCCGTTTTCCCCGTCTTCCATTGTTTCACTTCCTTTAAATACCTGCGAGAGCTATAAATGGCCTTTCTCTCTCTCTGCCTTCCTGTCCCCCCCCCCCCCGTCCCCCCCCAATCTTGGCTCAGTTGTAAAGGGAGAGCCTTGGACTCCCAGAGGGGCAACTTTCATAAGCTTCTTCTTCTGCCCTCTCCCCTCCTCCCCATCTCTCCTGCTACCTTCCCTTTCAACATCTGTTTAGTGGCCCTGGGTTTCCTCTTCGCCAGATTCCGGAGATATAATGGGAAGCCTGTTGTCCTGGGGTGTGGCATGGTGCCCTGCCATCCTGTCCCCTCTCCTCATGGTGCTTTTGCATCATTTCCCTTTTGTCCTTTCCAGGAAGGGAGCGGGATGCCTCTCCCAGTCAGAGCCAGTATTGAAGCAGCCGAGTGGTTCTCTGTGACGTGAACAGAATAAAGTTTGAGCCCCATTGGCACCTTATGCCTCTGGGTACAAGCATGCACATGGAAATAGATACCCCGAGTTAAACTTGTTGGTCTTCAAGGTGCCGCAGGACTGTATGAGCAGAGAACCTCTCTCCTTTGGCCTGGTGATGCCGTTTTCCATTTGGCAGTTCTTCCCCTGCGGTTAAGCCGACAGTTGTGGGCTGCTTTCTAGGCACAGAGCCTGGACACATTTTGCTCCTTGGGCAGGATTTCTGTGTCCACCACCCTTGGAAAAATGATTTTAGCTCTGACTTAAGAGGTGAGCCTGAAGGTGGTGGTCAAAGGGGGCTTTGCAAACAAGGAGGAGAGTGACTTTGGTTTTACCCCCCTCCCCTATTTCCTTCTCATGGTTTTTATTGCTCCATGTGGCTTCCTCGCTCCATGTGGCCTTCCTCAGCAGTGGCGCACAGTGATCTGGCTGCCATGTATTGAGGCTGGGGGTCCTTTCAGCTGTGCCGGATTACCTTGAGGTTTATTCTCGCTGCTCAGAAATTACTGGGGGGGGGGGGAGGAAAGAGGACACAAAGTCCCCTTGCATACAGAACTCCGGGCCCCTCCCTTTTGCAGCAGGACATGAAGAGGTTCTAATTTGATTCAGGCTTGTGGTGGGATGAGCCTTTAGAAGAACAGGCTGGGAAGAAACAACTCCCCCTTACACACACACACATACAGGGACCCATCCATTCTTCTGCAAATGTGCCCTTGTGCAAATGGTGATGTTCAGATTTCCCAGCAAGTTTGCAAAGAATGCTGGCGGCAGCAACAACAAGCTGCGGCTTTGTCTTGAGCAAAAAAAAAAAAAAAAAAACGGACAGGGTGCCTCCCATCTCTCCTAATTAGTAGTGGAGCATGGCAGATGGCATCCGTCCTCTGAGCATCTGCCCCTCATTACAGCTGAGCCACCACCGCCCCTTTAATTGGACCCCACTAAGATGGGAGGGGGGCCCTTTAAATGCATCCTTTAGGTCCGTGGTGGAGGCTGGAGAGAAGCAGGCCGGTTCCTCCCAAGAGCTGTGGGCAGTGGGGTGAGGCCATGGGGCAGCGGGAAGCTACCAGGGCTGCTGTGCTTGGGAGAGGCAGTTTCTTAGAGAATCTTTCTGGCCGTTCCACCCCACTTGGGGTTGGGAGAGCCTTCCCCGTCTTGGCAAATAAGCATTACTGGTGGACCAATCTGTTTGAGCAGATCATCTGATGCAGGAAGGTGTATGCAAGTTAATTGGGGGGGGGGGAGACGGGGCTCAGCTTGGCCTTTTCTCTGTGCTGGCCAGAATGCTCCCTGCTTGGGGTAGGGGCCCGTCTTGTGACAACAAAGAAACCTCCTCCCTCTCTCTTTTTAAAGGGAGTTAACATCCCTGAGGCGAAAAGATTGGCTGCCTCCTCAGGTTTCAGTGCTTTTGCCAGATGGTCCTCCTTTCCTCCCCGGCTTCCTCTGGGGGGTGGCGGGGAGGGGGCTCTCTCCCAAGCGTGGCTCCAGTTTCCCATTTCCAGTCCTGGGCTACGGCTTCCTCTGTTGCTAAGGGCCCCGTGTGCAGCAGTGAGGCAGAACTGCTGAGGCAGAGGCCTGTTCACCTGGCTTGGTTAAAGGCGATGGATCAGTGTGTCCTGGAGCAGGGGCAGTCAACACTGTGTCACCCAGTGGTCAACACACACATGCCACCAGGAGGTCCACCAGCGGGACCAGAACTATATTCAGTCTGAAGTATTCATGCTAAAGTGGGATCTAAATGTCAGAACAGTGTCTACATACAGGCAAGCCTACTTTGTTTAGTATGTTTTTTCATGGTGCAGCTTCCGGATTTAAGAAGCAAAAAGGCAGCGGTTGCTGGGAGATGGCAAAACCCGCTTCTGGATTTAAGAATTGCTTGATGCCAACTCTGCCGTGGCAAATAACAGGCCAGGGAGAACGGCCACCTGCAGTCCAGACCTGTGATGCCCACCGGGAGCTCCTGCAGCTTTGCATGCAAGATCACAGACACCCTCTGTGTGCCATCCCAGCTCTGGTCTCACCACTGATCTGTAATTTCTGGCTCCTGGGGAACAACAGGTGGCAACCAGAGGCTACAAGCTGAGCCCCGTTTGGCTTCTGTTCCTCTGCAAACCTGGCATTGAGCACCACTGATGATTGCATTATCTGCATGAGTGCACTGTTGGCACGATGTTGGCACTAGTGTGTGCGTCCTGGAGGGGCTGTGTGGTGAAGGACTTGCAAGGAATGGAAGGGTCTCCAAAGATGGAAAACCTGTTTGCCTCAAGGATTGCTGGGTAATGCTCGAGTCCCAGGGCTGCTTCTTTTCAGAGGTAGCGACTTAACGGTGCAAGAAATAGCTACGCAACCGCAGCCAATTTCGGCTTCAAACATTAAACCAGAGCCAAGGAGCTCATGAGCGGGGCAGCCCCCACTGGTTCTGCCAGATCTAAGGACCATCCCCTTCTCTGCCATTGGCGTTGCTTGTAAGCCAGACCCTTGCAGACTTACCCGGCCATTGACGCAGCGAGCGGCCCAGATCTGCCTGGCGTCAAGCCGTGTTCTCCGTAAGCCGCTTAGCACGTCCTGAGAGTGGTGGAATTGGTGGTGTAGCTCTTCTTATGCTTCGGAGAGCAGGGAGTTGAATCATGTACACTGATGTCCCCTCTGCCTTCCCTTGAAAACTCCCTGTGCAGGAGCCTGATACAGAGAAAGACCCTCTCTGAGCACCTTTCCCAGAGATAGTCTGAGGAATCTGTGGTGACTTCAGCTTTCTACACGTTTTCCTGCTGCAAGCTGTTTGGAGAACCCGCTGTTGGATTCTCTCCACTGCTTCCTCGGACAAGGTCTCCCTTGGGTTGTCCTTCCATGGCCATCACCCTTTCGATAAGACACTCTTATTATGACTCTGCTCATGGGAGCCACTGATTCATTTGCAGTTTCCCCCCCCCCCCCTCAGTCTCATTCTTATGGTCCCAGAAAAGTCTCATGTCTTTCGGGGCACCTCCGTCTTCTACCCATGATGGATTTTAACACGTGCTGGCAGGGGCTCGTGGTAATCGTAGTCCGTGGACATCTGGAGAGGCACGGTTTGGTTTGTGTACCGATCAGGTCTCTCTGGCCATGTTTCCAATCTCTTCTTGTCCCAGTAGAGTACAGACCTCAGCTGCTTGGCAGGTTCCCCCAGGGAGGGCATCTCCTGGTTCCTCTGCAGCTGGGTGCCAGGAACAATTAATTGGTCTTGCGTTGCTGCCAGAGGCTTGCCATTGCTTGTCCCCCAAGAGTTTACTCTGGAGTAGGCCCACGGGTTTTTGATTGGGCTGTCAATGAAGTGCAGAGAGCTGCTCTTGAGAAAGGTTCTGCGGTGTGCTTCCCGGGGCATTTTGTGTTGTGACAAGGGGACACAGCCATGGGACTTCTTCTGTAGACCAAAAGTTTCTCTGCCTTGAAGGTGAGAGCCTTTCTTACTCCTATGTAGGGGGTTTGGGTAGGGCTCTCACCTGGCCTGCCATGTTACAGGAATGGAGCATGGACCCCAGGATCCAAAAGTACCTGCAGCTGTGTGCATAGCAATAGTGGGTGGGCTGCCCTCCAGGAAAGCTTGTCCACCACTGACTCTTGATCACTTTTTGGGGGATCCAAGTTTCTGTTGCCACTTGAAAACCACTTCCTAAGGTGCTGAAAAGCACCAGTGGAAAATAAGCTCATCCTGCTGGGGCTTAGCCAGGCAAACTTGAGCAATTGGTCTGTGTCAGGGACCATTGTAGTGGGGGGTCAACCCACTGAGTGCCCCTCCTTTTTGCTGCCAAGCACCAGGCTGCTTAAAAGAATAAAATAGTTTTATTCAGAAAGAAACGAACTTTTATAGAAAGGTGGAGGGGCCTCACTGTCTAACTCTGTTCTTGAATTCTGGAGGCAAGCAGGGAGGAAGTGAGCTTAGAGGAGCAGGAAGTCTCCTATTGAGCCAATCAGGAAGTCCCTATTCAAACTCTGCTGTCCTCTGATGCCCCCTGTAGGATATCCTTCATATCCTTTTGAATCATGCACACTCCAGGCCTTGAGTATGCCAACATTTTTTGGCTGTGGACCAATGGTGTCTCAGGCTTTTCAGTACAATTGTCGATGGAGACGTGGGGGCACTGGGGCTGCTTGAGCATGGCAGGGATACCCAAAGGGCCAACCTTCTCCCAGAGCTTCCTCTGGCATCTCCTTGCTGAAATCCATGAGGACAAGTTCCCTTCTCCTCCCGTGTCTCCTCTCCCTTCCTGGCTGCCTTATCACTCAGCGTCTTATTAATTACCACTCGTTGCTTGCTTGCATAGCAGACGGGGAACTCATCCGACTGCTCTCAAGGCCCCGCCTGACCTTGACCGAGCTGGTAATTACAGTCTGGCAGCACCGTTATCTGCAGAGGGCTGGGGGGGGGGAGATCCAGCTCCTGGAAAGACGAGCCGGTGAAATGAAAGATGGTTGTTTCTGGCTTTCAGGAAAGTCTCACAGCCAAGAGACGGAGGTTGTGGGGATGCAGCCAGGAGGACTGAACGCTTCCTTGGCCTCCTAGTCTGAACTCCAAAGCACTTGATTCGGAGGGCCCAGCCATCTTCTTGGCTGCATTCCAGATTCATAGAGCAGCGGGCATTGAGTCTCTGCTATCGTGGGACTGTGCATCCTCCCTTTGCTGACCGGTGCCTAGAGTTTGAATTGGCAACGTGAGTTTTTGCTGGAAACTTGGTGGGGACTGTCTGCCTGGTCTAAAGGCTTGAAAAACCAGCCTTAAAGAGTATGCAGTGGAGCACTTCCAGATGCGGCTGGAGTGTTATTTGCACACAATGTGGATTGCCTGAGTAGAGAACTGTTTTATATTATCTCCAAAACCAAAAGAGGCTTACATGAAGAAAGGAAACCAGAATATCTGGAATCCAACGTATGCAATATTAAAAACACAGCCCCGCCCCCCAATGCTTTCACATAATCATTCCTGTATTTTTTTTTTAAATAATTTAAAACGATTATTCCAAATTCTACTAAAAAGATTTCTGTTCAGGAGTTAGATGGGCGTTACAAAAATTGATGACCCAAAGCGTACTTCGATGTCAGAGTAAAGTCCTTTGACTTTGGCGATTCTCCCACATTGACTGATAAATTGAGAAGAACTGGTACAGAAGAACGTGGCTGTGGATGGCCATTCAGTACTTAGAAAATTGTTCTGAACTGGTTTTTTTTTAGAAGGGGTGCAAAGTCCCTAAAGATGCTCAATGCATTCACTTGGTAGTAAAGAAGACTTTTGTATGTCTGTGTGCATCCCTGAAGGTCATTGTTTGCAAAGGTTGCAGAGAAGAGATGCTTTTCTCCCACCCACCCCCCCTTGGGCTGACTTTCTAAAAATGCCTCTTGGTCCGAAGGCTTTCCTGTTAGTCTGCTGTGCGGTGCAGCATCAATCGGAAAGCTTAAAACTGCTGCCCAGAAGAACGGCGGCAGGAAATGAGGCTCCGGCACTCATGAAAAGGATGACAGACACGCCATAGGTCCTGTAAAAAACCACTTTGGATCGGCAGATGTAGAATGGGAGGGAGGGGTGGCGGAGGAGCCAGTGGCAGACTGCTGTACGGATCCATCCAAGAGCAAGCTGGGAAATCTTGGTCTGCACATATTTTTGTGACGTTCCAGGACCGGAGTCTGACAGATTGCCAGACTCAAGAGGACAGGGCTAAAGTAGCCCTGAGGCCACACATGCGCTAGGCTGGGGTTTCTGTCACATCATGCCCACTACCTTGTACCTACTGCTGTGTTCCTGTGGGGGGGGAATCTCTTAGGGCATTGGAGCTGGGGGAGAAAGGATGGGGCACACGGGAGTCCCTTTGCTAGCCAAAGCAGTAGGGGAGCTGCCAAACCCCCCCCACACACACCCCCGCAAGCATTCCCCTGTCTTGTTTTATCACGATTTTGACCCTACTGTGCAGTCTCTTCTGAGCTTTGCATTTCTGCTACATTGGAGTTCCAGCGGCATTCCTTTCTGATGAGTCTTCTGTAACCCAATTCCCCAACTGGCGGCTGGGGGAAGGGGTTGGAAAAGCTCTCTGCCTGCCTTGGTGCCTTGTTCTTCTCCCCCTGTCCCAAGCTAGTTCCAAGTTTGCTTTTCATGTTCTGTCAACCAGGTTTCCCTCTGGCTTCAGCAGGAGCCAGGCTTCCGTCTCGCACCCCAAAAGGTAGCCTCTCCCACCCTGAGAAGAGCTCACCTCTGTCTCTGCACAAGTCGCTGTACTGAGTGTCCTTCCTGATAGGCAGGAGCATGGCCCGAGTAGCAATATATGGTAGATTTCAAGAGACACTTTCTGCTCCTCTCTCGCTGGGAGAAGGCCGGCCTGGTCCATGGAGAACTTCCTGTGATGGTGGTGGAGAAAAGAGCTGTCGAGTTGCTGCCAACCATGTATGAGATGCTCAGAGGTGGTTTGCTGTTGCCCGCCTCTGGGCCTGCTCAGCTTCCAAGAGCTGATGACTAGCTTGGCCCATCTTCTGGTGGTGGAGACTTCTGACACGGAGGGGGCAAAGCCTCAGCAGGGGCTCTGGAAGTCTCTGGGGAAGGGTGGTCTGGCCTCTTGAGATCCTGGGGAGCCACTGCTGGTCTTAGTGGACAACATGGACCTGGATGGACCAGCGTCAGGTGTTCAGTGACTAGATGCAGAGGAGCAGGGAATGTTACATCGGCCGTTTTGGGGTTCCATCTTGGGAGAAGGGTATTGTGGGGTGGGATGTCCGCCCACAGCCTCCTCTCTGCACCATCATGGGAAACGATGGGAAGGCTCTCTCCGGTTCCTAATGCCCTCCTGTTCCCGAAACAGCCCAGCAGCTGGTTTCTGCTGCTGAAGCAAAAAAAATTTCATGGGAAGCTGAGATCTCTTCTCACCGTCTTCCTTGCAGCTGTTTAGTCTCGGGTTGCCTTGCCTCTCCCAGATCTCTCGCGGACTGTTTTCTCCTGCATTCTAGATTCTTCCTGTCTTCTGAGCCTTGGGATTTTCGTGGGTCTCCGCCCGCCCCCCCCTTCTCCTGCTTCAGAGTAGGATTCCGCCCTGGCCAATGCTAGCCAGTCCGCTGGCCCCCTTATGACCAACCAAGTTTTATGCAAAGTATAAGCTTTCACATGTGCATGCGCACAAAAGCGTGCAACTTGTACAGAACTTAAAGGCGCCTCTGGACTCAAACGTCATTCTAACAATCCCAGGTATGCAGGTCCTACCTGAGCCCGTCTTAAGAGTACTGTTTGGGGAGGTTTTATTTTTAAACCATTCTCTCCTAACCTTCCTCCCAGATTTTGGGCCAGCTAAGAATCCCCCCCCCTACATAACCTGCATCTGGTTAGGAATCTAGAGAAGAAGGTGGAGAGTGGTAACATTTGTCTTCGTACTTGATGGGAAGGTTTTGCCAGCTCTACGAAATGGCATGCAGGCTGCGATAGGTTTGTACTTGAGAAAATGGAGGCTTAGACTCATAGAGTTGGAAGGGATCTCCAGGGTCATCTAGTCCAACCTCCTGCAGGATGCAGGGAACTCAGCTTGCACCTCTCCCCACCCTCCAGACACTGTGTGTTGAGCAGCTACTTTCCTTCGGGACCCACAATCCTGCTTCGGACAGGAAACCGCCATGGTGCTGTGGATATGCAGATGTCTCATGGGTGACTTCTTTGACCTGGCTGGAATTGGGTTCAAATAGCACCCTAGCTGAGTAACCGAACCGCCTTCTCGCTTTCCCTGTCTACGAGAGAGAGAGAGAGAGAGAGAAAGGAGCAGAGCTCACTTCCTTTCTCTCTGCTTCAACTCGCTTCTTCCCCTCCCCTAGCTTTGTGGGCTGGATGAGCCACTACATTGAGCAATGCAGGAATTCCACATCCCAGATGTGAATGAACCCCAGCTGCAGAGGCTAAAATGGCAAAGGCAGTTTCTTGGTAGGGGGATGCAAAAGCACAGGAAAGAAAGGGATTATCCCAACCCCAAGGGCCTTTGGGAGAGACTGTTTGGGACGGGCTGCAGGGGCTAAGAAGCCGGGAATGTTGCTTTAGTGTTGGTTTTTCCTCTGGTGGCTGAGCGTCCCTGTGCCGAAGGGAATGAGAGAGCTCTTGCACATCTAAGATCAGGGCTCCTTTGCTGCTCCGGAAGATCCTCAGCCACCAGCCTCACTTGAGTCTGTCCTGCGCTTTCTCGTTTAAGGGCCAGTAACTTCCACGATCAGAAATGCCCGAGCATTTAAAGGGCCTGTCTCTTTGCTGCTGCTACCCACAGAAAAGTTCCAATGCTTGCCTTGCGAAAAGAGGCATTTTTTTTAAGCATACTTTTGGAGATTGCATCTGTTGACTCAGCACTCTCTTGGGGTTTTGTTGTCCAATGCAAACAACTTTAGCATGAAGCCTAACATTAGACACAGTGGGGAGAGTTCTTTATATGGGGGGGGGGGGGGGCTGTGCCCTCCACAGAATTCTCAGCAACCTGGGTCAAGAATCTGTGCGTTAGCTTTAGAGTCCAGGAGTGCCCTAGACCAGGGGTAGTCAAACTGCGGCCCTCCAGATGTCCATGGACTACAATTCCCAGGAGCCCCTGCCAGTGTTCGCTGGCGAATGCTGGCAGGGGGCTCCTGGGAATTGTAGTCCATGGACATCTGGAGGGCCGCAGTTTGACTACCCCTGCCCTAGACTGACAAATCTTTCCGCGGTGTAAGCTTTTGTTAGTCACAATACACAGTCGGACAAATTGAGCTTTGATTTGCAAAAACTTATATCCTGGGAAATTTTGTTGGTTTTTGTGTCTATAAATGCTAAATTCGGTGGGCGTGTGGAGATGGGTGGGCAGAACTTGTGCAAAGCGGCCCAAGGCACGGGAAAAGCTGCCTGACTCTCTTTGTTCCACCTCTGTGTTCCCTACAGGGATGGACCTCTCAGCCAATCAGGATGAGGAGAGCGATCAAGAAACTTTCCAACTGGAAATTAACAAAGACACCAAGAAATGCACCTTCCGGACCTATACTGGGAAATACTGGAGCCTCACCTCCAACGGCGGGGTGCAGTCCACTGCCTCGACTAAGTGAGTTGAGAAATGATTCGCGTTTCGAAATTTGGCTTGGAAAATGATTTGATATTTTTACAGGTCGCCCTGAACACGCCCACGCTTCAGATGACTTGAACAGAAACAATCGGCAAGTGTCAAATACCAAGGCAATGTCAAATGCAATGAACACATCCACATCCTAGCAAATCGAGCAGCGTTAGCTTAGGAAGTACTGATGACAAATGAAGGGGGCCAACACCCCAGAAAGGCAGGACAGAAATATCAAGGAGAGAAAACAAATTTCTTACCTGCTTCCAGTGAAAGAAGATCCAGATTTCTGCCTTGGTCCAGAATGAGCTTGGATGTCCTCTGGTCCACAGTGGGTCCAGCGGGTGACGGTCCCTGGGTATGGCTTGCTCAGCCTGATGTTGATCATGCATAGCATTTCCTTGGTGGGCCTCCCTCTATAGCTGCATTCCTCTGTATGCCTGTAATCGGCTGCCTGAAATGGAGGATGGAGAGTGGTTTTGATTTCTGCCACAGGTACCAAACCATCTCTATAAAAATAGTTTGAGAGTAGCCATCTAAGTCGGCGGTAGAAGAGCTGCATTGCTACTAGTATAGGGCCTAGAGCAAGGGAAATTATAATCCCATCCTTTTCTGCATTGGTTAGACCTCATTTAGAATATTGTGTCCCATTCTTTAGGAGGAGATTGGATGGGTTTTTAAGACCCCGAGAAGGTTGAGGGGCTTGACTGGATCGCTGTGTGTAATTCTGATTCTAGCAGCACCTTAGGGACCAACAAGGGTTTTAAGGTAGGGGGTTTTGAGTCAAAGTTCCCTCCTTCCCTTCCTTCAACAGGAACTTTTGCTCTCAAAAGCTCTCTCCCCGGAAATCTTGCTGGACTCAAATCAAACCATCTCTGTCATCCTTTGGGCTTCTAGGAGTTGGGAGAGCACCTAGGCTTGCCCAGCACCTCTATCTTCATCTTTAAGAAGAAGAAGAAGAAGAAGAAAAAGAAGAGTTGGTTCTTATATGCCGCTTTTCCCTACCCGAAGGAGGCTCAAAGCGGCTTACAGTCGCCTTCCCTTTCCTCTCCCCACAACAGACACCATGTGAGGTGGGTGAGGCTGAGAGAGCCCTGATATCACTGCCCGGTCAGAACAGTTTTATCAGTGCCGTGGCGAGCCCAAGGTCACCCAGCTGGCTGCATGTGGGGGAGCGCGGATTCGAACCTGGCATGCCAGATTAGAAGTCCGCACTCCTAACCACTGCACTAAACTGGCTCTCTAGCTCAAACAATTCATACAAAAAAATAGTGCTAGATTGGAGTCCGGTCCGGTGCTTTTGGAGGAGCATCTTCCAGAATAACCCAAAACGCGACATTCAGAACCTCCTCTCGCCTTGGTTCACTGTCCCAGGGTGCAGGAGAGTGTACGAACACAGCCTTTTCAAGGGTCCTTCACCACCACCCCTGTCCCCGATCTGCGTGTCGTAACGTTTTGCTCTTTCTGTTCCCCGCCTGCCACAGCAGGAATGCCAACTGCTACTTCGACATTGAATGGCGCGACCGGCGCATCACCCTGAAAGCGGCCAACGGCAAGTACGTCACGGCAAAGAAGAACGGGCAGCTCGCCGCCAGCGTGGAAACCGCCAGTAAGAATTGCGGGAAGGGGGGTGTGTGGAGGGGGCATAGCCGAAAGCATCCTGTTTGGTTTGCGTGAGATGGGTGGGTCCAATCCTCACCCTTAAAAAGGGGCTTGGGGAAGCAGAGGTCAGCTTGGAAGAAGAAGAGGAACTGTTTATTTGTGCCCCGCTTTTTACTACCCGAGGGTCTCTCCAAGAGGCGGACGAGTGCCTTCCCTTCCTCTCCCCACAACAGACACCCTGTGAGGTAGGTGGGCTGAGAGAGCTCTGAGAGAACCACGACGGGCCCAAGGTCACCCAGCTGGTGGCATGGGGAGGAGGGATGGGGGAATCAAACTGCCCTTAGCCACACCACCACGCTGGCTTGCGGTAGATGAGGCTGCCTCTAATCCCTTGTAATCCATTTGGAGCATGTATTGGGGGGGGGGGCTAGAATCTCTGCAGTTTCCCCCCCTGTGTGTATCGAATTTACCAGGCAGGACTGCACCCTTGGCATCTGTTCGTAGCAGTTGCATAATCAGCCTGATTCTGACCCCGCATTGCTTGCTTGAGAATGCAGGCACGCTGCTGCCTCAGGCTGAGTTGCGTTCTTAAGCAACTGAGCTTGTTTCAAGAATACAGTGACACAAGTGGGTGTTGGACGAACTGGGCATTGAACCAAAGGGCTGGTGCCTGCCAGGGCCTGGAGTAAACCACCTCACGCTAGTCTTGCCCACTAGGAAGGCAGACTGCTAGATCAAAAGGTTGTTGGGGAAAAAAACGGCGGGGCCCGTCTCAAAATGGTGAGAGTCCTTGCTTGGTGAACCAGCCATCTGTGATCCTGCCTAGATTGTTTGGAGGATTTTCCATTGCCCTGTTTCCTGGGAGCTATGATAATGCCTTAGACACGGTGAGGCTGGCTTGCCAAGAGAGACTGGCATCGCATTGGAGAAAAACGGTTTAAATTTTTTTAGTAATTAGGGTAGTTTGCTAAAATGGCCAAAAAAAAAGGTAGAACTCTTTTGGGTACTCTTCTTTTTACTACCCGAAGGATGACTCGTTCTTCAAAGTGTCTGACAATCGCCTTCTCGTCCTCTTTCCACAACAGACACCCTGTGAGGTAGGCGGGGCCAAGAGAGCTCTGAGAGGACTGTGACTGGCCCAAGGTCACAGCTGGCTGCATGTGGAGGAGAAGGGGGGAATCGAACTCAGATCTCTGGCTTAGAAGCCTCCACTCCTAACCAAAACCTGAGTCGGCTCTCCGAAAAAGAGGTTGCTTTAACCGTGGCTTGGGTTCGCTGTGGATGTCTTTTACAGAGTTCATTTAACACAGGGGTAGTCAAACTGCGGCCCTCCAGATGTCCATGGACTACAATTCCCAGGAGCCCCTGCCAGCATTCGCTGGCAGGGGCTCCTGGGAATTGTAGTCCATGGACATCTGGAGGGCCGCAGTTTGACTACCCCTGATTTAACGGCTTGAGCTCCCCATTCCCAAGTTTCAACCGGTTTACAAATTAAAAAAAAATGTTTTTAGATGGGCTGGGGGGCTGTGAGTGCATGCGTCTCCCCTACAAGCTCGGGACAATCCCTTCTCTTCTACCTGACCAATAAGGTGAGACGGAACTCTTCCTGATGAAACTGATCAACCGGCCAATCATCGTCCTCCGGGGAGAACATGGTTTCATTGGCTGCCGAAAGGTGACTGGCACCCTGGATTCGAATCGTTCCTCCTACGATGTCTTTCACCTGGAATTCAACGATGGGGCCTACAATATCAAAGGCGAGTACTGCTTCTTGGTTGTAATCCACACTGCTCCATCCCAGGCTGGGCGGACTGGTATTTTTGCCGTCAGTTTTCTGGCATATCCCCAACTGCGGTTACTGTTACCGCAGTTCTGCAAAAGGAGAGGGAGGAGTGACCGAATACGGAGCATGGTGCGCAACTGAGCATCCCGAGAGTGTTTGCTTGAACCAAATCAACAGGTTATTAGCCCTTAAGGTTGCAGAGTATGTGGCCAGTGTGCGATTTCCGAGAAACCAAGGAATGACCTATAAAGGCTTCCGGAGGTTGAGGCTACTAGAACTTCCTGTTACCAGCAGAATTGGTGAAAATGGGAAGATGGCAGTGTGGGACAGATTGAGGAAATGGTGCCTTAAATTGCTTAGTAGAAAGGTCGCAGCTTTTTTAGCTTGCACGGTGCAAAATTTGGGTTGTGTTTTTTTTTTAAGTGGGGAGTTACACAGTCCTGGTTACAAAATAGCCCTCAAAGGGGATGGTGCAGGAAATGAGACCATCCCCCGTTGCATTGCAGCCGCTGGTCTGAAGGGAGACCGACGTGCATGGGCCTTGTTCTGCCATGCGTCCCTTTTCACTTGGAGGGGCTGACCACCTTCTCTTCCCCTGCTTGCAGATTCCACCGGGAAATACTGGATGGTTGGCAACGAGTCCTCCGTCACCAGCAGCAGCGATGTGCCCGTGGACTTCTTCTTTGAGTTCTGTGATTATAACAAGGTGGCCATCAAGGTCAACGACAAATACCTGAAGGGCGACCACGCTGGAGTCCTCAAAGCCTCGGCTGACTCCATCGACTCTTCGACCCTCTGGGAGTATTAAGTGCACTTTGGCCTCCTCCTTCATCCCCTTTGCTCTGTACTCTCCCCCTCCCCTTTCAGTTGCCAATTTTGGGTTTCTCTCTCTCTTTTGTAACGTTCTGGTGTCTTGCTTTTTTTTTTTCTTCCTTTTTTTAAAGGGGAGGGTTAACTTTCACGCCAGCCTGCTGCTTCTCTCCTGCCCTAGGATTGTTAGATGGAACTTCCCTTTTTTTTAATGTCTCTGTAAAACTGGAAAGTAACCTGGGGAACAAAAAAAAAAAAAGATCCGTGCTCTGTAGAGTTTGGGGTCTGGTTTGTAAACATGAGAAACCAAAACCCTTGCCATGGCATCTCTGCAGGTCTTAGAG